>NC_133000.1:69715636-70965636 GCF_048564905.1 Vicugna pacos | reverse complement strand
GTAAGTTTTAACCGTTATATTGTATTTATAATGTGGTGATTTTAAATGATTTCTGAGTATTAAAATATGCATGATACTTTGGTAAACCTCTAATATTTTTATTTTTCTGGATCCTCCTATTTAAAAAAAGGCTCTCACAAAATAATGAAAAGCAAATGTGCAATTAGAGAGAAAGGTTCTTAGCTCTTTAGGAAATCATTATACACATGGGTGTTTTGGTAGGGAAATGGAGCAGAAGGAGAATTATTTAGAAAGCAGGTTTGTCTCAGATATTTTGCTAAATTGTGTAGTTTTGGTTGTCATGGCAATAAGCACCATGATATAAATGTCTATGCAGAAATAGAAGTCACTCATACTATATTCACAAGAATCGACAAAATCTCATTATTTAACGGGGAAAAAAATCTCAACTTGGATAAAGGAGGGGAAAACATAGTGTGTCAAATTTATTTTTCTGACGAACTTCTTGCTATTTCATCTCTGAAACAACATAAAGACAAAATATTTGTCACTAAATGACAGCAGCAGCACCACATATAAAGCGTCTGGATGCACCAGGAAGCACTCACGAGACACTTCGCAGACGCAAGGTCAACAAAATCGTTAGAAAGTGTGAAGCAAACGTTCCAGTCAGGAAGTCAGGAAAAAAAAAGAGAGAGAGAAATTATAAGAAAGTCAAAATAGGGATTTCACAGAACTGCAGAACTTAGTAAAATAAATAACATAAACATGAGAAATGAAAAAAAGACAAATAAATTGATTTTTGAAAATCAGTAATTCTTAGAGGCAAATTTCAAGCAAGACTTATCAGTGACACTGGAGTAAAGGCATAATAAGTAAAGAATATTAGGAATGTAAAAGTTGTCAAACTAGAATTATCATAGCTATTGACTGGATGATTATAAAGCAAAGCTGTGATTTAGTTGGTGAGTATGTTTAAAATTTTCAAGGGGACAATATTCTAGAAAATACATATGACTTTAAAAAGAAGGAAAATAATCTGATTAGACTTAGAAACTTCAAGATCATATTCACAGGTCAATTCTCCCTCCATTTCCCCCCAAAATTTTAGAATTCTATGAGACATTCGAGATATATTATCACCCTCATTCAACACAAACCACTCTAGAAGAGAAGAAAAACAGGTTACTCTCAATTCACTCTTTAACATAAAGTTAATAGCAAAAGATTGTATAAAAAGAAAAAATAAATAAAATCTTGTCTCACTAATGAAAATAAATGCAAACGTCCATAATACTGACTAGAAAATTCAATCTAGTACATCATGACCAGATAGGGCTTGAACTAAAACTGAAGAATTATTTAACTTAAAAAAATATACATCAATACAACTTGCCACATATGCAAAGAAAAAGAGAAAGAGATACAATAATCTTAATAGATAAAAGGAAAACTTCTGGTAAAATAGCATCCATCTATAACGAAAACATTTAGCAGAGATTACTTACTGGAACTCTAGGTAAACAGATTACTTCCTGACAGATATTTAAAGGTACACATTAATTTGGAAACAAGACAAGAATATCTACTATCACCATGAATTTTCAACATTGTACTGGCAGCACTAGCCAATGCAATAAAAGAAGAAGTAATAGATGATATAAAAGACAAGGAAGACAAAACACATAATTATGGTCTTAGTTAGAACATTAGAGAATGAGAAGATCTTCCACAGGAAAATTATTAGAACTAATAAGCAAAGTCAGCAGGGTTCCCAGACAGAAGATCAGCTTATGAAACTCAGGATGGAGTATCCTAATAAACAAATTAAAATGCAACAGCAAAATAGCTCTCATCACAGCAACAAACAGCACACAGTACTTAGAAAAGAATCAAATAAAAATATGCGTAAAACTGACAGAAAAAACACACCGATATATTTAAGAAGTAAAAGGATGCACGAAGAAAGAGAAATATAGATCGTACACATGGAAGAAACCAATAGCCTGAAAAGGCCAACTCTCCCCATTAATCTGTAAATGCATTTCTAGTCGGAATCCCATAAGAATGTTTTTTATGGACTGAGTCAAAGTGATTATAAAATTCATATGCAGAAATAAAGATCCAGAGGTAACCAAAACAAATATGAAAAATAAAAACTTATTATTGAGAACTTACTTATTAAAACAATATATTATTGATACAGTTTTAGTCAAATAGATTAAAAATCAGGAGGGGGTAAACAAGAATTTTGAATAAATAGGATAGAGATAATTGAATATTTGTCTAAAAATAACATACCAATTTCTCATATAAACAAAAATAAACTCCTGGTGTATTGAAAATCTAAAGGCTTTAGGAGAAAATGTAAGATGCCCTTGGAAAAGAATGTCTCTGCTAAGCCGCTGCAGGCAGGTCACTGTATAGAACTGAACAAATCCTCCTGCATGTGTATGAGCACGTCACCGTGGGGCGGTGCAGACCTGCATCGCCTTGTACAGACTCACTTGCAATCAGGGAGATGCAAGTTAACGCTCTCCCTGCAACTCTGCCACTCAGTACTCACCCCAGGGAAAACTCTAAATAGGTATCTCAGGAGTCTTACAAGGATGCAACCTTATAATTGAAAACACAAAGAGACTTATGTGTCCATCTGAAAGGAGACAGATGAGAATATTGTGGTTTCTCTTCAGGGGAATTAATGCAACAGTTACAAAGAATGAATTAGCTCATCAGGTTTCAATATAGTTAAATCTCAAAAACCATGTGGAGTTAAAAAGGGAAGTTCAGCATAAAATGGACTCTGACAGCACTTCTGTAATCCTTAATGAAGCACAATGTTACATACTTGTTATGAAAAAACACTTATCTGAACAAATAAAAAAAACTGTAGAGAATGCACACAGGAGGACATTGCTGTCCCCGGGGCAGGAAGGAGAGGAATGGATTTATGTGGATAAACAAAAGGAACTTCAGCTTTTAGCTGCAATTTTCCCTTTCTTTTGTGTTAACGAAAATCTGATGCAAAAGTGGCAAATGTTAATAGTGTCAGGTAAGAGGTAAGTGATTGCCTGTGACCCTCTGTATTCTTCTTGATGATTAAATATTTCACACACACACCCAAAATACAGGTAATGAAGAGAGATATCACACATTAAATGGGAAAAAAGCTAGATGTCTATTTTCAATTTCTCACAAATGCACAGCAGGTGTTCTAGTATCTCTATGAGGCATTGGGGGAGTTCATAATATAAATTCATTTACTAAGAATGAAGTACTGCACATTATAATTAATAAGGCAGTGTACATAATGCCATTTCCCCAATTCTTAACTACTTATGAACTGCTGGTATGGAGTTTTAGATTACCTTTCTTGTAGATATCTTTTGATTTGTAATATCCATCAAAGAATTTAATTTTTCTAATCATTTTAATAACGTGCTAAGGGAGAACGTTGAAACTAACAAGTAAATATTTGGGTTTTAATCGAATTTATTTACACATTCAGTCCCTACTTTGTAGTTTTGTGTCTGAAATTGAGGATAGATAATCTCTCTGACTCTTTTTTTTTAAACTTTTACTAACAATTTATAAAATATATATCAAATGAGAGAGAGATAATGAGATTTTACTTAGGATTCTCAAGTGATACTAAATATATCACACAGCCAGATGTTTTCTCGGGGAAATTATAATTTCCAATTTTATTATCAAAATAACAGTGAAAAATCATTTAATTTCTAGACATTTTCTCCTTACTTTCTTTCTCCACTTTCTTACCACCCGGTTTACCATTTAGATAGTTTCTTAACTTAATTTAGCCTCAAAAACCCTGAGGGGCATTGCAAGCTCCCTCACTGAGATTCCTGGAGTGTAATGGGAGAGATGTGTGTGGTTTGGCAAAAGTGTTTAATTTGGGTATTGCTCTGCTTTGCAGTGGTCACAGAGCCCGCCAAGCCCTGCCCGCACTACTGAGAATTCCTACAGACTGTGCCGTGGATGCTGTGGACAGTCCCAAAGGGCAGAGAACACTTACATGTGGAGTTAGGTGATAATTATACAAGTTCCTTACATATTTGGGGGGGAGGTGCAGACAGACCCCTGACAGACCGTGTTGCACATCCATATCAAGGGTGCCCACCACGTTAACCACAGAAATATATATTCAATACTATCTTTTCTGACATGACTATAAAATTTCAAAAAAAGGGGGGGATTCATGAACAATAAAAGTCTATTCTAAGTTTATCCAAATTTTGAGACTTTTCTGTGACTTAGGAAATGGGTCTGTGAATCTGCAAATCCTTAAGGCTTCCATGAATTTCAAGGAGTCAGAAATACTGCAAACATAGCCTTTCTTTCCATTATTTTGGGATTTAAATTGCATGACCCATGGGAGAAACAGAGAGGAAAAAAAAATGGAGTTAGGACTCAAAGGAGAATAGTACTTTTTAGAAGTTAAACTTATAATACATTGATTCATCTCTAATTTTCCAGCAATTCTTTTCTTTATTCATCTGCCTAGTAAAGAATCTTTACAATAAGACTCACACCATAAATGGGGGCACTGACACAGCAGCAGTGTTCCTACTGAAAGGAAAATCATGTGCTTTCCAAGGCCTGTGTTTCTTTTTTTTTCTACGTATGTGTGGAGTCAAAAATCTACACCAAGTATAAGTATTTCCAATTATACACATTTAAGGCTCTGTACGATTTAAATGGCAAATGGAAATTTTCTAAAAGTTTTTACGAGCAGCTGGATCTACACATTAATTTTTCAATGTGAATTTCAGCAGCTCTGCCAGTAATTCTGTAAGAGGTTAATTTGGTGGACTTGACATGTCAGCTTTCTGTGAATAAGCTCCGTATTTAAAGGGAAGTCACAAATTAACTGATGGTAAGAAATTATAACAAAATCCAGAATCCTCCCCACATCAGATATTAAGCTCTGTCTGCTGGAACACAGGTGACAAACCGCGACCCTCAGATTGCAGACTGCACACTGAACGTGCTGATCAACGTGCGCTGGGATCTTGCACGTGCATGTTTTAATGAGAATTTCAGTCCGCCTTTGTCCAGAATTTTAGTATGGTTTGAAATCTTCTGGTATGTCTGTATTTATTTAAGAACTTTCCCATTAATACCTGTTAGTTCTCATGTTCCCCAAGTAGCCTCTAAAAGCGGCAGTTTTCAGGAATTTGGTGAAGACCGTATGGACAACAAAGAAATTCTCAGGAGCTTTCGCTCCAAGACCAGCAGACGTGGAGAGACTCCTGAATGCACGTGTGCTCCCGACGGCCTGCCCTGCCCACGGTCACCATTAGTGACAAGAGTATTAACAAAGGTTTTCATTGACAAGATGCCAAGGAGCGCTCGAACATTCAGGTGATCAAACAGCCCCGGAAAGCTGCTGCTTAAAGATGGTTAAGGTTAGGGGTCAAAAGGGTTACCAGAGATGCTTCATCAAACAACCCACAAAGCAGGTGAGGAACACAGGGGGAACTCCCAGCCCAAAACCATCATCACGTTGGTTCTGGAGGGTCATGGGCCCCTCAGTAACCAAAAGCCTCCCATATTCTTGGACTGTCTTCTTCCCAGATTCATAGGGTTTTAAAATACTTCTTGGTGCTCAGAAGGCCATCGATGCCCTCAGCCAAGAGAGAGCACATCTGCATCTCTAGGCATGAGAGATGATCTGATTAATTCATCGAGGGGTGTGGGCGTGGGCGAGGGGCTTAAATCCCTAAAAACAGTCAATCAAACCCTTGAAGTGAAATCACCTCGCTACAATGAAACGCTGTAATGCTCTCATGGCTGACGGTCACACTGGCTTCTGCGCGTCCGTAAGCCTGAGCCTTGTCAAGCTGGCGGTGACCCCCCAGCGTCCATCAGTCCTACCTGCTGGGCTCGTCTTGACTGTGGAGGCAACTGTTCACCGTGTTCACCAGAAAGCCAAACAGACGACTGTACAGGGACTTGGCCAGGAGATCCCGGTAAAATTCAGCCATCTCTGCGGTGTGCCGCCGTGTGATCAGCTCCCCTGGAAGAGCAGGAGGCGGGGCGTGAGCACCAGGGTCCCTTGTTCAGACGCAGAGCTGCGCCCGTGGATGTCTTCCTCCACGTCCACATCCATCAGAAGATGTTACCGGTACACTGACTTGAATAAATGAGCCCTCTGCCAGTTACTGCAGAACCATGTTTCCCTGGAGGGCGTGTCACACATGCGGCAGCCTTGTTTGCTGCAGGCGTTGACCCCAGCTTTGAGCTCCATGCAGGCTGTGCGATCTCCCTGCGGTCAGGGGACCGACTCACTGCAGAGCCCTCTCAACCAGCTTTCTGGTAACAGCTCATGGATGTGGATATGGAGTCATCCTCCAGGCACCTGGAAACCTGGCCATCTGGAAAATTCATTGTATTTTAAGTATTTTCAAAGAGCTGAGCCTGCTCATCACAATATGGGCCGGGAGTTGGGAAACAAGACTGAAGGTGGAAATCTCTTATTCTCAAAGCAGCGGTGGCTGAAATCCTGAGCGATAACGTTCTGAGTGGAGACTAGACTGGAGAGGAAACCGAGAAGGAAGTACAGGGAGGTGACTGGGGGTGAGGGACTCTCCGTTTCTGCCGGAGGGTGGCGGGGTGGCAGGCATCTGATGTCCACAGTCCGTGGTCGTGGCCAACCTGGCTACACTGGGATGCAGGCTCATGGGGAGTCAAGCAACAGGATGCTGACTGTGTTAAATGAAGGCCTAGTATTTCACAAGAATTAAAAATCCCAGCACTTGTCATATGACCCAGCAATCCCACTCCTGGGCATATATACGGAGAAATCTCCAATTTGAAAAGATCCATGCACCCCAGTGCTCATGGCAGCACTATTTACAACAGCCAAGACATGGACGCAGCCTAAGTGCCCATCAACCGAGGACTGGATAAAGAAGAAGTGGTATATATACAATGGAATATGACTCAGTCTTAAAAAAGAATAAAATCATGCCATTTGCAGTAACATGGATGGACCTGGAGATGATCAGACTAAGTGAAGAAAATCAGAGAAAGACAAATATCATATGATATCACTTATATGTGGAATCTAAACAAATGATAAAAATGAGCTTATTTACGAGACAGAAACAGACTCAGAGACATAAGAAAACAAACCTATGGTTACCAGCAGGGGGAGGGGGAGGGATAAATTGGGAGCTTGGGATTAGCAGATACCAACCACTACATAGAAAGCAGGTAAACAAGTTGCTAGTGTACAGCCCAGGGGTCGGTATTCAGTGTCCTGTAACAAGGGGAGGGTGCAGCTCAGTGGTAGAGCGTGCGCTCAGCATGCACGAGGTCCTGGTTCAATCCCCAGTGCCTCCATTTAAAAAAAATAAATAAATAAACCCAATTGCTGGTCCCACACAAAAAATTCTGTAACAAACCATAATGGAAAAGAATGTGAAAAAGAATGTATGTATATATACACACATATATGTGTATAACTGAATCACTCTCCTGTACACCTGAAACTAACACAACACTGTAAATCAACTGTACTTCAATTTTAAAAATTATGTAAAAATAAATGAATAAACAGAAATCCCAACATTTTCAGCACGAGGCACCATTCCCGTCGATTCACTGGTGCCTGGGAAGTGGCCGCCATTGCAACTGACGAGGTGGCGAGAAGAGGCTTCGCTCCAAGGAAGAGGGCAGCCAGGCACCTTGTACACCAACATTTTAATTGCGTGAGCCCTCCTGGATCAATGAGTTTATTTGTCTAAAATGACTGATCAGCTACAACAAAGGTGACCAGTTAATCAGAATGGTCTCTCAAGAGCATTAGGAGTTTCATAAAGGTGAAAAGCAACGTACAGAAAAATTTACCTTTAAAATATTGGATATCAGTCGTTAAAGCAGACGCCAATTCATCCGCTGATACTTGCAACATTCCAGCCACTAAAGTTAAAGCAGCAATGAAAACATATCATTAGTGTGTACTGTTTGATGGCAAGAACATTGGATTTTATAATTTGTAAGATCTGTATGGATCTATTAGAAAATGTGTGTATTGAAGGAACTAAACCACCTCTGTAAGCGGCCAGTGCAACTAGAGAGGCAGCTGACGGCAATCAAAACGCTAATGAGGTCTCGGGTATTAAATCACCACGGGTATTTTTTCCCTCCTTGCCCTCATGAATGGCCCAGGAGGCTTTTCCCCAATTCCTAGTTAAATTACTTTGACATGAAGTGAAGACATGCTGATTATCAACAACCTGTGGTTTTAAGGTATTTTGAAAAAACCTGGGAGTGACTAACAAGGCAACTTCAAAGTGGAGAGAGATTTTTGGCTAGAGCTTTGAAGTGAAGTAATTACATTCTGTTTAAAATGTTTAACTAATAACATGCTCCCCAAATGTACCGGGTGGCAGGGGGCGGTGGAGAGTCCTTAGAATAATGTAAAGAAACCCAGTGATATGCCCAAGCATCAACACTGTTAATGTGATGTGCAGCACGAGAACATATATGCACATCTCATTCACTCACATAACCAGAAGGAAGACATTGGATACCCCCGCCCCCCCTCCCCCCGCCCCCCGCTCTGAATTCTACTCCAGCAAAAAAGAGTTCATCCCACCCGGCTTCTCTGTACTGTGTCGCCATCTGCTGGCAAGTCTGCAAAACTGCACCTCGGTGAGGTGCCTGTTAGATCTGTTCCACTGACCTTGCTCCAGGAGCTGGAGGTCAGACACAAACGCCGAGTCCGCCTCCGTCAGGGCGGTGAACCGAATGTCTCCAATGTGTAACACGGCTGCTAGAATCACAAACAGATTCTCCACCTCCTACGCGGTGTACAAATACAGAAAATGAATGGGCTTGCTTAGAAGAAAGATGAAAAGATAAATCCTTTTAAAAACCTCAAAGTAGGTTAAAAAAAAAAAGATGTGCATGCTATTAGTGGCAGTGTGATGTTTTTCAGATCCAGAATGTTCCCTAAAAGAACTGCCAATCTCTAACTCCAAATCCAAAACCTCGTAATTCAACACTTGTTCCTGAAGTCCACATTTCTATACCTTAAACAAAAGAGGAAGAGGGCAAGGAAGTGACGTTCTGATATTAACAGATGGTTTCTGGAAAAGTATCAGGATGAAAAATGAATGATCATGTAGTGATGGTCCGACTGGCTGGGCGTCAGCTGTAGAGTCAGACTTTATACATCTCCTCCCAGAGAGCGCAGTTACTGTATCCATCTCATAGTCATCTCTCTTATAAGATAAACTGATTATGATTATAGAATTTTTAATTTCTGCTAGAAAATTAGTGGAAGAGGCACAATGAAAACAATTTGCCTATATAAACAAAATGCTAATTTTAAAGGTATTTTAAGGAACACTCGGGGGAAAAGGATGTTAGTGAGAGCGACCTTTGAGCAGAAGGTAGCAGGAGGTGTGAGAGTGTTTCCTTAAAGAATATCTGAGAACCTGGAACTCTGCATAAAGAAAGAAATTAGACCTTAGATTTGTTTTTGGATAGTCCTTTTGTGGTAAGAATGAAAAGTCAAGAAAAAGCAGTAAGCTGAAACGTGCTTCTCCAGAGTTGCAAATGTCTAGTGTTATGATATCAATAGTAAAAATGTGTAAGCCTTCTTGAGGACAAGGGACATAACCTACCAAACTCTCAGTTTCCTAATCTGTAACTTGGGAATAAAAAGCTCCTGCTTGTGGAAATTTTTCTAAGAACAATTATTATCTGCTTTATAAGCACATAGTTGATACAATACAGTCCTTGAGACTTTCATTAATTTCCACTCTCATGAACTTTCAGTTTTCATATTAAAGTTCAATTTTATTATCTTTAATATGAGAACATTGAAAAGGATAATCTGTAAGTAATTTTCAAGAATGATACTCTATGACTGTAGCATTGCTTAGAAAGTTATTTGGTAACTTCGAAATCCTAAATTGGTGTTTCAAATTTTATTCTTTCATGCTTGTTTACATAACATTTCCTCCTCCCTTTTCAATAAATCTAGCAAATCCTCACTAAATTTTCCAGTGCCCTGTGAGATGGCACACCTGGATACAGACAGGGAGACTCTGTTCTGTCCTCAAGGATCATACAGTTCAGCGATGGAGACAGAGCTGGGAAAACTAGCCCTAATCCGAATTACAATGTGCTACTACGCGATACAACGCGATACTATGCGGGCAGAGGCAGGGGCTGAGGCTCTGTGCCTGGGTGCCGTGAGCCAGCCCGCCTCTCCTCCGTGCGGCCGGCTGCGTGGTGCTGGTGGAGGACCGAGGCGCCGGCGCCTTTACAGACAGATCTCCCGGGACCACAGTCACACGCCTTGATTCAGGGTCTTGCCGGCCCAGAAGTACCTTCCCCCAATCTCAGGGGACAGTCTTTTCCTCCTAAGCGGACCCAGGTGTCACCATCCCAGTCACTCCCAAGGCTTGAGATGACATGATTACCTTCATGCCTTCTGTTAAAATGCACGTATTCCTTTTACTAAAAAGCTTGTCAACCCCCTGCTGGCTACCTGAGATGGAAAGTATGTTCTGCCTGCCCTGCCTCTGAGGACCAGGCATGGACTTTTAATACCCTGTTTCCAAGCAACTGACCTTTTGGAGGAATGGCCCCTTGGCCACCCCTACATTCCAGTTTCCTCTAAGGAAGCAGCGATTTTGGACTTGGAGGAAGGGAAAAATAACAAAAAGTACCACAGTGGCGAGTGCACAGACAGAAAAGCACAGATGGCCAGGAGCGAGGGAAAGAAGGGAATACGGAGGCGGCAGAATCAGAGCATCAAAGAACAAAACACCGCATGTGCCCATGTTCCTAGAATTCCAGTCCCTGCCTGGGGCACAGGCGGGGTGAGGCCGAGTGCCCAGAGCTGATCCACTTGGGGTGGGTCCCACCTCCTTAGGCCTTCATTCTTGCCACCTCCACACCCCCTCCACCCACTCACGGCCCCATGAGCCAGGTGGACAAGGGAAAAGGCAAAGACCCAAATTAATCAACTTACTGGTCTAAGGGGAGAGAAAAAGGAACGTTTTAAAATCTGCGACTACATCCGGGCTCCTGAACTACTGGTCTACCAGATCACCCGCGTGGTCTCACACTGGTCACTAGCTTGCTAACTGGGGGTTGGCCTTCATTCAAAATGATGCCCTATTGAATGAAGGAGACACAGAGACCACGTGTAAAGGAGACAGATTGGTGGGCATGTGACCGGTCTCAGGCTCAGGCCATGTCACATCTCTTATTCCCTAGACCTCTGCTGTTCCCTTCAGTGACCACAAACCACAAAGGCGACTTCCATTTAAATCAATCAGAACTAAGAACAATTAAGCTCCACTGCTCGAGCCTCACCAGCCGCACGCGGCCAGTGGCTGCCCTGCTGCACAGCGCAGGCGCAGAGCCTCCCTAGGATCGCAGGGGTTCCCGCTGATGGCAGTGGGTTTACGTTTCAGACTGTGTTTCTCAGCTTTACAGTGCTTGGGGGCATTTGATAATTCCTTAAGAATTCTGACAAAGCATATTGTTTAGGGTGTTTTAATGATGTGATTAAAGCTGCCATTTTCTCTCGAGTCCGTTTCGCTCTGGTTGGCTCGCGGGTCCTACGGGACAAGGGCTCCTTGACCACGCTCTTAAGGACAGCAGCCCGTCCTCCTGTCACGCTGTTCGTCTCCCTGGTACCTAAGGCCCTGAGCTTGCTGCCTGTTTACATCTGTCTCCCACTGGAACGTAAACTCCAGGAGGTAGAGAAATGGTTTTGAATGAATAACTTTTATAAGTCAGGAGAAGGTTGATTTCACAGTGAAATATTTGTGGCATGACTCACCAAGTTACTGAAGCCAATTACACTCAGGGCTTGTTTCAAAACAGCAAATCTCTCCCTGTTCAGAGAATGCTCTGCTGTTGATACATCATCTCGAAAGGTCTGGTTCAAATACCTGCAAGGAGGAAGAGCACAGAGCTTTACGGCTGGGCGTGTGGCCAAACTCCGGTGGTTAAGTCACTCCAGCCGTATTTGGTCCCCAGATTGATGGTGATCACTTGGACACTGTGTACCCATGTGTTTACAAGGCCCTGGTACATAACAGCTCATGATGTTTCAGGAAGGGGAGAAAAGTTCCTGTTGTACCAGGACATACTGACACTGTTTTGCCTGTTCTCACTTCAGCTGCGCCCTGCGCAGGCGAAGGTCACCAGTGTTGCCCGTCTTCCGTGGAGAAATCTGGCAGGTTCCATGGTGTGCTTTGTAATTAATATCTGCATTAAAGATTTTTCACTTAGAGTCATTTATTATTTCTTCTTGTCAATACCTTTTCATTACAAGGTGGCTGATTAATTCATTGATTTATCCCTTTCATTCAACAAACACGCAGGAATCACGCACCGCACACACAATACTTCCAGCTGAAGTTATTAAGATGCAAGAGTGCATCCCTGGGGCTCAGCAACGAACACAGTGCTCCCAGAGCAGAGGCGAGGGAAGCACGCCGCCGCACAACCCAGGAGCAGAGAAAAGAGACCCACCCAGCCTGCTTGGAGGAGGGGAGGAGGGGCAAGGAGGGAAGGGTCCAAGAGCTGACACTCGAGTAAGGGGTTGCCAAGCAAATTCAAGACCAAGGGTGTCCCTGGAGTGACCAGCAATACACACAGAGGCACCGGGATGGAGCAGGTGCGAGGTACGGGGGGACTCGGGGGTGTCCACAAAATTGGAGCCTCCGGGGAGAGGAGCAGAGGGTCAGGAGGTCACACATGTAGTTCTGTGTATCTTGCAAGAGTTCCCAGGGTGTCTTGGAAGGAACGGGTGGTCCCGAAGTCCTTGCAATAAAGAAAGGGCAGGAACAGATTGGTGTTTCAGAAGGAACATTCTGGTAGCCCAGTGAAAGAGTCCCTGGAAGGAGATGAGGCAACGAAATGAGCTCAGGGGTCCAGCGTGGAGAAGATGGGACAGGACGGAGGGGGAGGCAGGACGGCCGGGCTGGCTGGACGCAGGCGCGGAGAACAGAGGGGCGTGACCTGTGCTCTTCGAGCTTCTTTCTGGGGAAACGAGGTGGACGGTGGCCTCGCTCAAGAGGAGAATCATGTTTCTGAGAGAAAGACTTCTATTTTGTCACAGTCATGTTCCCTTTGAGCTACTTGGTAAAGTTTAAGCAGCAGCCCAAGAAATAATTGAGCATAAGCATCTGAAACTCAGAGAAGACAGAAAAGGCCTGGCAGTCATTGGCGTGCGGAGGACTAAAACCAGGCGGCGGACGAGCTCACGGGAGGAGACGCTGATGGGGATGAAGGAAGGAGACCCTGGGAAGGAGGGGGCGGGGTCTGGGAGGACCTCTTTGTCCTGGACCTTGGCTGCGCGGGGTCGCCCAGCCCTCAGGAGGCTCAGGAGCTGAGGCACATGAAGACTGGATCAAAGACTCAAAGAAAAAGGTGTGGGGTCTGAAGAGAAGGAAAGAAGAGGGTCTGGAATCGGAGTTCAGAGGAGGGACCCCACCTTCTCCACATGCGGATGAGGTGGTAGATGTGGTCCAGGGGCCAGAAGTGTCTCCAGGCACCGAGGAACCACCACTGGTGGCTTCAGAAAGCAGGCAAGGTTGAGGACAAGGGGAAGATGGCTTGAGGAAGGGCATGAGAACTCGGATACTTGCTGCTGAGAAGGGACACTGTCCCTAAGCAGTGGGACACCGGAGGCTGAGCGGATGCAGCGGGCACCAGGTGGAGCTGAAGACCAGCTCCTGTGGGGCTGTCTCCTTCCCCAGAGGGCGAGGGAGCTGGGGTCGGGACAGTGGAACAAAAGGAAACCGTCAAGGGCAGCCAAATTGTCAAGGGACCGGGTTACGATGGTCAGAGTCATCTTGCCTCAAATTCACAAAGTTCTGACTGATGGCTTTTGACTTCGTCACCTATTAATTAATGGCCCCACAATTCCCAACTCCCAGTGTTCAGACCTTAGAGCTCCCCAGTCACCGTCTTATGTTATCACTTTTACATCTCAAAATCATATACTTACAGCTCAAACAATCTGGTTTTTTTTTATCATCTCCTTTTAACTCACACATAACTCGAACAGCAACGTCTGGCAACGTCCATGTCCAGAGCCAGAAACATCAGAGAGTCACTGCTATTTGCTTTTAAAATATTGACAGATCAAGGGAACGGTCCAGATGTTTCCACCAAGGGGAAGAAGGATGCGACGTGTAGAATGTTAAAAATCTTAGGCAGATTAATCCTGTTTGACTAATTCTACTCAAAGGAAAGGGCGGTGGGAAGTAACACCTTGTGTCAAATCCTTGACTGGGTGTTTCAGAAGCACTTCCCAGCCGGTCCTCACGTCGACCTGAGAAGCAGAGCTGCTCTTGTGCCCTTGTAGGAGACATGGGAACGGAAGCTTGTTGAAGATCTCCGAGCCAGTAACTGGCCAACTGCTACACCTTGTCCGACCCCCACCCCTTCCCCTTGTAACTCGGTCACCAGTTTCGTGCGGGGAATTATTCTGAACAACTAAGTTTATAAAACTCACTTTCACAGGTCAGTGTGAGAAAAGCACACCTGCGCCAAATATACAAATATCTTTGCTTTCACTTACAGGGAAAAAAAAGTACAGCAAACCAGATGAATATGTGTTACAACTGAACATGCAAAATTCTGCTTGTGCGTTGGATAAGACAAGAATTCACTGCACACTGACTTTATTTAAAATAAGTCAGGAGCAACGACTGTTGACTTGCGCTGTTTCTAATCAACTATTCCATTGTTCCAATTTGTTGTCGTGACAAAAAATAGCATTTTTAGTGATACATCTCCTAAGGTGGGTCAAATTTATCGTCAAAATCATGTGTTTGTCTCTGGTGTGTGTGTATGTGTGTGTGAGTATATCTGTGTGTGTGAGTGTGTGTGAGAGTGTGTGTATCTCTGTGTGTGAGTGAGTGTGAGTTATCTGTGTGAGTGTGTGTGTGCACTGATACTCGTGATTTGTGGCAAAGAAAACCCAATCTTAGAATAAATCTCTTACGTGTAAAGGGGCAAATTAAAGACGCTGACCACCCACCCCCCCATGGGTTCACTGGGACAAGAAGACGAGGAGTTCAAGGTGGCAGTGATTTCATCTGAACACCAAATACAAAAAATAACCTTTTGCAAAACAGCCGACATTCAAGGGCCTGAGCACCGCACTGGGCCGGGCGCCGACACCCCCGCTCTCCCAGCGGTGCCGGACACGCCGCAAACACTGCGAAGCCGCCAGGGGCAGGCGAGCAGGCCCCGGAGATGTGGTGCGCAGCGCACGACTGCGGTCAGCGGCATGTACTGGAAACGTCAAAGTTCTAAGAGGCAAGATCTCAATACATCTCCCCTCGAAGAGAAACGACGGTTACGAGGTGTGGCAGAACGTCAGCCAGCACGAGAGTGGCTTCCTATTTCAATACACAAATATACCAAACTGACACGCGGTGCACCTTCAGCCAGCACATGCGCTATGTCAACTACGTCTCAGAAATCAACTAATCAATTAATTTAAAAATAAACGAACCAACAACAGCTGCCCTGCCCGAGCTCACGGGCATCCCAGCTCAGCAGACACACAATGACCCTCACGCACCTGTGGGTGCGCCCAACGTGCGCTGGGAGTGAAGGCTCAGAGAGAAATAAAGGCGATTGTGGGGCCCGTTCACCAGGTCTGGGCTCGCAGACGACAAGCACCATTTTTTTTGCTGCCCTTTGATCTGCCGCATAAACACGAAAGAACCATGTCTTCCCTACTGTGGGCAAAGCCGCCTTCTCTCTACTAGGGGAAGTTTCATATGTAAACAGAAACCAGATAAAGCAAAACCAAACCATCGGCGTCAACAACAGCCCTGTTTATCAGTCTGGGAAGGAAGAGGGTACACTCCGCTCCCTGCCCACCCAGCCCCACCTCGCTCCTAGAAGGAAATTCTTTCCTTTATGGTTTTTCAACTATCTGGAAAGTATTAACCATTTTAAATCCCCCCTGCAATGGAATAAGAATAAGGTTTTTTATTAACCCCAGGTTCAGATACATACATCTCCACCCACGGGAATGTTAATGCATTAGCTGCACACTGTTTTGTTTGGAGAGAGGAAACCCTGCCAGTGGTCTTCAGGAAGAGCATGGAATCCATTTAATAAATTACACATTCAGAAAGACTTCGGGTCCTGTGACATTCCCAGAATAGTTTGCCCATATTTTTCAAATCAGTCAGACTATTTCTTCAAAACATCTGGCGGAACAGATTCTAAACTCCGACCATCTCTCAAAGAGGAAATGCTTCTGTGAACTCACTGGGTTCTTGAAAATGGAAGTAGAGACACCAGGACAGAGTGGTCACCTCCTGCACTGGGGGCCCAGGACACGTGTTTGCAGAACCGAGCTCCAGGCTGCACCCCGTCCTCCAGCCTGAGGGCAGCAGGGGCCGCTCTTGCCAGAGGAAGGGGCACCTTTTCCTTCCCACCGAGACCCAGAGAATCAGCCATGTTTACATGGGTGAATTAGGGAAATGGAGAGAGAGAGAAGGTTTCACTCAGAGCTTGTGCCTTGGTCTGGCCTTTCTGAAACCGTGAGACACGCGGAGGCGGTGGGCTGCACCTGTCGGGGTGGAGGAGGGCTCTCTGTGACTCCCAGGGACCCCAGCTCACAGCAGACTGGCTCTGGCTCTGTGCGTGGGGAGGGGCAGCAGGCGTGTTTACATAAACAAGCCTCAGCCGAGGTCGAACAGGTGCAAAACCCCTCCTCGGGAAATCTTACCAAAAAACATCATGTAAGGTCATCCTCAGAACACCGTTACAAAAGATAAACTCAAACGTCACCCTGAGTCTTAAACACTGACTGAGGGAGACACCTGCACAGTAAATTCTGCAACTGGTAACTATTCCAGAAGATGACACTCCCACACATGCCATTTAGGGACAGTTACCGCTGACGCACGGTTTCCAGGCCCCTCCTGGGACCCGTCCATGGATGTGCGATGCTAACCCTGTGAAATTTCAAGCTGCTTGTAACCCGCCGACACCTCGCGTACACTCTTTCAACTCGGTAGGTCTAAAAGCGAATTTTAATTTCCTCTCGAGGGAATTACTTTTATTATTTCTACCCTATTTCACTCCCCTTTCTTTCAGTTCCACTGATCAGGATGCCAGCAACGTCCAATCTTTCTCCTCCTTTGCTGTGTGGACATTTGCCTAACGGCGATGATTCTTCATTGACAATGAACCTCAGAGGTCACTTTCCTCCCAAGGCCCCCACGGCCCCAGCATCTGGAGACCAGCTCATCTCAACCATCCCGGGGGGCTGCAGTGACCTCCACGCCCATCCCATCAAATCACCCAAATACTGCAAGAGCCTCCGTCTCCAATCTTACATCCAGTCTGCTTTCCTCCTTGTAGTCAAAGTATAAATTGAGTGAACTCTCTTCCCAAATCAAAATGCATCAATGGCTTCTAGTGGCCTTTAAAATGCTATCTCCCCAGCACGCCTGCCGGGGCCCCCAGCCTGGAACTCCATGTCCTCTCAGTCACTCTCATCCACCGCTGTGCCCGCACGCGGCCCATGCTCTCCCTTCTGAACATAATCCACGCATGTCCAAACGCAGGGTGCGTCCTGTCTTCCCTCACGCGCCACCTTCTCAGGGAAGTGTCCTGGGCTGGGTGTGCCCCTGAGGGGCTCACCAAACCCTGCACTCACCCACAGCTCTGCTTTGTCAGACGCTGTCACCATTGCCTGGACAGGCATTTCCCCCCAAAAGGCAAGACCATGATTTTGTTTTCTATGTCTGGGGGTGGAAGGGTGGATAAATTAGGAGTTTTGGATGTTCAGATCCAAATGACTATGTATAAAATAGGTAAACAACAAGGTCCTACTGTACAGCACAGAAAACTATATTCAATGGCTTGTAATAACCTATAATGAAAAAGAATCAGAAGAAGAATATGTACTTATACGTACACAACTGAATCACCATGCTGTACACCAGAAACTAACACAATGTTGTGAATCAACTATGCTTCCATTAAAAAGCTACAAGAGCGAGGCCAGTCTTTGAATCACAGCAACCCTGCCCAGCTGAGCAGCTGCCACTCTGGGCTGAAGAGGATGAGTGCACACCTGATTCCTCTGTGGGGTTACCCTTCCCAGCGGTTCACCGCCATGATGTCAGCTCCCCACTTACGGACGTTCCATCTCCAGAATAATCCTCCTGCTTGTTTCCCGGGTCCCCAGAACCCAGCTCCGCCCCGTCCAACTGTTCCTCCTCTGCCGGACTCTGCGCTGCGCCCTCCCTCTCCACGAGCCGGCCACCGCGTGGCGGTGCCGCCCCCCGTCTGCTCCTGGGAGTTGCTTCCCAGGATTCTCCTCCTGCCCGGACAGGCCCATGTGCCAAGGCCGGACCAAGCCACACACTGAAACGAACCTCAAAACCTTCCCTGACTGCTCCAGCCATCCCCTTTTGCCTTGTTTAACTGAATGTGTCAACTTGGCTGGGCCACAGCGTGCCCAAATATTTATTATTATTATTATTATTATTATTATTATTATTATTATTATGACTTTTATTTTTATCACTATTCTGGGTGTGTCTGTGAGGGTGTTTCGGATGAAATTAACACTTGGATTGTTGACGGAGTTAACACTTGAATTGAACTGAGTATTGAACTGAGTCAGCAGATGGCCCTCCCTAGTTGGACAGGTCTCATCCGGTCAGTGCAAACCTGGATAGAACAAGAAGGCTGCTCCTTCCACAGGTGACAGGGACTCCTTTGCCTGACGGTCCTGAGCCAGGACACTGTATTTTGCGGTTTACTGGCTCGAACGGAGACTTGGGTCTGGGGCCGGCCGGCTTCTGGACTGGGGCGTATACCACCAGCTCCCTGGGTCTCCACCTCACCCACTGCACAGCTTTGTGAACCAATTCTGTATACACGTATGTCTATACATACACACATATACGTAAAGAGTTATATTCCTTCCCCACTTCACTTACTCACACATTCACACACTTAAATACGTAATAGTTTTCATTTAACATACACAACTTAAATGTCATCAATCTGATTCTCTTGGATAGAAATGATGTCAACCGCGTTCCTGATTTAGAGTCTTGTAAAATCTAAATCTGTATTGGATGTACGGTCAGCTTCATGTACGTCTGAACATTTCTGTTTATGTGTCTCCGAGTATCCAGACACACATGGCTGGTTCTGTTTAAACCTGGTAGGTTCCCAGTATGCGCGGGAGGGGCCATATGTAGTTGGTTGATAAGAAAGTAGTGAACACAAACTCTGCTCTTTTTCTTTGGCCAAAGATTGGCAAAAGGAAGTAAAAAAATCAGTGCCACGAAATTCATTCTTCTGCCAAAATAAAACCAAAACAAAACAAAACCCCACAAACACTATTATGAAGAATTTATTTGGGAAATGTTCTAGAAAGAACGGTTAGTCTAAGAAACAAACATGCAAATGAGCGATCAGAGGTGATAAATCTGCCTTAAGTTCTTTAAGGAGTGGTGGGAGAGAAGTCTGAGGAAATGGGAGGGAGGGGAGCAGTGAGGAAATAATAAAACATTTTTAAACAGAAGCATAAATAGTTCACTTAGTTAGCTTGATGGCCCTTCCAGATAACATGACTGGACAAGCAGCAAGTCTAACCTTTATAGAAAAAACTGCATGTCCACAAGCACACAGAAAGACACACGCCCCACGCGCAAGAGCTCACGGCCCTGGCATCACTAGTGTCCAAAGATCAGCTAGAACGTCTCTGTCACTTTAGTAAGAAGCACCGACTCCATTTTAGCAATCTGGGATTTTTGCAATGAAGTTAAAATGACTAAAATAAAAATACACTATGTCTATAATTTTAAAAAGACTTTGAAAATAAAATTCAGGAAAACCTTGACCACAATTCCTTACTAAACTGAAGACAGTATCTAGTAAAGCAATCTTGCCCAAAGCCAAGCGTGCAGGTGGATGATGTCAGAAATGGGATTTCAGAATGGGTTGTTTCAGGAGAGATTCATAAATTAAATTAAACTAAATACCCCAAGCTTTCTTTTTGATAATATCATCTCATTTAAAAGCTAAATAAAATTGATCGTTAACACACACAAAAATACTTCTGTATCATAATTAACCCTAATGACATCAGGAAAAAAGGGCCAGGAAACGTGGGTTCCTCTCCAAGAGCTGCTGAGCTCCTGCGCCTCTGTCGCGCCTATGTTTGAATATCTTCTAGTAAAGTCTGTCTTTGGGACCTGTCGTTAGGATTATAAACGTTATGTATTTTCAGTAAAATTACATATTATATAAAAATATACTTTATACATAATATTACAACACAGATTTTTTAAAAACAGTCAACATAATCTAAAAGGAAAATGAAATCAAGCAATTAACACTGCAAGTGAGCTCTTTACTTATGCTCAGTTTAGCTCTGAACTGCTTTGAACTACTCTGGTATTTCCACCTGTATGCTAAACTTGAACAACAATACACTGTTCATGGAATAACAGAGTTCAGATAAGGGTTTCATGGTCCAAATAAGGGATGCCTACGAACTCACCGACACTGCGCTGTGTTTTTAGGTCAAAATTCTTCTACATGAAAGAATGTATTTGCAGAAAAGGCACGTTACGTTGCCTGTCATTATATTTTTTCATTTAAAAATTAGCTGAAAGTAAACAATTCTGAAAACATTATTATTGAAGGTCAGAAGGACGTGCTGTAGCTCCAGATGGAATATTCTAGTTGTGAGATGTTAATATGAGAAATTCAAGAAGTTACACGAGAATCTTAAAAAGCAATCAGCTATGCAGAGAGGCACAGTGTCAGTAAAGCGTGTTTAAAACTAGCGTTTCCAAAGACAGATTCTGGAATCTTCGAGACCAGTAGGCATAACTGTTTTGGTCTTAATATGTCCATCAGTCTAGGGGCGTAATTACCATGCTGTTTTAACTTTTCCCTCAGATACCGAGGAAATGAAATGACGCTGTGAATCAGGCCACCCTCACTATTACTACTGCTATGACTGTAATATCATTCTCTCGAGAAATAACTATTTTTCTAAACCAATGCCATCCCTAAAAATGTTAGTAAGCATCATTTTAAAGAGAAACATGATGAAGCTCAGATGCATCTTCACTGTCAAACTTATTTTCAATTTCCAAATGTACCTTGCCTTAGAAGTAAATTTAAATGGGTTTTAGTACTGTGGATTCTTAAACAGTACACAAATCCTTCTGGTAGCTTCTTTCTGCATGACCTGCTGCTTCTAATAACTTTAGCATTTATAGTTAAGGTTTCAAACACTTGCAAAAGTTAACCTTGAATCCCAAATTTTATGAAAACAAACGCTTATAAAATAAGGAAGATAAAAAGCAATGGATATTTACTTCTGACTTGTTAGGAGACAACTTAAAATTGGGATGGGCGAGAATTAAATTACACAAAGTAACTAATGCAAGTTAAAAACTACAGTTGCCGTGGTTTTTAAAAAAAGGAGTGATCATGGCCTATTTTCCTGATGATTTTAGGAAAAGTTTTATTTAAAATGGCAGGATGAGCTACCACAAGATCTTGTATATATTTCCCTGTGCTAGTGGCGGCTCACAGCGAAAAAACAATGTGACAGTGAATGTATGTATGTTCATGAATAACTGAAAAACTGTGCTCCACACTGGAATTTGACACAACATTGTAAAATGACTACAACTCAATAAAAAATGTAAAAAAAGAAAAAAGAAAAAAGTTCTGGAGATCTGCTGCACAATAAGTAAATGTACTTGGCACTATGAAACAGTGTGTTTAAAAGTGGTAAGACGATGAATTTTCTGCTGTGTGTTTTCATCACAAAAATAAAATGTAAAGAAAGACCCCTTGAAAATTAATTAATTAACTAATTAAAAGGTGGGATGGCCCCCTTCTTTCTTTCTTTCATCTCCCCTCCCAGAATGATGCTCCGCCGTAAGCCCGGTGGGAACACAGGAAGGAGGCAGAGTACAAAGATGACACAAGTCAGGTGTCACAGATCATCTGTTTGCGCTTTGCGCCTCTGTCTCGGAGACTTTAACAGCTCACCCACCAACAGCTCTGCTCTGAGCTTCCTTCTCACTTCCCACCAACCTCCAGTTTCAGACAGGACATCCCCTCCTGCTGAAACTGAAAGCCGTCCGCTAAGTGGAATCACTCACCCACTTCAGCCAAAGAGGAATCAAGATCCATTTGAAAAGGCCGGGGCACGTAGGACATTTGAAACGTTGATGATGCTACATTTGAATAACGGTCCTGCATCTGTATAATGATCTAGACCAGGAGGCTGCTGTAAAGTTTAGTGATGTGTTACCGAGTCATTCTGCATTGCAGCAAACACAGTTATCTTATCACATAATCCCAGTGAGTAATATTCTTGCAGTTAAAGCAGAAATGTAGAGGCCACATTTTATCAGTCATAATTTAATTTGCTCAGTGTATGATGCTAAGAATTGAGTGATTACGTTCAGACAACGAGTACCCATAAAATGTTTTTACACTTTTCCTCTTGGGGGGCCCAAAATATTCATTTCTTTCATTGGATGGACATTCTTATCATCACAGCAAATGAGCTGAGTTTTGTTTGGTCATCAGTTTATTGGCTCAGTCTTCAAACGCTTAACTTAATACCAGCCATGCTTTCTTAGTGGGGCCACAGTCCTGAACAGAGCAAGGTCCCCACTCTCTCGCTACTTACTCACTAATAAGGAAAATTCTGAACAAAAAATTTAGATAATCAATATTTCTCTAATAGAGACAACTGTGCTGCCATCAGTCTAAGTTGCTTTGGTGAATCAGAGAAGCTTCATAAAGACAGACTTGAACAAATTACATGCTGGCGAGAGACAGTGCCTGTGTTTTTGTTACTATAAACTGCTAATTTAAGCTGTCCCGGCTTTACCCAAGTAAATGACAATACTGAGTGTGCACACCTGCCAAGAATTGTGGTAAGTGGGACTCAAAGATGGAAGAGACAGAGTCTCTGGCCAGAGACATCACACAGTCAGCAGCGTTCAGGTAAGATGGCAGTAACAGAGTAAAACATGATGTTCTATAGAATACCAACATACAGAATAGCAATGATTACTTAACTATTAAGTCTGAAAGGCAAACTGATATTTTAGAAGGTTCTGGTTTTTTGAATACTAAAATGCTCCTACATGTTTCAGTCAACAATTGGCTTGATCAGAAATTCTACATGTGCATTTCAATTAGTGACGGAATAAACGTTAACCATTCTGTAAATGCACTTGGTCTCATCAATATATTGTCTAAGAGGCTTTATAATCCTGGGGATTCTTCAAACATTACAAAAATCCCTTGTGTCAGAGAGAGGAACTTGGAAGTAATGCAGATACTTAGAGGAAATGTGCTTGTAATAGTAATTATATTATCCAAGACAAAGACAAATAGTCAAATAATAGAGTGACTATTTGAAATAATCAATGAAAGGTTTAAAAAAACCAATCTCTAACCAAAGAAGAGGGAAAACAAAGCGCTGTCCATGAAATGCAGACCCACTGGCCTCTCTGGCATTCTTTGGAAGCGAGGAATCGATTACATGACGAATGCAAAACATGGTATATTTATGCCAATTAGTCCACAAAATAGATTACTGTATGCATGCATAATTAAACTGACTTCTGGATATTTGGGAAAATTCAAAGTTAATTAAACAAAATTAATTTGCTTTGAGAGAAGGAGGAAGACGCGTTTGTCGGGCCCAAAGCAGGAAGCGTGGTATGCTAATTCTGAATTAATTTGAACGCTGATAGCTGCAGTGAGCTTTCCCCAACCATGCCAGCAAGAAAGGGCTTTTCTCTCGATTGAATCAACGTTTGGGGAGCATTCTTTGAGGCAGCAAAAGGGCGAGTGCGCGTTCCTGTCCGTTTTCTGGCTCCTTCCGCACGTCTGCAGCTCACTCTCTGGAAGGGGATCCGCCACGTCCAGGAGGCCCCTTCTCTCCAGATGCTCCCCCAGGAGGGAGGGGCAGGGGGCAGGGGCTCCAGGACAGGGCAGGGGTCAGTGTCAGCCCACCTTCAGGTCCTGCCTCCTGCCACTGCCTTCCAGTGGCCTCTCCATCTGGCTGCTGCTTCCCCGAAGCGGGCTCACCCCTTCAGGCGCCCCCGGAAGCACTGCTGCGCCGGGACCGACAGCCCGCGTGCCCAGAGCTTGACCCCGGGCGGCGGTGCCTGCCGAGCGTCCCCGGGCCAGGGCTTACTCGGAGGCTCCAGCACAGTCCCCCGCAGGCACAGAGAGGGGGCCTGAGTTAGTAGGGCGCACAGCAGGCGATCCTTCTCGTGAAAAGCAAGAAGAGACGGTCCGCTGGGCCGCAAACTTCAAAATACTCGAGTTTTGGTTTTAAAGGATTTGCTGCGATGCCGCTCCCCGGGGCACCAGGATCCTGGCACTTCAGCATCTCCAGCACGGATTGGCGTCTTCCGCGGCTTTCAGTGTTCGGAGTCTTTTTTCGTTATTGACGTATTTCGCGAAGGTTCCCGGCAGCAGAAGGCTCACGGCGGAGGTTCCGGGTGTGACCCGCGGATGGTTTCCCCGAGCTAACGGCGTTTGATGTGAGAGCCGACTGAGAAGCAGCCACCACCGCGTGGTGTTCTGTTTACCACGAAATATTTAAGCAGGTGAGACGCCGCGGAGCTCCCAGGACAAGGTGTCCTGAGCCTGACACCGCACACGCGCGTGCGCACACTCACTGCGTTACACGCGCCCCGCAGCCTCGTGCCACCGTGTTGACGCCGCCCCGTGCCGGCTGTTGACGCGGACGCTGGTGAGTGCTTTGCTTTGTACAAAAGTGTTGGATTAATTAATCTCCCTGAAAGCTGAAGCTCTTAGGATTAGCTGCTCTGACAATATTCCCCAAATCAGCGCGCAAGTGTTTAGAGTCTGTCAAAGTGTTTAGAGTCTGTCAAAATACTTAACTCTAATCAAATTTAGTGAGATCCATTTCCTGGGTGGATGTAAACATGCTTCCAATCACACACACACACACACACACACACACACCACCCAATACGATCTATTCTGCATACATAGACAGCTCATGTGTCTCCGAATAACCTACACCCCCTGTTTACTCTGGATCGACAGTGAAGGAAAACAGAGGCTCTTCATTTCTTCAAGAAGGAGACATGTCATGAGGGGAGAAAGCCACACCTGGTGCGCTTCCGGGACCACGTGGACCAGGTAAACTGAAAGTGCGCTTTCAGTGGGAAAGGTGGCAGTGGACAAGGAATGGCCCCTGGGGCGCCCAGGGGCGACCGTGCCCTGACCCTCAGGGTTTACAGGGAGTCTGATTTATTCTATCAAACAGGGGTCGCGGTCCATACGGGGAGGAGATCACGTTTTAGGCCCCAGAAACGACATAAAGTCAGACGTCCAAAGGCTACCGCCTCAAGGGGAAGAACACCCTCAGATGCTCGCCCCTGGACGGAGACAGGCGGCTTCTGGGTGGGCAAACGTCTCCCCCAGGAGTCATGGCCACAGGCAGTCCTTCCTTTCCTGGTTTTAGGGATTTAACCTCAAAACCCATGTGTCCTTAGGACATGTGAACTAAAGAATTAGCGTAAAGATGGTCCCAGGCGGGGTAACACTTGATCAAAGCAAAAGAAGATCTCTAGAGGGGTAACCCTCGACCCAAGTCACACAGGACTCTCCCAGCCTGGGACACCACCAAGGGACACCAGGTCACACCCCGAAGTTCAAAGACAGGGGGAAATAACCTTCCCTGAACAACCGTTAGCAGACGTAAGCAGCAGTAGTCGAAGCTTGAGAGCCTCAGCTAATACAGTGATGGATCATAGACACTATAACAAGCCGGCTTAAAACAAGTAGAACTGGAAATATGAGAAAAGAACAAGAAAAAATACTTAAGAAAAAGCAGATTTGGAAGAAGAACAAAGCAGATCTCTTAGAAATGGGGGCAAAATGGGCAGCTAAAACGCAATATATGCATTGAACATCAGATTAATCACTGCTCCAAAACTACAAGAAAGCAGTGCAGAAATTACCCAGAATGAAGCACAGAGAGACAGAAATGGAAACTATGAAAGAAGCTAGAGGAGGGGAGCGAGGATGAGAAAGACCGCGCGCATCCCACAGGCGTGCTGGAGGGAAGGGGGAACGATCACAGAGATCACGGCCAGTAGTTTTTCAAACTTGGTGAAATGAGTAACTCCAATGATTTGCAAATTGAAGCCTCACACAGAATAAATTAAACAAAATTTATAGCCAGAATCACTGCTATACAGTTAGAAATCTAGACCGTGTGTGCACACACAAACACACACATAACAATGTTTATTCATCCCTTCACCACACACCTACTCTGCAGGATCTAGAGGAATTGAGCTGATTAAGTCATGGTCTCGACTCTCAGAATACTTTCTTCTTGGGGGAAAACAGCAACATAAACACGCAATATATCACCTGTGATGAATTCCACGGTAGCGGCAAGCGCAGCAAACGCTGAGTTCAGAAGACAGCGGAGGTAGCGGGGCTGCCTGCGACCATGAAGGACAGAGAAACCTTTGAAGGACTGAGGTGCTCAAGGTGAATTTTTAGAATGAAAGTGTTTTCTAGGTGGAGAAGGAGAATCCAGGCAAGAGGAAGAGTGTGAAGGCATTCATTCATTCACTCAGTCATTCACTTATTCAGGCACTGAGTACGTCTGACCAGGTGCATGATGTGTCTTGCTCCCGGAGTACAGACGACTTGGTGGGAATCGGCAGATTAGCTCAGACGGGAAGAGAAGCAGATGTGCATAAACAATTCTTAGGTGACTAGGACGCTTTGGAGCAATGGTTTTAGAATTTTTCCATCACGAAGACTTCGAATACAAATGTTAAGGGATCCCAATACATAAAACAGGTAAAACAATGGAATATTACTTAGCCATAAAAAAGAATAAAATAATGCCATTTGCAGCAACATGGATGGACCTAGGGATCATCACTTTAAGTGAAGCAAGCCAGAAAGAGAAAGAAAAATATCATATGATATCACTCATATGTAGAATCTAAAAAAAAGAAAAAAGAAAAAAGAGGACACTAATGAACTCATCTACAAAATAGAAACAGACTTGCAGACATAGTAAAAAATCTTATGGTTACTGGTAGAAAGAGGGTGGGAAGGGATAAATCTGGGGGTTTGAGATTTACAAATGTTAGCCACTATGTACAAAAATAGATTAAAAAAATAAATTTCTTCTGTATAGCACAGGGAACTATGTTCAGTACCTTGTAATAACTCTTAATGAAAGTGAACATATGGCTGTATATGCATGACTGGGACGTTGTGCTGGACACCAGGAATTGACACATTGTAACTGACTGTACTTTAATACAAATTTTTTAAAAATAGGTAAGACAGAGATGCTCAGATAGCAGGGGAGGTGTGTATACAGGTGGGTGTAAGAATGTGTGTGTTCACACTGGCGCCCTGGGAGGCAGAAATTCCCGCTCTCATGATGGCACTTTCTCTGTGGGTGTGTTTACCAGGTTCACTCTCAGTCACAGAGAGGTTCTTCTTCAGCCGCAGCGTTAAAGGAACGGCTCCTGTTTGTCTGTTTCGTCTAAGTGGTTATGGCTGGTGCGCGTGTGACCTTTTACGTTTTGCGTCTGTTGGTTCTGCAACTCAAAACATCACTGAAATGTATTAGCAGAGAAAATACTTCTCCACTGATTTACTGGATTTCCTAGGTGGACATACACTACTCATAAATCACGGTACTCCTGTCTTATCCTTGCCGTTTATTCCTTTTTATTTTCTTCTCTGATCACAATGGCTACAACTCTGGGACTGATGCTGAAAAGGGCCTGTACCTATTTCATAGCTAAATGTGGTGTCTACCTAGGCCTTAAGATAAATAATATTTGTCTTGTGATAGACTCCTTCTACTTCTAATTTAAAAATAGATTTGGGAGTTGAATGTTACTGTCTTTTGACACCTATTAAGATGGTCAATTGATTCTTCCCTTTTTACTTATTGATGTGATGGACAGTGCTAATAATTAAATTTCCTGATATCGACCATTGAGTATGTTTTAATGGATTTCTAGGTTCCACTGGCTAATGTTTTATTTACGGTGCGTGTCTACAAGTCAGGTCGTTTCTATTCTTTAATTAGTGTATCTTTTGATGTATTGATAGCAGAGATATCCTGGATTTTAAATTTTAAAAAAATCTGACAGTGAGAAAAGTTTTAAGAGTTTTAAAAGAGGAACACAGAGACAGCCAATGGATCATTCTTCAGCAACTGAAAACAGCAGCGTGGCGCATCTTTACTTCAGATCTTTGTTTTTTACAAATGAATTTCACTGATAAACTTGACATCCCCACCTATTCATTCATTATTTCCTTCCTTATCAGAGGAAATAAATGTGACCCACTTTGTGTTTATCTTTCAGTCTATTTAAAAAAATAAAATTACACTTGTGTGTACCTATAAAATATGTAATGTTATTGTGTTTAAACTTATATAAACATCACACCCACGTCACGTGTGCCATTTGGCAAATTGCCTTAGCTCCACTGTACATTTATAAGGTCTATTCCACCTTAGGGCTCAGGTTCATTTATTACGTTGCTTGAAGATGCTCTGCCATGACCACAGCTGATTAATTCATTCATTTTCTTAAACATGGTCATTTGTTTTCTTTTCTACTTATTTATCTGCATCTTTGGAACATGTGTCAGTGAAGACCCACGTCCATGTTTTTTATGCGCTCTGTGGGTCTCCCTAAGCCAGCGTTTCTCCACCTTGGGGCTGGAGACCCCTGGGGGCCCGTGACCGTTCTGTGGAAGGCAGTGGGTTGGGTGGCTCCCTCTGTGTCTGTTCACGAGGTGCCAGTAGCACCCTGTCTCCAAGCTGTCACAACCAGCTGTGAGTCCAGGTATAGCCAAGAGCCCCGTGGCGGGTGACGGCCACCTGGCTGCTATCCTACACACACGTCCAACTTTACCAAATACTGCTCCTCAAAGCGGCTGTGCTAACCTAAGCTCGCAGCAGGCGTGGGTCAGAGCGCCCAGCCCCTCAAGTTACTGATTTTTCCCAGTGTTGCCAGCGTTCTCACCATGAGGTGACACCTAATAACTTCCAGTTGCATTTCCTCGGCTACTTGTGAGAATGTGCATTTTGTCGCACGGTTGCCGGAGCTCCGGGGTTTCTCCTCTGCATCATCTGCCGTCCAGAAAAGCAATGAAGGATTTTCCTCCGTCATTCATTTCTGCAAGGGTTTAAACAATTCTCTGTTCTTTGAAAGAGCTTTGAAATTATACGCTTAGGAACTTCCCAGGCGTGGCTTCTTTTGGGGACAGAAACAGTCCTTCAGGGTTTCTCGTCGCATTTGATTTTTTTCGTTTCTTTTAGAGTCGGTTTCAGGTTTGCGCACAGGACTCTCACTCAGTATCGCTCCCTTTGCTTCTCTCACCAACGATCAATATTTAATTTCCTGGTGGCCGTTCATCTGTTTGCATCTACTTCCGTGTTCAGTCCCTAATTTTATTACCCTGTGGACAGAGAATACACCCTGCGTGATTTCTGAACTGGGGAGTTTATGAAGCTTTACTCCATGGCCTAAGATGTGCTCAGCTCCTTAACGAGGATACCACAGATGCTGAGGTGCCGCGTTTATGTGAACAGCGCCGACTCGGCGCGAGGCTTTCAAATGCCCCAGCGCCCCTCTGCTCGCCGCTGCGCTCTGGGCCGTTCCCGTCCACAGGTAAACGCAGCTTTGTCTGCGATGCGTGCTGATCTTCCAGCCCTGCTGCCGTGCGGCCCCAGCATCACCACGCGGCCCGTCCACGAGCGCTCCTCTTACCCAACCACCCACTCCGCTCTCCTTTCAGTCACTCACACGGCCAGTTCTCTGCACGCATCGTAAGCCATCCTCTCCTTACACGCTAACATCCGCTCAACATGAACTTCCGTATTTCGAGACGGGTGCCACACTGCTGCTTAAATGTGAAACACATGAAATTAAGTGTTTGTAGCCATATTATGACATGGGGTTATGCATAATAATAAGCAATATTTTATGAGGTTTATCCAGAACCTAACAACATAGACTATAACATCACATCATTGTTAACAGCTGTCCTAAGGCGTTTACTGATGGGATGTGTGAGGACGCGTCTGGCACTTGGACAGGGAGTCCTACCTAACACGAGAGACCTGGGGAGACAGAGAGTTCTGGAAATCTCACGGAGGGCTTCCGGAGCAACACCTGGGCACTTCACCAAAAACGCGTCTGGCGGAAACGTGGTGGCGAGACAGCACATCGTGGAGGGAGCTCGGGCTCTGGGTCTGATGGTCGCCCTGGCTTCGGCCATCCCAGAGATCGGGTCCCTCTGCCTCGTGTTTACTTCCTGACGGTTGGGATGGCAGGAGAGGCCGCCCTGCAGGGTGTGGGGGAACCCAGGTTGCTTTGAATTTCCATGCTGTGCTCAGCCCTTTCCTGCCCTGGCACCAGGGGGATGTGAAGTCCATCCCCGTTAGGTTTCATTCCACACAGCAGAATATTTGCCCTGCCTGGGTCTCACTTTGTTTCCAGGGAAAATTCTTCAAAATTTCAAAAGTCTTGTAAAGTATACACACATTTCCAGGTCATAAGGCTGTCTTTGTGGGTCAGTTTCACAAGCAGGCATCACCAGGGACCTCTGGACGGTTGGGACCCACAGAACCACCGCCCCCGATTCACTGGAGACTGTGGATCTCGCTGGTGCACATTCGGATCCCAGGCCAGAGTCCCCACGCCCAGGTCACACCCTGACCAGTGATATCGGCGTCTCCAGGAAGGGTCGAGCATTACACTCTCCAAGGGATGTTGGAAATTGCGCCTTGAAAAAGATCAGTCTTGACGTTGTGTGGAGGAAGGCATAAGAGAAAAAAGACATATAAATCTGATTTATTATTTACTTCCTCCTCACTTCAGAAAACCACTGGTGCTCATTGTCTGTTAGCGCCCTCTAGCTGTGTTCTCGCCCCGCCTGGTGAACGCCGACCCTCCAGTCGCCAGGGCAGCGTGCAGTCGGGATGTGCTTCTCGGCCGGGGTCCACCGGTGACTCCCGTCTGCTGTCTCACAGGCCGACGTGCCCCTCCGCCCGGTTTAGGCCTTTCTCACACTCGGACTCTGGGAACTTGGCCACAGGTTATTCTACGTCTCAGTGCTCTTAGCCCCCAACACAGTGCCCGCGACCTGGACAGGACTGCAATCTGAAGTAAACACTTTCGGGAGTATGCATTTTCTCCCAGTTTCCCGCAGCGCGAAGTCTGAGGTGCACAGCGTCGTGATCTGACACACGTACGTCATGAAGGAACGATCGTCTCCACATCCATCAGCTCAGGCAGATGCAGAATTGAAGAAACAGAAAAAATGCTTTCTTGTGACGAGAGCTCTTAGGATTCACTCTGTTCACAGTGTCCGTGTGCAAACCCAGCTGTGCGCACCGCGCTGCGCATCGCCTCCCCACGGCTTACTCGCCTGATGCCTGGAGGTCGGTACCTTTCCACCACCTTCACCCAATTCCCCTTCCTCCAATCCCCGCTCTGTGAACACAAAGCTGATCTCTTTTTCTGAGTCTGTGTGCTGGTTTGTTTTGGGAGCACAGCTGACCTACGACACCATGTGAGTGCCTGGTACACAACATAGTGCTTTGATATTTCTATACTTTTCAAACTGATCACCTGAGAAGCCCGGTTGCGCTGTCACTGGACAAAGACACTGCATTGTTAACTGGCAGCGTTCTCCCCACTGCACCTCTCCTACGTGACTCGTTTATTTTGCAGCTGGCAGTGTGTGCCTCTTAATCTCCTCCACCTACGATTCCATGTTCTTTGGCACCAGCAAGTCCCAAGGTGGCCTGACGTTGCATTGGAAAAGCCCAGCAGACTCGGCACCGTGAAGGGTGTGTTCGGCGGAGGGCGGGGCCGTCGGGGTGAGCGCCCCTGGGGAGCGCTCCTCTGTGCTGCTGCTCACACGTCCCTCCAGCTTTTCACCGCCGGCCTCCAGATGCGTGCTCTGTGCCGCCACCCTGTCTCCGCAGACCCGGAGACGCGGCCGCGTCTCTGCTTCTCTTCAGGCCCGCACGTGTGTCTCCCGGCGGTGGGGGCAGAGCCTGGCCTGCAGACCCCACGGGCGGAGACCTTCAAGGCACTGCAGCATCCTGTTCTCCAGGGGGGGACGCTAGGCGGCTTGAAGGCGGGTGGGCAGCGTCAGGAGTTGACTGCGACTTCAGGCGGAGAGTGGGGTGTGGGTGCTAATGGGGAAAGTCAGCGCTGGGAAGGCTTGAAGAATTTCAGGTCAGTGAGGGTGGTAGCCAAGCCAGGACTGTGTTGGGGACGTGGGGAGAGGCAGCCAGATCTGCTGAACAGGTCGGCAGCACGGCCGATGGGACCATGATGGACCGGCATGAGCGGGATGGAAAGGTACGAATCACACTTCAGGGTTTGGTGTGAACTGAGATGCCATTCACTGAGGCAGGGAAGACCTGGCAGGGGGATTGGAATTGTTGGGGAAAGACATAACACGAACATCCCAAAGTGATCGAATGCTCACGACTGCATTTATACCATCACTTTTCCATCTTGCGCACACCTGATCTCTGAGACCAGCGACAATGATCGTCTCCATGACCCCAGTCTACACGCCAGTGAGAGGCAGGGCTCAGCGAGATTCCAGGACTGCTTCAGCCCGGCCCACCTGTCTGTTATAACCTCCCCTTCCCCCCTGAAACCCAGTGCATTGTAAGGACTTCATCGTCTCAAAGCTGCATCATGATCTCAAGAGATGCCACAGGAGAGCAGGTACTGGTGGGAACACTGCATTTCAGGAGCACGGGCACCCTGTCCCTCCGACACCCGATGTCCGTGCACTCTGGGGCATCTCTGGCTGATGCTCAGCTAAATGTGCAGAAGGATGCTGTTCACCTGACTCTGAACACATTGAGGCCAAGCCGCCCCGCTGAAAAGACAAGGACAGACCTTTCCTAGGCTCGAAGTGAGTTCTCTTAGACGCCGAGAAGTCGTCAAGAAAAGGGACGTCACATTCAGAGCAGTGAAGTGTAGAAATCACTTACTGGCTGATACCAATTAACGTGAAGATGTTAAGCTGCACACCCAGGTGACAAACAGACTAAAGCAGAGCTGAGGTGCTGAACAGAAGCCGCCGGCCTGGGTGCTAGCGGAGGGCGCTGCGCAGACGCGCGCCACGGGCCACGCCGCTTGCCGAAGCCCGCCCCGCACGGACGCAATCCCCAGACTTCTTTCTGCGACAAGGAAGTGCCTTTGCTGGAAGGTACAGAGCTCGAGAGCAACGGGAAGACGCAGCGCTGGGAAATCAGTAAGTGAGGAAAGCTTGGGAACACCACACCGCTGGGAGGGAGAGCTTCCTCCACCGGAGTTCGAGCACCTTCAACCCTTCAGCCCTCAAGGGGGTGAGAGTGACTCTTTGAAATGGTTAAGGAGTCGTGATCACTCAGCACTCGGATCTGCAGAGAGGAAGAGACCTCTGCAGCAGAGGTGGGAGCACAATTAATGATCTTCCCCGTGACTCAGAAAAGCAGGGGCTGGGCTCTGCTCTGTTTCTGGAGCTCCATCCAGGTCGGTGTGGAAGGAGCAGGATGGGGGAGGCAGCCCCACTCACTCACAGCATCTTGGGTTCAATTTACGGGGCTACAAACCCTGACAACATCTCACACAGCTTAGCTGGGGTGCCGGCTGGGCAGATGGATGGAGCCAGCATCCTGTTCACAGGAGTTCTTTCTGTGTAGAAACACAGAGACTACTGGGTGTATTTAAACATGTTTTGGCTCTCTGGCCCTAAAGTGATGGTGGAAGACAGCAGAAACTCTTCGCTTCCTCTGAGATTCTGTAAGGAAGCTTCTGGCATCAGGAAGTGCTCAACTGCAAAAGAGATGTCCGTGTCGGAAGACAAGAAAACAAGCCTGAGAATGAACGCCGTGGGATTCGCATTGGAAAGCCCCCGGCTATGGTAAATGACAGCCCAGACGAGGAAAGCCGGGGCACCATTTGGAAAGTCTAGTTTTATCTCAAGCATGAGCAATAATTTGGGGGTTAAGGGTAAGACGTTCTCAGTGACTTCAGTTAAACGGGCACTTTCATGTGTTCCCCAGTTAACAAGGGTTGACTCGGAACCTAGTCTGTTCCAAGACAAGTGCAGACACTTTCAAAGACAAAAACAAGGGATCTTAAACTGTCCTGAATTCTGAGAATTCTGAATCTGCAAGAAAGAGCAGGGCTAGAGAAGCCAGAGGGCTGGGCGGGGAGGGGCGGGCGCCCCAGAGCGGCCAGAGGTCCCGTCTCCCTTCCCCCCCTCCAGCCTCACTGGGAGTGAGATCCCGCAGCCCTCGGCGGTCTGCCTAATCCAGAGCGCTCCCCTCCAGCGACCAGCAGCCCGGGCTGCGCAATGATCCTTCCAGAGGCCAAGACTGTGAGCAACACTCATTTCCTGCACTATCTCCGCTTTGTTATCAGTTCCCCTAATGCCTCACATTCCCTGTGTCTGAGTCGCTCGTTCCAAACCACATTTACCTGCTCCCTCTGGTCCGCACGCATCCTCCCAGAGGCCCCTGGTACCAGGACGGGAGGAGCAACTGTGATCCAGGCCCTCGGGGGCCCCAGCCTCTCCTCGCGGGTCAGAGAGCTTTTCTCTGGGTGCCGTGGTCCTTCTGTGGTTCCTTTGCAAATGTTTCCACTGGGTCTTTCACCTGTTATTTGGAAATCAGGGTTTGAGAGGCAGAAATGTGAGGTGCTTAAGAGCGGCCCCTGAGCTCCTAAGATGTGATGGGGTGACGGGCTCAACCTCGTCAGGCTGGGCTGTGGACAGTGTGATGATGCAAGCTCTTAGCGTGAGTAAATGTTGGTTATTATGATTTTAATTACACCTCCCACGTGCTTTCAGATTCCACTGTGGATTTACAAGAACAGACAGCATCAGCTTCAAAGTGCTCCTTCCTGCCTGTCCGGATGCAGCGTCAGCTCTGTGTGCACACGTGAACGCAAGTGTTTTATCATAGGGTTCCACATAAATATCCACACCGCGTTCTCAGTGTCAAAACCCACCCTGTAATATACACAGTGCACGTCTGGTTTGAACTAACAGAATCCGCCGGAGGAGACAGATGACTGGGAACAAGTCATGCATTCCAAACTCTTATAGAGGTCATCCTCTCCTGTGATTAAGCAAGCGCAGGTTTTTGGACTTAAAGAAAATCTCCATTTTTTCCCTACGCTAGCTGGGACAGAAAGACAGAGCATTTGAAGCATTCCAGTCGGTTTTCCGCCCCGGGGAAGATGTGAACAGGAAGTTGCCCAGACGTGTGCAAGTTCTGCCCGGGGTTCCACCTTCCTTCGAAGCTGGGTAGCAGTGCCGGGACACTCTCCGTGGGAGAAGCGGGTGGCGGGGCTGGAGGGGGGCCCTCCCTCTCCATCAGCACCGGCTGCGGCCCCGCCACCCTTCTCCCTGCACCTACTCTCAGCCGCCCGTGCTTCTTCACAAAGGCTGTGCTGATTTCCATCAAAAGATCCCATTACGTTTCAATCACTGAAGTGAGTAATTCATCACGGTGACGAGAGAATCAGGTCTACTTGCGCGGCAGGAGTTCTGGAACATCCCGGGCGGAGCTGGGCGGAGGCAGAGATGGAAACTGGGGGGAAGCCGTGCCCAGACAACAGCTCTTCTAGGAGACCTACAGCTCTGACACTGACGCGCCATTTTTTTTTTTACTTAATTTTTATGTGATTTGGGGGGGGTAATTAGGTTTATATATTTATTTATATGGAGGTGCTGGGGATTGAACCCAGGACCCCATGCACGCTAAGCACGTAACTTGTCACCGTTTTCATCACAATCACTCCCTCTGTTGTAACGGCTTCTGTGGGAACAAGCCTCCTGCACGAGCAGGAGCAGTGTGGCTGGGCTCCGAGCCTGAGCGGTGTGGCTGGGCTCCGAGCCTGAGCGCTGGGGGCGGGCACGGTCCTCACTCACAACCCTGCCCCCAGGTCAGTGCTGCTTCACGGAGGAGCCAAGAGAAGCACAGAGAGGTTGCACGGTTTTCCCAAATTGCCCAGCCAGCACGAGGCGGGGCAGACGGTGTGCTTTCAGCTAAAAGTACTGTTTTTAGCAGCTCGTACGTATTTGTCACAGAACGTTTACGACATGCAAAAGACAGCCACCCCGGTATGGAGGACAAGTCCCCCGGATGTCAGCCGGTGCGGGACCTGACTTCACAGGCTGCACAGGCACCCCTTTGCTAATGAGATTTGTGTGCATCCATCTGGCAATGTGGCCGTATGGACGGGACAGAGGACAGCACCTTACCTCACACTGGGTGGTGTCACCCCTATGCTTCCTGTGAATTACAGGGGAAACTGGGAGATCACAGGGGAGGGTGCATGTGGACAGCACTGGAAAGAGATATCTTTGTGGCACGTCTCAGAAAAACGGGAATGGTCACTGAGTCAGGGAGGGCATGAGGCCGGGCTGGGCTGGGACGGGGGGGACGTTCATCTGGGCTCTGAGCGTGAACGCCGTGGCAGGCCTGTCGCAAGGAGGCGGTCCCTCCACTCATGACCCGGAGGGAGGCCAGTGAGCACGGCAGTGTGGGGCCCCAAGTGCACGGAGAGGAGGAGCCCGGCTCGCGGGGCAGGGACACGAGGAGCCATGACCCACCGTATCCGCCGGGCAGACACGCACGGACGGAGCTGGCAGAGGGTCGCACTCAAGAGTGGGATGCTGTTGGCTTCAGTCACAGGTTTTGGGAAGAAGCAAACAAATTCATGCACACATTTAAGTCCCTCTAAAATGGCAGTGGCGACACCAAACACGACAAGGCGGTCCAGCCTGCGGGAACCACACCTCCACTTACAAATGGGTGATTCTCACCACCCTTCCCTGTTTGGTGTCTCGATACAGTTCTTCATAACGTAGAACACAATACAATAACTTCTACTTGTAAAGAAGAAACAATTTTAAAGGCAGAGAGACAGAGACAGAGAGAGACTGGGAAGGAGGGAGAGCTGGGCACGGACAGGTCCTCCTGGTGGACATGGAACCTGGTGGAGGCCTTTTCTGTGACCATTTGCCTTGCTGTCCTGAGGACGGATGATTACTGCCATGTTTTCCGACACATGCAAACTACATCCTGTAAGCCACAGCCCCTTATCCTGAACTTTTAGGGAAAAATACGTTCTTTTATTCATATATACATGTGTATATGTATATATATGTACATATACTTGGATTTTTGGATTTTGGAAAGTTGATCTCCTTCACTCAGCAAACAACTAAGTTTTTTCACGTGACTGATACTCAACTCCGTCCCCACAGGTGACCATCCACAGACAGACTCAAAGAACAAGTTAACAATCACTGCCTCTGAATTCCTTGAGGCCTGGTCTGCTCTGCTGCCTGGCACCAAGGCAAGGAGACTTCGTGACAGGAGGGAACAGCAGCATTTCTTAAAGATTCCAGAGGTTTTAGAGTTAAATCGGAATTTACCGAATGCTAACCTGCCGGGCATACAAGGAGTGGACTGGGGAGGCACACAGAGAAGCTGTGCAGACAGGACACAGGCCTGGCCAGGAAACAGAGGTGAATCAAAGAGTCAGCACCTGTGTTCACGTGACGAGCAGAGACGGGAGGACACTGGGGAGCATGGTATCTTCTTTCGGCGCTGGTGCCGGGGAAAACGGACACAGTCAAACAGGAGGTTCAGGACCAGAAACACAACTCGGGAAACAGCATAACCGTTTAGATATGCTGAGAAGAGGCACGCTTTCATCTGTTTTCCCCAAACTATGACTGTGTAGACAACGGCATTTTAAGTTTATATGTCAGAACAGAGTGTCTGTTTCTAAACTATAAGCACTGCCATCATTTCTCCCAAACTCAAAAACAGCTGTCAGTAGCAGGAGGCTTGAGACCGACCACCAGCTCTGAGTCACCGTGCCCCCATCTCCTTCCTGCGTGGCCTTGGGCAAGTTATTCACCCTCTAGTTCTCAGGGTCCTCATCCATAAAACAAGGACAATATTAGTATCTACCTCAAAGGGTCATTAAAGAAATTAAATAAGATAATCCAAGTAATTACTGAATGTAGTACCTGGCACTCAATAAACATCAGTGCAATATTTAATGCAGTCTTAAAAGGTGGTTTCTTTTTGTTTTCTACGTGCATGTATGTACGTATTTTCTATGTACATATGGGTGTGCATGTTTATTTACACACCCTCAAAATTTTAACGATGCTACTATTATTAAAAATTAGAAGAAAAGAAGAGTTAAGCAAATGATTTTCTTGCTGTAGTAGAGACAATAAAGTGTATCTGTAATGCAAATTCATTTACTGTATGGAATAATTTTAAAACTATTCACACAAATAATTGAGAATTGAACAGACTGAAGTTCAAACATCACCTCTGCTCCACGCTGGTTACTTAACCAAGCAACTGTAGTTTTCAGTTGCCCCAACTGCAGCGCGAGGAGGTCAGCCACAACCTCCCACCGTTACCGTAGGTGGACAAAGGTCTCTATGGAAGATGCCCAGTCGAGGAAAGGAAGCACAACAGAAATGCAAAAGCTCCACCAACACAAACAACGTGCGTCACCATGTAACACACGCTGGCCGCTGAAAGGTAAGGGAGAAATCTGAATTTCTGAGACTTATTCAGATAACAAAATTCTCGTATACTTGCTATTAATAATATTGTAGATTGGATGAATCACAACGTTTTAATCTTTAACCTCCTCCAAAGCTGGTTTTGGGGAAACATTTATAAAACAGAAATTATATGGAAACATACTGCAATCTTTATCTGCAGGCCTTTTGCAATAAATTTACCGTCTTCACGGTCCTGTGTAGGCAGCTATCTGACCCACTTGGTTGGAAAACCAAGCTAGTGAGCTGGGCCACAGTCTCTCAGCAGTGGCAGAGCTGTGCGTGTTCCCCGGTCTCCCGGCAGCTGTGTTCTGGCGGGGGGCTGACCCTCCCTCCAGGCAGCTAGGACCCGCCTGGTTGTCGGAGCGTCATCGTGGAGGGAACAGGCTCTGCGTGGCTGTTTACACATGCCCAGGTCTCCTTCCCCCTTTTTCAGTTAAATAGCTCCCCCTCCTACTCATGGGCCAAATTTCCCTACCCTCTCGTCTCGACCCAGGGGCAGGGCTGGGCGGCCACGGTGGCCTGTTTGAGAAGGAAAGCTCTGGCTTCCGTGCAGAGCTCCTAAGATGTGGGCAGTTAGGGCGCTGCGTGTCAGACGCCTCTCCGTGTCAGAAACACAAGCCAATTACAGCAGGTGTGTGTCTGTGTGTGTGTGTACGTGGGATCGCACACGCACTCAGGAGAGACAGAGAAACAGAGACAGAGACGGAGAGAAAACCCAGAGAGACTCCAGCACTTGCGTTCCTGGATTTAGCTATCTGATGGCTAACCTTACCCCCGTCTGCTCCTGTTCTATGACCCTCTGAGTCTTCTTTCTTTTTTTCCCTTAAGTGTGTGAGAGCTGGGTGTCCGACACTAGCAATCGAAGAGTTCTCATAAACAGAAAACTTGAAGCCAAACACACCTGGGTTTGGAGCCCGGCTCTTCCGTTTACCACATTTATCCACTGAACATTCGTGAGGGAACTGCATATCCCGGCTCCGCATCTGCTACAAACTCAGTCGGGGGCACCGCAGCTCCCCACTCTGCTGCAGGCTCTGAAGACGGGCTGACGGGCTAGTGCGGCGCCGCGTGTCCACACTCCCGCCTCTCCCCTCTCCCCTCTGGGGCCGACATAAATCAAGGCCAGAAGGAAGGAAGAAAGCCTGGTGGCTGCTTCCTGGTGGCTTTTCCAGGTGAGATTTACCTGCCATTCACAGAGGCAATCCAACCCTCTCCACGCTTTCCACATAACCTTCAGCTAGGGTGAAGAATCTCAAAGTCTGTCTTCTGCTACTGGATGAAGAAATGGCCCTGAGTTGCTCTGTATGGTAGCTGGAGGGGACAAACTCTAGCAGGCCCGGAGTCAGCTTCGCTTAGCCAAGTGCGAGCAGGAGCGAGCTCACAGAGCTGACCGTGCACTCTCCCTCTCGTTTTCTTTAAAACGTCCTCGACGTGAAGATGTAGCGGCTGCAGATGCCGTTTATAGGCAACGTGGCTGTGGAGGCAACACGGGGACGAGGCTAAGAGTCGCACTTGGCTCCTGGGGGGCCGCTCGTCTTCGTGTCCTGGGCCACCCGATTCACCTGCTGCCTGGGCACAGCGAGGATTCACCCAGCAGGGCAGACGGGCGCTGGGAGAGGGCCAGGCCTACGGGAAGTGCTGCATGAGCTGCATGCATTACGGCTGCGACGATCAGATAGATAATTAATCACAGAATTAGCTAGAAATGGACCGTAATGTCTCCTGCCTCCAACCTTTGTCTCTGGAGCACCTTCAAGCTTTTTTATGCCTGAAATTCGTGGCTGAGTAGATATTTTATTATATCACAAAATCATGAAAAATCATCCACAAAGAATATTTAAGTTCACCCTGAGGTTTTTTTTTTTTTTTTAATTATGTGAGACTTTCTCAGATTCAGCTCAAGGTGTGTAATAAATCCTTAGCAGAAAATGAACTTTCACTGAGAGTTAATTGCTGTAGCGTCTTGTGACAGGTGTACTCCGGGCAGCGCTCACAAGTTCGAACACTCGGTGAGTCAGAGCTTCCTTGCGCTAACACACAAGGTTAGAGGCGGGTCACACGCGCTGAGTCAAAGCATTGCTTGCTCTCAGCGTATAATTCAAAACCTGCCCTTTGCTGAGAATGTTATTATGCAGCGCCACCATCATTTCCATCATTAATCAATATGAAAGGAGATTAGGAATAACTTCTTTGGATTTCAGAGCCCTGCTGGTCCGGGACTAAACTCGTAAAAGCTGTTAAAAGTAGGTTGAACATAAGCAATTAGTAACTATTTCTAATTTTCATCACAACTCAATTCCCTGGAACATAAGCTACATTTATTCCCCAGATGGAATGTTAATATCACTTAAAAAATCTGAAATGAAACTTGAAAAACAGCCAGGAGACGCAGAAAAGGTAAATCATTTGAAGAACCGTAAATAAAAAAGAGACCCTTAAAGATGGCATTTTTTTTTCCTCCCTTCAGTCTGACTTTGTGGAGAGTGCGCCATCTAGTGGGAATTCTCAATCAATGCAATCTCATTGCAGCGGCGAAAACGTTGGAGACCTGGAGGCTTCTTTCTTGCTGCCCCTGTTTGAACAATCTGTCCAGGAAGAGCCCGTGCAAAGCGCTATAAATACCGGACTTACGCAGGCAGCACAGGAGCACAGGACGTCTGCACCACTGCTATTCTATGAGCAAGAATGCTGTCTGCTTGCTCCAGACACCGTTCCGATTGTACAAACAAGGAAGTATTTTTAGTGTATTTAACACTGAAATAAGCCTCGATACATTTTTCATGTGAGACTTCGAAAACTTTTAGTTCCAAAAACAGAATCAAGGTTTTTTTGTTTTGTTTTGTTTTGTTTAAAAAAAAAAACCCACTCTTTGTAGCTTTAATTACAATAGCCTTAGTTACAAAAATACTTTCCTCTCTTTGGAGCTCTAATCACATAACATTGGCTATGCCTTCAGCTCACAATTACTGTTACATGTTTATTTTACGTTTCACGCAGGTAACGAGTTGGTCGTAATAAAGACAAAAGATGCATTTGAAGAAAACAGGCTTCATTGTTCTGTAAAGTTTGCTCTAAGACTCAGCTTACCTCATCAAATTTCAAGACCCACTGCGCTGTGGAGTCACTCGAATAAACAGAGGGATATACAGATGATAATGCAGGGGCTGATTTGTTCTCCTTAATAGAGATGTCCACATCTTTTTAAATAAAATCAGACAAGTAGGTGTGGTGATGATAATGATTTTGTGTACGTATATGAACAGTGATCTCGTTTACCTATGAGCACTGATTTAAGGAGGAAACTTGGATCATCAATTTGTGGAAAGCTAACAAGTTCAAGTTTATACTACCGATTGTAAACAAGCGGAACAATTTCCAAAATTGTGGTCCTTAATATACGTAATTACTAAACAAAGATTATACCCCAACTCAGATTCAAATATCATACAAACGTGAGCCCCTCCAGCCTCGCCAGCACCGTGAAAGTGACAAAACGCACCAACGTTGCACCTGTTAGAAGGCTCACGTGGCGCAAATCATGAAAGTACTGTGAGAGACAATGCACTATAGCTTGCAAAACAGCTCGTTTTATCAGCAAAGAGAATCCTGCCCGTGCAATTCTCATCGTACGAATGTCCCAGAGGGTATTGTTTATGAATCCGGAGTGGCAGTCCACATTTTTATTGAGGAATGTTGTTTTGCGCCCATTAGATATTTATAATTCATTTTAATAAAATAACTTCTTTGTTCCAGGGACCTGAATTATTCATGATTTTGCTGAGTTCTTTCCTGTTGCAGCGTCTCACAAAGCAGCCCCTGACGTTTGACTTTCTAAACAACTTAAGTGATTCCAAACTCTCTTTCGCAAAGAGAAACGGATGTCAGAACTGAGGTCAATAAAGAAATGCTTGCTTCCCCCCACACGCGCTCACGCTTCAGAAGGCGGGTCCAGACCCCAGAGCAAGAAGTCGGATTGTTCCTCTGCCTGGTGGGCAAGATTGCTGCCTCTAACCTCCGGTGGCGCTGGGTCCCCAGTGCCAGGCACACGCACGCACGCGCACAGACACGCAGACACACCCTCTAAACCAACCGTCGGCTCCCAGCTTTGAGCTTCTGCCGGCAGGAAAGATTAGGAACGCAAAAATCCAAGACTTCTCTTCCTCGCAGGCTACCCTGAACCCCCACCCCCTGGTTCCCAGTCTGACGCTTTTCCTCCCATTAGAGACGTTCCGTGTAGAAAAACAAAGTTACTTCGGAGTAGCCGGTCTTCTCAGCACTGCTGCTGTGTAATACACTCACTCTGGTGTAAACCTCTTCCTAGTTCTGGGTTTGGTTTTCTCCTTTATGAAATGAGAGGAACTGATAAACATTTCTAGTGCTCTGGTAGCTCAGAATTTCTATTTTTTTAAATCCCTTTTGTCCAGGCTGTCATGCTACAATATTAGTGCTTTTTTCTTCTGAATTTGTTGTTTTGGGGGACAGTAAATCTCCAGACAGTCTCTCCCTTTGAATGAAACACAGTTTTGACAAGGCCTTCTCAGCATCTTGACTGCCTGTCTCCTATTCAACATGATAAACTATATCTACACTGTTGGATTCAATATCTTCAAGCAATTGAATAAGCCTTGTTAATAATGTCACAGTAAGCGAGAATAGTGGCAACCCATTCCCCTCCCCCAGCCCCACACCCACCATCACCCACCCCCCCAGCAAGGGGGGCCACAGGAGTTGTCCCGCCCCTTCCCCAGCAGGCCTTCATCATGCAGACCCTCCATCAGGCAGCCGGCTGAAATGCACGCACTGCTCATCACTCCTCCGCTCTCTGCCTTTGAGACCCTTCATCTCCACGGCCATGCTATGACCAAGGCATTCTCACTTGCACAAATGCCTTCTGCCTCCCGTGCAGCACACCAGCCCCCTGGTTTACGAGGGCTGTTCATCTCAAGCCGTGGTGTAACCTCATCTGTTACTAGTGAGTAACAATTGATCAAATGTTATGTTCCATTGTTTCAAAGGACCACAAAATGAGGAATGCATAACTAAAGTCACGTACAAAATACTCAAAGGAATAGAAAAGCTTATATATGCACTAATTCTTTATTCTGATCTGAAGACTAGGAAAATAGAAACATAAGTTAATACGCACACATGAAACCTCACCTAAACACTCAGTAAATGGTTACAAGCCCGCTATACAGATGGTTTTAACCTAACAGTATACCCAATCATTCTCCTAAAAGAAGTCACCATTTCTTCTCTGAAGAAATAAGAAGAAAATCTAAGACTGCTAAAACACTATCACAGTTTGAAGGCAGATCAACCAAACGAAAAATACGGAGCCACTTACCGATGAGCACGTAAGTTACCAAGGTGCAGCGCGTGCTTCTCCTCAGCGGATAAGCCGTCCATCAACAAGTAGAAGATGAGAAAATTGCTCTGGCCGAGGGGCTGTGAGACAAGCCTGGATTTCTCCAGCATATACGTATAAATTCTGGCTGGTTAAGAAAGGGAAAGTGATTCTGTTAAATGGCATTATTGGTTTCATTTCCATAAATTTGCCCATATTATTTAGAAGAGATATTAATGCAGCTCCTTTGCAAACAAGGCCTTTTCCAAACAAATAGTAGACTTTATTCTTAGAGAAATTTTTTGGTCCAGAAAAATTAAGCAGAAATTACTGAGTTTCAATACATCCTCTCTCTCTTCTCACCAACGAGGTTTCCCTGTCATTAACATATTAGTGTGGTACCTTTACTAAAATGAATGAACCAATATTGATACACTATTATTAACTAAAGTCCATAATCTACATTGGTGTTCACTCTTCGTGTTGTACAGTTCCATAGATTTTGAGAAATTGATACGTCATCTGTCCGTTGTTACAGTATCATATAGAATATGATCAGTGATCCACCCTCCAGCCCTCCCTCTCCCCTAACCTCTGGCAACCAATGATCTGTTTACTGTCTCCATAGTTTTGCCTTTTCCTGAACGTCAGATGATTGGAATCACACGGTATGTGCTCTTTTTCAAATTGGTGTCTTTCACTTAATGATATGTATTTCAGGTGGTTTTCATTTTTTGTCTTATTATGGCTTGATAGTTCATTTTTTATTAGTGAATAATATTCCACTGTATGAATGTACAACAGTTTGTCTATTCACCTATTATAGGACATCCTGGATGCTTCCAGTTTTTGCAATTACGAATGAAGCTGCTATAACCATTTTGTCTACGTTACGTTTAGATGTAGTTTTCAGCTCAGCTGAATAAATGCCAAGGAGTGTGATTCCTGGATCATAAGTAAGAACATGATTAACTTTGTACGAAACTGCCAAACTGTCTTCCAGAGTGGCTGCACCGTTTTGCATTTCCATCAGCAGTTAATCCTTGTTCCCGTGGCTCCACATCCTCACCGGTGTTTGGTGTTGTCAGCATCTGGGGTTTTAGCCATTCTAACAGGGGTTACAGTGGTGTTTCACTCTTTGACTTGCGTTCCCTAGGTGACGTGGAATGTGAAACACCTTTTCATATGCTTATTTTGCACTTGTCTTCTTTGCTGAGAGGTCTTTCCAGGTATTTTGTCCATTTTTAAAATCGGGCTGTTTGTTTTCTTACTAGTGAGTATTAAGAGTGCTTCGTACCTCCTTCCCGGCCGGGGGATGAGTGGTGTGTCTGTGGGCAGCGCACACCCAGTGTGAAGGTGTCCGGCCGTCTTCCGGGTTTGCTGTGACCTCACGGGTGTCAGTAGGACCAACACCTAACATTCATTATTTTGGTCTTCTGCCTTTCAACACTCCATAGGTGAAAAAACAAAAAGGAACAACATCATAAATATACATCGGAATCTAGTTCACAGCAGCTGAACAGCGACAGAAGTGTGCAATACAGGAGTCACAGCCTTGTGTTCCTTCAGAGACAGGGCTGGAAACTCAGAAACCCGTGCTAGTCAGAACTTATGGCTTTATGTCTGTCTGCAGAAGATCCTACTGTTTCCGGAGTACTCTGTTCATTTCAATTTAGGTTTATCTTTATCAGTATGAATGGTCAGTAAACAGTTATGTATTTCAATTTTAAATGCAACCGTGAATTACTATAGTTTTCCACTAGGAAGTAAGAATTCATGGTCAACCCTTTTTTGGGGATCATTTAGGAGTCGTTCTAGAAAGGCAAATGGATTTAATTTTCCATACATTTGAACTATAAACAATCACGCGTAATGGGTCTGCTGATAACTATTTGAGAGCCTAGCCTCTAAATGCCACAGTGTGAGGTCTCCCAGTTTTAGTTTCATACAGCAAACCGACTGGAGCAGACCCACCCCTGCAACGCTCTGTCCCTGTATATTTTGTAAGTGGTCAGTTTAGCCGGTCCGAATGATTATCAGTACTTTGAAACAACTCAGAATTAATAAACTAATTAAGAAAAGCTGTCTCATTGGATACTGTCTAGAAAGGTTGTCATAAATGCTTAAAGAAACACTCTGCCAAAGTATGCCTTCAACAGGGACGTTAAATTCCAAAGGTGACGGTGAAATTCAAACGAGGTGGCACAGCTTCTCTCCCATTTCTCCATGGGTATTCAATCAGGTGGTGACTTCACGCTGAGGTCTTAATTGCCAAATTTTCTTTCCTTCTTTTTCTTCTTAAGCAAATTTCTTGCCGAAAACATTTTCCGTTTCTTATTAATAATATTAACCCCGAAGTAATGACCTGCTCAGAGGAATAGTTTAAAAACTCTGCGCACACAGGAAATGAGCTGCCATGGCCGTCTCTGCTGCCACTTTCCGGCCCTCAACCAAAGCAACGCCAGGTGAAGACGGGGCTGAGCGCTGGCCTCCGACCGCCATCTGCACTCAGAGCGGGGGCTGGCCCCACGCCCGCGTGTCCCAGCCGGCGCCCAAGCTTAATTTAAAGCAGCATGCAGAGCTAATCCAACCCCACCTCAGAGCGACTTCAGTGCCTTTCATCTTTCAGAAACAGCACGATCAGTAATCACCCTAGTTAGTGCGTCTCCAGCAGTGAACGAAATTGCTGTGGATGAGCAGAATTCTGAGCAGTAGAGTTTTGTTTTTTAATTATATCTTGAAGAAGCGTTTAGATGGAAGAAAACACGAAACAACCAAAAATTCAAATTTCTGTGAGACTCTAATATTCTTCCCAATATGGAGCCTTTTTGTTGTGTCTGAAATGAAACTGGAATAATGGAAGGGAAAACGATAGAGCTGGAAGTCAAAGAGATTTCTGATGCTTTCATGCAAGTGTCCAGGCACAGAAAATTTACATTAATTTTTTGACTTCTCAAAATTTGTATATTTGAAAAAACTCCTATCAGAAACATTCTTGACTGGCCATATACTTGTGATTCTCCATCTTTCCAGAAATATATGTAAGTATGTTTCTCAAAAAGTTTTGGTAAATATTTACGTCTGCAGATTATAAATACTGTGATATGCAGTTTAAGTTTTTTATAGCGCTGAACCAATTTTTGTTAAATACGAAAGGAGATGGAAGAACTAAGTCCCCTCTCCCTTGGCACCCCGACCACTGACGTCCAGAGGCCTCCAGCCCCCACATCTCACCCAGGTGCTTATAGACACACGACCCCTCAGCATCTCCTCCCGGAAAGCCCCACCACGCCCAGCCCACAGTCACCTACAGCACATCACTGGTGACTCAGCACAGTGCGGTGGTCTCTCTCTCGCACCTCGGCACTCACTCCTCTTGACTTCCTTATCCACCATCATCAGTGCAGGGTGGTGGTAAAAGCGAATGATGCCCCAACCAGGAGTCCGAAGTACAGTCCCAGTCCCGAACCTGACACGGAGTCTCCATGTCCCTCCTAACTTCACCTTCCCCATCGGAAGTGGGATGAGAAGCAGCAGGGTCCTCGGCTTGCGGTGACTCCAAGAGGAAGGAACCACCGTTCAAGCGCCTGCTGGGTACCGGGCCCTGCGCCAGGTGCTTCTAAAACAGTGGCTCACTTAAATCCTGTGGCAGCAGGACCTTCCACACGTAAACCCAGGGGGCTCATCTCCAAAGCCCAGGCTGTTTGCACTGAAAGGTGCCGCTCTTCAAAGGAGATGCGGTCATTTAGAGCACTCTGAAGCCGCTGACAGGCCAACACAAAGGACGGTTGATGACGACATCAGTGAAGATGGTTTGTCTACTGGAAAGTCAAGTTTTGAAAAATGAAAGGCAAAGGTTTTAATGTGTTTTCCATCTCGTTTGTGTTCACTCGAAGGCTTAAGTTCCCCAAGCGGTACATTTACTGGAAGACGTCTCCGATTGTCAGTGAGCTTCGGTGCCCACTTCGATAGACTCGGGTGTCCTCAGGCACAGAAGACGCAAGGAGCCCAACCTGCTCCACTCCCCACACGGGGGCCCTGGCCCCCTGCCTTGCGGACCCCCAGCGTGTTTCTGTCTGGCCCATTCCCACACTCAGGAAGAAGACAAAAGTTCCAGTCTTCACGTACACGAACTCTAATTATGAAGGGAATCAGCTCTAAGTGAAAAAATAGCCCAGAGTGAAATACTGGTAACTTCCCTCACGTACTTCACACTCAGCGACAGCGCTCCTCCCTGGCAGGAACGAGCTCACGAGGGCTTTTCACAGCCCCCTCCCTGAACCCAGTGATGCTGGCCTCACTCCAGGTGACGTCACAAGCCACGCCTCCGAGTCATTCACCCAGCAAGTGCTTAACGTGCGCCCACTACGCGTCGGGAAGGGCAGGACCCCTCCACCAGCAAACTTCCATCCCAGAGGAGAGGCAGGCAATAGCCACGCTCCCAGGTGCTGACAAGTCCTGAGGAAGACACGCGGATGGAGGCGTGGTCCAGGGCGATGAGGGCGGAATCGAGGGGGCACGTTAGAGAGAGGGGCTTGGGGAAGAAAGAGCGGTTTCCTGAAGAGGTAACTTGAAGCCATCATAGCAGGGTAACCACTGAAAAGAGACCAGTAGTGAGTGTGGCCAGTGACCAGGAGGGGAGGCAGGGACCTCGGCACAGCGAAGAGGAGACGTGACGCTCTGGTGTCAGGGAGCCGAGGGGCTCACGTGGACCAGTGTGGCCGGCGGACGTGGGCCATGGGGGACGGGGGTCTGCAGGGACACTGACGATGGAGGGCCGAGTGTCCCTCATAGGCTCGGGTCACAATGCCACCCTGAAAGGATGGGTCCCGGTCCCAAGTCTGAGCCGGGGCTGCCAGGCTGGAGGTGACATTCTGACAAGATCAGATGGATTGAGAGAGAACAGCCGAGGCGTAAGCACACGCCTGACAGCACGGCTGCCTTACGTGTCACTGAGCCACCAAAGCATGTTACCTTCTCAGTTACTACTTATGCAGGTAAGTGAGGCGATGGCATGAAGAAAAGCAGTTCTGAGAACCAGAAAAGGTGAGCCGGTCAGTGTCCTTTGAAGGGAAGGGGGTTACAAACGAGGGTAAACTTAGAAAACGTAGGGATGTGGAACTTCACTGAGAACCTTCTGGCCCCAGAAAACCCAGAGTATGCTGTCCTTCCACACGGAAACCAGTGTGTTCCCACTGCTGGGCAGCCCAAGGGCTCCAGGAGGCTGATGCACAGCGGGGCGGCTGCGCTGGGTCAGGGGGACGTCCGCGAACAGTGGAGGGGGACAGAGATGGGACGAGGCAGGAGGAAGCCAGCATATTCCACTGCCCGTGCGTGAGTCACCTGAACCCGCTGATGGGTGAGTCCCACGAGAGCCCGGGTGTGTTACAGCCCGGATGCGTTACAGCCCGGATGCATTGCAGCCTGCAAGTAATGATGCTTGCTGATGCGGGCAGGCAAATTATCCAACCACAGGATGGCAGAGCACACTGCAATTCAATTCTTGGCACAATGGCAAGAAGCAGACGTCGGTCTCCAAAGACTTAGTTGTTGACGCTTTAGTGGATCGCATTCAGTTACGCAGTTGGTACTTCTCAGCTCCTCTTACTGTGTGACTGGGGCGTGTGCGCACCGGCATTACTAAGCAGGTAGGAAAAGCATCAAAACCCCGCTTCCTGGGATGTGGTGAATTTCTCAGTCCTTCAATCCGTGTTTTGAGAACACTATTCTCTTTGATAATAAATATCCCAGAACGGGAGATGACATTATCGCCAGACAAGTGGTCTGGTGGGTGGTTAGATTTATTTTGGGTAAACGGCACGTGTCCGTGGCCAGGAGCGCAGTGGGACTGCACACCACCTGGTCCTATGCCATCTCTACCAGGACTCCCCTGAGGCCACCCTGTAGCTAAATGGAGGGAGAGTGATGACGGCTTTGTGCCAAGTTCACGGTCACCTTCTCAGCACCGTCTTGATCCATTTCACAGTCAGAGGCAGCTCCAGTAACCCGTTCACAGCTTCTATTATGAGACTGAGAAACGGTCAAATTCAAAAGCAGTGTATTTCTGAGTAAGCGGCACAACGCTGCTGAGAGGAACGCTGCAGAGCGAGACGTCTGCTCTCTTAATCTGAAAGTTGGAGAAAGAGGCTCAAGTGACGCTCACAGGACCCACAGCCCGGAGGCCAAGTGCAGGTTCCTCCCCGAAGCCCCCGCCTTCTCCACGCCGGGCTGCCTCCCACGATCACAACGGCTTTGGGACTCGGCCTGGTTCACGAGGAGCAGGTGACTTGGGAACGAGCCGACTCAGAAGCTCTCAATCACCAACGCTTCGCAGCACGAAGAGCACATCCTCGTGCTCAGGACCCCCTTCTCGGGGGGGACAACATTGGAAGACACTTGTCACATTTCCGTGAGTCTCTTGCTTTGCAGTGTGAACATGTTTCTCTCCTTCCAGGCTCACCCAGACAGGGCACTGGAACGTTCACTCTCCTGGTAAACACTGTGAATGCAGCCCTTACTTTTCCTCTTAAAAATGGGGAACAAAGAATTGAACTCCCAGTCCGAGCTCTTCAGACCCCCACACACGTGTGTTCCAGGCATTACGCGTCCTTTAGTGTAGCTCGAGCTAGCACCAACTTTATACATTTGTGTCAATATTACAAGTGGTTTTATTCTTAACATTAAAAAAAATAGATAAAAACCTCCTCAAAATCATTTTTCCAGATTATAAAAAGAACACAGCAGGAGGCTGCTAATCAAACGCAGGAGACAGGAACGGAACTGGGGGTGTTAACGGGGGGGCCAGGATGAGCAGGACGACATGGGGAGGGGAGGATGCTGGCGGGCGCGGGCTCGGGCGTGTGCGAGGCTGAGCGCAGACTGCACGGCGCGCACAGCCCTTCAAGGATTCAGAGGGCACTTCGGGACCTGAAGGTGCCTCCGGCTCATCCGTAAGAATGTGTGTCAGCCTGTGTCCCGGGACGCAGCCGGCAGGGGCGGCCGGGGTGGGGGGTGTATCTGCGGGTCTGATCACCTGAAGCTCCGCGGGGCTGCCTGCATCCGCACCCGGGCTGAGCAGAAGGCTTCGGGCCTAAGCGTCCTACTTCTTTACAGAGCATACGATTATTTTCTAAATTAACACTCCAGCAGAGGACATGTTAAAGTCTATCCAGATAAAAAAATTAAGTTGGTGGTGGCTGAGACCCCCAGAAGCCACTTACTGTCCCTCCGTCCTGGTAAAGGGAACATTGAATCAAGGACAAGCGCCACCTCCTCCTAGGACCCTGGCGTCCGGCTTTGGCTAGAAATGCGCCCCTCAAACCTGTGCGCATACGGATCGCCAGGGGATCCCGTCACAGAGCCCCAGTCCTGAGGTCTGCACTGGGGCCTGGGGGTCTGCACTTCTGACAAGCCCCAGGTCACAATGGTGGAGGGTATCTCGGGTCATACAGGGGAGCAGCGAGGGGCGGAACGTGCACCTTCTGGAAATTCCCCAGCTCCCAGCATCTGTGGCTCAAACCACGGGTCCCTGAAAGCTCAGGGGAAGTGGTGCTCACAGTTGAAGAAGTCAGGCTGTGCCCCCACCTGGAGGGACGTTCTCACTGGGGCGTTATAAACAAGGATGTGAAAACCGGAGTTCAAGGCTCTAGACATTTCTCCTCCAAGGTTTTCCTAAAATGGTAGACCTTCAAGCAGCGCTCTTAGCCATGGATTAAAAAAGAAAACAAAATCTTTCCTGTTGCAGAGTTTAACCATCTAACTTCCACGTCTAAAATTACCTTTTCTTTCTCCTTTCATACATATTATATATATATATACATTTTACCAAATTTCATTTAGCAAGAATGCGATTTTGATATATATATTTACTGCAAAATATAGGTTATTTGTTTCTAAATTATGGTCAAAATTTGTCTCCTGAAGGGAAGTTAGGGTAACTTGAAACACCAAATAAAATTGATTTCTTTCAAAGATCATTATAATTAGCCATTGTTTGGGTGCTGACAGTTGTTATAAAAGTTTTCAAAATTCCTCCAAGTAGATTCAGGCATTCTATTTACAGTTGTATTCATGTTATTAATTTGCATGGATAATCTGTTTTGATTTGCAAGACATAAAATCCTAAGAGAATTCTAAATTAGTTGAATTTTACCCAATGTTCATAGCAGTGCTACATACAATAGCCAAGACATGGAAGCAATCTAAATGTCCACCAACAGAGGACTGGATAAAGAAGTTGTGGTATATTTATTTATACAATGGAATACTACTCAGCCATAAAAAATAAAATAATGCCATTTGCAGCAACATGGATGGACTTATTCTAAGTGAAGTAAGCCAGAAAGAGAAAGAAAAATACCATATGATATCACTTAATGTGGAATCTAAAAAAAAGAAAAAGAGACACTAATGAACTCATCTACAAAACAGAAACAGATTCACAGTAAACAATTTTATGGTTACTGGAGGAAAAGGGGTGGGAAGGGATAAATTTGGGAATTTGACATTTGCAAACTATGTATAAAAATAGATTAAAAAACAAATTTCTTCCATATGGCACAGGGAACTATATTCAATATCTTGTAATAATCTTTAATGAAAAAGAATATGAAAATGAATATATGTGAGTATGTGCATGATTGTGACATTCTGCTGTACACAAATTGCCACACTGCAATTCACTGTACTTCAAAACAATGTTTTTAATAAATAAATTAGTTGAATTTTAAATTAGAGGTTTTCATATACATTAAATATTTAAATCAAATAAACATTTCTGTTTGGGTTTAGTTGGGTCATTATTTTGATGTTTTTTTTTAATTTCAATCATTTAAAATACAGATTCAGCTTTATTTATAATAGGACTCAATGTGTGTTGTATGAAGTAATTACATGTCAAGTTATAATTTATTTTGTGTACCTGAGTTTGTTTCTGTGTCAGCAAGTATGGTTCATTTCAGCTAAATGGTTTGCTTTCATATTACACAGCTTATACAAAAATTGTCTTGAAAGGTTCATCTTGCTTATAAGAATATTTCTCAATTCACAATAATTTTAGAAGTCATAACTTGACGCCTTGGGTAGGCATGTTGACACCCCCAGATACACACACACGTTCGCGCACACGAGCACACATGCACACACGCAGGACAGTCACCGTTGCTGCCACGCTGATGTCTCTCTGCCCTCTTCTGGCGGCTCCTAACTCTCCCCGCGCTAATTTTACACTTACCTCCCGTTAAGTGTTTTCTCCTCTCACAGAACTGTAGCTCAAAATACTTAATAAAGCAGCTGGACAGGTCGTTAAGCGTGGTCTTGGCATGTCCAAAGGCTTCCAGGATGCATGTGACCTGCAGCAAAGGGAGCATTTACTGAGCTACTCTTTTGTTTAAATAGAACTGGGTGGCGACAGCAAAGAGACAGGAGTACTCCGTGAGCCCAGAGGCTCCCCACTGTTCCCACAACTCAGCCCTGGATTTTAAGGTCACTCTTTCCTCAGCTGCAAACCACTAGCATCCTCCCTCTCAAATGGTAGCCAATGGTAACAAGATGATGACACACTGAGGACGTGACTCCCTCCCCTCAGAGTAAGTGGAGAATGATGACACCGTCTTCACACACACACCCCTCAGCACACGCCCTTTGGTCTTTGTAACCTGAACACTACAGGTACTCCTGCGGCTTTGGAGGGAGGGGTTAGAGTTAATCTAAGCAACTGTCAGAATTTCTTTTAGAAATAACAAATTCACTCAAACATTTGCTTATCACTTCTTTGGACCCCGTTTTCACTTTGCCACATACTCTTTCCCACCCGAGCCGCTGGGTAACCCTCCCCTGCCCTGTTTTTGCTTCGAGCCAACCATCCTCCCCGTAGGAGCAGGGGTAGGAACCCCAGGCGAAGCCCTCTGCCCCAGGGTCTCACGGCGACAAGCTCCCTGTCAGAGACGGGGAGTCACAGCTGGAAAGTGCCGTTGATGCAGCTCCTCGGGGCAACCTGGCATCTGAGACTCTTCCTTAACATATTTCCTTAGAAGTTGATTACAGAACAAATGTCATTTCCTCTCACAGTTGAGTGTGCCTGTGATAATGATGATGAATAAGCAATTCTCCCCAAAGTATGAAAGTCTGGATGGTTCAAAGGTTTTTTTCTGTATCTTTCAACTTACTGATACGTTAAGTGCAGTTCCCGCATCAGCCACAGAGGGGCACAATAATACCTCACTGATACACTGGGTGCTACTTGATAATTTCTGATGATAGTACTTCTGGAGAGCTTTATTCTAAACAATAAAAAACTCTGCTGTTACTTTTTAAACTTCCTGGATACTGCTCTAAAAAAGGTATTCAATTCACCTGCAAGTATTTCGTATTTTGAAAGATTATAAAACAACACTGATGCTAATCACAAATCAAAGTGCTAAACATTGTGGTAATGATGAAATAGATTAAACTGTCTGTTTTTGAAGTTTGAACTTTTGGAGAGAAACACTGACTCTTTACAGAAACCCTATGATTTAGGTCTTTTTATAATAACTTCATTTTAAAGATCTTAACAGTGAGCTGATAGTAGTGAGGTCAGAAATGTTTCTGAAAAAAAATTGAAATAGTATTTATATAGGCCCTAGTTTTTGTTTTTTCCCCAATAATTTAATATAAAAAGATGGAAAATTAATAGTGTAATTATATCACATTTTAAACCTTTGTAATATTACATTAAATAGTGGTTTAAAAATTCATAAAAAGGAATAGAATAAAATGTTTAAAATATTTTTGCTTCTGGTTATATTGGTGTTGTATCTGATAGTATGTTAACTTTTTACGATTATAGAAAATGAATATGAAAGATAATTAATGGCACGTGGCCCAGCAGAAAGTACAGGGTAACGGTTCCACGCGTGTGCTCGGGGGTGAGAAGCTGCCACCCCCACAGTCCAGCTCCGCTAACGGCAAATTAGGCAACACTGAGCAAGTTTCATAAATTTCCAAACCTCATTTTCCTCTGTTCTTTCACTGGTTGTCAGAGTCAGGTGTACGAAGCACTCAGCCTGGTGCCTGGCACATGGTAAGTACTCAGCAAATAACAAGGGTTAATTTTGCTTTCGTCAGTAATAGCAGAGAACACTTAAGCATTTATACTGTACTTACTGTGTGCCAGAACTCTCTCTGTCCATCTGTATACGTGTGTGCAAACATGTGTGAATTATATGTAACTGAATATACACATAAATATGTATGCATGTATATGCGTATATGTGTATATGTAGCTTCTTTTAATTCTCACAACATTTTATAGAAAAGAAGATTGACAGATTGAGTCAGTTTCCCAAGAGTGTGTATATAGTGAAGCTGGGACTGAAACCCAAGCCATCTCTTGCAGAATCGGCTGTGTTTAATCACTGTATCAAAATAACAATAAAGACATATTGGGCAGAAAACTAATATAAAACTAAAACCACTGGACAAAATATAAACACATGGCATTCTTTCATTGTGCTCTGCTGGTCCATAATCCAAGAGTAAAACACTGGTTACACTGAAAGAATCAGTTTTTTATCTGTAATTATCCACTTGGCCAATAGGTGGCACTAAACAAATATGTTGAGAGATGCAAAATTAATACTGTTCTGCTAACGTTAAAACGAAATCATGAGAACGTTGTGCGGTAATAAAACTTTAAGTAAAAGTATAGGCAAAGGGAAGTCAGTATATATTTCCTCAGTATTTACTGATTCACGTCTTTATTGCCATGATTTGTATCTAATTACATTGTAAATTTTTTCTATAAAATTTTAATAGTTCTGCCACTAACAGTGATGCGCTTTTACCCTGTTAGTGGTTAACCTACTGCATTTTCTCAAAGTAAAATCTTGTAACCTCCTCAATAAAAAATAATGGCTTAATCAAGCTGGCCCCATCACTCTGCTGCGTGAAAGCAGTTGCTCAAAAAAGTTTGTTTAAGTAACTTAAAAGAAATTGAACGTGTCTTACAGCTGAAACTCATTTGGGCAAGAATTAGTGAAGAGTTCCAGGCAATTGTTTTTTGTGCTTTTTTTTTTCCGCAAAAACATGATATTTATTTTCCAATAAACCTACTGCATGGAAAGTCCCTGCTTCCACAGTTTGAAATTCCCACACGAGGACAAGAACAACAGCCTCTTAACTGATCTCAGCTGTTCTGAGATCGTACAGGGAGACCAAGCCGAGTCTGCAGGGGCGGGACTCAAACCCCCGCCCCTGGGTGACGCGCACTCCGAAGCCCCCCGCAAAGCCAGGATGCCAGCCTACGGAGACTTTCAAGGCAGGACAAATGAAGTGTAAGATCAAAATCCAGAAATATCACAGCTGTGTGGCCCTTAAAATGTGTGTATTCCCGCATTAAAATGACCAAAACTCATCTCTGGCCCTCAGGGCGGGGCTCTGCATCACCCTCTGCCACCAGCTCAGCCTCTCTCTGCACCGCCCATCTCAACAGCATGGAACTTACAGACGGCCAGCTTCCTCCTAAATCCCCTCATTTTTGTGTTGTTGTTGTTTTTCCCCATACTCCAAATAGTAATCTCTGATTGATAAATCTTTAATGACGCCAGGGACGTCACCAGCAGGAACGCGTCCCCTGCTCCCGGGCGTGTCAGGATTCGCGCTGCAGACGCGCCCCTCGTGTCTTTCCCTTTGTGTCTCTGTGGCTTTTCTGCTATTCATTCTTTGGTAACTGCTCATCAGAATGGCCTTCAATGACTTTTTTCTCTAAGATCCAGGGCTAAATTGTTTGTTCTGGACTCAACCAGTATCTCCCAGTGGAAGATACCATGCGTCTGCTTGCACGTGGCATCACGTGGCAGTGTCACGCCCCGTGTCTGCCGTGTGGCACCGCAGAGGGTGTCTCACCATCTGACTCAGCTCACTCGCATCCCTCCTCGCAGGGCTGCCTGGCGAACGGCCCTGCCCTCTTACCCTGCACGGGACTGAGAGCCTTGCACCATGGAGCTTTGCGTACCAAGGGTGTTCTTTTCTGCTCATCTCCTGAACATAATCTCTTTCATGCGGGAAGTAGCAGCCCACCTCTTAAATGTACACAATTGCACGGAACCCCAGTGATGCTACAAAGATTTACAGTCAATTCATAAATTTTTCCAATGTTCGTGTTTTAGTACAGCTTATTCACTTGGGTTTCTACGCAAAAGCTGCGGCTGGATAATTTTCAAGAACGTCTTGTCACTGAAGGGAATGCATGTGGACGATAATTTAAATGGAAACCAAAAATAGTATAACTGGCATGAAGTTTAAGACATACTCAAACCTGAGACTACAGATCACTTAGTTATGACGTCCTTAATTTGCCATGAGAAATAAACAAAACGAACAAATGAATTAGAAAGGGTCTTCCTTGAAATTTGCATTGACGTTATAACCTTGGTTCCCAGATGCTGATTGATTTGGAAGAGTTATGGCTATCTTACCCAAAGAAATGCAGCCTAGACTGCATTCACTTAAGCGAAAATGCAAAGTCAATTTACATGAAGTAATCTACAATGCATGTTAGAAAGCGCGTAGCCTGCTCTTCTTCAAAGGGTTGTTTTGATAAATGAGTGTTTCAGTCTCTAATTTACGTAGAGACTATTATTTCTGGGCACTACAATTAAGCCCATAGACCCTGTTATTTTATTAGTTAACCTGAGTCTATTTTATAACCGTGTTGATCTATAGATTCTCTAACCCTTAAGTGTCATTAGTCGGTATATTGCAATATCTGAACAAAGTCTCTGCTCTTCTTCCCAAGTTGACCCAAAATGATGAATTACTTTAAGCTGTGCTGCAGGGTTGTGAACTCAGTATAGAGCTCAAGCTTAATAAACTGTTACGAAATAAAGTCATCAGTGAACACACACGATTCCACAGACACATGCGGAACGGAGTGCTCATATATTCTTTGTAAAGCGAAAAATCTCCAGAATCAGGCATATGCTTGGGAATATGAGCAGATTTCATTTTAAGGCCTTCTTATTCAAAAGTAGAAAGTATAAGGACATAACATTTATCTGTCAATTAAATGTAAGCTCCTCTCATTTTTAAATGAGGAATCTGATAGTAAAATTCCCAGAATATTGCCACGTAAACACACTGAGGCAGAAATAACGGACCTGCAGCTACAAGATATAAAGGGCAGGTGGACACAAAAACGAGCAAAAATTACACAGCTTCCATCATGCGATGATAGGTTTCTAGATTGTTACTGTTTGGACTTTTAGATGGCATTGTTTTAGGGAATGCCCTGACATTAACAGCAACTGTTTTTACTCCACTGCTACCAGACACTTTTAAATATAAAATTGATGAATGAAATGCAGGTGTCTGTCTGCAAAGAGGTGTGAGGCAAGGCCCATGCAGGGCAGATCCTGGAGGAGCAAGGCCTGTAAATCTAATATCATAATAATTGCAATGAGACTGCGGCATCCTATTTGCAAGACCTCACTTGAACTTCACACCGAGGGAGCGTGTACTGCTATAACTTGGCCTGCCGTGTGTGTAATTTTTTTTTTGTCAAGGAAATGATATAACAAGGGCATTTTCTTGAATGTCATGCAGAGTGTGTTGACTTATTTTTAACAAAACTTATATTCTTTTTATATACATAAGGAACTGAACATAATTTTGATACATAAATATAATGGGTTTTTGGCCCAAGGCAATGAAAATGAAAATTTTTGGATAAATATGACTTCCTTAATCTTGGCCAAAAAAAAAAGATTATTTTTTACAAAAAGGAAGAGAGAAGATTCCCACTGTCTGAACTAACAGCAGGTTAAGACAGAGCCCAAGAACATGACGGCGGTTGTTCTGTAAATCACACACACACTCACCAGGACTTACTGGGTCCTGATGACATACAAATGGCCTGTCCTCCTTAAGTGTACGTGATTTCATTAGAGTCAGTGAGTCTGGGGAGCCTGGGGTAATTAAATGTTTCCGAGGTGTGAAAATAGTAGCTATTTTATTCTTGTGTTCATTCATTCAGCACATAGAATCGAGCTCCTGCCAGGACCAGGCTCCACAGCAGTGTGTATGAATCAAGGCACAGGAACCCGGCAGCCACCTGAGACACCGGCTGAGTAAAGGAATAAGCCAATGAGACCCCACGGCCTGACGCGGGGGGGACACGTGTTCAAAGGCGGCCTCAGCTAGAAGAGGAGAGCAGGGAAGTCGCGCTTCACGGCCAGAGGAGAAACCAGCTCCATCCTTGAGGGAACCCAGGTGCCCTTGGATGGGATCTCGAGGGAACAGAGTCAGGCTGGAACCGTGTGGAAACAAGAGAACCAGCCCACTCGCAGGCGCCTCCCTGAGCAACATGTCTGAGTTCCATCGTGTGAAATCTGGCCTTTCCCTTGGCTGCTGAAATAGGCTGTAATGGTTCCTCACTGACCCCAGACAGTATTTTAGGACCATGAAGTAGGCAAATAAGGTGTCTTCAAACAAAAGCAAGTGTTACTGCAGATAATTTAAAATTCTTCTGGCCTCCCCATATTCCCAACCCAAAGAGGAAACTTACGTGTTTAAATTTGGAATCGAACATAGGCCTGCTGGCGCCAGACCTACAGGTGAGGTGTCTCGTTATCTGTTTGCTGGCTTCGGACTTTCCAGATCCTCTTTCTCCACTAAAAGAAGACAGAGAAAACACAAGTTTATTGTTTTGGAGAATGTGGTAAAAAAATTAAACAACCAGAGATAATTCTCAGACACAAAAAAAGTGAGGAAATGACATTAACAACTTTTAATGAGATTATGGTATCAGTTCAACTCTCCCATTCGATTCACTCAAGCAAAACATTTAGTAAATATATTCGACAGCATATATGTAGCATATGTGTGCTACACTGTATACACTCTACTGCCCTAAGTGTACTGTGAATAAATAAATGTGGGCGTGTGTGTTTGTATACACACACTACACTGTTTTAGATGCTGGGACTACAAATGAACATGATGCAATTTTCTGCCACCCAACATCCTACAGAGTAGAACCACACACGGTAGGTGGGTTATAGCAGAAAGGCCTCAGGCTGCAAAGAAAGACCCCCCACTAAGTGAGGTGGCCGCCAGGTGTCGGTCCTCCACATTGGAGACGCACGTGTGCCACAACCACAGGCGCTGGCCTCGTTAAACATTTCTGCATCTTCCAGGAAAGATGTTACATCTTCCTTGGAGAAGCCATCCTTCTGGGCTTTCCTTCTTTCTTCAAAGAGCAATCAAGCATGCAGCTCCTAAAACTAAGCAGGTCAGATGGCAGGCGTGACCAGGTAGGCAACGTGCCTGGCTTTCAGCAGATCCTAAATCAGCCCGTTCCGTCTTGAGGTCCCTGTCAGTTTTGACAGTTCCTGTTTTCCATTTCCCTTTAATCAAGGAACAAGTACAGGCCACACTTGTTTATTTACAACGACGACACTTTTGGTGTTCCCCAGGCATACGTCCCCACTGATTTAATTTATCTAAATAGTAATTGTACTGCAGTCCTGAGACCAGACAATGCAGGGTTAACATAAAATTGCAACACAGTAATTATTTATGCCAAAGTAGTCGATATAAAATAAGGTTTTTACTGTATCCAGATGAAATACTCATAAAACCAATGTTTATTCGTCTGATAGCCAAAAGTTGAAAATATATATAAAGCTTTTTCCTAGGGCTCTCTCAGGTTTCTCCCTTGAACATTCATTCTAATGGATTTGATTAAAAAGTGTTTGCCAGCAAAGAAACTGACATTTAATTCTCTTATGCACACCTCAAGTTGTTAATGGAAACTCCTATCCGCTCATCCGTGCCAGCTGTGAACATTTTAACCCCTTCAGAAAAACCACCTTAGCAGCCTCAGGCGAGCAGGTGACAGTGACCTGCATGAGAAAAGAACCCCTTTTTTGGGTTCAAAGACCTTTTCTTGTAACTTTCTAATTTCAGAGCAGAAGCAATTCAGATCTTTCATGACGGAAATTTAACTTCTACAATTACATTCGCTGTTACAAAAACTGTTCCCCAGCAACGTAATGTGATATCTCACGCATCTTGTTTTTGTAGAGATTTGGCTTGAATTCACTCAGGGATCCATCCTTGAAAATATCATTTTACTTTTAAAAATATTGCTTGTTCTTTCAAATGAGCCTTACTGAGGGCCTCCCGTGTGCGGGAGTCTGTTTGGCTTTGGGGCAAAGAGGTGAAAAGATACTGCTTCTGGTGCCAGCGACTGGGGATGCTCTCAAGGAAACAGGAAGTACATAAATAGGGCGTAATTATAACGAGCAGGCGCAGCTAGCAGTGCACCTGCGGGTCAGGGGGCAGGTGCATCTCCTGAGAGAAGCCAGGGAAGACTTCCGGATAAGGTGGGAATCGAGCTCATTCTTGGAGAAGGGCCAGCCCAGAAGACAGTGCTTACCCAACAGGAAGCACTCCATCGACTTCCTGGGCATCTGAGCGACCTGAAATTGGGGTGAGTCTGGAGTGTCGGCAGACACGGAGACACAGGGGCCGGGAGGGCGTGGGGCTGACCTGGTGGTCGTGCGAGTCCCTCCCCCTCTCCCCACCGCTGCCCTCACTCTAGCATGACATGCAGGGAAAACCATCAACTCGATCACATGCCTCTGACCACCTTATAAAATTCCCAAGTGACCACCACATTTTATTTAAACGTTGAGTAATTAAAAGGAAATAAACAAAAAGGAGAAATGGGTTTGATAGGCTTGGCTTCTTAGGATGACAGGGTAAAACTAAAAATCTTAGTTCCACGTGTTTGAGAAATATTTCTTGATCTGAAAATCCAAGTCTTTGATTAAACTAGAAGTTGACCAAAGATTTTGGGTGGTGCTGATTGATCGTGGAACCAGACAAAATCTGAAGCTCATTTGAACAGCCTTGTCTGTTAAATCTGCACATGGCAGAGAAAATCCCTACACTGCTTATTTCACAAGTTAGTTGTACGTTCAGCATGTGCCATTAATTTAGGTTTGCTCAGAATACTGGTAGGATAATGGATATTTGTCACACAAGCTCAAACAATTAATTAAAACATCCATCAAAGCCTTCAGAAAACTAAAGGTTAAAACAGAGGATGGTGAACTCCAAATACCCAGTTATACCTCAGGACAAAGATCTAAAAATTATTAAAAACTATTCCTCAAGTTGAAGCCTAGCGTGTTACTGAAGCCTATAGTTATGAAAAAAATGAGAAATAAAATTAAAAATTGAAAATGAATTAAAAATTATCTGGCCTGGTAGTAAGTTATAAGTCATCTAGTCCAGGAATGTCTGAGTTTTGATCTCCAAATCTTAAATTATCCTTTGTAAATTCTAGTTATGGAATACAATGGACACTCAATAAATCAGCTTTAAACAATGTATGTAGTTGAATTCTAAATTCACTAGTTTTAGTGGATGAGTACAAATGCAGAAAGACTTGTCTCAGTCAAGACCGTCCAGGAGGCAGAGAAATCACGTACGAACCCCTAAAAGAAGAAAAGCAATGGCTCAAGTAAAAACTCCTTGTGGTCATGGATTTGCTCTTCACTTCTTTAAACTTGAATGAAGAAATCTTTTTTTCAGAATGAGTGGTTGATACAGGGAATTATTAGCCTTTAAGAATGTCCCAAAGGAATGCTCATTCTGCAGCCCATTAACAAGCCCTACCAGAGGCACAGTCCTGTGAGCAGCACACGCCGAAATCACTGGGTTAAACAGGGGCAAACAGGCCTCTTCACTGGAAGGACGTGGTGGACACCGTGAACCTGTATTAGGCAGGTTCTCAAAGGACGTGGATTCACTGGCTCCTCAGAGCTTCACTAAGGACCCAAATCTTTGACAAGAACTAAGCAAATTCAATGTGAATTTAGTTAGGTCCATGGTTTGTGGCTATCATTTTAAGGGAGGTTGGAGGATCTCTGAAAGCCTCCTTAGGTTGGGGGCACTGGGCAAGCCATGCACTGGGGTCTGGCTCTGAGCGTAGGTAAGATTCACCCCAGCTCAGAAGCCAGGCTGTTAGGCTCACATCCCGGACACACTGTTTACTTACTAGTTGTGAGTGTGCGATCCTGGACCCATTAGCTAACCCTTCTAATACTCAGTGTCTCACACATAAAAAGACAGTAATAATAGTAACAATAACAACACCTGTCTTCTAAGGTTACCAGAGCAAGGCCTTACACAAGGAAAGCGCCTAGTGGAGGGTGTGGCACTGACTATGTCCTCAATAAATATTAGTTGTTATTATTATCAACACTATTACACATTCCCATCTCCTGAGATTTAAAAAGTGTTTCCCTTTTGTCAAAGGAAGACCAGGAAACCCCATAAATAAAGCAGATAAAAACAGAGCTGCTTGAGTCAAGAATGCCTGGGTCCCTGCCGCCTGCCCCAGTGCCTCTCGGGTCCCTACCCCCACCCCAGAGCCTCTGGGGTCCCTACTCCCACCCCAACGCCTCTCAGGTCCCAGGGACACTTCAGAACAGGTGTGGCAACAACCCTTACTATTGTGAACACTAAAGTTTGAAACCCATCAATCTGACCCTCCAGGGAATTTTTGATCAAATTAATAATGTGAAAGTATATAAATAAGTGCTTATTTAAATATTTAAATGTTCTGGGGTTCTTTCCAGGTTTCTCCATCTTTAAACTCTTTCATCTCACTTAGACTCAGGGTGTGCAGTGCTTCATTCACACGTGTAGTTTCCAACTGCTGCTACTGCCGGCGACCATGCGAGGCCGTGGGCACTTCCGGAAGGCTCGCCCTCGTGGGGGTTCGGCCTGACACAAAACACGATTCCCATGCAGCTCTCATTTTAATACCCGAATATTCCTTTGATCTTCTGTCATTAGCTAACCACACCTCACCCCTACTTCCGGTGGCACACTTCCTTTGTTGACGTGAAGAATGCTTGCTCCAACGTCAGTCCTCCTCCTGCACGTCGTGACTATGAGTGGACACTGCCCCTACGCTTCAGTGCGAGATCGCTGTGTGCGTGACCTCGGTGACCGGTGAGCAGAGGCAGACCCAGAGGCGCGCGGGAGCACCCGCGCCCGCCAGCTGTCGCAGGGGGTCTGCTCAGCGCCACGCTCCGGAGCACGGCGGCGGAGGCCACCGTTACCGCGGCCTGTCCTTCCCCACGTTGACTACGGTCTGAAAGCAAGGCCCGCTGGTTCTAGGCCGCAGATCTTCAGAATGAACTGAGTTTCAGGCTCAGCGTGTTGACACCGACTCGGCCACACTCGGGGCCGTTTCTAGCAACAGCGCTGTGTCTCCGCTGGAGCGAGCCAGGCGTCCTCCCTGCAGGGACAGCCCGCACCGCGAAGTGGCGGCCGAGTCAGCACGCGCCAGCTGTGGGCAGCGAGGACGGTTCTAGGGCCCAGCCCCCAGCGCAGCCCGCAGCCTCACCTGAGGACGAAGCACTGCGGTCTCCGCTCCTGGAAGAGCTGGTGGAAGGCGCGCTCGGCGCAGGCGAAGATGTGAGGCGGCAGGGAGGCGCCGGGCGGCCCCGCGCCGCGCAGGAACAGCTGGGACACCTGGAAGACAGCGCCGCCCGCAGGCCGCAGTGCCCGTGAGAGGGGTTCGGGCCCCCCCCACCACGCAGCCCCCCCCTCCACACACACAAGCACATCCATCTCCAGTCCTGAGCCCCATCTGTAACTGCAAACCACAACGATGCTCTATCTGAAGCATTCCTAACGACAGGACGGAGGCGCGCGTTCGAGCCTTCACTCCTTGGTTCCCGGGCTTTGAATGACTTAGCCGTCTTCCAAACGCCCAGCTCACAAAAATCCAGCTCCAAAGATACCCATGAAGGAAGCTGAAATCGTGGCAATTCATATCAAATCTAATTTCTCAGCAACATTTAAATTCAGTCATGTAAGATGGCCAGGATACTCCATCTGCACAGAAAGCAGTTGCAGCTGAAACACATATGAATTTACAAATTTCTTGGGAAAAAACAAAAATGAAGTGAACTGAATTTCAGCGCTCTGGTGATTTATGAGTGCCATGGTGATTCAGTGCTCGTGTTTTTAGTCCTTTTGAATTTTTAGTGAATTCTGTTAATGTTAGATTAAAAACGAAATGATAAGAAGACTTATTGAGTCATGAAGAAATATTAGAAAAACTTAATTTTTATTTTGCAAAACAACTCGCTTGTATCTTTAAAGATGTCAAGGTTAGGAAATTCAAGAAGTTTGAAGAACTGCTCCAGGTTGAAGGAGAGTAAAGACTCAGTGTTCAGTGGACCCGGGGACAGTGGGCATCACTGGGACAATGGGAAAGACCCGAATGACGCTTCTCATTCAATAACAGCACATAAGCAGTGATTTCCCGATTCTGAGGGCTGTATGGAGGTTACGCAGGGAAAGGCCTTTGTTTGTAGGAAATACACAGAACAGGTATTCAAGGCTGATGGGACAACATGCCAGCAAGTCATTTTAAAATGAGGGAAAAATGTTGTTTGTACTACTGATTTGCAAATGTTCTTCCATAAATTTGAGATTATTTCAAATTATAGGAGAAAATAATTTTAAAAAGTAGAATCGATGATCTACAGCAAAAAGAGAGAGTTTGGGTGAAACTCACAAACATCACACTGAGTAGACTGAGACACAGGAGAACGCGTTACAAGATCCTATTTACACGGAGCAAAAAATAGAGGAAACCAGTCTGCGCTGTTAGAAGTGAGGCTGGTGATGCTCTGGGCAAAGGGGCAGTGAGTGGACAGGAGCGAGCGTGGGGTCCGGAGGCTGGGGATGCTCTGCCCTCGGGCTCACGGCACAGTGCTGATCTGCACACTGGAGATGAGCGCTTTCCTGTGTGCATTACGGCCCAATAAAACCAACAGGACGCCAGGGTCATCCGACATTGTGGATATGGTGCAGAGACAGAGAGAGGGAACACTGGGACAGACTACAGGGCTCAACTCAGGACCACACACGGCGAGATCTGGGCGACCACCGGGCAGACTGTTACGTGTCAGGGAGGCTGAGGAGAAAACTGGTGATCTGGAAAGGAAACAAACATGCTGTGCGTCTCCTGCCCTGTGCGAAAATAAACTGCAGGTGAATTCAAGTCCCAGGTAGGAACAGCAAAGCTTAACACCCGCAGACAAGTGTACAGGAGAGCATTCTCACGATTGCGGGGTAAGGGAACAGGGTCACAGGCACAAATTATACTGCAAAAGACTGCACAGCGTTACGGCTGAGGGCTCCTGTCCAACCCTCACAAACACCACACGTAAAATTTTTAAAAATCAGGGGAAGGCGAAGAGGAGACTAAGCTGTGCATGCGATCAATAAATTGTCAGCATTTTAGAAAAGACTCTTACAAATCAATACGAAAAACTGGAAATGACGTGGAAAATTGGGCAAAGAATGGAAATGGAAAAGAAAGGCCAATACACACGAAAAAGGTGACAAAAGTCTCTGGTGACCAGGGAAATGCTGTTTCAAACCTGAAGGCGATACAGCACACATAAACCACTGATAACTTCGTCAATAACAGTGCGTTAATGATGGTAACGGCCTCACTTGCTACGTGCTTGCTGCTCCTCTCAGCATTTTACGCTCACTCATCCATCCAATTCTCCCAGAAACCTAAGACTTGGGCATGAGAACGCGTCTCCTGTTTACAGAGAAGGAAACTGATGCGAAGAAACCCTCCAAGGTCACAGGGCTGGTTAGCGGTGGAGTCTAGGTTCAAAATGAAGTTTTCTCCCAGGCTGGAAAACTCATGCATAATACGCAGTGTTCAAAGCCACTGGAAGGGTAATTTGGCAGTTTCTCCTAAACTTAGGGAGGTAGGTTTGACTAGGGACCTCTCTGTAGAAATTCACAAACGTGAGCCGAGAAGCACGCAAAACAATCCTTAGCACTCACTGTCAGAGCAGAAAGCAAGGCAATAATTCTATAATAGGTACTGATGGATAAGCATAGCTGTGTGTTAATACAATAAAATACTACAGGGCATTTAGAATAAGGCACCTAGGCTGGAACCTTTTACTATGGAAAATGTTTGGAAGCACAAGGATTAATGAAATTTTTTTTTGTTGTTGTAGAAAAATAGAGCTAATACAGCCCCTGAGTAAATTAAAAGAGAAAACAATGGTTTATACAGTTGTCATTGCATGTGTATGTCATGTGTATACGGTGAGCACACAGAAGATGGGTGGAGGGATAACTTCGGGAAAGTGGTTGTCATTGTTCGTGCAAAGCAACAGGCTGAAGTGGAACCCAGTCTGTGGTGACAGCACGGGGTGTCCTTTAACCTCAGACACCGTGCAACTGAAACACACCTTTATTTCCTGCACCACCAGAAAATAGCATTACAGCTAAACTGGTACACGATGGCCTGGTATCACATCTTTAAAGCTACATCCTGATCTCAGGCGTGTATGTGAAAAAAAATGGCATTCTTTTAATTTAAATTTTTTAGAGATATGAGATGTATATGGGTGGTAGACACACAACTGTCTATTGTACTTGACCTTTTTGTATTTCTAATTATTCCAGAAGGAAAAGTAACTATTTAACTATTTGACTGACAGTGGTGTCTGCTATATAATTCATAAAGCAGCTAGGACGGTTCAGCCCACCTTTATTTTCCTGCAAGAAAAATTTCTGTTTTTTGTTTTGGTTTTGGATTTGGTTTTGGAAAACTTGCACTAACACTATTTCACTTTTCCTCAAGTCCAACCTTGATCTAATTTTGACCAAACGCTTTTGAACTCAATCTGTTTTGTACAGTCCTACTGAGGATTTCATTAGATGCTATAAACAAAGTGAGACACAAGAGCCACAGGGCATGCCTGGGTCTACACGTACATGCAGGTTCATCACACGGTCCTGCTCTGTGCCTTCAGACCTATGTGGGGCTACGGATTCTCCTTACACTAAAAGTTCCACTAGACGTTTGATGTGGTAATGAATCTTGAGTGTCTCAATAAAACTGTCTCATGATAATCAAACAAATGACCTTTCGGAATTCCCTCTTCCTGTCCATCTTTTTCATGTGGGATACAAATAGGTATGTCTAGTGAGTGCGACTCTATATTATTAAATGATATTTTAAATTTTACACTCACCATGGTGGAATAAATTGGAATCTCCTTGAATGGATTGACAAGCAGGAGGATGTCCCCAATAAAAGTCTGTTAAAAGGAAAGGAAATAAATAGTTCTTGAATCATACAAATTGCACCGTTAGAGTTAAAAATTATGTAATTTTAAAATCACTGTGCAAAATATAGAGAACAAGTAAACAACACACTTCAACATTTTGTGAACTGTTTAAAAAGTTTGTAAGTTAATAGAAAAGTCGAACTCAAATAAAATTAAACTAAAAGGTAGGTTTCATTGCACACAACTGATGAAATGCCTGGAATCGAAGAATTTCTTAAAGGGGCTTGGTGAGAAATGATTGAATAAAAACACACAAAGTTTAAACATACACAAAATACAGTGGAGGAAGAAGTGGGCTGAGTTCTATGTTCTTACTTAGTAATAATAAAAATATAGTCTTTAAGGTACGAAGCAGACCAGTGACAAAAGGGGACATTTTATAACAATAAAATGATAAATCAATCAGGAAGTTACAGCAATTGTAAATTTCTATAAGACTAAAATCTAGCATAAAATATGTGAAGCAAAAAGAAACTATAAGGAGAAAGACATGAATTCACAACGATAGTGGGGAATCTTTGCAATTTTTTCTTAGTAACTAATGGAACAAGCAGGCAAAAATTTGAAATAAATAATTACCAGGCTGACTAATTGACTTAAATACAACACTATTACCAAGAATGCACAGCACAAGTTCCTTTAAACTGAATAGAGACCAGTTTCATTACATTTAAAGGATTTGAGTCACACAGAGCATCTTCTCTGATCACAGGAGAATTATGAGAGATATTAGTAATGGATAGCTAGAAGATCACCAAATGTAACTTATACACCTGCAGAATAACATAAGAGCCAAAAAAATAGAGAAATCACAATGCAATTGAGAAAATTCTTTTGATTACAACATACCATAACCTGTGAGATACTACTGAAGGTATATGTGGCATGAAAATGATTGCCTGAAATGTACGTGTTAGAAAGGAAGAGAGAAAGACAAAGATCTGAATGTCCCTTTCCAGGAGCTCATCAAACTACAGGAAATTATACAGAAAGAAATCTTCAGTAAAAGAGCAGAAAATAATGGAATTGTAAACAAAAGCCATGGGATAAAAAACAAAAGCCAAAAGGCAATCTTTTGAAAAATCTAATAAAATGGATAGTATCCTAACAAGATGGACGGAGGACCTGAGGGAGCGCACCAACTACCGACACCGGAAGTACGACATCCCCGCGGACACCACTGGCGTGAAGGCAGGCGGAGAGGAGGAGCCAGATCTTAGCCACTAGTTTGGATATTTAGATACTGTGAGGAACAGGCCACCACCTTACCAAACAAATGCAGTCAGACACAGGAAGCATACCTAGTTTCATTTTTCTGTAAAAGAAATTGCGTCTATGTCCAAAACCTTTCCACAAAGAAAAGATCCCAATGTTGATACACAAATAAACAAACCTTACACAAATTATACTAGAAAATGGCAGAACAGGGAACACGGTTCACTTCATTTTACGAGGCCTGCAGAAACTTGATGTTAAAAACCTAACTAGTTTATTGAAAAAGAAGAAAATCAAAGGCTGTTCTCTCCCTTTAAAATACGTGCAAAAATCCTGAGAAAGACAGTGACAGGTTGAATCCAGTGCTGCTTTCAACAGATAATATATTTCAACAAATAGGCTTTATTCTAGTTAATTCAAGGTTGGCTTCATATTAGAAGAACAACTCTTGTAATTTATAATATTAAGAAGTTTGATATTTGCAAATGTTAGCCACTATATATAAAAATAGATTGAAAAAACAAACTTCTGTAGAGCACAGGGAACTATATTCAGTATCTTGCAATAACCTTTAATGAAAAAGAATATGAAAATGAATATATGTATGTATGCATGACAGGGACATTGTGCTGTACACAAGAAAGTGACGCATTGTAACTAATGGTGCTTCAAGTTAAAAAACTGAAGAGACAAAAAAGAAAGGAAGTCAACATCAAAAGTTATACAATCATCTCAATAAATGCCGAAAAAAATTAATAACATTCAATTTCTACTCATGATTAAAAATAATGATCACTTTAAAACTCTTAATATAACGGACCCTCCTTTATCTAATAAAAAGTAATGACACCTCTGGCATGGCTACTGCTGACAACTCGCTTAATGATGAGACACTGAAAGCTCCTCCCTGGGACCAGAAATGGGACAGGAATGCCTGTCACTGCCATGCCCAGTCATCTTCTTCTAACAGTCTGATACCTTGGAATAATGCAAGAAGAAAAGTAAAGAATCCATCAAGATTTAAGAGAGAAAGATGAAAGTCATCACCTGGAGACGACATAGCAGTGTGTGTGGTTATCAGGGAAACGTACGCTAAAACCACAATGAGATGCCACGGCACAGTTGCCAGAATGGTTAGAATTTTTTTAAAAATTAATAAAATAAACAATACTGGTAACACCAAGCATCAGTCGGGATGTGGAAACCCACAGGTCCGTGCTGGGCACGTGGCCGCTCTGAAACGCTCTGTGGCTGCATCTGAGCAGGAAGGTACTGTGCGATGCTGACCCAGCCCCAGGGGAGCGCCTCACAGAAAGACTTCTGTGGGCGGCACCACAGAGCTGCTGAATATGTGCGCCCCCTAAAGGCAAAACACGGTCTGTAACAGCATTATTCATAATAACCCAAAAGTGGAAACAACTCAGAGACTCCTCAACTGTAAATACATAAAATGCGATATATTCATGCAGTAGCCCCCTGTACAGAAATAAAAATGGGTAACTGCTGCCTCTGACAACTGTGTAGAGGGTATCAGAAACGTAGTGACGCTGAAAGATGGCAGACGCAAACAAGAATACACCAGTGATTCCTTTTACATCAAACTAAACAAACGTACGCACAGTTGTACGTGCCAGCATCCTTTGCAATGATGTGGGTAAACTGGGGAAGGAGCTTATGTTGTTTTTCTTTAGGAAGCTGCTGGTTATACAGGTGTGTTCACCAAATAAGAATTCATAAAGCAATACACTAATGAGCCATGTATTCCTCTCTTTATATGTCATAATTCATCACGACATTCACCTAAACGAAGAACTGGCCAGCATTTTACAGCCAAGTAAAGGAGGAAGGAAATAAAAGTGGAATAATTGTGCCAGAGGGAGACCGTATTAGTGAAACAGCTGAAAATTAGTCTTAAATTCCAGAGATGAGAAATAAAGATAGAAAGTAGTTTGAGGGAGAGCTGAGAAATCTGCTAATTAAGAAAGATAAGGAACTTTAAAATGAAAATACATTACACTACATTTTTTTCATTGAGATATAATTTTCTTTTATTTTGGCCTAATTATTGAAGGAATTCAAGACTGTCTTTGAAAATATATTTTGTGATAAAAATAATTTATAAAAATAGTATTTGAATATTAATAATGATGTTTATTCTGTGCATTTCCTGGCAACAGAATGTCACATTATCTGCAGCTCATTTTCTGCCTGGTGGTTTGGGAAGTTCCTGCTGCTACAGCCTGTGATAAACTTCCCCACCTGATACCCACATGGAAGGCTATACACTCAGGTAAAAGAGCAACTCACTGATTGTTCTGAAAGACCATCTTACATAACAAATCAGACTATAGGACTGCAGAGCAAAGAGATAAAAACCCTGTTAAACAATTAATCCAGCTGAAATGTGGCATCTTCGCTCTGATGGCCCTGATGGCAGCAGCAGAGGTGGAATTCTGTCAGTGTCCTGAAGGCGGCGCTGATGAGGTTTGCAGGAGAATTACGTGTGGGATACGGAAGGAAAACAGGCATCAACACTCTTACAGTCCCCTTGGCCTGAAAGCTGAAGGCGGGGCACCACTGAGAAGGGAGGGGCATGCTGGGAGGGGCCTGTCGACATCAGACAATCAAATTTGACTATTTTAATGCTGAAACATCGCCTAAACCAGTGGTTTTGATTTGCGGGGAAGGGACACTTTTATTTCCAATTCATCATGGTCTAATACTTTTGCAAAACAATAAAAATGAATTCTTGGAAAAATGAAATTGGAAAAGACAAAGACATACACGGCTTGACTCATGCGATTCAACAGACAGAAATTAAGCCATCAAATCGTTTTAAGAGTCTAAACGCTCACTCTCACTGCTGATGGGTAATAAAAATTCTGCATTATCCAACGGTCCACAGGATACTCCGTGGGAATCACTTATTATAATTCAATCAATGATGTTTAAATTGCTTGTCTATCCATTAAAGGCGAATTCAAATACCATAACTTGGAGAACTCATTACAAAATTGATCTAGGTGGGTTAGCTCTTCAATATTTCAGGTCTACAGAGAAGGCAATCATGCCTCACACAGTGACAAATTTACACTGTTTAAAGGAAAACCACGGGCCCAAAATAGAGTCACGTGTGCTGGGCCACGCCATCAACAGGGACGTAACACCTGACCTAATTGAGGCTCTCAGCTCCCCCAGAAATGTGGTCGTGACCGGTCAGTCTGCAATCTTCTGATCAGCGCCAGTGAGATAACCTGTCACGTGGGCCCCCTCCATCTGCCGTAGGGAGCTTACCTAAGCTGGAAACAACCTTTTTTGTTCATGACTCCCTTGTCTTGCCTTTAAAAACCTTCCCCTTCTGTAGCCCTTGGGAGCCCCCTCTACCAGCTGGATGGGGTGCTACCCAATGCATAAATCATTTAATTCACTCAATGGATGGTGGCCCCTGGGCTGCAGAGCAGTAGATTAAATCATATTTGGGAGTAAAGCCCCTTGAAAAGCATGAAGGAAATAAAGGAACACAAATAATGCAAGCAGTGGTCTTCTGATAATGTAAATAAGAATCTAAAAAGAAGAATCATCAACACAACGCTGGGAGAGAAAATGGAACAAAAATAACACACAAGTAGCAGGGCAGTAACAGAGATAAGAGTAATCAGGTTTCACCACTTTATGTCAATGACTCAATTCCATTAATTCTGACAGAAGTATTTAATTTTAAGTGTATTTACCATGGCAGGCAATTTATCCAAGCATTAAGATGCCGCACTGAATTTTCATAGGTTAATCAGCACCTGACAATTTATTACTTGTAAAGAAATCTCAGACCTCACATTTACATGAAAATTACTTAATCAATTTCTCAGTAGAGTAGGAAAAAAGGGAGTTATCAAAAAGGGCTAGCAGGCATGTGCATAATCAGACTTCTCTATAGACACCCTGATTGAATTGCTCTGAGTTTCACAAAGTCAGTGAGACAGAGATGGAGAGCAAAGAGAGTCTGAGATTGCGTGGTGCCTAAATTGATACACATATTGAAAGAAATAACACATATAAACCAGAATTGAACCACAGCAAGTCAATTCTCCATGCTGTTTGTCATCTGAGTCATGTATTTGTATCCTATTGTCAGAGATGTGTGTATGAATTATTTACTCTACAGAGAAAGACATTTCCTGATAATTTCTTTTTCCTGCAAACAGAAAGGCAGTCCTCCGCATATGCTTAGCTTTTCCTCCTTAACTTCTGTCTCCAGATCTAGGAGGCTGAGTTAAAGCAGGTGAAACAAGCGTTTTTATAAGTGATTTGCAGATCCTGACGATTCTAGCAAGGTCTTCTTCCCCAGCAAACATGGCAACAGGGAGGTTGTCTGCCCTTGGGGTATTAACCTTCCCTTAGCATCTCTGAAATTTGGATCTTTACTGAAATTGCTTTATAAGTGAATCAGAAGAAATGACCCAGACTCTGCGAAAGCCACCTGACGCTGTCAGCATGACCAGAAGTAACACTGAGCCCTTTCTTTGTAATATTCGCAGCACTGAAGGGTGAAATTATTCAGCAAGACAAAAGCAGTGCAATAGGCAATTTCAAGGGCACTTACGTAGATCTGATTGTTCCCAAAGCGCTTCTGAATTTCATAAAGCAGGCTGCCGTCTGTGAGCTCGCTGAGCGTTGCCAGGTCATCATTTGGAGCCGGAGGCATCAGCTTGATCTGGGAGGGAAAACAGGTAAAATCAATTCTAATTGCTTTCCAACCAACTTTCTTCACAGTTGGGAGTTCCATTTTCAATTACATGTCAAAAGTTTAAAGACCACAGGAGTTTGAAATTGTTATTAAAAGATGGAATGGTTCACTTACGAGGAACAAAAAAATTCAACAGCCACAGAGAAATGTGTTCAGATGAGACTCTCTGTTGTGTACCCGCAAGCGTTCACACACCCTCACACAAGCACCAACACACACCCCTCATGTGACCCTGTTTCTCCAAGTCATAAATTCTGAAGTCAGAGCATTGGCTCTTCCTAGTCCTGACCTGGAATTTAGACAGCTCTGAACTGTGCCGAGTCCTTTGTAAAACCAGCTGTTGGAAAGCTCACGTTTGCAGTGTTTCCAAAGCCAAAGGCAGACACCCACCACCAATACTGGCACGAGAAGGAAGCGCTGTGTCTGGACTTCAGTTTCCGCATAGTTTTTGCGTGGAGGCGGGGGCTGGATTTTAAAAGGAGCCTCTAGACTCTCTCCTTGTGATTTTTATTCTGCTCTACATGACTCTTAAGGTGGTTGGAGATGAAGATAATTCTGTCATAAAGAAAAAAACTGCTCTCCAACTCAATTTAATACTGAGTGGCAGAGTTGAAAAACTGGACAATATTTCAAATAAAAAAATGATGAGTTTACATGTTTTAATTAGATGAAAATCGATTAGTCATGAGTTAGAAATGGGCAATGTTTGGTTTTATATACATAGACAACCATCTGTAGCAAGTTAGTGCACACATCTAACCCCCACAGCAAAGGAGAAGACCAAGAGCAGGATTTGTTTCCTTCAGGAGTAACGGGCCACATTAAGAGAATCAAATTCCTCTTTAACCGCAACTCTGGTGAGCTCAATGCAAGCTTCTGTGTGCACGTTTTTTTAAAGCACGACCAGCACTACCAGAACTTCCACACGCGTTCCAACAAGCCTGAAGGGCTGTGGGGGCATCTCCTTGGAATTCTGGCGGGTTTTTCCTCTACAGTCACAGCCGTTGCATGGGTCACAGAGAGAAGGAGACTGACAGTAAAAATGTAACGACTCCCCAGCCTGCTTGTAGGAACGAGATGTGAAGACGCAGTGTCAGAGGAGATCAAGGGAAGAATTCCATCTAGTTATCATGTCAAGACTCCAAAACGATCAGGAATGGCACTTTGATCACCAGTCTTAACAAGGCTTCCCAAGGTACACATTCTTAGGAAGATGCCGAAAGCATTGTGACAGCTGATAGCAAGCAGAAAAAGAAACAAAAACATGTCTGTATTTTTATTTTAGAGTTGCGGGCTCCGCAGTGTGTATGGCAAGTGTCTCCCAAACATTTATGACAGTCAAAACGGAGACGGGATACATGTGTAAAAAAATTACCATCTCCTCTAGGACTGATCATTACGGCTCTGGAGAAAGACAAATCTCCTTACGTACACACACATTTCTACGTATACATTTATTTCCAAACACAGAGATCTAGAACACAAAACAGACGTAATTCAGGACAGAAAGGCAGAGAGAAATTAGAAGAAACATTCTGAGAAATGTTTCAAGATCCAAAGGGAATTTACATCCTGGAAATACTCTGAAGTCCCTGGTTCCTTGTCACCACTTGTCAGCACTGCTTTGAGGGCTGTCAGATTGCCTGTGTGGTTCTGTTTTGTTTGACTGTGTTTTCTCTCTCTGGGACATTAGCAGTGCATGTCCAGAAACTAGGAATTCTGTGGGCAAGAAAGTCTGACAAGTGGGCTGAGAGGAGGAAGACCCTGGGAAAGAAAAGGCTGTCGAGGAGGCAAGAGCCAGGCCTGCGTGAATGAAGAGGAAAGGAAATTAGACAAACAAGAGACGATGGGGACGGGGCCAAACGGGAAAGGGGTGATGAGCTGACTGACCACTGCGCTTCCCAGAGCAGAAGCCCACCCCGTGCCTGGACAGCATGACTGTCCTCACCCGCTTCTTATTCGGTTAGATGGTGCTTACCTGGCGCAGCTTATCAGGTCCTTGGCTTGGCTGCAGTTACACTTTTTTGAACCTGGATGTTGGTACCTCCGTGGACTACAGAAAGAGAACCATCACCGATACTCAAAACCCCTGTACTGCACGCGCAGCCACAAAACACAAACTTGCCTCCTGTGTCCAGAGCTGCCACAAGTCAGCAGGGCTCTGGAAAGCGAACCAAGAGCTTGCTGGGGTGGCCCCCAAAGAGCACGGGAGACCGAGTGAAAGAAATATTTGTGATGCTAGCTAGGTGGTTTGCGTAACTGTCTCGAGTTTACGTTTGGTCAGCTTAAACACTCGGTCTGAAACCTGAGTGTCGGGTAGGTAGTGAAATGGGTAGTAACTTGCTCACAGAGATACTCTGAGGATGAAGGTAACATCAAGGAAAGTATTTGTAAGCTTTGAAAGTATTATTTTGTATTATTATAATTTTTAAAATAATCTACACTTACACTGAGTAAAAGAAAACCCAGTTACTGCATTGACAGCAATGATGTGAATTAAGAGCTGATAAATTAGCGAGGAGGGGACTCAACTACTCTGGCAGAACAGTCAGTGTCTACGGACAGCAATGGAGACAGTCCGTGTGTCTGACGAGCTCCTGGCTTGCTCGTGGTAGCTGTGCGGTCACCTGGTAGCCTTAGCTCTCGGCATCTTCGTGACAACCCGATGAGGTCGGCACTGGGTCCCCATCTCACAGCCGGGGCCCAGGGAGGCAAGGAAGCTCAGCGTCGGGGCGCCCCGGAGCAGACCTGACCGGGCACAGCTGTGAGGCTCCCAGGAAAGCACAGCTTCACTAGATGGAATCAAAATTTGCCCTGAGTCACAAGCTGGAACCAAATTTAAATAAATATATTCTGAAAGGAAAGGGGAGAGGGAAGAAGGGAGAGAGAAAAGAAGTTAGGAGACAAGAGAGAGAATGGAAGACGATGGGGCAGGGGAGGGCGTGGGCGGACAGGACGGCCACAGAGCGAGAAGGAAGCGCACCCTGCACGTTTTTAAGCCACTTAAGAAAAGTTCTACCTTCTCAGAGATATTATAAAGCAAATGTGAATTCAGATGATTATCAGAGCCCAAAAAAAGTTTAAATCAAGTCTTGAATATCAATTTATATAGTTACCATTTGATAAGATCTACACTTTCTAAAAATCTGGAGGGAGAGATGCTGCGGGTTTTGTTTCCACTTAAATTCTACGCGATGTGTTTCTCTTCAACTTGTTAATCAGACCTTTGTCGTTTTGACAACCCTTTTTCTAAAGTCCTCCTCTGAAGTGTGAGTGAGGAATCCAGTTGGTGGACAGTCCTGGCGAGAATCCTTGCATCTGATGACCAAGAATGAAGGACCGCGCGATGCGTACAGTGGGGGATGCAGGAAAATGTTACCCCGATCACATTCGCACACAAATCCTGAACACTCGCCCCTCCCTGTTTAACACCAGAGCGACAGGCCATGATTACAGCTGCCTTCATTGTCTAGGACACAACTGTAAAGAGCTCACTTTAACAACCGAAAAGTCACCCTGTAAGGATTACAGTCGACATTATGCTGGGAATGGCCTCTCATTTTTAAAAAATGTGTTTTTTTTTAGAGCTGTTTTAGATTCACAGTGAAATTGAGAGGAAGGTACAGAAATTTCCCATCGACCTGTGGCCCCACTCAGCCTTCCCCATGGTCAACACCCCCCCCAGGATGGTACACTTGTTACAGTCGAGGATCCTACGCTGACGCATCAGCACCCAAAGCCCACAGTTTACACCGGGGTCACTCTCGGTGCTGTCCATTCTGTGGATTCGGACAGACGTACAGCACCGTGTGTCTGCCCCTGTAGTGCCACACAGGGTTCACTGCCCTAAAAACTCTGCTCCACAAATTCCTCCCCCCACCCCAACCCCTGGCAACCTCTAATCTTCTGACTGTCTCCATAGTTTTGCCTCTCCCAGAGTGTCCAACAGCAGAATCATACAGCATGCAGCCTTTTCAGATTGGCCCCTTTCACTTGTTCATGTGTATTTAAGGCTACAGAAAGCTCATAGGACACTTAAAAAAGTTAAGAAAAAGCTTTGCCTTAAATTTTACCTGACATTCAATCTGCCTACTGCTGCGGACTGAGCTGCGCCCACACCAAAGTCCTCTGCTGAGGCTCTCACCAGCATGGGACACTATTTGGAGATGGAGCTTTTAGGAGGTTACAAGGTTAACTGAGGTTATGAGGGTCGGGCCCTGATCCCATAGGATTAGTGTCCTCATGAGAGACACCAGGTTGTTTTCTCTCTCTCTCTACCAAGTGAGGACACAGGGAGAAAACAGACACCTGCAAGCCAGGAAGAAGACCTTCGCCAGAGACCTTATCAGCCAGCACCTTGGCCTTGGACACCCAGTCTCCAGAACTGTGAGGAAAGAATCTGTGCTCTTTAAAGCACCCAGTTTGTGGTATTTTGTTAAGGCCGCCTTATCTGATAAGTACGCCTACTAAAATTGAAAGGTATTTCAAAATTACAGAAATGAGTTGTTATTTTTAAATAACAAAAATTAATAAAATTAAAAAATTTTGAAAGGAGGATCTTTAGGAAATGGAGCTAAATTGTCTTTAAAATATTCAAAATTAGATACAGTGAAACAAAATATTTTCAAGGATTACTCTGACACATAAGATTATTCTGCTTTATAAATTTATAAAGTTTATAAAACATGAAACATGTAGAAATCACTTATTTCTATGGGAATGATAACAACAAATGTATTACTGTCTACAACCCCAAGCTCCTCAATGTGCTCTCCCATCATTTGCACACCAGGGCGTGCGCGCGCGCACACACACACACACACACACACTCACTACACCACCATTGCTGCTTTTACAGAGAAGTGATTGGTTTGTCTTTCTCCTTGTTATGTCAAGTAGTTGCTATTTGTAAGAAACAAAAAACACAGTCTACGTCATAATCACAATGATGACTAATGACAGAACAGCAAATATTCAGGAATTAACATACTGGCTGAACTTGCACTCCTGGTACATAAATCAAGACTGTAACATTCAAATCCTTGGAAAACACGATAGCGGTTATGTTTGTTAATGGTCCGTACAACACCATGACAATCTATATATGGGAATTTTAAACCAAATATTAACATTTGCATTCACTAATTTTTCTTTGAATGGCAATTAGTAGGTGTCTGTCTCTGAGAAGCTGGGCTTCCAAGCACGATGTAACAAAACAGAACTAGCACATGTGCCATGAGAGTGTGACTACCTGCTCGGGTTTGATGGGGCCATTCACGGTGGCATTTTCCGGAGTGCTGTCCTGAGATTGTCGCTTGCATAGACCTTTTGTTGCATCTTTGAACATAATGTCTTTTTCCAACAAACTGTCTTGCTTGGCAATTGGCAACACCAGGGGCCTGCTACAGGAAAACAATTAATACTACAGTTAGTCTTTCAACCTTGGTAATCAAAGATTACTACACCTGAACAGCTCGGTTATTGAAAGTTATTTGATTGGGGTAAGAAAGAGTCTGGACACTGCAGAGAAAAAAAAAAATCAGTGGGAAATCTGTAAACTTTTCTATTAGCTCTTGGTTTCATTTCACCTTTAAAAGAAAAATGTACTCATTTCAACTTGAGAAGAAAATGTTTGAGTGTATATACGATTTAACAGACAAATCAAACAGCAATTTAGATGCTAAGGTTGAAACGCAAGACTGAACTAAGCAAAGTATTTAAGAGCGAAAATGAATTGCAAATTAATGAAGCCAAAATTCTACAATTAATTAAAGTATTATTCATGTAGAATTTAAAACACATTATAGAATCATAGGCAGTAGAGTTTGTAATGAAATGATAAAAAAAGAATGACATGCTTAAGGACTGCAGTTACAAACAATAAGTTCTATTACTTCTTTACAGCTCAAAGCAAAAATAAATAAAATCTACTCAATTTTTTGTTCTACCATAAACACTGCCGAAAAGAGAGAGCCGAATTCTTAAAATGTAAGCACAATCTAAATGTTTAATTTGTATTCTAACACTTCAGTAGAATGTTTTAAATGTACTTTCCAAAATGTTATCATAAAGCAGAAATACACACACAGTTAATCAACAGCAATATATATAAACAGAATTATTTCATGTATTTTACAATAGTAGTTGTGATTCTAATTGAAGCTTAATGCATTTTGTTGGTTTTTATTTTTTTATGGAGGTATTTACAAATAGTAAGATCCATTCTGCAGATGTGTAGTTCAATGAGTTTTGTCTCTCTCTCTATATATAGATATACACACACTTACATATAGTTGGTTAAACACACACACACACACACACACACATATATATACACATTTGTGAAACCCGCCTAACCAGCAACACATAGAACTTTCATCACTTCCAAACAGCTCTTTGTGCCTGCCCTTTGCAGTCAGTTATCTCCCCCAACCCCCTGCCTCTTGTAACCACGGCTAATTATTTCTTTCAGTAGAGTTTTACTTTCTCTAAAAGGTCATATGAAGGAAATTACAGAGCACATGGTCTTGTGTGCCTGGCTTCACTGACGTAACATGTTTTAGAGACTCATTCATGCTGCTTCATATATTAACAGTTTGTCATTTTTTATTGCTGAGTGGCAGTCTCCTGTAGGACATCCCACACTTTGGCTACCCTTTCACCAAATATTTCTGCTTGTCCAGTTTTTGTCATCTGTGAAAGGAGCTTCCACACATATTCATGCACAGGCGTTTGTGCCGACATGTGCTCTCATTTCTCTTGGTTGAGTACCAAGGAGACTCCAAACTGTTTCCAAAGTGGGGGAACCACTGGTGCTTCCCACAGCCACAGGCTGGGGTTCCACTTGCTTCACATCCTTGTCTGTTTTGTTAATCCATTCAAGTGGATGTGTTGGTGGCTCCTCCCTGTGGTTTTTATTTGCATTTCAATGTGCTTATTTGACATACGAATCCCTTTTTCTGTACACTGTACATTCAAATCTATTTTTTAATTGGATTCTTTGATGTCAGATTATTGAGTTTACAGATTCTGGATTCATGTCCTTTATCAGATACACACGTGGCAAGTATTTTTCTCCCAGTCTGTGTCTTGTGTTTTCATTTTTTTCATTTTTTTAAACAGTGTGTTTCAAGAAATATTTTTTCCCTTATGATTTGTGTCTTATCTAAAACTTCTTTCCTGAACTCAAGGTCAACAAGGTTTTCCACTAGGCTTTATTCCAAAAATTTTATGGTTTTATGCTTTACACTTAGATCTATGATCCATCGTGCATGGCTTTTTGTATATGGTGCTGTATTTAAGTTGAGATTCATTATTTTTTCATATGGCTGTCCAAATGTTCCAGCATCAGTTTTGAAAAGAACATCTCTCCCCATCCAATTACCTGGACATCTTTGTTAAAAACCAGTTGGCCACATACTTGCAGGTTTATTTTGGGATGTTCCATTGTGTTCCACTGATACAACAGTTTATTCTTACACCAACGTTCATTGTGTTGATTAATGTACTTTCACAGTAAGGCTTGAAATCAGGCAATATGAGTCATCCAACTTTGTTTTCATCTTCAAATTATTTTGGCTATTTGAGGTTTAGCATTTTCGTATAAATCTTAGAATCTTTTTGTCAATTTTTATAAAAATTGTTGGAACTTTGATTAGCATTGTGGCCAAATGAGAAATCAATTTGTAAAGAATTAACCTATTAACAGGGTCAAGGGGGAGGGCATAGCTCAGTGGTAGAGCACATGCCTTGCATGTAAGGGGTCCTGGGTTCAATCCCTGGTACCTCCATTAAATAAATAAATCAATAAACCTAATTACCTCCTCCCCCCAAACAAAAAGAGAAACAAAAATTAAAAAACAAAACAATGTCAAATTTTGTCATCCCTAAGCACAGTGTATTTCTCTATTTTGACCTTCATTAATTTCTCTCATCAGTATTTTGCACTTTCAGCATTAAAATCTTGCAGATAATTTGATGTATTCTGATGTATTGCATGCCTTATGCCATCACTGATGTATTTATATTTCAGTTTCCAGCTGTGGATCACTGAAACACAAGCGGTTGTTTCGCGTTCACCCTGACGGGGAGGGAGGGAGCGATGCGAAGGCTCGTGGTCCGCAGCCGGCCTGCGTGTTGTGTCGCAGGAGCGCGGGGGCCAGAGAGGCCGAGGGGGCAGGCCCGAGGCCCAGGCAGGAACAGCTGGAGCACACGTGGTCGGCCACTGCCACTCCCTCTGAGCTCCACGCGACGGTTTTCAGCGTTTCCGTCCCTGACGATGTTTCCGTCCCTGACGATGCTCTCCGCAGGCCACGGGGCAGGGGGACACATACGAAGCACGGGCTGCGCGGTGCCGAACGGCGGCGCCAGCGCACGTTTTGAAGGCGACGGAGCCTGGCGGCGGCTCTGCCGCCTGGGCAGCTACGTAACCACCCCGCGAAAGGAACGCGGGCGAGGCCGCGTGGGGGCGGCGACACGGCGCGGCGCGAGGCCCGGGCGATAAGCGCGCAGGAGGAGGAGCCGCCGTTTCTGAATCTGTGCCGCTTACCAGCTAGCAGGGGAGCCTAGTCCCACGTACGGCGGGTGCGGAAGACAGGAGGGCCCCAGATAACAGACGGGGGCATGCTGCTCACGGACAACACTCTGTGTGGACACGGGTTTGACTTGTACCCCCGTCCCACGGGGGTGGGAGGGGGCGACATGGGAGGACCTCAGTGGACCCCTACAGGTGCACCGTGCTGTGCTGTGGGAGAGAAACCCGGCCACGAGTCCAGAAGTCTGATCAAGCCGCAGCATTGGACCCAGTAGCTGATAAGCCAGTGCCCCTACGATGGGACCAGCACTGTGGTCTCCTCCAGCTGCTAAGTTGCCTGCATGACTAACTCCATAGGCCTTGCAGTCTGACCAACTGAGCAGGAATGCAGAAGATGCTCAGGGCCCATGGGAGGGAGTGGGGTCCCTCCCAATGGCATAGTTATTCATTTAAAGAATTCACTGTATAAAGAAAATGCGTAAGCATTTTTCACGTCCAGATCTGCCTGAATACCGTCAAGGGAAAGGTATTCACAGCCTTCAGAGAGGCCTTATTTCTTCCATGAGTGACCCTGGAACAAGGTCGGTCTACTTTTCCTTGCATCCATCGTGCCTAGAGCTCCAAGAACATGCCCTCAGCTTCTCTGACCTGAGAGCCCTTCAGATACTTGAAGACAACTGTGGTTCCCTGATACTTTCTACAATTTGAGTGAAACACTTGCAAAATATTTAAGTAATTACGTGGCACTGAATGTGTGACAGTCTCTGTCCCAAGCTCTACTGCACACATGTGAACTCTTTGACAATGTGGTAGGCTAGTTACACACTGCTTTTATGCCCATTCTATAGATGAGCAAACTGAGGGCCAGAGAGGAGACCAACTCGTCCCAGACACACAGTGAGCTGGGATCTGAGCCCCAGATGCTGTGTTGTCCTCACCGGGTCATGCTGCCTACACTAAAACCCCACCCTCACCCTGTTGAAATATTGTGTTACTTGTCTTCTTTGCATCTATCATCTCCTTTCTCTGCATTGTAAGAAAATTTTAAGAAACAAACAGAAAAAATTAAAGAGAGGTTTTGCATATACTGAATCTTTTGACTATAAAGCAACTAATAAAGCAATAGTTAGATTGGTCAAGGTAGAAACCAGAAAGATAGCTTATGAAATAAGTAAAGTCATCAGTTATAAAGAATTTCTAAGAGGAATAAATGGTAAGTTTATTAAAATGGCTGAAATCCTCCTTTCATGTCTCACATCTAATAGCAGGCTCCTTTAAAGCTATGCTTGCAAAGAAGATGGGTCCAGGAATACAGTGACTTCATTCGAAGTCAGTTTTTACCCCAATTTGGCTGTTCTACCTGACCTGCTAAGACCTTCAAAATCTCTGGGCCACACCTCCACCTTTGCCAAATGCAGGAGTTAGACTAAGTAATATCTAATTGTATTTCAAGTCCTACAGTTCCATGACACTAACGCACAATCTCTCTTTGTATACTTTTTTCATCTGTATTTTAAAAAAAAATCATTTACACACTTGATAATATCATAGGTCATACACTCTAGGACCTACTGCTAACCATAAATAACTGCACGTAGCTAGTTACAAATACTCTCATTCATATAAGAAACAATGACTCTAAATAACTCAGTTGGATTGAATGGCAACATGTTAGTCACACAGATTTTTTCTCTAAGAAAATGAAAATCATGCACCTAGGCTGATGGCATGTATTAATGTTTTAAATATCTATACAACAACTTTCCTTCAGGTTTCTATTTTACTTTTAAAATGAAACATTTTATCTGTAACCACTGCGATTAACAATAGCATTCATATAACTTAATTCTATATATTTAATTTTTTACTGATTATCCATTTGTAGAATATAAACGTATTAAAATGCTATTTTTCTAAAAAAAGGAATGAGCAAAGGAATCACTGCTATTTGAATATTCATTACATATTTATGCATATGGCAAAATATTTATGATATAAAATTAATTTTTCAAAAATAAGTTCCAATTATCTGTGGAGAATAAGAATTCAGCTAATAAACAAGAAGAAACATATAAAGGACAAGAAGACATATGCCACATTAATAGTAGTTTCATCAAAAAGGTGGACTAATGACAAAGATGCAGGTAACATTCCCCTCAACTCAGCTCAACTTTAGGCAGGCTTCTCCCCGGCTCGAGAACTCTGACCTCTCCTTGAGAACTCACAGCTGTAAAATGCTTTCTCCTCCCCTTTGAGCTATTAGCCCCTCCCAGTCTTGCAACCCAGGATGTCTTTCTCAAGGACCTGAGAGCCATCCTTTGGAAATGGTCATCATCATGGCTGACAGTGCCCATCTCCCGTCCCCGTGGTGGGGGGGGGGGGGAGTCTAACCCCCACAGCACCAGTGCGCAAAGTGGATGCCTCATCGCCCTGACCAGCCTCCAGACAACTTCCCCCAGCACTGGTCCTCCAAGCCCAGGGCCATCAAGCTCTCTGGCCTTTAGTTTCTGGGAGCTCAGCTCAATCTCTCTCTGTTCCTGCAATACTCTTGGAAAAATTCTTTCTTGTATCTTCAACTTTTCTGGTGCAGTTTTTCTTTGATACTAATGAGACATTTTTTTTCCCAATGGTTCTACATGTTATTCTGCACTTCCCAAATTTTCTTCAATGAAAAAATCTGCTGATTATTAAAAATAGAAAGTTTTAGGGCGAGACATTTATCAGTGAGAAAGGAAAAACAAGATTAAATAGTATATTTTTCTAAAAGAAGGCTTTTGGTAGGGCAGACCCCATAAACATAAGGCAAATGAAAGAGCTGCCATCCACGTGTAGTCTGCATGCACGCAGGAGTGGTGACGGCAGCCTGCCCGCGGAAGGCGTTAGGTCAGCAGACAGCCAATTTCTGAACTCTGCTGGATTTATTCAAGACTTACTTATTTCTGTTAACATGAAAAGCATCTCATGCAGAGCGAATGTGCCTGTAGGAACTGGGATTTTATTTCTGAAAATGGAAACAGAAACATAATAAAACTAACAAAGATGACAATTATTGCCCATTATAACTAAAGCAATTTTAGAAAACTAAAGAGAACAAATAAAATTGACTACATGGTCACATATTGGGCCAACAAGGAAAACAAACCTAACAGAGACAAAGGGGAGGAAATGGCATATGTGACCCAGTTATTTTGGTGGTTAAAGTAAATGGACCAGATAGACAGCTCTCAATTTTGCTCCAGGAAACATAGCTACATGAGTTATTTATTATAGGGAACAGGGGTTTTTCTACATCAATAAAATAAAATACTGATCTGAAGATTAATGATGAATGAAACAGTTCCTAGAGTTCTGAATTAATTGTGATCTTTGGCCTCCAAAAATGACTTCAATTTTTGTAAGAGAAAAAAACTTACAATTTAAGAAAACATTTTGGTAAAATATTACTTGTGTCTAAAACACAAAAAAAAAAACATTGTTGTCACTTGTGGTTGGATTGGAAATTACATTGTTTAAGATACCTCATATTCATCTTAGGAATTCTCAACAGATACCTGCAAAGAGTTTCTTTTTTTAAGTCTCTAAATTAAAATCAGTTAAACCAAGAAGCTCCATGCATGGATGAAGGGAGTTCCTGACTATGTCAAGGGTTACATTTGCTAGAATTGACTCATTAGCATGAGTTTATTTTGCTGAACAGGTATTCAATGAACAATATTTACATGATACAACATTTCATTCATTTAAATCAAAGAGATGTTTAATAATCTACTGCATTTTCTAGACATTTTTTGTAAGTTAATTTGGTAAAACTTTCTTATTAGAGCAAGCCCAGAACACACACACACACAGTTTATAATGTAAAAGAAGAAAATATTGAATGTATATGGTGGATGGAATCAACCGCCTTGAAAGGAACAGTTTCAAATACAGGGAAAAACTTAAATATCAATGCCTACCTTCCCCTCACCTCCCCTCTAAGTGAGTCCAGTTCTCAGCCAACACTGGAAGGCCAACTGGCTACCCAAGAGTATCTGAGGGACAGACAGTGTGGATCGTTTAAATCGGAAACCAGATTAAACAATTATCAGTGTCTCATCATGTCCCTAGATTCCGACATTTCCTTCTGTCCCCTGCGAGACTATAGAATCCCTTCCTAAGTTAAATTCTTAGGGAATTGATCGACCACTTTAGCAAGATTTCATGGCTACATTCTTCAGATTTTTAACAATGTAGTCATAATATCTGATTAGTAGACAGGCTGGATTTCTCAAAGAATTTACCACTAAAGGAAAGAATTTTGTATATATCAAGTGAGGTTTAAATGCAAAAGTCCTTTACAATCTAAAGAATAATACAAAAACATGAATTAGCAGAGCTGAAACAACTGTCCATTTAATTACTTTCTTTAAAGTATTCATCTGAAATGAAACAACACAAAAAATTTTATCCCAGAGTTCCCTCCATAAGTAGAATATAAATTGGTAGTTAGGACACTTCTAAGCTGAAGGAGGGCTGTATTAATAACTACGCTAGGTAAGTAGGCATCGTTAACTAGAACTGGACCAAAGCAGGACATGCACCCACTCTAGTTACAGGACACTTCTGAAAGTGATGGACTGAAAAGTTGTTAAGGTCATAAAAAGCCACAGGGGACATGAGGACACCCTGGGGAGCGTCAGAGTATTACCATTATCACAGCTTTTCTTAGTGGGGCACGCGGCCCCAGCTGCAGCGCCCCGAAGGCGAACTAGCTTCCAAGCGGTCCTGCCGTGGGCTGCACTGATCAGAAACTAAGGGTAGTGTCCTGAAACGAAGGGTTATTTTTCTCATAAGAAGAAAGCCAGAAACATACAGCCCAGGGATGCTGGCCACCTTGAAGACATCGTCTAGGACTCGGGTTAGTTGTAGCTTCCTGCTCTGCATTCTTAGCAAGTGGCTCTCACTCTTTGGTTGCAAGAACACTTGGCGTCTCCAGGTAACACCTTTATGTCCCAGGCAGGAAGGGAACAAAAGGGCAGAAAACAACGAGGCTGTCCTGAAAAATCTGTGCCTTGAATCAGGAGAACAACAGTTTTCCTAGAAGTTCTACCCATTAGACTCGCTAGATTCAGTAACCTTGGGGCTCATTAGTACACGTCGAGGGGAAGCTGGGTAACACGTGGGCGGCTGGCTTGGAGCCACACTAAGAAGTGTGTGAGCCGCCTTTCTAAGGAAAGTGGACCAAGCTATGCTGAGGGCTTTGTTTCGCTGAACTGGCCCCAAGTAACACAGGAATTTGTCTGGGTTGGGGGCCAGGAGTAACCACAGGGCCTTTGCTCTGCTAAGGGGCATTCGCAAATTTGGTCCAGAACGAATGACTAGACGTTAGGAGTCCTACCGAAGTCCCGGGGCTCCTTCTCCTGTCCATCTTCCCAAGTGATGCTCGACTTTGCCACTAACAAGTGCTGATGGAGCTTAAAATAGTATCATTTTGAAGGACTTCTACATATTTCAGTTCACTCCCAGCTGGTGCGCATTTTATAGGATCAAGACAGAGAATGTGCCGTCTTAGCTCTGCACAGAGGAACGAAGCAGGGCTCCTTGGTGGCCAAGAGACTAGAACACGCTATACGGAACGTCAGAGCAGAGCTCTGGGCTGAGCTAGCCGCCATCCAGCACTGGCCCTGGCACCCCTCAAAGCTTCCTAACAACAGAGGCCGGGCACAAAAACTGATCTCCCTGAATCGTGAGATGCGATCGCGGAACACCTGGCAGGTCTGAGTTACCTGTGGAGGAAAGACCAAGACCACATGCACTAAATCCTCCTGTCTGTTCCCAGTGCTCGGCACAGGCCGTGGCCAGCACGTCACCTGCTTTTCTTCTGGGGTTCAGATGTGGGGCCAACACGGCCTCTCCAACAGAAACCTTTCCATTTGCTTCATGCTATCTGTGTCTCATTCTCTGAAGATTCACCACTTCAGATCAACACCTATCCTTTGAGGAGGAACTTTGAGAACAAGCCACAGCAAGGGATGTTAGTTTATTTTCCTTTGTGCTAACCTACAACAGAACCAGCTGGGCAAAGACAAGCAGCAGGGGATTTGCAGAGCATCCCCGGCTCGATCACAAAGCACGATGCTCTGAGCTGAGAAGTGAAGTCGGGGCTGTAGCTAAAAGTGCGTTCTCTCAGTGAAGCTTGCATAATGAGATTTCACTGCAAATCGCATCCCTGCTCAAAAGAAGAAACATCTTTAAATAAGACAGGTTCCCTTTCTTAATGATAAGTGCTAACATTTTGAAATTGGGTTTACATATTCTTTCTTTCATGCATAAAGAGAGTGTAAAGGATGGATGCTTCTGATCACAGAAAATGTTTATGAAACAGTAGCAGTAAGAAAGCTCAGTATAGACGCAAGGGCTCTGTGTGCCCGTGTCTCACTGCTGTCACACACCCCTGCGGGCGACATGCTAACAAAATCCAGACTGTTCACCGGCGGCCACAACTGCCCTGCCACCCAGAGCGACAGCACAAGAGCTTCCAAATGACTCTGCCGAATTCGGGCTGGGAGCCTGGCGGGGCTTGATCTCAGGTGATGCTCTTTTACTACTAAATGTTCACGGAAGCCGCGGTGAATTGGGCACGCTCAGGTCATTCAGGGTCACAGGAAAGTTACCAGGACAACTGTCCCACAGGAACCAGCGACGTGGCGTTCACCCGGCAGGGCAGGGAAGAATAGCTGTGTCCCTCATTCGTCAGTGGTTTCAGATCTGCAGGGCGAGACGGTGCCCGCCGCGCAGCCCTCCTGAGCCCCGTCCTGCCTCAGGGCGGAGGGCGTGGAAACAGAACCCAGAGGCATGGGTTCCCACTGCAGCCGCCCTGACGTCTGTGCCCTAAGTCTGTCACCCCTCTGCGCTTCTGTTTCTCCGGCAATAAAATGTAGGTCTAGCCATCGTAGGTCATGGAATTTAAAAATGCATAGATGGAAATTATTATTGAAATTGCTTTGATACGCACATTGCATTTATTTTCAGTTGAGCAGCAAAGATCAGAGAAGAAACCCTCTGGCAGCCAGAAGCTGGCTTTTGCTTTGGTTTTCACTGCTGTTACCCTTAGTAAGCGAGAACCCACAGCGTCTAGTGAACTGCTCTGCTGCACACAGACCCTGTGCAGGGTTCTTGCGGATTCGAACTCCAGGACTCCAGGAAAAGGAAGGTGAGAAACAACAGTGGGCACATTTCAGGGTCTCAGTGGGCGAGCCCTAGGAGAGCATTTCCACGTTCAGACACCGACGGGCACACACGGCAGCAGGGCCGGTCAACGAGCGTTGCGCTGTGCGCCAGAAACTGCCGCAGCACCGGGAACTGACTGGACCTCCATAAAATATATACATTAAAAAAAAAGCAGTCAGCGAGGCACTGAGACAGCTAAGGACGGAAAAGACAGCGCAGAGAGGAGGCACCTGGTCAGTGGGAAGGCACAGGGACCGGCAGTCAAGTGCGAGAACAGCCGTTCAGAGTTTTAAAAAGACCCTTAAATAACTGACTTGATGTTCGATTTAATTTTCTATTCTATCTCTGAAGAAAGTAACAGCAGACTGCAATGAAAAGAAGGTCAAACTTCAATATAAACTTATCTCCGTTCTCGCCAGGCGTCCTTGTGTGAGTGACACCGTCTTTAAACCCTGCATGGCAATCCCTGACGCACCGCCGTGATGCCCAGGGAAGACAGGGCGACCTGGAAGTCCAACTACTTCCTAAAGATCATCCAACTCCTGGATGATTACCCAAAACGCTTCATTGTGGGAGCAGACAACATGGGCTCCAAGCAGATGCAGCAGATCCGCATGTCCCTCCGCTGGAAGGCTGTAGTACTGATGGGCAAGAACACAATGATGCACAAGGCTATCCGAGGGCACCTGGAAAACAATCCAGCTCTGGAGAAACTGTTGCCACACATCCGGGGGAACATGGGCTTTGTGTTCACCAAGGAGGACCTCACTGAGATCAGGGACATGCTGCTGGCCAATAAGGTGCCAGCTGCCACCCGTGCTGGTGCCATAGCCCGGTGTGAGGTCACCGTGCCTGCCCAGAACACTGGTCTCGGGCCCGAGAAGACCTCCTTCTTCCAGGCTTTGGGCATCACCACCAAAATCTCCAGGGGCACCATTGAAATCCTGAGTGACGTGCAACTGATCAAGACTGGAGACAAAGTGGGAGCCAGCGAAGCCACATTGCTGAACATGCTGAACATCTCCCCATTCTCCTTTGGGCTGATCATCCAGCAGGTGTTTGACAATGGCAGCATCTACAACCCTGAAGTGCTTGACATCACAGAGGAGACTCTGCATTCTCGTTTCCTGGAGGGTGTTTGCAACGTTGCCAGCGTGTGTCTGCCGATTGGTTACCCAACTGTGGCATCCGTGCCCCATTCTATCATCAATGGGTACAAGCGGGTCCTGGCTTTGTCTGTGGAGACTGATTACACCTTCCCACTTGCTGAAAAGGTCAAGGCCTTCTTGGCTGATCCATCTGCATTTGTGGCTGCTGCCCCCGTGGCTGCTGCCACCACTGCTGCTCCTGCCGCCGCGGCTCCAGCCAAGGTTGAAGCAAAGGAAGAGTCAGAGGAGTCGGACGAGGATATGGGATTTGGTCTCTTTGACTAATCACCAAAAGCGGCCAAAACGGCCAGCTTTATTTGTGAAACAAGGAAATAAAGGCTTAATTTCTCTCAAAAAAAAAAAAAAACTTATCTCCAAGTTTCAAAGCTTTGCCCAGTATCAACAAGGGGGAAACGTAATTGAAACAGCTACACTTCACTGCAGAGGACACATAAGCCACCGATTAATCTGTTTAAAATATGTTGTTCAATCAATCACATAAAAAACAATAAAAAGTACTCTGGTCAAACTGATTGATTTGCTTTCTTTTATTTCTGAAAGCAGAAAAAAAAACCCCAAACTATAGACACATAGGTAGGTTAATACTTTTCCAAAATAACTCATTATGGAAGAATCTGGTTTTAACTCAAACTTTAACTCCGTTTATATATACACACCTCCCTACTTGGAAGCCATAACATAATCCTAAAAGTAAGTGGAACTTACTGGGTATTGATTTTAACATCAACATCTGGAGAGTAAAATTCTTCCACAGCAAACATCCGTACGACTCCCCTCACCGCAGCGAGTCGGGAATACACTAACACGAGGAGCAGGGTCAACATACTCTAGCCGTTAATTCCAGGCCACTCGGAAGGTAGCTTACCAAGTAACTACTCTTGACCCAACCTGTGTTTCTGTGGGTTTCTTTTTTTCCTCCCACATAAATATGACACCATTTTTTTCCATACGTGGAAGTAGGAGAGGGGTCGTGTGGTGTCGGGACGAATGACCTGGGGTCTGACTGCTGGGCTGTGAATCTTGACTTGTCACTTCCCAGCTCTGAAATCTGGGGAAAGTAAGACAATGTTGATGGGGCTCTGACCATAGAATAAGACAAGCCATGAAATTCTTAGCATCGTGTCTGACACACAACTTAAGCGCCTTTTCAACACAGTCGAAAAATCAAATCCAGTACTGAGTATATTTTAGTGTTAAGTAGAGGCCAGTGCAGCTGTGCATGCCTTGACCCTCTGAATCATCTGGTGTGGCTTTAAATTAAGTGTTTCTGAACGCCTGGGATGGGATGGGCTCTGAAATCAGACTTCCCGCCAGACTCACTCACTCACCACAACGGCCTTGTGAAGCACCTCTCCCACTGCCTGGGAGGGGACGGCAAGTCACGCTAACCCTCAGCCTGCCTCTGCGCCTGAGAATGGAATGAACTCTCCGATGGATCAACTGGGGACGCGTCTCCTCAGCTCTTCTGTCATTCCGGGAGCCAACTTCCCTGCAGGGAGCACGACCTCTCCTCCTCCCACTGTTCTGAGCCTTGCCTGGGGAGCCCCGCACGTGGGAGATCTCCCCTGCTCACAGGCGCCTTGGACCTGGCACAAAGCTGCCCAACAGCGGGATATATTTACAAACCCTTCCAGCTGCCACACTTAGTCACGTCCTCTGATGTGGCCTCCGTCCCTGATCGGGGTAATCGGGCCTCCATCTCTACTGCTTGATGATTTCTCAGGTTGTCCAGAACGCAGATGGTCCTCTTTATTCAGGGAACCCCCACACCCCCCAGTGTTCGCCACCACTCCACCGCCAGACAAGACGCAGGTTCAGAGAGAGGAAAACTTTCCTCAAGGTCCTGCTTACATAACGTAGATTTTGTTTTCAACCTGAAATTTTTTTCTTTATATATTTATGCCTTTTATTGAGATCTAATCCACATGGTACAAAATTCACACTTTCATAGTGTGTAAGGCAGTGCTTTTTGGCACAGCCACGAATTTGTGTAACCATCACAGCTACTTCCAGGACATTTCCGTCAGCCCCCAAAAGAAACCCCACGTCCAGAGTCACTCTCGATCCCACCTTCTCCCCACTCGTGGCCACTGCTCATATACCTTCTGTTTCTGTGAATTTGCCAGTTCCAGACTTTTCATATAAATCGCATCATACGTTAAATGTGCTTTTTTTGACTGGCTTCGTTCACCTCCGATAAAGTTTTCAAGGTCCAGCCTCGCTGGAGCATGCGTCGGATTTAGGGGATATTCTACCCAGTAAAAAATTATTAGTTTTATAGTTTAGAGAGAAAAAAAGTGAGTATTTGTACTTCTTACTTTAAGAAACTTAGCCACTATGACGGTTGTTGGAAACCTTCCACGTCAGTTTAGGTGAAACTATGGAGTGTATTTAAAACAGTGTCTTTGGTCTCATGATGACAAATTAATTAAAGAACTAAAGTGGTAATGTTTAAAATCTCAGAGGGTTTTCACGCCGAACTCATCACTGTCCACAGGGATCTCCTGGGAAATGTGACACGCAGCTTGGAGGGTCTCCCTTTGAGCTGAGAGACAGACTTAGCGGGGACTGGAAAACGCCAGGTGGGCAGGGAGGATGGCGGGGTGACCGCGGGGGCCGGGCGCCAGCCTAGGCCCCGTCGGGGCGGCGTGGGGCGGGGGGCACTCACAGCTTGCCGGGAAGGCCGGGGGGGTCGTGGGCCACCTCTTCGTACAGCTCCTCGTGCGCCGCGGAGGGGCCGCAGCAGGGCTCCCGCACGCTGCCGCCCCAGGCCACCTCGGCTCTCAGCAGCATCTCCTCGATGCCCTCAGACGCAGCGACATCTGCCGGGAACAACGAGGGGCTCAGACCGCGGGGGCGACGCGGGGGGCACTCCCGCCGGCGCCGCGCAGAGGCCGCCGCGCCCAACTGTCCGCGCGAAGCCGGACGCAGCCCGCTCACGGCGGGCGGTGGGCGGGAGCGGCGGCGGGGCCGCCCCGAACGGCTGCCTGAACTTGGCCACTTCCAGGCGGAGCGGCAGCGCACAGCACGGCGCGCGCAGAGCGCGCATGGGGCAACTGTGAAACCCCTGAGAAGCCGAGCTTGGGAGGACGCGATGCCCTTCCGTCCTCGGTGGACGTCTCCCTGCGTCCTGGGGAGCAGCGCCCACCCGGGGGCGCAGTCACGCCTCCCGGTGACGGCTATCGCGTAAGGCGCGTGGTGGGGTGCTACAAACGTTCTGCTCGAGGGGCGGATGCACAAGTAACTGCTCGGTTGTGCTTTCAGAACTCTGGGTCTAGCCTCTCTGTGACGTTTTTCTTCTTTAATCCTAAATAAAATAATTACTATTTCCTTACAAATTACACATTAACAGTGACATCCAAACATATTGGGGCAGCAGTATAGAAGTGCATTAATCAAATTTACACTCACTAACAATTGAAACTGAGAATCAATACATCCTGAAGAAAAATTCACCTTAATAGCAATTAGGAACCCAGTGGTGGCGCTTTCTCCCTTCTGATCCTCACTACTCAGGTCCATGGCCTCCTGTGTCCATGAATCCGAGTTCCGTGGCTTCATGGGCTGGGTGAGGCAAGTCAGCCACCACAAGAAGATATTTTTGCCAGGGTTTTATCATCATTTGCTTTAGGTTGAATCACATCTGCCTAAGGAGTAGGAGGCAGCTCTGTGTCCTCATCTCGGGAGATCACTTCTGCACTGCATAGCAGCTACACCTCCAGCTGCGTGTATCCCCCAGCTAATTTTTATGTGTCCCTCCCAAATTCAAGAAGCACAAAATAACAAGGACGCAATGGAGGGCATATGATGACCTTCATGTGCTCAGCCATGGGTGTCTCGTCCCCTGCTCTCTGCACTTTTATCTGGTTCCTCCCTCTCGCCGTTGGATGAGATGTGAGTGTGTCCTGCACCTGCCTGAGACTTCTCCCTGCCTTAAAGCCCTTTGTGAGGGAGTATTGTCATTCTAACCAACACATGTTTACTGAGAGTCCACTAGGGTCCCATCACTGTGTCTCTCATGACCAACCTGGCATGGAAAGTGGGTGGCACTGATGGTGGACTTTGTGGGACCAACATGCGCAAAACTGTCTGAGAGTCATCAGACCCTAGACCAGAGGTGACCGGGCCTGACAGAGACCAGCAGTGTAGTCACTCCCTGGGGCTCCGCCCTGGGATGTCTGTTTTGGCAAAGCTGACACTGGACCTAAAAGGTGTAAGTGTGGCAGATGGGGGTCCATGCAGTCCGGGGTCACTCATATACTCCATCCTCTGGGAAAGAAGCCAGAAATACGATCTTGAAAAATGTGATCTCCTGTTAGAACTAGAATTAACAGAGGATGGGGCTTCTGTTTACAAAAATAATTTTGAAAAAAGATAGGAAGAAGCTACAAATTTCTGCTTATTTTTCTAATATCTACCATCAGGCCTACTTTTGTAGCTAAAGTTAAGCTCACTGCCCTCTCGCTCACACGGGCCTGATTCTGAAGCCTGGGGGCACTAAGCCATCCTGCAGCTCCGCTCGTTACGCCTTCGCTTTATTTCTGGCAGTAAAATGAATAAACGTTAAACAATGACACTTAATCCCCACAAATAAGAAGTAGGGCAAACCCCTCATCCTGTCTTAAGCCAGAGGGTTATCGGGTGATCATACACCTGAGAAGTGCATGTAACAAGACATCTCAGGCACAAAGTGCTTTCAGGTTAGCAGAGGCATAGACACAAAAAGAAGATTTAAGTTATTCAGATCAATTACTGCCTTCAATTTTTTTATATTATTTTGTTACTTATGCTAGACTTTTCTCTTTGTAATCTAGAATTTTTATTTTTAACATACCAAAAATAACTTCGGGGTAGTAACATTGCTGTCAAACAGTAACAGCTAGAAAATAAATTAAGGTAGCACCACTTTTTAGAGGAGTGGTAAAAAGAACCCTAGAAATTTTCAAAAAGATATTTATTAAAACATAAGGAACATTAAGATTTTCAAAGTTTTAAACTAGCAAATATCTGTGCAGAAAAAATGCTATATTATTTTTTAAAAATAAGCTAATAAACAGGCATGCACTTGGTATGATGAGAAACTAGTTAAATAACAGAAACAAGAAAATTTTAAAGTCAGAGACATTGCAGGAAGCACCGCCCGGGCAGTCTAAAGCCTGAAGAGCAAGTGGCAATGAAGCACAACAGAACCTAAAAATGCAACTAACAGCCTCTCGTAACGGAGCAAAGCTGGAGCCGGGCGGCTTCACAGAGCTTCTCAGGAGGGGCTGCCCCATTTCATAAGAATGCCAGTGACAGCTGGACAAGGTCAATATGATGTGAAGGGGACAAGAAGGGCTCAGTGGTCCCAGATGCTCATGACCCACCTGAAGCCTTCTCTTCGTTGCAGTTCAGAAGGTGTGGGTTTGCCTGATGCATCAAAAGAAGTTTCACGAGGTTCGTCTGAAACGTTAAAATCGGACAGGTTATGCTGGGCACTGAAGATTCGTCAGGAAATACTGGGGGATGCACATGCCAGCACAACCCACCACCCAAAAGTGTCTTACTCTCTCCACTTTCAGTGCTTTTTTTTTTAATGACATTACAACTATCGCATCAATTTATGCATTCAAATAAAAAATTACCTATCAAATGAGGGCTGAATCGCTGAGGTTTTGAAAAGGCCCACGTAACACCTTTCAGGCTTATTTTAGGGCATCTTACGGGAGGAATTATACATTACAGTGTGTTCTGTTTTAATTTAACAATTCATAGAAGTGCTCATTTATTGTTACCGGCCACCGGGCAGAGCACTGTGGCCACCATGAACTCCAGGTCACACTGGAGAACTAGAGAAACTTCGTCTCAGGTTCAGGATGAAGCAACTTGATGAGAGATTAATATACCTTTAAATTTTTATTATAAAATGCATCCTACATACAAAGAGTGTATATAATGGATACATATCATTGAGAGAGCAAGTAATGAAATAAAGTCCAATGCACCCAAGTTTTTAAAATGTCATTCATAGTATTTTTGTGTCCCTCCTCCAAACTGTCCCTGTTTCTACTTCCCAGAGTTGGCCACCATCATGAATTTTGTGCTAAGCACTACTAATTTTCTTTGTAAGCTTAGACCTTACATATAGACGTAACCCTGATCAACAAATGTCTTGGTTTCTTCTGTTTGTGACATTTATAGAAATGAAATCCTTGCGCGTACATTCTTCTGTGCCTTGCTTTCATGAATTGACACTGAATTTCTGAGCATCCTCAGAGGTGATGGGTATAACCAAGGTTCATTCATTTGTTTGGCTGCACAGACTTGCTTTGTACAAGAATGTATCACAATTTATCCACCTCCTTCTCAGTGGGCACTCAAGCCACTTGAAGTTATTTGTTTATATTTACAAATGATGTTGCTATAAATATTTTAGTTTATATATCTTCATGTACACGTTCAAGAGGTTCTTCATGATGAAGGTACTTAGGGCAAACTGCTGACACAAAGGTCTGGTCATCGTTAAAGTGATTAGATAGCACCAATGTTTTTTTCAAGGAGCTCACATTTACATTCCAACCGCCCACCAGAGTTCCTGTTGTTCCACATTCTATTTGATAATTTTATTATTAAATATATACATTTTGCTAGATTCACATCCCTCCCAACACTTGCTATTGTCATTTAAAAAGAATATTCAGCTACTGTACTGGGAAAGAAGTAGTGTCTCAGTGCAGCTGAACCTGCCCTTCCCTGATCACTAATGACACTGGACACCTTCTCATGTGTTCAGTGGCCATTCGCATATTTTCTTTTGTGAAGCGTCTATTCAAGATTCTTTGACCATTTAGTACTGAAGTGATTACCTTTTAATTATTGATCTGTCAGTGTATGTTCTAGACACATTTGTCAGATATATGTACTGCCAAAACTCCCTCCCATTCTATGGAATGACTGTTTATCTTCTTAAAAAATGTCTTTTGATGAACAGGATTTTAAAAATTTGTTCTATTTCTGTTTTTGTATAACATCCATATATTTTTTCTTTAGTCATTAGTGCTTTTTTTAATGTTTGAATAACTCTTTGCTTCCTCAAAGGTCATGACAATATCATATTTCTTTCTAAAAACTTTATAATTCCAACTTCTACTTTTATATTTATGCTCCATCTCAAGTGAGTTTTTGTAAATAGTACCTAAATGCTTAAGGCTAACTTTGGTCCAGCATCCTTTGTTTTTCATCAGTATTTGCTGAAAAGACTATTTCTCTTTGTTGAATTGCTTTAGTGCCTTATAGATATCAATTGACTACATGTCCCTGGCCATTTTGGGACTCAGTTTTATGTTCTGTTCATCTATTTGTCTTTCTTCCACAGATATTGTCACCAACAAAGCCCACTGGGGTCCCCGGAAAAAATAAGATGGATTCTAGGTGATGAGATAACGTCTAACCTCACACCCTACACTATTAAATATGGTGCTGCCCCTAGTGCTGAGCTCCCTGCCTACTGTGCCCAGTTTCTGTGAGTGCTCCGTCCCAGATCTCTGCCTCCAGCCCTAGCCAACACCTTGCACATGCCCGGGGCTCCTGGCTGGCTCCCCGAGGGTTTCCCTCATCTGCCCACCGCTCTCCAGGTACCCAGAGATGCTCGGAGAAAGCCAAGCATCTGATCCACAAGGACATGCAGTCACTCTCTTGTCAATAAGGCAGCCAGTGAAGCAATATCTCAGTGGAGTCCTGCAGGGCAAGTGAGACTCAATCATGTGACAGTTTCAAGGAGAGTAAAGAACACGGAAAGGAGGTACGTGATGGCGTATTCCGGAAATCGAAGGAAGTTCAGGACAACTACATGGTCCAACGCGGTGGGAGGATAGGAGAAATAAATCTGGAGCATTAAGCAGAACTCCTGGCACGTGGGGCTTGTGAACTGTCTCACACAGTGGGTGTTTGATACCACAGCAATGGACAGGACGGCGCACTGAAGAGTTTGATTACCTTTGGAATTTCGGAAGCTCATGGTGGCCACGTGGTTGAGAGTGGCATGGGGGAGGGGCAGGGGACCCCGGGAGGAGGCTGGTGGTTAATCCTGCCATAGAGATCCTGATGCGCCCGGTGAGGGCAGAGGCAGTGAGGACACACAGAGGAACTGATTGTGACTATAGTGCCTACAGCTCCCAACCGTTTACTAGTAGAAGTTCGTGGGCTCAGTGGTGTATTACCTACGGGAGGGGAGGGAGAGGCAGAAAGAGGCTACCGCCTAGTTTTGTGATGAGTGAACTATGAGACACAGACGGGGCAGCAGACGGGGGGTGGGGAGAAGAAGGCGTTAATTCCCTCTGCACAGGAGCTGAATCTGAGGGCAGGCTGAGAGAGGTCACCCTCTGGGCAGTGGTCCTCATGGGTCTGCAACTTGACCGAGAAGGGAAGGAAGGCTCTGGGGGCGCGGCTCATGCAGAGTGTTTGAAGCTGCAGGTGTGAGATCCCCCACAGATTGTAAACACCGAGAAGAGAGACGGCCCAGGACAGAACACTGAGCTCATCGATGTTTTACGCTCAGAGGGATGGGGGAACCAGAGAGTGGTTTTACTTGTTTTCCAATGGAAGAAGAAATATCTAAAGAAAAAAAAAGCTGAATAGATCTCAAGCCTTACGTACTTGGGTAAAATGCACTTGAGAATAAAAACAACTCGTTTGAGCGTTGGGATATCTAGGTTGTGTGGCACAAGATACTTCTGAAGGAAAGATTTAGATTCTAGCATTTGTACCGTTATTTTCTTTTGTTGTAGGTATCACCAATCCTATTATAAACACTAAAAATATGTACAGGGCTAGAAGCAAATTTTACTTTACGTACAATTCATAAAAATTGTAAAATCAAACGACTTACTGCTCACAGAACTTAGTTCTGTTTTAGACTAGAACAGGCATCTCTTCCTTTTCACTAGAGAAGTTATTACATTTATAAAGGCAAGTTCTAAAATATGTATGTCATCCCATATTTGCCAATATTTGCCAATTATAAACATTGTTATAAACATTGTTATAAGCGATTATAAACATTGTTATAGATTATGCACTGCCTTCTCCATAAGGGTGTTTATATTTGTAAGACATGTATAAGAAAGTGAAATGCTATGAGTGTCTGTAAAAATGCCATTAGTTCCTCTAAAATGTTAGCATTTCTAAAGGCTTTTTTCCTCCTGAACTGAAACATATTTATTTATAGCAAACTTCTTTAGAGATTTATAAATCTTCCATGCACATGAACTGATTTTCAAATTATACCTGTTTCTAAAATATCATTTCCCCAAATGAATTTTAAGTGGTGTTTTTATGGGTGAACAATTTTTTAAAATAATTCCAGACATCGTATGGTATTTTCTTGACAGAATAATCAAGATATAATTTACTCAAAATCCCCTATTGACATAAATCAGTTGTTTGTTTCGTCTAAATCAAGGGTGAATATTTCAGATTTGGTGTCATGGATTCAAGTAGAAAAAGCCTCACTCTACCTCTCCGTGTTAGAGCTTAATTTCTAGGTCTTGGCTGATCAGTTTGTCCATTTGGTTCCTTCATCTGTTTCACTGGGAACCAGGACAGCACCGTGCACCACACAAATGAAGTCCCTGCTGTGCTGGAGCTTATGTTCTGGTGGGCACCCCTTTCCAGCAGGTTTAATGGAGCAAAATGGAAAAAGATGTATGATCTTCAGACTCTATCCTTGGTACTAAAATATTTAAGGATTTAGAAAATAGGAAAGCAGAGGATAAAGGTGAGATTATTTTTTTAAATACGCCTCGTTTGCACACTCTTAGCAGCCATTTCTGCAAAGCTCTGTTGGACATCTGTTGGACATCAGACCCAGGAGCTGAGTCATTCGACCTGGACATGTGACCACTGATGTTCAACAGGAGTCTGATGCCGTCATCACCATGTTCTTAATGAGCTTCCAGGCCTGGTAAAAACCCTCTTGTCACAGAGGCTGATGGCTCTCATTGATGCAAGACCCAAGGCCAGGCTCTGTGGAGGGAGAACCAGGGGCCTTGTGAGACGCACAGCCAGGGCTCGTGCGCAGAGCCAGGGAGGAGGCCGGGGGGCCCTCAACACAAAGCTGGCGAAGTCACTGGGATGAGCAGAGTGAATACAGGTGTGCCGGTGTGGGAGGGGTGTCTGGGACAGCAAGATGAATCATGCTGACATTATCTGATGATGATTTTAAAGCAGCCGTCATAGGAAGGCTTCAACAAGCAATTACAAATTCTCTTTAAACAAATGATAAAATAGAACCTCTTCAAACACAGAAGGTGTAAGAGTTGTTATATAAGAAAGAGCCAAATGGAAACCACAGAACTGACAAATACCAGAGCAAGTAAAATACACTAACTCATATGAAATGTTTCATTTGACCTGCAGGCAAATAAAAACAAAAAACATACACTGGCTTCTGATAAAAATCGAATAATAGAAGCAGTGACATATTTAATCCAAGTCATGTCTTTATGAAGTTTTTATTAAATCTAAGTCCTATTCCCCAGAGTTTATTATCTCTGAAAGTGGTTAAAGGGAACCAACGTGTTGCTCTTTGAAAAGATGCCTGATCCAAAATCTAAGAGTCCAGTCACTAAGGCAGAAACTTGGGCTAAATGGTCCGTTCAGGTCTGGGTAGTGTCCCGCTACAGTTTACCGCCTGCCGGTTGGGCCCGTCCCGGGGGCAGTCCCCGACCAGAGCGGGCGCGTTCTGGCCAGTCGCTGATGACCGCTTCTTCAGCGCAGGCCTGCAGGTTGTGTCTGAGGAATCACTACTTGCTCATGTGTTTGCTTCTCAATTTTTCAATAACGACAAAACCCAGGGTACCCCGGGATGGTGCCGTGCTGGAAATGGGGCACCGACGTACTGGCGGTGTACTCGTGACCCCCAGCACTCCTGTGACCTAGTGAGACCTGGGACACCTGGACTCCTGAGGACAGCGACTTCAGCTACCTGCAGACTCGCCCCCTTACCCCACCACTCACTCACACGCACACTCACCTTCTAGAAGCACAGCCAGGGGACTGCTAAGAGCCTGCTGAAAGTATTAACTGAATTAAAGAATCTTTTTCTACAGGACATGTTGTCAAAGCAGTGTTCCTGTCAGTTTGGAAGACCTTCCCAAGCAATATGTTTTTCCTAAAATGCTTGAGATGCAAATGCTTTCAGTTTCTCCAACAATTGCACTATTCAAATTTTATGATAGGTATTTTGCATACTGGTTAGGATCTAAGGGATGTAGCTGACTACAAACTCGGTGAGTCTGACTGTTACCCGAAACTAATGTCTGGACAGCAACAGGTTTAGCTTACGTCTCCATATACATATAAAACAGTTCTATTTTATACTACCAAGACTTTCTCTAACACAATAAATCACATATTTTCATAAATTAATTTTACTATTATAAATTACTATGAGTACTGATTGATCACATGCACCCATATGAATTATTTAAAAGTTAAAATTTGCTTCTTCTTCATGGCATAATAGTACCTAGTGAGAAATTAGCTCGTGCCACAGAAACTCAAGCTGTATTAGCTACAGCCAAGCATCAATTCAGAGAAATAACTCTGCTACCCACCCTTTATTCATTAAAATGAAATACAATTTATAGGGAAAATAAAATATAAAATGTTAGTTTGTGTTACATCCACTGACTGTAGAAAACAAACACAGTTATTACAGACTCAGGAAACTAGAAGTTTGTAAGGGCTACATAATGTTAAGAAAAGAGTATTAAGTCCATTCTCTAAAGAATGTTTATGTCTTGATTATTTCTCCAATGATTTTTTTTTTAATTTGGGGGGTAGGTAATCAGGTTTGTCTGTTTGTTTGTTTGAATGGAGGTACTGGGGATTGAGCCCAGGACCTCATGCACGCTAAACACACGCTCCTTCACTGATTTATACCCCCACTTCTCCAGTGATTTTGACTATTATGCAGAGCTATGTGTCCTTCTAAAAGTAAATGTTTTCTTTCAACCATAAACATATTTGTTTAGTAAGAAGACTCCATTAAAAGTCAAATTACATTAGTGTTAGTGCACGATTTGAAGGAAAAATCAAAAACTAAATATGAAATGACGCATTGACCATAAAATGATTTTTTAAAATAATTCAGGGCCTGGTTTTACCTGGCCATACTTTGCTGCCAGGTGGAGCGGGGTCCAGTACTGATTGTCTACTATGTTGAGGTCTCCGCCATGTTCCAGGAGAAGAGACACCACCTCCTTGTAGCCACTTGCACATGCCATGTGTAACTGCAATGGAGAGACACTCTGTCATTTAGAGCAGTGACAGCAATACAGTTTATTCAGTGGCTTAAGGAGCCGTTTAAGAAAGTCCAGGATCTAAAATACAGAGACCTTTAAAAAAGAACATATATGTAATTTCATTTATTTGGTACAAATGGATGTCATCATTCTTTGAGAAAAAGGGGTGTGGGGTAATTGTTTACTATTTTCCTTCTGATTCTAACAATGGGCCCTTTTTCCTGTAATTCCTATTTCCCTCTCTAGTGCCGCATTCCTACTATAATCTGAATACTTTTCAAGACAAAATACATTTCAGTACTTTACCACTTCTTGTCCCAAAGTCACACATGTACTGACTGGCCCTGAAACTCCAGCACTGCATCTGGTGTTACAGGAAGGGACTCAAAGATGTAAATGACAACAGCAAGTGCCGTCACTGAGATGCCTACATACGCGTAAAGCAGACAGGAACGCTGGAAAGGATGAGTTAACGCTGACTGGCTTTCAAATGATTATGAAGCGATCATTTACAGTGATACTTTCATGTGAATGTTTTGTGTATACTTTCAACTATATTAGAACAACAAATACATTCATCTAATTTAAGGCACAAACATTAAGAGATTAAGTTTCACATCAATCTTGCCACACTTTATTGCACACAGAATTCATCTGATTAATATCCTAGCAAACAGCCCCGAGGATATATCTACATTCTCCAACTATAAATTAATCTGTATGCATGTTTGCATGATTTTAAAAAGTGAATAAAATATAACAAGAAAATTAAAAATACACTAACAATTTCACTGTTCTGATGGTTGCTTTTGACATTCCAGTGATTTTTTTTTTAACTGAGGCACAGCTGGTGATGTATTTCTATGCACACGGCATGTACACGCTGCTGCTTTGACAACGTTAGAGTTGTCATGTTCTTACTAGTGTAAAACTAATTTTGCCTAAAGAGTTTGAATATTTTCCATGTTCTAAGATGCTGTGATGACTCACTTTGAGAGCTCACCGCGTACTAACTAGACAGCAGGTTCAGGGACTTACATGTCTGGTTGGACCCATTTATCCTGTGATGTGGGCACTCTTCGTATTTCAGTTGTTTTCTTTTTTTAATTTTTATTTTTTACCACCTTTACTGTGGTGTGGTTCCCGTACAGTAAACTACACACGTCTTAGGTGCACAATCTGATGAATTCTGACAGAAATGCACACCCATGAAACCACCGCCACAATCGAGACAGGGTTAAAGGTGAAATGTTCAAACTCCCCAGTTATCCCTTCCCACCTCTCTTCCCCCCGGTAACCATAAGTTTGTTCTCTATGTCTGTGAGTCTGTTTCTGTTTTGTTGTATGTTCGTATGTCCTGTTTTTTAGATTCCACACATGAGTGATCTCACATGGTATTTTTCTTTCTCTTTTTGGCTTACTTCACTTAGAATGACAATCTCCAGGTCCATCCATGTTGCTGCAAATGGCATTATCTTATTCTTTTTTAGGGCTGAGTAGTATTCCATTGTGTGTGTGTGTGTGTGTGTGTGTGTGTACCACATCTTCTTTATCCAGTCATCTGTGAATGGACATTTGAGTTGTTTCCATGTCATGGCTACTGTTAAATAGCACTGCTATGCATACTGGGGTGCATGTATCTTCATATTTCAATTTAAAAGAGGGGGGAAATGATGGCTCAGAAAGTTGAAGAAATGAGAAAAAGTCACACCCAGAAAGTGATGGAGCCCAGGGTGAGCACTGAGTCTGTCACATCTCCTCACCAGCTGTTCTTCTGAATCCCCATTTCCCAGGAAAGCAGAGTGTACAGTCATACACACCCTCATAACTGCCCTGACAGAAGAAAACTGTAGGAAAAAATGAAAATCCACTTGGAGGAACAGCCACTCAGATACCTATGAGGGTCAGTCCAGATTTTTAACTTCTAACTTCAGATCTTTCCTAATCTTTATGCATACTAGAATGCTGACAGACGACTTCTCCTATCTCACTTCTGACTGAAGGGTGAAGAGAACAGACATCACTTCTCCAAGTGCGACCACAGATGCAAATCTGAAACGAGTTTCCCTGAACAGCTGAGACGACCTCTTCCTCAAGACTAAGGAGTAACAGGTCAAAATCAGAGATAAAATGAGACTGAAAATGTTGGCCAACTTTGCAGAGAACCACCAGTGATTTAGAAGTCCACCTCCCCCCTCCCAGCGTGCCTGCGTGGTGGAAGGAAGGCCTTACTAATTGCATATTCTATTGTTCATTATTTTATTGCATATTCTACAACAGGAAGGAAAACCAAGCTGAAAACCATCTTACTAGAAGTTCGTTCTTATTTTTTCATTGATAGCATCACCTCTTCTGCACACACAATAGCGCAGCAGCCTGGGGCATGATGCTAATTTTGAGCCATGGCTGACATTCCAATTCGGGATAGAGAAACCGGCCTGTGGACAAGACTTCCTTATCACTGTCAGCACCAACCGGCAGGAACACACCACACACATGCTTTTTTCAGAAAGACAACTCCAGGAGTGGCAGTTATCACTGCAATCAACTGACCAAGCTCAGACTCAAAGACCAATTCAGAATCAAAGAACCTGCCACTTGCTAAGTGCTGTGATCATCAAGGGTGCACTTCCTGGTCATTGTGATTTCTTTGTAAAGAGCTCAAAGATGATCAGCACAGGGCTTAGTCATTACAGAATAACCCTTGCCACATTTACGTTCTCTGTCCAATAAAAAAAGGTCAGAGGCAGCGTCAGAATTAAAGATGGTTGAAAATGATAGGAATTTATTGCTGTGTATTGATTCTCCCAATACCTTATCTTCTGAAGCATGTAGGTCCTTTTATTTAGCAGGGACTGAAGCATGTGAGCTGTTTTTATTTAGCTGTGATTCTTTTTTTTAGTGAAGCTGTAAGGTCTTTTGCCAAACAAAGAAACAGACTCTGTTGGGTTGGTTTTTACTACGTGTAAGACGTGCGTTGGTTAATGTAGTTCATGTGTTAAGTGAACTGTTAATTAAATTGACCCCAGGCTCCCCGGAGGCTGCCCTGGATGAGAAGACCGACCACTTTAGTCACTAAGCCCAGCGGCCGAGGCGCCATCTCAGCTGGATTTCTTCGCTAGATAATTGTCACACTCCCTTCCCTTGGCTCCTGCAACATCTCATTCTCTTGGTTTTCCTCCTACCTGGGGAGTTCCCCTTCCCGTCTCATCTCTGGATCTTCACCTTTTCCTAATCTCCATGGCTCAGTCCCAAATCCTCTTTCCTTCTGTATCAAATCATTGATTTCAAGGTCGAGGGCTTAAACTTAGTGTAACAATCACACCACACCTGGCCCTGCCTCAGGGCCTTTGCACTCACCACCGTGAAGGCTGGAATGCTCCTCCTTCACACGTGCAGTGAGTGCAATCCTTTCACATCATCACTCAGAACTCTCCTTGTCAGTGAGATCCTTCCTGTCCACCCCAAAAGGTCAGCAAATGCCCAGCATGTCCCTGCCTGGTTTTGTTTTTCTCCTTGGCAGTTATCACCATTAATACAATATATGCTCAGCTCATTCTTATTGTATATTACATGCCTCCCCCGGTGAAATGTCAGCCCATGACCAAAGAACTGCTGTGGTTTTGTTCACTGGCTGTGGTCAATAAATATTTCCTCAATAAATTAGGAAATCGTGTGTGTGAAACTTTTGAAAATTGTAAAGCGCTATAGAATTTAAAGAATCTTTCATTCATTAAAAAAGTTTAAAAAAAAACCATTAATCAAAAAAATTAGAATACTTTTCCATTTAAACGTGTTATTTTTCAATTAACTCTGAACATTAACATTAACATTAACAATTAACTCTAAACTCTTTTCTTATAGCTGAGAGTTTCATTTTTCATAGCCTTCTGAAATTTACACTCCCAAGGCCAACATCAACATCTAAGAAGGCAGGTCTAGCTGGAAGTCTCAAAGCACTTAATTTGCATGTGATAAATCTACAAAGGTATCGGGTCTCACAAAACCCTCATCCACTTAGTTGAGTTGCTTTCCTCACCTACTGTCTTCCTGTGGAAGAAACGGAATCACTTCTCTGAAATTGGTTCCAACCGCTTCTTTGTATCCCATGCTGAAGAGCTGCCCTCGCTTACTGCCCTGAGACTTTATACATTTATTTCCACCATTATTACTGTTAACCCCGCGTGGCCGATCCAGGCAATTTTTATGGCTCAGTGGGACCAAATGTTCTTATTTTGAGGATGAGACATTACACATACATTAAAATTAATCCAAATTTAATTGTTACGTATTTGATTTACTGCAACTGCGCCTGATAGCAATAAAAGTGATGAGAGGCGTTTGCGTGAATTTAGAGATTCATTCATCAGAGTGTCCCACAGTTTCTTTTGCTTAAAATTAAAATGAAAACATCCTCCTGTAAGTTCCATCTCAAAAATCACATTGACAAAATAATGGATAAAATTATTCTGAATTTGTAGGAAAAACATACATAGAAAGAAGGCTTAAAGAGAATACATCACAGATAAACATTGGTTTTCTCTGCTTGGTAGCATAAGCAATTTGCATTTTCCTCTTTGCATATTTATGTGATTTGCAGGATTTCTGTGATGAATATGTATTACTTTTATGATCAGAAAAATTTTAAAAATTATTTAGAAGTTAATTACATCCAATTTTGTGCTTTAGAAATCCACGCACATTCTCAACGTAAGCGGCATTTCCTACGGGAGTGCAGTAACTCACCAGTGTCACGCCATCATCGTTTTTCTCGTTAACATTTCCTCCACAAGATAAGAAGTGTTTGACGTCTGTTAACATACTCATTGGTCTCTGAAGCTTCATCTGACGCAGTGAGGTCAGATCCACTCCTGGGGGAGAAAAGAGACTTTCAAACAGAATATCAAGTTGCTTCTCAGCTGCTGGGGGTAAAATTTTCATTTTATCTTATATTTTTCAACTTGTTTCTCTTTGAAGCCCCTCCTTCACTTTGAATTCTCACTCAAAGCATCTATAATTGCTTCTCTTGGCACACAGTCTTTTTCCCAGCTAGAGTCTTGAATAATTTTCCTCTTATTACATCCCAAAGATGTGACAGGATGCCTTCGACACGGCAGGCTCTCAGTGGATACCTGTTCAGTATAAACCATCAGCACACACTGCCCAAAGTATTGTGAGGTGCTTGCACTGAACTGACATGAGTGGTAAAGACGTGCTTTTGTTCCCTATGATATTTTGGTCAAAACAGTTGCTCCAAGAAAGCAATATACTGTCCTGGAATAAAAAAAAAAATGTAGTGGGAAAATGGGGAAAGTCTGAATAAAGGCTGTAGTTTAGTTAATAACATTGTACCAATGTTCACTTCTTCACTTGGACTCATGGACCATGGCTGTGCTCATTTTTGTTGTTTGGGGACATGGGGTTAAGGGTCTCTGGGAAATCTCTCTGCCATTTTTGCTACTTTCTCGTCTATCTAAAGTGTTCCCAAAATATTTTTAAAGGATGCTCCAATCGACCATTTCATGACTACTAATGTTAAGAAGGAGACATAAACTCAAACTGAGTGCAGACTTAATCACCTGGCTTCACTCAGGTGGGGTGATTTATGCACAGAAGGCTCAGGTCTGCCCACCTCCTGTCTGTACGTCTGTCTAGTACACACTACAATCTGAGCTCTCACGGAAGTGTCATCTCCACGGTAGCTTCTCTCTCTGCATTGATGCATCCCCTGTCCCTAGCTCTGGTTCCTGGACGTAACAGGTGCTTACTAAGGGAAATAAGCCACCTCATTCCAAGTGACACTAACAGGAATAGTGATACGGGGGGGATGAAGATGACGATGAGATGATATCTGCATCTCAGCAAGTGTTTGCTCGGAACCAGCCACACTTCTGAGCACTTTTTATCTCTTATCTAATTGAATGTTTAAAAATGACAAAAACAAACTTATTCACAAAACAGAAAGAAACTCACAGACATAGAAAGTAAACTTATGGTTACTGGGGGAAACTGAGGAGGGAGCGATATATTGGGACTGGCAGATACAAACTTCTATGTGCAGAAGAAATCAACAACAGGGTCCTACTGTACAGCACAGGGAAGTACATTCAGTGTTTGGTAGCGACCTGTAATGAAACAGAATACATGTATGTACATGTATGTGTGTGTGCAGGTGTAACTGGATCACTATGCTGTACTCCAGAAACTAACACAGAATGATAAATCAACTACAGTCCAATTAAAAAATGAGGAAATTGAGTGATTAAAAAAAGGAACAGGGCGCAAAGATGAAAGACGTAAATTAAAACGGATAAGTGTCACTCATTGCAGACACAGTCACAGCACAATATACTGTGGGAAAACAACCTACTTCTGGTCACTGTTGTGAAGGGGTCAGAGTGGAATATTATGACATTGTTTCCCATTATTGTAAAACTTAATGTTGAACCAAATATAATACCCAATAAGATGTGACTTTTAGATTTTTGTTATATATTCAGGAAAAAAGCACAAGTCGATTTTGGTAACACAATAGAATGGAAAGTCCTCTCTTCTTGGTCAAACAGGTTTCTGAAGCCGCTCCTGGGAACAGACCACGATGGCTACAGTCTACCTCGTTGTGGGTAAGGGCCAGTCCCCTCTTCAATAAAAGAAGTTATGTTTTATTTTCATACTGCTTTCTGAGAAAAACATATTCTGTATAAATTTATTATTTTGACAGGAATTTAGTAATTTTTAAAAACTTAGGACATAAGAAACAAATCATATCTCTGAAATACACAAGTTATCACATTATACTAATTACTATTGTCTGATTGTATTTGATTATATCAAGATACTTGTGCAAAATTGAAACTACATTAGTACTTCAAGTCAATCTGAACCCCTACCTTAGCTTTCCTTACCTCTCCCTCTTAAGGTAACTGTAACAATTCAACTTTTCCTTTACTCCCGTTATCCGTCCTGTACTGGGGGTACAGTCAGTCTTATCATTAGCTATGGCAATGGCCCATCCCATGATTTTACTGCAGGATTCTCTAAGCTCCTAGAATTGCATCTAATCCCAATTTTTGTCTCCACAGTAAGCTTCCTAAGAGATCCAAGACCTGAAGAAAGCAAAAGACTTAAGCAGGCAAATAAAAAAAGTTATTCTAGCAAAAAGAAATAAACCAGTTTAAGCCAAAAGGATACTAGAACCTTCTATCAAATTCCTTCCTCAACCCTGACCACAGGCATAATATGGGACTGTCCTGGGCAAACTGGGTCACTGCCACCCTCACGATGGGTGACTCGGAAGGATTGGTGCAGGGACAGCATTTTGAACGAACTTTGTTAAGCAAGAGAAATATACAAAGTCACTTGTGGACACCAGGGAGTCCGCTGAAAAATGCACTGGGAGGGCTAAGTCTGGGGGCAAGAAAACCAGTTTCCAAGGCTGCTCCAAGATAGAAAGGCCAGGGCTTTACCTGCGGCAGTGACAGCGTGACTGGTGAGACACGTGGACATAGCAGAGGGATGTAAGGAAACAGAATCTGCAAGATTTGGCGGCAGTTCAGTGTGGGGTTGAGGGGAAGGGGGATGTTCAGATCCTCGAGATCCTGGATGTGGGTGAATGGAATAGAGAAGAGTAGGAAAGCACCAGAAGGTCTCTGCGGACGTGTTATTTCAGCTTGTCTGACACCCAAGGCAAAGACATGTAATCCAACTGCACACACAAGACTGGCGGTCGTGAGAGCCACGTAAGCTGAAGGAGCACCCCTGGGAGCAGCAGGTGCGAACAACACGAGAAGGAGGGGAGATGAGCCGGGAACGGTGTGTGGGGTGATGAAGGGAGGTTCCCAAGGACAAAGCCCGGGGGTGACCCACGTCGTGGCTTCTGGGTGGACAAGCAGCACGTCTGGAGGAAAGTAAGAGGAGCAGGAGGACGACGGAAAGAACACGGCGGTGAGAGCTCCCAGAGGAGAGTGTGGTCGAGGGCATCGAATGTCCCAGAGAGAAGGGGAGACACAGGAGAGCAGACACGCGGTGGCAGTCACTTTGGGGACGTGCGGATCAGCTGGGCGGACGCTGAACCTTCCCGGGCTCAGTGGAGGAGACTGGAAACTCAGAAGAACGGACATGAGCATCTTTGTCTGAAAGGACGGACTTGAAAGGAACGGGAAAGGCACTGGGTGATGATATATGTAGAGCAAAGAAGAAAGGTTTGGTTTTATTTCTTTTTCAGGGACTTGAAAATATACACCGATGTGTGTCTCCCGTGGGGAGCTCCTGCCCTGGACACCTCGGGCTCTCCTGGCCACGCTGGCTTTCGCTGCTGGCCCACTTCAGAGGCATTTGCTGTCCTTGAACAGCAGCTGGCCTTCCTTGCCCTGGAGACCTCACAGGCATCCAACGCCCCATGGGAACAACCCTGCGGCCTGGTCTTCCAGCCCGGGGAGCTCGGCAGCGGGCCGAGGCTCCCTGCTGTGCCGGCTACACCGTGCACGACGGCGGTGACAGTGCACTTAGAGCCTGTGACCAGCGACTTTCCACGTCATCGTCCTGCTCGTGACCTGGCCTGCCTCCTGCCACCTGCACCCTGAGGTGACAGCTAGATAAGAACTCCGATTTGAAACTGTACGGTGCACAGTGAAAATTCAAAGACTGCTGCCTAGTTAGAAGAATGCAGTGCACCGATAATAGTACAAATGCGCATCTTGGAAGATGAGACGTCTCTAAGGCTGTCAGCCCATTGCTGTCGCCGCGGAGGACTCTAAAGGTGCACCCCCCAAGGGGGACAGAGGATAAATGAAATTCGACAGCATTTACTGGAACTGTGGCAGCTGCTGAGATAAACGGGAGGGACGCGGGCAGAAGCGGAAGCAGATTGTGAATGAGCTGAGGGAGGAGCAGATGGGTGGAAGGCAGAGGCCACGGCAGCAGCAGTGACAAATGGAAAACAGAATTAAAAATTTAAGAGATATTCAATTGAATTTGTTCCAGCAAACATGTATTTCACAAACTGGCTGTGACAGCCATCGTCGCGACAGATTTTTTCCTAACCATTCAGAGTCAGAATCTCCCCCTCATTTCTTCCCCTTAATCATTTTTAAATCAGCCTCTCAAAGGAATACACTTATTTTTCTTGACATGCAGGAATACTGCTTTGGCCAATCCTCAGTTTTCTTATCGGACAAAATCCTGTGATGCGTTGGAAAAGTTTATAAAGTTTATTCTTTTGCAAATAAAGATACCTAATTTTAGCTTCCAGAGAGAGTTATTACTACGGCCATTAGAAATTGGGAGTTTATGACTGGCAGATATAAATGGCTATACACAGAATAAACAACAGCGTCCTACTATAGAGCACAGGATCTATGTTCAATTCCTTGTAATAACCTAGAAGGAAAAAGAATGTATATATGTATATATCTGGATGACTATGCTGGACACCAGAAACTAACAGAATGTTGTAAATCAACTGTACTTCAATTAAAAAAAAAGAAATTCAGGACAGTAAGAGCTGGAAAGCATCACACAGAGCTGGCGCAGCTGAACCACAGACAGCCAGGCTCGCCACGCAGCTGCAGAGCTGTGCATGCCAAGCTAAGTTTTGTTGTTATTTTTGCCCTTTTTGGGGGGGGGTAATCAGGTTTATTTATTTCTGTGTTTTTTATTGGAGGTGCTGGGGATTGAAGCTGGGACCTTGTGCATGCTAAGCACACGCTCTACCACTGAGCTCTACCCTCCCCACCTCCCAGGTAAGTTTTGCAAAGGTCCAAATGATGAACTTCCAGCAGTGGAATGTGCTTGGCTTTAAGCCTGTCCCCTGTGGAGGCAGTGGAGTCTGTCTCCAACAAGTCACAGGTGACAAGGTGTGAGAAAGCACCAAGTCCCTCCTGTCGGAGCAGCTAGGAGGAGGGAGGGAGATGAGGCGGGAACCAGTGGCCCCACCGCACAGCCTGTGGTCCCGCCGTGACTCAGTGACCTTCAGTAGCACAGCTCAGCTCACATCTTCTCCACGGACAATAACCAGCTTCACTCACCTTGCCTTCAGAATTAATAGACAATTCTTTTAAGGAGCTCATGGCTGCTAAGTACTAATTATTATTACTCTAAGCCATCCTCAGCAGAACCTTTGCTAAAGCACTCTCGGGAGGCACAGAGCACCCGGAACAGTGACACAGGCGTGCGGGCTTTGCGCAGAGGCAGGAGGGCAGAGTCACAGGCGCGGCTGTTAAGAGGCGCGGCTCTTACCGACGTTCATCTTCTTCTGTGGCCAAAGGCCATACTTGAAGGCACTGGAATTTCTTTGTTGTTATTTATATCTCAATCACAGACGAAAAAAAAAAAAAAGACAGGGCATACATCTTGAGTTTAACACTGTATGGGACTCAGGGTTTCAAATACCTCCCCCTTCAGTGATGCTGGACTTACTCATGAAATTATACACTCGGTCTGTGCAATTAAACGTTCTTTGTCACTGAATACATCTGGGGCCTCAGTCTCATTCTTTGAGGCTGGCACCATGATCATGGGGACTTCTTCTGACAAGGTTTGAGTGTCCCCAAGAGCGGATGCTGGGATGCTGTGCGAACTGCCCTTGACTTTGCCCTCACTTACCTGCAAGTGATCCCTAAGAGACCAGAGGAGCCTAAGAGAATATACACATCACGTGACCTTGTGCTCATTAACCCAAAATTCAACTGTGCTGGTTCACTTCCCTTCGCCTCCCAGTGGAGAACAGATTATAATTACAAACCCGGTCCTGCTAATTACAGACCTTGGATGCTTGTTAAAATGTTCCCTCATTGTTGGTCTCTAGATTTCTGCTGGCTTGCAGAATCGCACTGACTAAAGCAGCGACGAAATGCTACATAAATAAGACCTCATTTCACATAAGCTAGGGCAAGGACGTCCGTCTGAAGTCATGGAAGCATGCCGAAAAAACAGACACACTGATAATTCTACTATTTATCTCTTCATCTGTCTTTCTACAATTTCTCAAAGCGCCAGCCTACCATTTTCATCCAGGTAGGTCAACAGGATGGAGCTGGATTCTGTCCCTTCCGAGGCGTAATCCAGTGGGATATTTCCATTGACGTCCTGGAGAAGGACATTGGCTCCAGCCTGTACGTGAAAAAGACCACATTTAACATTACATATACGCTGTTAACTTAGAGAGCAGACCAAAACTTTCATTTCAATCTTCTTCAGAAACAGACCCAGAGAAGTTTGCATTAGATAGAGCTGGCAAAAGTCACGTAAGAAACTGGCTTTTTTTTTTTTTAAGTTAGGCAGATTTTTAGCTTTTTTTTCTGTTTATTATTATTATTATTATTATTGAAGTATAGTTACAATGTGTCAATTTCTGGTGTACAGCATCATGTCCCAGTCATGCATATACATACATCCATTTGCTTTCATATTCTTTTTCATTAAAAGTTATTACATGATATTGAATATAGTCCCCTGTGCTATACAGAAGAAGTTTGTTTTTGTCTATTTTTATATGCAAGACATGAACAAGACAAGGATGCCCACTCTCACCACTTCTATTCAACATTGTTCTGGAAGTCTTGGCCACAGCAATCAGGCAAGAAAAAGAAATCAAAGGGACCCAAATTGGAAGAGAAGAGGTGAAACTGTCACTATATGCTGATGACATGAAATTATTTTTTTAAGACAAATAGATACTTTGTGAGACACTCTGATAGTCTAGAAATGTTCCACTGACCCCTGCAAGACGCTAGCCCCAACTTCTCCCCACCTCTCTTGCTAAAACCGAAATATCTGACCCCTGCGCCTGTGCTGGCGGCCCTACACCTGCCTGTTGTTCTAACGCAGCAGTGCCCCGTGCCTTCAAGGTCTGAATGGAAAATTCCGGCATGAACTTGGGCTGATCTTCCCCAAACTATCTTGTTAAACCCTTAAGTCCCTTGCTCTCCACAGAAGCTCATGTGAGAACTATTCTCACACTGTAATAGTTTTGATACAGACTTGAACTAGTGGCTCCCAGTTAGCTTTTCTCTTTCCAGAAACTGTTTTCTAACAAGAGCCATAATCCACAGATAGCAATGGATGGAGTATATTAAATATGGTAATTGCACATTTTTTAGCTTCAAAAGGCTCTCTCTCAAGCAGCTCCGAGCACATCTGCTCCGCTCTTTGCCCATCCCAGCCTAAATACAATGATTGAAGTGCTTTTACTCTTTAAAGATTGGTCACATCCATTGTCACCACTGCTCCACATTCTTCAATGAGCTCCCTGAAATTTCCCAGGCAAGATCTTCATATGCCTCCAATAACACGTCACTAAACCTCGGCCAGACAAATGCAAGCTTCACCCTATTCTTCTTACTGAATAGGAATCTGTATTGCAATGTATATAGTCAGTATGGTTTATATAATACCCAGGTTTATAACTTTACATAAAAAGGAATACCACACTAATAATTATATATATTTAAAGGTGAGGTTTTGCTTTTTGTATATACACAACTTTCCCATGTCTTAGCAAGTCTGCACAGGTTTTCCAAAGAACTACTCTAATCTGCTGTAAAAAGAAAATAAAACAGCAGGTCAAAGTGGTAAAATGTCCCGTATCTTACTGTTTGCCCTCCACATCAGCTGTGCTGTTCATCCTACCATCTAGAGTGCACCACATTGTGTTGTCTATAACCATATAAAGATAATCCTTTATTTGAACAGAGCAAGTTATACATTTCAGATTTTCACTCATTCAAGGAAAGCGCAATTTTAAGGTCCTGAAGACTTCCAATTATCTCCTGAGTTCATTTCACTTCAGTTCAGTTACTCAGAGTCTGAAAAGAAGTTACTTGAGGCAATAGTCTTAAGCAGACCTTGCTAACGATCCCTTTTCTTAAGTCTCCACGCAGGAGGAGAAGCAGGGTTTGCATTCCCTATCCAAGCTAGAGAATCAATTAAGACATAGAACCAGAGTGCCCTTACTGAGTTCCGTGCTAATACGTGGGAGATAATCAAGTTCATCTTTTTTTCCCAATGCATACATGTTTCAGATAGCATCTTACAGATATCAAACCTCTGGGTTCCCGACCACACTGAATATAATTAAGAGTCACATATTATCAATAAAAGCACAAGTAAACAGAGCAACGTGCTGCTGAGAGAAGCAGTCCACTGGGAGAGAATCTCTTCTACTCTTAACGAAGTAACAAGGCTCTTTCAAAGAAAGTCTGGAACTTAAACATGGTGATGAATGTTTTAACTGGGTTCCCTCATTGAAGTTCCAGCCCATTCATCACCCACGGGTCTCTGCTGCTGAATAACCAGGAGTGACTCTGTGCACGGACTTCCCCGGGGTTGGGAATGGCCCTCATCACAGATCACGCCTTACTCCTCTTCATGTTCCCAGCCGTGCCCGCACAGATTAGGTCCTGAAAGCAATTTACTGAAATGAATTGAAAAATGAAAAGCCAAACACGAACTTAACGGAATTATTAAAAATTGAAGCACAGAATTTTCATTTTTGTGACACTTCCTTTTTACTACATTTTCTGATGTTTAATTTTAAGAGTGTTATGTGCATAAAATTGCAAAACCACCGTATGCACACTTGAGTGTCCTGCTTCCACTCTTTCTAGATGGACGACAATGTGGGAGGCTTTTCTTCCTTCCTGCCTTCCTTCCTCTCATTTTCCCTCCCTCCCTCCTTCTCTCCCTCTCTCTGTCTTCCTTCCTTCCTTGCCCCTTCCTTTCTTTGCCACGGGACACGGGCGAGACACCCCACCTGCAGTGGCTCTGTGCACACAGTTGGCTGGCTGGCCTTGGTAGACACCCTGGAAGAGCTGATGCACATGCGATAAAACAAATCTCCTCAATAACCCCCTGAAGAAGCTGTATTTCTTGAATTAAAATTCTGAAATTGGAGATGTATCTATAAACTACCGCAGATGAGACTCCTGGCTGACTGTCACTCTTAGTCTAACTCAGAAGCTAGTGAGCACGGACAGTTGTTAACGGGTCCCTTTGGAACTGAGGCGCTGATGACCCGCAAGGCAGGAGTCTGAGGCAAGTCCGTCAGCTGGGCTTCATCAGGGAAACAGAAGTAGTCTCTGTTAGACATGCAAAACCAAATGCCCCAAATGCTTCTGCGGCTGAGGACTGGGAAATTCCCACTGGGAGCCCTGAGTACCCTTCCTGTCTCATTATTCAAACTGGAAGGCCACCCAGTCTCCAACTGGTCTTAAAACATTTCCTGAGGTGTTGGAAACAGAACTCAGATCTATCGCTCTCCTCAAGTAGGAATCCTATTGCCAGTCAGATGACATATGAACAAATAAATGCACATTTTCTGTCAATAAACATTTTATTAGTTTACTTTATGTAGCACTATAAGGTCGACATTTGTTGACTGTTTCATTCAGCAGTAATTCTCTGGCACATTGATACTGTAATTTCAATGACAGTACCCGATAGCATTTTAGTGAACAAATTTCTTTTCATACGCAAATACTTTTTGGTAACTTTTAATTTTGATATAACTTCAAGTTTACTCAAAGTTGCAAGAGTGGTACAAAGAACTCTTGTGTTCTTGTTATGAGTGTTATGGGTTGAATCGTATCCCCCCCAAAGACATGTTGAAACCCTAACCCCTTGCTACCCGTGAACGTGAACTTTTTTGGAAGTAGGACCATTGCCGATGTGAACAGCTAAGATGCAGTCATTCTGGGGTACTGTAAGTAACAGGTGTCCTTACAAGAGGGGGGGCACTGGCGCCACGACAGATACAGAGGGAAGACGGCCACAAGCCAGTGGGTACTGGGGACCACCAGGAGAGGGAAGAGACACAGAGGGACCCTCTCCTAGAGCTTTTAGAGGGAACTCAGCCCTGCCAACACCTTGAGTTTGGACTTCTGGACCCCAAAACTGTGAGACGACAAGTTGCTTGAAGCCACCCCATTTGTAGAACTTTATTACAGCCACCCGGGGAAACTGACACTACCCTTTACCCAAATTCACCAGTCATTGTACTTTTCTACTATTTTTGCTTTCTCCGTCTCTTTTATGTTTCCTAGATTTCTTAAAATTGAGTCACAAGCACCATGTCCCTTTATCCCTAAATAGTTTAGTATACACTCCATATTCCACAGCTGATAATTTCACAGTATCACTCAAAGACCATTCAGTTCCCTTGTAAAGTATCTTTTATATTTTTCTTTAACATTAAGCAAATCCCACAGCCTTCCTGCTGAATTGTTAGTTTAGTTCCTTATAGGCTCAATTTCTGTAAAATGAAAATTTATTCTTATAAATGAGTTAAGCATTTTTTGTGTGTTTTCCTGTAGAGTATTTGCCCTCCAAGTGATTCTGTTTCAAGCTAAACCATCTTTATTTCTCTCATATTATTTTATTTATTGAATAGAGCTGCCATTTTCCAGGATTTGGAAGAAACACGTTTTTTCAGTGACATATATTTCTACTATAAAAACAAAAAAGGACATAAATTATTGAGGGGCAAATAAGAGAAAACTAGATGAAATTTAACCTCTTACAAGATTACGGAAGTCTCTATTTATAGCCTTGTACCTTAAGATGCTTCTGATTATGATTTTAAAAGGGAGGAAGAAGGGAGAAGTAGTGGGATTAACTGGGCTCCCTAAAATGACATATTCAACTCCTAACCCCTAATATCTGTGCATGGTCTTAGTGTAGAAATAAGGTCTTTGCAGACAATGTCAGATGAGGTCATACTGCGTTAAGGTGGACCCTAAACCCAGTAACTGCTGTCTTCATTTAAAAAAAAGAGAGGGGTTGGAGCACAGAGACACAGGGGAGAAGGTCACGTGATGACGGAGGCAGAGACTGGAGGGATGCATTTATGATCGAGGAACCCCAGGGACGGCGAGGGGTCCCTAGAAGCCAGGGAGAGCCAAGCAAGAATTCTTCCCTAGAACTCGGGGAAGGGAGTCCAGCTCTGCCAATACCTTAATCTCAGACTTCTAGCCTCCAGAATGTAAGAGAATAAACTTGTATTTGCCATCAAGTATGTGGTAATTTGTTAACACAGGCAGCACGATCCAGGGGAGAAAGGACAGACCTTGGACAATGATCTGGAGTTCAAATCTATGGTTTGTTTTTGGCCTATAGAAAGTTGCTTAATATCTTTGAGTGTCAGTTTGCTTGTGTGTAAAATCTTCAGGGCTTATGAGAAAAGCCAGGTTGATGATAGAAAATCATTAAGGAATTACACAATTTTTATTAATAAAGGGAAAAAGCAAATCAACGAATCATTCATTCTTATTCTTGTATTCTGCATGTTTTCTAAAGACTCTGCATAATTTCTAAAATCTTCATTAGAGATAAATTAATCAGAAAATCCCAATTCTAAAATAACTATAGTATGCATGAAAATCCACATCAGAGTCCAAGCTATCACTGAAGACAATGGCAACACATAACTTAATGAGTCTTATACTTAAAGTTTTCACTTTCATGTAAATAAATGGTACAGACACTTCTTTACTAGATGTAAACAAGGAAGATTTACTATAAACTTCTTCTCCTTGTTATTATATGTCTAGTTCGGCTAAAAATTAGAAGAATGAATTGATAGAAAAAAACAGCAATTATCAAATCATTTTAGTCAGGACTGACTTGTGAGGCACTGAGGGTATAATTTCCAAGGAAAAGGCGAGAGGAGGAGAGCCTGGAATGGTGTCTACGCAACCTGTTTTCTGAATCAAAGGTGACCACAACCTTAGTCTCTAATTTTCTTGTAATTTCAGGCAAACAATTGATGACGTATACACACCTTTTTTCCTCAACTGAAGTATTACATATTGTGAAACATTATTAGATAAATATATAGACGTTTATATGCCATCAGATCTTCAAATGGTAACGCACTGAGCTGCCTTACTTACTAAGACAAGCAGCAGGACGACATCCGGGTTATCGCAGGCACAGGCGACGTGCATGGGGGTCCAGAAGTCTTCATCCTGGTGGTTGACGTTGACCCCCCTGTCAATCAGGATCTCTGCAATGAAGACGTTATCGTACCGGGCACACTGAAGAAAAGAGATAAAGGAAAATACACTGTTATAATAAACTATGACAAGCTTTATTCCAAATTTCCTTTCCCTAGGTAGAAAACTTCAGTGCCAGTTTTGGAAGTTGAGAGGTGGCAGACCTAAACTGGGGAGGAACGTATTTACGTTCCCCAATGAACCTATGAGGAAAGAAGCATACGGAAGACTGAAAGGGAAATTGAGTCCACAAACAACAGAAAGAAACATGCACTAGCTATTACAGAAGACAAGATCAGTGACTTGAAGGCAGTAATATAAATTACACCAAATGCAAGACAGAGAGAAAAATGACTAAATAATGAATAGAGCATCAGTGAGTTACAGGAAAACTTCAAACTGACTGATAATCAATCAGATTGACAGCACTGAAAATGGAGACTATAAGGGTAAATTTACGGTTTTATTATTTAAGTATCTTTAAAATCGGTAATTAGAAGACAAACCAATTTTAAAAATTAGGCAGAAGATTTGAACTGATACTTCACCAAAAAACTAAAAAGATAGCTGAGTAGTATTCCATTGTATAGAATGAAATTTTGCCATTTGCAGCAACGTAGATGGATTTGGAGGGTATTAGGCTGAGGGAAATAAGTCAGACAGAGAAAGACAAACTGTATGATATCGCTTATATGTGGAACCTACAAAATACAACAAACTAGTGAATAGAACAAAAAAGACGTAGGCTCACAGATCTAGAGAGCAAACTTTGGTTACCTGTGGGGAGAGGGAAGAGAAAGGGACAATATAGGGTTGGGGATTAAGCAGTGCAGAGTATTATGTATAAAACAAGCTACAAGGATGTACCACACAACACAGGGAACATGGTCAATGTTTTGTAATAATTATAAGTGGAGCATAACCTTTAAAAATTGTGACTCTATTGTACACTTGTAGCTTATCTGATACTGTACATCAACTATACTTCCATAAAGAAAAGACCCATGAATGTGGTTCACAGTTCTAACATGGTCACTGAAGAATCTTCACATCTTTCTTCTTTCTCTGGTAGTCCCATCCGAGGACATACAATGAGGACAATGCAAATCACGGTGCAAGTTCATTCCGAGGAAGGGGTGAGGGATGCTGGAACTGGGAGGCAGGGAAGCGCTTGGGGCAATGGCAAACATACGAAGTTGGAGGATTAGTTCCAGTTTTAAACTAAAATATTTGTGTATCTCATGTTCCATGTCACGTGTAACAGTATCAAAAGGGTCCCTACCGTCAGGGCCTAATGGTGTGAGCTGTGCCCCCATCCACAGTCACTGCAGGTTGGGGTACAAGACTGATGAGGTGAGGACCAGAGAATGAAGGCTCAATAAATCCATTTTAGAGTTTGGGCCCTAGACCCAATTTCCTTCAGGAATTTCACACGCAAGTAATTCCTACTCTACCCTCTTTACCTTTCCGGCAGCTCAATGCGTAATCGGCACGATGCCACCTCCCCCTTCCATGCCTGCCGAGACAGCCTCAACCAGCACCTCCGGAGTCCCCAGCTCACAAATACCTGAGGTTGGCTCTTCAGTCTTTTACCAAAAAAAACTTAATTAGACACCGCATTGAAAGTGATACTCACCCTCTCAAGCGGAGTGAAGTTTTTTTTTAACATTTTTTATTGATTTATAATCATTTTACAATGTTCGTCAAATTCCAGTGTTCAGCACAATTTTTCAGTCATTCATGGACATATACACACTCATTGTCACATTTTTTTTTCTGTGAGTTATCATAACATTTTGTGTATATTTCCCTGTGCTATACAGTGTAATCTTGTTTATCTATTCAACAATTTTGAAATCCCAGTCTATCCCTTCCCACCCTCCACCCCCCTGGTAACCACAAGTCTGTATTCTCTGTCCATGAGTCTATTTCTGTCCTGTATTTATGCTTTGTTTTTGTTTGTTTGTTTGTTTTTGTTTTTTAGATTCCACATATGAGCGATCTCATATGGTATTTTTCTTTCTCTTTCTGGCTTACTTCACTTAGAATGACATTCTCCAGGAGCATCCATGTTGTTGCAAATGGCATTATGTTGTCGGTTTTTATGGCTGAGTAGTATTCCATTGTATAAATATACCACATCTTCTTTATCCAGTCACCTGTCGATGGACATTTAGGCTGTTTCCATGTTTTGGCTATTGTAAATAGTGCTGCTATGAACACTGGGGTGCAGGTGTCATCCTGAAGCGATGTTAAGTTTTAAGATTCACATTTCATAGGATTATGAATAATAATTTGACAGCAATAAATACCTTCTAATCACAGTTATTTGAAAAGATCACGATGGCTGAACATTCCTGGTACGACGTTCTTACAATGTTACTGTGATAGAATAAACCTAATCCTCCCGAGAAAGAATTTTCTTTGAAAACGCTAACAAATCGTCCCCCCAAAACAGGCTCTTCATCACTGTCACCGATTTCTGGGGACACTTTATAGCACCAGAGAAATGGCCGAGCCCCTCTCTGCCACCCTCAACAGAACGCTGCCACCATCAGTTACCCACCCCTGGAGCCTGAGGCCAAGTCTCCCAGCTCCACCATTGTCTCCCTCTCAAAGGGCCAGCAGGACTAGCTAAAGAAGTTGCAGGACCCAGTGCAGAATGGAAATGTGGGGCCCCTAATTCAAAAATTATTGAGAACTTGAAGTGCCTGCAAGCATGGGCCAGCCCCTCTGCACACAAGCCTCGTGCCGGCGGAGTCGGCCTGGACCGCCAGCTCCTCCTGTGAGGCGCTCGTGGGACTGACGAGGCTTGGAAGGTGACGACCAGTGCTTCCAGCTCTAGCCCGGGACTTCGCAGTTTCTCGCAGTGCGTCCTTCCGCTCGTTTTTAAGTTTCTAAACTCAGGTGGTATTTCTCAATGTACAAACCCAATATAACACGCATTACTGATCCAGCTGAAAAGACTCTGAAAACCATGGAAACCAAATGGCAGACAATTCTCAGCTTAAAATGTGCTGTCTTTTCCCTACATCTTATCATGAGGCGTATTTTACGTGTTTTAGTTCTTGTTGGCTAAGGAGCGGCATGTCCTGAATGACCCTGAAATCTATCCTCAGAAAATCAAAAATTCGAAACAGATGGAGTGTGCACACCAAATCCCATGGCTCACACATGAAAGTTATCTTGTGCCAGCTTCTTTTTTAACTAGGGTCAGATCTACTATAACATTGGTTTTCTCAATGACGATCTATTTTCAGTGCAAACTTCCCTTTCCCCTTCCCTGTTTTGATTACAAAGCCGCTGGGGCAGAGTCTAGCGAAAGGACCTGAGACAAGAACCAGTCTGACCCAGATACCGTTTGCTGAGTGGGCTCCACGTGCCAGGCATAGTTCTAATATTACACAATAGGTACCTCTGAACCTGGCGGCTCTGGGCGGAGGAGAAACAATACCATTTACACCATCAATTTGGATTAACTGTCTTCCGTTTTCTTCTCCTGTGTTTATGGGTTCTTAGTGGTTCAAAAAACATTTTTACAACCAGAGAAAGAGAGAGGGAGAAAGAGACACAGAGACAGAGAGAGAGGAGAGACAGACAGACAGAGAGACGGGGAGACAGAGATTTACATCAGCAGTAAAAATGAGTTTAAATCTGTTGCAATTTCCAACATTTTTGACATCACTCTGAAACTTCCACGTGGTCCACTGAATTCAGTGTCAATCCCACAGGCCAACCTTTTCACCCAGTGCTTGGATCTGTGCGGAATCGTTCCCCGTTCTCTCCCGCTGAATCACATCGACAGACCATATTCATCATCATGTCATCTTGAATATACTTCTTATCATTTTTGCTTTTTTATGTATCTTCTTTCGGGGAAGTGTACTCCAGACCACTCTGCCATAGACAAACCAGCCAGCACAGTCTAAGTTGAATCGTGTTTCTTACTTCCACCTGGATTCCGCACAGCCATGGCTTCCAGCCGATGGACCAGACTCTCGTTTGGCGGAGCAGACTCAGACGTACCGCTGAGGCGCATCTAGAAATGCTAAGCTTCTCACAGAGCTGGTCTCCTCGTGAGTGATTGTGGGCTCTGCTCCGTTGGCTGCACTCTGGTTTCCTTCACCGGGACGCGCCAGGATTGTAGCAGGCGGCCCTGTAGCCCGGGCACTGGGCTTGGCAAGGTGTTTGAAAACACAAGGACGTGATAACCACGCCTGAGAAACAGGCAGTACGGCTCAGCAGGGCTGCGGGTGCGCAGAGCGTCCCACAGGGTCACAGCAGAGGGCTGCTAGCTGCCCGGCGAGAACCGGACAGTGAAGCGCGGGAACACAGGACCGGGGCTGGGAGTCGAGGCACTGTTGGCCCACTGATCAGGCTCGTCTCCTCCGAGGGCCGGCCACGACCCCAGCATACGCCAAGCCAGAGGGCTGGTATCGTGGACTAGACGTGCTCCCCCACATTCGCAGAAAAGATCTAAGAGGCGGGAGTCCGGCGAGCTATGGGGACATCTTAGCAGAGCAGCCCTGAGTGGGAAACAGCAGGAGAAACACGGAGGAGGGAGGAAAACAGACATCTGTGGGATTCATGCATGTGGCACGTCTAGAGGGTCCGCTAACGACTAGACCTGTTTAAGGAAGGCTTTCTGAGTGGGTGAGCTCCCGGCTGCCCTGGGGGACACCCTTCTTGACAGGACGCTCCAGGTCCCCTACAAGAGGTCCTCACCAGGGGTTTCAGCGCTGGCGGGTGGAAAGCTTTCTTGGAGAAGCTCAAGTTCCAAGAAGTCTGTGCCTACTTGCCTTCAGCCCGTAAGAACGGGTTCGGATTCTTCACAAACTGAATTCCATTGTTGCAGAGATAAAGCAAAACAAAACATCACCAGGAACTTCACTGGGGAACTTGTTTTATAACTGATGCTGCATGAAACAGTTCTGTGTGGTCTATTCACTCAGAAACGGAAAATTCACTCCTTTCAGTTTCCGACTGCCTCCACAACTGGCTCTTCCATCGCTTTATTTACACGCTAGGTCGTGCGCGTGGGTCGTCGTGATAAAAATGCACCCACACTTTGCAGAGCAAGGGCACGGTTTTCACCCGGGATTCAGCCGGACACTGATCTAATGCTCTACATGCTAGACTCTGAAGTTCCAGTTATGGATGCCAGACATTCCAGCTCAAGATCCAACCAGAGAGGGTGGGTTTTAACACCAAGCCCAGTCAGGAATCTGACTCTTAAATCACATCCTTGGAATAATTTAAAGGGGCCATTGTTCACAGTCGGTGGCAAGTCTATTTCCCGTTTCCAGAACTTCGCAGCATCCTGCGATCTCTCAGAACGGCCCAGCTCTCTCTCTCCACGACGTCGCCCTTTCCCTCCCATCTTGCTTCTTCATTTGCCTCTCCGCTTTCTGTTGCTCTGTCCTGTACAGACACCCCCCCAAGAAACTCTCCGGGAATAGCCCGTGAGGAGGGCACACTGTCTTCAGCTGTGATTAATTTTCTTGGCAAAATGGACCCCCTATACACTTTACCCTTCCTTTTCTGGGAAGCAAAGCAGGGAGGAGTTACATGGTTGTGCCCAGATGCTCTGGCAAAGTGTGGACAACTTCGACATATCAACCCTTTTTCTCCTTTCATACCTACACAGTTCCTAAAATAAGACATTTCTTCACACACTGTCTCCAGAGTCCTAATATGCCACCTCTTTTCAAAGTATACAGTTTTCTGCACGATTTTTAAAGATACGTGGCTGTTGAACTGCGGCTACTGCCGTAAATTGCTAATTATCTCTGCTGCTTACAGCTCCCGAGACTTGAGAAACTCGGAGGAGAGCCCAACGGACAGCACGATTCAGAACTCCAGACTTTCTGGTAAGAGTAGGAAACTGATTACAATATTCAGAATGTAAGATTCTAATAAAAAAAAACATAGCCCTAAGTATTTTTCTGTTAATTTATTTTATTATATGAAACATACATACTCATTATTTCGAATGTTCAAGCAATATGGAAAAGGAAACAGTGAAAAAGAGATCTTGTCTCTCAGTCCCCAGGCTGAGTCACTGTTACAAATTTCCTGTCTAGTCTTCAAGATTCCCCTTGCAGTTGAAGATTCTCCCTGTCCCCATCCGTCTGTCTGAGGGTGATGCTCTGCCACTGTAAAGTGCACCTTCCTCTATAATCTGCTTTCGATATTTACCAATATGTCCCGGACATGCTTGCATGTGTCTGTGGCAGCTCCATGTCTTCATCAACTACATGGAATTCCACTGCTGAACTGCCCGTCTTCATGGTACAGCTGTCACTCGCCAGGTGGAAGAAAGAGTATTTCCTATTCTAATGTATTTCACTGAAGCTTCACTATGGTCTTCTGCGGTCACAGCACAGAATGAAAAGAATCTGCATTTTATACTGCGTTCAAGAGGATTTCCTTACAATCAGGAGCTGCTTTTCAGTAGCTTACGCACGAAAGATTATAACCTAGAAGTCTGAATTTTAGCAAAGCCCGCTGCGATTTTGTTTTTGGTTCCATCAATACCATCATTTCTTCCAGAGTTGCATGTGAGTTTCTGCCTATACAGCCCTCATGAGACAAAATCCCTGGAATGCAGGTGTTTTTACTTAGTGTCATTATTTCCAGTCTGTCCGTCACAGCGCCTGACACCTGCCAGAAGTGTGATTCATGAATTATTTAATGATGGGTAAGTAAACAGGCAAATTCAGACTTATTGTTGCAAGTTTATTAAAAAGACAATAAAACTAAAGATTGCCTATGATGAAAAAATATCAAAACCTGTTCTCAGTGGTCTACTTTGAATACAGGGGGAAATTTTATCCACAACTTGGAAGTTACTGTGGCATTTCTAATAGAAATCTTACAGAATTCTACACTTTGAGCCAGGTACTCAGTGAATAATAATTGAGTTAAATAAACAAAATTCTGGAAACTCCTCACAATCTCCACAGCTTATTTTCGATGCCCCGCACAAGCACATGATGCCTTTTTCTCAGAGACGTAGCTCTAAGGATGTGTAATTAGAGCCCTGGTGCTGATAGAGCTCAGGCTTCATCAGGCAGGTGGCCCAGGAGGTGGGGCGGATGGCAGAGACGCTGGCACTTGACATCTCAGAGGGCGAAGCTGCCTCTTCAGTACCGACGGCATTTTGAAACTGTGTAATTTTCTCTCTCTGGCGACCCGCAGTTTTCCATTTGTTTTTATTTACTCAGTAACCCCAGGAAGAGGAGGCTCAGTGCCGAGCCCACGTCCCTCCAGCCGAAGGGAGGTTTCCTTCCGTGTGCTCCAGCTCCAGCGCCCCGCTGCCTCCCAGCCCAGGCCTAACAGTGGAAACCTGCGCGATGTTTGCACCGGGTCCAGAGGTAACGAAGTGCTTCTCTTTCATCTTCCCATCTCTTCTTTCCTCTGACGCTATCAGTGCTGAACATTCATAGTCTGTTACCCGGGCCTCCTCATCAGGCCAAGAGATCCTTACGTTTTTAAAGCTCATCCGTTCATCCACGTGTGATGCACTGAGCATCCATCCCTCCACTCACCCACCCGTCCATCCTCATCCACGTGTGATGCACTGAGTATCTGCTGTGCATCACATGCTAAGAATAGAAAAATACCTAAGACACCCCAGTTTTGTTTTTGACAATTCCGTCTAGCAGAGAGAAAAGGCACCTTATCAAAACAAGATCGACAGCAGAAGCAAGGGCCACGTGTTACAAGACCTTGAATAGACAAGCACTTAGTCAGGAGGCTTAGGAAAGGCTTTGGAGCTGACCTCTGAAGGTGGCCGCGTGGTCACATCATTTCCCCCTCTCTCCCACCGGCTCATCCGTCTTCCAAGTCTGCCGTAATCTCTGGTTTATTTTTCTATCTCCCTCAGAAAACGAAGCTCTATAAAGACTGTGTTTTGCATTTTGTGCCCCTAATATCTGTCACAGCATCAGATGTGAATTAATTAATCGGGTCATGGGTTAATGTGCCTACCCAATAAATCTGCTGAGGGCCAGGCACTCCCCTAAGCACCGCAGATGCAGCCCTCGCGGAGCTGACAGTCTGGTAAACAGAACAGAATCACACAGACCTATAATCTGTTTTTACAGGTAGTTGTGGCAATTGTGCAATAAGGAAGGAAATAACCACCTGGGTGAAAGCTGAGCTGATACAACATTGTTTTGCTTATTTGTTGAGAACCAGTCATGTTCAAAAGCATCTTCTTCAGGCCAGAGACTCTGACTCCACTTGCTAAAGGTTATTTACAAACTATAATGCGAGTAATTAACAAGTATCAGTGCATCATTATGCAGTCCTGCTGATCTGAAGCGCATTACTGCGCTGACCATCATCTGTTAGATGCGCATTTTGCTACTGAGTCCTGGGCCCATAACTGGTTCTCCTTCCACCCACGCTCGCCGGGTCATCACAGTTCTTACCAGATGGAGCAGGGACCCTCCTGAGGACACGGGCGCGTGGGGGTCGGCCCCTTCCTTCAGGAGTCGCAGCGCTGGAAAAACGAGAGAGAGTGGAGTTACAGCACATCTCTCCTGCACACCCTGAACCCAGTGGGGCCGCATTTCATTAGCACCTAAAACACAAGCAGCATCGAAGCAAAGAGGACACACTAATCGCCATCCGACCTCATTCTGTGGTTTTTTCAATTGACCACAGCATTCTCCTCACTCTGAAACTTCTTCCTCGGTTTCTCAGCATCATTACCCATCACAGCCATGCAAACTATTCAGAAAGGGCAACACAGCTGTAAAATTGACTGTTTCGAAGTGCTTGGCCTATGCATCCTTTGTAGAACAAATAAAGAAGAAGCAAGAAATGACTCCATTCAGCTCATGTATCCTTCAGTTCCCTGAATTTTTATTTTTTTAAACTCCTTATGATCCATTGGTTTAAAACAATAAAAGTTTACACTTGGCACATTAAATTTCCCTTTGTGCAGTTACCCCTTGGCCTGGCTCCCGCCATTCTCGAAAAGCCATTTATATCTAAATTAGTAATGTCAAGTAGATCAAAATACACGTCGCTTATCAGAATGAACACACAGTTGCAAAGTGCCCCGTGTTTCCATTTGAACGGCAGAGGTGACTGGCTAGGACACGGAAGACCATCAGCACCAGGAGGCTGTGTCACAGTCTGTGCTACGTGCAGTGGACCCCAAGGCCAGCCTTACAGGGGCGCCTGTCCCCTCCCCAGGACACTGTCCCAGTTTCCACTGTTAAGCAGTACCACAGCTTTAATAAAAAGCCATTCATGCTTTTTCCACAAAAAAATATAACTCGAGCAACTCAAGTTACTCTATTCCGTTATAACACAGAGCTACACAACACGACTCAGATTCGAGCCTCATACCTCCCTGAGCCACTGTCTTTCCACTAACTCTCTCTGTCATCTGGAATGTTACCTGAATGTGTCTTCTTTTCTGCGTCACTCCAAATCTTTTATCTGTCCCAACATCTGCTTTGTCACTATCTTCCCCAACTCTAACTGCACATCACAGAGAGCAGACCGAGGTGCTCCTGCGCACTCCTCCCTCTGGGAAGGCCGTGTCCCGGGTGACGTGCGCAGTGGGTATGAAGGGCGAGGCAGGTCAGCCCCTCCGACGCCGGGCTAACGTGAGAGCAGAGACAACCCACAACCAGCCCACGGTGTCCTCCGGACAGCCCTTCCTAAAATCGAAGCACCCTCCATCCGAGTCTCCCGCCTCAGGGAAGCCAAATACACTGCTGTCCTCTCTGACCAACAGCAGCACTTGGCCCGGTTCCTTGATCTTGCAGCCCCTTCACTCCGGCCCCTCCCAGAATGAACTCCCTACCTAGAAGCATGTCCACATCCACTCACTTATCAAATGGCTTTCCCTTGATGATACTCTTTCTTCAGCTCATAATTTAATTGTTTTCATAGCCTAGATTCTCCAAATGTGGGTAGTTTGTTACCAAAAAGAAAAAAAAACAACTTGTCAAAAGTGGTGACCTTATAGGATCGGTTGTAATTCGTATCACGCAGCTCACCGTTTGCTGACTCCGGCAGCTCCCTTGCCAGCCGTCAGGAGGCCTTTGCCTCTCTTGTCTTCTGAGTGATTTTAATAAGCATCCTGTTGCCTGGTCGTAGGCAGACTACTTCTCACTCTCCTTCTCTGCCTCTCTCTATACACATGTGCAGTAAGTGAATGCACATCTTGTTCCCCCACAGACTTTTTACCCTTAATTTTAAAATGTCTGTTCATGACAACAGAAGAGTTCAGTAACTACATTTACCAATGGTTTTCTCAGAAGAAAAATCACACTGTTACCCTAAGATTGTCTTTTTTAGCAAATAAAAGTATTCATCCTGAACTAGCTAATATCTATCTGGTACTTTGTATTCCTCACAGCAAAGAACTTGTACTAATAATGACTACAAATACAGCATCAGGCAGATTATATTAGTTAAAACATTAATAAAATACTGTCATATTTTTATATAGAATCCACTATGCACATGGGTGGTGATTTTGTAAATATTATAAATCTCTCTATGCCTTAGTTTTCTATCAGTAAAATAAAAGACTACTGTTGGACTCATATCACGACAGTATAATGAGAACTAAGTGAAACAATACATAGCACACTAGCCATGCCTCCCAGCACTGCGTGAGGATCATGACATGATTTCTATTAGAATAACTGTAAGTCATAAAAACCCATAGTAATATATCACAGAACATGTACCTTAAGGTTTAGTCTAAATTTTCTCAAAACTCTCTGATTATTAAATGCTGAACTTAAATGCAGGACATAAGCAATGCAAACTTAGCAGTATTCATGGAAGGATGAGTGTACAATTTATCAGGCAGGAAGAGGGGGATGAGGGGGACAATGTAGGAGATGATGGAAGGGTGACAAGCAAGGGGGGGTGTGAAAAGTCCCTTAGGAGTGGAAGCTTGGGTATGACTTGGAGAAACATGTTGTGGGGGATATTTTACATCCCACTGCAGGATTTGGACATCATTCTGTGGCCAGTGAAGAGAATCACAGGATTTTAAGCAAAGGAGGAGAAGATTCATTAGGTAAGTGCTACGGGCTGCATGTTCGTGTATTCATATGTTGACGCCTAATCCCCAACGTGATGGTATCCGGAAGGGGGCCATTTGGCAGGTGATTAGGAGGTAATGAGGGTGATGCCCTCATGATGGGATTAGTGCCCTTATAAGAGGATGAAAAGACCAGAGCTCTCTCTCTGGCAGGTGAGGACACAAGGAGAAGATGGTCATCTATAAACTAGGAAGCTGGACACCACTAGGAGCCGAACCTGCTGGTGCCTCCCTCCTGGACTTCCCAGTCTTCAGAGCTGTGAGAAAGAAATGTTTTTTAAGCCACCCAGTCTCTAGTCTATTTATTATAGCTGCGTGGGCCAACTAAGACAATAAGAGAGGGCAGCACAAAGGCTAGACAGGGTCTCTTGCTCACCCTTGTGGTTTAAATCCCAAATGAAGATTCAGGCTCAGGGGAGGGGGCGATTCACTGACATGAGGGCTCATGGCTCTGTGGCCATGAACATCCTTCTTGCCACATGAAACAGACAAAGAAGCCCCAGCTCTTCCTTGATCTGGCTAGACATCAGCCTCAGGAGAAAAGAGGGGAGAAATTTGGCATTTTCCTTTCCTAGAGAAAAAGACGGTTTTCTGAAGGGCTGTTCACATTATCGGATAGAACTAGGTCAGAACCACAGACTGGATATGGGCTGGTTTGCCCCTGAATACGATGGGTGCAGAGCAAGAAGAAGACAAAATCAACTATTGATGAAATAAACAAACAACATGTTCTTCACATACGCAAATTGCAGAGTGAGCTAAATTCAATGCCTCTGCTAAGGGTTAAAAGTTGGACATTGTAAGGTACCTAGACAGAAAGAGATAATGAAGAAAACATCACTTGCATAATAAGCACGCCCTGGGCACCTTTCTAAGTATGTAGGGTCTGATACTGCCCCAAAGACTTTAGCACAAGAGTTAATTTGATTCTCTCAACTCTATGATACAAATACTACAATTGCCACTGTTTTACTAGTAAGGAAACTGAGGCCCACAGATAATGAGATGCCCCCAAGCCACACGGTGGGGTGGTGGACCTAGAACTAAGTGTGGTTGGTGTGATCCAAGGATCGTGTTCTTAACCCCGAGGAGCATCTTTACCTCTCGTGTCACCAGAGAGCTGAAGGTGACCCTTCAACCCAGGAACAACAACGGGCCATAAAGACCGAGTTAACGCCCACATAATTACTAGTTCTGTGGGAAACTCCAAATTTAGGTTAAAATACTTTCTCCAAAAAGTTAGGGGTTGAAAGCAGCTTTGCAACGACGCGGTTGGAGCTGACAGTCAAGTGAAATGGCCCACGACTCCGAGTCGCTCTGTTACAATGAAATCTGCAAGGAGGCAGCCTCAGGAAGAACAGCCATCTGGGGACCAGACAGAATAATGATGCTTCCTTTTGTAGACTTACTGCTTGGAATTGATTCAGCATTTATCGTGTATCTGTGGCTTCATCATCAAGCTGCCACAGAACTCCATCGAAATGTCTGTGCGGGGGGCATGACTTGATATTTAAAAAGAAACATTCACTCTCTAAATCTTCAGCTATTGGGGTAAAAATGGATGGAAGTACAGCATAACATTTTCCCCAGGAGCTTCAGTGGAATCTGCAGCTGTCTCCACTAAACTCCCCAGCATCACCAGCCATAATCAAACCCAGCGGGTCCACCCGATCATTATTTTAAGTCTCTAGACATGACCGTGATTTATCTGTGTTGATGACATACAGAACATTGATGATCATCACTTGACAGCAACTTGATGACAGTAAGTACTTTGGGGTCATAGGAGCTGGGGTGGACGTCTGACGACACGGCAGTCTATGACTACTCTCACCTGATTCTCATAACGGTGCATGTGTACTCACAAAAATTTTATGCTTAAAATCAGCAGAGGACAGGAAGAGAGAAACAAGACATAACTATGACTTCTACATTTGGTCCTAGTTAGAAGCCCTGCAAAAGGCATTTTCTAGGAAGAGAAGAACAAATCACGTGGTAAAACAGTAGCAAATAGCCAACCTGGTTGAAGGATATATGGGAGTTCTTTGCACAATTTGTAAGTTAAATTTGATTTCTAAATAAAAAGTTACAGTGAATAGCAACAAGAAAAGAGGGCAGTGTCATTTTTTTTTCCTGCAATGACAACAGAACCATTAATGTCAGGACTTCTAAAAATGTAGGTGTGAGAACGTCCATTAACAATTGATAATCCTCTAAGAAACGCCTTACAAAGTTTACCCGAGCTCATCAGTATGTCAACAAAGAAGGGACAGAGAACGCAGGAATATAGAAATGACATTATCAACACCACAGAAAGGCCTATTTGCTCAGAACACTAATTAATATACAGATTTCCTGTCCTACAGAGAACTGAAATTTTAGGCTACCTGAGAATGACTTGAGGATGCCTTTTTTAAATAGCTTTTCCGGATTCAGGCCTTCCTCACCTACTTTTCATTCTCCTCCTCCCCGCACAAGCCCCACCATGAAACTGTAGCGCCACAGACACGCCGTATGTCTGCTGTGCCCTCTGTCCCCATGAAGGGCAGCTGACCCTTGTTACACCTAAGATTTTTCTTCCCCACCAACCACCTCTCCATCCCTAGGGACTATTTCTCCCCACTTTGGAATGACACCCCAGTCCCAATTTCAGTTACCCTTACTCAGTAGTTTGGGGATGGAATCTAAAACTGGGCATTTTAAAGGAACACTCCAGGAGATCCTGGTGCAAATGTTTTGGAAAGATATTTTGGAAACAAAGCTGCTAGGATTTTACATTCCCAGAAAGTTACCTCCCAATGCCTCACTGGGAGCAATGGAGCTAATAAGCAGAAAAGCGAGCGCTTCACAGCAGTCCCTTTCTCACCAACTTGCCATTGAAAACGTGGCCCCTACTGTTGTGTGTGCCATACTATCCTCAGGACATGTGGCTTATTCTCAGTACATACACGTTTAGCCAAAACTCTCTGATGTAACCTTGGAAGAGGAGAGGGTCAAGGTCTTCATGGATGAGGGGCCTCAGGTCAGGACAGAGCCTGCGCCTGGGGCAATGGTCCTCAACCCTCACTGTGCATTAGAATGGTCGGCAGAATTTAAAAAGATACAAATGCCCAGGTTCTACCACCAAATTCTTAAATTCACTTGGTCAAGGATATGCCCACCTACCTATATGTTTTTCAAGTTAAGGCACCTCAGTGATTATAATCCTGGGAAATTGGAGCCCTCGTATATTGCAGGTGGGGATGAAAAAATGGTCCAGTGACTGTGGAGAAACGTTTAAGCATTCTTCAAAATGTTAAACATGAACAACTATATTAGCTGGCAAACCCACTCTTAGATATAAGCCTCAAAGAACTGAAAACAGATACTCAAATAAATACTTGCTCACAAATGTGCATAGCAGCACTATTGATAACAGCCAAAAGGTGAAAAAACCCAAATGTCCAGCAACTGACTGATCGATGGATAAACAAAGTGAGTATATCTACACAATGGAATACTATTTTAGTCCTTAAAAAGGAAAGGAGTATGTGCTACGACATAAATGAAAATTAAAACACACTATGCTAAGTGAGGGAAGCCAGATACAATTAAACTCTGTAGTGTGTGATTTCACTTATATGAAACACCAAGAATAGAGAAATCTGTACAGATGGAAAGCAGATCGGTGGTTGTGTCAGGGGCTGGGGAGAGGGGGAAATGGAGAGTGACAGCCTAATGGGGAGGGGGTTTCCAACTGGGGCGATGAAATGTCCTGAAACTGAATAGCGGTGATGGACCTACAACACTGTGAATGTGCTAAATGCCACTGAATAAATGGAAAGTTTTACTGTAGATGGATTTTATCACAATGAAAAGTTACAGTCCTCCTACAGTGATGCTCTTAAACTTTATAACCTTCTTAAATGATATATGCTTTACTACAACTATGTTTTATAAAACTATATATACGGAAAATCTAATGTCAAACACTTTTACTCGCATAAACCCTGTTTGGGTTTTCCCAAAATTCTGAGGCAGGAAGGGGAACAATTTGGAAGGATAACTAAACCTTATCTGTATAATATTCATTTGGAAATTTTTCCCCCAATGTGCTGAAATATGTATGTTTAGCCCCAGGAATGAGTAGTGACAGTCATTCTGAATTCATAGGTATAGTTTCTGGTCACTTACAATGACTCAGTAGAGCCACTTAGGGCCTGTCAGCAACCTGGACACCAGTCTCTGTAGTTTCCAACTCAGCATTCAATAAGCCACATGCTCTTGGTTGTTACTCGAACCTAGTATTTCCCAGGTTCCTATTTCAACCCCTTTCATTCTATTGGAGTCTCACTAATCAGTACATTTTTCTTTTTTATACTCAGACATATGCCCCATTAAGCATTCATAACTGTTGTTCCCAGAGAAGCTCATGTAGAAAAATACATAGCATGCCACACACTAAAGAAGAGAGATAAATGCTGCCTCTTAGGAAATTATCATTTCCAATTTCAATACGTGCCAGAGGCTTCAGCATTCAACAAAATTGAGTGAGCCCGTCCCTTCCCAGGGTGCTCATGACCATAGAGGCTGCCAGAAAAATCTATCAGTGTAGAAAAACATATCTATCACCTCTCTAAATCTATCAGTGTAGAAAAGTGTGTCTATCACTGCACGACAAAAGCAAAATCAACAGCAGTTCATGTCTTTGCATGTTGCACACTTTATTTTAATTAGCCAGTTTCAATCTGAGTCATAAACACTTTTTAAAATCCAATATTACATGCACAGGCTAAGTTAAACGCAGATGAATACCAAATGCCTCCGTTAGTCTCCAAAGCGCTGAGGTTACTTCTGTTTCATGAAAAATCCAGAAAATTCAAGGCATGCCTGATGAATAGCATTCCTTAAAGAGGAGGTACTAAAGAGGAATCTGCTCCTGGTACCCAAGTCTGATTTAGTTTAAATCTACACTGAGTACTTATGTTTGTTTCATGATGTTCTTTCTTTAAAAATCCATTATTAAATGTGAGGAGAAAATCAAAAAAGGCAGAGGAAGGGGTAAAATGAGTCAGGCTTCAGGGATATTTCAAAATGTTGTCATTGAAAGCAGTGACTCTCAACTTTGCTTTTGAATCTGAAAGGGGCACTTCCTGTGTTGTCAACTAGTCAACCTCTAAATTGAGGTCTCCTCCTATGCAGAGTGTGCTTTCCTGAAAGTTCAGAAATGTGAGCATGGTAAAAGCCTTGGCTGGTTTTCTAGCCAATTTACGTTCATCAAATATGTAACCAACTATTAGAGCAGACTGCAAAAGTCACCTCTCTTCAAACTGAAAACAAAATTGACTTAGCTAGATATTGGAATGGCTAAGAAAGTGTCAAGGATTACCAAAAAAATACATCCTCCATCCCGTGGAGTCAAGATGAAAGCAATCCTTATAAAATAGACAGTAAGCAAAATCCCAAACGACACATGGTTTGTGCTGAAGTGGTAGGAAAGGGGACAGGACACACCCACTGAACGAGTGACACAGCAGCCGAGGACGGGACAAACTGGCTGGAACCAAGATGGCAGAAGATTCGTCTGCCAGTAGACCTTGAGCCTCATGGCTCACCCACAGGCGCCATGACAGTCCCTAGGCTGACCATACAAGGTCAAAAAGTGGGTGGGGGTGGCATTTCCTGGAAATCCTCACCCTTTCCCAAAGTAGTTGGAATAATCCTCCTACTCATTAGCGTATAAAATTACCAAGCCCATAAAACCTAACAACTCTGCCCCTCGTGGTCGCTCCCTCTCTTGCCTTCTGAGACAGCCCGCACTCTGTCTATGGCATGCGTATCTGCTTTTACTTTGGACTACACACCCTACGCCCCTCAGCCTCTCTCCCTCTCACCTTCCTGAGACGGCCCACGCTCTGCCCGTGGGGTGTGCGTCTCCTAAGCCGCTTTCCCTTCTGAGTGAGGCAGACTGCACTCTGTCTATGGAGCGTGCATCTCCCCAAATAAACTTACTTTCACTTTCCCATGTCTTGCTCTTGAATTCCTTCCTGTGTGAGGCAACCTATTCTCCTCCAACGTTAATTATCTTTCCGCATTAAAACTAATCAAAATCTACAATTACAATAAGAATCATAATTTTACAAACCGAAGAGAATGTTAATTCAGGACAAACAAAAATGCTTGGTTACTTTAAGCACGGCAATGACGTAATGACTGGGGCCCCCAGTTTTCATACTTATTCAGAATGCACCTTTTGGGGCTGCCATACTATCTGTTAAATGGCGTTTCCTTTTAAAAACAAAAGAATTCCAGTAAAAGTTTTAAACCTTTTCAGAAATACTGTATATTGCAAATACTCATTTGTTAGTAACACAAAAGTGGGATGAGCTGACATTTGGCCTCACTGATGCTGTTGTGTTACCCAAAATGCTCCCATTATGAACTATTGTTAGGCAAATTGTTATGTAAATCTAAGCTGCACTGCCAACTTTGAGACAGAAATTTAAATTAAAAAAGGTTAAATAGCATTTGTTCTATTTTAGGAAGACTTCGCCCTTCCCAGAAGGGAATCAGTTAAACACCTAACTATATTTGTGTCTTTTTTTTACATTTAACTGCACTTGATTAAGACCATGGAATGAAATAAAAGTCGCTGTGATTTTCAATGTTCTTTTGTCCCACAGCATCCCCATCACATGGGTGGCTATGCAGAGGCAACACTGGGTACCACAGGACCTGGAGAAACTCACAAAAATACAACGGCGGAGGAAAGCTGTGCTTTGAAAAAGACCTGTAAGAAAATCTAAAAAAAACTTTCTCCCATTTTATTACCTTAAGTCATCCAAAAGTGCTGCTACAAAATGATTTTTTTCAAATTATCCCATTATTCAGCCTTATGTGTTTAATAATTCCATCTCATCTTTTTTCTCAGACTATAAACTGTCTATGATACATTCAGTTCTAACAAGCACCACTTTATGATTATTTAAACAGTGTCCAGAATTTTGGTCTGACACATATATTGTTCATCACTACTACAAATTTTTGTCTACTGGATTTAAACCTTAGCTCCCAAGGTTGTAAGAAGTTTCCTTTTTGCACTAGACTACAACTCTGCACTTTCAAATCATCAAAAATTTTTCTAGATTACTATCACATACCCAAGGTTAGGACAAAGGGATTTATAATAAAAATATATAATAACATTTCTATGTGTGTAATAAGAAACAGTTAAGCCCCAACTAAGAAAAAGATAAGTTTTTTATCAGATCAAAAAGACTCAGCAACTTTGAAACATTTAACACACAGGAAGCTTTAGTCTAGAGTACAGCCGACAGTGAAGATGGGCAGCTAGCCTGAAAAATATGGGATTAAAGAGTGAGTTAAAGCAGATGAGTGACATCCCTGCAGAATTAAGGGACTGAGGTGACATCAGAGAGGCAATGGGATATAAAGATAGAGGAAATGAAAAATGGCACCGCAGTTTGAGCCAAGTGATGGAATTACCAAGTGAGACCGCGGAGAAGGTGAAGAAACGGATGTCCCATCAGCAGGCCCAACCAGAAATGACAACAGACAGTGATGAAAGAACATATCAAGATAAAGCCACCTGGGGGGAGGGTGTAGCTCAGTGGTAGAGTGTGCGCTTAGCACACACAAGGTCCTGGGTTCAATCCCCAGTGTCTCCATCAAAAAATAAATATATAAATAAATAAAAATAAATAAACCTAATTAGCCCCCCCAAAAAAACAAAATTTTTTTTTTAAAAGATAAAGCCTCTTGCACAGAAAAGCCCAGACACACGTGGCATTTTACAGCATGATTATGTGCGTGTGAGCTGAGTGTGTGTGTGAAAGACCGGTATTTTCTGCCAATATGATTATTTTAATTTCACTGATTACAATCAACCCTGATTACCAGTGCAATCGGTTCAAGTAGTTTAATTAAAAAATCGTCTTAATTATGTAGAATAAAATTTATGGAACATATGTAGGAAAAATGTATGTTGAACAAAAGGTGATTGTCTTATTTAACAGATATGCTAATTGGTTCAGTATATATTTCATATGCTGAGGTGGTTCTTGACATCCATGTATAATATTCTAGTCTTATCTAATGTGCCTATTCTTTAAAATGTTTTTAATTTTTTTTCTTTTCCCTCCCAAGGGAGCTTTTGTTTCATCATCTAACTTGATACACAAAGAGTATTTTCTAGTTCTTATCTTCTGTATAATAAAGACACAAACAAGTGAAAAAGTAGCCCAGGATCGAGACTGAAAGAACTACTTAGTTACAGTATATTTGTAAACAAGAATATAATCCACAGCATGGATGAAAGTTAGCTTGGGTATATTTCTAAATTCTTTGCCATGAACTGAGTTAACTGTCCAGTTTTAACGTTTTCAAATTACATATCACTGCTAAAATAAGAAAGAAAACTTTATGCAGTGAAGAGCGTGATTTTGCACATCGGGGTGACATCCATCACCAGCAGGCCTTCCCTTCAGAGCCGACTCTGTGAACGTTTTATAGTAAGAGTTCAAATGCTGTGTGAACTGTAGTTAATTTGCTTAACTCTGACAGGTCCTTTTAAAACTACTTAGCAGTCAAGGTTATTTAATATAAAATAAATTTAAGAAAGTTCATATTAAAGAGAAGGTTTAGATTAATGAAACAATTTTTGAATTAATCTCTTTAGGGATGTGGAGTTCAAATGATCGAGAGGTTGTGTGTGTGTGTGTGTGTGTGTGTGTGTGTGTGTGTGTGTGTGTGTGTAACAAAGATGGAGAGAGAACCACAAATAGAGGTCTTTATGAACAGGCTCCAGTCATGGAGAAGACACAGCAATATGAGTGGGAGGTGCCCTCCGGGTGCCCCCTGTCACCCCTGCCCCTGGTGTTCACATTCTTTTATGACTCTTCCCCCGTGAGTGTGGCCGACACCTGGGACGACTTCCAACCAACAGAACACGGCAAAGTGCCAGGACGTCAGTTCTGCGTCTCAGTCTGGACAACAGGCTCATTCCAGAGGCTCAGTTTCCATCTGGCTTTTTAACGAACTGAGCTGGGAGGCTACGTGGCCAGAAGCTAAGACTGGGTTCTGGCACCTGAGACAGCCCACAAGAAGCCAGTGCTCTCAGTCCCAACCCACAAAGAACTGGACCCTCACACGTGGGTTCTCCTCCAGTCACGTCTCCAAAATGAGAACCACCCTCGCCTTGACTGCAGCCTCCTGAGGTCCTAAGTAGAAGACTGAGTGACTCCGTAGCCTGATCCACAAAACTGAAAGATGATAAATGTGTGCTTTAAGGTGCTAAGGTTGGGCCAATTTGTTACAGAGCAATAGAAAACTAATAAAACCAGCCTAGAGCAATTTATAAAAACATGTATGTAAATCAAGGAAAGAATAATTTCACAATTTTTGAATATTTGTGGGACAATTTTTTTTTTGTACTATGGATGGAGAAGAGAGGAAGGTAATGGGATGTTCTGAAAGGTTTTTGGTTACAGAAATTTTATTTAGTGGGGAAACATATCAGAGGTGGAGAGAATGGAGGAAGCCTTTGGAGAGGAACCAGTACCATGAAGAAAGCTGTGAAGGCAGGAAAATGCTAGCTGCATCTGAAGAACCCTGGAGAGGAGAGTGCGAGCAGGCACGGGCACCGCAGGGACATTAGAGATGATGGAAAACTCTTGAAACTACACAACGTGGAAGGGGGGGGCCTTCATTCTTCTGGAAAAATGGCAGGGAGGTTTCTGGAAGCTGGAATGACATGTCATTAGGACTTCGCAGGAACAGTATTAATACATTGGTGTGCGCGAGAGACCAGAAGAAGGAAACACTGAAGGTAGAAACACCAGGTAGAGGATCATTACAATCAATCAAGAATAGTCCAGGTCAATAGTAACTCTGGCCTGGCCAACTCCATCCAGAAAAAGTATCATCAAAACAAAAATTACAGCAATATGCTGGTGGTTCCTGGATTATGTCAACTTGCCATGGATGTTCATTAAGTTACGACTGAAAACAAAGAAATGACTGAGAAGAGTCAAGGGGATTGTTGTATATTCTGGAAGAGTGATTCTCCACCAAATAGAGCCCGATGAAAAAGAATGGACTTTGGCTAAAAAATCCATCTACGTGCAGTTCTTCCAGTCCTTGGGTAGGAAGTGAGCTTGGAGGTAGGCAAAAAAGATGCAAATAGCTTGTCAAATAAACTAGCAGGAACTTACTTGAATCATTGCCGTGCAAAAGAGCAGAAGCAAAAGTTGAGGAAATCAGAGTCACCCGAGCCATTGTCAGTGCACTGCACCTCCCAAATCCTCCCCCAGCGTCGGAAGCATTCACAGAAGCTCTCCCGAGAGCATGTTTGCTCTGTTTCGCGTTATATCCGTGTTACCAGGCACTGAGCTGGACCTTTGTGTTAACAGAATCAGAGTGTATCTTGCAGAAGGCACTGGACTTACTAGCTGAAAAATGAGGATTTTAAATAATATTTGGAGAAAACAGTGGAAAATGAGCTGAGAGCTGGCTCATGTACAGACTTGGTAAAAGTCCGTCCAGCACATACATAATCCATTATATTCTGTGAAAGCCAGCGACATTCTGAGCCCCACTGCAGGTCCTTAGATGTAGGATCCCGTTTTGAAGATTCTCTCTCTATCTTGCTGCTCTCGCTGTTCCTCCGTCAGTTGGTTCTTTTCTGCTAGAAATGAAGTTCCCAGACCTGTGCTGGCTGTGGGTGGTCTCATGATACATGCCTGTATCCCCCTCCCACGGCCCTGCGAGTGCCAACCTGCATGGAAGTTCGGGGGAAAGGAAGGAGGAGGTGGGAGGCTGTTCTCTGCCTAAATCGATGACAACTTTTGAAGTTAAACTCATGAGAAGTTTGACCCTAAGATTTTCAAGGGTCCTAGAGCAATTTTGTGACAACTCATAGTTTCCATTCAAGTACACAATTATTTTTGGATAAAGAACTTGTGGAATCATACTACAATGATATGGGGAGACATGTTAAAGATTGAGCAATCCGAGTATGCAGAAAAGGTCCCAGCCACGCGGGACTTGTTCTTACAGCTTCTGCTTCTGACGATGACTTAGACTTTTCATGGCGGGATCCGACGGGGAGAGAAGGCCAGGGGTTCAAGGCAGAATTTAGCTCCGTGTAAGGAGGTGATCTCAGCTTCAGAAGAAGCTGCCTTGGGAGGCGGTGAACAGGTTGGCAAGTTAAATAAAACCTTCCCGCACCGCGGTTTACTCATCTCCAGTAACAGCACCTCCATCACAGATAGTGTCAGTCTGAACCGGCAGTCTTGTTGGTGTAAGTTGCACTTCTCATTATCACTGTTTTGTTATTATTTTGTAGGACCATCAGTCTGTCGTGGTCCAGGAGTTCTGAGTAGATATTGTCATGAACACTGCAAAGCCTTTTTTCACATGTTAAAAGGAAGTAAAAGGTATTTCAAGACACAAGCCTGGAGACTCATACCAAGAACTGAGGTTCAGGTTAAGAACATAAAGATCAGAACTGCTGTCAACACAGACGGTGAAGCAAAGTGAGATGAGACACACCGTCCCCAGTGTGCTCGGGGTCTGGTCCTGGAGACACAGGCTAAAATCAGACCTCAGATTCCAAATGATTAAGAGTCAGAAAGAAGGGATGACAGTTACTATTAAAACTAGTTTAAGGCCTAAACCAGAGAACCAAGTTAAAGATACAGTGAGATGTTTGCATCAAAATAATTCCCTAAATTTTTATTTTCATTTAGGTGAAGTCCTAACTTCCTAAAATTCTGTAAGATCAAGGCTGGAAGTTACCCAGACAAGCATGGACAACAGTTTGTCTTGGCTGATGTGGATACTCGAGGGTCTGATGGCAGTGGTAGTGGGGAGAGGCGTGGTACATAACAGGGGCTGGAACTGCTTCCTGGAACAGAATTCATTTGCTGTGAAGGAGGTGCAGGTTGTATGTAGTCGGGGTACAACCAGACAGCAACACTCAAGGCCAGGTGGTGTCCTTTTTTGGAGGGGGGTGTGGTAATTAGGTTTATTTATGTATTTAATTTTTTTTTTAATGGAGGCAGCACAGGGAATTGAACCCAGGACCTCGTGCTTGCTAAGTTCACCATCCAGGGAGGCAGCAGTGTCTGACGGCTGCAGCATCCTTTGTTTACTGATATGGTGGGCAATATTTTTCATTCACGTCTCCAAAATCTCTTGCACATCTAATCTCATCTCGGTGTCTTCTTTCCAGTGGACCTAAACTAACAGTCTCCTTGAAATAAGAATTCAACCAAAATACACCTTTGATGAACTGAATTGTATCCTCCCAAAATCCATATGTTGAAGTCCTAACACTCAACGTGACTTTTTGGAGATGGGGCTTTTAAGGATGTAAATTAAAGTTAAATGAAGCCGTAAAGGTGGGGCCCCGATCCAACAGGGCTGGTGTCCTTGTAAGAAGAGACACTGGAGAGTTTACTTTCTCCATAGGCACCGGGAAGGCTGTGTGAGGATGAGAAGAAGGCGGCCAACAAGACAATCCCACAGAATGAAAGACAGGAAAAAACCTCCTCTGCACGTCGTCCCTGGCCATCACCCAGCCCACACACCCTCACCGCAGTTCTGAAGCAGAGAATCCATCGTAACTTCTCCAGAGCTTCAGAGGCAGAAAGCATGTTACTTGCCACCAACTGCCCCACTTGAAAAGGAAATTCAGAGGATGAACACCAGGGCCTGAATCCTCAGGGTTAATAGCAAGCCTTCTCCGTCTAGACTTCAACGTGGACATCAAATTGTGTTTTTGATCTTCATTTTATTAGAGCCAGAAGGTACTCTTGTTTTCATATAGAATCAGTTTCCATTGAGAAGGAAGTAGAGGTAATTGCCAAATCGATGTTGCCCGCAGATAGTGAAGACTGGCTTCTGGAGGCACAGGGCTGGAGGGAGGTGGAAGGATAGGTCACAGAGCACATGCCAACCCTGCACGAAGCGGCTCATTTATCAGACACGGTGCTTGCTTGTAGATGCTTCCCGGGAGAGTTTGATCAGGGACTGTAATGTGCGGGGCTTCCCCTTTTTTATTTTTATTTTTTGTATTTCCAGACATTGCTAAGTCAGTCAGTGAGGAGTAGGCAACAGAGAAAGGACGAGCAATGTAGACATTGTAAGCATCCTTTTAGGCAACTGAACAACAGGCAGGTTGGGGGACAGAACCTATTACTGAAATTCACAAGTGGGATCTGGAAAGTAGAGGCTGAAGGCTCATGTTCAGTTTAGACAGAAAATATCAAATATCACTCTTAGTTTAAAAATGCAAATTCTGGGAAAAGCCATCATACATTGACAAATGATCATGTAGGGGGCAGGCGGGGGAGGAGATTTTTGTGCAGACGGGAGAGTGGGAATGTAGAAAAACAGGGTCATACTGGGTGTGATCAGGTGACATTTCAGCAGAGAAATGAAAGAGCTGAATGAAGGAGCCATGCAGAACCAGAACAAGAGGTGGTGCAAAGGCCCTGAGATAGGAGCAGGTATGGCATCTGGGGGGAAAAGTAAGAAGTCCAGGGTGGCTCAGAAGGAGTTTGTGGGAGGAAAATAGGAGAAGATGACATCAGAAAGTTGGCTGGAGTGGGGCAGGAAAATGGGCCGAGGCTGCAGAGCCTTCTTGCTGGTGGGAAGGGATTTAGATATTATTCTAAGCTGAGCCTAGAAGCCACTGAAAATCTGTACACAGAGAGGGGCACTAAAAATGATTTACGTGTTGGAAGGATTATTCTGGCTGCTGGACAACAGACTGTAGTAAGGTGACGCTGAGGAGATTATTCAATAATGCAGACGAGCGATGATGATGGCTCAGAGGAGAGTAGCCGCAGAAGTGGTGGGAGGTTATAAACGCCCTCTGGAGGCAGAGCCATCAGAAAGTGCTCATGGATCAGCGGAGGGGGAGGAGAGGAAGAGAGAAGTCAAGAAAGATGCCAAGATTTTGGCCATGGACACCAGGTAGACTGGAATAATTCACTGAGTTGGAAAGACGGAGCAGGCTGTCCTATCAGGGAAACCCAAGCGTGCGGGATGGGCAGATTTATACAGGATGCCACAGGACACAGTGTAGGAAGTCTGACATCCAGAGAAGAGATCTTGGCTTGGAATAAAAGTTAGGGTTCACAGAGTACACATGGAATGTGATTCCCTAGAGATGGAGGGTAAACAGATAGAGAAGAGCTCTGACGTCTTGGGATGCTATGGAGTTCAAAGTTTGGGAAGTTGAGGAGTAACATGCAAAGAAGTCTCAGAAGACAGGACCAGTGAGGTAGAGAGAGCACCAGGGAGAGAGAAGAGTCTAGAAGCCAAGTGAAGAAAGTCAACAGAGAAGGAAGGCGTGATGGAGAATGGCACACGCTGCTTCTAGCTGATGGTGGGGACCAAGGAACACCCCGTGCACCTGGCAACATGGGCACCACTGATGAGAGCAGGCAGCAGGTTTGCTGGAATCCCTGGGAGAAAGTCTCGTAGGGCTGTCTTCAAAGAGACAACGAGGAGAGAAATCGGAGACAGAGAGCATGGACAACTCCTGGGGAGTCTGGGTCATAAAGGGAACAATGAAATGTGGTTTAGTTTAGTTTTCTTTGCTTTTCCTTTGGAAAGTATTACAGCATTTTTTCCCCTAGGTAATGAACCTATGCTGTGGATAATGAAGGGGACCTGGCAGAACGGCGATCCTGAGGAGGCCAGCGGGAGTGGGTCTAGGGGGCGAGTTTGGACCCCATGGCCAATGGGCCACTTTACAAAACAGCATTCACAAGTTTCTATTTCCTAGGAATTGTGTATGTAGTGACAAACCTCAGGAGGAAAACTCTCACGATGTGTTCTGCTGTATCCCTTCCTGCACGCACCAAACGACGCCGCTGGTCTTGGAAACGGCAAGTCTGCGCTTCCCCCGTAAGTCACCTGACTCCGGAGCGCGCCACCGTCGCGCCGTCTAAGGCAAGTGGGAGCTGCGGAGTGTTTGCTCCTGCCCCTGTGCGCTCAGCAGCAGTCTGGGCCTCTGACAGCTTGCACCTTCTTCCTTAGAAAATTACCAGTCTTTTTTTTTTTTTTTTTTCATAGACTGTTCAAAGCGCAATGAACCAGAGAACTCTCGGTTTCAACCAGCGGCAGCAACAGTGTCTAAAACTTCGTGGACTGGAGCCCTTTGCCGCAGCGTTAACTCAGTGAACTAGAATGTTTGGGCTTTTTTTCCGTTTCAATTTAATTAAAACTGGAGGGTCCGCAGAGCGAGAAATTACAGGGTTCAGGCTCCGCTGTTGGTTCTCACCGGGCATTCGTGCTGTCGGCGGAGGGCGGCGGCGGCGGCGCACGGAGCGGACACGGGCCAGCGAGGCTGCAAACCCGGGCGCCGCCTTCTCCTCCAAACCGTGCCAGCTGCTGGGTGAAACTCTTGGTACTGTGCCTTTTAATCCAGCAGTTCCCTTCAGCACGTTCTCCTGTACTCATGTAAGAAAACTGATTTTAAAAAAAGGAAAGGACACTTGCTACCCTCATGCTCCGCCGCCGTACTGCCGTCCCGCCGGATAGCCAGGAAAACCGTGACTCATGGTCCGGGGGGGAAGGGGTGGCGACGTGCACACTGGGAAGATAAAGAATTCCTGACTGTCCAAAGTGCTTCTCTACCACTAAACACACTTGCGTCAGACCAACATCCCCTCACTCTCACTTCCCCCTCTTAAGTTCTCGGTGTCTCGCTCACTGTCTCCAAAGACCACTGCCAACCTCCCCAACCCCAGACATATCCAAGTGCCGGCAGTCCTGGAGCATCACTCTCAGTCAGGACTTCAGGCCTTAGACCAAATTTAGCTGTAGCTCATTTTCCTGACTCAGAAGAGCCCAGAGATGCCATTTCCACTGCCCCCTGCCCCTCCCACTGCACTCTGACCCCAGGGGCCCACTGCCCCGGTACCTTCTGCTCCGGACTTTAGCCACAGACAGCTTCTGCCTGCTGTGGCCATCTCCCCTGCCAGGTTGCAGGGACCAGGCTCCATCTCTCTCGGTGTCCCCAGGACTTAGTCCACTGCAGGGTGCACCTAAAAGAGTGAGCCCTTAATTCTGAATGATTGAATGAATGAATGAAATACGTTGAACACTGACACACCCTCGTCACCACTCACTAAATGCCACTGAAATCTCTCTGTAAAAACCCAGGAGAAGTAGAGGGATGTCTGCTGAACATGAAGGGGCTTGTTTCAACAATAGGAAAAAGGTCTGGACATTTCCTGTGTAACATCCCACAACAGCATCAGGGGAAATAATTTGCTCTTCAGCTAATTATTAATTCCCCACTTGTGCTGACCCCAGGGCAGTGAAGATCTAAGAGCACATGGTGACCGGGGGCTCACAGCTGCCCACTCCTTCCACATTGACGGGGCTCCTCCTGTTTAAGTGACACTAAGGTGCTGGACATCTGCCCCTAACAGCTCATTCCAAAAGTAGCCCAGCCCCAGAGAGAAAGCGATGTCCTGGAAACCTCCCAACATGCTGTCCGCTCACCTTCCAGTCCCCACCCTGCTAGCCCTGCTGGCCCCTCCCCATAAAAGAAAAGCCTTTTTCTGTTTGATTTTGAGATGCTCACAGGTTCTGAGATCAGAGAGTCCCACCTATGGCAAAACCATCTCTTGATTCCCTTTCAAATATATTATGCCTGTAGTAATACAGGACAGATGCGAGTTCTTGGCACGTACCATTTAACTAATCCCCACACACTCAGGAGAGATGTTCACCTCTGCCTCTTAACCTTATTTGTGGACTAGAAAGGTGAGACACAGAAAGTGCCCACCCAGGGACACGGCTCCTGAGGTTTAGGTGGGAATCAAACCCATCCCTGCAAACGCAGTTAGAACCTGTACTTCCAGGGACGCTTTTGCCTCGATGCTGTCCTGTAAGAAACCTGCTTTCCTCTGCCTCTGTCCCTGCACCCGAGCTGTTTTTCACAGCCAAAACATCCCTCTCTCTCCTCCTACCAAACTCTGAACACTTCCCAGAGAGCAGAGTTTCGGCTTCATCTCGCCCTCACCTCACCCCAGCAAATGCCCACTGCTGCTCCCGTGAAATACATAGATTTCTAGTTTGATTTATAAAGGACAGCGCACCTTTCCACTAGACGATAGATGCATATGAAGCACACTTTTTTCTCTATTTTTTTTTCAATTACTCTCAGTACTTGATAAATTTGGGACTACATAGCAGGCAGTGAAAATAATTAATACGTCTTAGGAATACGAATTTGGTGTTGGCGAAATATTAAGCCACTCACTAAATTGATACAGAATCCCACAGAATTTAAACACGCTTAATTTCTGTATGAATTCTTTATGATTCTAGAACTGGTTTTGAAACGGGCACCTTTAATTACCTAGCAAGCTGTTACCTGTTGACTGAAAGCACCACAGTCCAGTGAACAAAGCTCTGTGGAATTCAGACCCACCTGGGGTCGCTGGCTTCAGCAGGTACAGAAATGATGCACAGCGCTCCAGATCTGCAGTGCAGACGTGCACCTGGACCTGAAAAGCTCACACTTTTCTCTAACATCCAGGAGGGGTCCTTTTGTTCCTGCGTCTGCCCCGGGAAACATCTTACTTGAGCTTCGTCTTCCCACATCCGCTCCCTCCTTGTCAAGTTCCAGCAACAGTTCACTCTCAGCTTAGCGTGGACGCTGTCTTCCCATACCACTGAGAAGCTAGTAAGCAAGAAACATTCTGACAAGCTTGCGGCTTTCCTAGCTCTGCCCAAGCCTGGTTCTGCTCCGGAACGTGGGAGGTGCAGACAACAATGTACTGTTACACCTTTTCGCTGGGAATATAATTTCCACCTGTTCCTTCCTTAAAGACAAGAGGATGCTTTATGCTTGCTCCCCAGCCCCGAGTGTCTGATACCCAAGTCATCTGTGTTGGTTGAATCCAGCTCTTTGGGGAACAGTCTACCTACATTCCAGGTCAAGTTCTAGAAATATTTATCCTTGCAGAGTACTTAACACATGTCGCACCCAGTTATGTTCATGATGAACGCAAGTCCAGAACAAGGGCTGGGTACCTGCTTACTGGATTTGGTCATTAGTCTAAAGGTGGCAGGCTCTCAGTATCAGTTTCAATGGGTGTCCGCTTAAATCTGCTGGCTGACTGGCACATCTTCTAACGGCCTGCCTGTGCAGTTGGTGATGGGGAGGTTAGGGAGAGGGCCTGAGGCTGCATTCGGTAGAAATCCGCAGCCTCTCCTGGGGAAACGGGCCCAGGGCACGGGAGTCGCCATCATAAAGACGGCATCATCACACGGCGGCGGCGAAAGTTACCAACGGGTCTTCCCCTTTTATTCTCTAAATGCTGGAACAAAACTTAAAGGTTAAATGCATTTATATGGCAACCAACTACTTCAAAATTTTAACTTCTGGGCCAATGTAGTAAACGTAGGGAGAGGGCTAGCTCCGTACTCAGGAGCTCTAGGCTGCCCAGCTGTCTCATTTCATGTTTCATAGATAAAGCACTTAAGGAATATATGAAATGTACTCTTCGACCCAAGGCTTCACATTTGGTGCTAGTGATTTACTTAAGGAATTCTAAGCAGAGCCTCTCAGGAAATCATCCAACAAAGTGTGAGCATTCCCTGCATTCGAGGCATGTCCTAGAGGGCTCTGGATAATACACGGACAGCTGATACTTCCCACAAATTCTCCAGGGGAGGCACAACCATCAGCACTTTAAACATATGCACCTAAATCATGTGGCCTCCAGACCTCTGGTCCAGAAGACCAGGGGAGCGGTGGTGACATTAACTGAGACAGAAGATAGAAGGGGAAGTTTTGTTGGGAAACACATGGGGATAAATACTCAATTTTGAACATAAGTTAGAAATGTAAGGCCAGCAGAATGGTGGGGTCTAAGCTGAGGAGAAGGGTCTAGACATGATTTGGGAATCACCAGAGTGGGTGAAGGTGGATGCAGAGGGCAGAAGTGAGGCCTCCCGGGGAGGAGGGGTAGGAAGAGGAGAGAGATAGGGTCAGAGCCTTGGTCCATGGACGTTAGACCTTCACCGTCCAAGAAACTGAGGACCAGGGGCTGGAGCGGCAGGAGGAGGAAACAGAGTCTCCCACTGCTATCATTTGATAGCTTCCTTTCGTCCTAAGTGAGGACTTGGAATTTTAAGATAAAACGGAGACATAAATGAAGTCTGACTTTGCAGCTCTGTCACTACACTTAAACAGCTGTGGAGCTGAGAGTCTAGCTCGTTTCGCCATCAGAAATAAGCTGGAGGGCTGATATATTAAGTATTCCCGCTACGAAAGAAAAAAAGACTAGTTAAAAAAAATTAAGGAGGTGGGAGGGAACTTCTGGAGGTGGCAGATGAGTTTATGGCCTTGGTTCTGGCGATGCTTTCTTAGATGTAGACTTATCTCCAGACTCACCAAGTTGTAGATATTATACATGATACAATGTTTTTTAAATATAAATCGTACTTCAATAAAGTGGTTAAAAAAAAGAAATCAACTTGAGAGACAGTGTGGTGTTATGGACAAAAACATGGCTTCTGCCCTCAGGGAGACCTGAGATGGTAATTAGATCTGAGGCTTAGCATCCTGAGCCTTGTAACAGAGAGGACATCCTCTTCCTGCAGGCGGTTGTTAGAAGAATGAGGAGACTAAAACCACGGGAAGCGCTCTGACAGAGCGATGTGCGTTAGTGCTCAGTGCTGAACGTACCTGCACAAATGCTAAATAATAAAAGCGTAATGAAGTCACTCCGTCGCCGTTTATATTACTGTTAATAACAACATGCTGCAGACTAATTAGTAAAATCTGGTATCTGGGAGCAGCAATTCTAACAGAGGAACTCCATCCCCATTTAAGTCTCTCTTTCTTTGACTAACTCAAAGAGAGTTGAATTGAAACCCTTAAAAACCTTTAGAACAAATTTTCCTTTCTACATGGAAAAGACTTGTTGAACACGTTTTAGATCAACGCAGTACATTAAAAATGACAGATTACGCACTCAAATAATACCAATTCCCAGAAAAGAACGATAAAGTGCCAAAGATACTAAATTTACACTGACAAAAATGTAACATTTAGCACGTTAAATGAAAATCGTGAATTGCTTGTCAATGACATAATACAAACCTTAGCACAAATAACATGTTGTCCTTCGAACAAGTGTATATGATTCTCTATACTCAGTAAGCCAATGAAAGAACTTGGAAATAAGAGCAAAAGTAGAATAATTTACACAAGATCATATTCTGCAAAGTTTTTAACCATAATTTAAATGGAAAGAGTTTTTCTTGTGGCAGTAATTTTTACTGTCTCAACTGTAAAAATGTGTACATCAGACTATTTGAGTAGCTTAAAAATAAATGAAAACATGACTACCGTGACTAAGTGAAAACTTCTTCCTGGATATATTTCTAGAAGAAGTCAAGCACGTGCCAGAGAGGTTGTAATGCCTCTAAAGGGATTACTTGACTTTTCAGTGTAGTTTAATTTCTTAAATTTGCAAGAAATTAATACTTTTCCTCTGACAGAGTGATGTGTATCAGTACTCAGCTGGAATCTTCCAAGGTAGATAAAAGACTCAAAAGAGGTGATAAATAGAGCCGTCGTTTTACGCTTGGGTCAGGCCAGGAATATAATGACTCCCGGACTAAACTTCTGTGTCACCCCCCCCAATTCACATACTGAAGACCCTCAATGTGGTATTTGGATCTGGGGGCCTCTGGGAGGTAATTAGGTTTGGATGAGGTCCCGAGGCTCGAGTCCCCGCGATGGAATTAGTGACCTTACAAGAAAAGAGACAGAGACGGAGTGTTGTCTCCCCACCGTGAGGAGACACAGCGAGAAGGCAGCTGTCCACAAGCCAGGAGGAGAGCCCTCCCCAAACACTGGACTGGCCAGCACGGCAGTCTTGGACTCTTCAGCCTCCAGAACCATGAGAAATAAATGTCCGTTGTCTAAGCCACCAGGTCTAGAGTATCTTGTCGTGGGAGCCTGAGTGGGACACCCTCTGTGGACAAATATTTTTATTCCACGCTGCAGTAATGGACTTAAAATGTCCACAACTGGCTACAAATGCAGACTCCTTTGTTGAATTCTAAGTCATTCAACCACTTCTTCATCATTCAATGCTGATGCCGACCTTAGTACTGAACATCATCTTTACTTCCATCAGTAACAGAAGCGATTTCCTGGGAGACGTACATGTACACAAGTTGAATTTGAGTGTCTTCTTCTCTAAGAATCTTATCCTGATGTCCCAGGGGCATCCCTAACTTGGTTAACAGCATTTTGTTTTCCTGGTTGTTCAAGACAGAACAAAATGGACATCACCCTTGAACTCCTCACTCCCTGTGGCAGGTAGGATTTTGCTTCCATAATTCTGCTCTCTGATGTCACGCTTGTGAATACGTCCCATTATCTGGGGAAAGGGAATTAAGATTGCTAATGAGTTGGCCTTAAAAAAGGGCAACCATCCTGGATTCTCCAGGTGAGCCCAGTGCAACCACAGGGCCCCCAGAAGTGGCAGAGGAAGGCAAAGCATGTGGTGAGAGAGACGCAAGCAAGGATAGAAAAGAAACAGGAGGAATCTGCAGCATGGGAGGCCAATGCAATCTACCACTGCTGACTCTGAAGGAGGAGGATAGGCTATAATTCAAGGTAGGTGGCTTCTAGAAAATGAAAAAGTCGAGAAACAGATTCTCCCCAAGATACTCTAAAAAGGAAGCAGCCATGATGATACCTTGATTCCAGCCCAGGCAGAGTTGGGACCTGTGAAGCTATGTGATAATACATTTACGCTGTTTTCAGCTACTAAATTTGTAGTACTTTGTTATGGCAGCAACAGAAAGTAATAGGTCCCGATCACCAGCTCAACAGCATTTCCTGTCAGCTCGATTCTAAAAATACGGCCCAAAATTGACTGTTTTTCACCACATCCTTGTTCCATTTTGGTCCAAGCCATCACAATCTCTTGCTGAGTTTACCAATAGAGCCTCCCAACCAGTTTCCCTGCTTTTGCCCTCAAAACCCTTCAGCCAGTTCAGAACGTAGCAACCAGGCTGATTCTGTTAACTCGTAAGTGGCACCAGGGCTCTCTTCTGCTCAAACCCACCAGTGGCTTCAGCAGTCACTGGGCACAACAGCCAGGGTCCTTTCCATGGCCCTCCCAGCCCCCACGTGGCCTGGCTGCTCTGCCTCCACTCCCCTCATTCACTCAACTGTTCCCACTGTGCTGGTCCCTCCAGCAGTTGGGATGCCCCCCCCTCAGGCTTTGGGCTCACCTGAAACGCCCCTTCCCTGATGCACCTTCGGGCGGTGATCGAGGACTCCTCAGCGTTTATTATGGTCCACCGTGCTACTAATTTAACCTTGTCTTACTATTTTCAGTCACCCACGCAAGACATTTGAGCATCATAGGGGTAATGATTTTGTCTGTCCCATACACAGCTGTCTGGCTCATAACAGCGACTCAGTAAACACCTGATGGATTCGGGCACCTTCCCCGTGGAATATGGCTGTTGGGTCTGTTCCTTTGCTCCAGTTCCCACTGCTGCTGCCCGAACCCAGCTCACTCTACTAACATCGAAATCTCAACGATGGATTCTAGTTGATGTCTTTGCTTTCAGTTCTTATTCTCACCCTTCAGTGCCTCCCTACGGATATTTATCCCTGATTAATGTTTGCTAAAAACCATTTGCAGCATATGAATTTTCTTCTCAGGAATATACAGTCATTCCCATTGCTGCTTCAAGACCAGACCTTGAAGTATTCTCACCAAACTTCTCTGTTTAAAACCACTTTAGCAGCTACTGTCCTCACTTCCCACACCTTTCAGCGGACAGACCTCCACGTGCAGGGCTCTCACTGCTGTGCACCTGCACTGCTGCCCAAAGGTAGACTTCTCTTCTCCCCTTCCTTCAAATATCTGAGCTTGAAGCAACCATCAAGATCAGAGTCTCTAGATAATATAGCCTCTAAGAGACTTTGCCTATCTGCTCCAGATCCACCAGACTTTACTGTTACTCATTAATAGTTTTCTATTTTATTGAAGTTTTTTTTCTTTCTTTCTTTCTACTTAGATTGGAGGTTCTCTGACAACAGGATTCATTCCTCTTTGATCACCCAAGTGACAAGACAGTTCCATGCCTACAGCAACTCCTTTAAAAGTATTAATTCAGATTTTATGCCTTCAATGTTTTGGTAAAATATTATAATACATAACAATATAGTATATAATAGTTTCCTCTTGTTCTCTGGGTTGATTACTTACTGTTCTTAATTTCTTTTCAGCCCTAACTCAGGGATTATTTTTTTCCTGTAGATACTTTACACAGAAGGTTTTCTAACTTTGCAAATAATTTTCTTGTTATTTCTTTACTATTAAATCAACAAAGGCAATTAAATCTGCCTGCATTTTAATTGAGGTTTGCTCCAACGGCTCCTTCTGGGTAGGCTTGGAAAAGTTGCTTCACTCCTTTCCTCAGCACCACTGGGAGATGCTGGGATGGGCAGTGGGTGCAGAGAATCTGACAGACCTCAGTTCCCTGCCCCGCGATGTGCTTAAAGCTTCGCAGAGGAGACAGCCACTAAATGAAGAGCTGTAAGTGAGGTGATAAAAAAAATGGGCGGTGACAGTGCTCTGGGACAGCCTGCTAGAGGATGTGACACCTCGGCTGCATCTCCGTTCCTTCACATGTGAAGTAAGAGTTTGGACTAGAGAGTCTCCACCAATCATTCCACTTTAAGGAAAAAAAAAAACTCAGACCTCCGAGTGCCCTAGTTGGACTCGCAAGCCCACACAAAGCCAGAAGAAGCGCCATTTCAGTCCTCTTGTCATTGCTGTTGTTGTGTAGAGCGCGCTGTCAGGCTTCTCAGATACAGATCCACAATTCCCGTTTGAGAGCTTTGGGACTTGGCATGCTACTAAATTTATCATCTTTTTCCAGATGGGGCAGGTTAGAAAATAAACAGCTCAGCAACAGTCATGCCATCAAACGAGTTACCAAAAAACTTGGTTTTCAGAGACTTTGATTTTAAAATGTAATTAATGGGTTGTGGGTCTGCACTCTTGGCCTGCCTGTTTTAGATGAATTCGATCAGTAATTTTAGAGTCAATCAAGATAAATTAATTTATATTTGCTTCTTTGAAGCCTTTTACATTTACACCTACAGCTGGAAAGTTTCTCTCACACTAGAACTCTCGAAGGTAGATTCTAAAAACAAAAAGATTCATACACAAGAATACAAAAACTGAGGAACTTTATAGTCTTGTACAGGCAATTGAAATTTGGATTAAGTATTCTTAATACACTTTGAAACTACAACACAGACAACTTAAAGGGATAAGCCAATCAGCTCTTGTATCCTGAGTTTGGAGGGGAAGTGACTTCACTGCTATATCTATCCATGTATGAGATAATAATAAATTTTGCAACACAATCTCATCACCAAAGGAAATAATTTCACTGGAAAAACATTTCATCAACAATTTTTATGAACAATTTGCAAGGAAACCACTTGATTTTTATGGAGGTAATTCTATATATATATATATATACACACACACACACACACACACACACCAATTTTATCAATATTTTGCATTTTTTAAATCTTTACTGGGAGACTTGGGAATTAAACTAAGTTCCTTGTAAAGAGCATTTTGTTCTTGAATATTTCAGACAGTTAAAAGAAAACCTCTAATATTTAAAAGAAGTTCTATCTCCTACTTCCCCCCCACTCCCCCCAAAAAACCAACCAAAGATATGAAACAGCACATCAGAAAACGTTTTCATTGCAGTCGTTACCTTCTTTGTCATCATGGTGGATAACTGCATCCTGCATCATGTCAGCAAGATTGAAACGAACTTTCTGACTCCGGCCATGCTTCAGCTTTCTCAGGAGCCCCTCCTGCTTCTGGAACGCCTTCTCTCTTTCATAGTAGGCTTTGACTTGCTCACAGCGCATGCGCTTCACCAGCCGCTGCCGCTGGCCCAGGGGGAGGGACTCCAGCAAGCACTGGTCAATTTCCATTTCATGCGATCGAAAAACGTTACATAGCTGAAAGCAACCTGAAAGAAACACAGCGGGAAAGTCACCGGACCTTCTACCACAGGCCAGACAGCAGCTCTCCGAGCATCACCTTCTCACTCAAGTCCGAGACCCACTCAGTCCCCTCGGCGCTGGACACACTAACACGAGCCTTTTCCCAGGGTGCGGGGCAAGCAGGGAGAGTTGATGTGTTACTCAAGACTTCATAGTAATAAGACAGATGATGTAATTAGACACGGATGTGTAGTTTTTGCTCAACGTCATTACTAGCAATGCATCCTTTCCTGTTTCTTTAAATCTGTACCAGATTTCAGATCTAAATGTTTTACCATGGCATAAGTTTCCTTGTCTAATTGAACAATGCTAACTAAACTCTACATGTTAAACTTTGGCAGAAGGCCATTCAGTTGTTGAGAACGCTAATAAAACTGGTTTTGCGGGTCTTGATGACTCTGCTGATCGGATGTAACAGAACATAGGTACACTATCCATTGTTCCTACGACACAGTGATCACTTTCCACCAAGTTTTGCTGAGCCCTTTTCCTTGTGATCAGTGACATTCATTTCTGAAAGACCTAATGATGACTAAGCATAAAGACTGCACAGAGGGCAGGCAAGTCTTCTCCTGGCAACTCGAAGCCATGGATAGAATTGTCGCTTTTGTAGTTGTTGTCTTATTAGCAGAGAGATTAGCAAATTGAGTTCTCTGTCTTGGACCTGAAAAGCATCCCTGCCTATTTCCCATCAACACCACCCAAAACACCTGTAAGGGAACTGTACAAACTTGTACTGAAACCAAACAGATCCCTGCGGGGCCTCACTGGGTACAAAAGCCTTTCACTGTCCCCAGTTTCTTGCTTGTAGGAGAAAGGTTTCAGCCTCCCCCGCTTTCCCAGAGTTCCAAAGGGAAATTCAGTTACTAATTGGTGGAGGGTGGAAATGTAGAAACAAAGGGAAGGCAGTCAAGAAACTTCAGAGCAGGGGTGGGGCAGAGTCCTGCTTCCTCCTGCAGGGATTCACCTAACAATCTGGTATGTATCTCTGAGCTCTTCTTCAGGAACTAAGGCCCCCACCCAGGTGGAGGATGGTACCTTCAGGCTGAGAACAGGCAGGTGGACCCCAGACAGGCAGGAACAAAAAGGCTGATGACTGAGATTCCTGGAACACCACCCAGGTACCTCCCCACCAACCAGTCAGAGAAAAGTCACACACCCTGCAGACCTCTCCACAAATTTTGCTTACAAAAACCCTTCCCCGAAATCCACTGGTCTTTTGAGTTCAAGCTACCTGTTCTCCTTACGTGCCCGAAGCAATAAACCTTCCTTGGCTCCAGACTCTGACTTTTCCGTTTAGCCTCAATGTGTGTTCAGCACATGAACTTGGGTTTGACAACAGTTTACTTACCACCACAGTAAAATTTTACTATTGGCAGAAAATTAATGTTAAAGAGCTGAAAATTCTAGAATCTGGCTCAGAAACACAGGTGCAGATAACCGTCTATATGTCCTTCTATTAAGAAATTCATAATGTAAGTCTCAGGCAAATGAAAGTAACTCTGCATACACAAAAATGTGGCTGCACACAGGTGGCCTGCACACACCTCTGGAAAGATCCGACAACAAGGGTCTACTCCATCTTTTGGAAAGACACTCTATTCCTTTGACAGGACAGCAAATTGTCACAGTGCTATTTTCATTTCTGTTTCCCTGGACACTTGGCAAAGCTTTATTCTTACAAACACCAGGCACAACCATTCCTGTTGTGCATATAAAGAAAAGGAAGTTGAGAGAGGCTGTGACTTGTCCAAGGCCAAAGAGATGATTATGTAACAGAGTTGTAAATGTTCCATAAAGGCTCAAGAAAAAAATAATAAAAGACAATGCCTCTTGAAAGCCAGATATTACGTGTGTGTGTGTGTGTGTGGTGTGTGTCTGTCTGTCTGTCTGTGTATGAGGGAGAGAAGCAGGGTCAGGGAACTGTGTTTTAGTTGTTTGCTAGCATTTGACAAAAGCTAAACATTTTAGAATCATATGTTTTCATAAAACTCTTCATAAGTCTATGTAAGAGGGGTGTTAGACGTATCAAACAGCTTCACATAAAATGTTCCCTTTCCAACAACCCGCGCACAAAAGGATACCAGGGGCTCTGAAATTATGACAAATTGCTCTGGAGTCTGTCTGTGTGATAAAAACCGTGATCACTGTCCCAGCAGTTTGTCTGTGAGGGCTCATTAATAATGGGCAGGAAACAGCCTCTGCTTTCGAATTTGTTTGGAAAACATCACCAGGTCGCATTTACTAACTTTGATGCTCAGGACACTGTGACTTCCGTGACTCTCCCCTGTCCGCCAGTGGGCGCCCAGGGAATCATTGGAGCCACCACAAACCCTGAAGACGTAACACAAGTGACACTGCAGAGCAGCCTGTGCTGATCAGCACCAGTCGAGGAGGGAGGGTGATCCAGTGAACACAACAGTCCCCTGGCTTTTCCCTCTTAAGAAAGATCTCATGGTGAAATTTTCACTTTTTTTGTTGTTGTTTTGTTTTTTCACTTGTATTCTTTTTATTGAAGTATGTCAGTTTACAATGTTGTGTCAATTTCTGGTATCCAGCATCATGTTTCAGTCATACATATATATACACGTATATGCCTTTCCATATTCTTTTTCATTATAGGTTACTACGAGATATTGAATATAGTTCCCAGTGCTATACAGAAGAAATTTGTTTTTTATCTACTTTATATACAGTAGTTAGTAGTTGCACATCTCAAACTCTCCATTTATCCCTTCCCCCCTTCCCCCCCACCCCCAGTAAGGTCTGTTTACTATGTCTGTGAGTCTATTTCTGTTTTGTAGATAAGTTCATTAGTGTCTTCTTTTTACTTTTCTTTCCCTTTTTTTTTTCAGATTCCACTCAAGTAATATCATATGATATTTTTTTCTTTCTCTTTCTGATGATAATCTCCAGATTCATCCATGCTGCTGCAAGTGGCATTATTTTATTCTTTTTTATGGCTGAGTAGTATTCCACTGTATAATTATACCACAGCTTCTTTATCCAGTCATCTGTTGATGGACATTTTGGTTGCTTCCATGTCTTGGCCATTGTACATAGTGCTGCTGTGAACATTGGGTGCAGGTGTCTTGGAATTACCATGTGTCTGCCTATTATCACAGTGCAAATACTCCTGGCACAGCCAAGTAAACCCTACCATGAGACACCACTAAACTCGGGAATGGGAAGAGGTTCTGACCCGAGTCAGTGCAGCACAGCTTCAGAATCCCATTGTGTCTACCCAACCCGGGGAATCAAGGTTTTACATGTATCAGAAAAACACAAACACTCAAGAAAAGATACTCCATCAAGACTTCCAAGGCATGACTGAAGCAGACAGCAGCAAGAATCACCCACTTTTCAAGAGAAAATAACCATATATATGTAATAGCCTTTGCTCAGGACGTTTGATTTTTATCTAGTTGTAGTCTGGGTTTCAATAAGAAGTAGGTAAGTTCCCCTGCGCTTTAAATGTCTTAATCATCAAAATCATTCACTTGTAGATGGCACTGTTAAACGGTATAAAAACTAGAGAAATCCCAACTGGATTCCAATCTTAGATATAACATTTTTCTGTTTATGATCTGGAGCAAAGTAGTCAACAGTTTTAAGATTTTCCTATTAGTGTATAAAAGGAGTTAATATGTTGAATTTTCTGGAATTTTTTAAAAATAGGAGAGAGCTTGTAAAAAATAACGTCTGGCACAAAGTAAGTGCTCAATGAATAGTTAACTGTTCTTACGAAGAATATATGATGAGGCTCTGTGTGTCTCAACTAGTGAGCACACTGCATGTGAAAAGAGAACCAGAGGGAGGGACGTGCACCATCCATCCCGAGAGCTCCCAAATCACCTCGCCTTTTTACCTTCTCTCTGGCTCGCCACCGCACCAGCGGTGCTCCGGACACAGGGTCTTTGCTGTGCTTCTGTCCCCTCTATCTGCAATGTTCTCTCTCTGACAGCTGAAGGCTGCGTAGTTAGCACCCTCCATCCCCCAGGTCTGCACTCAACACCCCCTTCTTCATGAGGCTCCCACAGGCCTCTTCACCTGTATCTGCAAATGTCCCCAAATAACGCTTCCAATTCCTACTCCCTGCTTTTTCCCCCTTAGTGTCCATCAGCCTTACTTCTACAATCACAGTGATTATACTTACAATACATATTATACTCATATCTATACTAATGCTGTTGACTAAGAAACTTACACGTTTTCTTGTTTATCTGTAAGCCCCACAAAGTCAGGAACTTGGGGTGTTTTATCTGCTGCTTATTCTCAGCCTCTGGAATAGTTGATATTCAACATTTTTGCTGTTGTTGAACGAAATGATTTAATGGACCATTAGATTGCTGGCAGGAGGAGCACGTGCATTACCAGGACCGGATCAAGCATTCAGCATCCAGCAGATAAATGCTTCTCACTTCTGTTCTCACCGACGTGCACACTGACACCATACTCCTCATCTAATTGTTTTTTCTCACAAAATTATCTGGCCTGATACAGTGCAGCCAGGGTTACCATTGTATTTCCTGATTCACAGTGTTACTCTTTGGGTGGGTGGGGGAGGAGAATCCGATATCCATATGGCTGCCTTGAAATTCTAGATAAAAATGTACAGACGTCTACCACAGCCAGAGGTCCCCACTCGGCAAACGTGCACCTCCATGTGACAAAAACTGAGAGCCAGCAAACAAAGTACATCAAGGAAAATGCCAAGGTCTATATTCAGAAATAAATGCATAGCATATGTTGAAAAATTAGTAGCCCCCTGCTTGGTTTTGGAGGGCTCTGCATAATGTGTTGACCCCAGGACTTTTTGTTGTAGCAAACCAAAAAAATAAGGGATAAAGTTAAGCAAACTAGGAAAATGAACCCCTGAAATCGTCCTGCTGTACAACCGCCAGAAATGCCTCTGTCTCCATTAGAATCAAAATCTTCATGTGGGCACGCCACCCTCAGTGTGGGAGATTTTTATGCATATCTCTCCATGACTGCTAGATTATACAGGAAAACAGTTAGTGATGGCACAGGTAATTTGATGTAAAGGATGTTTATAGAAATGGGCACCTAGTTTTCAGGGGTACAAACCTTTTTTTCCAAGAATTCATGGATGATTTTCAAAATTGACTTTGTCCTAGGTCACAAAGCAAAGCAAATTGCAACAAATACTGAAGAAGGGAAATTCAACAGCCATTTCCTGAACCCAGCTCAGAACTGGATCTCAGTCTCAGAAATGAAGCCACACCTCCCAATGTATTCAGAAACTTTTTAAGCTTTTTAAGCTGATTCTAAATAAAGCATAATTTAAGGAGGAGAACATGATAGAAATAATACATTTTTAGAACCAATCATTGATGAATGAAAGTCTATATCAAATTCATGGATGAAACTAAAATAGCTCATAGGAATTCATTTATAGTTTTAAATGTATATATTAGGAAAAAATACAGTTTTAGAATCAATGAGAAAAGTATCTGATTCATAGAAACGAACAAAGAAAGAAGCTCAAAAAAAGAAGAAAATAACAAAACGAGGGTATAAATGAATAAAAATCAAATAAGGAAAGAGCAAAGAGAAGGTAAGACATGAGAAATGGACAATAACTAGAAACATATAACTTATCAAGAGTGACCCAAGAAGAAATAGAATTTTGAATAGATTTATAATCATTACATTAATTAAGTGGTTACAATCTAAGCACCAAAAAGAAAAACTAAACAGACAAAACAAAACATGGCCCAAATGATTCTTAGGCCTTTAAGAAATGAATGACCTGAATTTCCCCCCAACTCTCCCAGAGAATGGAAAAGATAAGAATTGTCTCAAATCATTTTCTAAGACTATCATAAATTTGACACCAAAACTCAATGCGGGACATCACAAAAAAGGGGGTTACTGGGCAATCTTATCATAAACACACAAGGAAATAGCTTGCATGCACATTAGCAATATGAATCCAGGGTATGCAATTTGTCAGTGGAATGAAAGAATGGCTAATCTTAGAATGTCTGTGAGTGTATGTCACTGCTTTATCTTCTGTTTCACGTTTAGAGAAGGAAGGCCCTCTCTCATTGCTTCCATAATACCTGAAAATTAAGGTTATAGTCAACATGTAGAAAAGGAAAAACAAAAAGACGGCCATAAAATGTGGATAGGAGGAAGAAAAAAATCACTTATTTCTACCAACATTGTTATCTACATAGAAATATCAACACATTCTATAACTCATCCTTTAGAACTAACGGTTCAGAATTATGGTCAACAAGAGTCAGCGCACACACAGAAGGCTGCGTTGTTCCTGGTGCCCCGCCCAGATCCCCCTCACTGGCTGGTGCACCAGCGTCCTCAGCTGCTCTGAGTATTGGCTGCTAATTACTCAGAGTTGTTCCCTTCTCTGGAGAATCCCCTGTCAGCCTGTCTCCCAGGGAGTGGAAGACTCTACCCATACACTGTCAGCCACGGTCACTGAATGCCTTACACAGAGGTGCTAAAACATGCCCCCTGGTTCAAAGGAGACAACTGTATGGTGACATTTACACCCTGAAACCAAGTGATTTGGGATGAATATAGATTTTACACAAGATTACATTGTTTTTCTGCTCTTTTCAGATCTATGCCCTGCTTCCCTCACTCCTGACAGATTTGCCCTAATGAGTGTTCCCTCAATATATTGTGATGTGCTCCTGAATACACCCTCAGACTCTGCTTCTAGAAGACACAATCTAAGACATGAAAGACTTCATGTATTTACTTTAATTTGCTATTAATTTTTGTGGTTTACTCCAAAGGTAGAATTTTTTATAGATGCAAAACCTATACATGTTGAACATAGTTAATGATGTTGAGTTACAAAAATAGAAATGATAACAGCACACGAAATAATAAAACACACACAGAAAAGAAGGAAGTTGGAGCCGTACCTTCTACTATATACAAAAATTAACTGTAAATGGATTAAATACTTAAACTATTTAATTATATTTAATTTAAACTATAGAAGACCTGAAACTATTAAACAAATAGAAGAAAATATAGAAGCTTCAAGACAGTGGACTTGGCAATAATTTCTTGGATGTGACACCAAAAGCAGAGGCAACAGAGGCAAAAACAGGTAAACTGGACAAAGGATACAATCAACAGAGTGAAAAGGCAACGTACAGAAAGGGACAAAATACTCGTAAATCATGTATCTGATAAGGGGCTAATATCCAGAATATATAAAGAACAAATAACTCTTACAAATCAACAACAAAAAAATCAAATAACCAAATTAAGCAATGGACAAATGACTTGAATAAACATTTCTTCCAAGTAATATACAGGTGGCCAACAAGTCAATGAAAAGATGCTCCAAATCACTAATCATCAGAGAAATGCAAGTCAGAACCACAATGAGATGTCTAGCACCTTACGTCCATTAGAGCGGCTATTACCAAAACAAAACAAAACCAGAAAATAAAAACTGTTGGCAAGAACTTGAAAGAAATTGGAAATTTGAAATCTTGGGCATGGTTAGTGGGATTGTAAAATGGTACAACTGCTATGGAAAACAGTATTGAGTTTCCTCAAAAAATTAAAGATAGAACTAGCATATGATCTAGCAACCCCACTCTGGGTATAAAACCAAAGAATTGAAAGCAGGATCTCAACAGACATTTGCTCACCTGTATTTATTACAGCATAGTTCACCATAACCGAGAGGTGGAAGCAGCCTAAATGTCCATGGACAAATGAATAGATAAACAAAATGTCTATATATGGACTATATATAAGTACTTTCCCTGTTATGGAATATTATTCAGCCTTTAAAAAAAGGAAATCCTGTCACATGCTATAAAATGGATCAACCTTGGAGACATTATGCTAAATGCAATAAGCCAGTCCCCAAAAGATAAATACTATATGATTTCACTTATATGAGTTGTCTAATTCATATAAACAGAAAGTGAAACCAAGCAGGACCCTGTGGGGTCTTCCAGGGAACAGACCTGGTGTCCCTCACCTCTTGTTTACAGAGAGTTTGAGCCTCCTAGGCCTCCTCTGAGTTCAAAAGAGCAAATAATCAGAGAAGTGAGAAAATGTAGAAACAAAGGAAAAAGTTAAGCAAGACAAAATAATGCTCACCTCCTCCAGGGATAGAGATCATATCCTGGGCTATATCCTTGAGTTGTTTTTCAGATACTAAAACCTCTACTGGGTGGAAGGAGTTATGCTGACCACCAGCACACAGACCCCAGACTGACTGGAACCAGAAGGTGAATGATATTGACTAACTCCCCAAATACCACCTGATTACCTCACCACCAACGATCAGAAGAATGTCCACCAGCTGATCAAGTACCCTGCAACCCAATCCTTTCCCTCATCCTGCCTTTAAAAACCCTTCTCTGAAAGTCGTTGGGGAGTTCAGGTCTTCTGAGCACGAGCTGCCTGTTCTCCATGCTTGGTGCCCGGCAATAAACACTGTGCTTTCCTTCACTGCAACCCAGTGCCAGTAGATTGGCTTTATGGCTCATTGGGTGAGAAACCCAAATTTGGTTCTGGTTCCACAACAAAAATAGAACAATGGAAAAAAAGATAGAATGATGGTTACCAGGGGCTAGGGGAAGAGGGAAAGAGGGAGTTGTTAGTTAATGAGTATAGAGAATCAGATTTTAAAGATGAAAACATTTTGGAGATTTGTGGTGTAGGAATGTGAATATGCTTCATACTACTGAACTGGACACTTTAAAATGCTTAAGGTGGTAAATTCTATTTTAGATGTATTTTTTTAAACTATAATAAAATAAGTGGGGGAAAAAAGAGAATAAGACACAAAGGGCTGCATCACAGGATATTTAAAAACACAAACATATTTTTAAGTATTTTGTGGAAAATGCAGTTGCAGACTTGTTGTTCATTCCACTTCATACAATGTTTGCTATGAACTCCAGGAAGGTACCTGTCTGGGAAGGAAATTAACATGCTTACATACAGGTGTGACACACACACATGCACCCAACAACTCTCCTGGCAGAAATTTCATTCTCAGAATCAATTGTTATAACATGCTCCCAAAGATATTTTTACTGCCTATACAATGACGATGAAACAAAGGAAAAGTAAAGGATTTTCAAAGACAAGAGTATAATCAATTTCAACACACTCCCCTAGAGCCTTAAAACAAAATCTTTTTAAGCACTGAAGTTTTTTTTAAAAATGCTAAATTTTAACATCCTAGTAATCAAACTGCAGGTCCATATCCCTCTTTGTAGAGCAAAAAATAGTACAAAGAAATATTTTGGGAAGATATAGATGTTATGCCCTAAAATATCTCAGGATTTAGGTCGACAACGCCTGTCTCATGTAACCATGCACTGAAACACTTCTCTGAAAAATGGAGAAATAAACTTAAACAATTTAAATTCTTCCCAAGAAAATCAACAATATTTTTCATCTCACTACTTTACTGATACCTCCAGATTTTTTAATTTATGTATCAAGAGGCCATTTCTTGGGTTTCCATCCAATTATTAGGGCATGATTTTCTAGTGAGAGAATGTGAAAAAATGTTTTCCCTTTAAATTAAAATGGAAATGAAGCAAATCTATACAACATTAAAAACTACTGCACATTCTAAATTATATATATATACACAACAATCTGTAATTTTTCACTTTTAATATTTTTGTTACTGTATTTCTTTAATAACAAGGGATTTGATTATGATAAATAACTTTCCAGTGGAACTAGATTTACAGTCATAATTATTTTCAGGATTTGTTTCGGGGTAACAATAAAAATGCAGATTGTTGCCCTGCGGTGGTGATATTCCTGGTTCATTATCCAAGTGGACATGCATGTCTAATCAAATCTATGGTTAATGGTAGGCACCACATTATGGATGCTCTGTCCTGTGTCATCAATAGCTCCACAATCATGCCCACGTGCTGATGCCCAGCAAGCTAATTTATCCTGATACACAAAGCACCGAATGCCCAGGCTCCGTTTCGGAGACAACCCAGTTAATATTCAGGATCTTCAGAGTTCAGTGATTTGGAATCCCATCTCTGGAGATCAACAATTACCTGATCATTTACTCACTCAATGAAAACTTCTCTGGGGAAGTCTAGCCTCTTTAAGGTCAGAACTGCCTACTGATTGCTGTTCTCAGGTGCTTGGAATGGCCAACCGTATGGCTGAAATCAAACTCTGCCTTTTCCTGAATGCGCCTGGTTTTGTAAACACCATGCTCCCTGCACTGGCGTCTCCAAGATTTGGAACTGAAATCACTGTCTTGTCCCTTCCAAGAGAGGGCCATGCTATGACATCAAAACAGTCTCAGACAAGGCTGAATTTCTGGCTAGCTCAAGAGAGGAGCTCTCTTTAGCATCATAATTATCAAATAGATTTAGACCCTCTACCCCTAAATATACATTTTTGGGCCCTCAAACTTTAAATAACCTTCTACTCTGAATCCAAAGCTACACATTTCATCCCTAGTCAACATCTTCAATTCTGCCAGACGATTTGTTTAATAGACAAACTCCCTGGTGCTCAGACTGTCTCAGATTGGGATTCCAGCCGATTTCAACACACTAGTTTCTTCCCAAGAGGCATAAGGTCATGGAAGTCTGAACTCGAGCAATAAAATGGCAGGCCAGGTGGATAAGAGAGACTATGAGATGAAAGAACTTTAAAGAGATGGTGACCAAACCCCGCTGGGTGATAAGGGAGGGAGCTGGGTGAGAGATGCCACTGAATTTCCAAACTGCAGGGACCGGAGTAAAGGAGACTCCATTAAAGAGGCTATGTCACTGGTTTTGGAAGAGGGGCAAATAGATGTGTGTGTACAACCATGATTAATATCTGTCAATTAATCAATTGATATGTACACGCACTTATGGTGTTAATAGCGCACCAAGTAGGAACTATGCCACAAGAAATTGGAATATTTTATAGATATTGGCTGTATAATTTTTTAAATCAGTTATAGGTTTATGCAGATAAGCAACAAGTCTCACCCCGATCCTGATTAACTACTATATATTTTAAAACTTTATGAAAAATGAGGGAAAACTGTATTATGTGATTTTTAAAGGGGTGCATTTGATTATTTCCAAATGATCTCGAAATTACCAATATTGTCTCTTTTTGACACATCATGGCAATCACAGAACATTTTAACAAAACAGTGCCTTGGCACGTCTTAATGCTAACTTTTAAATGCTACAGAGCGACACTATTTAGCTAGTCATTAGTTAAGGGGAGACACGGGGATTTGCCTTAACGCAGAGTTGCTGTTATTTCCATAGCTTTTAATACTGCCCTTTAATGTAACACTTCTACAGCTGATTTTAAATTGCAAATAAACAAAAACATTTTCTAAATATAAAATAGGGCTTGTGGCTTACCTGTGTGTCTCTGACATCTGTGGACACATGTTCAAAATTAACAGAATAACACGGAAGGACAAGAGGACTAAATCCTACAATAAGTAGAGATGATAAGACCCAAAGAAATTAAGGAAGTCGTGTGCCACCAGAACCAAAATGAAATCAAACAAACAAACAGAAAAAGCCCCTCCTCTGTCTAATTTTCTTGCTTCCTTCCACGGAACCAACATTTTCTCCTCATGCAGACTTGGGATCACAAGCTCAGGATTCAGAAACTCCGTGGGCCCCGGTGCACGGGTCACGCCGGGCAGCTGGAGTCTCAGGCAGAGCTGCAGCGAGGCTGGGAGTGAATTCTTGACCTTGAAAACACCCCTAAGAAGGGCTTCCTGCCTCGCTCCTGAATGCTCACCTCCCTGGGCCCTGAGCTTGGAAACCTGCAATCACTGATTTTCCTTTCTCCGTGGCTCCAGCGTCACGTGGTGGCTCGCCTGGGTGGAGGTCGGGTCATGCAAGGTCGGAGAGAGGCTAAAGGGTGAGGCTGGGCGTGCTGGGCTCCACTGTCACCTGGGATCAAATCCAGTCCTTTCAGCTGCTCCGAGTCTCCAGACCTACCGTCCTCCGTGACCCCATCCATGTTGGTCTGTCTTGTCCTTTGTTACTTGCTGTATTTGTGCTCAGAATCACAGCCAGTAAGAAGTGCTGCTAGAGAGCTTCTCCCCAGAATTCTTGTAGCTTCTCCCCAGAATTCTTGTAGCTTCTCCCCAGAATTCTTGTAGCTACCTGAGACATTGCTCCACAGCCCGCGGGAGGTTTGACGGGCAAGGCGGTGTAAGGAGCTCTAAGGCAGAGGCAGGCAAGACTGACATCTCTGAACGTCAAGAAATACCCAAGGAAAGGGCGTACATACTAAACCTTACAAGGTTTAGAGGCCATTTCAACACAGAGAATTGTTGTAGATACAATAGGAACATTTAAAAAAGTGTAAAATACAGCTTCGTTACAGAACATTAATGACAGTCATGATGTGAGCTGCATTTCCATCTATCATATATTATTGTAAGTGCCATTAATATGTGTCCAATATTATTCATGTTAAGTTTGGTTTTAACACTAAGTCAGTGTGCTGTGTGATCAGTCTCTCATTGCCTGAGGGTCTCCAGACCCAGCCTAGACCTGGAGCAAGTACACCTTGCCCCGCGAGAGAGGGATTGTGAAGACCCAGCGCTGCCTGCAGAGATGCAGGGATGTGGGGCAGATAAGGTGGGAGGGAGGAGGGGTCCCTGATGGACCGAGGGACTTCCACAGACAGCTATGGAGTGAATAGACATGGTATCATTAACCATTTGTACAGTAAATGTTACTTTCTGTGCAGTTATTTTATGGTTCATTTGCAGTGGTTTTTTAAGGCAGTACTGTTCAGCACTTTTGATATTAAAATTTTGCTGATGATTTGCTAAATTCAAATAATATTTGAAGATTTTTAGGTCTAAAAGTCTTTCTATTGTAGGTTCTGTATCAAGTCAAGATATCTTTGGCCATTTTGCTAAAAAAGAAAATTTGAATGTCAAACTGACGCCATGGTAGATTTTGTTAGCTTTAAATCATTTCTGCTTTAGCCTTTTTAAAGGAAAAATAAAATTATGTTGTTTATATTGTCATTAAATTATACAATCCAACAAACAAGCAGATAAAAAAAGCAGACCCTGCCTCCAAACACCGTAATGCTTGTGTTCTTGCCTGAAGATCTCTCATTCCTTTGGGAAGTCCTCTTTCTCCATCTCCATTGTCCAGAAATGTCTGACCTGAGTGACCCATTTCCTTGCTGGCTGCTTCCTCCTGTACTACGGCTTAAATAAAATCAATATGCCAAGGACCCATGTTTGTCTTAAGTGGACCCGTCTCACCTCAACAGCAGATGTGTGCCACACTCGAGCTTACAACTCTGCTGTCCACTCCTATGCTTAAAGGGTTTTAATAGGCTCCAGTCACTCTCAGGAGAAGTCTAACGTGGTCATACAGAGAGCAGGTCCTTGGCAACCTAGACCGTCAGGTTTAGGAGGGAAGAGCATAGATTCGCTTTGGACATTTCAAGTTTGACCCTAGATAGGATGTGGTGGCCTGCTTGGGTTTGGACATGTGTCCTCGGAGATTCTGACAAAAGCACAGCCAGGGATGCTTTCCTGGACCACCCACAAAGATGATGGAGATGCAATAATCTAACTAGGACAGGTATGAAGAAGAAAAGAGTAAAGCACAGAATTTTTCATGAACCAGACAACCAGTTCTGTTAATTCTTTCTTACACGTATCTCTCGAAATCAGACCAGGGCTCAACACCCTTACTTTCGCCATCTTGATTTAAGCTGCCACCTGGTTTACTGCCTGGTCTGCCCCTGTTTTCAGTCTCTCCTTTAATCTGTCCTCTATGTTGCTACCAGAAGGACAGATCTAAAGCACTAACCCAATCATATATCCCTCACTTATTAAAATCACCCCGTGGGCCCCTTTGCATGACAAATAACATAAAAACTCATCACACTTGTACAAATATGGAGTGTTGTTCTTTCTCCACCGTGGGGCACTCCTTTGCTTGTTCTTTGGGTGGATCACACACATACAACACCGTGTTCTATTCAGGGCTCTCCTCTCCCCAGTTTCCTCTCCCTCTGATCTTCAGTAAAGGCCTCCTCATCCTCAAATGCCTTGGCACTCACGCTGAGAAGGCTGGCCCAGCTCCTGGCACCCCCGCCCCAAAGCCGAACTCGGTGCCCTTGCTCTTCCTCCTCCCACAACTCGGCCTTACAGAGCTGGGGCCAAAGTGCTGACTCACTTTTCCGTCTTCTCTCTCGATTGCGAATCTCTTGCAGAAGAGAGATGTATTTATACCTCTGCACGGAGGGCACTGCATGAGGTCTGGTGCGAGGGGATGATGGAATCACTGGAAAACAACACAGGTAGATGGAAATCCAGAGAAGGACCTGGAAGGGCAGTGTGGGTCAGACTACAAGGACGGTTTTTTCAGGAAATAAACTGAAGGGAGACTTAAGACGTTAGAGGTGGCTGCTGAGTTGAACAAGGCAAGGATTTTGCAACAAATGGGGAACAAAAAGGAGAGTTTGACATGTCAGTGCAATAATGGTATGGAAGCTAAAATGCAGTGATTGGGTGGCAAGACATCCGAGGGACATATACAGATAACTTTTCGGAGAAGTTTGGAAGTAAAGGTAAGTGGAGGTGTGGGATATTAGTTTAAGTAGATAAGAACATTGGAAGAAAAAGTAGTATTTACTTATGGACTTGGGAAGTATTAATAAAACGTTAAACAAAAAAGTTAACTTCTGAGAGCCTAGCTTCTCTGAGTGAACCATGTGAAACACAGCCAGCCCTGCCTCAGGGCCTTAGCACTTGCTATTTCCTCTGCTTGGCACATTCTTCCCACACATCTTCACATCCTGCCTCCCTCACTTTATTCAGTCCCTCAGAGGTCACTTCTCAAGAAAGGTTGTCCCGAAACAACCTACTTAAAATTGTCCCTCTCTTGTTCTGTTCCCAGATCACTCATTAGATCTTTTAACTTTTTAGTTTTCTTTACATCAGTTGCTGATACCAATATTTTTTATCTACATCTGCTTCCTTATTTGCAATCTGTCTCTCCTCTGGTGTGGGGAATTCAAGATGGGAGGGATGCTAGCTAATTTTATTCTCTTTGTAACCTGAGCCCTGAGACCAGTGCTTGGAAAAGCATAGGAGATCAATAATCTTTCTTGAATTCATTAATGTATGAATTCATGAATGAATGAGACAGAAGGCAAATGAAATCCACTTAATCTTTCCAGCTCAGTTTGGCTGCCATGGAACACTTACACCCCTCAAGGGACACTAGGGTGAGCCAATCATTGAAAGCGTAAAGAGTCTCCTTTCATTCATCAAAGAACCTACAGAAAGAGAGGGCATCACATTAGCATAACAGACGTCAAACAGGGCTGTGAGTGTGGAGCCCCTCCAGACATAATGACCAGCCTTTAAGAATGCAATGTCAACATGGTAGCAACACAGAAAGATAAGCATGGATGGACCGTCAGAGCGCAAATGGTCATGACATGCCTAAGAGTCTGAATAGAAGTGAAATACAAGAACAATGCACCTAAACGTTGAACAACAGATACGTATGATAGTAATGTGTTACTTTATACGTAGTCTTCTGCTCTGCTTCTTCGCAGCTGATGACACAAGAAGGGTAGACACAGATACAAAATACAGCCAGCTAGCCAGCTAGAGAGAGGCGCTGGGTTTACGGCTTGGATATTGACACAGATACCTGACATTCAAGATGCAGCTTTAGTAGCACCTTTGGTGATTTTTGTCTTGTTCTCAGTTGTGTTGGGTCTATCAGGCTTAGATTCATCACTAATATGAGAGCTTTATTTATTCTCTTTATTTCAAAAATGTTCAACAAAATCTTAATAAAGTAATAAAATATTTGTATACATGTACAAAATATTCATATAATTATCAGTATACTGTTATAAGGGCAGGACCAGTTTGGAGCAGCTGTGTTACGTACTGAAACTAATTTACTTCATAGAATTATAAATACTATCGACCTACAGATCTTAGTCTAATATAATGTTAAATTTAAATTGCTGAGCATTATTTTTTAAACCTGACTGGGGATTTTTTTGAAGTTTAAGACTAGTTGAATACTTTTAATGCTGAATGGAAAAGCAAGTATTTGAGAATGTCTAAGAAAAGCATGAAAAATTAATCAGAAGGGACTGGCCTTATTGTATGTTAAAGTTACTATAAAGACACACTAACCAAAAGACTGTGACCAGCAACTAGCCAAATGGGTCAGGGTAACTCTGAAGCCAGGAACGCATGTAAGTACATTTAAGAATTTAAAATTTTGAACTGGAAGTTCGTCATTTGTAGATACTGACAGGCATATGTAGAATAGATAAACAAGACTGTACTGTATAGCACAGGGAAATATATAGAAGATCTTGTGGTGGCTCACAGCAAAATAAAAATGTGACAATGAATATATGTGTGTTCGTGTATAACTGAAAAATTGTGCTCTACACTGGAAATTGATACAACATTGTAAAATGACTATAACTCAATTAAAAATGTGAAAAAAAAAGAAAAAAGAGAAAAAAATAATAAAATAAAATGTGACAAAAGTGGAATTTCACTTTTTTTCTTTTTGGAGGAGGGGGTAATTAAGTTTATTTATTTATTTGTGCATGTATTTAATGGAGGCACTGGGGATTGAACCCAGGACCTCATGCATGCTAAGCACACACTCTACCCCTGAGCTCTACCTTCCCCTTCAACAGTGGAATTTCAATCCAGTGGAGATGGTGTGTGTAGAAAGAGAAAAAAAAAAGTGACCATCTTACATCACACAAACATCTTAATTTTACAAGGATTTGAATTTAAAATATAAAAATTAAAGTTGAGAATAAGATGTAAAAGGTTAATCACTTAGCCTTAGGAAAACTAGGCAACCCAAAGAAGTAAATCAAACCAAAGTCTATACTAGAAAAAAGAGACATCATTTCTACACAATTATTAGAAAATTAGATGCCAGCTAACACGCCAGGGACAAAAGAAACAAGTAGGAAGCTCTCCTCAGCACATATCCAGGAAAATGTGAATAGTCCTCAGTATAAAAGACCACACACTATTGATAAGAAAGAGATAAATAATTCAATATAAAAATGAACACAGATATGAAGAAATAAGGCCAATGAAAAGGGGGGAAACGACTTCAGACGCAATAAAGTAAAAGCAGAGCCTGTGAGAAGCTCCTTCCCCGCGGAGCTGACAACACGTGAAGAGAGACCGAGCATCTCAGGGTGGCAAAGGCGTGGGCATGTGGGTTTCCGCGGGTGACGGCAGTCTCCGGTGCGATAGCTCATTGCAAAGAAACCTGGCGGTTTCTACGGCTCTTAAAAGCCACATGCAATTGGATTCAGCGGTACCGCTGTTGTGAATCAGCACCCCAGCGATACAAGCCAAAAATACTCAAATACAATGTCTTAATGCCTATCAAAAAAGAGAGAGTTTATAAACAAATAGATTAACAAATGCTAAGGAATATTACTTAGCTATCAAAAAAGAACACCTCGATATATCTTCATTAGCCTTAGACATGTCTTCATTAGCTGGAAAATACGTCCACACTGTTAAGGGAGAGAGAGAACCGTCTGAGTTAAAGGAACATATTTGGGAAAATATAGATGGTGTTTAAACCACAGGAATGGATGAGGTCACCAGGGACTTTGCGAAGTGTCATGGCCAAGCTCTAAAGAGAGAAAGCCAGCAAAGAGGCAGAGGAAAAGCCATCAGGGAATTAGGAGAAAAATCCCCAGAACTATAAAAAGAGGAAGTGAAGCCATGTGAGACATTGAGCAACACGGGGAAGGACCACTGTCTGCTGGATTTGGCTACATCAAGGTGGTTTAACCAAAGTGGATTCAGCGGGGTGGTGAATGGAAGAACCTGGAGAATGGAAAGGGGGCGAGGGTCGGAGACCATGTGTACCAATTTTTCCACGTGACCATGAAAACAGAGAAATGAGTTGGTGGCCAGAAAGAAATGTGAGGTCAAGGGGGACTGTCTGTATTTAAACTGATAGAAATGGTGCAGTGGAGAGAGGCTGGTGGTTCAGGAGAGGAAGTGATAAAGGCAGGGGGGAGGCCACAAGGGATGAAATCCAGAGCATATTGGCTCTGGATCCGAGGAGGAACTATTCAGGATTACCGGACAGAAGTGAGCACAGAGGAAGGCTGGGCCGGCACCTTTGTCGACCTGACGGTGGGAAAACGCCGGACTTACACCTGATGGTTTCCGTCTCCTCAGGGTGGGAGGTCCAGGGGGTCTCTAGGTCTGAGTGATCATACCTACTGGGAAACATGGAAGAGTGTGGGACAGTGTTGTCCGTCCGGGATTAAAATGAAATCAGTCTGCCTGTGCTCTGACATCCTCCTTCAGCGACCACCCGGCTGCTGTGGTGTCGGGACGGACAAGTTGGAAAGCTGGGGTCAACCTGGGTTAGGCGTTTGTCGCTTGAGCGTAGCAGAGGGAGGTGAGGGCGAGGGAGTGGAGGGGCTCAGGGCGGCCAGGGGCTCTGGAGGGGGCCGAGAGGGGGCTGAGGGAGGTGGGCACGGGAGCAGCAGGGAGCTGCTGAACTGCTGCCCCGGGGGCTTAAACAAGTGAAGGGCATGGACAGCCAGGAGAAGGTCTAGGAAGACGTTTTAGCAGAAGTAGCATTTAGGAGAATGACAAGAAAAGAAATAAGCTGCCCTTGCTATTGTAAAATGTGTTTAATATGCAAAACAGCAGCCTTTTCTGGTGTAACTCCTCCTTGGTTGCTGTGACTGAATTAGCAGGTCTGGAGTATATCTCTTTTACATCACTTTAACCCTCCTCCGACTTCAAACGGTGCTGTCCCAACCCCATATACTGACAGATGAAGTCAACCTGGGGAGACAGAAGCCAGGTGCAGCTGCCCAGCCCCTGGATTCCCAAGGCACATGAGGGAGTGTAACAGGGCAGACCTCAAGCTTCTGCTCCAGGCTGTTGAGAGGAAGCCGGGAGGCAGCTGCAAGGTTGCACGAGGCCCTAGGTCTCTGTGAGCCCGTGACTGCCCTGAGCCCCGCTCCTCATCTCTGCTTCGACCTCAGCTGGGCTTCTGGCCAAGTTCACAAGTCACTCTCACCAAGCACGACTGAGTCTCACGATAGACCCAGCAGAGGCCCTTCTTGACACGGGAGACATCAGCACGCTGTGTCGTGGTGTTCCTAAACTTTCCTGCTACGTCTTGCTTCCACAATCAATGTCTATACTCTGGGTTTTAACATCTCTATATAAGACGCATGGAGCGTGTAGAATTAGGCCAGGTCCTGTGGAGGCAGAAGGGGACGTGCGTGGTGACATGGGTCTCAGCCACTTCTTTCTCTGAATAGTCTTTCTTACATTGTCTTAAAGTTCTGTTTTCCTGACTGTAAAAGTAACACATGCCCATTGTAGACAATTTTTAAAATACAGAATAATTTATAAAAGTAACAGATAACTATAATTAATTATACAAATAACCATATATTTAATTAGTCATAATTAATATATCAATATTTAGAGATGAATAATTAATTATAATTGATAATTCTAATGGTGAGTTATAATTATAATAACCAATTACAATGATAGCTAATTATAATTATAATAACTGACAATTCCATAAGCTAGAGTTAACTACTGTTGAAATTTGAGTTTTGACCTTTCAGTAAACATGTGCTTTACAATGAAACACATTGTATGTTTCCCTAGATGATGAAAAGTTCCCTGGGCGCATTCTCTGCTGGGATCCCAACATCCCGCCCTAAGGCTCCCTTACAAGGATCACGCGTGGTTCTGTTGTTCAATGTGTTCAGGAGCTCTGGCTCCTTCCCCGAATTAGTCTACTTCCCGCACTGCTGCCCAGCTCCGAGGTGGACATGGGGTGGCCATGCACAAGGGCCAGGGCGAAAAGCAGGTGTGTGGAAGACACAGAGCTCACGCACAGAAAGGATGGAGCACGAAGAACACAGCCGCCAGCTTGCCTCACCAAGGGATCGCGTCGGTATAAGGGACATGGGGACACACTGTGCTAACACTTTCTGCATCAGGAACAATCATTAAACTGTGGATTATGATCCTTATCAATAAGCCCTTCTGATTCTGGAAATGCCCCCCACTTCTATATTCTACTTATCCTTCAGGATCCAGCTCAAGACGACAAAAGGTCCCTAGACGAGGCGCACACAATGAAATATAACTTCTGACCCCCGGAGCGTGATGTCCCACGCTGCCAGAGAGGTTAGCATTCGACCGTCTTCATGTTTCTTTCCCATTTTCTAGATGTTGCGAAACGCAGAGCTTAGAACGCGGTTGGATCTTTAGAAAGCAGTCGGGAATTACTTTGATAAACTCCGCAGGAACATTTTTTCCCAGGTATTTGGAACATTTCACTGCTCATTAATTTCAGGTTTCATCTGGACTGCAGGAATTATCGCCCACACCTTCACTGGCCAGGCATCATCACTTCTAATTTTCTAAAACTCTAAACTCAAATAATCCCGCTGAAACAAACGTAAGGCAGGAAAGATCAGTCTCATGTTATATTTGGTGACCCTCTGCTCCCTAAACCCCGACATTCACACCACTCTCTCCCTTTGTCCTTCTGTCCCATGCCCCACAGCTGCCTTCCTCCAGGCGCGTGCCTCCTGCCCAGGAGCACCCAGGGTCCTTGTAGAAATGGTGCGGAGGGTTTCAGGAACTTCTCTGCAGAGGCACAGAGGGGAGAAACCATGACATTCTGCTGGTGTAGTAAAGCACAGGGGGTGGGGGGGGCGGGCGGTGACACAAAACCCAGCCAAGGGCGCCGTCCTCCGTGAATGTCACCAAGACGAGAACCCCAAGATATCAGAGGTTAACAAAAGATGCTTCTCATCATTCCTAAATATGCTGCTGATCCTCACAAAGTAATTTTTATTAATTAAAGCGCCAATTTTCAAACTCACAAGCTGATTTCACAAGGGAATTCTCTTTGGAGTTAAAATTGTCCTGCCAGTCCAAAATATGCCTCTCTTGGCTGAAGCCCAAAGCATTTTTATTTTCATTAATCATAGCGTTTTCATTCTTATATGCACCCCTCCAAAAAGACGAGAGAAAGGTCAATACTGCCCGCTCCTAATTTATGTGATGTTTTTAGGTCCCCTGGAGTGCCCTCCTCAAAATCCATTCAAAACATGTGTTCCCTTACTGATGCTACTCAAATGTAACCTTGGTATGTCCTCTGTCAACAAAACCTTCGTCTTTAGGAGGAACCATTCTCTACAAATGTCATCTGTCACTTTAAGACAATGACATATATGTACAGAAGTTTTCAGAAGTGCCACAGGAGAAAAAAACTGTATCTTTAGCAAGCCATCTTTGCCATAAATATGTCTCCCTCTTCACTATGACCAACCAGAGAAGGTTTAGATGCAGCTTTCATCTGGCTCAGAAAATTCCGTTAAAAAGTCAGACATTGAAGAAATCCTTGATAAACCCATGAGAAAAGCCAGTGCCGAACTATTTTTCGTCATACTAGCATCAGCGTAGAGCATTTGGTACCGATTGTCCCCCGAGTCTCTGAGCACAGCAAGGACAGAAGTTTACAGTCAAGGATAAGCCCCAAATGAATCTTACAAGTTGAGCACTGGATGGAGATACATGCAGTAAAACTTGAGAATAAAGCAATAACCAGATGGCCTCAGCCATATATTCATGAACTAAGTTTTTATGCGAACACTTTATTAATACACGCTGATACCCAGAAATAGCCTTATAAAATTACTTTGTGTGGATTGCTTTTTAAAAATGGCTGTGTATCTATCTTTTTCTTCAAAAGCCAGAGTGGTAAAGATTTCTGTGCTATCAGCGTTTGGCTCACACGGGGATTATTTCACAACCCGGTATCAAGAGGAAATTCATTGAGCATGGAAAACGCCTTGCAAAGTCACCCTTCTGTGTCACCCAGGCAGATGTGGCATGCCAGACGACCTGCCTTAATTCTAGCATCCGCATGAAATGGTATTTTAAGAAGACACCCAGCTGAGCAAAATATCAAGGTTACTTACAGCACTTGATAAAATGATAGTGAGACATCTTTCCATCTCAGGCAGAAATCCTGCCATGGGGTTCCAGCATTCTCTCCTGCTACCGCGGTCGTCCCCAGCAAATGCATTATTTAGAGCTTTGACTCAGGTAACAGTTTGCCTCAGGATGCATTATTGAACCCGGGCTCTGCTCCATGATCGTGCAGAAAGCTTCAAACTCACTCCCAGCCAGCAGCTGGGGGAAGACAAGCCTCTGCCGGGGTCTGAGCCACCGCCGCTGCACGTGCTATTGTAGCGCCTTGATTGACAGGGCGCCCGGTGCCACGGCCCCGGGAACAGTCGGCTGTGATTGGCGCCGGCGTGCAAGCGCCTTCTGCCGGCACGAGGTGTGCTGCACTGCAGCTCTCCCTCCCGGTCCTGCCTCTTCACGGCTTTTCAACAGCTTTCAGATGGCAGCCCACTGGCTAGGGAGGGGCTGGAGGGAAACGACTCAAGGAGGCACCGAAACCTTATGTGTGCACATTGTCCAGAGAAGAATGGGACCAGATCCTGAGCTGGTCCCAGAGCTGAGTATTTTTAGTTGCCACCGGTTGCTGTGTGTGAATACGAAATGGACAGCAGAATCTCAAAATAACCACCCTTAGAATCGGAGCTCTTTTGATACGCCTCTCCAAGCGAAGAAATTCCGTTACCTTTCACAGCACAGCTTTTTGGTTTTCTATGCAGAGTGTACGACTTAAATTATCTACCAAAAGCTTTGGTTTGCCCAGCTTTGCAAATTTAGGTTTTTGCTTCCTCGGCAGAATGCAATGAATTTCACTGCCCCACCAGGCGAGGTAATTCTCTCTGAACTGGGATCAGAAAGAAAGAAAGAAATAGTCTTCAAGGGATGGCAATAAAAATAAGCACCATGCTCATGATGTGACAGCCACGTCAGCCAAGGAAAAGGTCGTATTTAGGCTGCTTACAAATGCAAATCATTATTTTTTTTAATTAACACTTTTTAATGATCTAAAAAAAATTTGACATAGTCTAGAATTTGTGTTTCAAATTTTGAGGGCCTGGAAAGATAACGATGAACCACGTGTTAAATATTGTACATCCTTCAAAGACCAGAAGCCCAGAAGCCCAGGTCTTGGATTCCCTTACTAAGCAAAACTCAAGGAGTAACGCCTTCATTAAACACAAAGATTTTAAAGTTCAAACCTATGTAACAAAGGTCACGACTGAAATTTTCACTGAGGAATGCTATTTTTGGAGGACAATGTGGAAGAAAAAGTTCAGGGTTTGGATCAGAAAGGCCTGAGTTCACATCCAGCTTCTACCACGTGCTTTAGCTTCCCAGAGCCTCAGCGTCCTCGCCCACAGAGGGAAGTACAGTTCCTAACCTTTATTCTGAAGGTTAGAAAAATGCATACACGTATTCTAGTGGATATTGTTGGTTTTCAATAAAAAGGTTCTGTCAGCATTAACAAGAAACCAATATTTAGCCAAATATCAAATGACTGCCATGGACACTTCAACTTGTTTTCCCAAGAATTAGAATGAGGGTTTTCAGCCCTTTTCAGTAATGCATTTTCCTATTTGTCCGTTTATTCCAGTTAATTACTGAGAGTCATTGTTATCAAGTCACCATTTTAAGTGCTTCTCAGGAATAAAAATATGACTAAAATATTCCTTTATTTACAAGGAATATAGAGTTTACTGTTTAAGAGCTCCTTGTGTTTTGAAATGTTTCCTAATAAAACCATGAGAGACAACAATTTACATATGTTATCCAACAGAGATCCAGGCTCTCTCCTCTCGCCTCAATACAAGTCTTCACATACGCAGGCAGTAAGGATGAGTGTGGGTAAGTACAGTGTCCCTTCGGGGAAAGCGCTATCCATCTAGGTATGCCTGACCCTCCTCTTGGCAGAAAGGTCGGTATGTTATCTGTATACACTCCTTAAATACAGGTATTCCTTTGCTTTCTGCAAATTGCATACCTCTACATAATACATACTCAACAAACATCTTAAGACAAGTGAGTTCTATAACACCATTTACTCACTGAAAGAAAAAAATACATAATGTGTGAGAGTCAAAGAAGCATGATGTGCTTGGCAAATCGACAGATGACTAGATAAAGAAGTTGTGGTTTAATCTATACAATGGAATACTACTCAGCCATAAAAAGAATAAAATAATGCCATTTGCAGCGACATGGATGGACCTGTAGAATGTCATTCTAAGTGAAGTAAGTCAGAAAGAGAAAGAAAAATACCATATGCTATCACTTATATGTGGAATCTTAAAAAAAAGAGATAAACAAACTTATTAATGAAACAAACAGACTCACAGACATAGAAAACAAACTTATGGTTACTAGGGCGGAAGGGGATGGAAAGAGATAAATTGGGAGTTCAAGATTTGCAGATACTAACTATGATATATAAAAGAGATAAACAACAAGTTTATACTGTAAAGCACAGGGAACTATATTCACTATCTTGTAGTAACTTATGGTGAAAAAGAATATGAAAATGAATATATGTATGTTACTATATCACTGAAGTATTGTATTGTACACCAGAAATTGACACAACATTATATATATATATATATATAAAAGAAAATAGGATTGTTTTGAGCCTTAGAAATCTATTATAAAGAACTTAAAACCCCCTCCGGTAAGAACCATTACCAAAGTCCCTTGTGAGAATTAATATGTCAAGGACTTATGACCAAATATGTTTATTATTCATTTATTCCCTAAGTATTTGGCAAGTCATTGTTTTTTGGTACTTGAGGTACACTGGGAAAGATGACTTCATCCCTGCCCTTAAAGTGCTAGTGGTCTGGTGAAATACAGACCATCAAGTTAGCACAGTGTAGTGTGCTGAGAATTACAGGACAAGAATTGGAGACCTCTAAAATGATATGTAGGAGCAACAGCCAATCCACTTAGGGTTAAAGGAGGCTATCCCAAGAAAGTTATTCTTAGTTTTATCAAAATATTTAGAATCTGGTTCATATGCATGAACTGTATGTACATAAAATTCCCCCAGATTAAGTTTCTCTCATCATTCTGTCTCTGGGAACTACACACTCATACTTAAATCACTGATGGAACAACATTCAACCACACAGAAATCTATCTTTATATTTTCCATCATTATCAAACAAAAAGTAGCTTCTATTGCAGGCATTATTACTGACAGAAAATAATTTTGGCTCCATTAACTTCACTCTCTTTGTAAAGCAGAAAAAAAATGGTAATTTAAAATAGACTAAAATTTTTTGATTTCTGTCCATTTCGGTGAAACTCAGCTCAATGTTAGGACATCACATGGACGGCTTTGGGGTCCTCTGAATCTGATATTTTAAATAAGACATCAGACTTAGTGATGACGGTAGTAATAAAGACTTAAATTGGACTAGGTACACTGTTAACAATTTATTTTGCAGAATATGATCATTAAGTAAAAAATGGAATCCATGCATTTGAAAGGAATTGTTTTTCATTGCTACAAAACTTACCCACTAATAAACAAGTATTTGATTATCTTTTAGAACTATTAGAGCAAACAATTGTTCTCACTGAGTGTCACATATAATATTTCAAAATCAATTTGAAATAATAAAGAAATTCTTTAATATCTTTTATACAGCAAACAGCTGCTCACTATTCACATTGATTCTGATAAAAACACATGATTTTCTTCTTTTAAATGTTAACATCTGTACACACCAGATTTTTTCAAATAAGTCTGAATTATTTCCAGACCAAAAAAAAAAAAAAAAAGAAAGAAAGAGATATAAAACTGGAATGATTCTAGTGACAGACAAGCATTTAAAAATTACACACTACCTTATTATTAAATATCTTTTAAAATGGAATGTGTATAATACACAGTTTCAAAATAGTTTTTCTAGTGAAAGCTCACAGGTGAGACACTACTCCATTTCCACTCCTGTTTGGAGGATCTATTCTGCCAGTCTTTTTGTAGATAATTCCTAAATCTAACAGTTCTGCATTTCACAATTTATTAAATTATGGAGTTAAAACTCAAATTTATAAACACCACTGATTTCAATAGGGTGCTATAAAAATTCCAAATAAGGTTATAAATCACATGCACAAATTGTTTGTAAAGCCAGTTCAACCTTGGTGACACAGTAATCTTTGCTTCTGCTCTAGGAATAGGTTGGGGCTTCAAAATATTAGACTTTGATGAAAGAAAATCACACACAGGAATAGGGACCTTGATCCCCAAGTAACCCCACAACAAAACTAAATTTATAGAATCACCTCTCACAAATAATGAATGCTTTTGGGTAGATGAAGTCAAGATCTCCTCTCCTGAGAACAATAATCTGGTTTAATAATGTTGGGCCCTATAAGGCTTAAATGGCTGCAGAGAAGGAAAGATCTGAGTTGTCAAGAAGAAAAGGTGTAAGTAAACTCAGTTCTTGCTAGATTTTCAGCCTCTCTGGTATCAGGACCAGGATCAAGCCTGCCTTGCCTGATTGATCTGATTCCTGCCTCTCTGACCATCTACTGACTGTTGGGGCCAATTTGTTTTTCAGCCAGTGTATTCAACCAGTGGCTATCAGATTCAGGCCTCCTCACCTTCAAACAGCCTCAGAGTCTCCTTCCAGAAAAACTGGACATTTAACATAGATGTAGACCATTGTGGGGCTAACAGAGGAGAGAATTTACAATATAGATCTGCATGACTGGAAAGAAAATAGAGGTTAACCATAGGCCAGCCTCTCTGTGTCCACAGAGCAATGAGAAAGCACAGCTTTAGGGCCTAAATATGAATATGCACCATAAGGGCCAGAAAATACTTATCAGCTCTTACAGGAATATATTCACAGAACAGCAATGTAAAGTTAAAAAAGAATGTAATTTAAAAATTGCTCCACAAATGGTTGAAAATTGATCCTTATATAATATGGAGTAATATAACATGTGCATATATTTGCATTGAGATGGAGACATCTCCACACACACAGGCTGCAAAGGATGCTCTAATTGCTTCATAAGGGGTCTGGTTACCTACAGTCCTTTCGCCATTTTTTCTCTCTAATCCAAATGAAAAGCTTTGAATTCTAATGAGTATCAATTACATTAGCTATCTAGGAAAGGAAACTTGTAAAACATTTGCAAATTTAGTCACTTGATTGTTAACAACCCTTTTGAAAGCTCTCCAGCCTAAGTTCCAGCTGTCTATCTGCCCAATTTCAGATATCACTTCACCTCACCAGCGTTTGACCTGGCGAACAGGAGTCTGCATATCTTCACTGTAAGTGAGCAATGGACAGCGTTCGTTTATGCCTGTGTGACTGCACTTCGGTTTGTGTGCACGTGTGTCATGTGGGTGCAGGCATGAAAATCACTAAGTCTTCTCTACCTTGCTCATCAAGGTGGGACAGACGAATGAACACTCACTGACAGTGAAGGTAAGCCTGGAGATCAGTGATGGCCTAACTACGAGAGGGAGTTGGGAAAGGGAGGGCTGGATGGTTGAGCAGATCTATACACAGCTGTCAACCGGAAGACCATTATCTGAAGTGTTTTGATAACCTAAAAGATAATGTCAAATCTCCTGAAAGGAAAGGATGAATGAAATTCTGAGTCAGTTAAACTTGGACCCTCTCCTTCATACTTTCCCAACTGACATATATTCTTTTAAAAATACATCTCATAAAAAGCACGTCCTTATCTACAATTTAATGACCACATACCTATCTACAGACACACTAGGTTACGTATTCAAATTCTGTGCATCCTTTGATATTCACTTGAAACCCATTTACCCTACACTCCCCTCAATTGATTTTGGCCTAAATAAGTCCTGGCCTTAACTGAACCCTCTATTCACTTTTCCATGTACTAGTCAATCTAGCATCTGATAATACAATGCTTACAATTTTTCTTTAACTGTATCACATGGAAAACCTCTTTTAAGTTAGATGATTAGTTATTTGAGGTGGAGATCTATGTATTCCCTATGAACTCTAAACCGTCAGTGAACACGCAAGGGTCACCAAATGAAAAGCCAGAGTATCAGAATTACTCTAGAACATCTTCTGGGGCACGACACGTAATATCTGGGGGGATCTTTATTAAATGCAGGATCACTGAACAGCTGGGAAAACATAATTTACTATACTTGAGAGAGAAGGAGAAGAGGCAAAAGATGGAGGGGAAGATAAGCCTTCTTCCTGGGAGCGTGTAGGTGCAATACACTTAGCTCATCTGCCTTTTCAATATTCCCTACAAAGGCTCCTTTAAAATGGATCACAGGATGACTTGGGAGCAAGTTAAAACGCTGATGACTTTCTTCTTCCAAATGAATTCCCTGGTTGCAGATCTCACTTTGGACTTCAAAGGAAAATGTATAGTTTTGAAATTGGATGGGAGGAAAGGGGCAGACAAAATTTTAACAGTTTTTTAAAGTGATTTGGAAAATGAAATGTACACTGTAATATCCAAATTCATAAATAATATTACATGATTTCCCAAACTTAAGGGCTAAACGTTTTTGGATAAGATGCAATAGCACATATTTTGGGGGGACAATTCTCTATAACTATTTTCACATGTCTACACGGTCTGCACTGTCAGGGCAAGATGCATCGGCCTCCTTGGTTTAAGGAGAACTGCATAAAATCATGCCTGGGGGGCTAGAGAGAGTGAATAGCTTTGGGGAGATTTGGAGAGTTATCTCCCCCCACCAGAGTCATTTGGTTACATTTCAGGGTGATGGAGCTGGACACTCTCTCCTCTCGTGTCCTCTCCTCTCATGTCCTCTCCTCTCTGGGGAAGGTTTACATTCTCTGTCTGTCTGTCTGTCTGTCTCTCTCTCTTTATCTCTTGGTAAAGGGGAAGATGTACCCAAAGCCTACAGAAGCTTAGAGTTTTCTAATTCTATGTTTCCTCTCCTGTGTCACAACCCAGCACATATACAGGGTAATATGAGGCTTTCTCTGCATCGTTCTATGGCCATCAGGGCTTGGGAAACCAGCACTTGGATGTTCTGTGAGTAGAAAGTCTGTTTTCTGGTCCATGATTCATGAGCTCGTATTTCCTGTTGAATCTGTCTCTCCTGTTCTTCCCTCTCCCTTCTTCTTTTTCTTTTTTTTCCTTTCCTCCTCCTCCCCCTTCTCTCCTCCCTCGTCCTCTCTCCCTCTCCCTGTCTCTCTCTCCTTTTCGCTCAAATGGATGATTGGAGAAACTTCTCACAGGCAAGCAATGAGACAGGTAAGTGCTGCCTACACTGGGTGGGGCTAATGAAACCCTGGAGGATGGCGCATCCTTTCCGTCACCAAGGCTCTGCCGGTGGTGACCTAGAGAGGCGAAGGCGGAGCAGGTGAGAAGTTTATGAAATGAGTTGAAATGAGCTGGGGACCCAGGAGAGCAAGGATCACCGGTGGGTGAGCCACCGCCCCTTCCCTGCCCCCTACTCCTTCGTTCTTCCCTTAGGGGAGCTGCACTGATATTCTGCCTCGAGGCCTCCTGATTCTGCATCCTCTTAAGTTTTATTTATGGCCAACGTGGGCTTTCTCTCAAAATGCTAGTTTGACGCTAATACGACACGTTTACCCTCACACCCAGGAGCATCTGCCATGGTGGACATTGCAGCGTGGGGTCCGGCAACCATAAAGGTGCAAAAGAGAAGCGTTCAGAAAAGATTTGCAGGTAGGAAGTGGGATTCTATGGTGGGAAGAGGGACGAATTTTTATATCTATGGGAATTAAAGGGGCAGAGAGGAGTAGAACTTCAGATTCTTATGAAGCAGCTAAGCTAAGCTATAGCAACTTTATAGACTTTTTTGGAAAAATTTTTAATTCTCAATAAAAATATTATATTTTCAGATGCTTTCACTTTTAACGTACTGCCTGGAAAGGGATGTCAAAACAAAATTAAATAAAAGAGGCTTCACACTTTTTGTTCGGCTCTGACCTAAAGGAGAGGTGACTACCGATGGTTCCACAGCTGGAAATCCTTGTGGCGATGAGTGAACGTGTGTACGCTAACTCCAACACATTTTTCCTGAACCCATGGGTATGAAATTACACAACGTTGTTGTTTTCAAAGGCTGTTCTGCTTTGACTGAAACATAACAAGAAGTTACTGAGCACCTACTAAGGCGTCTATTGTGATGTTTCTTTGTTTACAGCAAAAACAAAGCCGCAGATGGCCTTCACTCTTCCTTTGTGCATGCGCGTGCATGTTTGAAGCTATTTGTGTGTTCTTGGTTGGTTTGTTTCTGAAGCAGCTTGGCGGTCTCACCTACTTTTCAGCGCTTGGTTGGTTTTATAAAGCATCTGAGAAAGCTTCAGTTTCACGTATTGTACTTGTGAGCTTAGCAATCGTACGTAACTTACTAACATTATAGAATTATTTCCAAAGCACCAAGAATGTTGATACACATCTCTAGAGCCCCATAGGGAGGTGTTAAGTAAGGTGTTTAAGGTAAGTTACAGTGTGATTGGTGTGAAGAAATATCACCGAAATAAAAGTCGCACATGAAGCTGACGGGGGAGATATTTTGGGAGTGTCAAATATATAACTCTGCATTTACATGAAGTTCAAGAGCAAGCAAAACTTCACTTATGATAGAAGTTTTACAAGGTGGAGTATTGATGGGGAAGAGGTACTAGGGAAATTTCTAGAGTGGTGGAAATGTTTCATGTTTTGCTCTGGGTGGTGGTTATGCAAATATAAAATACAGAGATATAGATTTACTGAGCTGTGAAATTCGTGCATTTTAGTGTGTGCAAATTATATTGAACTTTTTTAAGTGTCACAGAAAGTGATGTAGTTCCTAACACAGCAACAAGAGGTACAGCAAAAGAAAGGTTTCCAAGCTGTATAAAGCTAAGGCAATTCATCCTACCTTGAGTCATTCAACAACCATTGAGGGACAGGCTGCATGTCTTACGCAGATGCATACAATAAAGAGGGAACCATCACTGCCCTTAGAGTGATTTCCTCTCGTGGTAAATAGGTGATCAGAATACAATATGTCAACTCAGGGAAGAAGGGTGCTCGCAAAGAGCAGAGGAATGACTAAATGACTGTTCCCAGGAGGGGCTCCCAGCACCTGCACCCTCGTGCACTGGGGCTGCTGGGAGCCAGCTGGTATTTCAGAGCACCTGCACTGCAGGTAAGAAGTGGCTGGAGTTGAACCCATAGAGAAGGACAGGACAAATCACAAAGGACATCACATGTGGCACAGAGAGCTCCACCACCTCGGCCAGGGCTCATCAGTCTGGAACCCCATTAACTCCCACAGACTCTCAGACTCTCAGGAGGGGGTCCAGAGCTTTTCAAAGGGGTTCCTGACCTCCAAAATAAAGACCACTCTTGAGACAAAGAGAGTAGATAACAGATTTTGAACAGATGAGCTAAATCGAGAAACTCTGAAAAGAACAGTTTTGAGGGAGAGAAGATGGACAGAGGGGAAGTAAGTTAAAAGCTCCTATAATAGTCCAAGCCGGACATAAAGGGGGCTTGACATCGAGTCAGGGAAGAGGGGACAGAGCAGATGGGACAGGTCCTCAGGAAGCAGCGATGCTGCGGTTGCCCAGACGGGGAGTGAGACGCAGTGCAAGGGAAGAAGGGAGAAAAGACTGACCCGGTCCCCAGGCGTCTGGGAGCTCAGTGAGACCATGAGTGGGACCAGAGAGTGGAGAAAGGAGTGGTTTGGGGGAAAGTCAGTCAGTATTCTTTGGGGATGAACATGTAACTGAACAGGACCTTCTGGGGCCTTCCTAGGGTTGACCTGCCCCACCCCTCCACCCACCCATGCCCTCTGCCTACCTCTTATCTGGAGAAAAACTTTAGCCTCCTAGGCCTTTTCCAAGTTCCAACGAATAAATTTAATCAGAGATGTGAGAAAATGTAGAAAGAAAAGAAAACAGTCAAGCAAGACGAAATAATAATAGTTTACCCATTAAACAAAATCAAGGACCTTTAGTTCCCCCTCAAAGGTGACAGATACTGTTCTGAGCCATGTCTTTTGAGCTGTTTTGCAGATCCTGAATCCCCCACGAGGTGGGAGAAGTTAACTGTATGCTGCCCACAAGCACGGAGACCCCAGACCAGCTGGAACCAGAAGGTTGATGATGTTGACCCCTGATGACCTCACCACTCACCAATCAGAAGAGTGTCCATGAGCTGATCACACACCCCACAGCCCCCTCCCTCACCCGCCTCCAAAGCCTTTCCCTGAAAGCCTTCAGGGGGTTCGGGTCTTTTAAGCACCAGCTGCCTGCACTCCTTGCTTGGCGCCTGCAATAAACACGGCACCTCCCTTCACCACCACCCAGGGTCCGGAGACTGGCTTGACTGTGTGAGGGTGGGTGGACCCAAGTTGGGTTCAGTAACAAAAAGTCTAGACAGTGTCCTCGATAAAATGTGAAAGTACATGTAGGAGATATTCAAAATGTTCCTTCAATCCCCATAAAGCCATCCTTTGTTAACTCAACCAGTATTGGCAGTGCTTCTGCCGTGCCCAGGGCCTGTGCTGGACTGGAGACTGTGCAGGATGTTCGGGACCGGCATCCTGGCCTCCACTCGTGCCTTCCTTTATTTATCCCTGAATAACTAAACTGCCTTCATGGGGTCTGTACTACGAGGCAAGGTGCCAGGTTCTGACGCACCAGCAGGGCACAGGTGACGGCCCCTGCCTGTCGGCGCCTGTCGGCTGGAAGGCGGGCACTCGGGCATTTACAGCGATAGACTGGTAACCACCGAGAGAAAAGGGGTAGAAGCACACAGAAGCACAAGGAAGGCCTCTGCTAATCTAGGGATCAAAGACGCCCTCCCTAAAGGGCACTCGCTAAGCCGAAGTCTGCAGGACGGAGGGAGGTCAAGGAAGGAAGGGCAGGGTAGGAAAGTCTCACCCAGCCCTGTGGTTCTTAGGTTGTTCCCAGACCGGCAGCATCAGCGTCCCCTGATACTTGCCAGAAATGCAGGTTCTCTAGTCCCATCCCATGCACGACGTCAGAATCTCTGGGCGAGGGCCCCGCCCTCTGGGGGTGTCTAACAGACCCTCTGGGTGATTCTGATGTAAGTTAAGTCTGAGAACTGCTCTCTAGGCAACAAACAAACAAACAAGCAATAAAAGCAGAACTGCGCCTTCAAAGTCTTGTAGGAGACACAGAACAGAGACAGATTTCGTTCAGGTGCTGAAGAAGCTGAGGCATGGCTGAGCCTGGATGAGGGGGCTAGGGAGACATGACACCGGAGACGCAGCCAGGGACCGGATGGCCAAACGGTGTGTAGGTGTTTGGCTTTTACTTGGGGGACAATGGGGAACCATTCAGATGTCAAACATTTGAATGCAATGGATAGAATTGCACTTTAGAAAGATCGCTTTCACTGTAGTGTGAAGATTGCTTTGGGGTTGGGGCAGAGAGATCACACAAGAGGGGAGGTGCAGCACTAAGTCTACAGAGAGATGATGCTACCCTGACTCAGGTGATTACACTGGGGTGAAGAATACTAGGTGATGTGATTTGAGATTATCCAAAACCTGAAGATATGCAGACCACGTGACCTGAGAAATGTGTGCCTGAGGACACCAGGTCAGGGCTCAAGAATGATCCTAGGATGACTGTTTGCAGTAGCGTCAAATGGGAAATACATCAATTGCTCCCCAGTGGAATAGACAAATTCTGATATACTCAACCAATGTATACTATTCAAAAGAAGAGTTAATGAAAGGGAGCTACACAATGACATTCGCGAATTTTAAAACTATATCTTACTAAATAAGATTCAATACACAAAACAACTGCATCAAGTAATGTAATGATATAAATTAACATAACTTTCCAAACAGGGAAAACAAAACTATAAACTTTTCTGAGTTTTTTAGATTCACATTTAAAAAACAAAATATAAAGGAGGAGATTTTACAGAATTTGATGGGATTCCTTGCTGGTGGATTGAGAGATTGCAGAAGACAAGGTGATCCTGCCTGCTTAGGACACTTTGAGGACCAGGTTGAGGGCTACAGACATCAGGTGGAGCTCAGTTTCAGAGAGGGTGAGTTTTAGGGTTGCTTCTTGAAATTTCAGGGATGCATTCTGACAGGAAATGAGTTATTTGGATCTACCTAGCAACGAAGAAGGAGAAGGAAGTCCAGATTACAGAATGATATATAAACAGGTCAGAAAAGAGGGAAGTGCATGTTTTAATTTTATAATAGATTATCCAGTATGAAAGTAGATAGTTGTAGATTAGGTTGTCTGGAAACTAAACCCAGAACAATCTGAATGCCCTTGGCAACCACTAATGTACTTTTCATCTCTTTGGATTTGCCAATTCTGGGTATTTCATAAATGGAATCATACTATGCATGGCCTTTTGTGTCTGCCTTCCAGACTTAGCATAATGTTGTCAAGCTTCATGCATTCTGTAGCATGGAACAGTACTTATTCCTTTTTACGGTGGAATAGTGCTCCATTGTATGGATAGACATTTTGTTTAGCTATTTTAATAGATGGGTATTTGGGTTGTTCCCTCTTTTCTGTTATTATAAATAATACTTCTATGAACGTTTACATATAGGTTTTTGCGTGGACATAGGCTTTATATTAACTTGGGTAATATGCCTACTAGTAGAATTTCTGGGTCATATAATAATCCTATTTTAAAATTTTGCAGAGCAATCAAACTGTTTTCCAAAGTGGCGCACCATTTAACAATGCTACTGAAGTTGTAAATTCTTCACAAATTTGTCAAGACTTGATATTGTCTGATTGTCTGACTTTTTCATTTTAATCATCTTAGTGGATGTTAAGTGTGTCTCTCTGTAGTTTTGATTTGCATTTTCTTAATTATTAAAGATGCTGAGCATCTTTTCATGTGCCTTTTAGTCATTTGTACATCTTCTTTTGAGAAATGTCTCTTCAAGTTCTTTGCCCATTTCTGATTAGGTTGTTTGTCTTTTCTTTGTTGAATTATAAAATTACTTTATATGTTCTAGAGGAAGGACCCTGTCAGATGTATAATTCTCAAATATTGTCTCCTATTCTGCAGATTGTATTTTCATTGTCTTGATGGTACCCTTTCTACCATATAGTTATTCATTTTGATATAGTTTAGTTTATCATTTTTTATCTTGTGAGTTTGGTGTCATAACTAAGAAATCATTGCTTAATCCAAGGTCACAAAGATTTACTCCCACATTTCATGCAAAAACTTTTATAGTTTTAGCTCTTACATTTAGGTCTATGATTTAAGTTAATTTTTGTATATGATGTGAAGTATAAGTACAACTTCATTGTTTTGAATGCAATGTTCAGTTGTCTCTGCAGCATTTGCTAAAAAAAAACCTACTGAGTCCCCATTGGATGGTCTTGACACCCTTGTCAAAAATTGACTACAGAGGTAAGAGTTTATCTCCAGACTCTTAATTCTATTTCATTGACCTATATAACTATATGCTACTACCGTACTGTTTTGATTACTGTAGCTTTGTAGTAATTTTGAAATGGAAAGACTCAGTCCTGCAATTTGGTTCTTCTTCAAGATTGTTTTGGCTAGTCTGGGATCCTTGCATTTATAGGTTAATTTTAAGCTCAGAATGCCAATTTATGAAAAAAGGCCAGCTGCAATTTTAACAGGAATTGCATGTAATCTGTAACCAGTTTGGGGAGCCCTATTGTCTTTCTAACAGTAAGTTTTTTGATCCATAAACACAAAATGCATTTCCATTTACTTAGGACTTCCTTAATTTATCCCAACAATGAGACAAATGTACAAAACTTGTATTTTTTCGGTTAAATTTATTCCCAAATATTTTATTCTTCTTGAGGCTATTTGTAAATGTAATTATTTCCTTAAATTCATTTTTGATTGTTCATTGATAGTTGATAAAAATACAACTGATTTTTGTTTATTGATTTTGTAACCTGTAATTTTGCATAACCCATTTATTAGTTATATTTGTGTGTGTAGCAGGGGAGGGGGGGTGATCCTTAGGATTTTCTATATGTAAGATCATGTTATCTGAGAGTAGATCATTTTACTTCTTCCTTTGCAATCTCAATTCTTTTTATGTTTCTGCCTGATTGCCATGGCTAGAACCTCTAGTATGTTATCAAGTTGAAGTTATGAGAGCACGCATCCTTGTCTTGCTCCTGATCTTAGAAATAAAGCTATCAGTCATTCACCTTTATATGTAATTTTAGCTGTGGGTTTTTCATAGATGCACTGTATCAGGTTGAGGATACTTCCTTCTATTGAATTTTTATTATTGTGAAAGGTAGTTAGGTTTTGTCAAATTCTTTTCTGAGTCTATTAAGATGATCATGTGGTCTTAGTCCCCTCTTCCATTAAGGTCACATTGATTGTTTTCATGTGTTAAACCAACCTTGCATTCCTGGGGCAGATCCCACTTGGTCATGGTATATAATCTTTTTATATGTTTCTGGATTTGGTTTGCTAATATTTTGTTGAATTTCTTTCTTTTTAAGTTTACAGAGGGCAGTTGTGTATAGTTTTTGGAATGTCTTTATCTGATTTTAGTATTGGGGAAATACTGTCTTCATAGAATGAGTAGGGAAGTATTCCTTTCTCTCCTATCATGACAAGCTTTGAGGGTGCTTTGTTACACATTAAAGCTAAGTTACATGAGCATAACAAGCAGGCCTGATAACTAATTGGATGTCAAGAATTAAAGAGAGCAAAGGAGTAAAGATGAATTTTAGCAAGTCTCAAGCATATCCAGAAATGAGGGCACATTTGGATGCAATCACTCATTTACATATTTCCAATGTTTTTACAGGCAGAATGTCAAATCCAGAAAAATTATGTAGATTTTCCCAGACATTCAAATGTGTCTTACTATATTTAGAAAAAGTTGAAAACAAGTAGTTTCACATTTTCATCTAATTTAATTGAACTTTAGCCATTCTCAGACAACGTGTCCAAGTTACTTTCTGGACCTTTAAGCATGTCAATAATCAATCCCACCTTCCCGAGCTCTAAACTTTATTTTACAACTTTAATCACGTTTCCTTGCTGACCCTTTCATCTCAGCTCCACTCCCTAAATAGTACAGCACCTTCTAATGTGTCGTGCTATTTCTGGCTTCAGAGTCTGTCTTCAGAGTCTCTCCCCTCTCCTTATCCTGCCTACTTCTCCAGTTTGCATCCTAGTTTAATTCCATGACCTGGTTAAAATAAGAACTAACCTTTCTTGGTTTCTTTTCTCATTCAGCAGGAGAGGTAGGGTCTACTAACAAAGGCATAAGAACATGAAACAGGGTTCTCTTCTGATGAACTGCATTACATTTCCCACAGTCTGAAAGGAGGAGGGGAAGTTGTAACTGGAGAGTGAGTTGTCACAGCTCAGTCTCTATCCCAGTTCTCCTCACTCAACTGCACTTACTGCCCACACCCTAAAGGGCTCCTTCCTCTGAGCTCCCCTGTATGTGGTGTAGGGATAATCTTGGTATCCATCACTTGATGGGAGTCTTCTGTGAACTCCACGTGGGTAAGGACCACATCTTACTTGACACTTTAACCTAAACACAGTATTTAGCACATGTTAAATGTTAAATTAGTAAACTGTGAGTTAGAAATCTTAAAAATGAAGGTGTTCCTCTGTCAGGACTCTGCAGATATAACTAGAACTGTCTCACAGTAACTACTGTCCAAATATGTCACTTCACCTAGAATCATATATTTTAATATGACGATCACCTTTGGTAAAACTGTGATTCGAGCATACTAGTACTTCATCTTCTGGCATCAGGGGCTTCTCTCTGTTTTATTTTCCTTCTTGCAGATTCCTTCTTTCCTTCTGCATTCATTTACTCATTCAACAATCCACAGACAAGACACAAGACTGTAGGTCGAATAAATTATAGTCTGTGTCCAGGCAGAGCAGTGGAAGAATCAACTAAGTGAGCACTTAAAACATCATAATGTTCAATCATATCCATACATTACAGCTCACAGCTGGTTAAAATCTCCACAAAGATGCACACACAGGCATGTGTATATGTAAAAATAAAGCAGCTATCACCTGCTTTCGATCCAGCTCACCTGAAAATATAACTAGAACATGAAAATTTGGCAGACAGAGATAATCTCTGCTTCATGCCTCTTGCCTATTTTGTTTAAGAAGTGTCATGCCTAAAACCAGCAGTTTAGAACTGCAGGTTTTCATTCCAGCTCTGCACATTTTTCAGGTGAGATAAATATCAACTAGGTTTTTCCCTTCTCCGAGTCTCCATTTGCCCTACCATTCCAGGGGACAGAAGAGCATTTGCTAGACTTCTGCAAGGTTTTGTAGAAGGCAGAAGTTCAAGGCGAATATCTGAGTTCCTAAATCACAGATGCGATTTTCTTTTCAGTGATCACTAATTACTAACTCAGTTCCTGGACAGGCACCAACATTATTTATTCTGGTTTTATGTTCTTTAAGTGGCCTTTAAAAACGGCTGCCCTCACATGGGAATCTCTAAAGATTGCAGTATTCACATTTTACAAGGCTGTTGGTGAGGCAGATGGTAAAACATAAAAGTTGTTCTGATTTTAAATTGAACTGAATCCAATATTGGCTACATGTCATTTTTTCTAGTTGTTCCAAATTAATTCCTTTCTCATTTGTTTCAGTGTGACATACAACTTGGAATTTTTAAAGGATTAGTTGGATTCATTGAATTGGTGCTTTTTAAACTTTTGGGGTGTGTGTCTCTTTTCTGTGATTAAATGCAGGTGAAAACAGTAGACAATTCCAGCACCCAGGTCTTCGAAACCAGAAGGTTCTAAGATGTCCCTGTGTTAGTGTCTCTTTATATTTTAAGCTGACCCTCTTACTTACAGTTAAATTATATGGATTTTTGGATCACTGAAATGACACTTCTTTCAAATTTAGACCAAAGATATGACATTATTTTTAAAATGATACATGTGATACCTAATGGACAGCTTTAATTTTTAAAGTTCACGTAAGAATTCATCACTCAAACCATCGCGACTTTTACGCCGCCACGGGCTTTCCTATTTATTAGCTTTTTTCATTAAAATGAGTCAACCTATTGAAGCATTTGGAAATGAACTTCCAGGAGATCTTTATTTACCAGGAGGGAAAAAACCCTAACACATTCAGGGTGAGAGAAAAGGCACAGGCCGGTTTCCTTAACCATCCTGCAATTCTGTCTACCCTGTCCTCCCAGCCTGCCTCCGCCTCAAGGTCACCTGTCGCCTCTGAGGCTCTCGCTCAGCCATTTGCCAATCGGAGCCTCTGCCAAATCCACAAAACAGAAGCCGAGAGTGAGGCGCACATAAAAGGGAGAGCAGGCTATAAACTGCAACGTGAGTGCAGCGGAAACTCAAATGCTCGCCGGATTTCAGCGCAGAGCTCTTCGGCGGCGCCGTCCGCGCGCACGGGCAGTCTGCCCCAGAGCATCGCGGCCCTGCACCGTCCCCCTCAGGCCACGGCGGCGGCCTTCTCCGTCTGCTCCGCCGGGAGGCCCAGCACGTGGCGGGCCGAAAGGAACGGAAAAGTACTCTTCCCCACAAAACGCTCACGGTCCCCGAAAACACCCATCTTGAGGAAAATCACAAAAATCCAGCGCAGCAGAGTCACTAAAAGCAAGCCCAGAGAGAGGAAATGGCTCAGGCAGGCAAATGGCAGCACACCTGGCACGTGAACGTAAAGGCCTCCACCCGGCACCGCCCGAGAGTCATCGTGCACGTGACCTTCTCAGGACACGCGTGCCGGTCGCTGGGTTAAGACGTCTGCGCGCATTCTCTCCCTTTCTCTTGGCTGAATCCCTGTGCCACGTGTACCCTTATTACCCCATTTTACAGATGAGAAGACAGTGCCTAGAAAGCATCCTGCATAACTGATCAAGGTCAAACAGAATAAGCGCTGGGTGCCTGTCCGGGCACAGCAGTCTGGCCCAAAGCGTCAAGCAAACTTTATCCTGCTCCCCCTGAGAGACTTCCCACTTCTCCCATCTATTTTATGACTTAGTTAATGGCTTTATGGGCGAGAACACAAGGGAATCCTCCACGTAAGATACGCGATTTTCTGGCCCTCCACGCAATTCCCTTTCAAGACCAGTGTTTTCCTCCCCAGCATCCCTCACGTGTCCATCACGTGTCATTTCAGACAACTGTTAGTGGTGTTAATTCCAGCCCATCTGTTTAATGATGTGGTGCAATTTCATGGGACTCCTCCTCGAATGAGTGTTTCTCGTCTTCTAACGTCCCTCAGCACTCCTGCATTTTTCCTACAGACGGCAGGGCTCATCACGGCCCACACTAAAAACAGAGCTAGCATTCGTGTCAGATTCAGTTCAGATTTCACGCCATGGATGTGTGTATTTCTGAATTTAAGACAAGGAACGAGAAGGGAAATTTCTACCGAGCAATGGCAGCTGCAGCTTGACTTCTGCTGAATCCTTCGTGCTCAAGTCCTTCTGACTCCCTCTAGTGCTTTCAGCTCAGTCCTGCATCCACTCTAGTCCGCTGCTTAATGACTTCAAAACCACTGCTTCGTTGATTCATCCACCGACACTGCCGGGCACCTACTACGGGCCCAGCACCGCGGAGCCCCTGCCCCGTGCGGACAGCGCTACCGCGCTAGGATGGGCATTAAGGAGCAGGTCACCCAATGGCCTGCGGGCATCCCCGGACCTCTTCCCTTGCTCTGGGCCTCTCTGTCTTTGTCCCTACGTCGGACACTCTCTCCCCAGGGAAGAGACCCACACCTCGGCTGTCCGAGTCGTAGAATCGCAAGACTGGCCGGGTCTGGTGTCTACGCAGCATCTGGAGAGGAAGCCAGGAAGGAGGATCTCCTGGGTGGCTCCGCAGCTCCCCGCGGAGGGAAATGCCAGGAGGAAAAGCGGCCAAGAAACAGACCGGCCAGAGGCCGAGTTAGTTGGAAGCTTAAGACCTGCAAGATCAGAGAGGCAGCTCGGCGGCTGGCTCAGGGCAAGGTTCGCATTGCCTGGTGAGTGAGAGGTGTGGGATCCTCTCTGGGAAAATCAGGAAAATCAAGGCAGTGAGGAAGAGGGCTGGGGAGGAGTGTGCTGGGTCACACACAGATGGATCCCTTCCAATGCCCATCGATACATGGAGATAAAGGATTTCTTACCCCGGTTCCAGTCCTCACGGTGATTTGGGATACAAGGATGTAATGCTTTAAATGCCATTTCCTGCAAAGGATGAGCAAGTTGGTTCAAAGATGTATTCAGTTTATACACAGGTATGCAGATAAAATTTGTGAAAAATACTATGAAGGTCAGGAATAGGATAATAAGAAAGAGAAATAAAAAAGACAAAGTGTAATTGGATGCGGGGAGCGGGGGAGCTCTGGGCAGGTTTGGAGGAGAAGTCGGTTTGGGAGGAGAGAGGCTTGGTGAACAGGTGTGAGTGGGGGCAGGAATCCCACGCAGTGGGCGCGGCACGGGCGACCGTGTCCAGGAGGCAGGAAGGATAATGACAAAGTTTTAATTGATGAGCCGAGAAAACAGCACAGCGGCTGCAGCGGGAGAGGAAGTCAGAGCCGTGGAGGTCAGAGGCCAGTCATGCGGGAACTGTCAGAGCTTGATAACAGGCACCGAATGGATTTCAGCGACTACAAGGTCACGTTTAAACACCACCTTAGGGGCCTTACAGGACTCAGATGTTCATGGGAACGCTCCAAACCAGCGATGGAAACTGACCTCCCAGTTCCCAGAAATCTGCAAAACTGAAGGTGATAATTATCAATGGTTAGAACTGCAAAGTGCCGTGGGAAAGGGGTCCTGACTGGCTGAGAAAATCAGGGGATGCTCAATGCTGTTTACACTGACAATGTCCAAAATGGGCCATTTTCAGGCGTTCTGAGATTGAGCTGAGGAAGGGCACGTCAGGGATGTGGTCAGGGACGCTGGCAAAGGCAGAGGAGGGAAGAAAAGGGTGCCGCTCCCCGCGGAACAGCCAGAGGTTAATGCTTGGCCCAGCAGGAGGCTTGGAAGGACAGAGGAGGGCACTGGGGTCTGAGAACACGCCAGCTTGTTGAGTTCAGTCCCAGAAATTTCCATGGGGGCCAGGGAGGACACGAGGGCCCCCTTTCAGGCTAGCATCACACATCTAGGAGCCTGAGGACCAACCCTCCATCAGAGAGATACGAGAGCCCTGTGGGGCATTGGAACATTCAAAGGGATTCCTTTTCTTCACACAGAGTAAGTCAGATAAAGAGTGTCCGGGTTAGATAACCAAAATGAAACATTCTTAGACGTTTTACTGAGACAGCCTCCTTAGAAACATAGGTAATTAAGTTCTTGGCACGTACGGCTATATTTAGCTACAAAGTGTAATTCTTTCACAGGAGTCTAATGTGTCAATGAGTAGATCCTCTGGGGAATGAGATTAATGTGTAACTATGATACAGGGCCACAATTAAGGGGACAAGAGATTTGATTATAACCAGAACCCTATTACTACCACCAGACATGGTTTATTTCCCACACTACAGACTACCGATAACTGCTGGAGAAGCAGGAATGTTTACACATGGACTGCAAGTTTCAAAAGTGCATTGTCCTACTGAGGTCTCCCAAATCCACCCATCCATCTGGATGTCAAGCACACTCTCCCTAAATGCTATCTTCATTCCCTCTGCTTATGAGTGCATTCTTCCTCCAAACGTTACAGCTAGTGTCTGAATCCCTCCCAGGCCTCCCAGAGAAAGTCTCACAGTTAGGTCCTCGGCGCAGGAATCTTTTCCACCAAAATATCACTAGTATCCCTTAAGACACTATACACAGTAACAAAAAAGGTTAGTGATGAGATGCTTCTTTTGGAATCTCAACCAGCATGTAAGGGAACCAAAGAACACTTCTGACACCACGTCGAGTCTTCTCCCCTAAGACTCCTTCGTCGCCCATGCTCAGCTTGAAGAGGTTGCAGAAGATGGACCTTTGCCCCTTTTCTGTAGAAATGGAAGGAGAATCTGGGAGTGGGGATTGTAACTGAGGAGGTGAGACTGGAACTGGGCCCCGCAGCACCTCAGCATTACTCCAGATCCATTTCTTAGCTGTGACATGGCTGTGCTGTTATGCTCACTAAGCCTGAATTCTACCCCAGTTCACCATGAACTTGGCTTAGCTGGCTGCTGCTGCAGAGAGCTGGGGATGCATGTGGAGACTAAAGAGTAGCTGTTCTATGGGCTTCACCCTTGTTCCTTATCCTTCAGGACAAGCTAACCAGAGATTTACGACTTGGATAATGTTCCAACTGCAAGCAAGACTTGACGGCTACTTGGAATCTTGTGATCAAGACAATCACCGCTGAAAATAGAAGATTACTCCCTCCCCTGCATGTAGCCCTTTCCCCTTTTCCCTGCATAATCTCCAAGCAAAACGTGGGGCGTTGGGATTTGGTTCTTTGGGACGTGAGTCCACCTTCTCCCCAGGACTGTTGGCTTCCTCAAAAAAGCTATCTTTCCTTTTACCTAACACCTGTCTCTCCATATTGGGTTTCTTTTTTTTTTTTTTCTTTTAATTGAAAAAAAATTGACACAAGTTAACTTATTTACAAAACAGAAAGAGACTCACAGACATAGAAAACAAACTAATGGTTACCAAAGGGGAAAGGTGAGGGAGGGATAAATTAGGAGTTTGTGATTTGCAGGTGCACACTACTATACATAAGACAGATAAACAACAAGGTCCCACTGTTTAGCGCAGGGAACTATCCTGAGGACTGGATTCTTGCGGGAGGAGCGGCTGAACCCGGGCTGGGTACCAGCGCTTTGTGTACACTCTCTCTTTCACTTTCAAACCAAGCTCTAGGTAAGCAGGGCTTTCCTTGCTGTCTGAAATACAGAAAGAAAAATAGTTTGGACGCTGGAAATTGTTCCAGGCCCTTTCTCTTGCATCGTTCTGCTCCCTCAACAGAAGCTACACTTTCCACCCCTGTGTTATTTTCTAAGTTCACCTCCAAATTCAGTGGCGAGTTCTCACCAACAAGAGACAGTTACGGGAGCAGAGGTGGAAAATGAGTGTTTTAAAGACGAAATTTCTTCTAAAAACATTGAATTATTTTCTGGAAGACTATTCCTCAGTATCCTCCAGAATATTACAGGACCAAACCGTCCATTTATAATGTGGCCTTCACTTACCATTTGAAAATCGAGACAGAAAGATTTCTCAAAAGCTAGACTCTCGGCCTAAGTGACAATACATAGCATATAATTCTCTTCCTGTGTTTGGTGACGTTTTAATGTTTCAGCAGATCAGTGACACATTCAATGACTGTTTCGGTTTTTGAAAAATACTCCTGACTGGGAGAGATTTAATTGTTGTCAAAACACATCAAAGCACCTACCAATGTCTTAAAATCTACACATGGTGTTTAAACAAGATTTGCGCTTATATACAAAACGCCTACCAAAAAGGACATCAGAGAGGTGAGAGTTAATGAAAGTACAAATAGGCTACAAAGATCTAAAAGGTCGAAAGAAACGGAAGTCACTGAAGACACAGGGTGCCCCAGTGCAGGCAGGAAGGCTGCTTTCTGCCAATTAAATGTCACACTTTCTCAAGATGACCTAAAGGCCAAGGAACCAAACACAGTGTTAACTTAGTTCCTACCTAAATTATTCTAAACTCAGGCAGGGGCAGGGAGTGGAGCCACGACCTGGCACGCAGGGAAGCGCGCTCCTGCCCTGTGGGCCCTCGGGATTGTCTCATACTTTCCCTGGTACACAGTCTTCCAGTACACACTATACAGAGGAGCTTAGCATCATCTCAAAGTTTGAAAAAATTATTATATTATCATTATTAGCTGAGGTTTAGGTGACCATATGCTTTACAGTTCTCTAAATATGGAAGCATTATTTTTCCCCTTTGTCTCCTATAGATATGACCCCAAATTATGTCCTGTCTCATTTAAAAAAAAATCTATAGGGATGGAGCCTACTGCAGGTTCAAATAATTTACTCTAATGATGATGATGGTGTCTAACTACAATAAATAGCACACATACACACACACACACAAAATCCCTAATTTTTGCTTTAAGAAGCTTCCTAATTTTCCATTTTTTCACAACACTGTCTAAAGTCCATCAAATATGAGTTTCAAAAGATTATAACTCGGCTGCAGTGTCCCTGGGCTGCACGCCTCCGAAGGAGAAACGCGTGTTGAATGGAAGCACATGCTCACAATTATCTCTGACCTACCTCTCGAAAAGTGGTTCCTCTTTGTAGATTTTTATATGGGTCAAAACACCTACACCCTGAGTTCAAAGTCATGTAACAACCACTCGAGTAAAAAGGATCTCTTACATTTTTTTTCTCACCACATTTCTTTCCATGAAGAGAAAAAAAAGAAACTTACAGTGAAACATGTATCACCAGTAGCTTCCCAGGAGTCAAAAAATACCTTTTTTTAATAAGACTTGCTGGAAAATATGAAGTTGAGAAAGTGGATTCGCTTATAAAAACCATAGTGAAATGAGGAAGCGGCCAGCATTCACAGCAAGACCAGGTTCCCACTCAGAGATCTGTCATGGGCTGCATGTGCTAATGCTCAACGCAGCTAAAATGAAAGGGGGAAGAAAACAACGGTGCTGCAGCTGATACAGCTGTTGCTAAGTTTCAAAGCATTTCTACTTCAAAGAACAAGAATTTCTAACAGAAATTCTGTTGGACCATCAAGTGGGCGGTCAATTTTATAGTAGCCACCATTTCTAAAATGACTGCTAGAACTTCAACAAGCGCAAAGTCACGGACTGAGTCAGGGTTCACGACAGCGCTGCGGACAATACAATGTTAACCAAAGAATGTCACTGGCTGCTTCTGAGCTGCCGGACACAGTTCCATGCACCTTGCAGGAATTATGTCCACAGCTCCACGGAGTAGTTAAAATGTTAAAATTACCCACATTTCATAGGACGATAAAGCTACCAGAAGTTTAGCAAATTAAGCAGCGTCAAAGATAGGGGAACTAACAGAGCCAAAATACAAGCCGGGTTCTGTCTGACATCACTGCAAACTCTTGAGTGACTTTTGCTCATCAAAGCCCCCCGCCCCACACTCCTAGGGCAACATTGCCAGAAATTTTGCATTAGAATTAAGAGTACTAGAAAAACGTAGCCTGAAAAAGTCAAGGATTCGGGTAAATACGAGTAATTAGAGAAGGGACGGCTTTGTTCGCTGGAATAATTTTGTTTGTAGAATAGGTCCTTGGAGGGTGTGTCTGGACAGAGGAGGCTGCAAATGGCCGGTCAGATCTCTGCTTAGAAAAACTGAGAAAATTTCCCCAGGCTTTGAATAAAGTCTGCTGTAATCACAAATATATTTTCTTTTGTGGACTTCTCTGTTCATGATGTACAGAGGACGGAAAATCAAAAAAAGAGTTCCATTTCTGAACTCTCCTCATGCCACACTGGGGAAACATGGATGGTTTTGTGAGACCATCAGAAATTTAGCAAATGGCACAAGAAGTGGTCTTGAACCAAAGAGAATCATAAACATTTCAGTCCTCCCCTCTCCCCGCAGGAAGTCACAGAATTCTCTAGGCAGGCATTTGATTTTAGACATCATTGGGGGCTTCAGTTAATTTCATTCACTCACAGATGCCAAGTATATTCATGGAGCACGTACCACGTGCAGGATGTTCCCCACATGACACCTCTCTGTATGAGACAGAAATAGACGGGGACCTATGACGGGGATGGACGCAAGTTTACAAATCAGTAGCCTAAGGGAGCACAACCCTTGTCTCCTGAGGTAACAACGATGAGGAAAGATGACAAGGAAATAGCTGTGTGAGTTACAAATAAACCTCTGGTAACTTTGTTCAATAATCCATTTGTCCAAGTACAAGATTTCCTGTTCTTGTTCTCAAGATAGATTGTAAGTCAGGCGGCAACACTGTTTTAGGTTCCAGTGAGTAGAAACAGTGTGAGTGGAGACCATAAGTGTCTCTTCAAATCACAAAAGAAATCAACACATACTTGTCCATTCCTATTTTGCCACGGTCACCATTTTTTTAATGAAAGAGCAGGTCCAGCCACAAAAATGGATACTTAGAACTTATATAAGATAAGAACAGTTAAAGAAACACACAAGATGTTGGGGGAAAAAAAAGCCCCTCAAATTATCACTTTAATAGCAGCCTTTAATTTTTTTTTTCAATTAGAGGAAGACAATTCACTTTTGGTTTGTTATATGAATTTGGAATTTAATTTTTAAAATTTGGAAACACAGAATCTTTCCAAACCAATTCATTGATACGAGTTAGAATTTTACTATCTCTGTGTTAGAGATAAGAAAACTAATGTTCGACTAAAACAAAGTTATTTGTACTCCATCAGCATTCAATACCAAAAAAAAAAAAAAGTCATAACTCCAGGAGAATCTAAATATGCTCCAAAGTGTTGAATTTGGGTGGAATCCTAGCTTAGGTTTAAGACACACACACACTCAGTCCTTCTACTGTTTATTTTGTAGAATGCCACAAAATGGTCCCTAGATACTAGAGTGTCATTCTCTTGAAGTCAGGGCCCTGTGTCTGACTTACCCTTTGTCTTATTGCACAGTGTCTGGATCATCGCAAGTGCTCAGTAAATGTTTGCTGAGTAAATAAATGAAAGTAACACTGACAGTGATCGCTGCCCACCTGTCTCGTTTATCTCACTGCTGCAGCTATCTCCAAAATGCTGATGCCTAGCCTCGCCTGTACTGACAGCAGCCCTGAATAAATGCACATGTTTTCAGAGGTGGAACAGCTGCGTCTCTGGATGGAGACACGGCCAGCTGTTCAAAGGACAGTTCAGGTACAGGCTGGTAAAGCAGGAAGAGTCCATCTTTTACACTGTGCACCTCTATTTCCAAACACATTTAGGCAGTCACGGGATATGCATAATATTAATTGGTCTTCCATTTTAAAACCATCCCCTAGGTATGGAAGACATCACAATGGTTATGAAATGCAGTATAATTTTATCCACCTTGAACACAACCATGTGAGACTGTCATTTTTATAGATGAAAGGCTATGGCATTTCAGCAATTTCTTATGCTTTAAGCTGAATAAATGTAAGGTGTGGCTCCTAGAGACTGGAAAGTGGAGGAGAGAATGGCCGCTCAGAAAAGGGTGACCGCCCGGAGTGAACAGCTGTATTTTACAAAATGAGGAGTTAAGAAATATCCTCTATGATCGATAGAATGATAGATGCAGGTTCAAGTATATTTTATTTTTATCTTTTTTTACTAACAGAGGCACTGGGGATGGAACCCAGGACCTCATGCACGCCAAGCACACGCTCTACCACTGAGCTATAACCCCCACCTCCCAAGTACATTTTTTGAGGATACAAAGTTGAATGTATATTCAACTGAGCGGGTGAAAGGGAGCTGGAGGAAGGCATAACGGAAGGTAAGGGGTGAGCTAAATCCTTATCCATCACAGCAGGCTATCGATAGACAATGCCTACATAAAACCAGTGCATACTGGTACATACTGGTACGTTGTTAGGAATCTGGAGGTAACTCCCTAAAGAACTGAAATCAGAAATAAATATGGTCGTATCTGGAGGGCAAAACTAGGTGAACACACTGTGGGGCAAGAGATTGCAGGTTTTTCTTACGAGCCCTTCAGTTCCGTTTAGTTTACAGTAACCACATTGTGTACCACTTTGATACAAACATGTTTTACGGGAGTAACCAAAGAGTCTAACTTCTGAATCGGCTGTGAGTGTGGAACGAGCTACTGCAAATACAGGGCGAGCAGAGCCTGGCTTACGGGAAGCACTAATACTTTCCTCAAAGTCACTGTCACGGTTGAAAACGTCAGACAATCTAGATACTATAATCCTACAAAAATACACCATGTTTTGTGAAAAACAAGGGAAAATGGGTGTAGTTTTAAGTTGCACTATACACATTATGGATGCATTTAAAATGTATGTTTATGTGTTCTCCAAAAAGAAAAGTAACTATTTTCCGCTACAAGCTTCAATCCTAGGTTATACCTAAGAATTTGCTGAGGCAGATATTAACTGAAAAACTCACTTTCTTTCCTTCTTTGTCTTCTTTGCCAGTATTTTCTTTTTCTAACATATGATTCCCTCAGGATGACTTTCAGAATTCAGATTTATTATCTTTAGCTTTAATGAGAGCTAAGATTATCAAGAAAATGATTGCATTAAACTATGCTGACCCTAACTACCAAAAAGCAAAAGCAAAAACAGAAACAAAAACCCAAAAGGAGTTTGATAGTGAAATACGCACATTCTAAAGTTAACATAAGGGACTTAAAATTAGCTTGTGGAAAATGCAGGGTTAATCATGCCTGGGTTTTCCCTCCACTCCTAAAAGGAAGTGTGAACTAGAGTTGACCCACTTAACCATAGTGCGGATGAGAGGCTCCAACCAGAAAGAAAACACAAGCTTTGCAAATCTCTCGTCTGCATTGACTGAGTCTCTGCCTGCTGATCTGGTCCACACTCAGTGTCTGAGACATCGCTCTCCTCCCCCCAGCCCTCCCCAGGCAGCTGATGGGGCCAACTCCTGTAAGTCAAAGCCTGACTTTAAAAAAAAAAAAAAAAAAGTCATTCTAGAAAACAAAGAAGCTCAGGTCGACCTAAAGGCAGCCCCAAATTCAGCCCACAGCACTTGGCTACTGCCTTTTGTGGCCGTCACACAGATCTGTAATTAACAAGGAGACTGAAGTCTGCACAAGGTAAGAGAAAATATGAAAGCCTTGAATTTGTAAAGGACTCTGACTTGGGCACTGCTTTTTATCTCCAGAAACACTCAAAGGAGCCAGTGTGGTGAACATCAGAGTCAAGGCAAGAAATAAAGCTAAACGTTTACCAGTAAGAAATGTCACTCAGGATGAAACGGAGGGGAGCTGAGGGAGGGAAAAGGAGGTGCGACAATCAGCAGCTTTATTTACTGGAAGGATCAGAGGCTGCCCAGAGCCAAGTCCTTGCTCTGTGTCAAAACACTCCCCAGCAGGTGGAGGGGCCCACGGCAGCACAGTAGCTAGGCAGCCCGACGCCTGGAGCATCCGTGCGGGAGCAGCCCTCATTAGAGACCAGGCGGAACTTGACTAGAAGATCATCACACTATAAGTGCAATGGTCATTTTAAACACTTGGGTACATAACTTAGTGTAATATTCAAAACTGTTTTTGAGGAAACTTGAAAAAAACCCAAAAAACTCAAGAGCAAGCTCTGAGTCAGGTCCAGATTTTTTTTCCGGACCTGGACCAGTCATGTTGGGCTGGGGAGATTTGACCTGATTCCTTGAATCCATTCAATTTTGCAGACTGAATGAAACAAACCTAACAATTCTATTTTAAAAAACTGAAGAAAAACTAACAAAGGCAGTGTGAACTATGGTTTTCCCAGTCTGACTGTCCAAACGTCTGTGGCTGATCACTGAAAAAAAGAGAGATCTACAATTCAGGTTGATTAAAAAGGAGAAATAAAATGTACAGGAAGAACAAATCCCCGGGGGAAGTTAACAGTTGACATTTTTATCTCAGAATTTTTCAGGCAGTCAAAATACCCTTAAAATATGTAGATTGAATATATTTAAAAGAGTTCAAAGTCTGGGCAGGAATAAATTATTACATGCATATATGTATTATATGTATATGTGTGTATGTGTATATGTATGTACATGTGTGTGTCTATATATATGATCCAGAAGTCACCCTGGCTTAGCTCTCAGCAAAAGCAATCCATAACTGATCACAAAGAAGGAAGAAAATACTCCCTTTTCTCAACTTTTGTGAGTCACAACATCACAGAATTTTTTACTTAGAAGGGCACTCACTGCCGACTGGATCAAGCTCCTTCCCAGCACAAGAGTCCCATCCAGCCAGGCCTGATATTTCTAGGCGCTCACGACTGCCACACCTCAGGCGGAGATGCTACAGAATCTGTCACTTGCTCACAACACAGGTGGAGCCTAAGAGAACTCATCCGGCTGCAGGGGTCGTGTCACGCCACCCAGGAGGTGTTCAAGCACTGCGCCCCAGAGCTGCCTGAACGTGTCCGGAACCAAAGGTTCCGCTGGGGACAGGTAACGGGGAAGTCCAGGATCAGAGCCAATCCTCCGGCTGGAACTTCAGCCTGTTTGTGGAAAGGGGGCAGGGCACCCTCACCCGGCTAGGAGGAGTGTGGCTGACAATGGTAGAATGAACCAGCTGGGATTCCAGAAACAGCTGAATTAGTCGGAGGGTGAGGGAAACAAACCCAGGTGAAGGTGGAGAGGGACAGACAGTGCCCTCCAGCCCAGACCCCCAGGAGCCTCCTGAACTCAATGCCTGAGGGAGGACACACACCCCATCTCCGGAAGAGGGACTTGTTACAGGACTGGCACCTGAGTTAGGGAAGTTTGGAGTGGGTCCCAGGAACCAGGGTTCTCTCTCTCTGGGTCAGATGATGTCAGGACATCGGGTTCATTCCCTGGTCTCAGTGGTCTTCTCCCTCAGGAGGGAGGACTCCTAACCGCAGGACAAGGCTGTCATTGGTCAAAGAGCAGCGTCACTCATGTTGACCAGAATGCGGGACGTCTGGTAATTTCCGTGGCTTGAAGAATGTTCATGGTGCTTGGAGGGACCTAAAGATTATCATACTAAGTGAAGTAAATCAGACAAAGACAATTATCATGTGACATCACTTACATGTGAAATTTAAAAAAAAATGAAACAAATGAACTTATTTCCAAAACAGAAACAGACTCACAGACATAGAAAACACACTTACGGTTACCAAAGGGGAAAGAGATGAGGAGAGGTAACTACGGGATACTGACACGTTTTAACTGACTGTACTTCAATTAAAAACACAAGGAATATAGGATTAGCAGATACGCACTACTGTATGTAAAATAGATAAAAAACAAGGACCTACTGTACAGCACAGGGAACTATATTCAATATCTTGTAATAACCTATGATGGAAAGAACTTGAAAAAGAATATGTAACTGAATCACTTTGCTATACACCTGAAACTAATACAATATTGTAAGTCAATTATATTTCAATAAATAAGTAAATAGAATAATGTTCATGTCTTTGTCTGTATTCATACGGGACGATGGAAGGACCTTGTTTCTGTCTTGACCCACCACAGACACAGAGCGAAGCCAGTGCTGGGAGGAGTGCCCACGTCCAGCAGCAGACCAGCTCAGGCTGGCAGTGCGCGCCGGGCAGCCCCGCGCTCTCCTGGGAGGCGGGCTGGGGGTGTGGGGTGAGGCGTTCCTTCTGGACGGAAGGCCTGGCTTGCTGTCCAGCTCCCTGTGGGACCCTGGCAGACACTCTCCTGCAGTCACATTCTAAGTGCAGCTCTGTCCCAGGTGTGAGGGGAGAGTGGGGACCCCTGATCCTGGGGGGAGGGTGGGGTGAGTGGAGTCACAGGTCGGGTCTGAGGGAGGCAGGGGCTGGGGCTGGAGGTATCAAACCCCTCACCAGCTGGTCCGGCCCACACCTGCCTAGTGTTCTAGGTAAACACTTCCCAGTGTCATGGGTCAAAAGACACCACTATGTCAACCACAGTCTGTACTCCTCGCTGTTAAAATACACAGAGAAACTATGTATCTGCCAGACTTTGGCTTGTAAAGAATAGACTGTACCAGCCTGTCGCCGGGGTGCCTCGATGGGCCCAGACCAGGGAAGCCCTGTAGTCTCAGGAGCAGCTCACGCCCTGCCCCCGCCGCGCTGCCCCTGGGTAGGTGACCCCAGAACCCTCCACCAGGACTCCGCTCTGTCGGATTAACCCGGGTCCAGCATCCCTTCCGCACCTGTCACACAGCTTAAATCGTCCAGTGTTGACTCATGCTTGGATTTTAAACTTCCCTAGAACAGTTCCTTGAATATTTCAGTTTATTTAATCTCTCTGTGTTGTGTTTTTACACCTAGCTGTAACTCTGCTCAACACTTCTAATAAATTATGCGCATCTCAAGGAGCTGTCAGTCGTTTCTTAAGCATTATAGCCACCTGTACTTAGCCACCCTTCATCCGCTCGCACGTGTCAAGAGAGAAAGGATCACCCCAGTGGATAACATGGGAATGTCGGTAAGAGTTCGCATCTGTTACAGAGTAAGAGATGTTGTATTTCATCTGTGTTCACAGAACCAGCAACAGAGGTATCACCAAACCAGGTCAGTTTAAGTCCATGGAGAGAGGGGCAATTTTATTTTGAAAGAATTATAGTTATCATTTCTTGTGGAAAAGAGCCCTGTGGCTTATGAATTCAGATAAATAAAAAATTATGTAGAAGTCTCCTAGTTCAACAGTGATATACTTTGTTTATTAAAAAAACAATCTTTTGCCATCAAATCCTACGTGAATGGCCGCACGTTGCTAACAAAGCACTGAAGATAGAAAAAACCGCCATGCCGGCGAGGGAATACACTCCCCAGAATACGACTGTAGGAACTGGGATGTGCCACCCCCAGATATGCCACTGTGCCACGTGGCCTGCTCTGTGCTGTCACTGCTGGCAAAACGGCCAGTGCAGGAGAGGCTTTCTCTGCACTCTGCCTGGAGACAAAGCCTCCCACAGAAAAAGGCAGAGTCGCAGATCACCCGCCCCCTCCAGCCGGAGCCTCCCTACCCGAGAAGGCGGGAGACTAGAGGTGGACCTCACGCTGTGGTACCTCCCACCCCTTCTTCTAAGGGCGCATCCATCTTTCCAAAATCACTTATCCTGCCCTGGGAGGCTCACGCCCCTCCTCCCCTTCCCCTGTTGAATGGTATTGAACCCTGAATTCTAAGCCTTCTCTTTGGGTTACAAATTTCCCCCTGGTGTATACACAATGTATACAGTTGTAAAACTTCTAGCTGGTTTTTCTCTTGTCGATCTACCTTTTATTACAGGGGGTCTCAGCTAAGAACTCAAGGCAGCAGAGGAGAAATTATTTTTCCTGCCCTACAGTCGCTGAGTACACACACACACACTCACACACACACTCACTCACACACTCACACAGGATTTGTTCCTTAATGATTTTTCATTCTAAGTCTCAAAAACTAGGTAAACATCTCTTGTCGCTTACTTTTGAATATTTTTTAACTCAAATGCTTCCATCCATAGAGTGCACACACCGGCAGGTCGGGTGCTCTCCCTCAGAGCTGCAGGAGTTCTCATGAGCGGCCCAGAAAGGGCGAGAAGACAGGAAATGCTCTTTCTTGCTTCTCCACACTCAGCCGTGTTACACTCAAAGTCAGGACCTTTTCCAAATTTGCTAGAAAAAGACAGCGTCAAGCGCCAAATAAAAGCCTATTTAACTTCTTTTTATTTGAAACTTCAAAGTAGGTCATTTACACAGCGAGGACAAGGAAGAAGAAAGAGAAAGCCGTTAACATACAAACGAAGACTCAACAACAGAGAAACCCAAATCCAAATGCTCCTTTTTTCTCTAAAGCACATTGTTCAGTATTATCGGGGAAAAAAGTCACAAAATTAGTTTCGTTGTTAAATTTCCTTCCAATCATTATGAAAGGCCATTGACTGTAAGCTAACAATGAAAAAGCAAAAAAAAAAAAAAAACCCCAAAAAACAGCAGCCTAGTGCTCAAAATAAAGGACTGGAAACATTAACCATTTATGAACCTGAAGGCCAGCCTTTTCTCTCTTTTAAAAAGCAAGTGACTCAGCGTTTTCTGTTGAACTCAGTTTTCAGCGATGTTGTCCTTTGCATGTTTAGGGAAAAAATCCTGTTCTCATCCACCAAGTCCATTTCCTGGAAGACTGGAGATCTTACTCACCTCAAAAATGAGGTTCTTGGTGACAGCAACCAAGCTCATGTTCCGGGGTGCCTCCTTCCTCCTTCTCAAACCTCAGGGTGCACACAAAGCACACAGGGGTCTTGTTCAAAAGCAAGTGGGATTCAAGAGACCTGACTCAGGACCTGCCCCAGCGTTTCCAATGAGCCCCAGGTGATGTCAATGATGCTGAACTCGGAAAAACTTCAGCAACCCACGACCCACACCCAGGACTCAGAGTAAGCACTTAGGTAGTAGGGACTGAACCTCTTTATGTTAAATGATTTCAACAAGTGGCCACAATACACTGGGTCAGTTTCCTAGGGCTGTAGTCACCGAGGGCTGCAGCTGGGTGGGTTGCAACAGAAACTCATTCTTGCGGTGCAGGAGGCTAGAAATCTGAAATCAAGGTGTTGGCAGGGTTGTGTCGCCTTTGAACCCTCCGGGGGAGGATGCGTCCCCACCGCTTCTCATTTCTGGTGTGCCTGGTATTCTTGGCGTTCCTTGGGTGGTAGACACATCACTCCGATCTCCACCTCCATCTCTGCATCATGCGTTTGTGTCTCCTCCGCCTCTATGTCCTCACACGACGTTCTCCTCTCTGGGCGTCTGTGTCCAAATGTTCCTCTTCTTATAAGGACATTGGGCTGGAGCCCACCTGACTTCAGCGTGATCTCATCTTAGTCAGTCTGCCAAATCCCTGTGTCCAAATAAGCTCACACCCACAGGTACCAGGGGCTAAAACTTCAACACGTCTTCACAGGACACGATTCAACCCAAAATGCGTGCCCATCGCAGCAACGTTTGGGACCTGCTAAAGCTGTGTTTCTCCACACTCATTGCTCATCAGGACCACCTGGGGAACTTTCCCAATTACACCCAATAAGTCTGACCCTCCAGGGGTAAAACGAGGCATCACCAAGTCTTTAAAGCCTCAGGCATTTCTAGTGCATTGCAAGGGTTGAGGACCACTGCCTAAGACGCAGCTTTTACAGCTCTTGTGAAAATGTGTACTCTTTCAAAACAGATGTTTGCATTTTCTTCTTAGCACGAACTGGAGGAAAATATACTGGTTAATTAGTCTATGCTAAATATACGCTGCTTAAAAAGCAGAGGCTTTTTGATAACACTCTTTAAAAACCCAAAAGTTTCTCATCAACGTAATTATAGATGTTTGGTAATTCCTTTAAAATGGACATAATACATATTATAAAATAGTTACTTGGATATCTAGTCATTAGAGATGTTTAGAAATAAAGGTACAGGTTTAAGGAAGAAAATGCATATGAGAGAATTAAGCTGAAGAGATTTGAGTTTGGGAAATTAATCTGACTACATTCATGATATCTTAACACCATCTTCAAGTCTTGCCATGGTGTCCTCTCTCTAATTTTACTCCAAAGGGGCTATAATATAAAACTGTATTTGGACTATTCCCTCCAAATTGTTCCCAATTTCCCAGAGTCATGATTTCAGAAAACACTTGGAATGGCTTCTAAGTTTTTTAAATAGACAGGTGCATTTTCTCAGTAAAAGAGGAAAAGGAAGAATGAGGTATTCAGTAAGTACCGTCAGCCTGGACCTCTAGAAAACGCCGAGAAAAGGCTGAAATGAGCTATATTGGGTGCCGTCTTCTTCTCTGCACTGAGGACAACCCTATATCAGCATTTGCTTCACTGCTACAGGGATCACTGGCTAGACAGTAACAGCAATTTTATGAAACAATAAAGTGCATGGTTTTCATTATAAGATGGCAAACAGTAAGGAGTCAGAGAAATACTGGTATATGATAATCCAGAGGAAAACAGTGTGTTAATGAGAACAGCAGCTAGTAAACTGGGAGATACAGCTGAGTAACACGTGAGTAAAGCACTAACAGGGGAGTGTAGCCAAGCTGATTAATCAGGTTAACAGTAACAAACAAGCCACACATCATGTTCAATGTGTGGGTTCCACAGAACTGGGACACAACCCATCATCCCAACCAGGACCCTGGAGAGGAGCAGTCGTCACTATTAATAACCATGCAAGGACTGTCTCCCAACCTGAGATGTGTGGTCACTGTCCTCTTAACCTGCTCTGCCACGATGCTTGACTTCACTTTCCCTGCCACTGCCTTAGCCCTTTCTAATGTCTCTTCTACAAGCAAACATGAAAGAGCATGCTTTTAGTGCACAATCGATTCCAAAATGTACACAGAACCCACAAATACTGTATCATTTTATGAGTAAGAATAGGCTACATTATGCTGTGGGGAAACCAACCCCAAACCCCAGGGGCTGAAAACAACCCAAGCCTCCTTGTCCTCCGTGGTCTGCACCTGTCCCGGGTAGGCAAGGGCTCTGCCCAGGTTAGCTGGGAGCATCGCCAGCCCAGCCTCCAAGGCCCCCCCACAGGAGTGAGTGACCCGCCCTGGAAAAGACACAGGGACACTTTCTGTCTCATCTCATGTGCCCGAACTCACCATGTGGTGCCACCCAACCAAGAAAGGTCTAGATCATGCAGTCCTGCCTGGTGTCTGGAAGAGGTGTAGCGGAACCATTTGTAGCTGTAATTAATGAGCACCGTAAAACTGCCGCCTCATTCAGGATCTCGAACCGTGCTCTTGTTCTAGAGACCCTTCTAGTTCCAGGGGCTGAGACGGGGTTGCTTTGGGAGGGAGGCAGTCTGCTCTCTTTCTCTCCTTCTTAAGTAATTTTTTTCTGATTTTTGTCTTATTTTATATTCTTTTTATAATTTTCTACTAAATGTAGACAAATCGGCTCCTGCGACAAAAATGCTACAGATCAGACCATATTTTACAGATGTCACTTTCTCTGAATTGAGTCACTGAATTTAGTCTTAAGTTGCTCTAACGAACATATACATAAATAATATTTGATCAGAAATCAGAGAGTGCAAACAGTTATGTGCATTTAAACTGATTCAAAATTGATTTTAATAGAGAATAAACCTCAGAGAGTCCCTCCTTCCTTTTAATTCTTAATTTTAATCTTCTGGTAATGCTTCCTCCATAGATATTAAAGTATTTTAACTCAAACAACAGCACAATGAATGACATGGAAAAAGCAAGTTACCCAAAAGCATGATTCAGTATTTACAGAAATTAATGTATATCTTATCTGTAAACTCCTTTTTGTTCAAGGACTGGATGCACAGGTGCCAGAAAGCTAGCGGTTACAGTTGTTCTGCTGGTGATACTGACGGCGGCTTTAATTCCTTCATTTTTCTTATCGTTGTTTTCCAAATTTTCTTCTTTGTGCCAGAATCACCTTTGTAATTTAGAAAAATTACAGAGGAATACAAAATCCCAAAGCGAATAAATTATGATCATTCATCACCCCAACAACAGATCCATTTGTCAACAGATCCATTTTCATTACTTAAATCCTCTTCCATCTTTACCCATGTAAATGCAATAATATAAACCTTAATTTCATTGAAAATTATCACAAAATTAGCCTCAGTTTGAAAAAGTGACAAAATAAAATATATCACCTTCCTAACTATTCAAAAATAGTGATATATCCCTGGATTGTACTATTTCAAGTCCATGATGCTTGCTTGTGCTGTTCATGCTGAAATGTGAGGTTCAAATCCACAATGTACTAACATTTAAAGGTCTAACAACCCCAAAAGAATAATGTAATCATGTTTCAGGGAAGCTTTCTGTCTAAGTAATCTCTCTTCTAGAACCTCTGCATCTGAATACCGGAATTCCGAGAGAACACCACCATCAACGCTGTCAACATGATGGATGGTCCTTTGTCTCGGCCCCTGGATGATTTACGGACAGGCTCTCAAAAGTGGCTCTTATATCCTAGATCTTCTCAGATCAAAAATACGAAGAAACTAAATGTGTACAAAAGAAAATCCCTACATACATTTTTGTAAAAAGTAAAAATTAAAAATAAGACAATCACTATTGCTCCTATCATTTTGTTTGGAACATAACAGCCAAAATGTACACCGTACAATTTTCAACTATTACTGATCTTTGAATGTTTTCTTTAATTTTCCAACATTCACCCATAAACTTGACTATAACATAGTCTGAATCTAAAATATCAACATTAAAGGTGAACATGATCATAACATTGCAATTAAGTATGTTTTAAAGTGATTTTCCGTATGTGATCCCATTTGGGGTGGAAGACCCTACAATTCTAGAGGTCAACAAAGAAGGTCATATTTTAATCATTCTTCACCTGCCAAACAAGTCATAAACTTTTAGGCAATTACTTTAGACACCATAATGTTGCTTAATGCAAGCCTATCTTCCTTTTGTATGAAGGAATCTTCCTCTCCATTCCTCCCTTACCCCATTTCCACCACACACGCTCACATCCTTGATATGACCAGTCTCTATTTATTCCTCAAAATTCAACTCACTCATCACATGACACAGAGACAATCTCCAAAAACTGTATACAGACAAGAGCACTTGGTAACTGTCCCTGCTGTCTGGTCCTACAGCACCGTTTCCTGATGTTTGCACTATGGATTGAGTGTTCTGCTCAGATATCTTCCTTGTTCCCTCGACTGGGTTTGGGTGTGCTGGGTGCTGAGGGCGGGGGTGTTTCTTTCCTGGCTGGAACATCCTCCTTCTCCTTAGATCCTCAAGTCTGTTTCGCTCTGTACTTTCAGCATCTGTGCAGATGCCTTGTGCAGAATAAGCTGAACAGGTAACTGTGGGATGGGACAGGATGGAAGCGAACTGAGATGCAAGGTCAAGAGCAAGGCATCAACCAGCAGCCCGGATGGACCTGGAGACCATCACACTCAGTGAAGTCAGTCAGGCAGAGACAAGTATCGTATGGTATCCCTTGCATGTGGAGTCCAGAAAGATGGCACAAATGGACATATTTACAAAACAGACAGACTCACAGACATAGAAGACACATTTATGGTTACCAGGAGGAAAGGGGGAGGATAAATTAGGAGTTTGGCATTAACAGATACACATGGCTATATATGAAATAGAAAAACAACAAGGACCTACTGTAGACCACAGGGAATTATATTGTAATAGCTTATAATGGAAAAGAATCTAAAAAAGAATCTATATATACACATATAAAAGTGGATCACTTTGCTGTACCCCCGAAATTAACACAACACTGTAAATCAACCATACTTCAATTAGGGAAAAAGGCTACGGCATAAGCAACGCAGCAGTGCTTTACTGTTGAGTGTCAGTGCAGTTTCACCACAGTCCATCATCTCTTTGAATCTGAAATGGTCACCAACCTTCAAGAGAAAGTCTTCAAAATCAGACCATCATGATGAAAAGTACTGAGGAATATGAAAGAATTTACATAAAAAATATTTCCAAGTTAGGAAAAAGGTGAGGTCTTCATCTTATCCTAGAGTGGCCTGAATGGTACACAGAAAATATATTATTGAAGGTGTCTGAATAATTTACAGTCCCTCAAATGGAAGCAATGAATATGCATTAGTTCAATAAACGCACTGGCAATGCTGGAGGAATCTAAACAGCTTCACTTGAATCTAAAAGTGCTGACATCCTACGCCTACTTCATAAGGTTGCCTGGGGTTACCCCGTGAGGGTGAGCAGGAAAAGAGTAAATCCCAGCGGGAACATGGTAACAAGAAATCCAGGTACTACACACACAAATAAGCAAGAAGAAAGATGGGGGTTCACAGGCAGAAAAAAGGCCTCAACTACTGGAAAATATTGTGGAACGAGAAGTAGCTAGTCTGAGAGTTGGAACCCTTTGCTCAGTTTAGCATGCATATTGCATGTGCGTGTCGTCTGTGTCTGACGCGGGGTTCAGACAGTCCCGAAGCATTTCAGCCAAAGTCTCTACTATGCTCTTCATGTTACTAGCTGTGATTCTGCTTCAGGCAATGTGCATTGGGTGGCAGACACTTCATCATTTTTGCCACATGATTTTAGTGAATCATAAATTGAAAAGAACTTAACAGATTCTTATATCTCTAAAGCAGATAGTCAAAAACAACACCCTAAAATGACTACGTTTATTGTATCAATCATATGCATCCACATGGAATTATATATTCACCCCATATAAAGTTACTTTGATTCAAAGCACTCACATCTCCAGCCATACAAAAAAAAAAAAGAGAATTTTTAAAAGCACTTGCAAAAGCAACAGTGTGTTAAAGCCTTGGAGAACAACCCACAGACATCTATTCTCTTCAATGTGCTAGCGTCCATGCAGCCTACGTGTAAAACACGGCTAGGTGTTATTTTCTGGATTGCTAACTCGTGCAAAACAAACGGCGACTCTGAGTTCCCACCTCAGGATGTCCTCTGTCCCCTCTGTGAAACATCTTCATCCATGTTGGTGGCACCCGGGCCACTGGTCTGGTCCCCAGTCAGCCTGGAGAATTCTACTCCCACCTGCGGAGACGGGAGCTCACCAAGAGTGCATGACCTTGTCTCAAATGGGGACATGCCATCTGTACTTCTTATTGTTACATAACTTAACTAAGTAAACAGGTACACTGAGTGCAGACCGATGGAATCACTATGATGAAAACTAAGCTTAATACTTTGCAAACCCAAAGCTGTCCCAGTGAGCACCGTCCGGTGAGCTGGGGACACGAATGCTTGAGGAGAAATTCATAAACCCTAGGAAGACTGTGCATTCAGATCATGGCACCCGTGTCTTTCAGTTCCAGCTTGACCTGAAGAATCATAAACCTAGAATTCACCGGGTTTGTCACCTGAGTGACTCAGCGAAGAAAGACCCCTGGACCGCCAACCAGTGGACCTGTCTCGGGAAGGCCCGACATCACAATGTTTGGATTCCCATTTACATTTAAGTTTTTCAGTATATGCAAACCAGAGCGTTAGTTAGAATGCCTTTATTCATTTATTTCAAAGTTTCCTGATGTGAGTGAATGGTTCTGACTAGAGGAATGGGATACAGTCGTCCTGCGGATCCGGGGGTGGCTGTACCACATTCCCTTCTTCGGGAGATGATACCCCAAACTTGCCCTCAGCGCTTAGTCAGCAGCACGAACCCTCCACGTCTGCGGCGCATGATGACCGGCTTCTCTTCCTGGTTTCGAGTGACCGCCTTCTGGGATTAGCCTTGGAGATAATAGATGTCTAACGGCTTCTCATTTTAATTCTCCAGCTTGTCCCAAAGGCAAGGGTGACTGGTGGAAAGACCCCAAGTGGCCTGGACCAAAGCTACACGCTACACCCACACCAGTGTGGGGAGACAGTCTTAACTGCAAATAATGAGCCCATGACGTGTGGACCATCACTGTGTCCCCCAGTCCCAAGATGCCCAGCAGCCCCTGGGAATCCCCCGGGACCTCTCCCCCTCTACGTCTCTAGGGGGTGGTGTTCTGTCCACCTGTGCGTGTCCCTGGCCCCCAGTGCCCACTACTAACTGTCCTGGACATCGTGACTCTGTTCTCCTGGCTTCCCCAAAAGTCCCTGGGGGACGGCAGCCCTCTCCTGATGGTTCCTAATATCCCGGAAAGTCAGCCCTCCACCTCCGAGGCATGACAGCTGTCCCCACACGGCAGCACAGGCTCCCGAGACCCGTTCCTGCGGAACCTCAGCAACTCTTGACTCCAGCCTTCATCTCTGATGACCTTCTTGGACATGATTCTCTTCACTCGTGAGCACATCTCCTCAGATATGACCCGGCCATTGACCTCCAGCCCCAGTGAAAGACCTTAACCTTTCCCTTCTGCCCCAGCCCCACAGAGCATAACAGGGTGCCCCTCCAGCCTCGTGACGTAGATGCTGGGACAAGGGAGGGCGAGTGTGTCGGTCAGCACCCACTGGAAGTCAGAGCCACACCAGCTGGTGTCTCAAGGGAATTAGGTACAAAGAATTGGTAATTAGACATCCAAGGACTGAAAGATAAAAAGGACGTACTAAGGTATCAAACAGATGTAACAACAGTAAGGTTCAGCGATGACCCCTAGAGTTTGGACGGAAGCCTGGTCAAGAGCGCTAGAGCGAAAACCAAGGTCACGAGAGAGAACACACCACCTGCATTGCCAGCCTGTTGGAAGGAGTGTGAAAAACCTGGAATTATGTATGATAATCTGCTACTGGGAAGAAATGCCAAGGCCAAAACTCCTGTGTCAAAACCAGCCATGCAGTTTTTACAAGAATATTAATATTTGCACTCTAGGACATCGCCTACCTAAAATGCCTGTGGAAAAGTATTAATGCATTAATTTCCAGTAGATCCTGGTATGTTATTTAGCCTCTAAACAGAAGTATCTCTATCATAGCAGAAATGTGGTTTCTTTGGGGCCTAGAAATATAAATTAAATGAAGGGCAATTGGAAAGTGATTTAAATTGGCTCATAATCTTAATCAATAGGCAGAGGATTTTATCACTGTTTCTTACCACATAGATTAATCAGATGATGTGCATACATGCGAAATTCCACACATGCAAACAGAAGTGAACATGTCCACCTCTCTACTCTGTTTTCTAAAAAATGTCAATTTTGCTCTTATCCCCTAGAAACAAAACCTTGATTCTTCCTTATGTCTCCAATCATAATTCACAGAGCCAAAGCCCTCAGTCTCTATCATCTACACCACAAGCCTCTCGAACAGCTTCTGTGCTCTAAGACATTCTCTGTAATAGTTTCAGAATGTGCCTTGTGGACAATATAACACACCTTTTCCAAGCGGTTGTTTCTCGTCTTAAGGCCTTCAAATGGGCATCCAGCCCCGGCAGCCTGGATATTTTACTTTGTGTGATAATTCTCATTTGGGTTCAGACTGTTAAATGGATTGAAATTAGAAAGTTATATAAATAAGTTTCTCATTATCTAGTTTCCACTTGTCACATGGCAGTTATACATAGTGTCTTTAGTATTTTAATTCCTGAATTAAACCTGTCTCTAGTCACAGACATAGTACTGGTTGTGAGGAAAGACTTAAATTGGGGAAGAAGACATTCTTGCAGAAAAAGAATCTTTCATTCTCTCTTACACACACACAATAATACTATTCAGTAGAGCCTCAACTTCAGGAAAGGAGAAGATTTAGCTTTAAGTCAACTTAGAAATATTGACTTTCAGGCACTGGATGTATTAAGTTACTGAATTGAAACTTTATTGAGAAGGAACGTGATCTGGGTCTTTCTGTCACAAAGGAGTTAGCAGAAAAGTCATCTCGCCTGTCAGAATTTTCATCCAACAACAAAGGGAACACTGTCTTCACTAAGCACGTTTAACCTTAGTTTAGTGGGAGACAAAATGTGTCTATTTATTTTAAAGTTTATGTCGTGGTTTCCCTTCAAGGAGCCTGCAGCTCAGTGGAATACTGGTAACTACAAGAACACTGGGTTCTTGCAACTCACCTAAGACTTTCTCCAGCCCACTGAGAGCGAAAACAACAACAGTGTCTCAGAAATGTCAGTGCAAAAAATTCTCAATCATGATGAGCAGATGAAATCTGGAAACATATAAAAAGGATTACACACCACGATCATGTAGGATTTATCCCAGGAAGGCAAAGTTGGTTTAACATGTGAAAAGAAATCACTGCAACATACCATATTAATAATATAAAGGACGAAAAAATACATAGTCATTGCAACAGACACAAAATCCAACAACATTTCTTGTTAAAAACACTCAACAGACTAGGAAGAGGGGGGAACTTCCTCAAGCTGATAAAGAACATCCACCAAAGCCCCAGAGCTGGTGTTCTACTTCAAATCCTGGAAGTTTTCCCTCGAAGATCAAAACAAGACAAGAGTGTCTGCTCTCATTTGTTCTGTTCAACATTGTGATGGAGGCTCCAGCCAGGACAAGCGGACAATCAAAAGAAATACGAGGTATCCAGGTTGGAAAGGAAAATAAAACTGCCTCTGCCAACAAAAGACATCATCTTGTATGTAGAAAATCCTAAGGAATCCATACAGAAAAGTCTTTCAGAACTAAAACCTGAGTTCAGCAGGTTTGCAGGGTCCAAGATCAACATACGAGAATCAATTACATTTTTGTGCACTAATAAACAAGTCAAATTAAGTTAGGGAAAAAACTATTTACAATAGCAACAGAAATAAGGAAAACACTTAGAAATAAACATATAGGGACTTGTAAGGAGCCGACTTTGTTTTCAAACACAGCAAAGCTAGCACTTGGTTTTCTTTTGACGGGCACCCACCCCTGCCCCTGCAGGCGTGAGGCTGAAGCCACCCGTGCTGCTCCTCCTCTTTCCCTCCACGTCCTGAACATTTGAAACCTTTTAAAATATGCCTCGGTCTCGGCATACAACTAATGAAAGCCTTAAGTGAGGATTCCCTGCAACACTCCCGATTAATCTTTTATTTTAGAAATTTCTCAAATCAGTTTCAGTATCATGACTTAAACGTCTGCACTCCTTCCCAGCTTTGGCACTGGTTTATTTTTCCTGCTCTCCACAGTTCGCCAACCTTGACAGTTTTGTCTTTTTTCCCTCCCGGGGCTAATCCTCAATTCTGAGCCATCCTCTGACCCCCCTGCTTTCATCTTCCCTGGATCCTCTTATCCTTAACCAGTGAGCCAAGTCCTAGACTCTGACAGCGCACAGAGATTCAGTCATCAGGGAAGTGTTTGCCTAGAGCCTGGAGACAAAAAATAATGGGGAACACAGCACTAACTACTTGCCTTTTTCTATCTCTTTTTCCCTTTTGCCTTAGTAACATTAAAACCCGAGGTAATCAGGTCTGGACTCACTCACATGTACTTACTACCAAAACCCCAAATCACAATAGCCTGTTGGTGCTGCCTGAGACCCCCTCAGAAGGTTTCCGATAAATGCTTTGTCCTCAGAGCTAACTTTAAGCAAGTGTCTAACAGACCCAAGAGATGTTTTAATTCAAATAATGGCTCTCTCTCAAAGGAGAGCCCTAATCTCAGCATAAAATCACGGAAAAGCTCAGCTGCAAAACAGACTAACAGGAGAGCAGCGAAGAGGTGAAGCTCTTAGCAATAACTGTGCTATTTATAATCAGAAACAAAGTTGGTCATTCTCATTGTATTTTTTTAATTTTCATAAAGTCTTCAATTAAGTATGCTTTCCCTGCATTACTGACACAGGCATAGACATGGACTTGGCAGGACCTACGAAGTGCTTCAGACTCTTGCTCCACAAGGAGCAAACAGGTAAGAAAATCCAGCCCTAACTGCTGACTTCCCAGGCGCAAGTGGCCTCACCGGGAATCACAGCAGCCGTTCAAGCAGAAGTCACACCAGTTCTTCACAGAAACTTCCCAAGACGTGGAAAAAGAGAAAATGCCTCCCAACTCATCGCATGACACCAGTATCACCCAGACCAGGTAGACAGCGCAAGAAAAAAACACTGACAGAGGTACTTTAATATCCCGCTAGCATTGTGCAAGGAAGGCTGCTAGCATTTCCCTCGCCTCATGAGCACCCCTACTGTGTGGATTGTGACTGCAGCCTTCTTACGGGGCGTGAAGCGGTGTCCGGCTGCGGTTGTAACTCGCATCTCCCTAATGACCAATCGTGAACAGTGTCTCGTGATGTGCTTCTTGGCCAGTTGTGCGTCTTCTCTGGAGAGCTGTCGATTCATAGCCTTTGGCCATTATTTACTCGAGTGGCCTTTTTCATGTTGAGTTGTAAAGATTCTTGATACGGCATTCTGAGTAACAGTCCCTTAGAACATATGGTTTGCAAATGTTCTCTCCCATTATGTAGGTTGTCTTTTCACAACTGTATGACAAAAATTTTAAATTTTACTACAGTCCAAATTATCTTCTTTTTTTGCCACTTGTGCTTTTGGTGTCAGACCTGAAAAAAAAAACAAACAAACAAAAAAAAAAAAAACACTATCCAATTGTGGCTATCCAAGCCACAAAGATTTATGCCTACATTTTCTTCTGATACTTTTATAGTTTTAACTCTTACATTTAGGTCTATGAGTTGACAATCCGTTTTGAGATAATTTTTGTGTATGATGTAAGGAAGGGGCCCAACTTTATTCCTTTGTACATGAATACTAAGTTTTCCAGCATCATTTGTTAAAGAACTATTCTTCCTTATTTGCACCTCTGTCAAAATTTAATTGACGAAAAATCTAAGGGTTTGTTTATGGACTGTCGATGATATTCCATCAATCTCTCCTTATGCCAGTCACACTGTCTTGATTACTGTCGCTGTTTGGTAAGTTTTGAAATCGCTAAATGTGAGCCCTGTAATGTCATTCTTTCTCTTAAGATTGGTTTGGGTAGTCTGGGTTTCTCGCCTTTTCATATGAATTTTATGATCAGCTTGACAATTTCTTCACAAAAGTCAGCTAGAATTTTGATAGAGTTTGTATAATCCTGGTAGATTATTCTGGGGAACATTTTAGCTTTCATGTTACATGTACTCCATAGTATAATTTCAAAAACACTGTTTCCTTCACAAAGTTCTATTCTTTTATTCCCTAAAGCTCATGGATGCCATGAGTATCGTCTTAAATAGGTTTCAGGTCATCACAAAATATCTGTACATCTTTTCCTATGCCCAGATCTTGTCTTCACGTTTTCAACTGTCTGCGGTCCACTCTGACTTGCAGGTTTTGCTGTACCTCAATTGCAGGTGACCAATCGATCTTGTCCTTCTGGCTCCTTGATCAACTCCCACGGTCAAGCAAGGAACCTTCTTTTCACCCAGGTCCCAGCTCCAAGCCGGCACCTACATGTTCCTCTCTCTTCACACCCACACATCAATTTTCATCCTTTGCTTTGGGTCCTCTCCTAACTGCCCCTCCCTTTCTAATGCTCCTCCCATCCCCCTGATTCTTTACCTCATTATCTTAAGGCTAGGCGATTTCATATCCTCCCTCCCTTTTCTCCTGCCTATGGTTTCTCCTCACTCTTACTCATGTTAAAAATGAATTTCTAAAATCTCTTTCTGTATGGAATCATTTGGCTCAACAATAATATTTCCTCATCGCCTATGAGGTTAGGATCAGTCTTTTGGCAATGCAAGCCTCCGTGTGCCGGTCACATTCTCAGCTCTTCCCACGCTATTTTCTGGCATTTCTCACTAACCAGTCTCCTACTCTGGTCAGACTGCTCTAACTGCCACCCTGAGGTGGTCTCCAGCCCCCATCTCCGTAGGTGGCGCCTCGCTTCCACTCTGAGCCGTCTCCCTTCTTGCCCTCACCTCTCTGTTTTAGCTCAAGTCAGGTGTCCTTTCAGTTAAATACTTCTTCATGGTGCAGCCAGGAAAGCCTAAGATTGAGCAAAAGGCTTGAATTCCAGACCTACCCCTTGTGTTAAGGTTCAGGCAAGCAACAAAGCCAGTCTCCATTTTAGTATTCTCATCTCTAAAATGAGAATAATATCATCTACGTCAGGAGTCTTATATGAATTAAGTAACACAATGGAAGTGAAGAAATCCACGTGGTGCCAAAAACACACCTGGTACTCGGGAAGTGGCAGGTTTTTGCTGTAATTGTTCCGTTGTTCCCAGTCAGAATCAGAATTAGTTTCTCTTTAAAAGGTATTCTGCACTGAATACATTATAGTTCATGTCTATAAGGTTATGATATTGGATCTTTTGACAGAAAGAAGCCCTTGGCCTACATCCCCACACCAGTGCCTCCTAAACTATCTGTATGAGTGACTTTTTGAAAAGGAATTGTGGGTAAATATGTGGTCATGCAGTTGAAATTGGATTCCTGAGACATCTGCACCCCCAGCCACAGCAGCATCATTCACAGCAGCCAGCACAGGGAACCATCTTAAACGTCCACTGGCAGATGAAAAGATAAGGAAGATACAGTGGGATGTTATTCAGCCTCAAAAAAGGAAGCAGTCCTACCACTCACAGCAACATGGATGTTGGACCCAGCAAACACTGCAGCAAGCGGAATAAGCCAGACAGGGAGACAAATACTACATGATCTCACTTACATGTAGCACCTGAAACAGTCAAACCCAGAGAAGCAGAGAGTAGACGGGAGTGCCAGGCGTGGGGGAGGGGCGGCTGGGAAGGTAAAGGTCAAGGGCCCAAAGCTTGAGCTCTGCAAGGTGAGTGGCCCCTGGGCATCTCCTCTACTGGCAGGTGTTTACGGCTGACAATACCCTGTTGTATACTTAAAATTTGCCCAGAGGGTAGATCTTATGCTAAGTACTCTTACCACACACACACACACACACACACACACGAATAATAACAATAATATTAACAATAACAAAGGAGGCAGGCGGAAACTTTGGAAGGAGTTGGATACGCCTATAGCCTTGACTTTGGTGATAATTTCATGGGTACATATTCATCTCCAAGTGCATCAAGTTGTATACACTGAACATCGACAACTTTTTACATGTCGATCATACCTCAATACAATGCTCTAGAAAAAGTGTGGTCCTACTAAAGTGTGCAGCTCACACCACCTGCAACACATCACAAGGCCCAGCAGTACCCCGTGTGGTCCACGCTGATGCGATGAGACCCCAGCCAGGCAACTGGGCTCCGTCTAAATACTTCTGAGCACATTCTGTCAATGCCGGTACTTACGACAGACCCACAAAAACAACAAAACCCCCAGACCAGCACTGGTCCCTGTAAGTGTACCAAAATAGTATCACAGTTGTCTCTAATGTCATATTTAAATGCGAGTACCCCAAGCAGTATACACAGCAAGTTTCCTAGAAATGGAGCTCATCACCAATACATTGTCACACCCTTAAAATCTGCAGCGAATGACATGCCAGTGGGTGCTGTGGCCGTGATTTCTAAATAGACATTCCTTTTTTCTACTTCCCCTGCCTGCTCCCGTGTTCTCCGACACTTGGGGCCTCTTCCGTGAAAAGCTTACTTGGACAAGTAGAGCTGGAGGGTCTAGTTGATTACAGAGTCCAGACTCAGACATGCTGTAAAGGCACTGACAGAGGGAGGTGGTATTTAGAAATACTTTTCTTGCCTCCTGAGATTCTGTTTGGAATAGATGTTCTACCTGCATACCAGAAAATATACCATTATTCCAAAAGTGACTCAGTACCAGGGGATTTATTTGATTTACTTGCTTGAGTGGCATGTCTTATTTAGTATTCTGAATATGCATTTTTCCCTAAGTCGGGATGTTCACAGCTCTAAATGGGCTTATACACAGGAACTAGATGACAGCATCTATATAGACATGCATTCGGCTGCAACAGTTCAAAGTACAGTTTGATCCAAAGCAACACATTAATCATATGATTGACATATGCTACTGAAAAACTACAGACTGCTATTTTCAAATAAGTATCCCTGTTGATCATGCAATAAAGGGGAACACCCTTAATATATTTTATAATGTCTAACCTCAGTTTTAATTAAAACCATTTGTATCTTTATAAGAAAAACCAGCGATCCACAGAGAACTATCAGAAAGTCGTAACAATGTTCAGGCAGCATTGTTTCAGTCTCAAGAGTTCCATTGTATCACCCCAGGAGAAATGCATCATCAGCAAGGGGCTTTGCAAGGATCTGGCAAACGTTGCCCTGGGAAGACCATGCCAAGAGAATAAAAGAGGGCAAATATTGGTTTCTGTTATGTAAACCAGTCATGCTCCTCCGTTCTCCAAGTTGAACTAATGGGAAAGTGGACAGCTCTGAGCATGGACGGGGCTCCCAGGCGTTAGACGTGCTCTAATTTCAACCCGATCATACCTGATAAATATTATCTGGTTAATCTGAACCACATTCAGTCACAGACAGAGGCATTTCAGTAATTACCACGTCAGATCACAGACAGATCTTTCTCTGTTCTGTATTCAGCCACCTTATGGGGAGACAAAGCCAAGTGTATGTATCATAAGTAAGAAAAGGAAGGAAGCAAATCACATCCATTTTATCAGATGACTTGAAACAAACCATTTATCATAAGGATGGCATCCCCCAATTTTAAGACACACTTCACACCTGGAATAACACCGTATAATAACTGCATGCTAAAACTGAGTGCTAAACACACTTAAATAATGTGTTCTGAGTAAGTCATTTTTATAAAGCCTTACCATAGGCTCCCGAAGTATTAAAATTGTAAACCTTTTCTTTTTGACTGATTGAGACCACTCACACTTTACACTATTCGATGTAAAATGGAATTTACATTTTTAAAAATGTTATCTAAAAATAAAAACATATAATAATAACTTTCATTTACATTTTTTAAGAGTCATTTCTCTAAACATGATCATCTAAAATGAGCAAATGAAGGCAGTTTAACATCAAGGATATGCAACTTAAAATATTCATCTCAAATACAAAATTCTGCTTTAGAGATCCAAATTTAAACGAACGAAAACAAATTCAGTGTTACCTGAAATAACCACAAAGCATATATAAAGAGCATGAAATTTCCATAATACACTTAATTTTCAAACACCGTTGTACTACAATATCCAGAGTAAATATTTAACATCACAGTCATCATGTCTGTATAATTAAAAACGTCGTTCCCTACCAGAAATTTGATCCTGACAAATTTGGCTTGAGAGTATTCCTGCGTACAACTGAATCAGCTTCGCACTTCCTCCCCTCCCCGTCTCCGGGAGGTGGTCCATTCATGGGTTTGAAATTGCCATAGCAACTCTGCAGCCTGGTAACCGCCAGCCAAGCTCTGCTGTTCCAGGCCCAGTGCACAGGGAACCGCCTCATGCACACAGCGTCACGGCGCCTTCATGGACGATGGGCCGGTAAGATGTCATTGTCACTCTTGGCCTGATGCTTTAGCAGTGATGTTTTAATACCAACTAATGCTAATTCAGCACGAGAAAAGCAAACGTAAGGTTGATTCTTTGCTAGAGAGCGCGTTTTGGAGCAGGTCTAAAGGTTTCCAAAAGCCCTAATGAACAGAGCAGGAGCTAACTTGTATCGTCATTGTTACAGGTGTGAGAGGGCCCGGAGCTGACCTGAACAATGTTTAAGTCACTGATTTTCAGGTTGAATAATAGGGCACAATCTTATACTTTCAAATAAAACATGGTTCTCTAAAATGATGGCGGCATCGCTCCTTGTCTTCTGCACAGAACCTTCCTGGTATAGTGATATGTGTTTGTGTGAGTTTCCTCTGACTGCCGGAGCGAAGTGTCACAACCTGGGATTTAAAGCAACAGGACAGGATTGTCTCACAGTTCTGGGGCCAGAAGTCCAGAATCACGGTGTCGGCTGGGCTGTAGTCTCGGGGAGACTCTTCCATGCCTTCCTCTGAGTTCCCGGTGGCTGCCACCAAGCCTTGGCCAACCGCGGCACCTAGCTGAGTTACCCGCATCCTCTGTCTCTGTCTCCCTGGCCGGCCGTCTTCCCTCTGCTCCGGGTCTGCGTATCTTACGAAGACACGGGTCACATCAGGGCTGCCCTAAGGGCCCATCTTAGCCGATCACACCTGCAAAGACTCCGTTTCCAAATACGGTCGCACTCAGAGAGATACTGGAGTAGGACTTCAGCATAGCTCTGGGGGGACACAATTCACCCATCACGGTGCTGTTGAGGGCACATGCGTCCCACTGCTTCATGCACCTGTGTGGATGGGCAGCCCGGGACTCACCTGGGCTCCCAGTACAGGAGCAAGTGAGAAAAGGAGTTCAGCACGGCCGAGGGGTGGGAGGTGGCACCTGCCCGGGGCTCTGGACGTTCTGTCCCTCGCTGCATCCACAGGCATCGCCCTGGACCTGGGAGACGGCTTCCTACCCATGTGGGAGCTGCAGGGGGCAGAGGAGCCTGAGGGAGGGGATGGCTCAGCCTGCTGGTGTCAGAGACTCCCCGAGGGCAGAGCATGTAGGATGCATCCCTGGAGGCTGGGGTGGGCAGCGGCTTTGGCAGCACAAGGATGAGCATCTCCCTCCCCTGCCACTTCCCTCGGACACAGATTTCCTCTGCACACACCCCACAGAGCACAGCCCTCCACTCTGCGTTTCTCTCCATGGCTGCTAATCTAGGAGACGCCGGTGAGGGGCTGCCCTCAGGACACATGGGCCGCAGACAATAGCTCTGCCCTCTGACTCATGGTGGAGCTCAGAAGCAGGACCAAGGATGCCCGTGCTCATGGGAAGCCCTCTTCCAAATGTGAGAGGGCAGAAGACTGGAGACTTTTTGTAAAGCAAAATTCAGTGGGAGCTGATGAAATCAGTAGGCATCACGAAAGCCAAGTTGACTTCAATGGGAAACTGGGAAACTTGGCACAACGAACACCTGGAACAGGAAAAGGGCCCCATGGGCTCACGGCAGCGGGCACCGTTGCCTCTGCTGGAGAGTAACTCCAGTGCTCCCGAGGAAAACTGCAGTCACCGTGTTATTTTTTTCATTCTACTGCAGCAAGGCTTCTGATATTTGGAATCCTTCTTTAAGAAAAATGAGAATAAGGCTTTAATAAAAGACTGCTGTAATTATTCTCAAGGGATGCGTCATGCTGGTTGCTAGAGTCAATCCAGTTATCATGTAGTCCTACTGTGTGAGCATGTGTATATCTTTCAACGTTCTGTCTACTTATCTACATAGTTATCTATGGATATATAATTTTATATATGCTTTTAATCACTATATAGCAATAAAATTAAATGAGAGAAAAAGCACGTGTAAGACCTGAGGTTTTTGTTCTAGTATTTAAGGTTTTCTTTGCATAATCCCTTTTGCGTTTATGAGCGAGATTGCTAAGTAGGAAACATGTCAGTGCTTTCTTTCGAATAATCTATTCACCTATTTTCACCCATTTTATTTATATAATTGAAAACTTTTCTTTTCTTCTAAGATTTTAGAGTGAACATACCATTTCCTACTTTGAGGACAAAATCAATATCAATTGTCCCCAACTTCAAGTCAACCACAAAGGCATTGTTCAAGCTGTGAAATCAGTTTAGAGGGTAGAAAGCAGCGACCTCACTAGACTTGGAAATACCAGAGTCTGCCTTCAGAGTAAGACAAGTATTACTCTGTGAAACTTTTATTTCAGTTGTAAGTTACACTTAGGTTTCAGTTGTAAGTGTATATATATGTGTGTGTGTGGTGTGTAAATACCTTTGGTGCAGCATTAAATATATTTCCTTAATGTGCATCATGATTAAAAAAAACTGAAAGCCACTGCCCCTCAGGGACGTATCCAACCTGCTTGTACCCAGGCAGACATCGCCTGTGGTCAGCTTCTCTGTGTGCCTGTGAGTCTACCTGACTCCTTACAGAGCTTCAATTCGCAATGAGCACTTGACAGAAGTCTGTTGGATGACTGATGAAGAAGAAATGGTTTAAAGAATACACACAAGTCAAACATACAAAGATCCTCTTTTAAGAATAGCCAATTGATTAACAACTACTTAAACACTTGCTAGATGTTCAGCGTTAGCAAATAAAACAGAACACACCAATTAGACATCTGACGGGTCTGAGAAGTTTGCACTTGTTACATGATATCCAGATCTCTTCCCCGTTTATAAAAGACACCACTAGAGGCTGAGTGGAGATACTTCATTTTCAGATAAAAGGTGAAAATATAGATTGGAGAAGCTCGTAGAATCTGGGAAATATTAAAATCCCCCCAAAGTGGACAATAATAAAAGCATGACAAATACACAGACAGGATGGCAAAATTCATCATTTAGAATAAGGAGCCAATGCCATAAATACAGCCCCTCAAGACAAAAGAGGGGATGAGCGCTCTGTGACAGGCACTTACAGAGAAGACTGGGAGGTAAGCACGTACTTCAGATTTCTCCCTTTAGGAAATCGAGATAAAATAAATTAATAAAAAACCCCAGGGAAAGAAGCAAACCAAAAAACGGTCAAAGTAACATGACAAGTCAGCATCGCAGAAAGCAGGTCAGAGACGTATCAGGATGAGCAGTGTTGCCACAGTGCCCGACTTCTGCCACTGCTGGCAAGTCAAGACAGCATTGATTTGATCCACGAACAGAGTGTAAAATAAAGGGAGATTTGCCCCAATTGCAGAGACCCCCCCCAAAGGAGCTTCGCGTGGTACATGAAGGAAGACCAGTGCTCAAATGAGACAGCACAGCTGGTTTGGGACAGCGGAGGACACTTTTCTCCTCTTTCTCGGCTGTAGAGTCATCAGCTGCAGGTACATTAGGAAGGAGGAAGGAACAGAAGTGGGGTGCCATGGCCCACGGGGCAGATGAGGGGCTGTGCCAGGAGCACGCAGGCGTTACCTCTCAGGGATTTCTTACTTTGTCGGGGGAAGGCACAGGCTGGACGTGGAACCAGAATATTTGCAACTGGGAGTAGGAGCAAAGCCACAGAAAGACCGTTTGTTCTCAAGACCACAGCCCCCATTCCCACCGTGGGAACAGCTCGGCCTGGGGTAGCTCAGAACACCAGCAGACCCAAGGCGAAACTGCTGCCCGAGCTTGTTCCAGTGCAACGTCAGAGAGCCAGCCGTCGCCTGAAATTACAGTGAACTGCGAGTAAACACTACGGCAGAGGCAGACAAAGGGAGCATTATCTCCAGCACTTCTGGTCCACACTGGACACTCACGGAAGCTTCCACAGGGAGCAGCAAACTGGGGCCTCGAAGGGTGAATGAAAATTAGCCTTGAAGATGGGAGGCAGGTAGACAGGACAGGAGGGAGGAGCTAGGGCCCAGAGGTCCATCGCAGTGCCGGTTGGAACATCAGTGTTGGAGGAGATGCGTTTGAGAATGCGTTTGCGAGCACAGCACTCTAGATGAGACACAAAAAGGATGGGTGAGCTTATGACAAGTATTCAATGTAAACTGCAGGCAAGCTGGTAGTTTGCAAGGTAACGGCAACATGCACGCGATATGTTAAGCACAGGTAATGTGTAAAGAGGAAGGTGCAACGCAGTCGGCACTGCGAGGAGTGTTGCTGGGCTGTGACACACGCTGCAGACAGATGGAACAAACAGAAATAAGTGTCAACAAACAGGAGTGTTGTGCATGGCTAGTAGCGATGGCAGCGCTACACTGTTACCTTGTCACCTCTGGGCTGACGGCTCTGTCCCCTGAATGTGGCCACCCACTGGTGACACTGAATACGCTCCCACCTTGTCCCACACGTGCTCAACCTAACAAAATCAGAGAGAGCCCACGTCTGGCAGCTGGCTGATGAGTAAGCCACAGCTGTGTCCACGGGAACCTGCTCTCCAAGACAGGAAGCAAGTGGCACAGCCCAGAGCACTGTCTACCCGTGGGTCCCTGGCCTAACCCTCAATCTGAGGGCATAACCACAGCATCATCTTCATCACAACCACCATCATCACCATCACCACCACCATCATCGTCACCATTATCACCATCATCATCACCATCATCAATATCCCAGGACTCAAGTAAGATGGTCCACACTGCCTGCACCCAGTCCTTTACAGATTAACACACTCATCTCCTCCCCTGGCTCTTGCTGTGTGTTTTAAATCAAGTTTGTGGCACTGTACTTTCATGTATGAGCTTTTCTGTTCTGCAGCCCCTGAGCAGCCTGACTGGTCGTGCATTTGGAAGCTACAGTTGCATCAGGATTATTCCCCACCCAACAGTATCCATGAGGAAGCCACAGGGAACCTAGTGCGCCTGGAATATTAGATGTTAGCTGCGGAGTGACTAGAGGTAAGTTGAGAAAAATAAGGATCAGATCATAAGGCTTTTCTACAAACCTTAAGGGTGAAGAATTTATCCCCCAGGCAATGCAAAAATGTGGGAAGATTTCACAGAGCAAAACTGTGATGAAGTTTGAGAAAATTCTGGAATTTTGGAATGAAATGTAGGAAAACCAGACTGGAGGTAGAAGAGGCCGCTCATATGGCACCGCACAACTGCAGTAGGATATAGGAAAGGCTAAGTGCCAGTCTACGGTAGGATGGGTGACAAGAAAACAGGTTCAAGAGACGGAAGCGGGCAAGACCAGGTGACAAGAGAACTGAGAGTGAGGCGTCAGAATTACACCCAGGCAGGGCTAGTCGTTTCTCAGTGGAAGAAAGAAGCAGGAGCAGGTATGGGGGTCAGGGGGTGGGTAATGAGCTCAACCTCAGAGCCAGGGAGCTGGCCAGGGAAGGGGTTCCCTGGACTGCTGGCTGGATGAGACTGAAGCTTAGTAGAAAGGGGGCTGAGGAGTAGATAAGGAGGTTAGCTGGTATGAAGATGAAACCAAGGGAAAAGATGAAATTATTCAAGAGGACTGAGTAGTGTGAAAACAGAAGATAAGCAGATTTTTAGAACCCCAATATTTAAGAAAAGTACGGATTAAAAAAGTGTGTGAAGGGAAGGAAAGTGAGGAGGAGCTGCCATTACAGGGGATGTTGTTATTTTGGTATTATTATAAAAAGCAAAGAAGAAGTTTCCAGAAAAAGGCACCAGGCACAATGCCAACTCCTACAAAGCATGGCTTTCTGACATCAGTATTTATCAAATGCATAAAATATTAGGTTCATTTTTAATCATGCGTTATGCCTGTGGATAGAGTATTTCTCTTTAAGACGCATTCTCAAACAGCCAGTTAACATTGCTGGCAAAGAAGAAAAGAGAAAAATGTGGAATGTTTTTCTCCCAAATGCCATCGTTCATTTTCAGAGCATTAGCAGGGATTCAATAAATGTTTTTTAATTGGAAAAGCAAATTTAGAGGCGAGGGATAGCTCTGGTAAGCACAGTAAAATGAAGACAAATGAGGGTCATTACTTTCCTCTTTCCATTTAGTTCGTGTCCATTACAGATCCACAGGCATTACGACCTAAATAAATCTCTAAGTGCCTGAATGATGCAGTATTATTTGCCTTAATTAAAAGTCAGGACAGAATACAAACAGCAGGTCTAACCTCACCAACTTGCTTTTCTATTTTGGATTTTGTTTGTACTCCAGCTGCTGAGAAGAAAACTACTTTTATACTTTCTTGAAAGAACCCCAAACTCCATAATCAGGTCTGAAGGGCTAAGTTTGTGTCGACATCACTTGGAGGGCAATTTTCTGACATCACTGGCAGGTACGTGCCCTGTGTCTTTGCCCACAAGCTACGCTGGAGTTAAAAGCTCAAGGGTGAAGTGGAGCTGGACTACCAGGCAACTGCAAAGGCTGGTTCTTTCCCAGACCCTGGGCGCAGCTGCCAATGCGCTGACGCCACTGGAAGCAGCACCCTAGCAGCTCTGTCAAACAGCAGACGGGCAGGAACGGTGTCGCCAGCGGCTGATCCATGCCTGAGGTCGGCTGTCTCTCCTCTGGCTGGTACGCTCCACTGCGTGCCCATCAGCAGTCCAGGCCAGGGCTGCACAAAGACAGTATGGTCTGCCAGCCAGCTGGCCCCGTCAGCATCATGGACATGAAACAGAGCTGGGTCCAGTTCCAACAGCATGGAGACCATCAAAGACACAAGTCCAAAGTCTCCCGCCCAGGGAGGGACCGGAGAGTCTGCACCAAAGTTCCTGCAGGAAATCTGGGCTCAGGGTCATTTCTCCTACTTTACATTATTACCAAAGTTAGCTTTTATTTTAAGTCAGATTTATGAAGACTTTTTTTAATTAAGACTATTTTTAGAGCAGTTTCAGGTTCACAGGAAATTTGAGGGAAAGGTACAGACATTTCCCATATACCCACTGCTCTCACAATGCACAGCACACCCCTCCTCCATTATCAGTGTCCCCCACCAGAGTGTGACATTTGTTACAATGATGAACCTGTGTTGACATGTCATCATCACGCAAAGTCCATAGTTTACATGACAGTTCACTCTTGGTTTTATACGTTCTCTGGGTTTGGACAAATGCAAAATGACACGTACCCATCATTATAGTGTCAGACAGAGTATTCCCACTGCCTTAAAAATTCTCATGATCTGCCTATTCATACCACACCCCAATTCTTAGCAACCACTGGTCTTTTTACTGTCTCCATAGTTTTGCCTTTTCCAGAATGTCATACGGTTGAAATATACAGTATATGGCCCTTCCAGATTGGTTTCTTTCACTTAGTAATGTGCATTTAGGGTTCCTCCATGTCTTTTCATGAATTGATAGTGCATTTCTTTTTAGAGCTAAATAATATTCCACTGGCTGGATGGACCACAGTTTATTTCTCCATTCACCTACTGAAGGACATCTTGGTTGCTTTTAAGTTTAGGTGAGTAGAAGGCTACTATAAACAACCATGTGCAGGTTTTGCATAGACATTGGTATTTAACTCCTTCAGGTAAATACTGAGTGCAATTGCTGTATGGTATGGTAAGAGGATGTTCAGTTTTGTAAGAAACCGCTAAACTCTCTTTCAAAGTGGCGGGATCACTTTGCATCCCCACCAGCAATGAAGAAGTGTTCCTGTTGCTCCACGTGTTGGTGTGTTTTTAACCTTCAACCACTTTGTAATGTCTTCTAGTAGAGCTGAAGGTTTTTTCTGTTTTGTTGGGGTTTTTTTGCCATTTTAATCTCATTTCCATTATTTCAGTATTCTGGAAGTCTTCCATCTCAGACACCCACCAACAGAGTCTTCTCTCTGTTCCTCACTCCCACCCACCACTAACATCTTCTTTTCTCCATCCCCTAAGGACTGACTTCCCCTTATGCACCTGACGTGAGATCTAATTTGCTCCATCATATGCTCCATGCTATCATTCATTTACTTAACATCTAATATTTACAAACTTTCTCTTCTATATATTTTGTACCAGTTTCTCATTGTTATTATGAAAAAATATTACAAGTTCAATAACACAAAGCAATACACATGTATTATTTTATAGTTCTGGAGTTGACAAAGCCAAAATGGCTTTGCTGGGAAAAGAAGCCGAATGTCAGTAGTGCTGCGGTCATTCTGGAGGACCCAGCGGAAGGTCTGCTCTCCTGCCCTTCCCAGCTTCCAGAGGCAGCCTGCATCTCTTGATTTCTAGCCCCTTCCTCAATCTTCAGAGCTGGAAGTGATGTATCTTCTGATTTCTCTCACTCTGACACTCCTGCCTACTTTTATAAGAATGTTCAGGATTATTTTGGGATAATCTAAAATAATCTCTCCATATCGAAATCCTTAATTTAATCACATCTGCAAAGTCCCCTTTGCCCTATAAGGTAACATGGTCCCAGGTTCCAAGGATTAGGACATGGACACCTTTGGGGGAGCGTTACTCTGCTACCACACATGGGAAGCCAACAATCAAAACTCTTTTCAAATCCCTGTGCTCAGGAATATTACTGTCCATTTGGAAGATATTGCTGTGACATATATACATTTATACCATACCTGATTGGGTTTTCTCAGAATCCTAAAAGTGAAGCACATAATTAAAGTTGGAAAGGAGGGATGGCAGGGTAGTCAGAACTTTCCGGATGATGGGGTAAACAAACTGATTCTCAACAGATGAGCAATAACCAACCGCACAGAAAGCAGTGGTGAGGAACACTGAGGTGCACCCCGAGGGCACAGAGCACTATTTACAGCAGCCAAGACAGGGCAACAACCTAAGTGCCCATCAACAGATGAGTGGATAAAGGAGATGTGGTATATGGATACAATGGAATACTACTCAGCCATTAAAAAGGATGAGATAATGCCATTTGCCACAACATGGATGGACCTAGAGATGATCATACTAAGTGAAGTAAGTCAAAGACAAATATCATATGATAGCACATATGTAGAATCTTAAAAAAATGACACAAATGAACTTATTTCAAAACAGAAGGAGACTCACAGACATAGAAAACAAACTTATGGATACCAAAGGGGAGAGCAGGAGGGCAGGGGTAAATTGGGAGTTTGGGATTAGCAGATACAAACTATGATATACAGAAAAGATAAACAACAAGGCCCTACTGTACAGCACAGGGAACTATATCTAATACCTTGTAATAATCCACTATAAAAAGAATACGAAAAAGAATGTAATCTATGTATAACTGAATCACTATGCTGTACACCAGAAACTACGACAACATTGTAAATCCACATACTTCAATTAAAAAAAAAATTCTCAGGGTTCATGTGAGCACCACACAACTGAAAAAAAGACTTAAGCCTTGTTCAGAGAAGAACACAGATGTCTGCTAAATTTGCCAAGAGTTGCCAGTCTGCAATTTCTGCTCTAGAACTTATTTTCTCCATGATAATTGTAATAAACTGCACTTAAATATAAGAACCTATCTTGAAAATCTCTAAGACCTTGTCTGAAAGGAGAGATGTGTTTGGGAGAAGAATGGTTAGCGACAGGGAAGAAGCTTACCTGTATGTACTTTTATTCATTCAAAAGTGCATTTTGATATAAGCTACAAGGATATATTGCACAACACGGGGAATGGCCAACATTTTTAGTAACTAAAAATGAAGTATAAACTTCAAAAATTGTGAATCACAATCTTATACACTTGTAACTTGTATAATACTTTACAGCCAACTATACTGAAGTCAACCCATCAGCCAACATAGTATATTTTCAGTTTTCTGATTATGTGCCACGTGCTATTAATAGGACTGGAGATCCAACAGTGAACAAAACAAACTCTCTTCTTAAAATATAATTTTTATTGGAAACAGACGATAAAAGAAGAAATGCACCATGCTGCAGTGTTACAGAAAAAGAGGATTTCACAAAAGGTAAATGAGTGTGTGTGTGTGTGTACACAAAACAATAAATTTCCAAAAGCTACATGAGCAGAGTTAAAACACACTCCTGAGAGACATAAAACTAAACTTGAACGAAGGAGAACATACACCATTGCTTCAGGCATTTTAGTGTTGTAAATCCTCTATGACATTAAAATGGTATTTTTAAAAGCACAAAATTATAGGCTTATTTATATACTATAAATTATATAACATGATAAGATAAAATACTATTAGACTAAAGATCAAATTATATAAGATATAATCCAGCATGAGTTATCTTGTGCCTCAGAATATAAATAAAGAAAGCTTTCACGCTGAGGTCTTCTAGGCCAGGAGAAATGTTGTTTTTGTATGCTAAATGTTTTTAACATAAGCAGATGAGCTAAAATTCATACTTAGAACATGTACCATTTAATTTATTGCTGATAGCTGTAGAATTCTTGGTTGATACGACCCCAGAAACACAGATCAGAGTTTACTAATAGGCAATATTAGTTTCTCTAAAGAGCTCTGACTTTCCCAGCAAGACTGGAAATCTGCGTGAGAAGAATATAAAATCTGACCAAACAAAAACCAGCTGACAGCAAACAAATTGGAACCAATAAGTAATCATCATCCTGTATCATTTAATCTTTGCAAGAAAGAAGACAGATATTCTGGGCCATTCCTCGCTGGCAAAAACAGCCATTTAAAACCCTGATTTCTATTATAGGGTGTACTTGGCATTGGGACACACTGTCATGGTGTACCAATTATTCTGATTAATTACCTCTTTATCATTATCTCCCAAATGAAATGCATCACTGTTGATTCAGGGCACATGTGTGAACATGCACTCACACACACACATGCACACACACACACAGTGACACCACATTCACACATCTCCAACAGAACCTGGCATCACTTGTGGAAATAGCAAAGGTACAGTTTAATCTTTTAAAAGTTTCTAATAAAAGAAGGTAGATTTTCAAAATTGTAGTCACCTACTTTTTTAAATGAAATTGTGCTAGGGAATGAAAATAAAGTATAAACAACATTCTTATTTGGTAAAAAAAATGTACTTATTTGGTACATGTATGTCTTACTACAGACGTTAAATACCACCTTCCACAACTTGGTCTTTTACCCACATTCTGTATGTTTAATATTTTTTTGTGCCAGGCATGGAGCCATACTAGGAATGATAGGAGCAGGATATATGTAAATATTAGATAACTTTTCTTTCCTGAAAAACATACTTTTTTGTATAGAATGGAATGTCTTTTCTTTTTCATCTTATAAAAGTACTTTAACACACCAATTATGGCCAAGGACAAAGACAGACAGAGATGGAGAGGTGTACAGTAGGTTGGTGAATATCCAAGTTCTGTATGAAATTACACTGTGATTGGCTTGGTACCTTCAGAGCTTCCTTCCCAAAAAATTGGAGAAGAGGACCTTGGAAATTCTACTCAAAGAGGAATGCATGCATTGGAATTCCTGCCAATTTTATTTCACTAATCCATTCTAGAGCAACTAGTTATTAATGAATTCCCAAGATATCTTATTGGCTAATTTTGAATCTAAAAGACTGAGGTGGGCAGCTAAAGTGAGGATCTTTATTGAAGATTTCCATCATGATCGTCATCAACCACATTATCAACCCCACCAACATCATCAACATCACCATCACCATCATCATCACCACCACTGCCTTCATTATCAACACCCCCATGCCATCACCACCATTGTAATCACCATCATCGTCATCATCATCATCAACAGCATCATCCCATCAACATCACCACCACCATCATCATCAACAGCAGCATTACATCACAGTGTACTCATAAACTGATTTATATCATTTGAATACATCGTTTCTCCTCAAAACAAGCTTGCAATGCAAACCACAATTCTTGTAAAGGACTACCTCATATATTTCACATACAAAGACAATTTTGGCTCTGATAAGTGAGGACATGTAGGGACCTGCCCAACACCTTCTACTGGAAAGTAATGAATCCGTTTTTAATCTAGACCTTTTGACAACTCAGCGTGCTTTCCTCAAAACCATGCTGTGTCTGGGAAAGTAGAAATGAAATGGCATTTGACCTAGAAGGGACGGTGACAAACTCAAAAGAATGATCCAAATTAGAAACAGAGGATGTGAACTGCATCTAGTTTCTGAAGTTTGTAATGTTTCCAATGAGGATGCGTGACTCAGTTTCAACGCTGAAGAGTTCCACTCATTTAAATTCTATTATCCTAAGTCCTGCTCATTCAGCCTTCAGTGACCCTACCCACCTCGGCCTATGTATGGCAACTGTCGGACAACCAGTGACCACCTGGGTCATGGCGCATCCTTCATGCATCCATTTACCGACTTTATTGTTGAGCTCTTGGGTGGCGGATGCCGTGGAGGACATCCCACATCTTTGCTGTTCTGCATTGTGTTGCTCTTACCGATGACCTGCTAGAGATTCAGTAAGTGACTCTCTCAATATCCAAAAAGGTGTGCATCTCTCCCCAACTCTGTGTTCAGGGACATCATGTCAGTAGCTTGAAACCAGCCACACTTCAGAGACCATGCAATGCTACTGTCAGGGCCCCCTCCTCCCACCCCCGGGAATGAGTCAACTGTTAACCGTTACAGATATGACCGCCAGGAGACACGGGCGAGTTGACAGTGGCCTTCTATTCAACAGTCCTGGGTTTTGTTCTGAGCCCTGAGATGAACTTACTGAGGGATTCTGAACCAGCTCTGATTTCTGCTCTCTGCCTTTATCTCAGAAGAGGATAATGGCTACCAGCCACCAACCTCACATGAATTTCCTCTTGATTTGAAAGTCAGTTTTGAAATATGCACTACAAAGACAAAATTCTGTTATTTTGATTATACTGAAAAACAAAGATGAGAAGTAGAAACACACACAACGAGGTGAGAAATGGAGTGGACCCCCCTCCAGGAAGGGGTCTGTGTCCATCAGTGGAACAGTCTTTCATCTTGACAGAAACAGTAACGCTGACATCTTGTACAATGATGCTGTCTGGTCCTGTTATCCAGGGAGAATTTTCTCCGCTAAACAGTCCAAAAGCAAATGGAAGTAAACATTTGGTGCTGGGAAGGGCCAGCCAGGCATATATAAGCTGCACTTGGGGCTGTGTGTGTGAGAGAGAGATTTCTCTGAGATAAACCTGCTCTCCAGAGATATCACACTGCCACATTGCACAGCTTAAAGCTCTCAGATGCACCTTCACGTTCATCTTGACGTTGTTTTAGCGCACTAAAACCAAGTGTCCCAGAGACGGCCACTTTGAGAAGAGCCCCCAGTAGGGCAGTTTCGGTCTTCTCATAACAGGAAACTTCTATTCTCAGAACAGAATAGAATGTGGGCAGCTGATCACTGGGACCCATAGGCTCAGGATTCAGCCCGATGGGCTCCCGGCCAGCAGTGACCACAGCCACCCCAGAACACTCAGTCATCTGAATGCTACTGCTCCAGGCCACGTCAGGGAGACCCCTGACCTCACTCTTGCCTGTACCCCCGTTTTCACACACAGAACACACCTTGTCACCACTCAAACAGTAGCAGAGCTCAGCTGAGAGGAAGCCGTGCCACCCCGGCCAAGGGTCCCCACCCAGGATCACGGCAGCCTTTGCCACCAGGAGCCAGTGCGCACGGAGAGATTATTACGTGGCAGGCACCATCCACACATTTCTCACATCGGGTCCTCACGGGAACTACGAGGTAGACACCTCCATTTCATGACAGCTAAGAAGACTGACCAAGCACAGAGTAAGTGGCAAAGCCGGAAGCCACACTCACTCAGTCCTGACTCAGCGTGCCAAGGTCTTGGCCACTGCCAGGCGCTGCCCCGAGGGGTGCACCCAGCCCCGCCCTGCTCAAGCGCTCCTTCTCTCTGACCTTGACTCAGCCAGTCCTCTGACTCTCACCTGCCGTCTCAGGTCCAAGGTGACGGGGGAACCTCTGGGGCCTTGAGTCTGATCAACTGAGGGCGAGAGCTCATCTCTACATGCTTCCTGTAATGCATGAGCTCACAAACTGGAATTTTAATTTAAACATATTAATGCACACAGGTGCTTAAAAAGCATTAAAATCTAACATTGTGTATACTATGGGAAGTTAAAAAAAACTAAGGAAGGTATCATTCTCTTTCATGATATAAAGCATAAACTGACAGCAAACAATTTGTTTAAATTTACTTTAGTCAAATAAGAGAATCTGGGGTTCTGTTTTGCACCGATAAGGTCTTATTTTATAAAGGTATATTAACGGGAGTAGGGGGTGTAGCTCAGTGGTAGACTATGTGCTTAGCAGGCACAAGGTCCTGCGTTCAACCCCCAGTGCCTCCATTAAAAACAGATAAATAAGTAAACCTAATTAATACCCCCAAAAAGTTTTAATTTAAAAAAAGTATATTAACCTTAGAATATGCTGAAATTACTTACAATATATTCTTGTGCATTTTACAATCACAATAAGCATAGATTATGGTCATTAAACTTTAACTACTTGAAAATGGCTCTTTCTCCAAATAAATCTTTCTGAAGAATCACTCTTCATTTTATTCATTCAATAATGAATGTCCTTGTCTTTACCAAATATTCATTTGAGACTTCCTGTAAGGAGAAGCTTGTGAGTTTTGATATTGAAAAACGTTTTTTATTAAAACAAGTAAGCATGATATTTTAGGATGAAATCAAACAGCTGATTTCTGTGGTAGAATACAAAGCAATGTTTTATCTGTTCACAATCATCTTCAGGTTGATGGTAACATACTCATAAAAGAAACCACATCTGTTATGTAACAATAAAATCTTAATGTAAAATTTAATGGCTTCTTTAAAAATTAATAAAGCCTTAAAAATGGAGAGGAGCTTCACCATAATTTCCCTGATTCACACATTTAGTCCAGTTGTAAAAAACTCTTTCTCAAGAATATTATTTAAAATTAAATAGAAATAATCAATTGTATCTTAACTGTAATTATGGAAAATATTCCAATGTCAAAATATTAAAAGTAGCATTCATATAAATTTTGGTGTGGCTACTGCTTTCTGGGAATTTGTAGATATTTTAAAATGAAGACTTATCCCAAGGATAAATTTGTGTATTTAACCCATTTCAAGAAATACTACAGGGTTTCAGACACTGAAGGAAGTCAGATAGCCAAAACCCCGATAACACTTTTGTTAAGAAACAAATAATAATTGCTGAATTTAGAGTACCTTAAGATGTACTATACTATTAATTCTATTTTGACATTTGTTGAGCATTCTTTCATGAAAAAATGTTCAAGAGGAAGATGAAAGAAAATGTTGAGCTCAGGACTTTGAAGCATAAAACATGACGTACGGAACAAAATAGCCTAGTGGTTAAATCAACTGTCCATTCAATATTACAGTGATCAAAAACACATTCCTTATAGAATTCTGTATATATGCCTATATTCATTTTAGTATTTACACAAGTATCTATGCAAATATGTATAATGAATAAATATACAGAGCATAGATCGTTAAAGACACTTACAGGAGACGCGTGAATTGTTACTTCAGTTTCCCAACTTTGATTGGAATAACACGGTGGCAAACGGCAGCGGTGAGGAGTCATCGGAGCACACGGACAAATAAAGGGTCACAGGCATTCAGCGATGCCTGAATGGAAGTCGCACGGTCTTCTAGGCAAATAAAATCTCAGTTCCCCTCAAATGAAAAATCATACACTCCATCTCCATACGTATCTCACCTGAAACCTTCCCTGATCTTCACATTTCCACTTATCAGGTTTACTTTGAATACTGCAATTAAGCTTTATAAAGTTTCACACATAGAAAATTAAAACGTTGCCATAATTTCGGGAATAAGACAGAACCTTCTCCTTCTGGGCAAGGTGATTTGGAGGATGCATTCTTGGAATAGTTCTGACTCTGGAAAAACACAAAGCTTTATTCGTTCTGATCCAAATAAGCCGTTTCATTCTACTTTCTGAGAGAAGCTCCTCAGAAATAGTCTTTCCAACATTCCTGTTACAATGAATATTGAAACAGGTGAAGAAATGGGGATGGTATGTTGCTAACTAACGAAGTTATACTGCAGCACATATGTCTCTGTTATGTGTGGGGGGAAAAAAGCCACTCCAATTTTCCAGCCTTTAGTGGACTGAGCTTTGAACACAACTGTTTAGAATCATACAGGTCGTAAATAATTTCTTTCTTGTGGAGAGGAAATCTCAGTTATGCCACAGACTTCAGTCCTTCAAGGTATTTGTTGGCCATCCCAGGCTCATTTCTCTTGGATGACATCATTAGTAAAATAAGAGCTTTTCCCAAATGGACAAAAGAAAAATTTTCCAGTATCCTCATTTTACACAAGAGCTACCGTTATTTAACTGTTCTACCAAATACTGGTTTTGCCACAAAGTAAAATTCATAAAAAGAGCCATTCCAAATTGTTTTGCAAAGCCCGTGGCATTTCTACCATTTCTGCCGACCGTCACATGACTGGGCGCATATGAGGATAATATCAAATATTCTTCCCCCGTGTCCTTCATTACAGTCTAGTTTATGTAGAATCTAATTCAAGTTGTATCAGAAAACGGATGGAGCTCATTCTACAAATACAGAGAACAAGCTGATTGTCCCTAAAATTTTGAATCTTTTTTCTTAGGAAGGTTCTGTTGGTGGTGGATACCCCCCGTTAGTTTGAATTTTAGTGACAAACACGATTTGCGTAGTTCCGGCACGTCACCATCATCTCACACCGACACAAATGATCCAATGCTCTCTTCCCAGCCCTGCACCCCTTTGAAAATTATGCAAGTGTAAGGCAAGCGAAAAGCAAGAACACCTGCCTGTTCCCTCCCACTAGCTGGCCAGTGACAGAGACAAAGCACTGATCTCCTCTTTGCACTGAGCTTTCTGGGGTCTGCAACAAGCCTCTTCTTAGCTGTGGACAGAGCAGAACCCAAAACTGATTACCACTCACTTCCAGATCTGAGCTTCGTGGATCTTCAACGGCTGACTAGTTAATTAAATACGGCAACAGAATCACAGATTAGAACTTTCTTTATAAGCATGCCATTAATAAACCCATTTTTCAATGTAAGAAACATCTGCACATAACCACCACCGTATTCCCTCTGAACCAGAGTGTTTCATTCACTCTTTGACAGATCATAAGTTATCTGACCCGCAGGGAAGTTAGATCATCAATTCACAGTTCCTTGTCCTGGTTTCCTGGATAAACCAGGAAGTTTAATATACATTTTAGGTCATTCATCATTCATTTGCACAAAAGATAAAATGCCAGCTCTCTAAGAACTGGAAACTGAAAAGGGGCGGGTCTAAGTAGCTTGCTGTTTGGCCAATACCAAGGAGGTGTGGGCCTGTTCTCCGCTGCAGGGTCGATCTGGGAGGAAGACTATGAAACAGCTTGATCTTCTGCAAAGCAAATAGTGAACATTAGTTTTCGCACATCACGTAAATTATTAATGCTAAGAAGGATATTTTCTTAGAAAGACAGAGTCTTTGGCAAACACTGATGAAATCCATTTCTCTTAACTCAAGTACAGAACATGAAATGTTGAAAAGCCTCTTTTTTTCCCCGAGAGGGGAGGTAACTAAGTTTATTTATCTAATTATTTATTTTGATGGAGGCAATGGGGATTGAACCCGCGACCTCCTGCATGCTAAGTACACGCTTTACCACTGAGCTATACCCTCCCCATGAAAAGTGATGTTTCTGTTAAATGACACCTCGGCATAGTGTATTTTTAATCTGGTGGCAGAGTAAAGCTGCAGGTGGTGCATGCGGGTGGGAAAAACCCCAGTGTGAAGGCAGAGGGGCGCCGGGTCTAGGCAGTGAGACAGGACTTGACAGCATGTCCTTTCCAGTTGAAAAAAGCTTGTGAAAAATGAAAATGTAAGCCTGGCGTCTGGGGGAGGGTATAGCTCACAGTCCTGTCTCCCACGGCATGCCGAAGGAGGGGCTGGCCCGGCCAGTGTCTAAAACGCTGTTCTCTGCTCCTGCTTTGCTGGTCTTCTGTTTGGTCCAGTTGTGGTCCAGTTGTGGTCTTCTCTTTTGGTCCAGTTTTCCTGGACGTGAGACATCTCTCCTGACCCGGCACCCTAGATTGGATTCAACCCTTGACCTCTCTTTTTCCCTTTTCAACTTATCTTCTCTTCCTCTGGTTAAGATGTCACTTCTTTTCACTCCCTATCGCCTTAGTAAGAAAGTCAAAAGCCAAAAGAAAGAAGGAGAGAGAGGGATGCAGGGAGGAAGGAAGAGAGAACACGAAAGGAAAGAGAAGAGGAAATGAAAGAAAATGAAAAAAAGAAAGAAAATGAAAGGAAAGAGTCAGTACTGTCTCCTAAACCTATGTTCTTTCTCGCCATCCTCAGTCCCTCGCAGCCAAGGACTATCACTCAGGGAACCAGTGCTTCCGAGTTACACCGAGGAGCTGCACTTTAAACCCTGCTGCAACCTATTCAGCCGGGGTCAGTCCATGTCTCCTCACTGTGTAGTTTCTTGTCTTATTCTTGGCATTGGACCTAATGTTTCTTGTCCCAAATTCTATCCTCAGATCTTGATAAACAGCGTCCAGTGGTGGCATCTGGCCACAAGTCAACTGTTTGAGGCTCTGTCTCCTTATGGGATTTTTCCCTTTGTCTCATTCGCAAGCGTTCACTTAAAATAAAATACCATAGAGTCCACAAAGGATAACTTCTGGAGACAGTGTGGAGAAAAGGGAGCCCTCCTACACTGCTGGTGGGAATGGAGTTTGGTGCGGCCATTATGGAAAACTGTATAGAGAGTCCTTAAAAAACCAAAAATAGACTTGCCATATGATCCAGCAATCCCACTCCCGGGCATATATTCAAAGAAAACTCTAATTTCAACCACAATGTTCATAGCAGCACTACTTATAATAGCCAAGACATGGAAGCAAGCTAAATGTCCATCAACAGATGACTGGATAAAGCAGCTGTGGTGGGTGTGGGTGTGTGGGTGTGTGTGTGTGTGTGTGTGTGTGTGTGTGTTTACATGATGGAATACTACTCAGCCATAAAAAGGAATGAAATAAAGCCACTTGCAGTAACATGGATGGAACTGGAGATAGTCATATTAAGTGAAGTCATTCAGAAAGAGAAAGAAAAATACTATATGCTATCAATTATATGTGGAATCTTAAAACACACACACACACACACACACACACAAATGACTTATTTACAAAACAGAAACAGACACAGACATAGAAAACTAACTTGTGGTTACCGGGGGGAAGGGGGAGAGTAGAGGGATAAATTGGGAGTTTGAAATTTGCGGTTGAAAACTACTATATATAAAATAGATAAACAACGAGGTCCTACTGTGCAGCACAGGGACCTGTATTCAATACCACGTAATAGACCATAATGGAAAAGAATATGAAAAGGAGTATACATACATGTATAGCTGAATCACTGTGCTGTACACCAGAAACTAGCATGACATTGTAAACTGATTAGCCTTCAATTTAATAAATAAATAATAAGTAGATAAAATACCATGTAAACACACAGCTGTCAGACATAGTAAATACATTTGCTAATTTGGTTCCATGAAACAGTACTTCCACTTAATTGCTTGAAGTCTCACATCCGTGCATGCTCATCACTTTTTTTCTGCTCTTCTTATTGCTGTAACCCTACTTCCTTGTGACTCAGGTGATGGTTGGGTAACCTGTGGGTACCAACTTCCCAAGTGTCAAAATGAGTGGAATCGGGTCCTAAGGAGCAGACTGTCACTGGAGTGAGGTGTTTACTCCAGAGACACAGGGACCACGAGGGAACCATAACGCAAAGGGCGTATTTGGGAAGCCCACAAAGAAGCCGGACTGCTAACTCCCTCAGTTTCAAAGCTTCTTTTCCCTGGCACACTTGTTAACACAGAGACTTTAGAAAGGCCAACTGAAAAAGAAAACTGTTTTGAATTACAGCAGGCAAAGCGAACAGGATTATTCCTGAACGAAGACCGCTATATGAATAATCCTTACAAATGAAACGGGAAAGTTGTGAGACCCCCTCACGTTCAAAGCCTCCTTTTACTGACACGTGCTGTTACCAGGGAGGCGCCGGAGCAGCCAGGCTACGCAGATTGATGGCTCATAGACAGCGTAATTCGAGCTGCCAAACAATTTTGAGCACCTGCAGGAGTCTGTGCTAAATGATTTCTTCGCTGAGTGAACATGGAAATGGAAAACTCTAAGCCCCATGCTCTTTGATTCAGCCTTTACTCAAAACTGTAACTGAAGCCAGAGCTTTAATTAATAGTTTAATAAAGAAGCATAGAAAGAGTTGAGAGAGCATCAGCACAGGGAACTTGATGAAACAAAGCACACACTATCTATTCCATCTTATTAAAAAGTAAGAAAAAGGTCAGCGTTTACTTACTAGTTACCATCAAACTCAAGCTGATGCTACACTTAATCCGTAATTTGCCCTTATAAACTTGAATTTCTAGAGAAACTGTTTGTAATGGGAAAAACAGTTTTTTTTTCTAAAAATATTGGAAAATAGAGTTAGAGAATTTAAAAGTTCCAAGGACTGTATTTCTGATTGCTTGTTGTAAGAAGCTGCATTTGTGGGACATTTCTCTTTGAAAGATGTACTCATTCACTTAAGGTTATGAACCATTTTGTCATAGAAGGTTGATTTTATCCACCAACTTCATGATAATTAACTCACCATCTGTGATCGCACAGTATTTTGTAACTCCATCCAAATTTAATAACTTGACCTTAATTGTCAGTGAGAGAACAAGATGGCACCTTGTAACGGCTTCTCCCAAGATCAACCTGTCGCAGAAGGAAGATTTGACCCCAGGCAGGCTGACAATAAGTTTGTGCTTTTAACCATGACACTATGTTGCTTCTTTATGAAAGAAGTAAAATATTAGAGGGGATATTGACGGCAGAATTTGCACCATGATGACTAGGAGAGGAAGGCAGAAGTGAAATAGAATATTCACAGGAATATCCAGTGGACTAGTTAATGAAACTCTTGGAGTTAGGTTTAAATTTAGTGGATTGAGGAATAAATAGGAAGTGAGAAATTGGAGACAGTATGCAGATTGTATTTTTGAGACAACTAAGATCCTTCCTTTCAACTATATAATTTACATTAAAATAATGTCACTTATAAGATTTAATAAAGTAATGTTAGTCTAGCAAAGATCATTTTTGTTTTAACCATCTGTATCTTTTGAAACTTCCTATTTCAAGGCAATTAACCATTAACTGTTGAGAATATGGAGAAGGGAAGGAGTCTCCCCAAAAATGCTGCCATGAACACAACACATTTTAAGGCTCACGTAAGCATTACTGAGATCACTCTTCTTTCAAATCCAAAATAAATGAGAAGATCATTCTTCACTTATCTGAAAGTTTTCCACTTTAAAGACATATATGCTTTAATTCCAAGTCAGTAGTTCTGAAATATATTTATACATTTGGATTTAATAGAAATTCAAGAACTACCAAGAAGTTAGTGAATTAATAAGTGTTTTGGTGGATTTCCAAGGCAATATCACGTATGAAGTCTAAATTTTTCATCAGATGTGGCATCTGTAACAAAGCTCCTAGTGTCCAAATCCCACAAAATTGCAACATACGCTTCCAAGAAAAAGAATAAAGTATCTGTTCAGTTACTGGTAATCTTAAAAGGGCAGGAGCAGCTGCCAGAATCATTAGGGTTTGGTGATCCATGTGTGTCTTTTTTGAGGGAAACAATCTGTAGTTAATTCTGCACTCACCAGCTGGGGTCACTCCTGCCCCTCTCCTCCCCCCACTACACACAAAAAAATCAGACATAGGATGATGAAGAGCAGTGTCTGCTGCCAAACTTAAAAAAAGAAAAAAAAATTGGCATCATTTGCTCAATACACACAGAAAGTGTGTAAAGTGAGTAAAAAGTAATTTAATTCCACATCCTTCATTACAGGCAGCACACTCATTGAAGGAATTACAAATATGTGCATTTTAGTTTCAGGGTTCTTTTTAAAGCCCCTTTAATAAGATAGCAAGTGTACAAGTCGTGCTAGGCAGGTGCAGGAGGCCAGGAGAGCTCCTTTCTCATCCAGTGCCCTCCTTGGATGCAAAGTTCAAATGCAAAAGGCTGCTGGGATGGATCAGGGGTTTGGGACTAACAGCTCACATCACTGTATGTAAAACAGATAAACAATAAGGACCTACTGTCTCACACAGGGACCTATATCCAATTTCTTGTAGCAAACTGTAATGGAAAAGAATCTGGAAAAGTATACATATATGTGTAAATGTATAACTGCATTACCTTGCTGTACACCTGAAACTAACATTGTAAATCGACAGCACTTCAATAAAAAAGTAAGAATTAAAAAAAAAAAAAAGGCCACTGGGAGACAGGGACAAAACACCATTCAGACTCAGGCTCAAACAAAGTCATAAAGCCTGGGGACCTCCCCACGCCGCCCAAGGACTGTGAAGGGAGTGCAAGCTTCACACGATTTGATAAATGGTGTTATTTCATCAATGTCATTAGTTCCATTATAAGCAGAAAATACCTAATACTGATTACTTCAGAGTTGGGAGATCCAAAAGATTTAATTTAGCCATCACGTAGACTGTTCTCTAACATGTATGAGGCAATAATGTTCCCTGTGAAACGTATTGATAAGTGAGTGAAGGAAGGGGCAGCTTGCTTTGCACCATCGGCACTCAGCCCCAGTCCACCTCCCAGGGTCCAGAGGTGGTTCCGAATGCTGTTCGCGGTGGGACCCAGAGGCACGGTCAGCGCCTGATACATGAGAACCCTCGGTCTTCACACGGGACCTCCCCCTGTACGATTTCACTCCTGCACTTGGACTGGTCATATTACAGCAGTTTGATTTGTTTTACATTTTTAAAATATAAACTATCGGGCAATCATTTTACCTTGAAATCAGAAATAATCTTAAATAGGCAAGTTGACTTTAAAAATCATCTTCACCTTTTCAAAACTAAATCATGTGTAAAATATCCACACTTCAATAAAAACTTAACATTTGAGTTCCACTTCTTTTTTTTTTTCCTTCTCCATCTCCATCTTTAGTTCGTCATCTTGCTAATGTTTGTCATTTAACCCCAGCAGAATCCTTGGTTCAGGTGTTACCGTCCGAGTGCCACAGTCACTCCCCACCACGGAAGGAAACAGGCTTGAAGGACGGGGTAGACACGCGCCAGGGTGACGGTGTCTCGGAAGAACACCGCGTAACACCGGCATCGACAAAGAAGCAGAAGTGGGAAAGCACAGCCACGTGCTCAACACGGTCGTGAACAGAGAGGTCAGCTGTGTGACCGGCCACGCTCCTGGCACTGGGACAGAAGTAAGACACGGCCTCTGAGCTGGGATGTTGCTGAAGGATTCATGCGTGTGGTGCGGGGGTAAACCCCGTGACTTATAGAGTCCATGCCCACGCTGAGAATCTCTAACCCTACTGAATATTGACATGGGAAATGGAAGGGCCAGGCTGCGAAAGATCTGGCAGCTTTCTGGGGTAAACAGCTTGAATATGAAGGGCAGACAGCAGATACTGAAGGTTTGGGGCCTGCAGAGCAATGATCCAAGTGGTACCAAGGAAATGAATCAGGGAGTGATGTGCAGGAGGGACGAGGAAGGGACGCTGACAAAGGCAGCGGTATCACAGGACACCACTGGCATTCTGGAAACAAGGTCCGATGCTGGGCAGCGGCAGAGAAGATGGCAGGAGGGTACAGACACAGGTGATTCATGAGGACAGAAGAGAGGAGATTCACGGTCTAAATGATGCAACGGAGGAGAGAGAAGGTTCAGATTCCATTGGCTCCACAAACCGAATCAAGGGATCCAGGAGCGGCTGCAAGTTTGGGTTAAAAACTGAGTTTCCTTTTAGATAAGTTAAATCTGAGGTTCCTGTTCACCAGACGAATTCCTGCACATTCTTCAACTCGCAAATTCCGTCTCCTCCGTTAACCTCCCCCGACTCTCCTCCGCTGGACATGAGCACTCTGTCATGAGCACGCCCATGGCACCTGAGAACGCCTCCATCCTGGTGTCGTCTCACTAGGTCTCGCATTCTGCATTTAACCTTCCCATCTGTCTACATGACGCCTACGTAGAAAGGATCAGGATCTTTTTTGGACACTGTTATGGGTTGAATTCAAGAACTTAACACCCATGGAGAAAAGAACTGACAGATACTACGTGTAATTTATTTACAGAGTCATTCACTCATTCAGTAAACAAACAGGAGTACTCTTGCCAGAGGTTGGCTTTCCTGTACATTATTGAGATCGCATAATTCAAAGAAGTTGCTGCTTTCTGGATAGAAAAGAGTTTGATCATCTCCAAAATTCTGGCCCAGTTATGAGCTACGGAAGAGCACACATATTAAAACGAACAAACAAACTATCCTTTCTAGTACATCGTCAGTAACTGTGTGAATTAGTCTGCGTGTGTTTCTTTTCTTCTTCCCTTCACGACTTTGATTTCGCTTTTACACTGGGAAAAAATTAATGACTGTGTATTTAGCATACTTTGTATACAATGCTGGATATATTCCACTAAGGAGTAAAAAGGTTGGAAAAACTTCGCAGGACATTTACATGCATTACACCATATTTATGTGGTTTGAGATGAATAACAATGAAATTGTGTTTAGTATAAATCTAGAACAAAGTAGAAAATACGCACCATAATAGGAGCATTTTCTGCAACGTGTAACGCTCACACTTCTTTACTTTTTTTCCACAAATTCAGCTGACTGCACACAGAAAGGAAAAGCCATTGAACTCATAAAACAGGTCATTAAATATAATTACCTTTACAAGCAAAACTGCTTCAGATCCCAAATACCAGGCTCTGATGCAGATTCTCAGATATAAAGAGGACAGTTATCAGTTTGAATAGTGCTATTTACCCGGGAAGGGGGGAAAGGAAGGCTGGAAGAGGCAGGATGAGGGACCAGGACAGAGAGGACGCACGTGACCTGGGAATTACCCATTCATTACACAGAGTGAACTGAGCCCGTATGTCCAAACCCTGACCGATGCCAGTCCTCCACCGCCTGGAAGAGGAGAGTCAGAGCGTCCGCTGCCTGTTGCTGCTGGGAGACAGGATGCTCACACCCGCTGAAGTATCTTTACTCTGAAAAGACACACTTCTATTCTGTTGAAATCGCATTTGTCTCCTATGCTTATGAGTTGAATGCACCCATATCACAGAGTGTTACTAATTTACTGACTTCAATGTATCTGAGACTGAGGAAGGTTTCAATGTATACTATAATTGAATAGAACTGCAAAAATACACCAGATCGTCCACAGAGTTTTATTAGCTAGTTTTCTCCTTGACAAATACCAATTTTGCTCGGTGTGCTGTATTTTATTAATTCAAGGCATCAAGATCATTAATTCCCCCACATGAGTGCTTACTGGCAAGGTTCTAAAAATATAAGAATCTCAGATGCCATATGACATCTCTTACATGTGGAATCTAAAAAATAGGACACAAATGAACTGCTTACCATTTATAACTTAGATGACTGATTTCTTGAATGTGTAAGCACGTTTGACTGTCCTTTATGACTGGATTATCGCATTCTGTTGATTCTTATTTTGTGGTTGGCTTTATTCCTTTGATAACTAGGTAAGTTTAAAAAGCTAAAGCTCTAATCTGTTCTTAGAAACAATGATCAATACCTGTATGTTAACTAAAAAAAAAAACACGTGCAGTGTATTGTATATATGTATTTACATGCAATATAATATATACATGCAGTCAAACTGTAATAATTCTACCAATAAAACTGAAAAAGAAAAAAAAGAATCTCAAATTCACAATGCAGATATAAGAATAATCTCTAATATTCAAATAATAGTCTAATTATACCTTTATTTATAAACTCAAATTATATCTTTTCAAGGAAAATGATCCAGGGTTTCATTGTGATCATAATTGTACATTTTTACTGACAGAGATATGTAACAGGAATATATAGAGATACATGTGTGCATGAAGTACGTATTATAGTTTTGAAAATGACTTTCATATGCATCCATCATCTCGTTTAATTCTCACTAAAACTGAAGCAGACCAGACAGACCTTACGATACACACTGTATGAATTAGGGCACCAACACCATCACACGATGCTATTAAATGACTTGCCCCGGGTCACACAGAGGTAGGGAGAGAAAGGAAAAAAGAACAGAGCGAAGGAAAGAGCAGTGGAAAACTAGAGAAAAATGAATGTTTCATCCTCACTTCTCTGATTTCCCCAGTGACAATATACTCAAAATTCTAAGAAGTTGCTACCTTGTAAACCGTTGTCCCAGAGGCACAGTCTCAAGGACAAAAAAGGTCGGCTTCCTTTGGATGTCGTTTAGTACATCAAATTCTTAATTAAAACAGATTTGCATTAAAATTTACAAGTGCTTAATTTTTCACAACTGTGTTTTCAGTGTATTGATAATGATGCCAATAACGGCAGTTCCTTCTTTTGAGGGAAAGAGGAAACCGGAGAACCTCCCCCTCACGTATCTTCACTGACTCTCACAAATGGTCTCCCAGTTCTTATGTTTACATAATGTCCATTTAGGGTAAAGCTTTTATAAGTAATGTTCTCTTAAGAAAACATTTGGACTTTGGGTAAAAGTTGGAACTTTTTCCTGAAATGCATGTGGTTGTAAGAGCGAAAGAAAGGAGAGAGATTTAGCATATTGCTTATTTTGGCCAAGTAAATCTTATTTTACTATTTTGACATGGTTCAAATTTGTATATAAATACCTGTTTAGATATACATTTGCTTATATGCAGTATGGTTACCAAAGCAAGGAAAAAAAAAAGCCACATACAGTTAGACCCATAGCCTAGAAAGAAGGAAGAAAGAAAGGAAGATGAGCTTCTACCCCGCAGGAAAAGTCAGAAGCCTGTTTTCTTTGTGTCAGGCAGGCTGCATGCCGGGGGAGAGCTGGCTCCCTCACGCCCTCACTGGTGTGTTACAAATTGTTATTGGCCGCTGACCTGGAGCCATCTGCCGTGCAAGATTAAACTCTTCCTGCTCACCTGTGTGAGATCTGGACTTCTTGCCTCTGGTAAGATGATCTTGATGCAGATTTAAGAAACTTATTATGTTGCTGATATCTTGCGAATATAAAAATATTTAAGCACTAGGATTTCTTTCTTTCTTTCTATTTTCTTGACAATTTTAAGCAGCATCTAGTCCCAGATGCTTAGGGAGAGTGTTTCTTGGTTTGAGTACATCAGTTTGAGGTCACATCGCTAAACTCACGTCCATCCTTTGACCTGATGGAAATATTTAATCCTATTCAGTTGTCTTAGAAAAGTAAAATAATCATTGGGTTTCTAAAGCGTCTTGGAGTCTGACATTCCTTTGTCTCAGTAAGAACCCCCTCCACTGCAGTTCCTACTTCTGTCAGTCAAGATTACTCTGAACCGAGTGAGCGAGAGCTCTGAATGGGCCCCATAAAGCCTTATTCCCTATGGAATGTGATTTTTCACAACTTCTGTTAATGTGTCTGTCCCTGGGGGTTACTTTTTCCTGTGTTTTGACTTTATACCCTTTTCAAGCAGTAGTTATTCATACAGAAAACAGGTGTAATTGTCTGAGTCACACTACACGTGGTAAATGGAAGTTATAATTTAGGGCTAAGAAATACCTCTCTGTTCAAGATGCAGAGAAATGCTTCCAGCAGGATATTTAAGGTTACCCAGGATTTCCCTGGTTGGGGTTGTGAACTTTTCCTGTCTCTCTCGAGAGAACCTAGATCTCAAAGGTCAACCTCCAGTTATAAGATGACTAAGTTCCGAGGATCTAATGCACAGCATTGGGACAATATCGTGTATTTGAAAATTACTAAGAGAGTAGATTTTTTAAGTTCTTACCTCACACAGGCAAAATTGTAACTATGCGAGGTGATGATATGTTAACGAGTGTTAGTGCGGTAATCATTTGGCAATATATGCATACATATAAAATCACTATGTCGTCTGTGTTAAACTTACACCACGTTGTCAATTATATCTCAATAAAGCTGGAAAAAGTTAAAAACAGAATTATCATATGATTCAGTAATCCTGTTTCTAGATATATATCAAAAATATTGAAAACAAGATCTCAAAGAGTTATTTGCACACTCACATTCATTGCAATAATATTCACAATTTCCCAAAAGGGGAAGGAAACTAAATGTCCACTGCCAGATGAATGGATGAGCAAAATGTGGTCTGTCCATACAACGGAATATTATTTAGCCCTCAGAAAAAAAGGAAATCCTGTCATTGGCTACAAAAAGGACAAACACTGAGGACGTGTTATTATACTGAGTGAACCACGCCAGTCACACACACGGAAGATGAATGTTGCATGGTTATTTTGATATGCGGTGTCTAAAGTAGTCAAACGCAGAAGTAGACGGTGGTCAGCAGGGGATGAGGAGGGAAATGGAGAGTCTTTCAATGGGGATAGAGTTTCAGTTTTGCAAAATGATCTGCTGCACAACAATTAACACCATTGTAGTGCACACCTTAAAATGGTTAAATTTTGTTATGTGCTTTTTTTTTTACCACAATTAAGAATGACACCAAGAAAAGCCAAAAACAAATGGAACTAAACTCTGTTAAGTTCTTAAAACATTAGGAAACTTGGAAATTAATTCACTTAATTTTATAGAGGAACAAAGTATAGCTTAATTTTTAACTGGCTTTATTCAACCAAGTCATCAGGTTGGTTTACAATGACTTACTTTTGGGAACTATTCTGGTTCCTTGTGTTTTCCTAAAGATTTAAAATTATTTGTGATGTGTGTACATTATATATGTGTGTATTGTATATATACTTTATTATTTTTGATGCAAGTCTATGTACCAGTTTACAGCTTCTAGGATGCTTTATGAAGCTCGGGACAGCTGACTCAGCCCAGTTCGCTAGCATTTCTGTAATTCTCCACCACATCCCAAGAGTACCGACTGCACTCACAGAATCACGCCTGCAGTCCCTTCAGTGCCCTAGCAGGGATTAACCGGAGCCTAATCTGAATTCACTTAAAAGGGCCAAGTGATTTTTTGTTTAAAATTTTCGTTTTAATTTCCTCACCTTTCGTGGGCTTTAATCCAAGATTCGGATTCATCTGCCTTTTCTAAGCTCATTCTCTTTGACGAAGAGGATGGGGACCAAAATTACGCTGAGTAGACCCACCTTGTATCATCTGTACTTTTCCATCATCGGCCCCAAGTAGAGGCTGACCAGTGCCTTGCTCTCCTAACTTTAAACATGATCAAAATAAGCCTGTTCTTTGTCGTCAGCAGTTTTTCCAAACCTGCACTCATGACGTGACTCAGCCCTGACGTTCCCGTGGGTTCCTGGCACTCCGTGTTTCTTTGCCTGGACACCTGCCCCACCCTCTACCTGGTACACACGTCCTGGCTAAATGTCATCTCACAGGTGGACCCTGGGGAGTGACACGGCATTTCTCTGTGACTTCTTCGGCTTCCTCATAACGGAAATACATAATACAAAGCCATTATTTGGCTTTTTAGAGGCCCCATTCCATCTACACCATATTTGATTTTACAATTTCTGTCCATTGACTATTTTTCTTCCTAATATTTCAAAACCTTCTCTCTTATGATCTATTATCCACCAGACGATTTCAACGGAGCACAAACTAAGATGGCAGAATCATTTTTTTCTCATCTTTTCATCATATATAGCTCACCGAGTACTTACTGATTAACTAGAATCAAGAACATCATAGCATTTCCTCTCATTATTTAGATATTTGCAACAGTAAGCTTGTTGGGAGGCAACTCAAACTTTTTAAATTAACCCCGACTTTCACAGAATGAAACTTTCAGCAGAGGTCTTAATACACTGCCGTCTTCTCCAGGGCTGGCTGACAGCCCCCGCGGCGTGCGAAGCTCCTGCTCAGTGATAAACCGGAGCTAAGGAGGCACCAAAACCTTTATCTCACTTAATCCCACACTGAGTCCTACAAGGCAGGTACTTTACTAACCCCATTTCACAGATGAACCCTGAAATTTTGGGGGGTTTTGTGTTTTTTTTCCTATATTCATGATCCCAAATAAGTAAGAGGCAGACCTGGAATGCCAGCGTATGTTTGCTCATCCCAAGTTCACCCTCTCATTGACTATTTATACTGCATTGCAATTACCTGCCTCAACGCCTCTGTTATCACCTATATTATAAAAACTCTATTTATCATCTTTATTTGAACTATCACGTGTCTATAGCTTCAGCAAACCCCTTACTGAGAAATAACATACCTTCATTCCACCCTGAAACACTGTTATTTCTTTCTATGCACACTGAAAATGAGAAGAGGAGCTAAAACCACATCAAATATTTCTGTTCAGCTAAATTTCTTTATTCCTTGTGCGAGAGTTCTTCTGTCTCGCTTTTGCATTTAGTTTTAAATCACTGAAATAAATGTAAAGTTAATGACTCGCCGTTCCAAACTGCAAAGATAAAAGGCATATTAATAGACTTTTTAAAAGATTGGGGAGTTCGTGAAATGATTTCTACCCAGGGACTCCCAACCACATATTACTGAGCTGCTTATAAGAAAGAATCTAAATTAGAAAGAAAATGAGTAAGCCTGAATAAGACTTTATCATTCTTAAAGGAATTATTTAATATTTCAAATGTGTTCATTAAAGACATTCAGAGCCACATGCTAGAGGTTTTAACCTCCCAAGTTAATTATCAAAACACTAATTCCAGTAATAAAAATAAAAAGAATGCATTCAACACTCTATTTATAGAAAGGATATTCAAATGCCTGTTTTTATGTATAATTATATTCCAATTAAAATAATTTGATCAAACTCACCCTCATCCATACCTGCAATCATATTGTTTAACCGAAAATGCCGACAGCGATGGTTATGAGGGCGTGCCTGATGTAACTTACGTCACTTACTAGCAGTGCTGTCTATCATGGCAGTTACTTATGGGTAAGTGAGAAGCATCAAAAATTTCAGAAATAAATACCAAACCTCAACCATTCAACTGAGGTATGGGTCATGCCTTCTTTTCTTTCTTCTTAAAATTCAGTTAATCAACAACTTATTTTTATTGTGTGTTTTTTTTTCTAGTATTACAATTATTTACTAAAGTCAGTTCCTACATAAATGACACTAAACATGACCTTCGGGGCCCCATTGTTCCTCTGGGTCAGGCTCTGCAAAGATTTTCTGCCAAGGACAAGATGGCAAATATTTTAGGCTACAAGAGCCCTGGGTTCTCGGTGGGTCACACATCCTTTGCTTGTTTGTTTATTTTTTACTATTTTTTTTACTACTCTTTAAAATGTAAACAGGGGGGCTAGCTTACAGGCTGCACACAAGTAGGACCAGGGTGCATTTGGCCACCGGCTGTGGTTTGTTGATCCCCAGCCATAATGGTTTCCAATAAGGCATTTGTAAAAGAAGCATTTTTTTTTCTCTTATAAAGAAAGAACCTGGATTCTGGCCAAGGGATAAGAGCTCAAGACTCATCATTACATTCCTTTGCAACTTGAGGGCCTTAAGCTAGCAGCACAACTTTGAATAAATTACTCAGTCTCTCTGGGTTTTCTTTTCTGATTCATCTGTAAAATAGAACAGATGATGCTCATGGGAGGGAGAAGGGGATGGAGAGCCAGGGAGGTCAGGGGTCCCTCTGGGTGGGATCCAGGTGTGGGGTTAGACAAGAGCTACGGGAAAAAGTGAGATGGAGGCTCCATGTGGCCAGAGCTCGGGAGCCCTGAGAGCTACAACCTCCAAAGGGTGTTTCTAGGCCGCTTGCCTTCTCAGTTGCAAAGCTTATGCCCATTCGTATACCTACGAAATCTAGACACTGACACAGCGATGAGTAAGGAAGCACTGATCGCAGCACAGCGGGAAGGCAGACGTTCAACAGGGCGGTAAGGCTGAGAGCACAACACGTGCCCGCAGTAAGGAGAGGTCACGAGAGGGACGTCTCCGGGGTGAGTTTCTGTGGGAAGATGTTCTGGGTTTGACTCCAGCTCAGCGAAGAGAGGTGCAGTGAGTTCCCAGCGGAAGCAGCACGAACAAAGTGCAGGCAGTGAGAGTGCGAAGTTGCACACTGTGTGGTCCAGACAGGAGCTGGGGTCAGGCGAGTGGAGAACAGGCTGGAGCTGGGGCAGGATGGGGTCGGGAAGGGTGGCGAGGGGGTGCAGAGGAGCACGTGCTGGATGCTGTGGGTCAAGGGAAACCAATGAGGTCCTTTCAGCAGGAGATCTCAGGGCCAAATTCGCATTTACGATAAATCACCCCGCCTTCTGTAAGTCTGGATGAGGGGCCAGGCTAGAGCAGGAAGATGAATTAGAAACTGATCCCTTAGCCCTGGCAGGGGCTGAGGCAGATCTGACCAAGGGCAGTCATGGAAGGTCAGAACTGAGAAGACTGATCTTGACAATGCTTATAAGTTAAATTGTAAAGACCTGAGGACCAATGGGACGTGGGGGCAGGAAAGGGAAGCAGAATAAATGAGGAGACATGGCTGGTGCGTCCACCACTGGGGCAGGAAAGAAAACCCAGGACTCACAGAGGCAGTCTTGGAGAGAGCAGCCGAGGCTACGCACTGCAGCGTGGCCCTAGGAAGCCAGAAGTGGCATGAAGCATCCAGGTAATGACAGGACACCCAGGTACAGTATCCGTAGGCAGACAGAGGCTGGAAAGCACAAAAAGAATTCGGGGCCTGGGCTGCAGGTCTGGAGCTCGGCCACGTGCACGCAGAATGGAGGAGGACCCTCGAGTGATAGGGAGAGCAGGACGAGCAACGGTCTGAAGGCAGAGCGTGGACGAACCCATGAGAGGAGACGGACGAGAGGCCCAGAGCCAGGGAGGGGACACAGAGGAACCGGGAGCAGCTGAAGGGTGAGTGCTGGTCAGGGAGCAGGACCCAATGGTGGGGGCACTGGTACAGCCGCATGGGCTGAATCGCAGCTGGATGGCACGGGGCTGAGGGGTGAACTCTGGCAGAGTGCAGTGATGCAGATTCTCTACCCCAGCTCCTCCACACCCCGAGAGATACACACAGTGCAGAAATGATAATGACCAGGTCATTTAAAATGCAAATCAAAGCTACATTGAGGTATCACCTCACACCAGTCAGAATGGCCATCATTCAAAAGTCTACAAACGTTAACTGCTAGAGAGGGTGTGGAGAGAAGGGAACCCTCTTACACTGCTGATGGGCATGCAGTTTGGTGCAGCCACTATGGAGAACACTATGGAGATTCCTTAAAAAACTGGAAATAGACTTAACCGATGATCCAGCAATCCCACTCCTGGGCATACATCTGGAGGGAACTCTAATTCAGAAAGATACATGGACCTCAATGTTCATAGCAGCACTATTTACAATAAACATTACATGGAACCAACCTAAATGTCCATTGACAGATGACTAGATAAAGAAGTTGTGGTATTATATACAATGGAATACTATTCAGCCATAAAAAATAAAACAATGCCACATGCTGTAACATGGATGGACCTAGAGGTTATCATACTAAGTGAAGTAAGCCAGAAAGAGAAAGAAAAATACCACATGATATCACTTATATATGGAATCTTTAAAAAGGACACAAAGGAATTTATTTACAAAACAAACAGACTCACAAACATAGAAAACAAATTTATAGTTACCAGGGGGAAAGAGGGGCTATTCTGGAGAGATAAATTGGGAGTTTGGGATTTGCAGATATATACTACTATATATAAATATATAAACAACAAAGTCCTACTGTATAGGCCAGGGAACTATCTCAATGCCTTGTAATAACCTATAATGAAAAAAAATACATATACATATATATATATATATATATATTTGAAACACTATGCTGTACACCAAAAATTTAAACATTGTAAATCAACTACCATAAGAAATTTGCTCATTAAAAATTGAGTTCTTTTTAACACAGTTGTGCACAAGGTATTGTCATCCTTTGTGAAATATAAAATAAATCAGTGGATAAGATTCTGCCCCTCAAAGTTCATTATCCATTCAAAAATACTAATACATTTCTATGCATACCTTTAGTTGCAGGTAGATACTGGGAAGCTAAACTTCCATAAACTAATAGCTTGATTTATTGTCAAACCTTCCCAGTTACTATAATCAAATATAAGAATAACCAAGGAAGAAAATCTTTGCAGATTCCTAAAGAATACGAGAAAGAGACACGACTCTAGTCGTGTGGAAGAGACTAAAGGTGAAATTGAATGACCATCTCACTGTGGTTCACAACTGCAGTTGTCCTGGAAATCACTCAGGGCTGATGGATGTGTCAGCCCAGACCAGAGTCTGTAGGTCTGAGGTGGGCTGAGGAAATGCACTCTGACAGGTACCTCCAGGGGAGCTAGAGTTGGCACACTGCCCTGGTCCTTAGAGGTCCACCATCTTCTTTCCTAAGTCAAGTTACTGTGTACATGAATGGTTACCCACTCTCAGGAAATATCCCACAAGAAAACTGCCAATAAGTGCTTATCACTTCACATAGTCTAAAATTCATTGGCACAGTCCCTTGAAAACAGTTCATGCTTAAAGAAGCCAGCTAAGTATAAATGCTCAGTTTAAATCAACTCATCAGTTCAATATAGTCTTAGAGCATTGACTGAATTCTTACTAAAACCACATCCCGGGTAGGCAGTTGGGAAATGAAGGTGAAAACAGACTTGAGCACAGCAGACTCACAATGGCATACTTGCCCACCTGCATACAGGTGAGTTTTGGAAGAGCACCAATGTTTGCCAAGGGGCACCTCCACCAGGGAGAAGGAACCAGATTCAGTGATCTGAAATAGGGAAGGTGGAATGAATGACCACATATGCATTATGTGTGCTATGGTTTTACTCAACAAGCTTAATTTTCTGATTTCTTAAAGAGGAAATGTTTCTATTTTTATTTAATCTCCCTCAAAGACATTCGTGTTCTGCAGTGCGCTCATATTTAGTGGACAATCTCCTTTATCTGCAAGACTGCTCATTTACCCCCAATCACAGAACAGCCCAACACGGAAGCTACTGGGGATGGTTTCTTCAAGCATCCACAGACCAGAAGAAACAAATCTTTAAAGTATTAATTGCATGTGCAAAATAAAATATTTTTGCTATTTTTGGGTGTACTAAACAAATCATTCCACTCCCCCAATTTTCGCAGGACACAGATAAGCTCAACTATAGCATTATCCCCTCTAGGTAAAATTATATTGATTAAAGTTACTTTTCCTTCAGTAATTAAATAATCACACTCCAGGTGACTTTTGTAGCAAGTAATAGTACTGGGCATCCCAGTACTATCTCCAAAGCAATGGTGTATATTCCAGTTTCCAAAACGTCCGTCAGCTAAAATCCGCATACGCTCACACAGGTCGACCAGATGCATAAGGACCATAGCGGTGAGTGATAAGCGTATGTTGCATACGTTTGTATAATCATCATAAACCAAACAACTTCACACAGAGAAAGAGACGTGTTTCAAAGGACCCTTAACCCAAGGATGACAAATTACCTTCAAAGCCTTTCAAAAGATCAAGAGCACAATTTAATGTGTCCTGGAAGCTATTTAGTGATCCCCACAATGAGGAAGCGTGCTGGTCCGGGCGGGTCTGTGGCTGCCTCCTCCCCAGTCACGTGGCTCTGAGTCCAGAATCTCATGGATGACTCTGGAGTCCCTCCTCCTTCCCCTTGATTCTGAGAAAATCACTAGGAACTGCGTGGATAGACTGCAGTGGCTTCATAAGCACTCTCCAAGAGCCCACGGCAAACATGTGCGAGACACTTTAACCTTCATCTGAGCAGATTCCAGACATCTCATGAGATCCTCAAAGAAAGCCACCACTCGGAGAGGGTAAGCGCTTCTCCGAGCTCCGGCACTGGGGAGGATAAAGACCAGCTCGTCGTCCGCCCGCCTTCCTGCCCCTGAACTGCTCCGGCCAAGTCAGAGCGGCTAAGTTTTACTTGGCCCTGCGTTAGCAGAAGACAGTCCCTCCTCCAGGGGCTAAATAATTCTTCCCCGCGGCAAACGCTTAACACACAATGTGAACGTCTGGCTCACTCCCCTCAAACAGAGGGCTGAGCCAGGAGTGAGTAGCTAACAGCCATTCGACAAATGACAGAAATGCGAAGAGAACTTGAAAACCACCCCCGTTACCTTTCGGGGGCGTACAAGGTACCAGATAAACCCAGCACTTTCACAGATCTGGTGGGTTCCCCCAGCCGGGAAAGATGGGGCGGGGGCTCGGTGGGGAGCAGGAGCCATGAACGCAGAGCCCGCGGTGGGTACCATGCCGCCCGCCCACTTCGCCCACCCTGCGGTCGCCCGGCCTCTAAGACAATGGAGCGGACACTGTCCGGCGGGGGTCGCGGTCAGGGGTCAGTAGATCAGTGGAAGAGACAACAGCCTGGGGGCTCTCCTTCATCCCCGCATCTTTGTTCTCTGAAGTAGTAGCTCTTTTTCAACCTCAAAGAAAAAGAGACAGAGGACGAACCCCGCAGCCCCCCGGAGTGGTCGTGTAGAGGACCGCGCCGCTCCTCGCATCTCCCGTGGCAACGAGAGGACTGTAGTCCGTCTCCGCCGCCAGTTTCCCTTCTCCCGGGCCAGGTCCAGAGTTCAGAGAGGGTCTGCTCTCAGCTCGCAGCCACACACCTCCCTATGTCCCCTATCCGGAAAGGGACCGCCAGCCTTCTCTCCACGCCCTGCTCTCCACCCTAGGACTCTGGCTGGGGACCGGCGACGCAGGTGCCAGCAGCACGCACCCTCCCGGAGTCGCCGGCGCCGCGGGGCAGGGGAGCTTTGCGCCCAGCCGACCTCCAGACCTGGAGGCGAGGCTGCCGGGCCAAGCACTCTGCGCTGAGGACCGCGCTGGGGACCGCGCACGGCGCCCGCCGCCCCCCCTACCTGCTGGAGAAGGGTCCTCGGGAGCCGTGGGGTGATCGCGTGATCGCCGGGGTCGGCTCCGGGTGCGCCCCGCGAGGGTGCGCGGTGCGCGGGTCTCCTGCGCCCGGGGCCGCAGCGCGCTCGGGGCGGGCGCGGTGCGCGCAGCCCGGCCGGCGGGGCTGGTGACGGCCGCTCGCCTCCCGGTCGGCGGTGCTGGCTCCGCGGTCGGAACCCGGCGTCCGCGGCCGCGCTCGCCCCTCCCCGCGCGCCCCGCGGGCCACCGGCTGGTCTCCGGCTCCCGGGGGCGCCGCTCGGCCCGCCGCCTGCCCTCGCTCTGCGTCTCCCTCCTGCCTGTGCCGGGATGCGGAGCCCGCCTCCCTCCGCTCCCGCCCGGCGGCCCCTCCAGGGCTCCAGCCTCCCTCCTTCCCACGCTCTCGCGCGTTGTCTGAGACCGCGCCTCTCTCTCCTCTTCCAGCTCCCGACCCTCCCCTGCGAGTCTCCCGCCTCCCGCTTTGCTGCGACTCTAAGAATGGGGCTCACTCTTCAAACTTTTCCGACCTGACTTTGCAAGAAGCGAGGCAGCAGGAGGGGCAGGGGGTGGCCCGGAGGCGGGTCCTCTGCGCAGCGGCCCGGAGCTGCGACCTGGAGCGGGCATCCTCCTTGGGCAGTCCGACCAGAACAAAGGCCATCGCGGGGACTGTGGCAGCTGTCACCAGATGAGATGAGTGACCCCTTTTAAAGATACAGAGGCCATAATAGCCCTTCCAGCTCTGGCATTCGAGAACCCCTGAGATTCCCCTGAAATCTACTCCAAAATATGAACTTCAGCGTGGAACAAGACGAGTGTGGGCAAGGAACGGCCTTTCTCCAGGCAGCTGATCTCTGTTGCAGTTTTCATGACAAAATAAATATTTTGTTTTTGGTTGGCTCTGTAAATGCGTTCCACTGTCCACATTTTGCCATGAGGGCTATATTCTACATTAATTCTAAGGTTAACGTGACATATATACAGATCTATGTATACAGATATACATATATATCTGCATACAGATGTGTATATAAAATACGTCCAGATATATAATAGTATATAATAGCAGAAGGCCTTGTATATACCACATAATAAATGTTTATTCCAATGAGATTGCAACTATACTACTTTTTAGTTATTGGATATATTTGCATGAATCATATGACATGGGTGTATGAGAAATGCAACGTCTAGAGCTGTCTGGACAGAATGTACAGTCATACTTAAGTAACGTTACAGTGTTCAGGAAAGGATTAAATAATGATTCTGAGATACCGTTTTAATTTTCATTTACATTTCTTATTTTTCTTATTTGAGATACATTTTTTGAATTTCATAGATAGGATCAATGAAATGAATTAAATAAATTTGCAACTACATGAGACTCCATGGGGTGCTGTCCCTACATAATGCGACAAGATTGGAGGCCCAAGTTGGACTGAATTCTTACAAAAATAATTTACAAGCTCATTGAACGTATCAAAGCAATTCAGCAATACTGGTAAGAATAATGTAGGCTAGTAAGAACAACTCTGAATTAAAAGTAAAATAAATATTTCAGCACCTAGCTGTTGTCTTCTCCTCCTACACATTGGCACCAAGAAGTAGAAGCAGGCCGTTGGGACTGTCTCCTGGCAGTGACATAACATTGGTTCTACAGAATCTTGCGGTGTTTTTTTCTGTTTCTGGTTTTTTGTTGTTGTTGTTGTTGTTTGTTTTAGATAGCCGTATGTTTTGAATGTGCATTTTTGTCAAACTTTGCAACAGTTATTTCATACGGATGTTTAATACTTAAGTTATTGTGCTCTTTTTCTGTTACGTTTTCCGATTTTCAAGGATTACTATTTTGTATTATCCAAAAATGCATTTGAACTTAGCAGAAAAATATATGTGAAACCATTCCATTTCTCTCTATATTGTAAAATTTGTTTAGTGGAAAAATCTTCCACAGATGTACTCTACCAAAAGTTAGCTCTGGTAACCAGCGCTTAAACTCCGCAGACATCAGACAAAAAGTGCCTGTTAAAATACTGACATGCATTTAGCCTGACTGTTAATGCTTTGCACGGTACAGTGTTATATTTCTCACACGTAGGCTATATCTTTGATATACATTTATATCTGTCATACATGTAACGTTCTACATTAGCAGCTTATAAGAAACTAAAAGAAATCTATGATCATAAAAAAATCCATAATGATTAACAACCTCTCCTTCGTATTCTAGGCATTTGCATCACACTCTGCCTCATGTAGTCACAGCAGTGGCTTCAAATACACAACTGACTTTCAGGTTTTAAAAAATGACGTTGCTAGCCAACTATATAGGCAATATCTTATTAAGAATGTCATATTGGTTCAGTTGCCAGAGGTAATTTTTCTCTTTAAAGTGAGATATAGACACTGTTTTGCCGTTGGCGAGCACTCTGTTTACGCGGAGACATCCTATTCTGAGATAACACTTGTTCTGCTAGCACAGAAGCAGGCCTTACCCAGCTCTGGCAGCCCCAGAGGGTACATCGTAGTAAAGGAGGGTTGCCTTAGATAGAAACCCCAACCAGGCTACTTCTGCATACTGAATTAAAGTTTTTGTTATGTTGCAGGACATAAATTATCAGCTTCGTCTTATAGAAAAGTGTGTGCAGTGAATTCCTCGTATTTTATTACACTCCTAACCCACTGTGCCTCTTACATACCTTTCTCAAATGAACTGGCAATTTAAAAATGCAAATATGGCAATTTGCTAATTCTTCACATTTTGGGGAAACAAGAGACATCACTTCCCAGGAAATAATGTATCTAGATCAAAGTCACATCCCTGAAAGTATTGACATGTGCCAGCAAACGGAGCATTTCATATATATTATCAGGACACAGGGTCCTTTTTTACATAACACACAGTTTTAACTCCTGCTTCACAATATGTATGGAAGTCCAGTTTATTTATTGGCGACAAAGTGTTTGTGTGTCCCCAAAATGTGTCTATTGGAATCGTAACCTGCAATGTGATGGTCTCAGCAGGAGGGGCTTTGGCGGGGAGTGATTAGGTCCTGGGGGTGCAGCCCCTGGTGGCCTGTGTTCTTAAAAGAAGAAACAGGAGGGCTTTCCTGTCTGCTCCCTGCTCTCTGCTGTGTGAGTGCCCCCTGAGGAGACAGTCATCCTCTACCCAGAAGAGGTCCCTCCCCAGAGCCCCGCTAAGCCGGAGCCTGGATTCAGACACCCAGCCTCCAGAACCGTGAGAAATAAATCTGTGCTGTTGATACTTTGTCATAGCGACCAGAACTAAGACATGATTCCATCAACTGTTGAGGGAGGGGTATTGGAATCTCCAACTTTAATTATGATTTTTGTAGTTTTCCTGCAGTTCTGTCCATTTTTATTGCATGTGTTCAGAATTTCTATTTTCAGTGCATAATGTTTAAAATTGTTATGTATTCCTGGTGAATAAATCCTTGTCCTTTGAAATGATCTTTTTTACCCCTACTATTCTTGGAGATGAAATCTACTTTTTCTGATACTGATGTAGCCACTTCAGCATTTTTTTTTTTTGGATTAGTGTTCACATAGTATCTCATTCCATCTTTTAACTTTTGACCTCTTTGTGTCTTTCTATTTAGAGTGTGACACTGTGGGAGGAGGTCATGGAGAGGATGTGACCACCAGTTGACCCCCCAGCTGGATGTGGGTGATCAGGGGCTCCTCACCTCATCCTCGTCCTTGGAATGTATACTTTGCCCACTGTTCCCACAGTGGGAGCCGTGTTCAAGGATGCAGCCCTGAGAGCACCGTGTGGTTGAGGCCACCTGGACAGTACACATGCCTGAACCCCATTAAGACCTTTCTATAAACTTTGAAGATTCTGGTGGGCAAGTGTGGAGATCAGTTCAGCTTGCAACGCCCAAGACAAGCCTTGTAGCTAAGTTTCCTTACTTATTACACCTGCCACCTACCAGTCTGGAGAGACTGCCTCTTTCTCTGCCTCTCCTTGCCCTCCTGGACGGGACCGGTTTCAGGTTTCACCTGCGGAACTCCTGAGCTTGGGAACCAACACTAAGGTACATCAGTTACCATGGAGACACCGATGTCATTTGTATACACAGAGCTTATTGACAGAAAGATGAGGCTTAGAGAACTTCAGACACTGTGTGGTGGTTACTGAGACCACATATGTGGTGTGAAATCTATTTATAAACCTATGAATTGTTCATGAAATGGTTTTCAATTTTATAAACATACAAATGATCTGCCAACAGGTTTTGTTTTAAAATAGTTTTACTTTCTAAAGCGTAATTGTTTTTCTTTTGATTTAAATAAATTTAATCATAAATTATAATTACCCATAATTTTTGCAACCTCACTCTTTTTAGTTTCCAGAAGTCAGATTAGGGCAATGGTCAAGTGGACCTGAAGACCCCTGCGATAAAGAAGACACCGCATTTCTGCTAAATTGATCAGAAAAACGTGTAACACTGCCACAAAGTATAGAGTATAGTTTACATTAAAACTATTTCAGTTACATCCAAGAGTCTGAGGCTGAGCTACTTTTCACTTTATCAAACAAAGGCAGGCTGCTTTCCTAGCGTGAGTACCAAGCTTTTCCAGCTGTGACATCACTGGTGAGTTTATCACACAAGCCCTGGATATTTCTCACAAAGCCCCTCCTCTTCCTCCAGAGGACTTTATTCTGCCCTATATCCTCGCCTCCTGGGTCTGATTACCTTACTTAGACGTAGTTCCTTCCAGGCTTTATGATCGCACAGACTCTGATTCCAGGTTAATTACTCACTCAGTTACTCTGTCTTTTCATATAAATAGACTTTTTTACCTGCATTTCCCAAATCTAAACTCTGAACCCCATTTTTATTTCTAGAAAAAATTCTTCCCTGATCAGTGCCCTCATGTTGAAACTGTCTCGTCTCCATCTTTATGGAATCTGCTCAGGCTGTGACTCTGTGGTTCATCTCTGCCCTGATGCTGGTGTTTTACTAGTTATTATATTATTAGTCTGCACTGGACAGCATGGCTCTTTTCCATTTCTCTAATTAGTGTTAACTGTGTGTTTTTTAAGATATGATTAAATGACGAGGATAAGTGGATATACAACCCCATCACAATGTCAGCATCTCTTGTTGATTGATACATTGACTTCATGACTGCAATCTACACTTTGAACCAGCTGAATCAGACAGATCTAGTGATTTACGTAATTATTATTGTGCTTCATGCTCATTAGACAAGAAAGGTAAGACATTCATTTCAACTGCTGGAATTAAAATTATTTTTAGTAGCCAAATTAGCTTTTAGTTTCTCTCTTGCAGTTGTGTTTTTTTAAATCTTAACAACATCTGTAACTCAGTTCAGTAGGGTGTGTTGTTTATGATACCATCTTATATTAAAAATTCTGTTTTCTAGAGGTTAAAAGGCAAACAAGGTTTAGATTTGTATTCTTCAATATTTTGAGTTCTCCTATTCCTAACCGACCCCTACATGATCTGAGAGTCTTCGATGGCCTTAGAAGCTCATCTACCAGAGTCTATCCGACCTTCATCCTGGTCCCCTGAACACGTGACAGATAGGAAATTCAACTACCCTTCTGCTTCCTCTGGTTGTGTCGGGTCTTCTAGAAGCTGTCGAAGCTGGGATGGGAGGACGTGCCTGGTGGGAAATGACAGCATGCCTGCTAAGCAAGATGAATGGGAAGCAAAAGCACCAGGTGGAGGAAGGCATCGGAGGATCTGGTTCTGAAGTGAAGCGTCTCGGGGGCTTGAAGGACAGGGATGGCATGGTCATCTCAGGAAAGAGAAGAGGAGGGAAAAGCTAAAGGGAAGCAAGTGACCGTCTTAGCTGTCTGTCCACCTTTTTGATTCAGCTTCCTCCTTTTGACGGAGCTTTGAAAGTAAGTAAGCCGGTTCAGTGTCAGGCTGGTCTTAAGTATGATACGGTCTTAAAATATCGTCTTCCTCGTGTTAAAAAATGTGTTATGGTTTTAGTAAGAGTTATCATCCTCCTACTACTAAAAATTATACTTTCATGTTAGTTGAAATTTCTTAGCCACAAATTCTTTTCTTCCAACAGGAAGAAGAAAATATTTTAAAACAAAGATATTGAAGAGCTTTATTGCTGACAGATGACAAGGAATTCACTTTTAATCAGTGTAGATGATCCATACGATGTCTTTTCTGTGTTAGAAATCATGAGATACCCTTAGGGGAAGGGGCGGGGAAAAGGAGAGCTAAACAAAGACCAGAGATCCCCAAAGCCAGCCTTTCTGATTCTGTGATTTTCCTGTTTCTTCTTAATCAAGAGAAGCGGGCAAAGAGAAGTTCTTCCTTTCACATCTCCAAGACTCGTAGAAAACCATCTCCTGCCTGAGGGCTAATGCCAGAGGCCAGCTTGATTCTTAACCAAGCTCAGGTTTCTCTTAACTGTGCTAAAATCTTCTAAATGTGAATGCCAGTTAGCAACTGAGGCCCCGTTTGTTTCCATGTTGAAACCTCTGTAATCAATCGTTTTGCTTTGTTTCAACTCAGTTGTGTAAATGCCATCACCTCTGGGCATTTTAGAAATTTTATTGTACTAGAATACGTTTGCCAGAGAAAATGAGGCATCATTTCAAATAAACCTCTAGAGACCAAACTGGTCTGTTTTAGCCATTGGATTTTCACGTGGTTCCTCATTTCTGTCTTATTAGAAAATCACTAAGAATAAAACCAAAACTACCATTGGTCTCTGAAAACACAATGTTCAAAACTTGAATTTTTAACAATTACATCTTGTCTTTTTAACAAGACTGAGTGCAACTGTGGTGTATGATAATTACTTAACTAAATATTCTCAATTTAGTTACACCATAAAAAGCATTTTAAAATCTGTTTTCTATATATGTATATATTTATAAATTAATTTATACATTTATATGTTATTTAATGTATAAATCCAATTTATAAATGATATATAGTTATATGTGCATCACAATTATCTCAAACATAACTTATGAACAGTATTTCTGAGATATGTTTGTTTTTATTTATTCTTCTCCTCTTTCCAAAAAGACATCCAATAGCTTCCAAGGAGAAATATTATAAAGTAGAAAGAGATGAATAGTTTTAAAATAAAGGCAAAAGCCAAACTGAGGCAAAACCATAAGATGAGAGAAGAGAAGTCATTAGGGCACAGCGCTGTGCGTTGTGAAGTTCTTGGAATGGCAGTTACAATGAGTAATTGGCAAATAATGTAGTGAGCATGAATGTCCGCTAAAATTGGTCCTCACCCTGCTTCAGTCGAAGCAGTAAAGTGAATGTAAATATAATCTACACCAACGTTCGCACTTTTCACCAGATAAATGTGTACTGTTCGCTGTGGAGATGTACTTTCTTTTCTCATTATTTTGGTCTGGGAAAAATAACTTCCATGAGGCATTTTATTTAGAGACACATAAAACCAGGTTGCCTAAGAGGCAGTGTTCCAAAAATGGTTGTAGCTGATCCTACCTATAGTAATACACAGGTTTAGAAAATGTGCAGTATTTCAAGATAAAACAACAAGAATGACAATTAACATGTGTACATTACCAGAAAGCTTACAAATCCCTTTTACATACAACAGGACTTTTAATCTTCCCATTCTTAGAAAAACTGTGATTATCATTACTTCCATTTTATGTCTGAGATCACCAGACCTCTTTGAGTTCTGGAGCAAGAACCTAATTGAATGAGGGAAAGATTTAGGACTCGAATTCAGATCCCAGGATTCCAAATTGTATAATGACCTCCCTTGAATTCCAGGTATAAAGTTCTACTTACATTCCAAACCTATCATTTTTATTTTAAATTTACTTTAGAAAGTTTTCCTTCTGAATTTTGATCAGGGTCTCCCAAAGCAGAGCCACTCGCAAGACAGGAAGAGAGTTCTCACCCGGAATCCAATTTCCCAGCACCTTGATCTTGGACTTCCAGCCTCTCTGACTATGAGAAAATGCGCTTCTGTTTCTTTGGGCACTCTCTGTGCGGTATTTGGTGATGGCAGTCTGAGCAGAGGACCAAGTGATACAAACCTACGGAGAAAAGTGAGCCGTAATTTAACCGTGACCCAGGCTGCGTAATCATCGTGAGTACAGATGACATTTTAAACTTCCTTCAGTAACCCCCTCCGTGGGCATCTGACGGTGGTGCGGGGTGAAAGGGTTAAGTAATGTTTAACCAGTGTGTATACTTAGTTCCTTTTTTATCTCCCTGAGACTTACTAGCACTCTGAGTATCAATTCACTCGGAATGAATAATACCTTGAATGACATCAGCTTCCGCCAACATGTTGGGGTTACTATGGTAATGGAGAAAGTTTTTCAGTGGACAAAACAAGTACCACGCTTGATATATTAGTCAGCCAGGGAAAGCAGTCACATATAAGCCGCAGCATTCATCCGATGAATAGTCATTTAGGCAGCATGCATGTCAGCAATTCCGCTGCGTTTTTCTGAACATCAAAACTTTGGCAGTTGCATTGAGAATCTTGGCAGATTTACAAAAGTGGTAACACTCATTTTCTGAGCCTAGTTTTTTGGGTTATTTTTTCATTCTTTATGTCTTGGGACCCATATTTTCACAGGTTCACAGGGCTTTGAATCCAAATGCCAAATGAATGTTCTCCACTAGGGTTCACCTCCAGCGTTCACTGAAAACAGGCATTGTTTGTTCCTTCTAGTCATTCAGAAATTGATTTTATTTTATTAATTATATTTGGCCTTTTTTGAGCACAAAGACTTGTTACACAGCTATTGCTTGTTCCTATTAACTATTCTTAAATTCCACTTAATTGCTCTTTTCAGAAAAAGGCTGTAAAAAAAAGAATGAATGACAATTAAAAATACAATGACTAATCTGATCTCATATGGTGAGATGCAGATTTTAGTTACTGAAATAAAACCAATTCATCATTTGTAGGAAAAGCCACTTTCTCCCCCATGAGCAGATGATTTGAAAAAGGAAGTGACCATGAAAGTCAGAACTAAAGCAAGTTCACTAAAACCAAGGTGTGCAAATCTAACATTTTTTCTCATTAATGTTATTGTACAGAAAGTAAAGGCCGAATCATATAGGACATCTTGATTTTAGCGAAGCATTCAGCAGTCTCTCACGTGATAATTGTGCATAAAACTCCCAAATCTCAGTTCCAGTGGGAATTTCTACTCTGTGACACTCGCAAGCTGAAGCCAGATTTCACAGGGTCCAGGCCATACACTGGGTCTGCAGTAAGAGGACCAGAAATATTGCCGACAAAGCCTGGTAGCACGTGGCAGTGGCATCAGACAGGCAGGTGTGCAGAGCACAGCAGTCACTCTGTGGACGCCCCCCTTCTCGGCTTTGGGCTAGGTGACTATTCAAACTTGCGGAGAACGCAGTCTTCTGAGTGGGTTCCCCACTGCACCGTAGCGGATGGCTCAGTGATGCAGATGAACCTAGAAACCCAGGAATGAATGCCTCTGTGCAGTGACTCCGAAGTGCACACATCAAGATGGGTGTGACTGGATTACAGAGGCGAGCATGTAGTGAATTTCTTCCTTTACAAATTTATTTATTTCACAGTTAACCAATATCAACCTTTTTGTCAGGAACGAGGAAGGTCCACAGCCTTTAAACTTCAGTTAGCCAAAAAAAAAAAGATGAGTTTCATGAAAGAATCCATACAATTAAGTGTCTGGACCTACCCACGTTTCTCATTATCACAGGGTAGTAACTGGCTCTCCTAAAGTGAGGATCAGCTCGCTGGAGTCAGCAGACTCCTCTCTGACTGATGCACCCGAGGTCAACTCAGTTTTGCTTTTACTGATCATTTAATTTTTAATGGGGAACCATTTAAAAGAGCTTTGGTGACCCAATTATTCGGGCTTTAATTTCACAATGATAGAGCCCATTTTTCTGTATTTATATACAATCATCATTTGGGAAATTTGGAACTTGTCTTTCTTGAAGATGAAAACAAATCTAGCAGAGCAGTATTTTAAGCAGATCACCAATAACATATGTTAAAGACCTGGCTTATAGTTTTGCTTTCACAACTTCGCTGTATTCAACTCAGAGTAAAAATAAGTAGAAATGAAAAAAAAAAAAACAAAACAAAACAGAGAGAAATAAATAGAAATGGCCAAACCACAAAGTCTGGTTTCAGTTCAAGATCTGACCACAGGAACAACCCGAAGTGGCTAAGGTTACTTTCACTTAGTGTCATAATCAAACTGGTGGATGCCGAGCCCTGGAGATCCAGAAAACGTGCACTGTGTATGAGCTCTCCTTGGCTCCTGCTTCCCTCACAAATTCTTACCTGATGCCAGGCCTGGAGTCCACAGAGAGTGGGCCGTCCCCCGGCTCTTGACTAACTGGCTACCCAGGATAACCTGGGAATCACCAGCACTGCTGCCTCTTAATGCTGCAGCTGACGCGGCGGGGAGAGAGGGGCAGGTGCGTACAGCCCTCCGCGGGCTTCCTTGCTGCACTGCCCACCTGATTCCATCCATATCTCTGTTCTTTCTGTGTCTTCAGGCCTGCTCTCCTCATCAGAGAAAAAGGTCTGGATGTGGCCTGCCTCATGCATGACACACTCAGAAATGCTTCAGACCGCTATTAAGTTAAACACTGAGAGATAAGTTAAACTATCAGTCACGAAGGTGTCAGGATACATGGGAGGGCAGACACTATCCATTGTGGGGTGGAGGAGAAGCACAGCCAAGATTTCCAACATTCAGAAGAAAAGTAAGTAGCACGAGAGCCCAGTAAATGTCATGATGTCCCTGAGATGCTTTGAGCAGATAAATGTCCTGGGTTAACCTGTGTGAGAACTGTATGTAAAGGCATGCCTTGAGCTGCAGTGTCCTGGTCATGCGCATGCTCTGTGGCTCCACAGCTCTGCTACTTAATATCAGTGACCTTGTGAGAGCACCTTAAACATTCTGTGCCTCAGTTTGCCACTCTGAAAAATGGGCATGATAATGACAATCACCTTGTAAGTTTACTAAGAGAACAAATGAATTAATACCTGTAAACCCTTCCTAGCGTGCCTGGTGCAAATTAACTGCATTAACTCGTATCGTGATTACTGCAGGATTCCTGGTCTCTACAAATGAACTTAAACCTCTGCAAATTCAGGCTGAATGCCACTGCTACCTATTTATCCACTTACTGAAGACATTTTCATTACCAGTGGGTGGGACAGTCTCACGTTTCTTAGCTCTTCCTTTCTGAAATACACTTTGAGTGAAAAAGACACCTTGTTTCCTACTTTGAGTCTTGGCTGCCATTGTCTCCACTGGTAGAGAGGTGAACTCAGTGAGCAGGTGCAGGTTTGGGAACTTCCTGAAGCAAGAGAAGAGAAATCAGAAATGAGATGGGAAACCCTGAAAGTACACGCAGAGGAATAACATGGAAGGTAGCCCACCTCACGTGTTCCTTGATCATTTAGTCAACGTTCAAGGTCAGTGGCAGCTTCCCAAAGAATCAGATGACGGTAAAGAAAGTTACCATCACAGCCACAGCAGAGGCAGCCACGTTACCCTGCACCACAGCATGGCTCTAAGTGTCCCTGCAAAGGTGCCCCAAATTCAGCCTTGCACCAGCTGCTGCTGTTGCTAATTCTCATTTTATCACAGAAATCCGACACAGAAAGAAGTGACCCGCTCAAGGTCACACAGCTTCAAACTGAGGCAGAGGCATCGAGTCCACACTCTTAAATACTACCTACCCCAAACGGGTTCCCCGCGATTATGTGAAACTGAGACACACAGCAGGAACTGGATTCAAAATCTCAGAGTCACTGATGAAGAAAATCTCAAGATGCAGAGCTGCTGTTCACATCCAGCTCAGCCTTCCAAACAAGATCCCATCTGAGGCGCGTTGAGCCGGGTTTAGAAACAGCAATTTTGTTGTCGGGCTTTAGCACTAGTTTCATAAAAAGAAACAAAAACAACTCTTAGAGAAGTTTAGAATAGAGTTTCTGTTTCAAAGTGAGATGAATACAGTTGCCCACTTATGCTTTCTCTTTTATCACTCTTAAAACATATTATGAGAAGTACACAAATATCACACAATATGATTTATAGGTGGAATCTAAAATATGATACAAACAAACTTATTTACAAACCAGAAAGAGACTGACAAACATAGAAAACAAACTTATCGTTACCAAGGTGGAAAGGAGGGGAGAGATAAATTGGGAGTTTGGGATTAGCAGATACATGCTACTATATACACAATAGATAAACCACAAGGTCCTACTGTACAGGACAGGGAACTATATTCAATATCCTGAAATAATCAATAATAAAAAAGAATATGAAAAAGAATGTATATACTTATAACAGAATCACCAAAAACTAACACATTGGAGATCAACTACACTTCAATAAAAAATAAGTTCCCTCTACTTTCAGTAGTCGACAAGAAGCTGTTAGTTTCTGACTCGTAAACAGCCCTCCCCTAGACCTTATTCACAATTCCACTCTCAGATAAATACAAGGCCTTTTGCCTCAGATTGACTATTTTTTGCTGTGGCTAATAGAGAATCAAGATTTTTACTGTCCAGATCATATATTTCAAAACCGGGTTTCTTTTCCTTGTTATTGAACTTAATTTTCCAGTGAAAGGATGAAAATAATCCAGTTACATATGTGATTATCAGGACAGATTTTGAATATCTTTTCTTCTTTTATTAAATAGCTATGCAATGAGTAGACAAGTGCTTGTAAAATGCAGACAAGCTGCCTTCAGAGAATAAACATTTCAGTGGAGGAGAGAAACGAGGGAAAGAAAGAAGGAAGGAGGGAGGCTGAGAGGCAGAGGAAGGAAGGAAGAAAAAAAGGAAGAAAGAAGGAAACAAAGAAAGAAAAGAGCGAGGTTGGGGGAAAGGAGGAAGGAAGGAAGGACGGACATTAACATGTTTTAGAGGGGAGGGTACAGCTCAGTGGTAGAGTGTGTGCTTAGCATGCCTGAGGTCCTGGGTTCAATCCCCAGTACCTCCATTAAAAATATGTAAATAAAAAAACTGAAATTACTTCCCCCCCCACACACAAAATCAACTGAAAAAAAAAAAAAGAGCTAGGCTCTTCAAATAACATTTTTTAGGACTGAGAAGGAAAGAAGGCAGTTTCAATGGCTTTATCCGCACAGACCTACTTTGAATAGGTCGATTAGGGAAGGCCACTCCCATTTATGAATTAGATTTTGAAAAAAAATTACATTTCCCAATGAGAAAGACAAATTTCACTCATGTGGTCTAGTTTTGAGTTACAAAAATAGTTTTCAAACATCAATAACTTCCAGATAGTTGCCCAAAATAGGATTCAAACACATTTTATAATTCTCTCCCCTTCCCTGGCTTTTTTTCCCCCCTTTTTCTACTCAGAATGGCTCGTTACCAGAGAGCTAAGAGAAGCCCCGCCCACCCACTCAGGTCCTAGAGGAGCCCTGGCTTCCTTGGTTTACGTTGTGGCCAGTATTCATGACAGCAGCTTTGATTCAACATTCAGCACTTTTCTGATTCCTTTTATTTTCATACTAATTTAAAGAAAATTTTAAGACTGAGCTTTGAAAACTCAAGAATGCTGACTTGAAATTGGCTTACGAGTTTTGATCTGTTGAGGAGCTTCTCGCTCCTAACTTGGGCCTGTAGTTCTGCCCTCACCTGTCAATCACCCTGGTCCCTCAAGAGCAGCTATGAATATTTTAGAGGCCAGCTAAACATAAGCAGAGATGGTAGCCCCTTCTCTCCCATCTGAAACGTGAGTCTGCTTTCTTTTTTATAAGACAGGAGCCCAGAAATCTATTTACTTTCAGTTACAATCTATTGACTTGGTATAACATTTTAACTAACAATTAAACTTGCGTGCTGAGGAATAACTTTGAGAGGTAAATATTTGATCACTACGGAGACCTAGAAGATTTAAAGAATTTATGCTCCGGGGAAAGCGGCAGCAGGCTGCTCTCCAGGTGACTGTGTACAGTGAGCGTGCGCACAGGTTGCCTTCTAAACTGGGCCTGTTTCTTTCCACATGTTATGAAAAATGTTCATCATTTTTCTGGGTCATTATAAAAGCAATAAATGGATAATGAGGAGAATTTGAAAAAAATTAACATATAATTTACCTATATCTCCAACACCTGTAAGTAATCATAATAAATACTGACGTATTTTACAAATGATCTCTTACAAAATTGAAGACGTACTGTTCTTACAAGATGCAATTTCTTTTTTTCATTTAAAAATATGCCATAAGAACTATTTTTATCTTTAAATATTCTCTAAGAAAGATAACTTTAAGTGGATTAGTAAACATTTTTAGAATAAAAAAAATCTGGCTGCAGAATATCTCATGGCATGAATGTGCCAAAATGCATATGTAACCTTTGTTCCATCGTTTGACATTTTTGCTGCTTCCAAATTTTGTAAATAGGACTGGGATTGACACCCTTGTTATATTAAGCTCTTTATGTATCTCTAATCATCTCATTAGGATACATTATAAGTGTGATTAATGAATTAAAAGTCATAAAGTATAATGCATTTTATATGTATGGTCAAATTAAAAATTTAAAGAGTCCAAGTTCACATTCCCATCAGCAAGAAAAAAGAATGCTTACCCTCACTCCACTTACTATGACTGGTTTTACTTTGCTGAAATTTGAAGGACGTGCAGTATTTGTGGGAGGGGAAGATACCTGTACGTGGCTACGTAACAGAAATTTAAGACGTGGGGAAGGCAGTGCTCCGATAGAATTCATTGACCTAAACATTTATGTCAGTAAATAGGAATGGATTAAACTAAGGCATTTCCTGCAAATTTAGGAAACCATATCAAAAAAATACAAAGGAGAATATAAGAAAAGAACTAATGATATAAAAACAGAAAGCAATACATTGGAAACTGGAAACTTAAAAGGAGGTAAAACAAAGAAACAAAGGCTAAAAGTGGAATCTTTGACAGCAATTGTGATGACTGGCTCTCAAGCTACTCCCTCAGAGCCACCATCACTCTCAAGTTTTCTGAAGTTTTATCTCCATCGCTAAGGAGAATCCAGGAGCCACATTCTCGTGTCGCCTTCCCTACAGGATTTCAGATTGTCAAACCCAGCGGTGAGAGGGCCCCACTCCAGGTCTGAAAGGGGAAAACAGGAGAGAGAGGCCAGTACTTCATCCTGGAAGTCGCGGCAACAAGGCTTCAGTGAGTCTTGAGGAAGCTTCCGTAGCATAAAAAAGAAAGCACAGCTCCTCGTGAACATCTTCCAGAAAGGGTGGAGTCCAACGTACAAGACAAGAATGATGCTCCCCCCAAAAGGGGTCTATTTCCAGGAATGCAATCATAGTTAAAGATTAGGTAAAGTATTAATATAAATCACAATGAAAATACTGTCTTTTCATTTCCATCGAGGCAAGGATGATGTGAAAAATTCCAATACCATGCTTGATGAAAGAAAAACATTTTTATAAAATAGGAGCCATTAACTCTTTCCTTACTGGATGAGAAGAACATGTGTGAAATGGACCTCCGCATCCTATTTGAAGGAGGAATGCTGACAGCAGCTGGTTTAGGCCAGATCTAGACAGGAGAGTCTTCCAGCATCATAACTTAATAGTCTTTTCAAGAGCACTAGTCCAGGGGGAGGGTACAGCTCAGTGGTAGAGCACATGCTTAGCATGCACGAGGTCTTGGGTTCAATCCTCAGTACCTCCTCTATAAACTTAATTATTTCTCCCCAAAATTAAATAAATAAAAAAAGAGTACTAGTCAATTTAGAGAGACATGAAAAGAAAAAAAAGTGTAAAACTACAAAGGAGTGGCAGCGTCATCTCTTATAAGTGATATAACTCTAGACCTAAAGGCAACAGAATGAAAAAAAAAAACCGATTCAACATAAATACAATAAATACCTTAAAAACTACTAAATACAGGTCAGAAAGTGGCTGGTTCTATTACTATATCCAAACAAAAACACTCCTTACTGTTTTATCTTTAATTGAGAGAAAAAATAAATCAGACTTACAATAATACTCCCCAAAAGGGAGGTTAAAATGCCTTAATAAAGTTAACAGAAATCTGTAGCACATGCTGGGGGGAATTTCTGAAGCTAAACCCACTCTCATAGATAAAAGACAAAAATGAAGAAATACTAGCATTTCACATAAGAGTAAATGGCCATTGTCCTAAAATTAAAAGAACACTTAAAAATTGACAAAATATATATGAACAATCCAATTCAGAAGTAACAAGGGATATGTCCAAATAATACATAGAAAAAGAAATTAAAATGCCAATTAATATATGGAAAGATGCCTGTCTTTATTAATAGGAAGGAAATATAAATAAGTAACAATAAGATATGAATTTTCATTGTCAACAAAAATTTAGAATGAAATCAAATCCCAGATTGATAAAGTGGAGAAACAGGAACTCACAGTCCCTGATCGCTGGCCCTGTTACCGTGAACACAAATATTGGTAAAAATTTTATAGAAAATTTTGAAAAAATAATTGCCAAAGTTTAATTACATTAATTAGAATTTAAAATGATAACTTCTGATCCAGTCTTCACCTTACACGTCAAACATGTATGATAAACAGGGCACTGACCAAATACGTGCAACTTGCAAACTTTTCAAAAATGGCTTCCTTGGAAATGAAACCCACAGCCAGCCTTTGCTGCCATGCAGCATAGAAGACACTGCATGATGGAGAGTTGACCCATCTGTATTAGACTGTACACTACATGATTGCCAAACAAAATGAAATTGTGCCATGCTGAGCCCTGCATTATTAGCCTTGTTTGTTACTGAAGCTTTGGTTAATTCCCCTGTCTGATACGCACACCAAGGTGAAAACCTGAGAGACATCCTTCCCTTTACCTCTGCAGCCAGATCCGACTACTGCTGAGTCCTCTACTGCCCTGATCCTCAGAGCAGCGTTCCAGGTCAAGTGTCATTTTCCGGGGCCTGAAGTCCCTGCTCCCCCCACCTTTAGAGTGCAGCCAGCCCATTGGGTTTCATGCTGCAGCCAAAGTGGTGTTTCTAAATGCAATTTTTATTCTGTCTTATCTGAAACCCTGGTGATCAGGTGATTAGAACCTTCATTCCTGTTCCTTCAGGATAAAATTCTAACTCCTTAGCATAACATACAGGCTCTTAATTATCTGCTCCTTGCTTATCTTTTCAGCCTTCAATCTTACCAGCCCCGGTTCTCATTCGACTCTTGCGCATCTTACACAGTCCTCAGCAAATTAAATCTGCACTGCGCTATTCTCGCGCCTCCAGACTTGCGCACAGTCCACTCTCAGCTATAAACAACCCGCCCCATTTCTTACCTTTATCTAATTCCTTTTCTCCTGCATGTTAGGGCCCAGATGTCCCCTCTTTCAGAAACTTCGGTCCTTCCCACTGCCCCTCGGTCCTCGGAGCCACCCTGCCCTCCGGGGAGCTCGCCCCGCCCAGGGGCGCGGCATCCTGCTATCGCAGGGCATCTCACTGCATCCTCAAGGCCTGGTAACTTGCCTCTCTCCTCTCATCCACTGCCACTGCTGCCGGAGAACAAACCGTGCATCGTACCTGCTTTGTGTCCCAAGTCCCAAATGCAATGCCCTCTACCCAGTGAGAGCAACATAGATGATAACTGAATTAACGAATGAATGACGTTTGGATTCATTTGCTGTGGTGAGAATTCACTGTCACTGAAGACGAGGTGCAAGCACAGGAGTGTGTGTCGACTCAGCACATAACCTTGATATTGCCTAATTATAATTCTGTGTGAATCGTATGATATGAGTTACAGTAACGCCATAAAAGTCTTATCTCTGACGTTTTAGTGAGGCTACTTAGATACAGATGCACCCTGATTTTTTCAGCTTCCTTAAATTTGTTCAAGTTTTTCCTCTGCCTGGAATTCTTTCCTGTGTCGCTGTTTAAAATCCCTGCTTTCCCTGCAAGGAACCCCAGGTTTCTACCTCCTCCTCGATGTTCATCCTCCTTTCTCTAGCCGTCAGTGATTCCATTTCTTCCTAGTCCCATAGGCTTTTGTTTCTCTCCATTATTTTATCACCTTATATTATTTTCATATACCCAACGGGAACCTCCATTGGCTTGGAAGTTCTTTAAAAGCAGGGTGTATATTGTTTTCCTTTTATATTCCTCCAGAGCCTAGTAGAATTCTTTGCACAGAGTAGGCACTTAATGAATGTTATTTAAATTAAATGTTGGGGATTTCAACCTGAGCATCCCCAAGGTAATAAAAGATTCTTGATTACAACGGCGCTTTCCAGTACAATGTTTCAGGAACCGTGCTAAGCTTCCTGTGTGTTAATGCTTTTAATTCTCACAAGAATCTTGCACTTAAGTAGAATTAATATCACTGTTTGGTAGATTAGAAAGATAACGTAACTTGCCAAGGTGCACACAATTGATAAATACATAGTGTGATCTTAACCGTTAAGTTATATGCTTATGGGAGTTATGCATCAGTAATGGATTTTTCTGACATACTAATCTGTTAAAAAAGAGAGAGAGAGAACTATATTTTCCTTTAGGAATTCAGTTTAGTTTCCTTCATCCAAAGAGTAAAAGATATTTTTAAGAATCGTGGTTAATTCGATTGACTTTTCTATTTCTGCGTATAAAATAATGTCTGTGTGTATGTATACATACAGGTATGTGCTGGATATGAAATTGATGTGTAAAATATAACTAGATAGTACTAAAATATTTTAAGTTATAAATATATGATAATTATATATATGAATCTCATGTAAAATACATATAATTATCATGTCTATGATAATCAAGTCTTTAAGTAAGCCTAATTTACTTCAAGGATCCAAAATGTGCCATGCCGCTTAGACGTGCAGTCGTGCACTCTGCGCAGCTGCAGCGCTTTGACGCGCTCCTTGCCCCTCGCAGGGGCGGCTGTGATTCCAGGGGACCAGGCAGTTAGCTCTCTTTACAGGTCTTAGCTCAGCCTCTCCCGAAGTAACAAAGGACCCACCTGCTGCTCCGGTAAGTCCTTGCCAGGGCCCTCGCACCCTCTGCTTCCTCTGAGCTAATGATGGGATGCACAGACAGAGAGGGCCCCCTGCGTCCCGGGACGCCCACTTAGCCTGGCGTTGCTGTGGCGGTGTTCTTTCCTAGCTCGCAGAGACATGGCTGTCATTTTGCACAGCCCTCCCAGGTTGGCAGGGGTCTGTTTCTTAGCACTGTCCTGCACCATCTGAAGATGCTGTAGGGGGAGTCAGAGGCGGTTTCCTTGGGAGGTGTGACGTGGCCCTTTCTGCCCACTGCCCCCAACCCCACAGGCACACTGGAATCCTTGCTTTTCCTGATCTGATGTGCCACTGAGCTGGACACTGGGGAGGGCTGTGCGGCCAAGGGGAAATCAGCACAGAACAGTGCCATCAGAGCCTCCCAGGGAGACCCTGTGGCTCAGCTCATCCCTCCGAGGCCGCTCTGGATAAAGCGCGGCCCCCCCGCCCCCAGCTCCCTAGGTCTGCGTCTGCCTTCCTGGGATATTTACAAATATTCTCCTCAGTGACAGCGTGACTGCGTACCTTTCTTCACTCTGGGAGCTGATGAGAGAAACAAGATGGTGGCCAGTTTGCTGGACCCTAGAGTGAGAGGCAGACTGACCACCCCCTTGGCCTGATTCTCCAGCCTTTTCTGGTGGCCCTGCACCTCATTCATCTCTAATAACTGGCCGTTTTCTTAATGTTTCAATAAATTGCTTTTTATAAATCTGTCTTAAATGGTGATTAGAACTAAGAGGCAGAGTGGAAGATGTTAGGTTAATAAAATTACATATAATTTTCCACATAAAAAACATGTAGAGTTAAACTTTTTTCCCCTCTACTGTCTTCAAAGATAACTGAAGCAGCCCAGAATCTTAGTTTAAGTCTTGTTCACTTCATCATGAATAAAGCAGTTCGTAAGGTTCAAGGCTGGACCCTGACAGACTTGATCTACTCTATTTAAAAAGATTTATAAGGTGAACTGTTAACATAAAGTCAAGACCGTAAAGTATAGGCAAACATACTAATAAGCTTCTATTTCTAAGGCTCGCGTGCTCACGAGGCCCAGAGCCTCGCGGAGGCCACAGCTCCGGGCGAGGTCCAGGCTGACCCCTCAGCGAGAAGGCGTCAGCCTCGTGACGGCACCTCTGCGGAGCTGTCCGCCGAGTTTGCCAGGGCCGAGGTAACAAAGAGCCCCAGCCTGGGTGCTTTACGCAAGAATTTGTTCTTCAAACACCTTCTTTGGCAGAATTCATTCTAAGTTGAACATTTGCATTATCTTGAAGTTTATCAACCCAAGTTAGGGACTTTCCTAACTCTGTGAGTAAAATTTCAGGTATAGAATAAGGTGAGGAGGAGGGTCACACGGGTTCAGGGATTCAACGAAGTTACCCTGAGCAGTCCAAAAGCAGATGAAGAAAAGACTGGTAAAGCACTCAGGTGTCTTTTACTTCAACAGACTAGGATGTAGGACTTTGCTTAAAGACTATTTAGCACATAGATTAAGATATCCCAAGAAATTTAAGCACAAAATAACACTCCTGCTAATGAAAGTGATGGTTATTATTTCCAGTACACATGAAACAGCAATTAAGCTGGGTAATCAGAGTTTGGGCTGCTTTGATAGGAGGGGTCCTGAAATTTTAGCTCAAGGGGACAGATGGAGAATTCACAGTTCTGTGCAGTGAAGTGGACAGCACGGAATCTGGAGCGATCGTCAGTTTAACTTCCCGGACGCACAACCCAAACTGGATGTCAGGCACGAACACTCCCATTGAACATAAATAACTGGAGCACTTTTTCATGCAAAAAATTATAAACTGCCTCTCTCAAAGTATACAAAACAGGAAAGCACAAATCTGAAGTTTCTTGAATTGTGAAAATTAAGAAATATAAGAATGAATGAAAAACCAGCAGTTCTCTGTCACTGGTGTTTCTGAAGAAGACAAACTGTTGGAAACTGTGGAACAAATGGTTTGGAGGCACCAGCATTGGTGATGCGATGTGTCACATCGTCCTTCGAAGGCGAAGTCTTCATACTAAGGACAGGAAGTGTGAGGCACGTGGTAGGACCCAGAGGGTCTGAGAAGAACGTACTGTCTCTGTGTGTGCGGGCACCAAGCTCAACCGAGGGGCAACCGAGGCATCTTCGGGGCTGGATACGGGCACAGGACATAACATAACCCTGAAGCCAAATGTTATGTAGATGTATAAAACGAGTCAAGTGTTGCTCCTCTGTTGATGACAGAGTTGGGGAGGGGTCAGGTGAGGGAGTACTTCCCATGCTGGAGTCACTGAGTCGGGGGAGCCTCACCGCAGGTCAGCACAGGCGTTGCCAGCCCAGGAAGCTGCGCTTCGAAGCAGATCGGAGGGTGAGAGGCCCCGCTTTGCAGGATTCCCCCGGACTGACTAGAGCCAGCGCCCATCACTGCCGGGTATGGGTAAGAGCGTGCGCGTGTTCGCTGCCCTTCCTGTTGCTTATGTGAAAGGGACAACATCGACCCGTCAAAGACTCAAGGTCACTTTACACCACTTTTTTTTTTGCTTTTTATAGAATTGTCTAATTTTTATTGAAATGTAGTTAATTTACAGTGTTAGTTTCACGTGTACAGCAAACAGATTTAGTTATACATATACATATGTATATAATTTTTCAGATTCTTTTCCATTGCAGCTCATTACAAGAAATTGACTATAGTTTCCTGTGCTGTGCAGCAGGTTTTGTTGTGCCTCTATTTTGTGCACAGTATCTCTATTTTATGTACAGTAATGTGGACACACACGGTCAATGAAATGACTAATTTGACCAGTTGGTGGTAGGCCTTTTAGATAAATCACACACATTACTATTTAAAGTTGTGAGAGGACTTGAAATTTGTTATATCATTGGAATATAGAAAAGAGTTTGTTCTGTTCAAAATAAATACGAACCATTAAAAATGTACACTAGAAATTGATGTATTGTAACTGACTGCACTTCAAAGAGAAAAAAAGATATATATACACTGCTTATCCAGTTAAGAGCTGCCCGGAACCTAAGAAGTGACAAGCCCGGGGGGTGTGGAAGGAGGCAGGAGGGAACGGGGAAATAGGAAAAGTGCACTTAGCAAAGGCATGTGGGGACGTGGAGATGAAATCGCCCTCTGCAGCCCTCAGCAGGAACACCTCTGTTCGGTGACTCCCCAGCCCGACGATCCCACTGCACATCCCCGTGTGAGGCACGCGGGACGCACTGCTGCCTTCCGATCTCGGCTCCGAGGAGAAAGCATTCCACGGAGGTAACCATGCTTTTTGAAGCAGTGAAAGAGTACGAAGTCCTGACAGCGTCTCCTGTAAATTAAAGAAGAGGAGAACGTCACGCCCGGCGTGCATGTGTAAGAAGACATTAGTCTGTGCTCATGTCTGAAAGGAAGAGCACGTTTCAGGCCGAGCTTCTTTCGACACATGAAGTCGGGGTGCTGCTCAGTAAAAAGCAGGACACGTATTAGATACACCACGAGCCAATGTGGAGGCAATTGTGAGGCTAATTATACACGATTTTTTAAATGTCACTAATCTGAATCATCGTATTAGCCGACTTGCACACCCCCTAACACGATCCCTGCCTGGCAGAGAACAGCAACACAGACAGCCAGCCTCGTGGAAGTGCGGCAAGTAATGAAGGCGGAGGAGGGTCACGAGTCCCCTGGGTGACAGGTGTTATTAAAATTTGAAAGGACATTATGGTTACAGTTGGGCAGGGAATTTCGAATATTGGCATTGCGGGCCATTAAGGCCATCTGTCTGGCACGGTGTGCCTGGTGGTAGTAAAGAAAACAGGAGTAGGCTGCTGTGTGTTTGCAATAAGGCACAATACTTTAACCACTTATCTTGAAACACACGCATTCTCAAGAGGACGCTATTTCTGAATTTCAAAGTCTGGGGCTGTCAATACACAGAATCAACCCATTTTTCTCCTTTCTGTTTACATCTTCCCAGCATTTTTAAGTGGAAGCTTCACATCGAGAGATAGGAAGGCAAACTGTTCGTGCTCTGAGTCTGAACCTACCATTTGCGTGCAATTAGATGAGTCATGTAATATGGTGCTCTTGGGAACACATTCCCTGAAAAATATCTTCACTATTTCTTCCACTACACGAAAAGTAGGAGGCTGGAGTATTCATGTAGACACCATGCCTTTAAAATAGCTTCTAAGTGAATTCTTTTCTTCCTCTCACGTTCACACGTCGGGATCCCTTCCGCCTTCCTCTCATGTTGACACCATTGAGGTCTGCTGCATGTTGTAGAGTTCCTTTCTGTCTACTTAGGCTCCTCCAGCTTCACGGGCATGGCAGCCACAAGGATTATAATAACTCAGGGTGTGATGACTGCGTGGTGCCAGCTGAAGTCAGCCTGCTCTCCGGTTCACACCTCTGTCTATTTTGCAATCTAACAGGGCTTTTCCAGCACTGTTGCCCATGGCTTTCTAAGCATTTCTCCTGCTGATTGGCAGGGATCTGAACTGCTGGTCCCTAGATCAATGATCTTGAGTTATCCAGGCTAAACACCACCTTGTTATTTCCCGGATGTAGGTCTAACTTCCCTTGTTCTGTTTTAAATGCCAGGTTCCTTTCCTTGATGGTGCTTACAACTCTCTCCAAACTGGGATCAGGTGAGAAACAGCACAGCAGTTGCTGTCTGTCCTCGTTTTCCAGCCAGAAATAAAGACGCCGAATGAGCCCACTATGGTGCTAATCCCCGCGGGCCTTCAGTGGTAACACGTCTAGGGAAGTCAGTCCATCAGAACCGAGCGGAACTTGTCCGTGGCTGGCTCTTCCATGGTACATCACTGTGAACTGATTTCAGTTTTTTAATCTATCTTCTTACTTACACAGGATGAGGCAGCTTGAAGGGAAGACTTTTGTTTTCACCTTAAAAGGTACTCTGCACCACGTTTGGGGGAAACAGCAAAGCATGCGTTCCAAGTCCTCACAGAGTCTCCTGTAAATTAACAAAGAATTTAGGAGAAAAATCCCTTGCCAAAAAGGTACCAGCTGGGTCGGCCTTTGTGTTTATTTTTAATCTTTTGCCAAGGAAACAGCTGCGGAGAAGGTGTGTAATTAAGCCAGATGCTCAGTGGCGTCTGCAAAGAGCCCCAGAGTACGCGGTGCACAGGGATTTCGGTTCTGAGCTGCTCGATACTAAACCTGACAGGCTGGGAAGTGTCCAAACGAGGCGGTCCAGCTGCAGGGGCGTCTGGAAAGGGGGCTTTATGAGGAAAAGCTGAAGGAAAGGAGATGCTTAACTGGGCAGTGAGAGCTGAGGGAAATGCAGTGACTGCCTTGAATGTGTTAACGCGTCCTGTTGTAGGAAAGGGCGATGCTTCATTGTGTTACTTCAGGGGACAGGGGTCTGGCTTGCAGGCTGTCGTGTGCCGGCCCCTGATCCAGCACATTGTCAAAACCGCTGCCTTACTCTGAAGTCGTTTCAGGGCCAAATGAGGCCGTTCTCAGTGTCCAGAGATGGTTGTAGCGCTGGTGATCTTCACTGTGTATGCTGGTGGTTTTCCACAGAATGTGCCCAGAGCTCCTGGAAGCGTGTCATGATTGGGTGCTGTGACGGCTGCCCAGTCATCAGGTCTCTGGCTATGATATAAGCTTTAGCCTCTCTTACAGCCTGTCTGACTGTGGCCCAAGAGCCCTGGCTCCCGGAGACCCTGCGCTGAGCATAAGCCCCTGTGGTGTGCAGTGAAGGACAGGATAGCCTCACGTGGGAGAGTGGAGATGTCACATTTGCAAAGCCCAAATGAATGAAAGGCACGGACGCTACCTGTATGACAACAAAGAACCCTCGATGGTAACTTCTGATGCCCCAGGACCTCTGAGAATAGCTTATCAGTTCTGTCTAAACAGTCTGCTAACTGCTGAAGGCACGATTCAGGGTAGACACCGAGTTTATCTCCCTGACATTGGCGTCATCCGTGAAGGACAATCGGGGATTTCACTTATTCATAACCGTTTAGAATTAGGTAATGGAAAGTGGCAAGGTTATCTAAATACAAATTCAATGTGGGCTTAATCTCATTCGGTTATAATAGAAATTTCAGCCAGCAGCGGGTCTGCTCTGAAAGATGCCTTTTTCTAGGACCTTGGCTTCGACTCCCATCTATGATTCCTGTATCAAAGAGACAGAAATTAACAACTAACTGTGTCTATGAAAATGCACAGTTATGTTTACAAAATAAAATGCCCAAGGTGAAAAACAAACGCAGAAACTTGGCAAAAATATAGCGTAGCTAGCATTTCCAAGCCTTCCGGAGAAACACGTGGTATGCTCGAAAGTCAGACAGAACCAGGAGCCCGTCTGCTGACAAGTCAGTGGAGTCCACCGCAGCTTCAGGACGAGGATGAGCACTGAATCCTTCCACAGACGATTTATTCAGTAGCAATTTAGACCCGAGCCAAAATAATTCTATCTCAGAAGATTCCAGTCTTCTGTACCAAGGGCAGAAGTTCAAGTTGAGCAGTATCCCATTTCCAGCCACAAAACAGCCTGGTCCCGATAGACACTTAATAGTTTTTTTCCGAGATGCTTATAGTCTTAGTTTTTTTTAAAGAAAATTCTTACCATTATCTGTTGGCACTTATTCACTAAGTCTCTTCTTCTTTTTCTAGCCTTAAATTTTATGCCTCTGTCCTACTTTAAAATAAACAAAATAGGGACACACGTGTTTCACTGAGAAATCAAATGTGGACATTTCTTTGTTCTGAGAAGTTACGCAGTGTGGTGGTGGAGAAATGAATGGCGAACAGAGCAAAGATGAGAGGGTGAGTCCAGCAGCAGCTCCGCCTTCTAACGAGGGGTGTTGAGAACCGCTTATGCAGATCGTCAGGGAACACAAGATTTAAAACACAAGCCCTGCTTTCTGCTTTTGTAAGAAAAACGTTAGAGATGTTCACCTTTGACTGAGTCTAGCCTTCAGTTCGAATAATGGCAGGAACGTAGGCATGCATTTCCGTGTCAGGCATTTGCTTGGTGCATTGGAGCGTCCGGGGGCGCAATGAGCCTACAGCTGGACCAGCGTCCCATCCTGTGCTGCAGTCACACTGGCTGAAGCGGTCTGTTCTATGTTCTTATACACATAATGTTTGCTTTGCTTGTGTACATATATTATAATAAAAAGAGTGTATTAGGGCAATTTTATATACGTATTTCAAAGACTGACTATTTTAAAGATCTATGTGTCCTAATGAAAAATATTCATTCTTTGAACCAATTTACTTCAAGGCTAAGAATTCGTCCTCGGAAAAGTATCAGATCTTTCTTTCAAGAATATTCGTCAAAACATGAAAAGCAAGGGGAGACTGGAAATAACTTAAGTACCTGCTGCTCTGAGTGAGTCCTTTCAATTTGAACACCCCTGTAAGAAAAACCTAAGTTGTGTTTCGTGTGCCTGAAATTAGCCATTAAACCCATTAAGGCATCTGGCTATTTCATGCTTCACTAGGTTAAGCCAACTGAGGCCCGTTAGCGTCTACAAGTGCAGAAATGCCATGGAGTTGTTTGAAGGGCTGTCAAATTAGAATTAAACGCCTGCATTTCTCACGTCTTTTGCTACTTAGAACTGCCTGAGGGGCCTTCGTCGTCCTCCTGCCTGCGCTTCCCGTGCTGCACGACTCACACCTAAGGCAGCAGAGCCCTCTGTGTGTGCTGGGTAACAGTCTGTTGTCAGATACATGTTTTGCAGATATTTTCTCCTAGCCTGTGGTTTGTATTTTCCTTCTCTTGACGGTGTCTTTCACAGAACAACTGGTTTAATCAAGTCCAGTTTCTAAGTTCTTTCTTTCTTGGGTCGTGCACCTAGAAAGCCACCACAAAGCCCAAGGCCGTCTAGATTTTCCCCTGTGTTACCTTCTAGGAGTTTTCTAGTTTTACATTTTGCACACAGGTCTGAGACCCATTCTGAGCAATCTTTGCGAAGGCGTAAGACCCATGTGGGTGTGCAGGTTTTCCAGCACCGTTGGCCGAAAAGACCATCTTTCCTCCACTGTGTTGCCTTTGCTCCTTTGCCAAAGATCAGTTGATTATATTTAAGTAGCTCTATATCTGAGACCTCTATTTTATTCCATTTACCTATTTTTTTTAAATTTTTGCCAATACCGCACTGCCTTGATTACAGTAGCTATGTGGTAAGTCTTGAAATCAGGCAGTGTCAGCCCTACAATTTCGTTCTTCCTCGTCAATATTATGTTCGCTGTTCTGGGGCGTCTCCTCTCCATGTAAACTTTAGAATCAGTTTGTTGACATCTGTAAAATAACTTGCTGGAATTTGGATTGAGACCTCAATGACTATATAGACCAATTTGGGAAGAAATGCCATCTTGACAATATTGAGTCTTTTATACATAAACAAAAAGATTTCTCCATTTATTTAGTTTATTTTTATTTCATTCATGAGCGTTTTCTAGTTTCTTCATATAGATCTAGTTAAAATATGTTAAATTTATTCCTAACTTAAAAATTTTTCATTACATTTGCTAATGTAAATAGTGTTGCGTTTTCAACGTCAAACTCTACCATTAATTGCTAATATATGGGAAAGTGATTGACTTATGTATATTAACTGAAGTTCAAAGGACAAAATGCTAGCTGGAACCAAGCAGAATAATTCTTCACATAGCCAAGGTGGAGCGGGACCCTTGGGTACTTTTTGGTGACCCGCTTGTCAGACTGAGCTTTATTACCTTGTGGCATTGACCACAAGGCATATTGTAAAATATTCTTGAGGAAGGATTGGGAGAAATTAAGAAATACTGCTGGCCCTGTGTGAGTAAATTCTTAACCACTGGCTCTCAAGGAGAGGGGAGGAAGCACTGATCTACAGCGTTAGCCAATTTCTGTGGTATAAAAACTCTCCCCACTGCTGATTTGTAACTGCCGGTGTGACACTTAGGAACACAAATGTGAGGGGAATGCTAACGACCAGCCCTAGAGAGCCAGCAGGAGACAGCGCCAAGGCACCACTGTGTATCTTTCCTAGAAAGCCCCTTGACATTAATCCAACCAGGAGCATCTTAGGTTGCTAAGCAATAGATGTCTCAAAAAGTGTAATTAAAGGTGATAACCAGCATCAGAGCAACTCAACCAGACGCAGAGGAGAAGACCAGCTAGTCCTGGTGAGGCTGCAGGAAGGAGACTGGCCATGGGTGTTCATAAACCTTTGGGCAGGGAGGTAACTGGCCGCAGGGAAGGCTGGTGGCAGGCGACGGGCTCCTCTGGCCGCTCCAGCAGCTGCCAGTCCTGGAGTCTGGTGACCCATCCTCAGCCTGCTCCTGTTGACTAGATCTTGCTCAATAAAGCAGTCATCCGTCCTGAGACCCACGATCCTTCTGAGAGGACAGCGTCACCACATCCCCATCCAACAGGGACTGCAGAGACTAATCCTTGGGATTCTCTTTGGACAGCTACTGACCATATTAAATCAGCCTAAAACGCTTGGACATCACTCCAAGAAAAAGCCCCTCCATTGCCGCTGAGCATTTTGTCTGCTGGCCCAACTCTGCACTCTTCCTGCGCCTCCCCAAAGCTATCCTACCGCCCCTCCAGAACCCTGGTTTCCTAAATCCAAGACCCAGCACAGTGGCCTCAAGGCCCTTCATGATCGGGCTCCCTGTTATTTCTCTGACCTGTCTTCCTGCCACTCTCCCTTATCCACTCGCTTTGCTCCAGCCCTTGCCCTGCTTCCTGTTCCTAAAACACTTGCGTCTCTTCTGTTATCCTGTGGCCTTTGCCCTCCCTTTCTTCAGTTTCTGCTCAGGGGATGGTTGGTCTGGGAGCCCTCCGCTGGGGACTTGCATGAAATCCCCACCCCTCTCCCCCACTGAGCGGTCTTCATCCCTTTCTGAGCTGTCACGTACTTACTTTCTCATCGTCTGGCCTCACACAGGTACGACGCAGCCCCCTGGGAGGAGGGGGCTTTTCTGTTCTGTTCCCTGCTTTATCGACAGCACCGTGAGCAGGTCCCGCCACACAGAGCTGCTCTCAATATTTTTTTGTTGAATAAGTGAATCTATCATAATCTTTTGTTCTGTTCAAATTAATTTGTTTGTCAATATACTCATTGATGAATTCCAAAATCTACAGATTTTCTACAGTCTTCCAGGTGCTGGAGATAAAGTAATAAATAAGAGTCATGATCCTTCCCCTCTGCCTTCGTCCACCCCTGAGTGGCGCAGTGACTGCCTTGTTGCTAAATTCAGTGGATTCGTTTCCAGCCTCTGTGTAGCATCTCGTACTTTACCATCTCCTTCTTTTCAAAATACCATTTTCTCTTGCCTTTACTCATTCTTTGATTTTCCTTTTACATCTCTGGCCACTCCTCTGCCTCCTTCGCTGTTTCTTCTCTTCACCTCGTCCCTGCAGTTGGTGTTCCCTGGGACTTGGCTCCAAGAGTCCATTCTCCTAGATGCTAGACTCTCCTTTACCCAGGCAACTGTATACATTCTCGTTTCTTTAAATATTATTTATATGTTGGTGGCATCAAAGTTTCTGGGTCCAGCTCAAATCTCTACTTGCTCTCTTGCCTATCTCCAGCTCCCAGAACAAAGTCCAGCCCGTTGTAGGCTCTTAAAGACATTTACGGAATTATTTGATGAGTAATCATCTCCCCTGAGCTTCAGGATCAAATATCCTCAGCGTCTCTGTGTGACTGTCCCATAAATACCTTAAATTCTGCACTCTCCATAGAAAACCCGACATCTCCTCCCCCAGAGTCCCCTGTCTGTTGTGTCTCTTCCTCATTGAGTGATGCTGCCATCAACACGGTTTTCCATGCTGGAAACTTCCACATCTTTCTCGATTTGTTCTTTTTCCTCAGCCCAAAACATTTCAGGAGGAGCTTGCAAACTATCCTCTTTACATCTACATGCTGGAAAAGCCAAAGTCTTATTTGCTGTCCAGAAGGAATGGCTGCAAAAGCAGACTGGGGGAGCTTCTTTGGACCGGATGTAGGTTAAAGAAGCAGAGAAGCTGGAAGGCCAAACAAGAGCCCTTCTGTGTTCAGCACTTTCTCTCTTTTTCTCTCTAACATATATCACATATGCATTATATATATATACACCACATACATATATGTCTTTATATGTGTATCTTTTTATTTTAATTGAAATACAGTTACAATGTGTCCATTTCTGGTGTACAGCACAACGTCCCAGTCTTGCATATACATACATATATTTGTTTTCATATTCTTTTTCATTAAATGTTATTACAAGATATTGAATGTAGTTCCCTGCGTTGTGCAGAAGAAACTTTTATATGTGTATCTTTATATATGTATACTATCACACACACAATTATACACTCTCTATATATACTTTCTCTCTGTATACACACACACACATGCACCATACCTACACATATAAACATGTGTGTATGTGTGTACATATTCATAAAGGTACCACCCAGATCAAGCTGCAGATCATTTCCGGCATCCAGAAGACTCCCTTGTGCTCCTTGCTGGCTAATGTCTGGACCCTGAAGGCAATTACTGTCTCATTTCAATCACTATGTGTCGATTTTCCTAATCTTGACCCATACTGTAAAAAGATATGGCACATTCTCTTTCACTCTCTAGTTTTTGCTCATCCTTGTCTCTGTGGGATTCATCCATGCTACATGTAGGATTCTTGATTGCCTTTCCCTTTTCACTGCCATGCAGTATTCCACTGAAGCAGCATTCCACACTTTTTTATCCATTCTCCATGCATTATGCTGGATTTAAAGATAGATACTTGTGAATTTCTAATTTATTAGTAGCTTTTATCAGGAATGAGGTAGAATTTTATTAATTAGATATCAACCTAAATCAAGATGTTGCTTTTTTTCCTTCGATAAATTAATATGTTATAATGCATTCATTTATTTCTAAAGGGAAGCTATTTGCCTGTTAAATTTTTTGGTAATTTCTTTTTTGGATTTTAAATATTTTCTGAAGTTAACTTTTAGATATTTCATTTTTCCGAGATAAACACTGTTTCATCCAATTTTCAAATTATTAGCTTGGCATTTAGCAGTGTAACCACATTTAACCATTTTTATTTATTTTCTAAGTCTTTACTATTATTTATTTTGTCTCTTTTATCTTAAGTTAATTACTTCTTGGTTTTTATGCAAATGACCAATTTTTGCATTTGTGTATTAATTATGAAATTTCTGCACTGGTAATTAATTGAAGCTTTCATACTTATCATTTTCTTTTGCTTTCCATAGAATTATTTTAATTGTTTGGATAAGGATTTCATTCTATAGTTGAGTTTTTCTTCTATTTTCATGCTAAATTTATTTTATTCCTTGTGTGTTTCTGATCATCGCCCTTAAGCCCATATTCCACTTTATCTGTGAAATCCCCTGGGGCCTGTTTTAAGGTTATATTTCTCCAGAGAAGAATGGCATTTGTTTTTCCAGAATCCTGGGCTCAGTGCCCTCCTGACGCTACTTTAAGTTAAATTATTTGCCAAGGCTCTTTACAGACTGGCAGGCAGTGTGAGTTCATGTTGAAAACTGGCTGAAGAACTGGGTTGTGGTTATAAGTTCTAAAAGGATTTTCTCTCCTCTCCACCGAGAGTGGCTGTCCATCCCCAGCACGTGGTTATGACATAACGAGAAACAGTGTCTCATCCTCTTAAAAGTGTCCCAGCTCAGGAGGCATACTCTGCGATCACTCAGCGCTCAGGCTGTTACGGTGGGTCCTCTTGCTGCCCCGTTCGGGGCGGCAGGTTTAGCCCTTGCTTTCCTTCACAGACAGTGTGCTAACCCTTTGGGGCCAGCTCTGCTCAGAGTATTCCCACTAGACTTTCAGCCTAGGCTAGCCCTGGTGTACATCTCTGTCTTCGGTCCTCCTTACCCTATGTAGCCATCAGAATGAACGCTCGCTTCCATCAGAGTCCCTGGCACAGCCCTTGGAAGAGACGTTTGCTTGGAGCAGTCTGCAGTATGAACAATAGTGGTGACAGTGGATTCAGGATGGCCCTAGACCTTTATCCTCCCTTGAGCATTAATCATCATAAGAGAGCTCTTTCTGTCTTTCAATATTTTTGCCTTGAATTCAACTGCAATCTCATGAGCCCTGAGTTCCTTTTGTATATACATTTATCAGCTGATTATTTCCTTTCCAACAAGTCTTTGTGAGTATGCTCTAAAATGCATTACTTTGTGTACACAGGTTACATTTTTTATCAAAACAGAAAGAATTTCCTTTAATTGGTTTTTCTTATCTCATTTACAATTGCTGAAATGATAAGCAAGTTTGATCTCAGTTTTTTCATAGTTTCTATGTTTTCTTTTCCATTTCCTTTTGAATGATTTTTCTATTTTTTTCTCTTTTACTTCATGGTCTTTGTGTTTTTAATTTGGTGTGTGTGTATGTATATGTGTGCGTGTGTGTTCCTTTGTATTGAAACTTCCTTTTTTAAACGTTAATAATATGTTTTCAGTACTTAAAAAAAATACTTAGGCAGGTGAACAATAATAAGAAATGAAGCTATGTTTATCTCTGCTGTCCTCTCATTTCCAGATAGGGAAAATGAAACATTATGAATACCTCATTCACGGCTCACGCGGAGCCTGCTACCCACTCAGCCACCATTCAGTCTCCACCTCAGCTCTTGAATGACTTTCCTCAGTTTTAATAATAATAAATAAATATTATGCAAACCAATCAACCAACAAGCCTCGCCTGAACCCTCATTTTCTTATGCTGTTTTTGCATGATTTACCATCCTGGTTGTAAGTCACTTTATGTGAGTGTCATGTTCACTCACATAACGTGAGCAGAAGGCTCTGGTGTAAACCGAGCCCTCTTGCAGTGCATACATCCTAGACACAGTGGCGATTTTTATGCAGTGAGAAGACTTTCAAGTCCAAGTGAATTACAGGACTCAGTTTTAGCATTTCTCAAATCAATTACCTGCTGTTGAATTATCACTTAGACGTTTTCTTTAAAGTATTCGGCAGCAGGGATTTATGTAAAGTTGTAAACTATCTTTGAGCCAGTTTATTGAAAGGTGTGGTGACTACCAGGTAATTGACTCTCAAGTTCAGCAGGTTCGTGTAGGTAGACACAAGTGAACAAGACCCAGGAGGGTATATTCACCTTGGCTCTGCTCAGAGACTCAAGACAAAAAATTCAATAAACCTGTATGGCTCTTATCAGTAAATGTCTGGATTATAAATTGTTTAGAACACATTGTAAAAAATTGTTGAATTCCCATCTTTCAGACCTTGAACAAGCCAGACATTTGAAATGTCAATCACAAAATAATTTTTTAAAGATGGAAAGAAAAATATAAAAAAAAAAACCACTTTAAACATTTGCATGCTTCTATTACTAGATAAGATATTTCTGGTTCCCTTTTCACTTGGACTGAAACAAAGATTTTAAAGTGTGTAGAAAACATTCACGCTTCAAAGTCTAGCTGCTACAATAAAATCAGCCCCTTTTTATACAGAGAATGAGAAAGCTTTTGCTAGATTGGCGGTCCTTGCTGTCTTATGTAAAATATGTTTTGGTTCAGCACTCTATGTAAATTGCAGGAAAAAAAAGGGGATTTTATCGTAATCTGTACTGGCTATAGCTATTAGGTTTTTGTAAACCTGGATCCTGGATTTAGCATCCATTTCCTCATCTTAAAATGAAAGAAAGAAGAGATAACAAGTAAAAAGAAACGTAAATTTGATTTATTGCAAAGACAATTATTCTTTTATTTTTATAATGTATTCAAATTCTGCATGGAGATGAGACTAATTTTAGCTAAATTCTTAAAGAAAAGGCATAGACATCACTTCTTAAATTAGTAAAAATCCTACAACATACAGCTTCCCTCTTTTAAAAAAATTTTTTTAGTTTATTTTTACCCTTTTTTGGCGAGGGAGGTATTTATGTTATTCATTTATTAATTTATTTTGATGGAGGTACTGGGGATTGAACCCAGGACCTTGTACATGCTAAGCATGTGCTCTACCACTGAGCTATACCCTCACTGCTACAGCTTCCCTCTTTAATCAGGAATTGACTAGACTTATTTGGGTGTTTATACCAAATACGTTCTTGGTCAATATTTGAGTTCTTTTTTCCACTGTTGCCTGGTTTTACTCTTTTGCTCTCCTTATAGTTTTCCCTGGATTAAAAGAAAAAGTGTTCAAGAGAGACAGTGGTCCTGCCCTGCTATTTATTTATTAAGGCGAATGTGAGTCAGTTTCTCATACTAGGGCAAAGACACTTACCAGCAGAAAGGCACTGCAAGCACAGTGTGAAGCGGAGACGCAGCGGTTCCGAACGGTGCCCCAAGAGATGTGAGGTGGGTGCTCCTTGGGAGACCAACTCTGCTGGGAAGTATGGGGCTGGAAAGTGACTCAGGCATGCTTCGCAGGAGCTTCAGAGGTGAGGCGGTGCAGCAGCAGGGGAGGTCCCGTGTTGGCTCTCTGTCTCTCCAGACTCCGGCTCCTCTGCTCCGGACCCCTCCAGGACGGAAGGCAAGGCTGCAGGAAGAACGTGCAGTCTGGGTTAGAATCCCAGCAAATTTATTCAAGAACAAATTTCCTTATGGAAAACTAGAAATTAAAGCCTTAATCACAGCAAAAGAAAACAACAGCAAAATGAAAAGGCAAATCATATATCAGGAGTTATCATAAACCATATACAAGGAGTTAGTATCCAAAGTGTATAAAGAATTCATACAACTCAAGAACAAAACCAAACAATCCAATTTAAAAATGAGCAGAAGACTTGAATAGGCAATTTTCCAAAGAAGATACACAAATAGCCAACAGGTACTTGAAAAGAAGCTCAGCAGCACTCATCATCAGGAAAAGGATAATCCAAACCACAATGGGCGGTCACCTCAGACCTGATAGGATACCCATTACCAAGAAGACAAGAGACAGCAGGGTTTGGCAAGGATGTGGAGAGAAGGGAGCCCTGTGCACCATTGGTGGGAATGTAAATTGGTGCAGTGACTATGGAAGACAGTATGGAGTTTCCTCAAAAAGCTAAAAATAGAACTACCATGTATCCAGCAATGCCACTTCTGGGTACATATATGAAGGAAACAAAAGCTGTCTCTCCAAGCTATTTCTACACTGCTGTGTTCACTGCAGAATTATTTACAACAGCCAAGATGTGGAAACAATCCATCTATCAAGGATAAATGGATAAAGACAAATGTGGTATGTGTGTGTGTGTGTGTGTGTATCAACACATATACATATACATATATATACACACACACATACATAATGGAAAATTATTTAGCCATAAAAATAAGAGGCCATTATGCTAAATAAGTCAGACAGAGAAAGACAAATACTATATGATCTCACTTATATGCAGAATCTAAACAAACATGAATTCATAGATATAGAGATCAGACTGGTGGTTGCCAGAGATGGATGGCGGGGTGGGGCAAAGTGGATGAAGGTGGCCAAAAGACATAATCTTCTAGTTAGAAAATAAGTAAGTCATGGAGATGTAAGGTACTGCATGGTGACTATAGTTAAAAATACTCTCTTGTATATTTGCAGTTACTAAAAGGCTAGATCTTAAAAGTTTCCTTCACAAGAAAAAGAATTAACTATGTGGAGTGTGGATGTTAACTAAGTTTAATGTGGTAATCATTTCACAATATGTACATATATCAAGTCATTATGTTGTACATATTAAACTAAGATAATGCTATATTTCAATTGTATTTCAATAAAACTGGAAAAATAAATAGATAAAGCTTTAGTCAATAGAGAACATCTAAATCTGAACGCCAAGAACTCAAGATACTTCGTCAAGATATATGGATATAGATATAGATATATTGGTCTTAAAATTAGTAATGGACATAGTTGAAAAAAAAGAATTACTGTGCTTTCAATACAAAGGCAAGTTGAAATACAACATAGATAACAATCTGTCCACGTAATTTTTATCTACGATTCACATAGCATGAACTTTACCCGTTTACAGTGTGCAGTGCAGTGGTTTTAGCCCATTCAGAGATGTGCCATCACTGCCACCAGCTAATTCCAGGACATCACCCTCAAAAGACACAGCTTCCCCATTAGCAATGACCCCCTATTTCCTTCTCCCCACAGCTCCAGACAAACACTAACCTACTTTCTGTCTTTATGGTTCTGTTTACTCAGGACATTTTATATAAATGAAATCATAAAATATGTGGTCACAAAATGGATACTCTCAAATAAACTTAATCTGAAATAGAAGAAAATTGTTTTGCTTTAGTTCACTGTCATAGTATTGCTCTCTTTTACAAAGCTGTGTTACAAGTTAGTGCATGAATAAGGTATCCTTGGGTCGATTGGCCAAAAGTATACATTGTGATAACGACAATCCTTTAAATTTCCCATAAAGAAAAAAACACCTGGTCACTAATCCAGCTTTTCATTTCATTCCTTCCTTTTAGAACTAAGTGTTCCCATGGCGATGCTAGTGACTCGAGGACAACAATTAGGTTGGCTAACTTATTTTTCCTGTAAAATTGCTCCCTTGCTTGGCTGTTTAAGGGTATGCATAGGTGATCAAAATCAGTAAAAGCAAATTACTAACAAACATGAGGCTGCAACATGCCTGTTTAAAGAGCGTGTTTATTCTGTCTTTACTGGGACTTCCTACTGGAAGAAGGCAATCTACCCTGCCCAGTGCGGTGGGAAAACTGCGTATGAGACCCTGCAAGTCCCTCAGGGCACAGGGGGGAGCTGGGCAGTGGTTACAGTAGGGTTGTTCCTACAAAGTGGCAGGCTTCCTCGGCTTCTCCTGAGAATGTAGTAGATGTGGTCACAAAAAGTGCAACAGGGTTCAATGTGTTACTGATGAAAAGAAACCTCGGGCACAGTCACCCCAGCTTGTCACCGGGGGGAGAAATGCTGCCATTACGAAGCCAGCTCCTCATCAGGAGGAACGCTCCCCCCGCTGGGGAAGTTCACTCTCCAACCTGGAACTCGCTGATGTGAATGGAGAGGGTGCACTGCCGCCACCGGAAACATGAAGAAATAAAAATAAACACCAGAAACAATGACTGAGTCCTTGCCTCTGCCCCAAGCCACCCCCTTCTCTTTCCTTTACCTCTTCCAGCACCCGAGGAAACGTCCCCTGTGGGCAAGGTAGGCCTAGCAGATGTGAGTTGATGGTATGAGTTAAACATGGGATTCTAGCAACCGTGAAAGGTCATTCCACTGGCACACTGCGGTGTAATTTTAATCATTAGCGGGTTTAGTATCATCATCATCATCATTAATATAGTATTTCTAAAAAGCAAATAAATTACCCAAGACAGACTTACATAGGATGTTTTGAGCCCTGGATATCTAGGGGGAAAAGGATAGTTCCAGAAGTGGAGACATCCAGAGACGAAGGCTCATTGCCTCTGTCTCACACAAGTCTGCCAAGCTCCAGGGACGGTGCCTTGCTCTGGGCGTGCAGGGATGATAACGCAAACTCACTGTTTTAGAGAACTCAGTCTAGGCAGTGGTGGTAACATCCCCAAAGAGAGTGCGCGATTAAAGACAGAATCGTAGGGTGGGTTTCAGTTCATGTGAACGTCAGGGCCAGGCCTGAGGCTTGAAAAATGAGTTAAGCATTTATCAAGAAGAGAGGAAGGTGACAGACTTTTTAGAGACAAGAAATTACTGACAATGTAATGGGGAGAAAATATCAAGGTCAGATAAACAAAAATTCCTCGAAGCACTTGAAGCACAGTACAGTGTAGCAAGCTGGTGTAACAGAGAAACAAGCCAGGGCTGGTTCCTTAAGGGTGTGTGTGCGCGTGTGCGTGTGTGCTCTAATGAGAAGTGTCAATTATTTAAACAGCGGAAGAGACCCATTGGAGTAATTCATAGAGAAAGGCACCACAACCTGCCTTAGTGTACGAAAGTCATTTTATCAGGAGTGATGTAGCATTTTCTCAGATTTTCCGCCTCAATCAAGATGTTGCTTTTTCCCCTTTTGATACATTAATAGGTTATCATGTATTCGTTTATTTCTCAGGGGAAGCTGTTTTCCTATTTCCTTCAAATGTTTTGCTGATAATTTCTTTCTTAGATTTTAAATATTTTCTGAGGTTGACTTTAAGTCTTTCATTTTCCCTAGATAATCATCACTTTATCCAATTTTCAGATTATTAGCTTAGAGCTGAACAGTAGCCTGAGTGCTTAAGATTTAGAGAATCGTTTCTGTTGTTTAGGATGGGACGAACTTAAACACGTGGTGCTGTGGAAGAGGACTCAGCAGGGAGGAAGAAGTTAAGGATGAAGGGAAAAGGCATGTTTAGGGGTCAAGGACCCACAGGAAATGGGAGGCAGGGGCATCTGCAGAAATGCTGGAAGGTTCCTCTCCCTCTCACTTGTCTCTGATGCTCTTACTTCTTGTTTCACAAGGAAAAGGGAAGTCACCGGCAGAGACCTTGCTCAGCCCCACATCACCACCTCTCTCGATGTGCAGCTCCAGTGCCTGTCCCTCTGCATCCTCTCCTTGCCGAGGATGGGCTGGCCACCATCCTCCCCACTAGCGGCCTGGGTATCACTCCCTCCCGCTTTCTCACAGATGTCACACTGGTAGCCCCGGCGTTGTCCTCCTGTACAGCGTCATGGCCACCATCACACACACATGTGCTTTTCATTCTCTTAATGGAACCAAACGATAAAACCAAAACCCAACATTCTATCTGTCCCGTTTGCCCCTCCACGTTTTCCGTGTCTCCTCTCAGCAGAACTCCTGGCGCTACATTTTCCCTCACTCCCCCCGGCAATGCGTTTAGAAATTGCATTTGTTTGTTTACTCAGATTTTTCATCTGGGTGCTGAGATGTGAGAGAAAGTCATCTTACAGATTCTGGTTGGCATTTTACAACGTGGGGAGGACGCAAGGATAAACGTGATTGCTCTTCTTGAAAATTAACTTGATGGAGGAGGCGGCAACTGGGAACACCTGCTCTCTGAGTCCGGGGTGTCCTCTGCGGGGAACTCTATTTACTGCACAGCTTGGCGGGCTTGATCTGTTCGGGCGTCTGTGGCTGTGACAGGGACCCTGAGCAGAGGGCAGCTCCGCCGCAGCTTTCTGTTTATCGAGTCTCCGGCTCTGTTGCAGACCCTCGGGGCAGGGATCAGCGCTGGGCGCCTCTGCATACGGAGCAGCAGCAAAGCTACACTGCGGTTCCAAACCATCTGTTAGTTTGTTTTCTTGTCTTCGGAGGCTTGTTTATCCCTTGACTTGCGGTTATGGTTTTATTTAAATTTGATTTTAGATTAGACAAAAAGTCTTTGTTTTTTCTGATGCTTTCTTGCCCTTGGCTTTCTCACTGTGGTCCATACTCGATTGGCTTAAGTCTGCTTTTATTATGTGGCCAAGAGAAGTGATGGAAATAGCACATCGTTTGGATACTTCCTGTCATTTTCTCTTTCTCCCAGTTTCGAGCAAGTAGTCAGGATCTGTGATTCTTTTCTAAATCTCTCCTCCCAGGATTTGGGCTGGGATGACAGCAAAGGCAGTTTGTCTCTCCTTGTCTACTGTAAATCCCTGGACCTGTTGAGGAGATGACCCTGCCTTTTCTGGAAGCCCTGGGCAGGGGGAAGCCTTGGTAGACAGGAGATGGGGTGGTGCAGTCCCAGAACACCCGGGAGGTGAGACCTATGGCTCCGGAGAGCAGGGTCTCCTGGCCAGGGGCTCTGATGCCATCCCACCTCCTGGGGTGGCAGAGGGGAGCCCCTCCAGGTGACAGAACTAACGTGGAAATCGCGTCTGGGTACCTAGGGCAGTGAGGCACGCCCACTGGGCTCACGGGGTCCAGAAGCGTGTGGGTCTTGGTGTGACTCAGGCGGGCTGGGGGTAGAAGGGCTTCTTCGTCACCTTGATGCTCAGCGAGACTGGACATGCACAGCGCTTCAGCCTGAACATAAATGACGTTTCTTGAACTTTCTATTTTCTGCTTGGGATGCAATTTTTTTCATATACAGTTGATCCTTGAACAAAGCAGGGGCTAAGGGGCACTGAACCTCACAACAGGGGAAAATCCAAGTATACTATGTGGTCAGTACTGCCTGTCGGAGGTTCCTCCAAGTCCACCGTTCCACACCCATCAGGAGACCCGAGCCCACCATTCCACATCCATCTGGGGATTCAACCAACCACGGATTGCATGGTACCGATGTGTTGACTATTGAAAAAAACCCATATGTAAGTGGACCCTCCAGGTTCAAACTTGTGTCATTCAAGGGTCAACTACACACACACACACACATACACACCTTGCTGACCTGAGTTCATGGATTGGGATTCGTATCAGCTACATTTATAAAAAGATTTGAATTTTGTTGGTTTCTGTGTTCAATATTCTACTTACATATACTATTTTATGCATATGCCATTTTATTCCACTCTTTTAAGCTGCAGACATGTGTCCTGAGAAATTATTTTCTCAAACGGAGTTTAATAGCCAGCGTTTCTGTCTGTCCCTGTCTCAGGTAACGGAAAACAGGAAGAGGGACGAGGAGCACAGGTGATTCTCATCACAGATCTCGACTTCTCTGAGGACTTTTTCCAGATATTAAAACGATCATCGCAATCACGTTACAAAACAACATCTACTCTTCCTAAGAGATAAACACTCTTTAAATAGTGTGTCTCTTACATTTATTTCTTCACGTGGAAACGCGTGCACACTTACCAGTGCACTCACTCTAAATTCCGTTAGTGCTCCTTGGCCGTATTTCATGAGAGCCCATGACGCACTCTTCTTTATTAGTGGCCCGTTATTTATTATTGTGTAAAATGACGGTCCTTTAATTTATAGTTCCATACCCTTAATAATGGGCATAGCATTGTTTCTTTTCTCTGGTTTACTTTTAAAAACAGCCTGGGAGATATTTTTGTGTGTACCTGTATGAGTACATAAATCTGAAAGTAGAATTCCTGGCTCAAAAGATTCACATATTTTTAAATTTTGATTGCTTTTGCCAAAGCAACCTCCACAAATTTATCTCCATTTATACTCTCATAAAAAAATGAAAAGCACACAGGTGGTGTGAATTCAGGCCCCGCAGCAACAGGAGGGTCCGCCTGTGGTCACAGGTGTGTTTGGGGGAAAATATTTGGTGTGTGCGTTCCCCAGGGCAAGGCGCTGGCTTACATTCCTGTATACTTGATCTTGAAATTTTTAAAAATTGAGAGCTTTTAGTATTTACTTGGTGCTTAGCAATGCATTTTTTAAAAGTCTGAAAGTATCGTCTGGCATTCATTTCAGCATTTTGTACTGATGACGCTGAGTGGCTTTTCTGATTGGTCACATTGTCATATCCGGAAGCTTCGTCTTTTTACTTTGCTTCTGATATCACTTTCTATACACAAGTTGTACATTTTTATGGGGTCAAATTTGTCCATCTTTCATTTGATAGCAAAGGTTACACCTGGTGGCATTTCTATTGTGATAAAATGTGATATATTATAAGACTAGCATTAGACAAGAGTCAAGGGACCGTTGTCTTTGTGACTGAGTTTTTTTAATCACTGTTGCATTTACCTAAAATTATAGAATAATGTGCATTTTTTGACCTCAGAAAATACCTAAACACCTAAATACATATGCTTGCCTATGTGCACATGAGTGTGTGTGTGCATGTGTGTGTAATTTTCTGGTTGGAGGAAAACATACACAATTGTAAAGGTAACTTTATTAAAATGGCATAAACATATGCCTGGCTCTAATTTGTTCTCAGTCTAGTGCATGGCAGTTTCTATCTCCAAATTGTTTGTACAAGCAAAACAAATGGCTACTAATTAGACAGATTTATCCCGGACATTCTGCCTGCTGAAAACTCAGCTCCTCATCTATTGAAATTTGTACTGAAGGTCTCTGAAATATTATTATGCTTTATTTTAGAAGATGTACACAAACGTCTATCAGCACATCCTAAGTGTAAGGCTAAATGGATCTAAACTTTTCTATGTCTGAGAAAATATGACATTAATGTAACACATTTAAAGGTGGGAAATCAATAACACAGTTAGGTTGCTGCTTATCAGGGTGCCAAGCAATTAACTGTATCATATTTTTAAAGTCAGATTTGCCATTGATCTGTTGAACTGACCAAATTGGTGTAGTCAGCATTTTAAATCAATACAATTCATCATATGACTGATGCTTTATGAATGCCTTAAAACTGGAAGTGAGGTGTCTACATTGCTAAATCAGTTAACTGGTCTAATGAAGAAAAGAAGCACAGAAAAAAGTATGGTGATGTCACGAAAATCAGACAAGAATGCGATGGACCAAAGTTTTTACCACGTGGAACGATGAGCAGTAAAACACTAAAGGAACACAAGACCTCTAAACTAAAAGAAAACCACTTTCCGTAATCATAGCCTCTTCGCTCAAGTCGACCCTCTGCCCTTTGGCCGATGGCTTGGACTTGAATTTACTTTAGACATAAATTCTGTGAAATGAAAGCGCTCAGCAAATCGAGTGACACTGCAGTGCTGGGAATGGTCACCCTACGTGAGAACCCTCAGTAGTGGAATTGCAGACCTGACCATTACTGAGCCAGGAACTTTTACTAATACGTTCATTAATAAAAATGCTACTTTTAAATAAAAGGTCTACAGTTAAATATAATTTCAGTTTAACAGAAGACCAAATAATTGAGACTAAAGACATTTTTGAGCTTCAGATAAATGTTTCTTTACCACAGGAGATATAGGTTTATAATATATCCTATTAAGGATAAGCAAAAATGTATTATAAAGAATATTTAAAGACTTTGGAGTCCTTCTCTTGGCTTTTTAAAACTACATTTCAACATGAGACACTATTGATTGATTTCCTGGTAGAAATGAACAGACTTATATTGCTTATTATCAACATTATGTAACTGTATTTCTTTTTATGCCCCTTCATGAAGCTATACGTACTTTTATAACTCTATTCTCTATTGCTTTATTAAGGTTTGTAACAGTTTTTAAAAAGTTCAAAACCACAGTTCTTTCAGATAATCAGTCTCATTTCTATTTAAATAACTGTTATTTTCAGAAGTATTTGTTTCCCAAAGCTTCTCTAATTCTGAATTGTATCACTGTACCTTTCTTTACCCGTCCATCCATCCATCCATCCATCCACCCAGCCACCCATCCATCTATCCATCCACCCAGCCACCCACCATCCACCCGTCCATTCATCCATTCACCCACCCACCCATCCATCCACCCACCCATCGTGCATCCATCCACCCATCCATCCATTCATCCATCCATCCATCCACCCACCCATCCATCCATGCACACATCCATCTATCTATCTAGTTAATCTTGGTATCTTTCCTATCACAAGGATTTCATTAAGCAATCCAATGGTTTGCATATTTGAGATGGAAAAAATAAAAGCTGCTTGGAAGCTCTGTTTGTATGGGCAAGTCTTGCAACTAGCATCCTTGTCTCAGATAATTGTTCAGGAAGCAGGGACATAACTCGGAGGGCTGTAATGTGAGCATCTTTGTTCCGGGACAAATTTCTGTAAAAAGGACCAATGCAATGTTTAGCTTAGTGGATAGAACTTAGATGCTGGGTAGAGATGGGGGATGTTGTAAACTGACTTAAAACCAGACTTTCCAATAACCCATCCTCTTATTTTGTGCCCCAAGCCTCACTCTAGTGCTATTTGTAGCTGATATTTTGAGACTCACCGCTCTCTTGGGGTCCTGCCAATGTCTGTGTGCTCGTCTACAACCTACTTCTTTCCTACTCAACTCATTGGTCAGTACGTGATCTGTGGAATGACACATCAGCATCACCGAGGAGACAGAGAAACGCAGACTCTCAGATCCTACCCTGAAGCTACTGAATCAGAAGCTCAGGGGTGGTGCCTAGTGAATTGTGTCTTAATAGGTGATTTGTTTTAAGCAGAGACAGTTGGAGAATTGTTACTCTGGACTGAAGCTTCCTCATCTCTACTTCATTGGTTATAACTTCTCCAACCATGGTCAGGCTTCCAGAAATCATGGCTTTCTCTTGTCAGACATGTTTCCTACTAATTTCATTATTGTGTTTTCATGACAGAGGTCTCAGTAGTGTCTTTTGTCTCTGTTTTGGTGACTGATCAATAATTGGGTTGGAACAGACCTTGGTTTCTTCCCATAGCATAATTTTTTTTTAACTTTCATGCATGTTCCAGCAGATATCAGAACTTCATTTCTCTTTATGGCTGGGCAATATTCTGTTACTTGTGTACATCACATTTTGTTTATCCGTACATTCACTGATGGGCATTTGGGTTGTTCTCGCTTTTGGGCTGTTATGAATAATGCTGCTGTGAACATTCATGAACATTTTTTTTATCAATATACCTTTTAAATTCTCTTGGGTACACATAAGAATGAAATTGCTGGGTCATATGTAACATTGTGTTTAACTTTTTGAGAAACTACCAAAAGTAGTTGCACCATTTTACATTTCCACCCACAATGTATGAGGTGTTCAACTTTTCCTTAGCCTAGCAAACACTTGTTATTATCTGTCTTTTTTATTTTAGCCACTAGTGGCTGTGAAGTGGGATCTCAGTGTGGCTTGATTTGCAGTTATCTGATGACTAAGGATATTTAGTATCTTCCCATGTGCTTATTTGTCATTTGTATATCTTCTTTGGAGAAATGTCTATTTAAAATCTTTGCTCACTTTTAATTGGGTCATTTTTCTTTATACTGTTGAGTTCTAAGGTTCTTTATATATTTTAGGTATAATTCCTTTACCAGGTGTATGTTTTGCAGATATTTTCTTCCATTCCATGGATTTTCATTTCACTTTCATGATGGTACCCTTAGAAACATCCAGTCTATTTAATCGGCATTATTTTTTTAATAACAAGAATGGATGTTGAATTTTACTACATGCTTTTTTCCTGTTGAAATATTTAGTTTATGTCACAGACGGTGTCCTAGTATTGAATTAAATTTGTATTTCCAAGATGTACTTAATTGATTATGACCAAATTTTATATTTGTGTATATGTGTGTGTGTGTGTGTGTGTGTGTACACATACATGCTTTTGCTTTGTTTGCTTGCTTATGTTTGCCTCTTTGTTCTGACCAAGTCTCGGGGTAAATATTACTTTTATGGTAACTAAGCCTTTGTGTTTCTAATATTACCAGATATAAATATTTAATGCATTCTTACTTGGTGCCTGAACAAGGTTATATATTGGCTCTCCTGGGCCACATATGGCTCACAGAAACACTGTCTGGCACACACAATACTGCAAACACTGGGACAGCTCCCCTACAAAGATGTGGAGATTCAGTTTTATCTGCAAACTCTAACTAGGTATCCCTGAGCTCGTATCCCCACCCCAGCAACAATCAAGGTCTGCTTTCCGGTTTCCCCTGTGGGCGGGTGGTGTGGGTCCCAGATTGCTACCGTCTTCTGTGCTGTTGATTATCATTCAGTCATTGATGGTATCTTTCTAGAGCCTCTGGACATATGAGTTTGTAATCTCTGGAGTAAAGGTCAGAACATTTACATCTTCATTTTAAACGTATTCTTCCATTTTTTCTGCTCATACATTTTGTAGTACTTCTTTATATATAGATAGTATTTGTTCTGTGTGTATGTGTTGAATGAGAGATAGGAAAGGTACCAGATCGCTTGACAATTTCAAGTGCAATAATAGAAACCTGAAAGACATAGAGTAACAGGATGGAGGCACTTTCCCTATCTTTGGTGGTCAAGAGGGCTTTCCTGAGAGAGATGCCCCTCTCAGGTGTTGGAGTCTGGCTGTCCCACTTCAAAGAAGAGACGGGTGCAGAGGTGATACAGAACCTGGCGCAAGTCACCAGAGCCCTGAAGAGACACAGCTTAGGCTTACTCTGCATTGAGCAAAGGGTCACTTCTTATTTTTGCAGTTTTGGGTAACAATTTTAACTCTCTTCGCTATTTTAATATGTCTCCAAGCTATTTCAGAATATTAAGCTCCCCAGCCATTCCCAGGATATTTTGAGTCATTTTGCCTAGTTTTCCTGTTCACTAGCATGCAGGTGAGAACATGGAGCTCAGCTAACAATGATCTATTCTAATTTTTCAGTTCACTGACTAGTCTAATTATCCAAAACTTGGCACCATCTATTCAATACCCTTCATTGGGTTGGATGTAACAGAGGATGTGCGTGTGTGTGTTACACATATAGTGTGAACATTTAATAAGCAAATTCTTCCATTAAATAGCACACCCCGGAGTCTTGTCAATCAGGCACCCTTCAAAGGAATGTGGATGCCACTGTCTTAAAAAGAAGTCTATTTGTTTTTGCAAATAATACTCAATAATTTTAATAGTCTATATGAAATTGCTTTTATGTAAACACGGAACACAAAAAAACTGTTTTTCACCCAGACACACCCTGCAAAGAATCATTTGTTATGTTTTTTAAAAGTATGTGTTACATTTATATTATATTCACTTTCAGTGACTGATTACAATAACCTGACACATTCATTTTATTATGTATGGCTTTAAATTATATTAAAAACATATGTAAGGATTTTGTTAATTTAAATAAAGCCATTATTCTATATAAGCCAATTTGAAATCAACTGCCTTTTCTAAATGCCAGAGTATTCAGTTGTAAAATACCTATTTAATGTATGATGTAGTTCATGATTAATATCCAAGTTTAAAAAAGAAGAAAACAATGACCGTAAGCGAATATCTTATTCTAGACAAAGTGGTGATGAATTAAAGTGATGGGAAATTTTCTTTAACTTATGTTGCTGAATTTCATTTTCATTATTTGGATTGCTCAATAAAGACTCCGCAGTAGTTATCTGATCAGCAGAGTTATTTCTGCTGAAAAGCAATTTTGTGGGAGAAATCAGGCTTCCCCGGTGACGCTTTTTTGGCCACCCAGCCAGAGAGGGTCCTTCAAGGAGTCCCAGCCCAGTACGCTCACCCAGGCCCAGGTCTGGCACTCATTTCTGCAGGCTTAGATATTTGCTGGCTTGTGCACCCAGCGGTTATCACGTTCCAGCGTTCAGACATCATTGAAACTCAAACTTACATAAAAATATATCTACCAAGTGTATGGGATACTTGGCTTCCCCATTTATCAGCCTTCCCCCATAGCTGGGATGTCACGGAAGCCGAATGACAGCCAAAGGAGCGAGCTGGTGATGTCCATGGTTCTGGCTGGGATGCTGAGGTAACAGACTGCATTATCCACTCCCCTGTTACTCCTGTGCCACAGGCCAGATATTTATATTCATACAGTGGAAACTTAAATATCTTAATATGCTTAAATACCTCGAATACTGCTTAAGGTAATTTGTGCTATTATTTATTTTTATATTTAATTCTCAATATTCTTATCACCAACTCTTGTACAGCTTACAAATATGTTGGTTTACATCTCATTATTCTATAGGAAAATCTTCAAGTTAAATGCAAACAGGAAGCTAAGGAAGATGCAGTTTTCATCTTTTCATGTAAAACATTCATCAAAAAATGGTTTAACCAGCTACTTATTGATTTATGTGACTTAGGAATTTAGAATCCAAGATATGTTCTGAATATATAATATTTTTTAAGTCTTTCTACCTGCACTGTTTTTTATCTTCAGCACAAAAGATTGTTTATTTTTTACAAGCTTACACATAATTTTCAGAGTAGATAAGGGCATCCGAAATATTATAATAAATATTTCAGTAACATTTGGAGACATCAATACGTCTTAAATTGAATCTGTCAATCAAGGCAAGAAAGAGGATTTATGCATATTCATATAACAAATACTTACTGAGCTCTGTTTTGTGGCACTTTCTAGAAATGCAGAGGTAAGTGGATACAGTCCCTGAGGACAGGGGCCCACGGCCTAGTGGCAGGAAGATAATGTAAAAACCACCTATTTTACAGTAAAGCAGTTCCCTAAGTAGAGGTATATAAACACTGCTGTACGGTTTTAAATATGAAACGTTCAGTTCTGCTTGAGGCCATCCAGAAAAGTGCCTCGGAGAAAGCAGCATCTGAGCAGAGATTTGGGGACTAAAAAGGGATTTTTCAAATAGGCAAATTCCAAAGGACCCCCAAGCCAAAGGGAGCAGCATCTACCAAGACAAAAACGTGAGTGATCGTAGAAGGTTCTGGAACCTAGAAGTCGTTTGCTGCGGCCGGATGAGAGGTACAGTGACAGAATGTAGCAGGAAGCAATGCTGAATAAGGAGAGAGGCCAGTTCAGAAAGGGATTTGCAAACTCAGGACAATATCTTAGAATCTTACAAGGAAGGAGGAGGTGGTATCTTTCCTTGGACTTCTACGTTGAGATAATCACAGGTCCACGTGCAATTGTAAGAAATAACACAGAGAGATCCCATGTGCCCTTCACCCCGTTTCGCCTAAAGCCATGCCTCGCAAATCTGCTTTTGTATTAGGAAAACTACTCTGTGGGTGACGTGGAGAGGACTGATGGGAGACACGGAGTGCGTCAAGGAACCACTGGGGAAGCTCATCCACGGCCCAGGGTGGAGACACTGAGGGTCTCTAAGGTCGGACCAGCGCAGACGAAAGAGGAAAAAGTATTTGTGGGGTCTTTATGGTGACAAGTCGCGAGATTGGACGACTGGCTGCATGATAGAACCACGGAAAGGAGGGGATGTAGGAGGCCTCCAAGTCCTGTCCCAGAAGATGTGTGAACAGGTCACCGAAACAGAGTTCAGCCTCCTGCTTGTAAACTAGGACCCCTGCCCCTCTCGTGATGCTGCAGAATCAGGGGCCTGAAGATGGGTGTGACAGTTAAAGACTTGAGTTTGGGATGAATCGATACACACTAGTATTTATAAAACAGAGAAACAACAAGGGTCTACTGTATAGCACAGGGAATTCTAGTCAATTTCTTGTAATGAGCTGTAATGGAAAAGAATAAAATATATATATATATATATATATTCAACTGAATCACTTTGCTGTACATGTGAAACTAACATTATAAATTGACTATGATAAAAAAATAAGGATTATTAAAAAAAGACTTGTCCCAGAGATCAGACATGATTGGAAGCTTCCTGAACTGTGCCTAGTGATAGTCAGAACACAGTGGTCCTTTGGAAGAAGGGTGGTGGGTCTGTTTTGCAGGGCTCCTGAGTAAGGAGAGCAGCAGGGTCGGAGGGAGGCGTCACCTGAGAGAGCCAAACAGACGGCAGGAGAATATCTCTGGAGGGGCCTCCCTTCGGCCCCTAACCATCAGCACTGATTCGTGCCAGGGCTGAGATCTTAGGGCCCAGAGGGGACTGAGAGCAGCAGGCTTCCCATCCTTGGTCTGCCTCTGAATGTCCGCACCTTTCATGGCACAGCCTTCCAGACCGATCTGGAGGTAGCTGCTGACTGGCTTGTGCCATAAGGGACATGACTCTGAACCTTGCAGTTGCTTCCTGAGCCAAAAAAAAAAAAAAAAGAGTCCACACATGGACACCCCGACAGCACTGACTGTGGTGCCAGCATTTAGTAGGAGAAAAACAAAATCATGGAATTGGTTTCTATGCTATGACTATGGCCAGGGAGCCCCAGTCCACAGAGGGGACATCAGACAACCTGGAACATTGTGGCATTGGTAATAATAGTAAACCTGTGTTGGACAGTTCCTAGTTCATAGCGTCCTAAGAATGGGGCACACGTAATCCGAGGTAGGCACCCAAGCACACCATGTAATAGGTGCCATCTTCTTTCTGCACACGTGGACACAAGGCACAAAGGGGTGCCACAGACTCCCGAGGTCACACAAGGTCACACAAGCGCCTGCACTGAGACAGCTGTCTGCAGAGGCTGTAGTTTTGAGCACCATGATCTGCTGCTTCGTAAGGCGGGGCTGCCCCTCCCTGAAGGAGTCAGCCATCTCTAAAGAGAGCGCTCATCACATGATCAAATTGCTAGCCACAGTTGTTCTTTCAACACTGCAAGACTGGAAAGTGATTGCAACCTTGAATTTCACGTTTTAGTCCCGTACCTGGGAACTAGAAGGCGAACTTCCCAGCCCCCTTTTGTTCATTCTTCCATAACAGCCGCGGCTGCATATGTTAAGTGAATGTTGGTCCGATTGCTCCCCTGTGAACAGTGACTGCTGAAAGCAGTGTGATTGGAAGGCAGAGTTAATTACTAAGACCTGAAAGTTTTCAGAAAGGAATGCTGGAAAAAATGTGTTCTTTTCAAAAAAGGCATTGTCTTATTGTCAACTGGCCTAACGTCCAGCACTCCTGACCAGCACCAGGAACTAACTTCTGGGTAATAATCTACTTTGCTTTATAAACAGAATTGTTATAAATGTTTCTCAAGAACTGTAATATGCTGGATTAACGTCGCCTCTCACATGTAAGTCATGGTAGGCAAGTGAAATCTTCACATTCTCACAGTCTAATATCATGTCTTTCATGAGAAAATTTTGAATCTGAAGAAGCGTCGAGTTTATATATTTCACCTTTCTTCTTCCCATCAGGCTAAGGATGGTGGAATTGGAAAAGGAGCCCCCTTTTATTTTATAGAAGAAAAAGTCAAGGCCAAGGGGCCATGTTGGCTCCAGGCCAAACAAGATAGAAAACTAGAGTAAGGATGATGAAAAGGTTTCAACTCTAGTCCCAGCTTAGTAAATGCGCAGTAAACTGGCTGTCCTGGGGGCCGTTTGAGGCAGGACTCTGAGCCCAGTGCCTCAGTGATCCATTGGTGATGTCGGCCTGGGCCGGGCCTGGGGAGGGAGGACCACGTGCACTAGCCCTTGACAAGACGAGGGGCTCCCGGCCCTTCAGCATCCTAGCGGTAGTCCATGTCTCAGTCACCAGGAAGGACCACAGAAAGGTCACCCGTTTCCCGGGACATTTCCCCGTTCTTCCCTGGGCTCGGGTCAGTGAGCAGCCCCACCGAGGAGGCCCGCGCGTGCGGGAAGGAACAGGAGCGCGGTCCGCGTGGGGGCGCCCTGCAGGCGCCGCAAGGCTCGCGCGACGTAAACGTGTCTGTCGTCACCCCCGCGGGCCAGTTTAGCTTTGTTCAAGCCTGCTAATCCCTCTGGATGGCCCAGCACAGCTGTGGCATTTGAACGCAGGCCCACAACAGACACAACCCTTAGGAAGCCCTGGCCCTGCCGCTTTCCGGGATGAGCGCGTCCCCCACACCGCCCTCTTCACAGCCTGGCTGCGCTTTCCCACCGTCCTGGGCCGCCGGCGTCCCAGGTCAGCAGCCTCTTCGGGGTGTGCCATGGTCCCCGCCTCCTTCGGCGAGCTCGTAACCAAAACGAAGGGAGGGAATAGTGCTGCTCCTTTACACTAAAGAGGGGTTAAAAGCTCATTTTCTACTTGGGCACGTGCTTCCTTACTGGTTTTGCTTTCCGACCCTGGAGCTACCAAGTGGGCAGGTCGCTGCATCTAAATACGATGGTGAACGTCGCCTTCACCAAGGTCCGGGAGAGCGGACGCGTGCTTCCAGCGACCGAGTTACTGCGGCCTGCCAACGTCCCACTGACGACTCCGCTAACGGGGGTTCCGAAGAAGTGGCCGTTGTTAGCTGGAGTTCCCGCATAATAAACGTTTTATTTTAATACCAGTTCTCCCATGCCATCCTCATAAGTAATTGCTAAAACAATTGATTAAAGCATTATATTTTTAGTAGAATTAAATCGCACTGCAGTGGTGAACACTTTCTGAAGTTACGAAGACATTTCTTATTAGTACTACTGAATTACCTGAGGTTTATCTGGGAGTGAAAATGTCAAAATAGGTAATGTATGTGGCATTGTTTAAAATGTTCTATTCGCTAATAAATTTTATCATAAAACCAGTCATGCTACTGCATTTCTGTCATGCCCTTGAACCTTAAATAACTCTAGCACAAGTGAAAGGTTTTCTATTACTATCTCAAACAGATAATTCTATTCTCCATTTTAAATCTAAAAAAAAATCATTCTAACTGCACCTAACATACAATAGAGAGGGAAGGAGATAAAATTACATTATTTGTCACTAGACTTTTGTAGAAAAATGAACAAAGTAAAACAGAAAAAATAGCACACAGCAGTTATTAAAGACTTCCTGCTGAGGTGCCTAGAAGGATGTAAATGACCTCACGATAACTGGAAGAATAATTTTGTAAATGAATTGCATAAAATTGCAGCACTGAATATGAAGATGTGATTCTAAAATAAAATGACTTAAATATTCTGCAAATAGCTGCTGTATAAAAGTCCAGTGTGTTCAGCACAAAATAGAAATATCCAGCATCCGGAAAAATAGACTTGTGCTTAAAAATTGTAAGTGGTTTATGGAAAAAAAAAAAGCAGATGTAAATAAATTTGACATTTATGGGCAACGTGCTTTTATGATTTTTATGTTATCCATGCTTATAAAAAGATATTGGCACATCAGGAAATTCAGTGTCATTGGGATATTTCAAGGTCCTCACAGCATTTAGAATAAATGTCAATGCATTTCTTAGCTCATCTTCATAGTGCTGATTTTAACACAGTGTTTCTGAAACATGATTTTTTATCTTTGGTTTAATGAACCTTGCTCCCAATTGAAGTCACTAACTGTGCAAACATAGGTCACTCTACTCAGCTACTATTTTCTGACTCAGTCTCAACTGGGGATGACTTTGCTCCCCACCCCTCAAGGACAGCTAGCCCCATCTGGGACACTTTTGATTGTCAGCACTGGCTGGGGAGCAAGGGGGAGCGCCCCTGGCGTCCGGCGGGTGGAGCTGCAGCTAAGCACCCTACAAGGTGCAAGGCAGCCCCCATGACAAAGTTATCCAGCCGAAAATGCCAATCCTGCCACGGCTGAGAAACCCCATCTAACTGGATTACGAATCTGAATGATACTAAGAAAAATCTTGAAAATTCTTAAAATTCGACTAGTTCTCTAGTCAGTTACTAGGCCACCACTCCAGATGCCCCCGAATACACTTCACAAATTAGTGTCACGGCTTCAAGGGGGAAGTTTTAGAGAAGGATGCGATGGTTGTGGAAATAAAATTCTATGCATTTTATACCCAATTTTCTGACTCATCATATCAAGCCACTGTAGTTCACAGGAAGTGAAATCGTCCTCCCATTAAAGGTAATTACTGTGGAAACAGTTCAGTTGGGCGCTGTGAAAGGACACTTTTGTTCTTGGCCTTAGCAACGCCACCCAGGAGGCATCATGCCCCAGGCCCCCAGTGGGTCTCAAAGGAAATCCATGTGTTTTATAAATGATTTCTGTGCTGACCCCTTCTTCCCAAGCAAACACACAGTTTATGCAAGATTGGAGAGTAGGAAAACTGAATAATCCATGTGGATGTTGTAGAAGGTGGAGCTTCTCAGAGATGCATGGGGCTGGAGCATATTACAGGAGGGCCTTCGGTGCACCAACCTATTTAACTGAAAATAGAGGTCAACTTGTTGCCAAGAAAACTTCAGAGGGTGTGACTATGATATATTTAAAAACTTTGGTTATCAAATTGATACTTCTTTCCTTAATGCATGTGATTTGAAAACGCAAAGCACTAAAATTAAAACAAAGTGGGGCTTAACTCATTGACAACTAAGCATAGCCAGCCAACTCCCAGAAAAGTATAAGTTAAAAAACTGAAACTAAACTTGAAACACATGCATATTCCATTTTATTTCTTTAAAGAAGGTTGGATTGGTTGTTGACTAAAATTGGAAGATTCACACTACTCAGTTTTCACTCTCACTATAAAGCTGCTCTAATCAAGACAGTCTGGTGCTGGGGAAAGAACAGGTACATGGTCAGTGAGTCAATGGAAGAAGGATGATCTTTTCAATAGATGGTGCTGGGGAAACGGGACACCCACAAGCAAACAAACTGACAGAAATGAGCCTCAACACATGCCTCACACCTTATAAAATATAACTCAGGATGGATGACACAATTAATATAAAAGTTGAAACGGTCATTTCCAGAAGAAAACAAAGAAGACTTTTGTGACTGTGTGTTAGGCAAAAAAATTCTTAAATACAAAAGCATAATTAATAAAAGAACAAATATGAGACTACATCAAAATTAAAAATGTTTACTCTGTGAAAGACGGTTAAAGAAATGAAAAAACAAGCTACAGATTAAAAGAAAATATTGTTTGTTGTTTTGTTGTTTTTATATTTATGACCCTCAATTCAGACACTAATTTTTCAAAAGGAATTCTCAATCTATACCTAAATTTTGTAGCTTTTACAGATAGAAAAGTAGATTCACATACTCAAGCTGTTCCAAATAGACTTCAGCATCGCCCAGTAATTGAATCAGTTACCAGTTTTCACAAGAAAGTGCATCGTAAGTGCTCAATGCTTGTGTGTGGCTGGTGGCTACTGCGTCAGACGTGGCACCTCTACAGCTTACGTAAGTGGTGGGTCCACGGTGTGTTCCCTGTAAAAACTCACCCTGTACTTGGATAATGTGTGCCCTTTCCTGTACATATATGTTACTACTGAAATTAAAAAAGACTTTATTACTTCCCGAGTAAGCCAGAGTAAGACAGTGGGATCAGAAGATCATTTCTTTTTATTTCAAGCGCTTCTGTGCCGTGTGTCTTCCTGTACATACGTATAACTTGTTCGACATACTCTTAATTGTATTTGTTACAAAAAAACAAAAAAGGTTTTCAGGTTTTTGCTGCATTCCTGGGAATGAGGTGAATTCAGTCTCCTGTTTGAAGCCTACTCTGAGTGCCACACCTCTGCTCCCGAGCTAAGTCACCCAGCGAGGAGGCTGCAATGCCAAAACCCGGAGGACACTGCAGTTTCTTGATGACATATGTTAGTCAGTCCACTTGGTCAAAAGGCTTTTGAGGAAACAAGAGCAGCTGCCACTTTTTGCTTTGGGGTTTTTCTTCAGAATAGATGTGTTTAATCTTCCCAATAACCTTATGAAGAAGTAATTAGCATACTCTCCATTGGCCACATGAAGGAACGAAGGCACAGAAAGGTTATGTAATTGTGGCATCTGGGAAGTGACTGGCAAGGACTTGAACCCAAGCTCAACGCAGGGATGCTCAGCCACGTGAACTTTCGCTGAGTTCCTTTGGGGAACTGTAGCACTGTATCAGCACATAGCCTAAAATCCTCACTGATGTATACACACCATCCGTTCTCTGCAAATATTTTAGTGTAGTGAAAATAGAAGTAAAATAAATAAGGATAAACTCATTCTGACTCCTTGCTGTGCTCAGCACGCCGCAACTCAAACATCAGCTCGCTGGTTTGTCAGTCCTCCTCCTGGGCACGTGTTCTCTCCCCGTCAGCTCTTCTCACCACCCCCACCCCACCCCGAGATGCTGAGCAACTGGTGTGGTCGCCCCTCCACCCCTGCTCCACGCTGAGCATGGCGGGTGCAAGGTCGGCCAACAGCGGCCCCCGCCCTGACCTGCCATCCAACACGTGTGTCCTCAGCTGGTCCCCCCACCTGCCAACTCCATCACCGGCTTCGTGCCCGCCTGGAATCTGCCTCGGTGTCTTTCAGATGTCCTCAGCCTTGTTTTCTGCCTGAGAAGGTGGCTGATCATTTTCGTAATGAACAAAAATGGATCAACTCTGAGTATATTCTCAGAATGGAAACAGGAAATGCTCTTTCTCCTTATAGAAAACCCCAACAGTCTCCATCCCTTCCATGCTCTCGGTGATGTGTTTAAGCTGGGATGCACCCGTTTTCCCCCGCTTCCCCAAGAGTCACCAGTTATAAACAAAACTCAGGACTCAGGGAGTCTTCCTCAGCTGTGGGAATCTGGGTTATCTCAGTGAGTTTCGAGTATATGCTTGTCTTATTGGTTCGGGGCAAAGAGGGATTTTCAAGTGTGTGGATGACAAGCAAGCGTAAGAAGATGGATTTATTGCGGCTCATTAGCCTGCCTTGCGTTTCACGTTTGCTGCTGTGATTCCTGTGTTTTTCACTCTGCCCCAAAATAAAATTCCAACAGTAATGATACACCCCCTTACCAGATTTATAACCTAAAACTGACAGCTCTCTTGGTTCACATTTATGCTGCGTATATAGTGTTAGGAGAATTGATGGACCACAGCAAGGGGGCAAACAAAAGTCCACTTCGACATTGCTTTTCCAAGCGGTTCAGATGGACTGTGAAATAGTATTGTCAAAAGCCTTGCCTTGTAACATGGGGCTGCTAACTGCTAATTGCTCCATTGATGAATAGGTAACTGCTGGCTGACTCCACAGAAATAAGCTGGTCTCTCTCAAGCACAGTTTTGAAATCTTCTTGGATTATGTGGCTCTTCAAGGATTGAGTGAATAAACACTCCCCCGCCCAAGGAAATAAAATTTTAAAATATAAAGATAGCCTGCCTTATTCATGCAAAGAATAATTTACATACTTTAATAAGAGCAAAATTATAGTAAGTTATGTCCACAAGTGATTCTAAATTCTACATTTAAGTCATAACTATCTCCACCCTCTCAATTTGTGATCATCTTTAAAAAACACTGTTGCAAGTATGTTCTATACCAGAAACTAATACAATGTTATACGTCGATTGTAGCTCTATAAAAAAATGTTTAAATAAAATAAAAATTGAAACTTAAAGTACACATACAAATTGAATAAATGGCTATTTCTACCATGAATCAGAAACATTTAATTATTTAGATAATTTGTATTTTGTGCTGGCTTTTGGGGAAAAAACTGCATGATGAGTTTATCTCCAGAGCGTCCTGCTGTAAGTCCTCAGAATCTCATTTCTCTAGGTCGTGAGTTTGTAGTTAGTCCATTTTTCCCTTTGCATCTGTGCCATTCTCCTGGAGGGAGGCCTACAGCACTGGGTGGCAGGAATGTACGTCTGAATCATGGTCATCCGGGCTCAACAGTCCATCCTCAGTGACACTGCAGACGTCTCAGGATGAGGAGCCGCTCCAGCATGTTAGGGGTGTTCTGAACTCACCCCAGTCCCCAGAGTAGTCAGCCTCGGCTGCACAGGAGGCCCCCGGCAGCTTTCAAACAGTATCAAAGCCTGAACGCCTGGGTCCCACTCGCCAAGTTTCTGATTGAATTGGTCTGCAAAATAGGTGGGACTTTAGGAATATAAAACCCCACCAGGTGCCTGGGACCCCTGCTTAATCACCACCCGTCAGAGGTCAGAGCTCTGCTCTCTCATTTGATTTTCCAAGCATCCTTGACAAGCAGTCAAGACAAACCACGCTATCTTCTATTTACTGGGAAACTTGGCCATAGTGACTCTGGGTTATGTAACTGAGAGGCTTTACAAAGCAAAGACCAAGAGGTCATGTCTTAGGACTCAAGGTCACCTTGTCCCATTACATCACACTTGCTTCATTTTTCACTTTAAAACCCATTTTTGTCAGTTCTGTTTTATTTTCCCTCACATTTGTCATCATCAACAGCAGTTCCACTAAAGTTAGGGACAGTGACGGGCAGTAACGGCAGGAGGGTGCAGCGAGAACCCCTGTCTTTGTCCTACATCACACCCGCACCTCGGCTGAATACGTGAACGTCTCAGCAGAGCAACACGGGCAGGAATTAACTCAGAGCAAACGTGCGGACACATGACTAGGAGTGTTATTGCTCTTCATGTTCGCTGTTGTTGCAGTGCCTTCTAAGTACATGCTTTTACAGCTATAATGACAGTTGCCTAAAAGTGTGCTGCACACGGTGTCATCGTCACCTCCACTTAAAGTGGTAGTAGTTTCAGTCCCTCTGTGATTCTGAGGTCACAGACTTTCATTGTCACGCGCTGGCCCTCTGGTACGTAGGTGACATTGCTGACCTGCTATTGGGAGCGTGTGCCTTGGGGGGCTCCTCTGTAATGTGGGTGGAATTGCGGATCACTCCGTGTAAATTTCCTTCACCTCTTTTGTCCTTAGTTTGCACTCCTGACAAAGTTTGAAATTGCAGCTCCTAATTTTAGCTTGAAGAACTAATGGGTAGTTGGGGCAAGTGCCTTGCCCTGGATGAGTATACGTCCCCACACCTATAAAACATGGGAAATAACACACATTCCAAAGATGACTGCAAGGGTGAGATGAGATCACGGATGACACCTGGACCACAGCAGATGCTCACCTAACAGTGTGATTGGAAAACGCTGAACGAGGACCCAGCTCAGTCAGGAAGGCTGAGTTAGGATGAGCAGTGCGTGTCTGCCCTCTTGGGTATTTTACCCTCCCGTGAAAAAAGCGATTTATAAACCTGCTGAAGACTTTCGTCCTGTGTGGAGAGTCTGCGTCCATCACTAGTGGTTTGTGCACTTACGCTGCATGAATTTGGCTTTCCACTGCAGATTCTTTGAGCAGCACTCTATTCTGATACATCTTTCATATACTTCATTAGATTATAGTGTTATACTGTGGGGGTTTCTTAAAGTATTACAGACTGCTTGGAAGGTCTAATTCTGTGGCTTTCATTTCAGTTTTTTAAAGGAAAAAGGAAACCTTTGCTATGGTTGTAATTAACAACTGCTACTCGGATGCCATCAATCAGAAGTTTCCCCCAGAACAGCTGCAGCTTCTGTAATCCACCGCCCAGCTGTCCCACATGGTATTCTTAGCATTACGCGCTCCAAATTCTAGAGACAGGAGTCAAAATATAGTTAAAAGATAATAGTATTACGGAGATTCTAGGAAGGGAATTGAGTTTCTTTCCTTTCTTGTTAAAAAATATATTTTCTCTGCAAATAAGTAAACCTTCACACAGTTGTCAAGTGTACCTTTATCAATAAAATGAAGCAAAATAAAATAAAATAATAAAATAAAATCACTGACAAATTTAATCAGTAATCACTAAGATACACTTTTGAAAATTGAAATCATGAACACGCCTTCAGTAGTCACCTCTACTTGAGTCCTGTAACAATAGTTTAAACTAGAACTATTATTATTTCTGGTTAAGAAAACACGATTGTAAAATTATTCTCTCTAAACGAGACAATATTCACTGAGTGCTTACTAGGTGTGTGATATTATTATGAATTGTGCAAAAAAATCCTTTATTAAAAAAACACTTTACTGTCTAGTTGGGAATCTCACTGTAAGTGAATAAAACAATCAAGAACAAAATAAAATGCTCAATTGTGAGGAAAAGAATTGGTCTATAAATACATTTATTTACACTTGTGACAGAATATCTGCATCAGCAGAATTACTAACGCCGAAACACTTCTGCTACCTCGCCCCTTCTCCTGTGCACACAGTGAACATTTGGATGCCACAGGGATGGAATATTCAGAGCCAAGGTCAGCCTTTAACCAAGCCGGGTGACCCACTGTGAGCCCTAAACAGAAGCCACTCCCAAGGCAGGGCCTGGAATTCCTGTGACATTCCAGTAACCACCACAGGCTTCTCTGAACACTCCAGGTCGGCCCAGCCTCTGCTCCAGTCTCTGCCCTCTTGTCTGTTCTGATGAGGCCTTTAAAACAATCTTCCTAATTCACGTTGGTATCATCTAGCTTCATAGCTTTAAATACTACCTGTTTGTGGATGTGTCCCAAATTTGTATTTACAGTTCAGACTCTTCCTCAAATTCCAGAAACCACATGTCTACCTGTCTACTGGTTCCTCCATTTAGAATCTTACCGGTATTAAACCCTTATAACTGCAGAACAGAACGAGATCCCAGACACAGAGAAGAAACTAGCGGTTACCACCGAGGAGAGGGGATGGGGCGGGGGGACAAGACGGGGGAGGGTTAGGAGTTACAAACGACTATGTTTAAAATAGATAAGCAGCAAGTATACATTGCACAGCACAGGGAAATATAACCATGTTTGGTAATAACCTGAAATGAAATATAATCTATAAAACTACTGAATCTGTTACACACTGGAAACTAATATAATATTGTAAATCAACTATACTTCCCAGTTTAAAAATAAACAAAAAGACAAAAAGAAAATGCGTTGTACCTAAAAGCAAGTTTCCGTATTCCCACCAGGGAGATCTCATCCCACAGGAGTCCCGGTCCCAGGCAGTGGGAGCGCTATCCTACAGGCCTTTATTCTCAAGTTTTCTCCCAGGAATAAACCATGCTGTCTTTCCTCACTCTCCTCGTGGCCAACTCCCCGGTCAAGGCCATCGTGACCCGGGGTTTAACTGTTGCTCTAACTTGTTCCCTGATTCGGCTTCTCTGCGGCACCTTCTCCACACCGGCGTCAGTACAAACCTCTGAAAGCGTAAGTCACATGTTGCCCCTCCTCCGGCCCAAGTCTAACCGGAGATTCCACCTCAGAGTTAAAGCCACAACCCTTTTTATCCTGCACAAGGCCCCCCTGCTGACAGGCCCCCCCCCCCCCCGTTGCCTGTCTGACCTGTCTCCTGCTGTCTGCTTATGTGCTCAACTTGCTTGTGGTCTGTCTCCTCCACTGGAATATAAGCAACCTGAGCAGAGACTTTTGGCTTATTCCTCACAACATCTCCCAAAGCTAAGACAGGGAGTGACGTGGAACAGGCTGTCAAAATTTGATTCACAATCCCCTACGGGGCTTTGAGGGTGAGTCTTCAAGGCCTGTGGTCTCGACAGCAAGGCATAGGTTTACGGTTTTATACAGGCAACACCAAAACAGCAAATCAAGAAAGTACCTTCAGTTAAATAAACGAACAAAGAAACAGGTTGACTCATTTTTACATCCACCCATGTGATCCATTAGCTCAACTGCTTACAGAGACATAAACTGTGTACCTCTCCTCACATCTGAATCCTGACCTATTATGTTTCAGAATGTCTGGAGCTTTCATGAGCTTGACTATTTTAGATACGGCTCATAAGTGGAGAGGCAAATGCTGGTTTCCAGGGCCTGGGAAGGGGAGGATGAGGAGCTGCTGTTCAAGGGACGCAAAGTTTCAGTTACGGGAGATGCAGGAGAAGTTCTAGAGAGCCAACGTGCAACACTGGGCTTGCAGTTAACAGTGCTGTGGGGTACACCTAAAATCTGGTCCTCTGCTCTAACCACAATAAAAACAAGCATGTCCATGCAAAGTATTACATGGATTTGTCTCCTACGACTTTAGAATCACCTTCTCATCAATGAGTTTCTTAAAAATTATTTTGTTTGCCAAAGAAGCAAAACCACCACCTTCCCAGAGCTGGAGACTGGGCATGTGCATACACGGTGACAGCTCTGTGACTGACGTAGCATCCCCATAAAATAAGAAGGTCTGTGGTATTCCTCACTGCCCAGAGCCGCAAGCGCTAACTTCCTCAGGTGACGGAAGACAGTGCTTGGTGGCCTTCCTATGAACAGCGTACTCTGTTGCTCAGGAGAGAGTGAAGTACTAATCATGAGTGTTGCTTGCCCAGGCTGGGGGATCACGCCCTCTTTGGATGAATAGTCCCTTCCGTGTGACCCTTCTCTGGTTTCACCTGTAGCAGAAGAACAAAATTTAATACAAACGTGTGCAGGATCAAATAGGACTGCAGGAATCGCTCCCTAGCTGCTGATCATGCACTAGATTAAAATTTAACAAGTGCCTACCAAGCCCCATTCTGCGCAGGTGGAGCCCAGCACCCACAAAGAGTGACCAGTCTTCCTTGAAAAGAGGGCCCATGTCTCTTCCACCCTGACCACTGGGAGTCTGTCAGATACCTCACATGCACTCATTAGTGATTACTGATGGAATGAGACATGTGAAGCTTTTGGAATAAACTGTTACATCTCAACTTTCCACTTAGTATTTTAAGTAAAGCTGATGCGCCCCCAAGGTAAAGCCATTAGAACAGAGCCAGTGAGCAGACCTCACCAGTGTAGCTGTCTGCCTCGCTTACAGGTTTCCATCCAAGAGCCGTACTGTTACCTTGTCAATATTATATTGATGAAGAGAAAAGCTAAATCCATCTTCCTGTCTCTCTTTCTGTTTAGGCTTCAACTCAGTGATTCTTCCATTACCGAGACCCAATGACAGGACATTTTTACTCCCTTATTTCCTGTACATCAAAGTTCAAAATATGTCAGATAGTTCCAACAACCTGTCTTCTTTGACACAAAGTGGCTTTGAATACTTGTGTATATGACTTTGGACAGAAGTGCCTCCCTCAGCTAAGAGAGCTCTTGGAGTTACCACGGACTCGTCCAGTGCAGCCATGGCTCTGCTTTGACTCTCAATGCAATGGCTCTCATAGGATTTCCTAGGAAAAAGGCAAGCTTGACGAAGACTGAATTCTATATTCAATCTGACAAACTGCCGAAGCATGATGCTGTTCTTTCTCCTACGGTAGTCATAGAATCCCAGCATCTTTGAAACATAGAAGAAAGCAGCTTGGGCTCCTTAAGTGAAAAATTCTACACCCAAAGGGCCAAAGCAGCGTCTGCCATGCAGAGTAACGCGCTCTTTCCTGGCGGAGTCGCGCCAGCTTCCGGGAGGGAGGGTCCCGCGGCTCCCTCGGCAGACGCCCTCAGGGCCCACGCCTCGCTTTCGGGAGAAACAGAGCCTGACGCCTGCGTTCTCTGCATCTCTTCCTGTCCTGATGCCTTTCAACAGCAGGACCTAGTACTGCAGTCCTACTTCCTTCTTAACCCAGCCTTCGCTTCTCTGGCCAAGATAGTCCACGGTGACTGTTGGATTTATAGCAAACCAACTGGATTTAAAAATTATTATTAACACTAGGGCCTCAAGTGACTAAAACTGACAATATTCAACACTAACAGTATTCAAAGCTTTCTTTCAAAAGGCTTCATTTAATGGTTTATTTCTCATTTCTTCACCATTTTCTTTCCAATTTTTTGATAGATTTTCATTTCAAAAATATTTATCTTAACCTGTGTCCTCATCCCATTCTTTCGCTTTTGAATACTTCTTCCCTTTTCTACAACGCCTAACTTTATCAATGGATACTGTCCAAAACTTCTATTTTCACAGCACTTTTTTAGAGAAACAGACACCAACTTGCTGAGATTTGAGAATGTTCCAAGAAGATCATATAACTTATCATTTTTCCTTTGTTTATTGTAATAATAAAATTCAACTATTACCTTTTTTTGGTTAAACGCCATCCTTTCCACAAGAGCATTGTTTACAATGTAACGTGTAAACGTTTAGGGTCTAAGAACCGCAGACCGGAGGGGGAGGGCGTGACGGGGAAGAAGGAGATTGTTGCTCATTTAGAGAGTATTATGCCCTAGACATGTTTCTATCTATCCGCATTTAATGTCTGGAACAATCCATTTCACAGATGAGCAAGCCAAGACTTAGAAAATTTAAGTGACTTGTCCTAAATAACCATCTAATGACTATGAGATTCTAACCCTGATCCATAAAGGTACAAGGGAAAATGCTGGAAAACAGCCCCAGCCTCTACAGACTCAGCGCTCCCATCAAAGTGATTGATCTACGCCACGAAGATGACAGCTAAAAAAGCCATTTGCGTCAAAAGCAGAAAGAATTGCCAAATGACTCTTTTCTCAATTCCCGCTAGCTCCGTTTGCCTGGTCAGAAGGAAGCATCATGTGGAAAGAGCATGTTTTCTGAAGTCGTGTACACTTGAATTAAAAGACACATTTTTCACTTTCTAGCTGTGTGACTGTGGATTATGGACTTCATTTTGCTGATAAAATATTGTTCTGAGAATAAAATGATTTCAGAACAAAAAATAAAATGAGAATAAATGCTGTTTTTAGAATACCCAGCACAAAGTATTTACTGAATAAATCAATGTAAGAAATGTAATAATAATAATAATAATAATAATAATAATAATAATAATAACAATAATGACAGAAATCTAAGAAGAAAGAAAAGGCACTGCTCCCCACATCTTCGCAGCCAATCATCATGGCACAGTTTGCAAAACAGAAAACGGAAATCCTCACGTAACACGAAGACATTTATTTTCACCCTTGCTTTCGTCTTTGTTCATGGCCCGTGCTTTTGTGAAGACTTTTGCATTATGCAGTTTGAGAGGACTTCAAACGTAATCTAGGGTTTGTTTTTAAGAAGATTTACAGGCCGGCCATCCTAGTCAAACAGCTGTGGGTCCGCTGTGCCCCAGCCGGGCCTCACCCGCCTCTCCAGACAACCAGCCGCTGCACGAGGTGCAGGTGGAAACTCGGCCCCGCCGGCTGGGGCCGCCGCTGCCGGCAGAGGGCGGCGCTTTGACTGCGCGCGCTCCCTCACGCTTGGGAACACTCTGGGGCGGGCTTTGAACCACAGGACCTTCTGTTCTGTTGAGTGAGGGCTGCACGGAGACCTGAAGGCTGTAACCCAGTTACAGCAAAGGAGGGGGGAAGTCAGTGCCGTGAACCCTGGTTGCAGAAACCGGCGGGGCAGGACGACGGTGTCGGAGTGCTGGCGACCGACCGCAGAGCGCGCCCCCTCCGGGCTGCCGGTCCCACAGAACAGGAGAGAAGGACCCGAGACCGGGAGAACGTCTGAGATGCGCGTGGCGGGGGCAGACAACCAGGAGGCGGTGGTAAAGCAGGCTGGGTCTGGCGGGGTCTGCCTCCCCACTTCTCAGAGCTCTTCACCTGCGAAAGAAGTATGAGCAACAAAATAGAGCAGTACAGGATTACAACCCAGAGTATAAAGTACACATCCACGAGTCTGTGCTGTAAATAAAACCTTAAATAAATTAACAAGTATGAGAGGCAACAACTCTTCCATGAAGAAAAATTTCATATAATTTGTGTAGATAGTCTGCCCTCAAAGGGTGAAGCATAATTTCCCACCACTTAGGTATTGACCGAGCAGTGATCTCCTTCCAGAGTATACAGTATGGAGGGGTAGAAAGAAACGGAATAATTTTATGGCAGAGAAATCCGATAAGCACCACCTGGGCCTAGAGCTCAAGGCCAACATCCACAGTCATCCTTCGTGTTAATAATATGCACCCTCAACACGATGGGAGAAACAGGGGAACCGTAGGGTCTTCCTCCCTTTAATCCAAAACCCCAGTTTTATAATGAAAAATACATCAGACACATCCCGGTAGAAAAGCATCCGACAAAATAATGGCTGAGAAGCAGCTAACCGGGTGACAAGGTCTGTTGCCAGACCGGGGGGGGGGGGGGTACTGGAGGTCAAGGGGCCGCATGCTTCACACTGACGATATCACGCAAAATAGGCCATGGTTCCCACCTTTTGGGGGAAAAAGGCATGAGAAGAGCGGCAAGAGGACAGTTTGCTTACACAGGTCAGTGGCAATGCTGTCTACCTTCTGGGTCACCTCACAATCCCATTGTTATTTCTAAAAACAAGATTTCTCCTTTATCCAACATCTTTGGACACAGTGTACGTGCTGCCAAAGGAAGACTTCGAAGCAGAATCACTGAAAAAAGGAAGAAAAATGTTTTTTTACAAAGACTTCTGGGAAAGTCACGCTTCAGGAGGACTGGCTCACTAAACATAAAATGCAAAAAATATTTTTAACAATGGCAATTTTCCAAGCTGTGTATATTTGTTTGACACAATTGTCATGTCACCCTGCTCGTGGTGGACAAACAGCAATTCTCAAGCAGTTACGTTCACAACATTGTGTTCAAACACCAACATACAAAAAAGCAGAGATACATTTTAAAGTCCAGATTTATACAAAATTAAGATTTTATCACTTTGGGGACTGGAACCCATAGAGGGGATCTGTTAGTTTTAGTTTACCCCAAGGCACACAGAATTTTTTGTGACAATTCTCAGACATCCTAGAAGCAAAGTGTCCACTTCTGATTCTCCAGTGTCAACCAAATCTGTCAGCTCCTTCCTGCATGACTTCATTTCCATTTTCCCTTTTATCATCTCCTTGGCAACAAGGACAGGATATCAAAATTGAGCTTTGCTTTAGCGATGTTAAGGCCTTTCTTCTTTGGCCGTAGGTAAAATATTAGGAAGTTTTTATTATGTGCCCTCCCAGTCTTGATTTCCAAAATAGCCGGCACTTCCCCGCCACCCGCGTCCTGCCACCACCGATCACCCGGCACCGGGAGCATTTCCTGCTATGTCCCAGAAGTAAGGAGGGAGAGGAAGCAGGTGGAGGAAGGAGCAGGGAGCAGGCCGGGGGCCATCGCAACACAGAACTGGTGGAACAGGAGGCCAGACTGAACAGCAATTAAATAATCGACCTCTTATTTTCAAAAGACAGTTCACGGGTGATGTTGAGCATTTGCGTTTACAGTGTCCCCGGTTCCTGATAAGGAAAGCTCTTTACGCTTTGCCGCCGGAGACACGGGGAGAGGCGGGCGCGTCCCTGCGCCCCGTCCTGCGGCGACCACTGCGGGGACCTGGGCCGCCTTTTGTGTTCAAAACCCAGCACCGGGGCGGGTGGGAGCCAGGCTTTCTCATGCCTTCAGCTGCTCCCGACTATAAATTAAGCCACCTGGGAAAGTGTCTTAATTTTTTAAGCCGTGAGATTATCAGCCAGTGGAATTTAAGGCTGATACTGAATGAAGACATGTATTTCTTTGAATATTGAAATTAAATGAGAGCTCATTATCCAAGGTCATTACAGCCCACAGTCAGCCTCAATAAATCATCACTTCCCTTTTACTGTGTCTCTTCCTTCTTCTCAGAAGAAGTTACCTTTCATATAATTTTCCAACGCAGGAGATTACATTTCTGGTCAGTAACATTTACTATTACTAGTCTCTGTTTAAGTACCCTGTTGTTTGTCTAGGTGCCGCTAAAGGCTGACAGTTTTTTAAAAAGCAGCCGAATACTAGGCATGTTCTGCGATTCGGACCCTGTTTCTCAATTCTGACTTTTTTTTTCTTACAAACTCCAAGCATATGATTGATTCATCCTTAAAGACAACCTCACTAATGAAAAAGAACCCTTCACGATCGCTCGAGTAAACTGGTCGTAGCTACCCAAGCACTGTGTTAGGAAAGCGCATGTGCTTAGGCTGAAAGCGATTTAGCCAAAGCTATTTGGCTTCTGAGATGGAACCAAAAGCAAGATGTTCAACTGAAGGGCCAAACTGAAAATGAATATTCTTTCAATGATGTGTTTGTGTTTTAAGTACAGCGCTTCTGAAAATGATTTCTTAAAATATCTAGGTGCTATGAAGAACTTTGGAGGGAGTGATTTCCACTTTATTCCTTCCTAATTTGCTTTTTTTTAAATTTATATTCCTTTATTACTACAATGCATTGTTTACAACAGTGAACATATGGAAAACTCCAAAAGTTTACACACTGAGAATTATAAAGTCTTTATGGTAATTATCTCTGGGTCATTAATGGTGTGATGTGTTCCTTAGAAGGGGAACACTTTTATTTTTCTATTTCAATCTGTTAGAAATAGAGCTAAATCAATTAGAGAAATTATGAAAAAGAAATTGAAGCTATTGGTAAAGATCTGAAAATTTGATGAAAATATTCAAAGGCAGAAAGAATTGCAAAACTCCAGTGAGGCACCCAAAATATCATTATTCAGAGAACATTTGTGTGTTAATCATGATCTCTGACATTATTGGACCAAATTATCCTGGGGCGCAGTTTACACTTGGCTAAACAGTATTGATCACATCCCCCGTGGGCACCTACTGATGAACTGAAGACCTCAGGACTCAACCAGGGAGGAATCTGATTGATCAGACGTCAGCAGTTGCAGGAAGGGGCAGCCAGGTTTCAGTCTGATCACCTGCCAGAAAATAAGTCATATTTCTACAAACAAAGAGAAAATGTTTGAAGAGCGCATCTTGTCGTGCTGCAATAAAAATAGCAAAGAAATCATGCAGAATTCCCCCAAGCGTTGGCCTTTAGTGGAGAAATAGAATTTGAAACAAAATCTTCTTCCAACCTGGAAATCCTCTCCGTGAAGTCAGTAGAGAATGAAAATCATTATATCGTTGAATAAGCGTTAAGCCAGAATGTGATGCTCATTGCAGGGACTCTGCTAAGAGACAGCGAGGATGGAAAGAAACCTCACCCTCCTGCGTAGCCAAGCGGATGCGACCCATTAGAGACATGTTCTCGGGATCAGCAGTAACTAGTCCTCAAGTAACACGACTTGACAGCCACATTTGTCCTATGTGTTCATCCTCAGTGCACCTGGTAATTGCAGTGACCATCCGTGTCGGTTAATTGGCTTCATATGAAGGAAAAATAAATGCCTCCTCTCTATGGCAAGAGATAAAGTCCTTATCTTCTGTGATGTTACATCTCAAGTAGTTGGCTCCCAGGACCTTGAGAAAGACTTTTCCATGCTGGGAAACTGGCCAGATGAGCTTTTAAAAAGATTTACACACACTTGGAAGAGACAGATAAAGAACTTGCAAGTTTTCTAAAGAAAATGTTCTAAGAAAGGAAGAGGAGACAGCGCCCGCCTCATTTCTAACAGGCAGAAGTAAGCCTCTTCTCTTCACTTAGTGTTTGCTCTACACCTTCCCCTTTTGCTTTTCTCCAGCAGCACCTGCGGCTTCGGGGCCAGCGGGTCACCTCCGGAGGACCAACTCCCTCTGGGAACCTGCTTTCAATGCGACGCAAGCTGCCAGCCCTCTGCAAAATCTGAAGTGCTTTCAAATCGCTGCTCTCGGGGAATTTCTCCCGATAAAGTTGTTACGTGAGCCGCAATTTCCTGCATACTCTTCAGTAAAGGTGGCGGGGTGCAAGTTGGGGCATGTGGGTCAATGATGGAGGGGCCATGCAGCAGGCTCCAGGAGGGCGACTCAAGGGCCCTCGTCAGGATGCCGGGCTCCGGACGGCTACGCAGCCCTTCGAGGGACACCACCCACACCTGCACCGCAGGACTGTGAACCAGCAAAGGGGCGTCCCAAGTAACACTTCAGGAGAGGAATGCGCGGTGTTCACCCTGGGTGCTGGCAGAATTCGTTTTAGGCATTTCAACTCTTACATGATGATATAGAAAAACCTAGCGAATGAGTACCTTCGCTTTCCCAAACCGTGCCAGACTTTCAAACCTCTAGTCAATCCTGGGACCCAGAGCTTCCAAACATGCGTTTACATAGACTAGCACTTACAATGTTAGGTGTAAGGGCTGGTGAATTTCAGTCGTCGTGGAAAACCGTTAGCGGAGTTTGGGCTCCAAAGCGGGTTTCTCAGCAGAGGCTCTGGTCTCAGGTCAGGTGTTCTGTGCTCAGCGTCTGTGATTTGCCCGCACAGTTTAGGACTGGAGAAGAGGGAGACAGATTTTGGACATCCCATCGTCAGACCCCTTCCTTCCCGGATTCCCCTCGCCCCTCAACAGTCATGTTTTACCAGCTTCTTTCTGATTTCCTAGGAATCTTTCTGGATTTTTCCACATGGGCCCCACAACCCCCCAAGAAGTCTCCGTGTCCAGTTGGACCTCCTGAGCTCAAGCAAGCGTGCGCTGCCTGCGGGGCCTGCCGGCTTGTCTCCGCCCCACGGCCGCAGGGAGTCGCTCTGTACCTGTCCAATCTTGGTCGTTTTCTCTTCTGGGGCTGCGTCTGGGGGAGACTGAGTCCATTTTCGCACAGGTGAGAGAGAGGCCCCTGCAAGCAGGAGCTCCCCGACTCCATCCTGACAGGCAGTTACCATCATTATCGGAAATCTGCAAAGGAGATGGTGCGAGCCTGGGAGAGGGAAGAGCACGCCAGGGGCAGACACCCTAAGCCGCTTGATCGCAACGTGCGGGCAGTTGTGTTACTTTTCCATTAGCCATCTTCTATGGTGGTTAAATCCGAGGAATGGAAACCACACCACCTTCACATCAGATCTCTGTTATCTAGGGTGTCACTCGGGGGGGCGTGTGTGCTTAGCAGACACCCGGTCCTGGGTTCAGTCCCCAGTACCTCTGTTTAAAAAAGTAAATAAATAAAAAAATAAAACTAATGACATCCCCCCCAAAAGACAATGTAAAATAAACAAATATTTTAAAAACTTACCATCGAAAAAGAGAACCAAATTGAAAAAAGTAAATTCTGAGACAGACAGACATACTGGTACTCAATTTTTAATTAATCAAGGCAAAATAGAAGTGCTTCCACCACAACCACCATTTCAGAGGCATACGCTCGCCTCTCCGCAGTTATCAAATTCAGAGCTTGCACGTTCGGAGGACCGTGTGTGGGTGAAGGTTTACAGAAGGCTTCTCTTAGTTAAAGAGTAAAATATGTACGGTCTTTGAAATACCGAATATGCCCTCTGCTGTCACATTGTTTTGGTCTGGTGGGTTAATTTGGAAGAAAACTGATGGTCTGGAACTCCAAGATAAAGATGAGTAACACAATCGTTAAAATTACAATATTTCCAGGTATTGGTAACACAGTTATTAAAACTCTCACATTTTATAGGATGTTATTAATAGGATTCACAATAAGATAAGTCCATTTACTCCCAGTGATGTGTGCCTGGTCCAGTTCAAACAAAGGCAAGTGAAATTCAATGAGGCTGCCTCTGTGCTCAGGGTCTATTCAACTTCATTTATTATTAAAGTCAAAAACTAATTAGAAATGGAAAGAAAGAGGGATAGAGATGCATTCTCTACCACTAACTGAAGCAATTTGTTTCAGAAATACAGTGACAGTTATGATCATTTAAGTCTGAGGGGCGGGGTGGACGGCTCAGTGGTAAAGCACATGCACGCTTGCACAAATCCTGCGTTCAATCCCCAGCACCTCCGTTAAAAAACAAAAAGAAGAAAAGAAAAGAGAAGAAAAGAAAAGAAAATTCACATATCTTTAAAAAAAAAGAAAAAAAAACTTGAATGGAAATTCAACTTCCAAAAATTCAATTTAAAAACAATGCTCTGTCACCATTCAAAGAGAAGAGGATGAAGCTGTGAGCAGGTGCTGGAAGTGAGGGTGTTGGGTGGGTGGGGGTGGGGGAGGAAGGGCCAACCTGCCACCCCACAGTTTCTACAGCTCATTGTGGACATGGCAGAAAACAGTTCATTAAGTCACTTATCAAAAGCAGTTGTACTATTGCCTTATTTAAACTGTTTGCAAATAGAACCATGGCGTCCTTTAACAGAGAGGGTCATCGGGACCTGGGATGTTCACACTGATTTGCTGGGACTTGATGTTTCCCTGCTGGAGGGAGGGGGAGGGAGAGGCAGACCCGGTGGCACGTGGGGCGGGCTGGTCCCGGGCAGCCCAGCAGGGATGCGGGCACAGGTGCTGGGACAAGGGGCCGCGGGGATAAGAGCCTCAGCCCTGAGGCCAGTCTCCTTGTGCCATCGGTAAACTCATCCTTTACGTCCACAAAGAAAACAGGGTCTCTCTGGGGCATAATGTTCCTTCTTCTCTCCACTTGCCTGCTGCCCCATCCACGTGGAGGTGATGCAGCCGGCCTCAGCGGAAGCGGGATCTAAAGCTACCTCTCAGCTTTCAGGCGGGATCCCACCCTCTCCCCAGTCCAGGGCCTCCCTCTTCTCTGCCCTCCGACCACCCCTTCTCCAGGCCCAGGACTTGAGCCTCGGTCCCCGCCCGGACGCCCCTCCACCTACTGTCCTGGCTTCCCTTTCACCATCAGATTGCTCGAGAAGCCATTATCTTCTGTCATCAAACTGCTGGAAACCAAATGCTTTACCTCTGTTTCCCCAAGTCCCACCCCCGACTCAGCTCCCTGCAAAGTGACTTCTGACCGCGCCCACCATGTCCTCACTCCTTCCCGGGCGCATCGCGTCTCTCCTCCGCCTCCGGCTCTCGGCACCCGGTCCATCTGGGTGGAAGCTCCGGAAGCCCCTCCCAGGACCCCTCCCCTCCTCCCCCTGGGCCTGGTGTCAGTGCTGGGGAATTGGGTGGTTCCAGCTCTGCAGCCTGGGGAACCTGGGAAAGGCTGGTGGCGCCAGACACTTGAACGGCCATGTAGCCCATTTCCACGCGGGGGCCGCTGTCCTTCCTGGAAACTTTCCCTTGTGTTGAAAGAAGAATTGGCCTCGGTTTGAGCCTCGTGGTGCTCTCCAGAGATGTGCAGGATGAAAGAAAGGCTTCTTAAAGAAAGGGCTTACAATGCTTTCTGAAGCATCTGAAGGTGAAGGCGACACTCAGGCCAGCCTACCCAGCCCGCCCCAACCCCGTGTTCCAAGTCCGAGCTCTCTGTCACTGTTTGGTTTTAAATTGGTACAGGTGACAATATATCCACTGGCTTGCTCATCCCCCTTTCCCTCTGTGTATCTGTTAAGATTACGTGAATATTAGAGCCCTCTGCCTAGAAAATTTCCAGGTGGAAGTGATTAAACGTAAGGAGGGTTGACCCCATGCCCTTCCTCCTGAAGTTTCGTTTTCACTTCTACCAAAGACAAAACTAAAATCCCCTGGGTTACTTTAGAGTGATTTTTATGTGACCTTTCAGGAAACCATTCTATTGTTCTCTGACATTGAAAAATCCCCTGCTGTCGGTCTGAATGTAACTTTTTGGAGAATGGCTTGATTTTACAGTGTTTAAACGCCTATTTTCAAACATTGACGGTTGCTCTCTCACTGCACTTCCAGATGAGCACTTGTGCTAGAGATCCTTAAATGACAACGGGCCAGCCTCAGGTCTCAGCCTCACCGCTGACCTGGATGGAGGACAAAGGGCCCTCACGGCAAAGCCTACAGCCACTGAGGAAGCAGTCGGCTCGGCCACCTGCCCTCGCCAGGGGTCCCAGCCCAGATCCACGCACTCCAGTTCCTGGGGCCTTGCCTGAGGCAGAGCCCAGCGCCTCATCTATAGAACAGAGGTAATGAATGCACCTGCGCCACAGTTGTTGAAAAAATTAAATTAGATTTAAGGGCATAGCAAGAAAAGCCACAGACTAGAAGACAATCCAAACAAAACACATCCTATATGATAAAGGACTTGTGCTAGAAATAGACAAAGATCTCTCAAAACTCAACAGTCAGAAAATAAACAAACCAACTGAAAAGTGGACAAAAGGCCTGAACAGACACCTCAGCAAAGGAGACGTCCAGACGGCAAGTAAGTGAGAAAAGATGCTCGCCATCACGTGTCATGAGGGAACAGCAAACTGCAGCAGCAACGAGGCAACCCTGCCCACCTCCTAATGGCTAAAGTCTGAAACACTGACAACGAAACACTTGCCAAATGTTGGCGAGAATGTGGAACCGCGGAAACTCTCATCCGCTGCTGATGAGAATGCAAAACGGCCCGGCCTCTGGGAAGACAGGTCGGCGGTTTCTCGCAGGACTCAGCACAGTCTTGGTTAGCATGGTTCCTGAGCTTAGTTCGCGCAGTCATGCGCCTTGCTATTTACGCTATGACCTGAAAGTGTACGTCCACACAAAATTCTGCACACACACATTTATAGCAGCTTCTTTCATAACTATCCAAAATCGGGAGCAACTCAGGAGTCTTTCCATAGGTAGACAGACAGCTGCAGAGCATCCACTCAGGGGGGTGATGCATCAGTAGAAAGAAGCAAGCGTCAGACCATGAAAAGACAGGAGGAATCCGGAGCCACGCTGCAGGTGAAAGAAGCTCATACCGTGTGAGCCCAACGCTACGACACTTGGGAAAGGGCAAAACCAGGCCGACAGCAGAAAGATCAGCGGCTGCCAGAGCATCGGGGCAGGGCGTGCGGGGAGTGGAAGGGACGAGCAGGTGGCGCGCAGGTGGTTTTAGGACAGCGGGAGTACTCTGCGTGTAAAGATGGATTCATGTCATTATGCATTTGTCAAAACCCATAGGCTGCCTGACACCAAGAGCCCTAATATAAACTGTGGACATTAATTAATAATTGTGTGTCAACGTGGATTCATTAATTATAGCACACTCACCACACAAATATAGTAATAGAGGTAATGGGGTGGTGATTGGGTGAATGGAATCTCTCTGTTCAAATTTTCTGTATACCTAAAACTGTTCTTAAAAATCTGTTAGTTTATTTTTTACAATTAAAACCTGGCTCACATGTACAAATCAGCTTAGTGCAGTTATACACACAAATAATTTTTAAAATTAAACAGAAGTAGACAGTATGCACTGTATATAGGGGTTAGTGTGTATCACTCCCCATTTCCTGGTTAAAAAGTCAGAGCTGGAAAGAGATTTCTGCAAAACCTGGACCAGCTGAGGATGGAGACTGTCTTCCACCCTCTCCTTCCCCAGTTTCTCTTTGCCATCTCTCTGCCTCCACCTTTGCAGGCTATAGTCTTGCCGGTTGTCCAGGTTTGCAAACCAGTTGGTACAACCCTACAGAAATCAATTTTCATCACACAGGAATAGAGTGGAAATGTGATATTGTGGGCTTTCGTTAGGAGCTGAATATGCTTTGAGGAATCGCTAAAAAGGTCTGGTTGGTGATCTTGTAATGTCTGTCTGGTTCCTGGTTTTATCGTTTTTGGTATTTCTCTATCCATTTCATTGTGTTAAAAGGTAACACAGACCATTCACTTAAGCTGTTCCAGGCTTCCCTCTGGTGGTTGTACACGGGTACAACGCCTCAACAAGGCAAAGGCAGGACACTGCTTTCCAAAAGTAATTTCCAAAGTAGTTTTGAAAAAAGTACCTTTCCAAAGTAATATCACATGTACAGCTAAATAGCATCATGACTAGAGAAACATGGACGCCAGAGTGCCCTCTTGGGACCTGGGAGACGCGACCGGGCCAGGTGATCGTGTATGCACCTCTGATTTCCTGTGACGAGGACACTCCACCTCTTTGGGGTTCTCCCTCGAAAGGCGTAGTATCTCCTTTACAGCCATGAGAACAATATCAGGCCAACCCAAACTGAGGGTCACTCTACAAAACACCTGCCCAGTTCTCCTCAGAACTGTCAGGGCCACGGAAACGAGGACGGTCCGAGAAAGTGTCACAGACCAGAGGAGGCAAAGGAGATGAGACAACTAAATGCAGTGAGGTGACTGGGCTGGATCCCGGAAAGGAAAGGACGGTGGTGGAAAAACCAATAAAATCCCAATAAAGCACGGAGTTCAAGTGAGAGGAATAGTGTTCATTCTTGGTTGTGACAATGTCCTGTGAGTGATGTATGACACCAACAACGGGGAAGCTGGGTGAGGCGCATACGGAACTCTGTGCTGTCTTTGGAGCCTTTTGTAAATCGAAGTCAGTCCTGGAAGAGCGGGATGTGCAAAATGGTTTTTCCCCCATTTTTTCCTTCTTTTCTAATCTTTCTCTAAGCCCCTCCCTTTCCTTCCTGAGAATACAATTTCGAGTTCCTAATGTTTGTAATCAAATTCAGTCACTTCTTGCACAACTCTTCAACTGTATTTTTAAAAACATATTTTACACTTTAAATGGGTAACTTTTATAGCATGTAGTTTGTACCTTAATAAAGTTATTTAGAAAAGAAAAAATTCTGTAAGTTCTACCCATCGATGCTACTTTTACCCTCAAGCATGTTACACCTGTAAATATTGAAAATGTTCCTTCCCTCCCTGCCCTGCTCCCTCATGTCCTTCCTCATCGTCCCTATTTTTTTGCCTTGGGGGAGGGGGCTTCCTTTTTCATTTTTTTCTCTAGTATAGACATTTCTAGATTCTTGACCCTTCCTTACTTGATACCGTCCACATTTCTCATTCTCAGGTGACAGTGGGAGACACAGGGGCTCTTTTCCCACCTGCGCAGAGCAAGCTTCCACCTGCTGAGACCCAAAGGGACCGTCCATCCCTGAGATGAGACACAGGCGACAGCTAGAACTCCAATGCGTGTTCAGTTCCAAAAATGAAAATCACTGCCACCTTCCAAATTCTTGCGAGTGGCTGGACGTGACCACCTGGTGATGCAACCACTCAGATGATGTGGGTTTAAAGGAACGCCTGCTAACGGCTGCATTTCCTCTCCTGGACGGACCTCCGGAAGCACAGACAGCATCCTGGTTCCCCACCAGAGATGCGGATTTCAACACCAACGCAAGCTTTGCTGTCTTCTCCGGAGGTGTCCCCTCGGAGGCTGGACGGTGACACCCTTCCGAGGTTGCGGTGGGGGGGGGGTTCCTCTGCAGAAGGGTCTTGCTCATTTTCGCTGTGATGCTCAGACTCTAATCTGGCAGCCCTGAGGTTGACGCTTAAGAAACAACGATCCATTTTCTTTAACTTCCAAGGGACTCAAATATCCAATAGACTTATCTGAAATGCAGAATCTTAAAGTGGCTGTTTTAATTTTCAGCGACTCTATCCACACAGTCCTGTTCACATGTCAGCGGGTGACCAGGGACCCCCAGCCGCGTGCTCCCTCCCTGACAGGACCCGTTAAGAGGGTCGATCATTTCTCAGCACTTAGAGGGAGGCTCTGTGGGGCGATCCTGAGGGATGTGGGCAGGCCCCACCTCCACCGTCCTCTCCCGTCCTTGTCCCCAGCTCACCTGCAGGCTGGCCCCAGATGGACGTCCCCGGGCCCTGGAAAGACTCTTTCCCATGGGCATTTTCTTTCTCATCAACTCCCCCTTATTCTGATTTCTTGCCTCGCTGTCCGATCTCCTGAATTCTGGTTCCTTTCACTGCATCAGGTTAAACTAAGGGCGACCTTCTGCTCCTGCAGGGAGGCTCTTGCCCCACCTGTCCCCTACATCTGGGAAATGCTTTGCCGCCAGGGCAGGATGCAGTCAGAGCCACGAGTGTCCTTGTCCACCTGAGCTGCTGGGCAGAGGGAGGTGGCCCAGGGGACCTGAGGAAGGGCAGGGGCCATGTGCCCAGGCCCAGGGGGCAGCCTCCTCTCTGTTTCCATTTCTTTTTCTGGTCTATTCAAGATACTTTAAAACATACAACAAAACCAGATTTCTGCAAGTTCCTGCCAATTCAGCTTTCAGGTCTTTTGCTAAAATAAAACCAAACAGTGCATGTCTCTTTCCTTCTTTTGACTCCTGGTTCAAATCCCTCTTCTCAGTGTGTGTGAGGATATGGGGGGGTGTCTCTAAGCAAAAGCACTTAACACCTGTGTGCCAGCTGCCTTTACGTGTTCATTTTATTCTCACAGCAGCTCCACACGCTTAGCGGGACTATTACTTTGTTCCTCAAATTATAACACAAGCAAGCAGCTAAACTAGGGCTTCGGCCCTAGAGATGCGCCCTTAACTATCCTCCTCTGCCCCTTCTCCAACATCTTCCAGCAGGACCGCTTCCTAATTTGTGGGACCTGGTGCAAAATGAAAATGCAGCCTCCCTTGTTCAAAAATGATGGCGAGTTTAAGATGCAACTGCAGAACATTAAAGGAATACAGGGCCTCTTGTGCCATGGGGCATTCCCCCCAAACCAGGTGCGTCTTCAAATGCTCCTTCCAACTGCATCGTGTGTTTGAGAGTGTGTGTGTGTGTGTGTGTGTGTGTGTGTGTCTTTGGCTACAGTGGGTATAAGGGACGGGGTGGTTATTATTCACATCTAAGACAGGGTTATATCAAAAGTACTGTCCTGAAGCGGGTGGGAGGGATAAATTTGGGAGTTTGAGATTTACAAATATTAGCCACTATATATAAAAATAGATGTAAGAAAAAAGTTTCTTCTGTACAGCACAGGGAACCGTGTTCTATATCTTATAACAACCTTTAATGAAAAAGAATATGAAAATGACTATATGTGTGCATATGCATGACTGGTGCACACCAGAAGCTGACACATTGTAACTGACACACTTCAATTAAAAAAAAATAGTACTGTACTGATTTTCATCCTCGCACTGTGAGATGCTAATATTTGGAGAATAAAAGTGGAGGGTATAAGAGGTTTCCTTGCACTGTTTTTAAAAATATTTTTATAAGCCTGATATTATTCTAAAATGAAAAGTCAAAATATCCAAAACATTCACAGCTAGACAAGGCTGTGACCTCGAAGGTGAAGAATTTCCCCTCTTCCCCCGTAACTGTCTTTTACTTGTCTCTCTATCAGCATCATCTGATCTCCAGTGATGACAGTTAACAGCTCAATCTTCTGTTTTTGGTTTCTGATCACCAGAGTGGGGTCAGGGCTGTGATATGACACCAGATCACCAACAAGACTGCACTCAGGGACCACGTTCATGACTCTGGTCCTCATGAAATTTCACCACTTCATAATCAGCCCCTAAGCAGATGAATGCTTGGCCTGCTATTAGCTTTTATCAAAGTTGTATATATACACAATATGTAATATATATATACTATATATAATATGTAATATATACAATAAAATTAGTTTTAGTCAAAAAATTCTCATGAATTATATTCTACCCTTTATAAGTACAAACCTAAAAGTAATGACATAACCAGTGTTTTCCTCTAAATAGTCTGAGATGGATTTTGAGTTTGCCCATTCATTTATGAAAAAAGTCATTGCAACTTTTGTACAGATGGAAAAAGTAAGACCCAGAAAATGAATCCACTTGCACTTCTGCAAACCAGCTAGATCTTAGTTTTTGTATTGTTGATCTTATTTGTTTAGTCCTTTCAAGTGACAAATTAATTAGTCACAGGGTGATCTAAATGGATAGTTCAGTATCATAACACCACATCAAATGTTTCATCACACAGGGCCACTCACCCCACAAGTTCCCAACTCTGTGATTAGTGTTAAATACAGCAGGGCCTCAAAACTCAAGAAAAAAACAAAAACAAAGATGCCTAAAATCTTTTCGCATGCACACAATTAAGTGTGCAGGAAAAGGACTGCATACTCTAAATATATCATTTTGAATGTTGGTGAGGGCCACGCTAGCCTGATTATAAACTAAATCTACATAAGCAACAAATGGATACTCACACTGGGTTGTTAACACACCTCCATGCTTTTATTTTAATTTTTGTTAATTGATCTTGAACGTTGTTTCATAACAAACGATTTCCTCCACTTGGCGATGGGGAGGGGGGAGGAACTCAAAGACGCCCCCTAATGGAGCTCAAAAGAAAACCACATTCACTCCGTGATGGCCTGGCGCAGCTGAGCGGGGCCGTCAGGTGCCTGGGGTTGCTGACTGCCCCACGCCAGCCTGCGGCACCCTCACCTCACCCTCAGGGAAAGAGGAACCGAAAGAGCAGCTGCTCTGACAGAAGCCTGGAGGTCTTGGACCCCTTTCTCCATGATGAATCTGTACGACGTAATCAGATTTATACACACTGACAAACTCAGTTTAGAAGAGTAATGAGCCTACAGACAACCTGGGGTAAACTCGCTAATCCCCGGGACCCCAGGACAGGCCAGAGAGGTAACAGGGGACAAAGAGAGTCCGGGGTTCTGCAGAAAGGCAGAGCGCGGTGCCTGGCTGCAGAGCGCCGACAAAAGTCAGCCCCTCAGTGGTGGCCTTGCATAGCCCCGTCCTGTTCGATTTTCCGGAAATTGTTTATCAGGCAGAAATCTTATTGGACGAATTAACTAAAACTGGATACATGCAGTCTGGATCCTACCAATTCCACTTCTAGGTGTAGAGCCAACAGAAGGTGCACAGGTTCCCCAAAATGTTCTCAGAGAAGATTCACAGGAACATGCTTCATGATGGTCCCAAGCCGGAAGCAGCCCAACGGTCATTCAGGAGTAAAAGGGACAAATGGACTGTGACACAGTTACAAACTGAGTGAGGACTGACTACTGCTGCAGGAGCCAGTGGGGAAGAACTTCACAAAGCGGTGAGCTCATGTATCTTTCGGATTACATCCTGTCCTGTGCCATCTGTATAAAGTTCAGATGCTAAAGCTCTTCCTTGAGGCTGGAAGTCAGAACGGCGATTATGTAAAGTCGGGGAGGAGCGTGACAGGCTTCGGTGACGTCCTATGCTGAGACGTGGCAGGTGACCTCAGGAGGGGGTCAACTTTGTAAAAACACGTGACCAAGCCATACCCTTAGATCTGCAGTAGCATTGGGTGGCCATCGTACCTCGCCCTCCAGATGTAAAATAAGAGATCTGTATTTTCGAAAGAGGTTTACGTGTCCTGTCTCACGTGATGAGTCTAGATTTTTATATTAGAAACCAACTAAAAAATTGTAAAGCAAGATGGGACCCAAACAAACAAGTCAGGGGGCTGCACGGGTCTCCTTGGGGCTTTTGGGAGGCATGTTTTCTGATCCAGAATCTGCGTGACAACAGGATGTATTAAGTCCTTCCACCCATAAGTCGCTGCACCTGTAGCAAACCACACAGGGAGGACTTTCTCTGCACGGTGACCTAGAGCCCGGGGACTTCCTCCAGGGGCAGTGGATCTGAACTGAGTGCATATCCTTAAGCCTTAGAAACGTTTTGTTGTAGGAAATCCCAGGATAACATCTTTTTCTGCTAAAATGAATGGAAGGAAAGATAGAGAAGTGGGAACTTGGGCGACTCCTGCTGTGGTGAGACCCACCCTCCCACCTCCCATGCCTGTGTTTACCTCATCTTTACTCTGCTTCCTGTTGTCTGCACACACTGTCACTCCACCAAAGCCTGATTTTCCTCACAGTTTCACATACGAGGAAGATTAAGAGTTCCATTTTAACGTTGGTTTGAACCGAAAGTAAAATAAGATTTAAGAATATTTTAGGTGCTGAACTCCACATCTGCTGACAAAAATATGTGAAGTCATTTGAAAAGAAGGGTTTGCAGGCTGTCAATGACAAGAGTTTAGAGTGCAAACCTGTTACAACGTAGTAGTATCTTTTTTTAGCCTCTGCTCTAAGAAATAGTTAATCCATAACTATATACCTAGTATTGATATGAACAAGTGCTTTTTGAAATATGTAAAATATTTGACTTCAAATGCTTTGTCAGACCCTAACACATACTACCCCACAATGTTCATGAACCTCACTTTTAAGATGACGTTTAGTGTTATGGAGAGAAGCCAAGATGAGTGGTGTAAGACAAACTCAATCCAAAACTGAGGCAAAAGGCACTGACATTTTTATTTGGCAATCCACGTTAGCAGCAACCAGAAGAAAATCTCTAACTTCCTTCTAGTACCGAAACTCCGACCCCACCTACCACTCCTTTATTTATTATAGTATTGTAAAACAAAATAAACTGAAGAATGGACTTGACTTTAACCCAAAAGCCAGTATCACAGAAATCAGAATGATAAAGAAAGTGTAATCTGAGACGCAAAATACAAATAATTCTCTTGGTTTTGAAAATAGTCCCTTTAAAATATTTCACTGTGACCTGGGGAAAGCTGGAGCAGACCAGGTCTGCTCTCCCACCTGCTGTTTAAACGAACGAAGTCAACTGTTTAATGAAATAAACTCTTGAGACTGATGAGACACAAAAAAGAGGTGCGCAAGGGCAATCGGTGCCATAAACGGTGAGTGTTAGAGGATTCTCAAACACGAGTCTTCATAAAATGAAGGTTAGGATGATGTCTTCTGACAGAATCATTTTTATAACAAGCACATGGTATATGGAACATACTCAGGATGCCAAGAACATTAACTAAACTCCAACTTCTGTAAAGCTAATAATAGGAGTATTTTTTAGAGGCCGTGCTATATAGCAGTTTAAAACAGGAGAGGCAACAAAAGTAAATTACATTACAGTATTACAAATGTATTTATTAACTTCTATTGCAGGTTTGGCTTTTACGTAAGAACAAATACAACAATTGTTATTTTTTTCAATAAATGCTTGTATGCATGAAGTGGAATTACCCTACATTAAAAGTTTCTGAAGTAACTGAAATCAGCTAGAAAAAAAAAATAGACATGCATGTAGACACATGAGAGAATTATTTCCCTCCTGTGAAAAATGTCTGGGAGTGTTCCATCGAGGAATATATAATATTAGAGCTAAAAATTGCAAACTTGAAATAAACCTAGAAGACTTACATGGTACCTAGATCCTATTTTGAGTCCAACTGTTTAATATGATATTTACATGTAAACTGTTAGTTACTTTTTCATATATGGAGTGCAAGATTTCTATATACTTTTTTTCTTTTTGGTTTTTGTCAGTATTAACTGAAAAAAGGAGAATTGGTGTTTAACATAAAAATAGAGAGACTCCTGAGATTTCCCCCCAAATGTCTTCACGTCCTACAGGCGTGGACCTTTTCCTCTACAAGCAGTGGAATAGCGTTTAGAAGATGCGATCATGGCCCCTTTGAATCTGTGCTTCCTATGAGCCCAGAAGCTATGACTAAGTTGTTCAACATGGCACTGGGGGGGGGGGGTCGTTCTAATTCTATTTTTCCTTAAATGGGCTCTATTTCTTGTAATCCACATGACACCCGATGGCTGCGGTTGTCTGTTAAATTTCCTGTTTGGGTCTAGTTTCAGCAGACCAAAACAAACAGCTCACAGAGGAGGGTATGGTAATAACCACTTTTTTTTTTTTCTCCTTTTGGCATTTCCAGTTAAGAGTTTTCTCTGTAGAGGTGCAGAGGAAGGGAGGCAAGCAGCCACACACAAGGTGTCCGTCGGTCACAGAAGTTTCAGCGCACCGAAAAACGTGCCGTCTCCCTCCCGCGAGATTTTAGCATCTTCGCGCGGGATCGCCAGTTGGAGTTCGTCCCCTTCCTCCAGCTTGGCAATGCCTGGAAAAGAGCAATTCACAAGGACTTGAAGCAGCGGTACCACAGGACAGACCAGGGGGAGGGGCAGGAACATCAGAGTAAACTCTCTTCTTTTGGAAAAAAATGTTAACAGAGGCATTCACACTTCAAATTACACCCATGGACTTGGAAACCAGTTACAATTCTAATCGTCTAAAAACAAAAAAATACCAAAAAAGTTTAAAAAAAAGGAAGAGCACAAAGAGTTACAACAGACACAAATGGATTTATCACCTGCTGTTTCTAAAATGAAGACTCTAAACAGGAACCAAATATCTAACTTTAAGAGGAAAAAAAGTTAAGTAAATCATCACCTATGGTGGACTAGTATGCAGCTAAAATGGTTTTGCTTCATTTTATTGACAAAGGATACCTTTTATAATAATGTTCAATAAAAATAAAAAAAATACACAGACACTTATGAACTGCATAGTCCTAAATATACTTTTAAATGTGCATATAAAATGTGTAAATTATTAAAAAGTTAAAAAACACATTATTAACAAAGCACATCTGTTAACATAATCTTTCTCTAGAGTCACACTATGGGGTTAGGAGTCATTTGGATTCCTTTTTATAGCCTTCTATATTGTTTTCTTAAATGACCATGCTTGTCTTTATAATCAAAAGCAACAAAGTTCATTAGCTTCTCAAAACGGACCAATAAATCTGCATGTGCCTATTTCACAATAATGTATCCTGTGACTCAGGAATACAAAACACAAGAACTACACTCAGTATATCAGGTCAACCCGACCCCATTTTAAAAGAAAAATAGGAAGAAAAAGAAAGAGGAGGAGGGGCAGAGAATAAAACAAAGACACTGGCAAACAAAATAGCATCTAATTGTCAATAATTTCAATACAATTTTTTAAAAGTAGTTGTACTGTTTCATTAATATGCTGTGGTTTACATGAACACATATGTGTTAACCTCTATTCCGCTGTCAAACCCAACACACATGGGTTTCCTCCAGCAGCAGCCAGCGGGTATTTATTTACTGAACATGTAAGACGCACCAGACCCCTTCGGAGGCATGCACGGGGCAGTGGTTGGAATGAACAAAGATTCTGTCTCTAAAGATCTTATTTTTTGTAATGGACTAAGACAGACAACAAACAAAAGAACATAGGTTTAGGTATTGTTAAGGGCAAAGTGTACACCTTCTAGGATTGGCAAAGCATTTGATGACTATGCTAAGTAGGAAAAACAAAGACTGAATTTATTTGTTGACTAGATTAGTCATTATCATAGAGACTGAAGATAATCTAGTATTTGACCAAGGCTATATATCACAACATCAAGTAATAGTAACTCAAAATAAAGGTGTAAGCCAACTACTTTTTAAAGTAGGTTCTATTTCAGATTTCAACACTGAGTTTCTGGCTCTTTTCAATTCTTCCAGATTATAACAAACAGCTCTAACTTTTTCTACAATAAACATATTAAACTTGCTAATGAAATAATGAAGATTCAGCTCTGTGTACAAAAGAGGTTCCTTAGTGTTATGCTGAGCTCCTTAAATGGACCATTTTAATTTTTTTCAGATTATTATGAAAGCACTTTATACACTTATACACCAATGTGTGGTGTTTAATGGTTTTAAACAAATTCGCCCTAGAACAGATGAAAATTGAAAACTTAAATTTCCTAAAGAACAGTTTTCGTAAAAAATACTAACCTATCAGCATTGAGAACTATCTTCAAGTCAAGTTAATTACTCTTAAAAAGTCAGGTACTTAGGAACTCTGGCCAAGTAAATGTGAGATGCTCAGATGATAAGAAAATCTGAGAAAGACTTTGTTGTAAAGCTCCAAGTATTAATTGTAGATAAATAACAGATTGGAGTGGCCGCACCGATTACAAATACTTAGCAACATCCAAATACTGGTCATCGCTGGCCACAGGGAAACCTCTCTAAGAAAATTAGGGAATTTCAACTTAACATACTTCCTCCTCACCCCATCAAAGCTATTTATTGCTGTGGGTCCAGGATGACAATTGTTTTCCTCCCTTTTTTTTTTTTTTAACAGATTCATTGTGCATTTGTCAGTAAATGCCTTTGAAACACAGTCCTTCAAATTGCACAGCCACTCTACCCTCCAAACTTGTGTTTCACACTGTCATTCACGCTAACTGAAGACCTTCCTTGGGGTCCTAAATGGATTTATCAAAAATTACCAGAGAGAAAAAAATGTGTTTAATGCAAGGTTTTTCCCCCCATATACTGGCCTTGATTAATCTGGAATTACCTCCAAAACAAAATGGTTGACAATTACCGCCCAAACAGACCTGAAATTGAGAGAGCTTGTCTTTCCCCTTCTCCCCATCCCTTGGGCCCTGAGTTGAGATACAGGCTGACTCGCACACTCCACACCCCACAATCACCCATCTGGTGTCCATCCACACCAGACTTCACCTGCAGGAAGGTGAGAGAAGCCATTGTGCCACTTGACCTGACCATCAAACTGGCCAAAGGCATCTCTCCTGTTGTAAATAAAGAAGAGACACTATGGCTTCCAATTGGGTCAGACCTGCTGTCTTAAACCCAGTTCTGGAGCTTAGTAGCTCTGCAACCTCAGACAGTGTTTGCTGCCTCTCTGTGTTTCAGATCCCACCCACTTCAACAGGGAGGATTAAATGAAGGGCTACAGGCAAAGCGGCCGGCATGCAGTAATCACTCTCTTATCATTCTATCGTTGCTGTTATTACAGGTTGAAGACGACACAGGTGAGGATCCTTCTCGGTGCTGACTGCTGTGAAGTTCCTGCCGTTCCAAATGTCTATGAAAATGGTAAACCTGTTAGTGCCGATTTCCTCAGTCTCAGTGACACAGACTAGCTTATGATTCAAGATAATACAAACCACACAGTATTTTGAGGAATGTCTTTCTATTTATACAAAATTATTATTTACCAGCTGAATAACAGGAATTATTGGGTAGTGTTTCAGGCATGTTTTGAATACATCGGAACAAAGTCACCAGACTCAATTCGTCCCCAAAGACGTGGACTTTTTTCCTCTGTATTAGGTGTCCCATGGCAAAGGTGTTATCGGTGTATAAAACCTGGGAAGCAAACCAAAGAACTTTGTCAGAAGTGAGCACAAAATGGGAGGCGTTGGAAAATGACAACAGCATTAGGGTTGGACCTACCTGACCATATATAAAGAAGTAACCTGTTTCTTTGACCAATATTTTATTTTCTTTTTCTTCAAGGGCTCTTCCTCTCTTAAAGCTGAGAAGCCATGGAACAAATGTGTAAGCTCCTACAATGAAGAGAATGATTTATAAGGAAAAAACACTGAGAAAAGCAGTTTTTGACTTCCACTTAGTTGCTAAACTAAGTCTGAAACTTAGAGAATTTCATCTTTAAAAACAAAGAGGAAACAAAGAGAAATCACAGTCCTCCAGTGGTTTCTCAGCCTCAGTGACATACTTTTCCAGTCAAATATCAGATACGGGAACTTGAAAGCAAACACTTCATGTGAAATGTCGGGGTTTTCTAGTTCTTCTGTATTCAGCAACTTTCATAATAAAGGCTGGTCTGGATGGGAAAGCCTGGAGCAAAAAATGGACAGAATGTCTCTGAATAACAGACCAACAGAGATTTTGGGGGTTTTCTTTGATTCTGCTGGGGAGGAAGAAATTTTCCTCTACCCTTTAGGTTCTTCTGGCTGGTCTAAGAATTAAAATGACATGAGGCAGATTAACAGGAGAAAATCAAACAAAAGTTGAACAACAGGTGTACATGGGAGAGCCCCAGGAACACTAAGCTCTGTGCCAAAGCCCTCAGCTTGAATACCATTTTCAGCTAAAGACAAAAAAAGGATGTTATGAGTGGCGGCTTGGGAATTCAAAGAGGAGGAAGGCAATTCACCAAGAGATGGAAAAGCAAAAGTGTGGTAAGCAAATGTTTCCTAGGCCACCAGAGTCAGCGGGACCCAGGGTGGGGACTCTGATCCTAGGCCCTGCCCGAGCTTCCCCCACCACCCTTGGCCCATATTCTCCACAGATGTCTCTGGTGATGGCTCTGTTCCAGGACCAAGCCCTCTATCTAAACTATTTTGGTCAGTTAAGGAGGGAGGTAACAAGAAAAACTTCCTGAGTCTTCTTAAAAATAATAATTAAAAATAATCAGCCTAAATTAGATCCTCACACCAAAGAGATACATTTTAGGGTGGTAAATGTGGCTCCCCTCTAGTGCCCAGAGAGGAGGGAGATTTTTGTGGAGACTTTAGCAAACAGAACCAGGAGAAAGCCAGCGCCCTCCCGACCAAGGCAACTGAACAGAACTTACGGAGAGAGAGAAAAGTTACTAAGACCTGATCTTTACTGGGACACAGTCAGGGCCCTTTATGAGAACTGTCTGAAATATTCAAGTTGAAGTGGCTTCCACTCAATACACCAATTCTCCTCCAGCAGCCCTCAGACTTCACTTGGGGAGTGACGGGGGAGCCACTGTACTCAAAGAGGCAGAGAGAAGACAGTGGCCAAAGAAACAAGGCAGCAAAAGGGGCTCAAATGGCAAAGCCAGAACACCTACTGAGAAAGTAAGCCAAACTTCCCATGAACTCACAGGCAAAGATCACCAGATTTGTCACCATCACGTTGTGTAAAAACTGGCATAAACAGTGGACTCTCAGGCTAGAGACTGGGAAATTGGGGTTATAAGTAAAATGGTATAAAAATAAGTGATGCAATTAGGGAAATGGTAATGTAAGAAGAGAATAGTCTAAAATCATATTAAAAATACTCCTATGTAATTGGCAGCGCTGGCCACACGTGTCCCCAGACTTCACCTTGGTCATAACTAGAAGAGAAACAAAATCAGTACTAAAATTCAGAGTGAACAGGATGATATGCCAGAAGCTCAGGAAAAGAACAACTTGTCCCCGATTGGCTGTAAAGGAAATCTCGCCCTGTGGGTTCTCCCAAGGAGGCCCCGGAGGACGGAGGCAGAAGCGTTTTCAGGTTCACAAATACAACAGTTCAGTGTAAGGGCCGACTCCAATGGTGCCCCCAGGGCCAAACCATTGTACTTGACCTTTAACCAAACAGGATTCCCAAGGGAAGCCTATAAAACAAGAACCACAGATTTTCTGAATATTTCTGAGGCCTGAAGAGCCAGAAGTGATCAAGCAAAGACAATTACACTGTGAATTCAAGTTAAAATAAAGCAAGTCCTTAAGGCAGCCGGCCAGGCTCACATCTCACAGAGGGAGAGAGGGGAGCTCGAGGGTCTGGGGGTGGGCGTGGACGGGGAGAAGGGAGGGCGAGGGGACCTCACAGACCTCCCCCACTCCTCTCCTGTGCTCCCAGGGAGAGTGAGAGCTCCCAGCTGTGTGCTCTTCCCAAAGGAGTCTCAGAGAAAACTTTTCCTGAAATGGAAAACCTCCAGCACCATCACCTGTTTTGATGTAACATCATTTCAGCAAAAAAGATGATAATAACATAGTTTTAAATTCTGCTTAAATAAGATCATGTGCCCAAAGCATTTTTTAATGTAGTGTCTGGAAATATGAGGAGGAATTAATACCATGGCTGTGGTTGCTGTCAGAGGCAAGCTGATGACTGAAGGCGACTGTTTTCACGGTAGGAAAGACACTTATTTGATGTTCTGGCCACAGAGGGCTTTTTTTTCCCTTCCAGCCCTACACATTTTAGATGCTAACTTCTCTGAGTCCGGGGATGGTTTATGTTGGGTTCCCTCCTATTTCCCCAAGGCTAAAAAGGATGACTGGCCCACAGCAGATGCAGCAAATATTTATTAAATGAATTAACTCAACTTTAAACATAAAATACTTCAGGATGGTGGTGTACTGTGCAATCAGTCATGAGCATTCCGCTGTATTTTGAAGGCATTTACTACCTGTTTACTGAAACTCCAGGAAATGAAACACCCCTATCACAGAGACAATAGGTACTCCTGAATGGAAGCAAAACACATATTTCTAAAACTGCTTCTTTGTATTCCAATCAGAGATATTTACTGACTGAAAAAAAAATTTGCAATACCAGTACCTTAAATTGAGCCCCTACTTCTGGACACCATGCTTATCTATAAAATTAGTGAGCCAGTCTGTACCAAATTCCATGGCTGTATTGTCAGGATAGAGAGAAAAACAAATATTACGATGATATTCTTATTTTCTCTTGATATTTGCTTTTGGCATTTCATCCTATCTTGCTGGAAATAGAGACAGTACACGTTGGCCTGTTTTTATGTACTGTCTGGGTTTCTCCCCCGCCACCCCTGTATACACACACATGCACGCGCACACACACACACACACACACACACACACAGATTATACTCCATTAGGCCAAGGAAATGACTAAGCTGTAGTCATAGCTGTAAACCCAAATGCCAAGAGTAGAGCCCAGCACATGAACCTGAGCAGGTGCACGTAGGGGCCTTCCCAGTGACAGACCCCTCTGTGTCCCTGCTTATTGCTGACTAGGAAAAGCAGTTATGGAGACACACCATGACTTCCTAAGCCCTCCGTCTGGAACAAAGAACAGCCCTGCCAATTAATGTTTGGGAAAGCAGAGAATGCAGAGACACAGAAAGGACAGTCAGGCAGGAGAGCAGCTGTAAGTTAAACAGTCCGTTAGTCACAAGGGCTTCCAGTTCAGTTTCAAAGGTGAAGGGAAGTCTGGTGCACATTCCCAAGCTGTTCTGCAGATACCAAAAGCCCCACCAGGTGAAGAAGGTCGACTGTGTGCTGACCACCAGCACGTAGCCCTAGACCACTGGAACCCAAAAGCTGATGATGTTGACTGCTGACACAGCACCCGATTATCTCACCACCGACCAATCAGAAGAGAGTGCACAAACTGATCACTCACCCTGAGACCCTCTCCCTCACAGTCTGCCCTTAAAAACCCTTCCCGAAAGTCATCCTGGAGTTCAAGTCTTTTGAGCACAAGCTGCCCATTCTCCTTGCTTGGCCTTGTAATAAACACTGTACTTTCCTTCACCACAACCTGGTGTCAGTAGATTGGCTTCACTGCACATAGGACGAAGGGGCCCATGTACGGTTCAGTTCCAAATATAGTATGTACTCAATCAGTATGTGCTGCTGAATGAACTTTGAATCTAAGAAAATATGCTAAAAGACTAATTTAAAGCTAAAGTAATTATAAATGTAAGTGTAAGTGTTATGTGTCTACATCTTAAAACTTAGATTTTCAGCTTGCTAGTTAGCCCACAGATAAACGCTAATAACAAGAAAACATGCACTAAATGCTTATTCTGTAGAAAGATTTTCTAAACTAGCATGCATCACTCCTTACAGCAGATACTGAAGAATTTGGAAGTAAATTCCAAGAGTATTAACGCTTATTTTTGTTAGTCAACAGCTAAAACATAGATGTACCTTGATAAAGTATAAACTTCCCAGCTCCACGAAGCCTTAAATGCATTATTAAATTCTACTGCGAGATTAAAAGTCAATCTCATCATTGCCTCTATGAAATCATGATATTAAAAAGCAGAATAAACAAAAGACTTCCACTCTTAACATGGCTGTGGCAATTATGTCTCTCCTCTTTTACCTCCTGTAGGTCCTATGAAAGAAACAGACAGATACGTGTTCTCCAAAATAACTGTGACGGACGCCAAAAGCAACTGAGACCACACCGAAGCTGAGCATAGAAGTGAAGAGAAGCAGCAAAGAAAATGGCACGAAGGCCTGGAAGCAGCCAGGTTCACAAAGAGCCAGCAAAAATCCACTCGCTGAAGGTGAAGAACCCCTAACACAGAAATTCTACAGACAGACAATACAGGAAATGTCAACATTAGCTACAAGAACTTGGGAAATTAGGAGGGGAAAAAAAACTCTTCATTTAAATGAAAATAAAAGTAAACATTTCAGAAGGGGACCTACCTAGGTTTTGCACAAAACAAAATGAGACGGAATAAAGAAAAAGTTAAGAATTTGAGAAAAACTGTAGAATTATAGACTATAAAGGACATGCAGGTAACCACTAGCGTGCACATCACCGGAGCCCTGAAGACAAAACAAACAGCAGAAAGGCAAGCAGAGCAACCACTCAGAGCTGCTGCAGGCTTGAGAGGCCCATCGCGGCTCAGGGAAAGTTGCTTCGGAAGAGGTTTGTTACTTTCTTATTGCAGCTGTAAGCAGTAACTACAAACTTAGTGGCTTAAAGCAATAAACATTTATTATCTCCCAATGTTAACATCAGAAGTCTCACTGGACAAGAATCAAGATGCTGGCAAGTCTGTGTTCCTTCTGGATGCTGGACTAACCATCTTGTCTCCTCCAGCTGCTATGGCTGGCCTGCTTTCTTGGGCTTGTAGCCCCTCCTCTCTTCCCAGGCAACAAACACATCATTCTGAGCTCTGCTTTTATCACCACATCGCCTTCTCTAACTCCGACCCTGCTAAATCCCTTATATAAGGGCCTTTGTGATTATACCCGGCCCGTTCAGATAACTCAGAACAATCTCCCCAAATTCCTTATCTTAATCACGTCTGCAAAGTCCCAGATGTAGGGGAGCAAACTCATGGGTTTCAGGGATTAGAATGTGGGCGTCTTTGGGGGTGTACTATTCTACCTGCCACAGCAGTCAACCCTGAGATACACAGTAAAATAAATACTACATTTTTAAGGGGCATGAATCATTCTTTGCATAACGAGGCAAGGTAGTCAAGACAGTCAAGCCACTTCGGAGAAGAAAAATTTCTCTTACCTTAGTTTTCTTCAAAGCACATATAACGCCAAAGGCAAAAAACAGTGAAGGAATTCCTACAAGATCCTCAGGTAAAGAGAGGTTAAACTGAGGATTTCATACCAAGCCACCTGTCCTTAAAGTATCAAAGCTACAAAGGAATAGCTTTGTTACTGCAAATACTTAGTAAGCATTGTTCTCAGGAAGCCATTTTGAATAAATGAGTAGAGAACAAAATTCAGCAAAATATGAATGAGGACACCACAGCAAAGGGACTTGCAATGGGTACTGAAAACCAAGACAAAGACACATAAAAAGGATGGTTTGATGAAAAAGAATAAAACAGTTTTAACCCACGACAATGTAGAGATTATATAAGTAACAAATATTGAGAAGTAGTGGACAGTAATTCATCAATGGCCTCATTTGGAACAGCTGGGGTTCAACAGATAGACATTAAAGTTAACAGATCAAGTAATAGAAGTATGAACATTGGGAGTTTGAGATGTGCAGATACTGACTACTATATATAAAACAGACAAACAACAAGTTTATACTGTATAGCACAGGGAACTACATTCAATATCTTATAGTAACTTACGGTTAAAAAGAATATGAAAATGAATATATGCATGTTCATGTATGGCTGAAGTACTGTGCTGTACACCAGAATCTGACACAACATTGTAAACTCACTATACTTCAATAAAAATATATTAAAAATAGTACATAGATAATAAACATTAAGAAATAGAGTATCACTATCAAAAAAAAGGATGATGAAGGACAGGAATCATATTTAATTTTATTACTGATCATAGTAGACAATCAATAGGTATTATCGAAAGATATAACTATAGCTGTCAGAGTAACATCATGGGAAACAGCCGCATACAAAGCTCAGGAATAAGTCCCTTCTCTGAAGCTGCAATTAAGCTTGCAAACCTTATAGAATCAATGTTTTTGGATATATGAAATCTAGTAAAAAAAAAACCTTATGGGGACAAGGGAATGTTTAATGAAAAAAAAGAGATTAAATTTCAGTAAGAAAGTACTGTGGTATTTCTGCTTACTCACTGACCACATCTCGTTCTCCAGCTCAGTGTTAGCCATGGAGATGGTGGCCTGAGTTCCAGCTGGTGTCTTGCTGATGCCAGGAAGTGCAATAGTCACTGTGTTCTCAAAACACTGTAACTCTGCATTTTGACCTGTCCGGAGGCTCCCTTTAGATGGGAGAAGCTCTTCAGGCTGGTGTCAGTCCAAAGTATTAAAGACACAGACGACCTGTAGCCACCTGTGACAAGGAACAGCACGTAGGGCAAACAGCAGACTGACCAAAAATCTGAGGACGATGAGGCAAAGGAGGAAGTTACCTCAAGGAATAAGGGCTTTGAAGCGCCGCCACATACACCAAGGAATCTGCAGTGCGTTGTGTCTGACCGGAGCCAGACGCTCAGGAAAGACTTAGAAGAACCCTAAGCTATCATCTCTTGTTGATCTTTGATTGCTTCACAAAAAGGTTGGGAAGTCTAAGGCAGAGCCGCTGGTAGCCTGGCTTAATGTTGAAGGAGTTCCCAAGCTCAGAGCTAATCTGCTAAGAAAAGGGGAATCTGTTTTTTGATGGTTTCGGTTCCTAGTATTAAAGTAAATCTCTGTCAGGATTAGGACTGGAGACAAGTCTCTAATAGGCTTATTACTGTAGAGATAACACAAAAAAAGTCTTCAGTGACCACACAGAACAAAGAGTACAATTTAGTTTTTGAGAAAATATTTTGGGAAATTCAATAAACAAATGGACAACTGCAGCCCACAACAAATCAACAATCAAGAACAGCAAACCCTGGGGATGGGATTTCCAGAGTTACCACATTATAATATTCAAATTGTCCAATTTCCAAAGATAAATTCAAAGCATATAAAGAAACAGAAAATTACGGGCCATTCACAGGGAAATAACTGGCAGAAACCATTCCTAAGGGAGCCCAGACACTGGACTTACCAGTCAAAGACTTTACATCTTGAAAATACTCTTAAAGAGCTAAAGGAAACCATGGACAGAGAACTTAAGAAAACAGACATGTTAGTAAAGAGATAAAAATTGCTGTAAAAGGAACTATGTTCTTTATTTAGAAAGGAATTGTGGAGCTAAAAATTGAAATAGCTGAAATAAAAATTGTACTGGTGAGGTTACACAGGACACTTCACCAAGCAGAAGACAGAATTAGCAAACTTGAATATAGGACAACTGAAATTACCCAGTTTGAGAAATAGAAAGAAAAAGGAATTAAAGGAAGTGAAAAGAGCATAAGGGACATATAGGACACTCTCAGTCAGACTAACATAAGCATTTATAGGAGTCACAGAAGGAGCATAGAGGAGGGCAGAAAGAATATTTGAAAAAAATAATTACCAAACTCTTCCCAACTTTGAGGAAAGAATCAATCAACATATCGAAAAAGCTGAATGAATTCCAAGAAGGATAAACTCAAAGAGATTCATTCCAAGATGCATTATAACTAGTAGTTGAAAGAAAAGACAAGCAGAGAATTTTGAAAGTAACAAGAGAGAAGCAATTCTTCAAGAACCGGGAAGCTCAGTAAGGGTAACAGATGATGTCTTACTTAAGCATGCAGGCATATAAGCAAAAGGCAACGGGATGACATATTTAAGGTTCTGAATGAGGAATTACGTCAGCAAGATAGTAGTGTAGGAAGCCTTATTTCTCACCCCCTTGCAGAAATGATGATTTAACAATAATATTGCTACCAAAATACCTTGAAGAGGCAGTCAGGATCCAGGTAAGAAGTAGAAGCACCTTAGAGGAGCACAAACTGAGAAACAGTCAGAGTTATATAAGTAAAAACAGAAATTTCAATTTACTCACATCAGTTCCTCCTCCAAACAGGCTTAGCTCAGCCCCAAGAAGACTGCTTCAGCCCCTGATTCTCCCATGGAGTGATGGCGAGATTGGAGTGTGCACCTGGCCTCGTGGCCTCCCACAAGGAACTTCTGTGGAACTGGTTTCTAGCTTGCTTCCTACTGAGCACTGAACAACCAAAAGAGCTTGGTTCCCTGAGATAGAAACAGAAAAGGGGGAGGGGATCCCCTTATAGCCAGTATTTTTTTTTTTTCATGATTGGGGAAAAGCAGAGAATTGATGCTTTTCCTCAGGAGGGAAGGAAGAAAGTAAAAGGGCTTTACTCCTAGCCTTAGAGGAACTACTACTGAGCACTGCTGACCAGTGAAAGTGCATCCCAGTCAAAATCAGTCCATGAATACAGACAGTAGCTGCTTCTTCAAATGCACAGACAGCAAAGTAAATTGACAAGAAACATGAGGAGTCACTAAGGAAGAAAACAGATCTCCGATAACAATCTGAAAGAAATGGCTACAATGAGTTGCAAATCACTTTCAATTCTAGTGTAAAAGTTAAAAGACAGAAGTACTAAAAAGAACTGTAACTACAATAATTTGTTGATAGATACACAATATAAACAGAAGTAAATTGTCACATTAATAAGAAAAAGTGTGGGGGAGGGAGAAGTTAAAGTGTAGGTTTTGTACAAGATCAAAGTTGATATTATCAGCTTAGAATAGAATATTGTAACTCAGCTGTTTTATGTAAACCCTGTGGTAAGCACAAATAAAAACCTGTAGTAGATACACAACATGTGAAGAGAATCAAAGCATACTGCTCCTAAAAATAACCCAAGGACACAGAGAAAGACATGGAGAGAGGAAGAAAGGAAGAAAGGAAGAGTCAGAAAACAATTAACAAAATGGAAGTAAGAAGTCCTCATTATCAACAATCACTTTAAATATAAATGGATTGAATTTCCCAATCAAAAGTCATAGAGTGACTGAATGGATTTAAAAAACCAAAATCCAACCATATTCTGCCCACAAGAGACTCACTGTAGCTTTAACAACACACAAAGGCTGAAAATGAAGGGTCAGAAATCAATATTCCATGCAAATGGTAAACAAGAAAAAAAGGGCTATTCTTATAACAGACAAAATAGACTTTAAGTCAAAACTGTCACATGAGACAGAAAGGGGCATATGTAGTTGATAAATGGATCAACTCATCACGCGGATCTAATAAATTCAAACACATAGGCACTCAACATTCGAATCCCTAAATATATAAAACAAACATTAACAGATCTGAAGGAAGAAAAGACAGCAATACCCCACCTTCAGCAATGGGTAGATCACGCAAAAGAAAGCCAGTGAGGAAACAGCGTACCTGCACAACCCTACAGACCAAATGGACTTAACAGATACATAACGGTCCATCTCACGGGAGCAAAATGTACATTCTTAAGTGCACAAGGCAGATTCTCTAAGACAGATAAAATGGTATGGCACAAAATAAGTCTTAAACTTAAGACTGAAATCCTATCAAGTACCTTTTCCAACTACAATGGTATGAAACTAGAAATCAATTAACAGGAGAAAAGTCAAAAAACTTACAAATATGTGGAAATTAAACAACACCCTCCTGAATAACCAGTAGGTCAAAGAGGGTATCAAAATGTAAATGAAAACTGCCTTGACACCTACGACTGAAACTTTACGCTGTACACCAGAAATCGACACAACACGGCAAACTGACTTCACTTCAATTGAAAAAAAATGTAAAAAAGAAAAACCTATCTTGAGACAAATAACAGAAATACAACCTACCAAAACCTACAGGAGGCAGGAAAGCAGTACTGCCAGAATGTTCACACACACTAACATTTACACGTTCAAGGTTTCCGGGCATCACAATCCACTGGCCCAAACAGCAAAGCACCCAGATACGCTCCCCTGGGCCAGTGGAGAGCCGCCGTGGCGCCTGGGGGACCACGACACTGTGAAAGTCACACTCACAGTTGGGGAGCAGCTGTATCTTTCTGGGTGATTTATAGCATTTTTTGTTTGGGGCCAAATGTGTAAAACAGACTTTTTCCAAGTCAGTTTTTTTACACTGTATTTTTGGTCCTTGGGGTGTTCTTCTGGCTTTATTTTAATTCCTAGGAAACAGTTCGCTACCTTATAAAAGTTGCAAACATACGACTTTGGAGAACACAGAGCAATAATAATAGAATTTCAAATCGTTTAGCACTTGTGTTACATTTAGGATAATTAAAGTCACACAGAAAAATTCAGATGCAAGACAGTATTGCAGGCAATCACAGCAAGGCCAGTCCAAATTCCTTATCTTTCCTGTGTCTCCACCTCTGGCCCCCAGCTTAACCTCCCGACACCTCTGAATGCCCTTCTGTGCTTCACGCCCCAACATTCCTTTGCCACGCGCCCCCGCTTCACCTGCTTTATTTTCCTCCGTACCATTGAATTTTATTATTCTACATTTCACTTGTTCATTGTTTGTTTTTCTGTTTTCCCCTCATCAGAAGGTAAATTCCATGAAAGTGAGGAACCACATATATATTACTCACTGCTAAGCCCCCGTGTCCACACGGTAACTGGAAGAGTGCATGTGCTTAGCCTGTATATGTAAAGTGTAAAGGACTGATTTCCTACTGGAGATTTATCATGAAAATGTTATATTTATTTGTACATGTTATATAATTATTGATAAATTAATACAAAATGTTTATGATATGTTCAATTTTATCTTCATCCTATTATAATTTCTACAACCTAATAATGTAATAGGAGAATTAATATTTGTGAAGATGAACTTGAGGCACCATAGAAGTTAAAATGATTTCTAAATAACATAAGACTGAATTTGGTTGAGTATTGATTTTGTTTTATAATATGCTAATTATTTAAAATTTCTAAGCATTCGTTTTCTTTAGGTAATTCTCTTTGCTAGATGATTACACTAGCCTAAATATTTATTTCCCAACCATTTAAAATAAATTTATCCTTTTACATCTGATTCTAAGAAGTTTTGAGGCACACAGGTGATTTGAGATGCGGTTTTAATACAGTCTTTGGACTTGAACTGTACAAGCAATTGAACTGAACTGAATTCTAAGTGGAAAATTTCCCGAAAGTATGTTATTACCTTTTCGTATAGTAGGCGTGTCACTGTCTGCAATTAGCTGCAAGCAATCTTGAGTAACTGAAAATCAAAAATATATCATTTTAGTTACATGAATAGAAAGAGTAAGGGAACAAAGAGGGCTGAGATACAAAGCAACAAACCCACACTTCCAGTGACGCCGAATCAGTTATACTTTCTATGTTGCCTATATGCTGTTCCTAAAATTATTTTAGGCAATTTGCCCACAGATTTTTTTTAATAAAACTTGTACTTGAAATACAATATGTATTTGAAATTCTAGTTTAGAAAATCCCTATGTGCTACTGAAGTATAGTAAGAATATTATCATTACGCTTTAGCTTAACTTATTCTAAAATGTTACACCTGCACAGAAAGCAGGTTTAGCCTCTGGCATGTGTTTCCCAGTTCTCTCCAACACACAAGCCAGTTAAACAATCAGATTACTCTGAAATGATTTCTTGTTTAAGAAATCTGTCATTAAACAGTAACTCATCAGTACTGAAAATGCTACTATTAATAATCCTGAAAATAAAAATAATTGTTAACATTTATTGAGCTGACATAAATCCAGGCAACTTCACAAAAGCCCTAAAACTCACATACTGGAAACCACGTCTCGGAAAGCGTAAACAACGCGTCCAGTCCCCAGGGGTGGAAGGTGACAGGGCCAGAGCTTAATCACGCTGCTCCACTCCAGGGCCAAAGCCAGGCTTTTGGTGAAGTATTTTGGACCAGAAAGAGAAAGAGAGCTGCAACATCTTTTTGAGAGCAAATGGAAGATTTCCCTGAGACTGCAGCATGAGTGCAGCTTCTGGGAAGCGCCAATTCACATCACAAATTACACACAGACTACCCCAAAGAACACTCAGAGGAACATGCAATTGTTCTGTTAAATAAAGACAAATGCCTTCAGGTCAAAGCCAGACAGTCACACTGCCTGTAGGAAAAGAAGATGAAGTCGTAAATATCTATGCAAACAGGAGACATAAACATAAATGGGCCTATTTTAAATTAAGAAAATATTGGTTTAGATTGTTTACTATACAGCAAGTATTTTATTCAGCGTTGAAGTAACGCTTTAAAGATATGCTCCTCAACGTATACACGTCAAGAGCTTAACACAGCGGAGACTTCCTGCTTCAGCTGATTAATGGAAAATATGGACTAACAGAGGGCATCATTAGGTGATGTTCTGAGGCTGGGCAAATGCAGAGGCTGCTAAGAATGCTGTCACAGGGAGGGATCACATAAGAAAACCTACTAAGAAATTTCCCTTGAGGACAGCTTGAAGGAAGGAGTAACAAAAAATCCAAGGAGCCAGAGTCTGAAAGGCACAACGTCTAGAGCCGTCATATTAAACCTGCTATTCTGACAAACACTTCTTAAGGAATCATATGCCCAAGGCACCGGCCCGTCAGAGCACGAGAAGCGCTTCTCGTTCCTCTGCACTAAAAAAGGAGGGATGCTGACAAGATCAAAGTCACATTTCCCAATTTCCCGTCTTTCCTCTGTCGTTGCGTGTACGTGCATCTTGTGAAGATTAAGTGAGACGACGCATGTGGAACACTTAGTATATACCCAGCATATAAAAAATGGCAACGTCACTCTTGGCTATTATTAGTAGCAGCACTAGCCTTACTGTACTTTTTTTTTTCATCTCTGCTTCTCTCTCCCTCTTTTTTTTCAGTTGAAGTACAGTCAGTTACCAGGTGTCTGTTTCTGGTGTACAGTACAATGTCCCAGTCATGCATACATATATTCATTTTCATATTCTTTTTCATTAAAGGTTATTGCAATATATTGAAAATAGTTCCCTGTGCTGTACAGAAGAAATTTGTTTTTTATCTATTTTTATATATAGTGGCTAACATTTGCAGATCTCAAATTCCCAAATTTATCCCGTCCTACCCCTTTCCCTCGGTAACTATACGGTTGTTTACTATTATTATTGTTGTTGTTCTTAATAGCATCAAACCAGATAAACTGGAAACATCATGGAGGGGCATTATAAGAGCACAAAGACCAAGAGAGGCTGACAGAGACTGAGGATGTACGAGAAATACTATTTCAATTCACCATCTTTTTCACTGTTTCCGCAAAACTCCTGTAGGACACTTTTGCTATTTAGACAGAAGGGGGTTTACCTAATGAGCGATGCCTCAACACTACCAAACTGATGTGAAAAATCTAAATTTTAATCTCCACAGCCCAGCCGAAACTTGTCCACAACCTACAGGCTGAAAAACCATGGTCTAGTCCATCACATTGTAGCAGAAATCCAACCTTTAGAAGAACATACACTTTGAAGAGAAATGTTTATTCAAGAAATATTTTTCAGGAAAGAAAATGGGCTATTAAAATGACAGTTCAGTAGGAGTGTCAGAGTGACGCTCGCTGACGCTAGAGCTATTCGTTCATCTTCCTTATTCCAGGGAGGGTCGGGAGAGCTTCCAAGGAGACGAGTTCCTGGAGGTAAGAACAGGACCGTCCCTCCTGCTGCCCAGGTCCTGTCCACCCTATCAGTGCCATCTGCCTCTTCAGCGTTCACCCCCTTCTTTTTAGGAAAGTTCATATTAGCAGCTTGTCCCCTGTCTGGTCTTCGAGGACTCCCTTTCTGCTTCAGCACAGATCTGGTCTCAGACAGTGGATTACTGCTCATACAAGCGGGCCACAGAAGAGCGATACTGCTTTTTGATCTCTCCCGGCAGTACAGACATCCAGCCGCAAGAGCTTTGCGACCGCGCAGTCTCATGTAAGAGACGCATCACTGGTAACAGCTGTAATATTCACCGACCGTGTTTGCTTCTCAGATGGTCTTTCACACGCCCTTCCCTCTGCTGCAGTTGAGGGGAATCACACAAGAGTTTGAGACTAGTTTATCTTTTTAACCAAGGAAGGCAGTAGCACTAAAACCTTTCTTTGCTGATGAGCGGGTACATATATATGTAATATATACATACACATGTATAATACATGTAATATATGTGGTATATTACACATATACCTATATATTATTATATAATATATAATATACAGCAGGGACAAGCAGTTTGGTGACTTCTGTTAAGCTTCTTGTTGGTAACTTATGAAAACAGTAAGAGGTGAGAGGGTTTAAAAGACCTTCTAGAGAGCCAGGTTGAGAAGTCTGCATTTGATCTACTAGAAAATAGAAAAAATATTAGGAATCTGAATCCTGAGGGGCTTGCCTGATACACGCCGGGCTTGGGCAGGATCACACGCTTGTCTGTGTGTAGAATCAGTTGCCGTAAAGGGAGAGTGAAAGCAAAGGGTCGCTGTTGACTGGTGATAAATACAACACGTGGATGATCTGGTCTAAAATGCAATGGTATCAGTGGAGCAGCCAAGATAAACTGTGAAGAAAAATTTTCAAGTTTCTGACTAATGAGTATATGTGTTTGAAAAAGAATTAAAAACTAATAATGGGGAAGGCCAGAGCTCAGCGGTAGAGCACATGCTTAATTAGCACGCACAAGGTCCTGGGTTCAACCCCCAGGACCTCCATTAAAAAGCAAAACTAATGCTAAAAACCAGTTTTCAATTCAGAAAATTGAATTCAGAAAGATGGCAGCTCTATAATGGCCCTGGGGAAGTTAAAAAGGTTAAAGAAGGGTGCTGACTTTTTTTGGAGAGCTTGGAATGGAGTTGATAAAATAAAATAGGCTAACTGTAACTGACAGGAGTAAAGAAATCTACTGAATTGAGGACTTTCTACGTGTGTATGTGCAGAGAAAGAGTCTTAGCATTAACTGGACACTGTCATGTACCACTCATAACGTACTCATGTTGTATGTCTGGGGGACTCAGGTAATCATTCGAACATCTTCTTAATTAAAAAAAGTCTTTAGAAGTCTAAAATGCTCTTGGAACTTACGTACAAAGGGAACGTAAAACAGTCCCAACTGATGACAATGAAGAGGCCTGATGACATCGCACTCAGTGAGCCGGGGGAGACAGGCACCCCTCGGAGGTAGCTCCGAGGCACCTGTCAAGGCGGCCACGCACCTGTTCTCCAGCAGGTGTGTGCCTGGGAAGCCCTTGCAGCTGTCACAGGGGGACAGGGACAAAGATATCTATCACAGCACTGTTTGTAATAATGAAAAACATTTCATGTACTGAATAAATGAAACATTCCATTCATAAAGTGAGTGAACGAAGTGTATTTCACATAATGAATGAATGGAATGGCAGCCCTTTGCATAGCCTCATAAGCACTAAGAGTAAAATAACAAAAACAAAAAACAAAAAACATCATTTTCATCTAATGTTTAATCTTACAGTTGATCAAGTATTTTAATTCCCTCAATGTGTTTCCTTGCACATAAAACCAAATCTACCTGCACAGCCTCATGAACTCTCCCCTCCTGGCCCCTGCGGTAAACACTCCTTCTCAGAACAGGTCATCTTTCTGCTTCCAAACCCTGTATTTGCCATTTTCTCCAGCTAAATGTCCTCACCTCTCCAACTGGTGAAACGTCATTCACGCTTCAGGGCTCAGGTCAGATATCAAATCCTTCCCTGATCCTTCTGGCTAAATAACTGATGTCACTATACTTCATAATACGTCACTGCAATACATGTCCCTGTGTGTGTGTGTATGTACCAACGGTTCCCGTAACCGTCAGCCTCCATAGACTGTGAGTCACTTCACGTGAAGGATCATCATTTTTACAAATCTGCAGTGTCTGGTTTACAGCACACTAAAAGAAAAAAATCTGTGGCACAAATTAGAAAACAGACATCATAACAAATCCAGCCTTTTCCATGAAATTCTTAAAAGCCCCGTCCTGACGTCCCAGTTTTTAATACATGTTAAATCAAATTAAATTCAGTGTTTTAAGGAAAATCGATTCCATCTTAAAAAAAAAAAAGCCTACTTCCACAGCATCTGGACTCTGTAGCAATAAATCTTTGAGTCCATGGGTGAGGAAAGCATTCTGCATAACGAATAATCCTCAGTCATAAGGTTTTGAAATCTCATCCATAGAACCTCAGCATGCTAGAAAAATTCTTAAAGTGAATGGTTGTGTACTCTTTTTCTAAAATGTCTTACTCTTTATTTCCCAGAAGCAGCCCTAGAGCCATCCATCTGCCTCCAGCAGGCTGGGAGGGTTGGGGAGGGGAAGGGGTGGGAGGGCAGCAGGGGAGGGAGGGGAGAGGAGAGCCTGCACTTCAACCCATCAACACTTGGAAAAACCCCCAAATTGAAAAAAGTAAAGGCTAATGCCAAGGTGTCGGCATGGGGGGTGTACCTCCTGCCTACATTACTAAGGTCTCTTCGTGTATTTTTCTATTCCCTATTATGTTACTGTTCCCATACCCTGGGGTACACTCTCCTCTCACCCTAATCTACTCAGTCTTTAAGACCCAGCTCAGCTCTTCCCGACTGTGGTCCACTTAATCTTTCAGTCTGTGACCCCCACTACGAACACCCTGAGATTCTGTAACAAGCTGTCCCGCTCGCCGGTGATGTTGTTAATTACAGTCTGGGCCTCTCCAGGATCCAATCGTTCTTCTCAAATCTGGTGTCCTACTTGAACGTTAAGTACATACAGCTCACGTAATCAAATAAACTTAGAATTTATAGTCATAGATAATCAGTTCAAACCTTACTTCTCAAACAGATCAGCTGTTTAATCATGATTGACACTTAATTTTGAAAGACTTTTTCTTACCTGCATGATGAAAACGACAGTATCTATTTCACAGTGTCGAGGGAAGTCATCATTCACACGTGCTTTGTCAAGGTGAAGGCGCTTGCTATTTTTAATTTTTATTTCAGTGTCTTAAAATTTATACTAGTTCCGTTTAATGTCTCCAACTCAATATTCAGCTTGCTGGGAGGAGGGACTGACTACGTCTGGGCTTCAAGTCTCTCATCTAAAATGAAGATGCTAACGGCAACACTGTAGGCTTGTTAAGAGAGCAAATGATCTCACGGGTCCGTGGGACCCAGCCAGGCGTTTTCACACGGACCGCATTCAGTAAGTTCATCTCTCTCTCTCCCCTTCTCTGTATGTTCTGGAAAGCCTACCTCACAGCTTTGCAGCAGTGGCTGTTTCCTCTATTTTGAGAAACATGTGCTTCTTCTGTAACTCCTCAGAAATGGGAATACTTTTTAGAAGAAAACCCCCCACAACAAAAGTACGGCTGCCCAGTGCAGTTCCTGTGAGTAGGACTTGACCTATAAAAAGCATAATTAAACCTTAAAACTAGTATCACCCATCCCCATAGAACTGTTGATAAGAATGCATCCCTCAACACTATGAATTTATTCTTAAAATACCTACGCATGTCTGCAACTTTTTAAGGCTGAAAGTATAAGGAATTATGAAGCTTTCAGGGGGTAGGTAGAAAGACTTACCTGGCCTCCCTATTTAAGTGTCCTGGTCCCCCTCCTCACCCTTCATGCTGCTGATTCTCTTAACTTTGCCCTCACTTTTTTCACTTCTCCAATGTACTTGCCATTTTCTAGTATTATAATAAACTCACTAATTGTGTTTATTGATTATTTTCATGGCTTTTCACCTCACTGCAATGTAATTTCCAATGGGCAGGAAACTCTTCTGTCTCTTCTCTTTTCTAATCAACACCCAACAACTGGAACCCTGCTCGGAACCGCGTAGGCTGGGGAAGGCTGGAAGGGATGCAGTACCCCTTCTGGATGCACTGGCTGACTTGCTTCCTGGGCCTTCTGTTTCCCAAAACTTTAAACTTGATAAGAACAGGGTTCAGAGATGTGGTTGTCAGGTCACTATTTCCATTTTAAATACTTTTGTGGAAACTGAACAGAAGCCAGCTCTTGCAACACTGAAAAGAAGCCTCTCGTTATTAAAGCAGGGAAAAGAAAAAAGCACGCAGGGAAGATTCTGGTCAAAGATCACCATGACAGCAGCCAGCTGTTTCTGTTCTAGGAAGGAACACGCCCTTGCTGGGTAAGAGGCTGCAGTCAGCCTCATCTGGGGACAAACTGGACGGTTGAGTTATACGCTGCTTGCTTTCAATGCCCGTTTTTACAGCCTCGTAACCAACGGAGGAGCCAGAAATGTCGATGAAGCAAAGACTGGACGTTACAGACCCCTCAGACATCCCATCTTTTCTTGCAAAGGAGCTGGACTATGGATTTCAAGAAAGAAGACTCAAGAAGAGTATTGATACTTTTATGTTTAACAATAAAATTGTTCACCCCAGTGAAATGCATAAGTTTCAATATGAGCTGTTAATTTCTGTGCATTATATTCAAAACACTGATTTAAAAAAATATTAAACACACTGTGGCGTCCTGGATGGTTCCTGGAACATTAAAAGGCATTAGCGTAAAAGCTGGTGAAATTCAAAGAAAGTCTGGAGTTCAGTTATTAGTTAAATCCCAGTGTTGGTCTCCTAGTTGGGACAAAGGTACCCTAGTGATGTAAGGTGCTGACATTAGGGGAAATTGGATGAGGGGGGTTATGGTAACTCACTGCACTATCATTGTAACTTTTCTATAATTCTAAAGTAATTCCAGACTAAAACAATTATTTTAAAGTGGAGAAAAATAAGCAGCTCATACAGCTCAATGTAAAAAAACCCAAACAACCCAATCCAGAAATGGGCAGAAGACCTAAACAGACATCTCTCCAATGAAGACATCCAGATGGCCAACAGGCACATGAAAAGATGCTCAACATCACTAATCATTTGAGAAATGCAAATCAAAACTACAGTGAGGTACCACCTCACACCAGTCAGCATGGCCATCATCGAAAGTCTACAAATAAGAAATGCTGGACATGGTGTGGAGAAAAGGTAACCCTTCTACACTGTAGGAATGTAAACTGGTGTAGCCACTATGGAGAACAGCAAGGAGGTTGCTTAAAAAAACTAAAAATAGAGTAACAACCCAGCAGTTCCACTCCTGGGCATATATCTGGAGAAAATTCTAATTCAAAAAGATATATGTACCCCAATATTCATAGCAACATGTTTTACCATAGTTAAGACATGGAAGCAACCTCAATGTCCATCAACAGATTAATGGGAAAAGAAAACGTGTTGTATACACACACACACACACACACACACATACACACACACACACACACACACACACACACACACACACAATGGAATACTACTTAGCCATAAAAAGGAGTGAAATAATGTCATTTGCAGCAACACTGATGGACTTAGAAATTATCATACTAAGTGAAGTCAGTCAGACAGAGAAGGACAAATATATGATGTCACTTATATGTAGAATTTAAAAAAATGACACAAACTTATTTACAAAACAGAAAGAGACTCAGACAGAAAACAAACATCGTTACTTGGGGGAAGGGAGTGGGGGAGCAAACTGGGAGTTTGGGATTGGCAGATATAAACTACTATATACAGAATAGATTAACAATAAGGTCCTACTGTGTAGCACAGGGAACTATGTTCAACGGCTTGTAGTAACCTATAATGAAAAAGAGTATGTATACATATATATATATATACAACTGAATCACTATGCTGTACGCTAGAAACTAATACAACATGTAAATCAACCATAATTCAGTTTTTTTAAATGGAGAAAAATAATTTAAAGTAGATTGGTCAGAATCTTACAAGAAATATTTGAAAGATAAAATATGGGCAAGTTTTCCTGCTCTTGTTTTTCTATTTCTTTGAATTGCTCCTGCCTTCACCACTATTTTTATTATTATAATTGAGAGAAGAATAATAAACATTACTAATAAAAAATAATTGTTGTCTTTCTATCACCTAAAACATGGATTTCTGATAACTTTTCAATTCTCTACTGCATAACAAGGGAGAAAATAACAAGGACACCTGATTTTATTAATAAACTGTTTCATTTTGGTAGGAACCCATTTGAAAGAATTCACTTTCTTGGTAACTTTGAAGATGTTTACCTTTAGGTTTCTGAAATTAACAGAATTATAGTTAAGTATGGGTTCAAAACATGGGTCACCATGACTGCGTTTGTGAAGAAACTTTCACGTGTAGTATTTTCAGAGCTGTATCACTTTAGTTCTTTTTTTTTTTTAATTGGGTATATCTCCAAATACACTGATGGGCTTAAAAGTGAATTTCTATCATGAGCCATTTGGCAATTTTAATCCTGGATTTCCCCACATTTCTATTTGTAATACCATAATCAGGAATTATCTTCTGAAACACACGAAACTTACTAAGACTTTCATCTGAAACAATACAATTAAGGAAAGCAAGACTGGAGCCCTAGTAGCAAACTCTAGAGCCAAGTAAAAGCACCATTTACCCCAGGGGCCCTGCAAGGTAACAGTCCATGTGGGCGGGGTGCTGGTGGCGATGTCTGCCCTTGTCTAGGGCTGTTCAGCTTGTGAGTTTCACCAACCTGTGTCCCAAAGACACGTGCCCTTTTCTGTATACAAATAATACTTCATTAAAATAAAAAAAATTAAATTAAATTGGAAATTCATTAAATTATAGGGAAAGAGGCTGCTGAATGTGGGAGCTTCTCTATGACTTGTGCCTCTACCTGAGGTGCCAGGAGGGTCTGAGGCAAAGGGTTTGCAGACCATCCCTGTGACTCTGACCCTGTAATCTGACTCATTCTTTGGTTACTCAGCTGTTATAAATGTCAAGTTAAAAAAAATTTCATAAGATGGCCTTTGATCAAAACCTGACAAATGAAAAAATAAGGGAAAATCCCTCCTTTGCCCAAAACAGTGCCAAATCTCTCTATCTTACATGATATTGAGCCCCAAGTTGATCAACGCATACTCAGAGAATACCCACAGTGCACCTGCCGTGACGACATACAGAAGGAGAAACAGGACCAGACCACAGCAGCTCCTCTTTAGTTGCACAGACGGGATATACACAAATGAAGAAAAGGCAGCCTCCCTAGGCTGTACCACATGTAACGCGCCCCAAACCCTGACGCGCTGGGCTTGCTGCGCGCTGGGGAGGTCAAGCCTTCCAGTCCCGCATACTGGGATCTACTTACAAATTTGAAATAGACACAATAAACCCGAGGTGCCTGGTGAAATTGGGGCAGTGTTTATGGAAAAATAAGAATGGGTAACATTCTGCTGTGTTATTTAGCAATATTTAGCTAGGAAACTTTTTGACACAGTTCTAAGATGTGGCCTGCTGACACTGAAGAGTATATGTAGAAAGCAGAGTATTCCAGAAAAAAAATCTAGCATGCTATGATGATTCTGCTAGTATAAATCCACTAAGTATATTGATGTGGCTTAAAAATAAGTGTGAGATCAAATACTGTATCATTTACTGAAAACTCTATTCATCTTTTAATAGTTTAACAAGCTATTTGTAAACACTGAGACTCCAAACTAGCGAAAAAAAAAAAGGACCTTTTAAAATTAACTATAAAAGAAGAGTGAAACCTATATAAGGAAAACTTGTCTTACTGTGAAATTTAAAATTCTATATTTAATAGAGATATTAAAAAGTCTTGAACATACAAATTAAACAGTGTGAAAATTCATTGTCTTCTTCAGAGTTAAGCTTTCATAAAACTCCAACAAAAACATGTATACACATATATAGAAAATTCATAAATCAGAAGAGAAACCAACACTTTGCAAGTAAAAGGGACAACCTATGGCTTCTGAGTTTTACTTAAAATAAATCACAGTAATTGGAATGGAAACAAACACAGAAGAAAGTTGCAGAGATTCAAACTGCATAGCATTTCCTCAATTCCAAAAAAGGACTCTACCAAACAGAAAGCAAACAAAAATCATGGCATCTTAAGACAATTTTCTGGGTATATATTAATTTTGGAGTAGTGCTAAACAGAATACATTTTCCCTGCACAGAAGGATAGTGTTTAAAGCAACATTCAGGCCAATTTCATCGACAAAGAAGAGCTGATATTATATTACCTGTCACTAAGGTTCTCATCTTCAAACCTTTCATCTCTGATCTATGAATGTTGAGGGTATACGGAGAGAGAGATATAGAGATACAGCACTAAGTACTATGCATACATTTATATACTGTGTATCTGTACCCATGTATACCACAAATACATATATATATGCCATATATGTACTACATTAAAGGTCTATAACAATCTGAGACAAGCCATGATAATGGCAACAGTGATCACATCTGGGCTACGGAAACTGGGTAAATTTTGATTTACTGGTTAGAATTTTCTGCTGTTCTCCAAACTTTCTAAAAATTGCAAATTATTTGGGGAACATTTTTTGTTAGTATACAATTTTTGGATGCCATGGAAACACAAATAGGAAAAAAATACGCACATGCAAGAAAATTTTTAAATATTAATAGAGGATATTTTGGAGAAGTGGGACTCAGGGAGTTATTGATTTCTTACTCAATTCTTTTCTTCTTAAATCTGATGTAATGAGTCTACATACTCTTTGGAATGGTAAAGTTAGGGTTCATTTTTAATACTGCTATTTAGAGGCAAGGGAACTCTCACAGAAAAGGTTGAAGAAGACTGAGGTATCACCCTACTGGATATGGAAGCTCATTATATTACAAAATTACTTTACATATTTTATTTAATACAGATAAATAGGGTAATAAATCAATGAAAAATAGTCTCAAAATAGATTCAACTATATGTAAGGAACTTAATATAATGCAGTTAGCTTTCCAACATAAATGAGTTAGTAAGAATCATTTAATTGACTTGGCTGAGATATTCTGCAGCAGTTTGGGAAGAAGAAAGAAAAGAAAGGGAAAGTTTAGGCTAGTCTAACATGACCTACCGAAATAAACCCCAGAAGTAACGCGTTAAATACCAAACTACAAACTAAACTATAAAAAAGTCAGAATAGCAGAGAAAAGAACAGACTATTTAAGAGATTATTAACAAATACATTTTAGCTTTGATGTGTTAGAGAAAATCAAAAGAAAAAGTGTATCATGGTAAAATATACCGATGAAAAACTCTGTACATGTTTTTTAAAAAACAGCAAAATACTGTGATAATATTTACATCAAAATTTTGATAAACAAAATGTCTAATGTGGAGTTTACTGAAAATGATTTTAAAAATAGGACAAATGAGGGAAGTCGTATATAAAAATTAGCAGAAGATAAAATTGGAAGTTATCAAAATACATAGAAAGTAGTTAATTCTTAATTTGTAAGACAGCAACAAATTAAATCACAGGCTTTACAACTACCAAATTAGCCAAAATAAATCTTTAAAGATAAAATGCTGTAAGGATGTGGAGAACCTTTACTCTGCATTTCTGATTGCAAACATTTATAATTCCTTCTGAAAGCAGGATGGCAGCAGGTAGCAAGGGTGAGAAAGCTGCTCATCCTCTGGCTCAGACATTCCAACTACGGAATCTACATTGAATATATGTATACAATTCCTCAGAAAGAATGAGAGCTGCACAAAAATTGGGCATGTTTGATAATAGCCCCCCAAAAACCAAAATTGGAAATGATCATGATAAATGACTGTGTGATAAATTAATACAGATGTGTGAGAATTACTTAGAAATAAAGAAAGTGCATATTGTGCAAGAAGTGAACACAAATATATACTACAGTACATATGCTAGATTTTTTCAATTATGTAGAAAATACAGATGATAAAATGCACAGTATGAAAATAATTGATATCTCTAAAGTATAGTGAAAATATGAGTGTTTCCAAGTTTTACAATGTTTCAACCAAACTGTCTCTGATACTTGGCACAAAGATATGATAACCAGATACAAAATTTATGGTTTACAAAACAAAGAATTTTTTTTCATGAATAAGGCACTTAGTGAAAAACAAGCTTACTGAAGGAGCACCGTGTATGTGTGTGAGAGAGAGACAGAGCACCCAGTCTGCCTGTCTCTCATGAACTTCTCTTCAGAAATACAAACACGTGTAAGTAATTACACGTGATCACGGCCCCACGGTCACCGAGAAGGTGAGAGGACACAGGAGACATGATGCTCCCTGTTCCAGTATAAGCCTGCCTGGCACCTTCTAAGGCCACAGAAATGTTCCTTTAATACAAAAGGAAACAGCTCCAAGGACGTGTTAAATTGCAATACTGGCAAATGCAATGCAAATGCTCTCTTTCATCCCTGGAGTGAAGGCACTGGAGCTGAACGTTCTGGGAGATCCCACCAAATCTGAGGTTTCAGAGATCCACACAGCTCTGTGGAACAAGTGAGCACGAAGAAAGGCAGATAAGGCAGAAATCACTAAAGAAGTATTACAAGAAGATTATAAACGTGTGGACCTCCTGCAAAAGCGTACCTTGGAGAAAAGCTTTAAAATCAGTGTGTGTATGTGAAATACATTAAAAAAAATAAAAAAGATACAAAATAAAGCACAAACATGCACCTGCTCCCACAGTGACCTCCACGTGGTTTCACAGCAGTTACGCCCCCGCAGGAGACGTCGTCTTTGGCTGCCCTCCCCTGACCAGGTTCACGAAATCTCAGTCTGCACTAGGACTGGTGCTTCTTTCCTGGGGTGACGGAGGATGTTCCTGACACAGGACTGAGGGGGAGTGTGAGCTCCTTTCCCCACCTCTACTGCTTAAGCTGCCACACACAAAACAATACCTCTATCCACAAAATCTGCTCATGGGAGGCCAAACATTCTGTCAGCCTATCACACCGGCCAAAGCTCAGCTTTGGAACCGGGCAGACAGAAGACCATTCACAAGGAGAGCGCGCCGGGCGATGCAGTCAGTGTAGGACGCCGAGGAACACAGACAGCAGGAAATGATCCGCTGTCACTCAGGCTAAAAGCCCCAGTCTGCACAGTTCAAGCAGGGAAACGGAGCCCCCCTGGCTGGGACGGTAAGTCTCGGTTTCCAGGTTCTGTTCAGCTCCCCTCTCCCAAACCCGATGCTCTCGTCCACACCTATGAACGGGGATCCCTGACTCCTGAAGGCTTCTGTGCCCCAAATGTACCTGTTTCTTCTGCATCCTGGGCGGCACGTTTATCCCTGCCGCTCCGACTGGAGTTGTTCTCTCCCGGAGCTGGTGGGGCCAGGATCGCCTGTGAAGAGATAAGCCCCAGGTTACTGGAAGGACGTCGGGTGGGGGGACCCCAGTGCCCAGCCGGGGCTGTGGCTGCTGCAGACTCACTTTCAGGGCAGAGGTGGTGAGGGGCGCCTCCCGCGGGGCGGCCCTGGGGACCGCAGCTCCTGCCTGGAGTGGGGCTGGCAGCTCCCCCCACCGCTGGTCCCGCAGTTCAGCCCGGAGGCGCCCCAGCTCCTCCTGCAGGGAGACCACCCGGCAGAAAGACAGCACCGTGAGGCAGCAGGACAGCAGGGCCAGCAGCAGGGTCACGGCCAGCAGCTTCCCATCTTTGGAGAAGCAGCCAGAGGGGCTTTCCTTCTGGGGGAGGATGGAGACTGTCTCCTCCAGTTTCATTTCTTCTCTTCTCTTAAGGCAAGGAGGAAGGCGTGCCGGCTCCCCTCTGGACTCATCCATTTCCCTCCTTGAACTTTGCAGGTTCGGACCTTCAGCATAAGTGACCACAGAGAATGGATCATTTCCTGTTATCTGCGTTTGCTGGTGCCCTACACTGACTACACAGCCCGGCCGCCCGGCGCTCGCCCTCAGGAGAGTTCTCCTGAGTTCTCCTCTCCCTGCCGGGCTGCATCTCTGTCCCTACTGCAAGGATAGGTCTTCCTGGCATTCGCCCTTCTATCTGATTGCTCAATCGGCCTTCCTCATTTCACTTTCAGTTTTTGTAAGAATTTCAATGGCATCTCAAAACACTCATGCACAAACGGGCCCCTTCAATCTACTGGTTGGAAGGAACTGGGGGTCTGACCCAGTGCACTTCAGAGAACTTTGCAGATATGGAGGTGTTTGTTTAAGGGGCTCCCCCTCAGGGACTGGGAGGGAACTGGGTCCGCTTTGGGGCCATGTGGCTTTGCAGAGAAGTAAGGAAGGGACATTAAAGTTCCTGCTGGCGTAATAAAAATAATTAATGTGAAGGTCAGATAAGCTAAGTCCTTTAGCAGTGAACTGTGCTTAGCTGGAGAGATTTATGAACAGTCTTGAAGGAGGAAATAAAATGAAGTGTCCTCAAAGGAGGCACAGAAGTCCGCTGGGACTATTTGCCTCATTTTCCTCTTCACAGTGTGATAAAAAGAAGGCGACTAAATGTTGGAGACCTACTTGGATTAGATGGTCTGCTCGTGGGAGCCTCTGCATGAGCGCTGATGCATCTCGAAGGGCAATCTGCTCCATCTCCTTCCTTCTGAGACCCCTACAGGGGAGTCAGCCACCCAGGATGCCCAGTCCTGAGGAGTGGTCCCACCTCTGCTGTCCCCACTTCTGGGGCTCGGGCTGACTCTGTCTGGGGGGAATCGGCCTTATCTCAGCTCCCGATGCCCGAATCCTGCCACTAACTGCTCTTCCCTGAAGCAGCTTATCTGCGAGTCGCGCTAGGTTGACCCCGCCCCAGTCTAACGTGTATCCGGCACAGCCTGACTTGAGCCGGAGGGACTTGCGTCAAGTCTCCATTGTTGGACGCGATGTGGTTGTGAGGACACCCATCCCACCTCGCCCGATGGCTGGCTCCTGGCCGGTGCCGGGGTTCCGGCCGCCCTGACCCCAGCACGCACACATCACTAAGGAGCTGCAGGCCAGCAAAGGGTCCTGAGCACCCACCAGGCCGGCCAGCACCGCCGCCCTGTGTGCTAAGACGGCCCTATCCCACCCACACTGCTCTGCTGCCCTCAGAGAGGAAGCTGCAGAAATAACCTGAGTGAGGGCACGGCCCCAGAGCCCGGTGCAAGTCCCGGCCCCCTCAGTCACCTTCCTGGGGCAAACCCGCAGCCTCTCTCTGCCTCAGCATCCTCATCGGTTAGATGGGCGTTCACCGTCCCCGAGAACCGCGGTGAGGCTCACAGAAATGCAGGACAAGCTTCAGATGCTTGCATCTGTCATTCATTTCCATTTCCATTCATTCCACTCATTCACTATGTGAAATACATTTCATTCATTCATTTATTCAGTAAGTGAACTATTTTTCATTATTACAAACAGTACCGCCATAGACATCTCTGTCCCTGTCCCCCCATGACAGCTGCAGGGTTCCCAGGCACACACCTGCTGGAGAACAGGCGCGTGGTCACCTTGATCAGGTGCCTCCAAACTACCTCCGAGGGGTGCCTGATCTCCCATCTCACTAAGTGTGATGTCACCAGACATTCCTTTTTACCTACTGGGATGGTTATTTATTTTTTCCTTTGTATGTGTAAGTTCTAAGACCACTTTAGACTTTCAAAATCTTCTTTTAAAGTAAAAAACTGTTCGAATGATTACGTGGGTCCCCTGCCTGTTCTGTAATCTCTCGGGTGGAATTTTTCTTCTATAAGTGGGTGTGCAAACTCCTGTGTGTGGTACAAGCCTTTTGTCAGAGTCCTTGTTTCCAGACCCCTCAGGATGACACGTACCAGATAATATTTCAATTTTTAAAAAAGGATTCGTTTGGGGAAGACTGTCCAACCGAAAGTAAGTGAAACTTGCTCCGATGATACGTGTGTGTATATATTCACAGAGAAATAAAAGAATCCAAGATGGTGCTAGAAACCAGCTCGTTTCTTTGTTCAGCCTGGACATCTGCAGTCACTGCTGCTTTCTGTGAACAGACCTTCCACTTCTTCGTTTCTTAATTGTAGACTCCATTTCCGATGTTGCGTTAGTTTCTGGTGCACAGCACAGTGATTCGGTTATACGTGTACAAACACACATACGCTTTTTCTGATTCTTTTCCATCATAGGTTACTACAGGACACTGAATGTGGTTCCCTGTGCTGTACAGTAGGACCCTGTTTATCTGTTTTATATCGAGTAGTGTGTATCTGCTAATCACCAACTCCTAGTTTATCCCTTCCCCCCTTTCCCCTTTGGTGACCGTAAGTTTGTTTTCTGTGTCTGGGAGTCTCTCCTCTCCGTGTTCTGCTGTAAAAGCTCTACAGAGAAAGGAAATGGTTTGCTTTTGGGAATTACTTCTGCCTTCATTGCTCTACTGGGAGAGCGCTGAGCAGTCTGCCTGCCTGCGGCCACTTAGGAACAAGGAGCCGGGTTTGCATCAAGCAGGGGGCACCCCAAGCGGAGAGGGCTGGCACTTCATCCATGAAAGGCCACAGGCCTTGCCGCCACCCCCGGCCACCACCACAGGCTTGTCTCCACCTCCCCTGCACAGTTCAGCACCTCTGAAGACAGGGAGAAAACCAAGCAGCATTTATGTGCCCTTGAATTTCTTATTAGAGGAACAAAAGGAAGTTATTCCTCCATAAATCAAAGATCCGTTTCCTGCAGAGGAAGTGGGTTGATGATAGATGTAACTGAAATTCTGTTCCACAAATGGCAGGTCCATATGCATCGCCTAGCTGGCCACACTCCCGTGTCCTCAGGGCTGCGTCTGAGCCAGGTTCTCCGTCGGATTCAGCAACTTTTCATCCTCTTCCTTGTCTCCACTGGCGCGCTGAACATTCTGCAGCAGAGCTAAAACTGCCTTAATACACAAAGTGAGCGCCGTGGTCGTCGTCCCGCCCACTCCGGAGAGGGCAGCTGGGAGCCTGTGGGGGTGCATCTGAAAGGAGTTTCTTTCAGTGATGAGTTCATCTGATGGACTGAGGCACAGCATAAAGCAAACATCTGCTCTTTGACCACTGGTTTCTTATACCGACAAGCTCCAAAATAGTCAGAAAGCTGAACTTCTGGCTTAACAATCCTATGAAGAATTGGCTGGTTTGGGAAATCTCTCCTATATTCATTTCTCTGACCAAAAAAAAAAAAAAAGTGTCTTTCTTGAGGATTGCACTGCGCCAGCATGGAGACGATGGCTCTTCCAGCTTTGCAGATCTGCCTCAAAACAGCTAGGTAAAACTGGCGTCCGAAAGTGCTCAGAAATGGACAATAGTTTGATGCAAATAATCATTCCCTTTCAGAAAAAAATCATGTCGTTTTCTGGTAGAAATATATACATGCAGTCAGTTGCTATTACAGTTACAGTGAAACTTGATTTGGAAGGCCTAAGTGCCAGTCATTCTGTAATTTAACCATGAAGTAATGGTATGTTTTTTGAAATAGGCAACTCCGGTCATTTCTTATACAACAAATACTGGCAATGCTGATTTCTGTTTCTTAGTTATTTCCAAAGAGAAGTGTGTATGAACTTGCTGGAGCTTACTTTTTGTCACTTTTGGGGAAAAAAATCCAGTTTTGTAAGAACTCAGACTCATTCGTGAATGAGTCATCAGTTTGTAGTGTGACTCGTTTCAGATTGAATGCTCTTGAACAAGTGTTCATTAAGTGTGTTTTTAAGAAATTTGTTCACTTCAATACTATTTTCAGCTAGAGTGCAATTCAGTTTGTTATTCTTTCCTTTTATAATACTTACAAGAATATTTTCAACAATTTTAAGATGAGTATGTGTCCATCAATGTGATCGTCTATTTTATATACACCAGTCAATTTTTCTATGTTACATGCCTGGCACCCAGAATACACACTGACACACAGGGAACATTCAAGTAATACCTGGTCAGATTCAACCACCCCCAAAATACTGGAGAAATGACGACTTCTATCCATGCAGGAATTATCATTTATGCAATTTTCTCTGTCTTCAAACACTTAATAAAGCAGAGCTTGTAAACCTTTTTAGTAATTTATTTGAACTTGTGCTTATTAAATGTGAGAAGTAAAACAATGTGGGTCGGGTGTACAGGCTCTGAAGTCAAGACACATCCGTACGCCACATTTGGCTTTACCCTCTTAACAGCCTCTTTCCTGCCCCAAACCTAGACCCTGATTTTGTTCAGACGTCCACCTTGGCGGCCTGCTGACCAGTTGCACACATACATCCTGCAGTGCGGACCTGGTGACTCCACCCGCATCCACAATGACGGCTGAAAGTAGACGGAGGAGAACAGTTTCTAACAATCAGATGTGGGGGAGCTCCTTGGGGGGCTCATGAGAAAGAGCCTATCATCTTTAAAGGGAAATAAAACAAGACACTCTTCCTGCTCTGTCGTGCATCCAGACAGGATGTCCTAGAATTGCTGGCTGCCCACCCACTGCTGTGCTGTCCGGGCCGACAGGTGCAGGGTAGATCAGGGTCCCGAAGAAGACCGGGGTCTCTGGCTGTGCCCTCGGGCTGCTATGTGAACCCACTCCGTGCTCCCCCTTAGGGGGCTTCTTACGCTGGGTAATACTTTTTCCTTACCCTGCAAGCCAATTTGAGACAAAATTAGATGCTAATGCCCTCAAAGAAATCCTAACTAATTCTGCTGGCATGAGGATATGTTTATTCCTACAATCAAAGAACTTTGTATAGAACCGTTTCAAGTGTTCTTCCAGAATTTTCCCTAATGTCCACATTTTAAAACCTACAGTGCGAAGAGAGAAGGTTGGCACCTATCGCTAGAAAAACTAGTTTATTCATGAAGAAAGGTCTTATTCGTGAAGAAAGGTCTTCCTACTCTAAAGCTACCTTGTGGTAACTCCAGTAATACAGCAGAGTGAGGAAATCTGAGAAAACAGCATCTTTAAAAGTGCTGTTATGTGGTGGCGTGTTGAATGGATCTGTCTTTTCCATGTGGAACCAGAATATATTGTCACCTCTTTCAGAAAGGAAAATACAAAATCAGAATTGAGGGCTACTGCTTAAGGAAGGAATTACCTCCAATTAGAGGAAAATCAGGATATTCTAAGAGAAATGCAGGGCGAACCCCTCTCTCTCCTCCCTACAGGCTCGGACTCGGCCATCCTTCCTGAGCCAAACTGCAGAGAAACTGGAGGCAGATGGGTGTTAGCACGACCCTGGGCTCCGATAGCGCCCTAGACAGAAAAAAAAAGGGATCCAAGGCCCTTCCCCTCAGAGCAAGGCCTGACAATACTGAATCTGAGACTGGAGTCTCCGTGGGTCTCGGAATAAATGGGAGAGCAGAAGTCTGCGGACCCCGGGTGGGCTTTGCCATCAGCCCCGCGTGACTGTGCCGCGGTGCTTGACCTTGAGAGGACCTGAGGAACAAGGTGAGCGGGGTCAGTGCGCCGTCCCCGAGCTGGGAAAATGGAAGCAGACAAAGGGAACAGAAGTCTCCCCCAAATGAGAATGCCTCCTCGGGAGACTGTGCGCTTTCCTGCTGATACAAAGCCGGCCTCTCTGGATGGAGACGTTTTGACTTCCTACCAGCTGAGCCCTTGAAGAAAACTGATGAGACGCCTAGGAGAGGCGAGCAGGGCCACAGAGAGGAGAGGACACAGAAGTCCTCCTGCACAGACACCCAACAGAGGTGACAGTGGCAACTAGAATCTTAAAAATTAATAGAAAATCCAGTTGCAGGAAACTTTCATAGAAACTAAAAAACATGCCCATAAATTTTCCAATTAAACTGCTTAATGGATGCACTGAGGGAAAGGACGGTGACTCCGGAGCTCTGAGTTACTGGCCTGCCGGCTTAAGTGCAAGGAAAACCTCAAAACACAGAGTAGAGACCTGACCCGTAAAACACAGGAGACGTGAAGGGCAGGGGGTGCGGGTGGGGGAGGGGAGAACAGATTAAAAGATTTAAAAACCTGGAGAAGGAAAAAAAAAAAAAAAAACACCTTTCTTAATCTATGAAAAACACAAAACTATAGTCTGAAAGGGCTCCCCCAGTGGAAATTCAGAAAAACAGACCCAAGCAAGACCTGATGAAATTCCTAAACGTAGCAAAAATGTGTGGGACACGTGGAAAATAAACACACTGAAGTTCCTGAGATGGATTTAAGTCTACTTTTACAAGGAAAATGACAGCTTCAACTGCGAATTAGAGAAAAGAATGGGAAAAGGTGAGTGGAGCATACAGTTCCCAAAGTCCTAAAAAATCAAAGACACAAAAGCAAATGAAGCTCAAAGACAAAGAAATATAAAAAGAAGAGAAGAAATTAAGAAAGTAGACAGCAAGCCAGTGCACAATAGAGAGGATAAAGAAATTTTGTTATGAGACGACGAATAAAACGAGTAATTTGGGGGAAGACAAACTGAACAAAAAAGTACAGATCTGCACCAACAAATGAAAGATGGGACATTTCTAGAGCTACTGCCGATGTTCAGGGGTAATAAAGGGGTATTATGAATACAGTTTTGCAGCGGTAATAAGGGGAAATGCGAGTTTACATACATTTCCATTGTGGGCAAGAAAAATGAAACCATAAAGCAGGGATGCTGAGTGCCAGATGAAGGACAGCCACCATCCAGTCCTTCGTAACGTTCTAGGTGCCAGAACGAAAGAGAAACGGAAAACTCCTGCTTCACGGAGCTTAAGTTCTACTGTGCAAGATCACCCATGTTGAAAATTTTGAGAGATATATGCAATGGCTTCTTACCTGGTTTTCCATTTCAATTTAAAGCTGTGGCACTTTTTTTTAGTTGTCTACTTGTGCTTTCTCCCTTCACTGCAGGAAAGGATAGCCAAAACTCACTTGTTTAGTTACTGCTGTCCTAGTGATTGGGAGACGGTTTTACTTCTCATCTTTGCAACTGGCTTCATTCTACTTTTCTTGGATTTCCTTTGTTTTTCTCTGTTCTAACTTCTTCAGTTGAATGCTTAAGCATTCACTGACTTTCTTATTTGATCTCAACACACAGACAATTAAATTTCCCATGACCATTGCTTAATGAAATTCAATCCTATTTGATATGCAATGTTTTTATCATCAGCACTTTAAAGAAAACCTGACACTTTGGTTTGGATTTTTAGTTCAACTCAAAAGTTATTTTGAGAGATAGTTGTTAATTTGTTTTAGTTTTCAACCATTCTTCCCATTTCCTTACTAATTTCTACTTACTGTGTTATACTTTTTTTTTTTTTACTATGACTGTTTATAAAGTTTAGTTAGAGTTTCTGTGGATTAATATTGTCATTTGGGTGAATATTACACAGGTATTGAAAATAAGATACATCCTAATTAGTTTTATTATTTAAGCCTGCATATCCTTGTTTTTGAATACGGTCTGTCACAGACCAGCAGAGATCAACTAAAGTCTCCTACAACTAGTGTTTTGTCTGCATAGTCCCCATTATTTCTCCTACGGTTGTAACTTTATGATTATTGATGCTGTATTATTGATCACTATATTATTTAGTACAAGGATATTCAAAAAGAGGAAAAGATACTCATATCTATGAAAAAGATTTTTTTCCCCAAAAGTACAAGAAGGCTTACAAAATTTAATCAGCATTAACAAGTCAAAGCAGTAGTTTTTTTTTTTTTACTGCTGTGATGGATGGTTTGCAAAGACTGTGAGAACAACCATCTGCAGGAAGCCCGCTTGCAGGGGACTTGGCAGCTCGTCCTCTCAGAGGCTCCCCATGTTCTCACCCCTGGACCTGAGCTGACCTTGTGCGCTGCTTTGATCAGTAGGATACGGCTGATGTAGCCGAGTTCTGGTTTCCACTCTCTGGGACTGCTTCCCTGAGACCACCATGTAAGAACGTCAGTGGGGGATGAGGAGGCACACGGAGAAGCACCAAACTGTCCCAGCCACGAGCCAGCATCTGCTGCGAAATGTGAGCGTGAAGCCGTCTTGAACATTCCAGCCCAGCGTGGCTGCCAGGAACGTGCAGCCACAAGAGAGAACTGAGGTGGGACCCGCAGAAGAACCCCCCAGAAAACCTACAGAATCACAAAGGCAATAAATCATCACTTTTAAAAGCCACACATTAGGGTGGTTTGTTACTTAGCAACAGGTAACTGAAATATCACATTCATTGATTATAATTAATCAAAATAGAAATCATTACAAAAAGCCAAAGAGTTCACTGAACTTGGAGTAGAATTAATGCTAAACTATTTTCATCGTAGCAATTCTCATCCTCTAATAAAATACACTAGTTTCTAAAAAGTCCATCCAACTCCATCTCTGTAAGATGTATTTCCAATAAAACTTTACTTTTGTGTTTAATACTTATTCATAAATATTTGAAATATATTTGTTTTGATTCATTGGAAAAATAAAACAGTTTTATCATGACAGAAAAAAAAAAGCCAGAGTTGTTTACTTGAAAATGTAAAAATACATTCACAAACTTTAAAGCAAAGAGGTATGCAACACTGAAGTTAGGAACTACCCAGAAAGTGATGAGAAGGAAAGCAATTTATATCCTAAAGCAGCAAAGGCAACATTTATTAATAAAATTATAGCACTGAAAACAAAGATGTAGTCAAAACACGATATTCATAGAAATCAAATGTGCATCTGAAGAAATTAGAGAATGAATAAAATAAGGCAAAATAAACCAGGAAATGAAAGTCAGTAAAGGTAACAAGCATTGATGATGAAATTGTTAATTACATTTTACCAGTTCGAACGTGAGTAGAGGGTCCCCTTTCAAAAATGTGAAATAATGAAACATACACATTTCAACTCAACAGTGTTACTGCTGAGAATCTGTCCATGGGAGAAGAAAACAGCAGAAAAATACAAGTGTATATAAGATTTTAAGCAAAGTTAAGTTCCATGATGTTTAGCCCTCTATTGGAAGCCTGTGACTTCTCTTCTTGTGTTCCCCTGCTGCTCAAAATACAAAGCTGAAGACTCTTAATCTCACATTGTTTTATTACCAAGTCTGACTGCCCAACAAAAATACTATCTAACTTTACAGGAAAATTAAAAAAGCTGACAATCATGCAGAGTCATAAAACATGTCTAATATGTTAGAATTTATAAACTTTATTTATTGTTAATTATGTCTGAATTTACTGCATTTGAAATGAATTTGCTGATTTTTGTCTATTTCTTTTAAATACAAGCCTTTGTTCTACCACTATTACAAGAAAAAAGAGGGTGATTTCCAGAATTTTAACCAAAAGTGTAATCTGTTATCTGACAGCTACAGCTGTTTACATATTTTAAACTGAATAATGAGCTTCCAAAAGTTTCAAAAACTAAACACGATCAGACCTATGTTGGTATTTCCACACTCAAGAGAAGCAATCTAGCTGCAGTCCAAAATTCATGTGAAATTTTCACTATCGCTTATCAACCAGCAAGGCTAGTAATAATTAACCAAGGATAACAAGTCAAATAAAATAAAGTATAAACTGGACTCTGCTGGTGACTATTAAAATCCTTCACCACTTCAGAAGACTAATCTTAAATCATTAACTGTAGACTTTTTTGACTTTAATTGAGGTGAAATTGGCATATAACATTGTATTAGTTTCAGGTGTACAGCATGACTCACTCTTTGTGTACACTACAAGGTGATCACCACAGTAAGTTCAGTTACCATCTGTTACTGTACAATTGGTTCCCTTCACCCATTTCACCCACCCCTGAAGCCCCTTCCCCCTGATAACTACCCATCTATTCTCTGTATTTATGAGTTTATTTGTTTGTCTGCCTGTTTTTTATATTTCACATGTAAGTGAAATCATACAGTATTTGTCTTTCTCTGTCTGACTTACTTCACTTAGCATCATAACCCCAAAGTCCACCCATGTTGTCACAGATGTCAAGATTTCCTCCTTTTTCATGGCCAGGTAGTATTCTATTGTAGATATACCACTTTTTTGACTTCTAGAAAAACTGCATTCAAATATACATAATATAAAATTTACCACCTTACCCTTTATATTATATATTATGTATTATAATTATAAATTATATATGTAATCAAGAATTAAGAATTTAGGCTAGTTTATTTAAATGTAAGTTTCTACTTATGGGACATATATACAAACACTTCAACTATTTTGTCCTATTTCCCATTATTTCAGCATTCTTCCATACCAGCAGCTTGTCTTAGGCTTACAGTATACTGGATTTCTGGTAATTTAATTTGCTACACTTCAGTATAGTAAATGTGATATATGTGAATCAATCAGAATTAATTAAGACTGGCTAATTATTACAAAGAGTTACTCTGTCCATATTAAATCTGAGGTTTCGTTAGGAACATAAAGATTGTCAGAAATTATCTTTAATTGGCAAAACCAGTGGAAGACAAGATACTTGTTAGTGAGGAGGGGCAGGACAGGACCCACATCCTTCACACTCACAAGGACAAGAAGCTGGCCAGCCCAGCCATCCGTGGTGCCCTGCAAGTATGGATGCTGGTAAGCTGGTCTGTCCCCATTTCAGGAGAAACCCTGCTTTTTGAGCTGCTGATCCACAAAGCATGCTGACGCTGTCTCAAAAACAGTATCAAGTAACACCGCGTGACCCACTGATACGGGTGTTAGATGCACCCGAGGGCAGAGGAAAGTCCCTCTCCCCCTCTATCCGATGTGGCCATGCCGGTTGCTAATTAAGAGTCTGTGCCGGAAGAGGAATTCAGTCTGAGACTTGCTCTCATCGGAACAGCTGCGTGGTTGCCAGGCAAAGGGGGCGGGGCTCACAGGCTGCCTCTAACATCGAGAGAATATAGATATTCACAGATAGTTGCTACAGCTGATGACCTAGCAAATAAACTCTACATATGTCAAATCTGAAGTTCAAACTAAGCTCTGGGTTTTTCCAATTAAGTTTTGATTCATAAAATTTTAACAGTAGGAAAATACTTCTCTGATATTTTAAAAATACCCCTGAACACATTAAGTGGGAAATGCATGGTGAAGAAAATGGTGTATAGAATGCTGCTACTTCTCCAGGCTGAAGTCAGTGGAGGCAGACGGACAGACAGAGACGATGGACAGAGAAACAGATAGAGGTGGATGGCGGATACATGGAATATTTCATAGAGATATATGTGTGTATACATGTATGTGTATATATAATGAGTGTTGTTTGAATTGCAGTTTACAACTGAAATAGTTTAAATAACATTTCTTTATTTCAGGCAAATTTACAAGCTGGCCCACAATGCTCTGACACCGCACATGTCACTAGAAAAGATATCTTCCGTGAACTAGAGGAGGGGAAAGTCACTGAAGCAATCATACACAAAAATACTCTATTTTATCTTTTCAGTGTTAAGTACAGGAAAACCCACACTTTGGTCCAAAGTCCCTTTTTACTAAAAATTATCTCACTGATACTTTGTCAATAGAATGCATGCTAATTATGAGCCAATTCTGAGTTCTATACCTGGTGAGCTGCTCCTCCCTTCGCCCCTCCAGGATTCTTTCCCTGTTGTGTGATTAATATTAACAACTTAATGTCTGCATTGTGTATATGATATGAACAGTCAGATAGCAGATACAAACAAATTTTACACCAGCATCTCTCTTTTTCTCAATACACATACATATCTACACACACAGCTAATATTATATTTATATATGTGCTTTCTAATGGGCTAACACCGGTCACATTGCACTGCACCAGATTTTCTTCAAAACAATATATCATGGCTATTTTTTCAGATCAGAAGGATAGAATTAATTCCTTTCATAATTTATTTTATTCTTTCCCATGGATGGGGTTTCAAGCTGTTTGCAAGGTTTTTGTTTGTTTGCGTGTTTGCTTTGCCTACTAAAAAAACAATGCCACGTTAAAATTTAATTTCACATGTGCCCTCATCTAATTATGTTTTTAGAATAGACTTCCCAAAGTGAAAACACTGAGTGAAAAGGGCTGAAACAAATCTTAATGTTTAATAGATGGGCAATTTGGCCTCCGAAATGCAACAAGTCACAACCACGCCAGCACCACTTCCTTGCACTGCAGCCGGCATAGGATTTTGCCAGTCATTTAACTTTTGCTCCAGTTAACCCTGAAAGAGAAAACAGTGTATTGTTCATACTCTGACACCAAATCAAGCTGTTATCACAGCTACCTCCAGGTGTAGTGTCCTGATTCTACACTGATTTTACTAAAAAACTCAATTCTTATCATTTTAAAACACAATCACCAACAAATCCTCCCAGAACTCATATAATCTGAATAAACTTGTACTACAGATGCCCATTGTGTCCTTCCCTGTATCACACCCCCTTCCTGGACAGCCCGCCCCACGAACAGCCCAATAACTGAGCAGCGGAGCTGAGGGCATCTTTGTTGACACCAATTATGGGCTAAATCCAAGCAGAGCAGAAGCTGATCTAAGAGAGAGTGCAGATATGAGACCATGTGACTCCAGAACAAGCCAGAGAGACGCTTCATTCACTCAATCTTTAATCAAATGATCATGGCATGGTCTGCTTCCATTGGCATTTTACAAAATTCAACCTTCTTTCATGAAACACTCAACACACTAGAAATAGAAGGAAATTACCTCAATATAGTAAAAGCTATCTATAAAAAGCCCACAGCTAACATCATACTCAATGGTGAAAAGCTGAAAGCTTTCCCTTTTAGTAACAAGGCCAAAATGCCTATTTTTGACACTTCTATTCAAAATAGTACTGGAAGTCCTAGCCAGAGCAATTAGGCGAAGAGAAGAAATAAAAGGCTTCCAAATTGGAAGAGAAGAAGTAACACTGTCTCTGTTCACAGATGACATGAACTTCCATGGGGAGAAAACCCTGAAGTTCCACAAAAAAATAGTTAAAATTAATTTAAAAATTTAGCAAAGTTGAAGAATATAAAATCAACACACAGAAACCAGCTGTGTTTCTGTACACTAACAATGAGCAACCTGCAAGGGAAATTAAGAGCGCAGTCCCACCTGCAACAGCGTTAAAAAGAATAAAATAATTAGGAATAAACTTAACCAAACAGGCAACGACATGCACACTGAAAACTACAAAACATCGCTGAAAGCAGTCACACAAGACAGAAATAAGTACAAACCATCCCGTATTCATGAACTAAAAGAGTTAATACTGTCAAAATATTCATAATACTCAAAGTGAACTACAGATTCAATGCAATCTGTGTCAAAATAATTAATGGCATTTTTCACGGAAGCAGAAATAATCATCCTAAAATTCATATGGGATCTCAAAGGACCCCGAATGGCTGAAACAATCTTAAGAAAAACAAAAAGGAAAGCAAAACTAGAGTCTTCACAACTCCTGATTTTAAAACAGGGTACAAAGTCCCAGTACAGTACTGGCATGAAAGCAGCCACACAGATCAGTGGAACAGTCCACGGCAGAGACCACAGAAACAGACACTCACTTACGTGGGCAAATGATCTTTGACAAAGCTGTCAGGCTACCCAGTGGGGAAGGGACAGTCTCTTCAACAAACAGAGCTGGGAAACTGAATACCTACATGCAAGAGAATAAAGCAGGCCCCTTGCATTCCACCATATACAAAAACCAACCCAGAGTAGGTTAGATGTAAGCAAGGTCCTAAGGTCCTAAATGTAAGACCTGAAACTATAAACTCTTAGAAGAAATCATACAGGAAAAACTTCATCATGTTGGATTTGGCAGTGATTTCTTAGATACGACACCAAAATAACAGGCATAAAAAGCAAAAATAGACAAACAGGACTACATCAAACTTAAAAGCTTCTGCACAGCAAAGGAAACAACAAACAAAATGAAAAAGCAACCTGCGGAATGGAAGAAAAAACTTCACGTCATGTATCTGATGAGGAATTAACACCCAGGATACAGAAAAACTACAACTCAACAACAAAATCCCCCAAATAACCAGATTTAATAAATCAGCAAAGGACTTGAAAAGACCTTTCTCCAAAGAAAATATACAAATAGTTAACAAGCACATGAAAAGATGCTCAACATCACTGATCATCAGGGAAATGCAAATCAAAACCACAATGAGATACCACCTCACACCCACTAGGATGGTCGCTATTAAGAAAAAAGAAAGCAAAGAAAGTGTTGGCAGTGAGATGGAGAAACTGGTACCCTTGTACTCTGTTGGTGGGAATGTAAAATGGTGCAAGCGTTGTGGAAACAGCATAAAGGTTCCTCAAAAAATTAAAAAATAGAATTACTATGTCATCCAGCAAATCTCACTTCCTAGCATCGATCCAGAAGGACTGAAAACAAGATCTCAAAGAGACATCTGCACGCCTATACTCATCGCAGCCTTGTTCACAATAGCCCGGGGTGGAAGCAGCCTAAACGTCTACTGACTGACGCCTGGATAAAGGAAGCGTGGTATGTGCATACGATGGGATTCTATTCGGTCTTAAAACAGAAGGAAAGCCTGTTACATGCTGTAACATGGGTGAACCTTGAGGACATCATGCTAGTGAAGTAAGTCAGCCACAAGAAGTACTTACTGCGTGATTCCATTTATTTGGAGTATCTACAGTAGTCAAATTCAAAGAAACAGAAAGTAGCATGACAGCACCCAGGGGCTGGGGGAAGGGGACAATGGGAGTTGTCTGGTGGGTCTCGAGCGTCAGCTCTGTAAGGTGACAAAGTCCCAGAGACCCGCTGCACAGATGTACTGGGCACTCAGCAGTGACTGAGATGGTCAATTTTATGTTTGTGACTTTTACCATAGTTAAAAAAAAGGTAACTGACTGATGACAAAACAATGGCAATCATGAAACTGATACCATATATAGAGGCAAAGTATATGACCAAAACAACACAAGGCAAGGGGGGGAAAACATAAGTCTACCAGTTACAGGTTCTTTAATTTTATGTGTGGTGGTATAAAATTACCTGAAGATAAACTGCAAATTTAAAAAGAATGCTGAGAGAACTTAAAAGCCTCAAGATGAATATTTTTAAGATATTAATTTGACCCAAATAAACAGTTCATCAATTTGAAAGCCTTTTTTTTTAAAGAAAGCACCATGTCAATACTCATATGGAAATGCAAATAGTTGAGAATAGTGAAAAAATAATCTTGAGAAAAGAGGAAATGTTGAGGATTTACACTAAATGATTTCAAAACTTCCTAGGAAGCTACAATAAGAGAGGATGGTACTGAAATAAAGGTGCAGAAGTCAAAGGAGCAGAATAAAAAGGCCAGAAACTGTGTCTGTCTTCGTCTCTCGTCCTGTCTGTCTGTCTGTCTCTTTCATCTGCTACAAAGGCAGTAGAGTCAATACTGTCAAAAAAATGCCTTTATCTTTTACTATTGGCCAATGAGCGGTTAGAGTTCCAAACCTTAAAATTTCAAAGCAACAGGAAGTCTAAACATAAAAGCCATCATCTCTTTCTTTCTTTTTATCTTAATCATAAATATGTTCATTTCTGCCAACTCTAAGTATCCAGCCAAGGGAAAAAAAAGAAAAACAACTTTGTCATCATTTTCATTGTCGACCTAGCAGAGTGGATGTTACTAAGAGAGGTGTGGCAATCCAAGCGTAATGAGGGTGTTGAAAACGGCTGCAGAGCATGACCCAACCTCGTGAATAAATCTTACCTGGCAGAGAAACAAGAAACTGAATTAGAGTGGCTGCCGGGAACATGACTGTAGGTGAAGACTGAATGGAAGTGTTTGAGGAAACGGCACCTTGCTTCTGATTCGTGGAGAGAAAGCAATTCTGGGCTGCGTGTCTCTTCTCCTCCAATTCCTGTGGACTCTGCACTATTTACAAAAGGAGCCGTCCCTGCCATGGCACCAATTTGCTAATCTTTTCCCCCATGATACTATAACCCACCTGTAATTAAGCAATTAATCAACAGACTCAGGAGTGCCCCAGTTGAAAATTAAACTCTTTTATCCAGATTTTGAACAAGGCTACAAACCTTGTTCCAAACTACCAACTGAAGTGCCAGCTACTCTGCAGGCTGGAGTAAAACATCGCATTCTGTCTCCTCCGGGGGCATCCTCTCTCCTCCTGTCCTTTAAGTGTTCAAATTTCTCAGGCTAGGTCTGACGTTCTCCTTTCCTTTTAGGCTCCTGCACTAAACTTTTGTCTTTTTTTTTTATTGTGAACAAATATGAATAATACAAAATGTACCATTTTATCCATTTTTTAATAAGCAGTTCAGTGCATTAAGTACAGTCACACTGCTGAGCACCCTCCTTCTTGCAGTAACACTGATGGCTACTCAAACACCTGTCTCAGCCCAGATCTCGTTCCCGAAACCTGACGATTCAACATCTCCTTTTGGATATTATGGCATTTAGGTTTCTCTTAGGTGCAAACAACAAAAACCACTGCTAGCCAATTAGATAGAAAAGGATTCTTCTGAAAGGATTTCGGGTAATTCTTTCGGAAGAATCAGAGAATAGTGCTTCCTCATGTTTGGAGGATGGGTGTATACATACGTACCTCTCAGTCACGATGTGGGAGTGAGCACATAAAAATACCACTGCTGTTACAACTGGGCACAGACCACCACTTGCAGTTGTACTGTCAGAGCAGGCAGGTAGCTAGATATGAGCAGAGAAAGGGGGCCCGGGCCAAATGGCAGGAAACCACACATCTTGTAAACAACGGGGGTCCTTGGGCAGAGAAAGAAAAGCAGGAACCTCTGGACTGATAGGAAACCACACATCCTGGGCTGATGTGTCCTGGAGGCTGACAAAGAAAGGTGGGAAAACGCAGGAATCTCCAGTGTCTGGATGCAAACTTTTGCTCATTATGCCTTCATTACAATAAAATTGGCCTTGCAGATCTGAAGTACCCATCATGCACAGACACCGGGACACTTCCGATCCAGATTAATAAGGACAAAAAAAAAATCCCTTTTCTCCTCAGGAAGGTGGAGCTGGGATGAAAATCAGGAAATACAGCCCCAAACCCCTCCCTCCCCAATGAATACTCCACCCATTCATTTTTACACCCCAAGTAACCACCCTGCCAAAGAAACTCAGCCCAGATACTCACCGCTCGCCCCTTCAGAGTGTACTATCGCTTAATAAATCCTTGCTTTGCTTTCTAGACCTCCGCATCTTGTCTCAGAATTCCTTCTGCAACTAGACAAGAAGCTCCTCTCCAGTCACAATATCTCCGGGGACCTACTGCTAGAAGCTCTGAGATCCGCACCTGGCTGCGGCTGCGGCTGCCACATGAGCACGGATGTCACAATGGCCTTCCTTTTCCACATCACCTGTCTCCACCTCAAAGTCTGGACCAAGTGTGCCTCGTTGACCAAGTCTGGGTCATCTCAGCTGTGAGAGGAGCACCCCCTATCTGGAGACCAGCTCTCACTCATCAGATGGAAAAACTGCCAGAGCAAAGGGCAGGTGCTCGGTAGCTGAAAACAAGAAAATATGCTCATTAGCCTCTTTAACAGGCACTTCAAACTCATTATGAACTTAGAACTCCTGGTATTTCTCCCCAAACATTCTTGTGTTCTTTTTACCATGCAAGCACCAAAGGCAGAGATATAGAAGTATTCATTCTACATTCTGCTGCATTTTTCCCCACCAGTTACATCTCAAGTATATCCTGAATCCATCCACTTCACTCCAGATCCATTCCTATCATTTAAATCCAAGATTTTTTACTTAGAATATTCCTAAATATTAGTCTCACCCATTATAACAGCTTCACTGAATTTAACTTACATGCAACCCTAGTCACCCATTTAAAAGTACAATTCAATAATTTTCAGTATTTTCAGGGTTGTGGTACAGACTGACCACAAAAATCTGTTAGAACATTATCGTCACCGTCCCCCATAAAACTCTGTAGCCATCAGCAGTCACTCCTTATTTCTCCTCAAGACCCTGACGCTTAGACAACCACTAACCTACTTTCTATATAGCTGGAGCTGCCTGTTTTGGACATTGCAAGTGAATGGACTCATACAGTATACAGTCATTTGTAACCAGCTTCCTTTTTCAAGGTTCGTCCATGTTGTAGCACTGATCAGAATTTCATTTCCTTCCTTGCTGAGTGACATTACATTGCAGCATGCATCACATTTTATCTATTTCATCATCAGTTAATGGCATTTAGATTGTTCTCTCCTCTATAATGAAGGATGCTGCTATGAACATTCAAGTACAGGTTTTTGTATGAACATATATTTTCAGTTCTCTTAGATATACACCTAGGATATCCTGGGTGGTAGGGTAACTCCATTTTCAACATTTTAAGAACTGCTAGTTGTTTTCCAAAGCAGCTACTCCATTTTACATTCCCACCAGCAATGGGAGTGTCCAAAATTCCTCCACATCCTCGCTGACACTCTGACACTTGTTTTGTCTTTTCGATTATATTCATCTTACGGGCTATCAAGTAGTGTCTCAGTGCAGTTTTGATTTGCATTTCCCTGATTATTAACGAAAGTGAACATCTGTTTATGTGCTCATTGGTGACCTGTACATGCTCCATGGAAAATACCTATTCAAACACTTTACCCATCTTTAAATTGGGTTGTCTGTCTTTATGTTGTTAAGTTATAAGTGTTCTTTAAATTCTGGAAACAACTCTCTTATCAGATACATGATTTGCAAATGTTTTCTCCCATTTTGGAGTCTGTCTTTCACTTTCTTGGAAATGTACAATGTCCTTTGAGGCGTATGTTTTTATCAAGCCCGATTTATCTGTTTTTTCTTTTATTGTTTGTCCTTTTCACATCACACCAAGAAACCACTGTCTAATCCAGGGTCACAAAGATTTGACTGTTGTTTTCTCCGAAGATGTTACAGTTATAGCTCTTACATTTAGGTCTTTGCCCCATTTTGAGTTAATTTTTAATATGGTATGATGCAGAAGTCCAAATTCATTCACATGTATGTGGAAATCCAGTTGTCACAACATCATGTGTTGAAAAGACTTCTTTCAACAATGAATTTGGCACTTTTGCCAAAAATCAGTTAATTAAATATATGTTAATTTATGGACTCTGAATTCTAGGCCATTGATTTATATGTCTTTCCTTATGCCTGTATGTCTTGACTACTGTAGCTTTGCAATAAGTTTTAAAATCAGAATATATGAGACCTCTGACTGTTCATTTTAAAGATCGTTCTGGCTAATTCAGATCTCTTGCATTTGTGTATGAATTTTAAGATCAGCTTGTCGCTTTCTGCAAAAAAAAAGGGACAGATTTAATCCAGTGTATTGATTTCCTTGATCAAACTGGGGAGAATTGCCATCTTAATAATTTATCTTTCAATCTACAAACATATGATGTCTTTCCATTTATTTAGGTCTTTTTTAATCTCTTTCAAAAATGTTACATAGTTTTCAGAGATGACATTTTGCCTTTATTGCTAAACATATTTTTAAGTATTTCATTATATTTGGTGCCATTATAAATGGAATTTTCTTTTAATTAGGGCTCCCATAACAAAGAACCACAAAGTGGCTTAAACAACAAAAATTCCTTCATTCTCTCCCAGTTGTGAATGAGAGAACTCTGAAATCAAAGTGGCACCAGGACCACGCTCTCTCACCTGGCTCATAGAAACCCTTGGTGTTCCCTGGCTTGCAGCTGCACGAATCCAATCTGTCTTCACTGCCATATGACCGTCTTCCCTTCGTGTGTCTGTCTCCTCTGTGTGTCTGTTCCTAAGTCTTTTCTCTTTTTCAGTATAAGGGCACCAGCCATGTACTAGTAAGGGTATACCCTACTCCAGAAGGCTCTCAACTGAATTAGACCTTAATTATGTCTCCAAAGACCCTATTTCCAAATCAGGTCATATTCTTAGGTACCAGGGGTTAGGACTTTGACGGATCTTTTTGGGATTCACAAGCCAACGTACAACACTATCATTTTGGGATTGTTTATTGACAGTGTATACGATTTGTAGATTGATCTTGAATCTTACTGAATTCATTTATTAGCTCTCATATTTTAGTGGATTCTTTAAGATATTCCATACGTAAGCTCATGTCATCTGTAAATAAGGTTTTACTTCTCCCTCTCTGATCTGGATGTTTTCTGCTTTATTTTCTTGCCTGATTGTCCTGTACAGAATCTCCAGTACAATGTTGAATATATGTAAGTGGCAAGAGCAGATATGCCTGTCTTTTTCCTGACTTTAGGGGAAGGCTTTCAGTCTTTACCTTTAAGTATGATGGTAGCTATATTCCATAAATAACTCATTATAAGACTGAGTTTCCTTCTATTTGTTGTCTGCTGAGTGTTTTTCATCATGAAGGTCTTTTGGATATTGTCAAATGCTTTCTTCTATTCATCTGGTGTTAAGGACTGAATTGTGCCCCACTTCCCAAATCTGTATGTTGAGGCCCTAACCTCCAATGTGACTGTATTAGGATATAAGGCCTTTAAAAAGATAATCAAAGTTAAATAAGGTCATAAGGCTGCTGCCCTAACCTGTAAGAAATGGTGTCCTTATAAGAAGAGGATGAAACCTCCCCATGCATGGATAGAGAAAGGGCCATGTGAGCGTACAGCAAGAAGGTGGCCATCTACAAGCTGGGAAAAGAGCTCTCACCAGAAACTGAATTTGCTGGCTTCTTGACCATGGACGTCCAGGTTCCAAAATTGGGAGAAAATAAATGTCCGTTGTTTAAACCACCAGCCTATGATATTTTGTAATGGTAGCCCAAGCAGTCTAACATATATATTACATTAATCGATTTTCAGATGTTAAACCAACCTTGCATTTCTGATTCTGGCCACTTGATCATGGTGCATAATCCCTTTATATGCTGCCGGATTCAGTGTCATAGTATTTTGTTGAGGGTTTTTGCACCTACATTCACAAGGAGATCATTTTGCTATGAATGATATTAGATAATGGGCAAAATGTAGATGAGATGAGAATTAGATGTAGTAATGCATCTGTGTTAATTTCTTGATGTTAATGGTACATTTCGGGTGTCTCCAATAAATGAGTGTTTCATCTCCACTTCCTATCATCCAGCTGGCCCTGACACTATTCAAGCATGTAAGTTTCCTGTTAGGGAAAGCAACCTACAGAACCATTCCTAAAGGTTGAATGAATATCAGGCGATTTTTAATCAGCCCAAACTATTAACTCAATGCCAATGAGAGAAGAAAAAGGAACAAAGAAAAAAAAAAAACAATTTCATGAAAAGGCACTTTATCAAATTCTAAGGCATCATGATCATGAACAGTTAAAACCTATTCATTCCTAGATTAATGTAACTAATCAAATGCTTTGGGTCTATTTGTTTACCACCAGTTCACATATAGAAAGTATTTAAATTAGCCTAAATTAAATACATGTGGCAGAATAATACAAGGGAAGGGAAAATAAATCTAACTTCCACTTTTTATTCACACCATTAGTACAAGTCCATTAATTTCAGTACAAATCCAGTTTATTTAATCATTAAGGAAACTTTACTGTCCTACCATATAATTTAGGTTAATAGAAAATTTAAAAAAGACTGAAGACAAACTATCTTAAGACATTAATCAATCTTTTAATGTATCAATTTATTGCATGTCAGTACAGAAAAATAGAAAGTATATTTTAAAAGAAATTTATTGTTAAAAAACAAAAATGTTTGCCTGCCATGATTAGCACATAATGTACTGTAACATTCAAATTTGAGTTATAAAATTGTATTACTGCTTCAAATAAAATATGGCAAATAACAAAATATGATTTACATTATGAAACTGGATTGACTTATTTTATCCTGAATGTACTTGAATAGGCTGAAAATAACTTGAATTTTCAGTATATGGTGTACTGACAGAAATTGCTATAAATTATGTTAAAGACACACTCATCCCTGGTACATATGTATATATGACACTTTTTGTAAACAAGTGTCTCTTATACATAGTCCTACTGTTAAACTACACTTTTAAGATACAAAATATAAATGGAGGTATATTTGTGCCATTTGGCAAAAATGTGTTGACTACTTACTATTAAGGATGAATGCACTTATTTCACCATAAAATTAACATACTATTTCTGGTTAGCTAAGATGATGTGCATATATGGCAATATAAACAGAAGTGCTTTTTATTTTCAACTCTATTGATTTAAAAAATAGATGTCTGTGCTCTATCATTTCCAACTTTACCTGAGTGATATGAAAATACATGAATTTAAGTGGATCATTCAAAAGCATTATGACTATTTGTCACGTGTCTTTTTCCGTAATTGCTGTCAAACACTGTGAGAAAAACGGGGCGGGGGGAGGTCAGGTTTTCAGAATATCTCAACCACGACCTGATTTAACAAGCGACTTCTGTGACATCATCTTTTAAGGTTTACCTTATTTACTCCTAACCTCAGGGAAGGAATGGACTCAATCATAAAAACTACACTGTAGTTGGGCTTGCAAGATAGTTCATAGAAAACTGAATACGGCCTTCACTCCTTAATTCCACTGAACAAGCCAATACCCACCTCAAACCAAATCTTACAAACATAAGAGATGAATGTGAAAGCATCAGGTGACACTAACTCCAAGTGTTACAAAGAGTTAATCAGGTGATGTACTGCCAAAGGGGGGATCAGGTTATCATCAACCGTCTACAGACCATGAAAAATAAATTTAAACTGCCCCCATAACAAAATTCGAAATACCATTTTAATGAAAACACCAATTTTACAGCCAAAGTATTTGCAAAAGCATAGGGTAGGTGCAACATCAGGGACTCCAATCACCTTCTGTTAGAAATGCCTTGTTTTGTTCTGAATGTTAGGTTTCCTCATCACCAATCTCATCAGCTAATTACTTCCTAGATCGAAGCTTGAGAACTATGTCACATTTCCCCATCCAGTTGTTTCTATCCTATTTGCACTTTTATCTGTTACAAATGATTTCTTTCCGCATTTTGCAATATCAATTTAGGATCCTTTTTGTCATTTTACCCCCAGTAGTCCCTTTTAAAATAATCAATTTTGATCTAAATGAATTTTATCTTGCCATCTAAAATCATTCTAGGATTTCCAAATTACAGTAGCTTAGTAACTTTAAAAACTCATTCAGAAACTCCTATAGGGGATGCGCATGTGTAAATGAGCCAGAAATTAATAAACAAGATGGACACACCCTTATTCCCACTAAGAGATGGGTCCAAAATGAGGGTGTGACCCATGAAGAATCCATGTTTTATTAAGATCAATTGCTACGGCCACAAAATTAGACACATTTTATAAAACTGATGCCATGGGCTTCATGGGCCCCTGATGATAGGAGTTTGCTTTCTACCTCCTTCCCGTCTAAGGAAGTAGTCCCCAGTACAGAAGCCAGGAAAGACGGATGGACTACAACCCTAGACGCAACCTCTTCCCTTCGCTGCAGAAGGAAAGGGAATGGAGGGAGGGAGAAACACAAGTACTCCAGAACTTCCGAAGTCCCAGATTAAAAAAAAAAAAGCCGGGGGGGGGGGAGGGTGACTGTAAATCTGGAGCACTGAAAGAGAACAAAAGGCAGCGTAAAACGAAGCCCTGCTGAAGAAAGCTTTCTATGCTCCATCAGCATAATATTTATAACTAAAGTTGATACATTCCTCCACAGCGCAGGAGACTAAATGATTACATGAAAACCTAAGAAGGTCCTCTGTAAACTTGAAGAATGATAGAAGTCTAAGGTGTGCTGTGTATAAGCTCATGTCTAAATACACTACACTTTGTTGTAGTAACTGTTTTCTTTTTAATACGTTACTATTTAGGATACTCGTTCTACATAGCAATGATTGACAAGATGAAAAGTAGCCTTTAATTGTAGTGAATTTATACATACAAAATACACCTTCCATGATACGCGTTACCAACTTTTTTTTATAAAAAGCATGATTTTTTTTACAATTTATAGAAAACATTATCCTTTAGAAATCATACTTGCTATAATTTACTTTTTCCTAAATATTGACATAAAGTGAATGATAAGAATGTTATTTGGCAAAAGTATTTCTAGCCCTATCTCCATGGAAAGTTTTAAATTAAGGTCAAGATTATTGACCTATTATTTCTCTGCCCTAGCTGCTTGCACAAAGCCAATAAATATAGGTAAAATATTCAAAAAATATTGTATGTTGGAGCTGACATAATGACATACAGAGCTCAATTACATCTTAATTTTTGAGGACTGCTTGAAAAAACTTAGCACAACTATGCCTCATAGCTTATATTTTTTAAGGTAAATCCTGTAAGTTTTAAGGGGCTCTTCCCTAAGTAAGATTTTTCTTACTCTTCTGTATGTCCAAATACTACTTCCCACTGGCAGCCATTTAATTAAAGGCGCTAACAGGTTCTGTGATTAAAAAGCTCTAGAGTTCCTTCACTCGCACAGTCCTACAAGGAGAACACAAATGAGTGAGGCTTCCTAGAACTCTCTCGATACAGCTCTTCTGTTTCGTAACTAAAACATCAGACCAAAGAAGACAGCCTGCCTTTTTTTTTTTAACTTTTGTTTTTGTAAGTTTTATTTTCAGAAAGTCCAATAAATGGTATCTTGGCTTTAGTGGGATAGATACACCAAGATATTGGGACTTAAAAATCATATGTGGAAATTTCTGTAAAATAGTATGTACAATGGAATAATGGTAAGACTTCCTAATTAATTCTTAAACAAGTGCTGATCTTCGTTATGACTGCTATTAGGGGTTCAGCTGTAGACTTACAAAACTGACAGAAGCTAAAATTCTCTTTGCCACCAAAATTACAAATGTTAAAAAGTTCAAATATGCACATCAAAGCTGCAGTAAAATTCTAAATTTCTATTTTTACATGCCATGATCCAACATGTCAGACTGTACCTAACAAAACACGGTACATTTCTATTGGAAAATGGGGTCCCATTTATTTGCAAGAAAAAGCTGGATCTCCGCATTCACCAGAGCAAAATTCAATGGCAACCTGCACACAGGCCTCAATTTCGTGTCTTGCTAAAAACAAAATAGAGTTTACATAAAAATAGCTATGACCCAGGGCATCATGTACATTGGTATATGACCGGTACTATTTACAGTAAAAACATGGCATTGCATAAGTCAAGGAATAAAATACCATCATGCATTTCATTTTAACTTTTAAGGTGAAAAATGCAGTTACAGAACTAAGTTTGCTTACCATGATTGTCCCAATATTCACTAAAGGAATAATACCCAAAGGTTTCTTGTTTTCATGTCTCCTTCCACACCTAGCCATTAATCGAAGTGTCACATAGATTACACAGCTGTAGCAACAAGAAACTTTTGAATATAATATGCTATTATACTAGCATATTAAACTAAAGACACAAACACACAACCACATTGAAAGGTTTGATGAAAACGTATGAAATAATTCCAAGAATTATCGTTCTTCAAATGTAAAAAACTATTTGGATCATCTCAAAGGAGCAATGAAGTCCTTTCAAAGTTTAATGTCACTCTTCAGACAAGTACAGACATAACACACTTCTAGAAAGGAACATTCTTTATCATTCTGCACAAATTAAAATACAGTACATTAATCAAAAAGAAAAACATTATATAATTGTTACATTAGATGAAGTTTTTGCTATTTCTTCAGGAGAATGACTCTTTATTACTTCTTTGATGAACTGTTCAAGGGCAGTGAAGTAACCCTGGCACTGCCACGTATCATTATGAGTTCCATCAGGAAAAATGGCTAATCTCTTAGTCCGAGAGGGGGAGAGTTCATAAAGCTGCTTCATCATTACTGGTGGAATTAATTGGTCGGAGAGTCCAGAGATGAAAAGAGAAGGCATTCTGCACTGAGAGATTTTTCTGTAGGACAAAAATTTATTTTTGTAGCACCATAAAGGAAGGTAACGCATTGGGAAGAATGAAAATAAAGTGCTGGCCATATGTGGTATACTTAAAAATGTGTTCTCCACCATAATGGCTGAAATTCTATGTGAATTTTCAGAAGCCAAATGAATAGCCACTGCTCCTCCCAAGGAGCGGCCAAAAAGAAAAATTTTCGTTTTGTCGAGGTCGGGCCTGGCCATCACGTAGTCCAGCACAGCCTCGGAGTCTAAGCACAGCCCCTCCTCGCTCGCTTCTCCGTCGCTCTTCCCATAGCCTCGGTAATCAACAAGCAGAAGGTTAACTTTGAGGTTGACCAGCATGAGCAGCGCATTTGGTAGCCTGTGACCTATGTTGCCTGCATTCCCATGAAAATAAATTATCGTTGGGGAATAGGGCGAACTGTCTCCAGTGTATCTTATCAAAATGAGATTCAGACGCACTCCGTCTTTGGTTCTGATGAAAACGTTTTCATGTGGAATACCAGTGGGCATGGGAACATAAAGGCGCGAAGATGACGGCTGTTCTGGGAAGTAGAGCAACACGTCCTGGAATTTATACAGAATGCCTGCTATTGATATGAATATTAACAGAAGTAAGATAATGCCTCCATACAGGTGAAAAGTCACTATTAAAGGTAAAAGTGAAATGCGGCAGAGAGCCCAAGACCAGGAAGCCAAGGCTATTAGCCATCTTTCAACAAAGTTCCACAGCGTCCAGGACTTTTCCATTGTGGCTCTTCGTATGTGTCCTGAGAGAGAGAGAGAGAGAATCAAAAACTCAGTGTGTATCTATTATTTTAAAAAGCAGATCCCATAAATCACAGTGCTAGGGGAAGCCCCGGAAGCCTACGTCAACCCATCCACAAAGTCAACTGCTCTGATTCCCTCTGTCCCTTTTATTCTAAGGTCTCCTCTCTCCCTCCACTGCTGTACTTATGAAACATTTTCTAAAAAATACATGTATTTCCATGCCTGTATTAATTTAATAGAAAAATAAGTTGATGCCACATTCCCAATTTTTTATATGAAAGAATGAAGGCTCAGGAGCATATGTGGATTGGCCGAGTCCTGGTTTTGCAGGTAGAAGACCCTGGAGGCCAACGAGTGAGCCTCCAGGGCTCTGGTGCACCCACCGGGGAGATAGGTAGGGTGAGGGCAATTTTTTCCTTAATTGAAGTAAAACTGACATATAACATTACTTTAGTTTCAGATGTGCAACATAAAAATGATTTGTTATCTATATATACAACAAAATGATCACAGTAAGTCTAGTTAACATCCATCACCACAAATAGTTACAAAATTTTTTTGTGATGAGCACTTTTAAGACCTACTCTAAGAAACTTTCAAAAAAAATGCAATACAAAACTATTAACTACAGTCACCATGCTGTACATAACATCCCCATGACTTATCTATTTTATAACCCTAAGTTTGTACCTTTTGACTCCCTTCACCTATTTTGCCCCCTTCCCCCAGCCTCTGGCAACCACTGCTATGTTCTCCGTATCTATCAATGTGGGTTTATTTACTTTTTTTTTAGATTCCCCATATAAGTGAGATCATACAGTATTTCTCTTTGTCTAACTTACTTAGTAAAACTCCCTCAAGGTCCATCCATGTTGCTGCAAATGGCAAATTTTCATTCTTTTTATGGCTGAGTAATATTCCACTGTGTGCACGCGTGTGCGCACGTGCATGTGTGTATACACATCCCACATTTTCTTTATCCATTCATCCATTAATGAACACCTAGACTGTCTCCATATCTTGGCTATTGTAAATAATGCTGCAATGAACATGGAGGTGCATATATCTTTTTTAGTTAGTGTTTTCATTTTCTTTGGATAAATATCAAGAAGTGGAATTGCTGGCTCATTTGGTTATTTCATTTTTAATTTTTTGAGGAATCTCTATACCATTTTTCATAGAGGCTGTACCAGTTTACATTTCCACCAACAGTTCACAAAGGTTTCCTTTTCTCTACATCCTCACCAAAACTTGTTATCTTTTATCTTTTTGATAATGGCCATTCTAACAGGTATAAGGTAACATCTCAACGTAGTTTTGATCTGCACTGCCCTGGTGATTACTGAAGATCAGCCTCTTTTCATGTATCTGTTGGACATCTGTATGTCATCTTTGGAAAAAAAAAGTATTCAGATATTCTGTCCATTTTTTAATCAAGCTGCTTGAATTTTTGTGCTATTGAGTTGTGTGAGTTCTTTATATATTTTGGATATTAACTCTTTATCAGTATTTGATTTGCAAACATTTTCTCCCATTCAGCAGGTTGCATTCTCATTTGGTTGATGGTTTCCTTTGCTGTGCAAAAAAGCTTTTTAGTTTGATGTAGTCCCACTTTATTGTTACTTCTGTTGTCTTTGCTCTTAGTGTCAGATCCAAAACATCACTGCAAAAGTCAATGCCAAGGAGTTACCACCTGTGCTTTCTTCTATGGGTTTTGTGCTTTCAGGTCTTACGTTAAAGTCTTTAATTCATTTTGAGTTAATTTTTGTGTGTATAAGACAACAGTCCAGTTTCATTCTGCATCGTTTTCCCAGCATCATTTATTGAAGGGACTGTCCATTCTCCATTGTATATTCATGGCTCCTTTGTCATAAATTAATTGACCATATATGTGTGGGTTTATTTCTGGGCTCTCTATTCTGTTCCACTGATATGTTTGTTTTTATGCTAATAGCATACTGTTTTGATTACTGCAGTTTTGTAATATAGTTTGAAATCAGGGAGCACAATGTCTGCAGTTTTGTTTGCCTTTCTCAAGATTGACTTGGCTATTCAGGGTCTCTTGTGGTTCCATACAAATTTGAGGATTATTTGCTCTATTTGTCTGAGAAATGCCATTGGAATTTTGATACAGATTGCACAGAATCTGTGGATTGCTTTCAGCAGTATGAACATCTTAACAATGTTAGTTCTTCCAATCCATAAGCACTAAATACCTTTCCATTTTTTTGTGTATTCTTCAATTTCTTTCATTAATGTCTTATAGTCTTCAGTGCACAGTTCTTTTACCTCCTTAGATAAATTTATTCTTAGTTATTTTATTCTTCTTGGCGGAATTGTAAATGGGATTGTTTTAATTTCTTTGATAGTTCATTGTTAACATATAGAAACTTAACAGATTTCTGTATATTGATTTTGTAGCCCACAACTTTACTGAGCCAGATAAGCTGAGGGCAAATTTTATTAAAGATGTAGTTAACAGATTCTAACCTATCAAGACCAATCTGATATAATTTATTGTCAGTTTTTCACATTACAGAAAAAAATTATAATTAAACTAGCATAAGAAAAACTAAAATATTTCCTTCTCTATTTGGAGATCCTCACAGCTAATTTTAAAACAATAGTTTAAATTAACCACTAGTTTCTAATATTGTACTATTTTTAGGAAAAAGTTTAATAATTTGTCTTTTACATCTGACTAAAAAAAAACTTTAGCTTGCTAGTATTATGAAGTATGCCAAATCTTTTATACAGTCCTTATTGCAATTTCATACCAGAGTCAAAACAGATTGCTGTGATTTACTCATAAGGCTATAAACACGTGGGGGATAAGTGTGAAACAAAGACACACCAGTTCTATTTAAGAAACAGAGATAAATGAAGAAAATGACTTACTGGAGAAAAATCTTTTAAAATTTGCTGAAAAATAAAACGTGAAAAAAATAAAAGCTTTCAGAAATCAATTTTTTGTTATCAAAAAAGTTTATGCATGCTGTCTTAAAAAGGGAGACAAGGTGAGATGTTACTTTTTTTTATGTAGCAGTCATCTACCCAGATAGTTATCAATTTTTAAGAAATATTACATTTCTTTTTTACTAACAAAACTACCATAAAGAAGTTATTCTTAAATTTAATAAATATTTGTTAATGACACATATTTGAAATTTTATTGCATGCCATAAGCTAATAAATGTAGTAGTTTAGTTCATCAAATTAGACTTAGATACAAACACTGAAAATCAACTTAGACTGACTATAAAAATAAGTTAGATGATTTAATAAATTCGATTTTTCAATATTATAGCACCAAAAAATATTCTACAATTTCACTAAACATGGACTTTCAAATTTGAGTTTTTGTTCCAACGATTCTCTTTGAACATAACCCAACAGCACAGCATTTTTCTGAAGTTTCTCTGAAATCAACACTGCCACCCAGTTGTAGCAAGTTTTACTGCAATGAGCACTATGTTAAGCTGGAGAAAAGCAGGTAAATGAAGTAACAAAAATCCAAGCTTCAAAACTACAAAAGCAATACCTAAGCACTAGGTGTCAGATCTGGTTAAGAACCAGACTGGAAGAGGCTGCAGCACAGCAGCCAGCTGAGCCAATCACACTGAACACTGACTAACCATTCCAGGTACATAATCAATGCTCTTCACAATCTCTGACTGCTACTCACCAACACCTTAAATCAGACATTCCTCTGCACTCCTCCACGCTAGTGGGTGAGTCTCAGCAACGCCTCTGACCACTTAAACTTTTCATCTAATGCTTACTTGAAAATGGGAGACAGACTGGCACTAACTTTATACAGCAAAACAAAAGAATTTTTCTGTAATGATTAGGATTAACAAGGTCTGGGGTAAAACATACAAGTACACTAGAGCACTGTACTATTCAGAAAATCAGATATACATTTAAGATACTTTAGTGAAAAAAATGTGCTTTTTTTCATAGACAAGCCAATCATTTATGACAGACGTACCAAAGAGATGAGAATGTCAAATATTTATTTGATGATACAGTAGGAAAAAACACACTAAAACTGCATCACCCTTTCAGTCTGCTCTACTGTAGATTTGCTGAATAATCTTTAGTTTATAACTTATCTTCAGTCTGAATTTTCTTTTCGGTAGAACGAGAATTTTTAAAATGCCTACTTATAAAGCTGGTCAGCATTATCAAATAAAATTAATAAAAAAAGCATTTACAAATGCTATAGGCATATTACCTTTATTTGCCTTAGTGACTAATATTCCTAGCTGTACTACTACATTCTTAACCATGTTCTGCTCAAATTAACATCAACATCAGAATTTACCAAGCACCTATGAGACAAGAAAAAAGAATCTAGAAATTTGATTGACGGCATGGCAAACCACTCATATAACCTGAATAACGAGGAGTGAATTAACGAAATTTTCAAGCCAAATAAAGTTATTATAAAAACTAATATAACACTAGACAAAATATAAAACTTCCTACATGTGGATAAATCAGATTTTGAAATTCAAACCACCTGTATAGATTAAATCTATATAGTTAAGTTTTTCAAACTTTGAAAAAAAATCTTTTTTTTAAAGTAGCCTCTTAAATTTCTAATTTCAACATACAATATTAAATTTAAATCTACAAGACCAGGAACTGTGCTTTTCTTTTTCACCACTGTATCCCTGTGGGTAGTACACAACTTTACATATACTCAAGACCAAAATGCGTTTTCAATGAGCAATCCAGCAATGTGCCTGAATGATTAAACGTCTAAGAAAAGACGACTGCATTCTGAGCACTGGGCATATAAGTTCAAGACCGGACGTTAGGAAAATGGCACATGTGAGTCCACTGCTGGTTAGGAACAACAGGGATCAAACCTGCAGTTTTCCACAAAACATTCCTGAAAAGTTGCCTTAATATAATCTTACAATGGACTGTTATTAAACTGTGGAAGTCAGAATAAAAATCAGTTCATTTGGAGGACTATCAAATGCAACTCAATTTTAAGGACAGGTTAATAAAAATTGTTCGGGAGTGTGTGTGTGGCTTCTCTTTAACGCATTATGGCACATCGGTGGTTCAGGAAAGGACCTCCACTCAGACTACTTTAAATTTCCTAAGCCAGTTTGCCAGTAATTTCTGCTCCTTTGTATCATGTCTCCATGCTCTTAAAGGAACTGGATCTGGCAAACAATACAGCAAGGATTTTTTATTTACTAAATGTGCAGATACTGTAACAAAGTACCATTACGAGAGCCATCTGCTGAGATGTAAAAACAGCTTCACACAGACCCAGATGTTATGCTGGTCAATAAAAATCAACACTGCCTCTAACACAGACCACCGCATAGATGCTACAGCTAGCAGTACGTTTTCCATTTATTTTGTCAATAAATCAGTGTGAATAAAAGGTTAACAAAACTTTTTCTCCTCTGTGGGGGGAAAAATGACCTCTGGTTAACCTTCTAGCACTTTTCCCTGGAAACCTCATAAACATGGGATCTGAGCTATGTTTCAAGCCACATTTTGCGTGGTAAACTTGACCCTACTGGTGGGCTGAATATGGGTTGAGAAGACAGTGAGCAGGTCTACACATGCCCAGTGGGAAGCACAAAGATGGACCTCTCTGAGTGGGATGTGACTTGTAACTGGTGTGTCCTCTGCTGCGTTGTGGATGCCATACCACGCACTGGTGCTGTAACAGAGGACACTGTCTCCCGTGGAGCCGGAAGCAGCTCAGTCAGGGTGGTGCCCCCCCCCACCTGTCATCTCCCCACCAGCCTGACCTGCACTTGGGAATCACACAGCTGATGCTGATATGCTGGGTTTTCTACCCCACGTGATTCACCAAAGCAGGGGGAGGTGGGTGCCAGGGATGTTCTCATGGGCCTATTGAGAATGTCCAACTGAACCCAAAACCACTGCTGCTAGACATGCTGAATAAGCAAGACAACTAGTTACCCCTTAAAAAGTATGTCCAAAGAGGCAAGCATTTATGAATGTGTTGCCAGAAGAGATGGATTATTTGCCAGGTTCTACGCCTGCTGCAAGGCATTTGCTGATTAGATTTTAGCATCATGAACAACCAAGAGAAACGGTGAGTTTAATATACTCAAGGTTAAACCACAGTTTATACCAATCAGAAGGGTTGCTCAGAGAGAAAGAACATTAGACCTGTAGAGCACAGGAATTCAGTCACCCAATCCCCCCTCACTGTCCACGCTGCTTCTACATCACTACTGTCTTCATGTCTACATCTTACAGAAATACCTGATTTACTCCCATGTCTCAGTTCTGCCCTTGCCATGTTATTGCACCAGCTCTCACGTTTCAAATGTTTCTGAAACCCATCCATCTGTGGCTTTAATCACCCTCAGTAACTCCTCAGCCACTTTGAGAATCTGATGCACAAGCTCTCGGGATGATCTCTCATAAAAAAAGCAAGCCTCACTGGCTGGTACACCTGACGGATTCTTCTCAGTCCATACTGCAACACCACACCCCTGTAAGTGGCACCACACCTTGAATCTTCCTCAGCTTCCAGGACACTCCAATTCCTGTGTTTCTCCCTCTGACCTGCCCTAAATGTGGGCATTTTCCAAGGCCCTGTACACTTACCCTTCTTCCCCTCAGGGACTTCCCTCTTTCTCATAGCTCCAACCATCACACTTGTGTATGAATTACTCCCACCTCCATGTCTACTCTGTCCACCATCTCAGTCTGTCTGCTCCTTGAGTACCTGATGCTTTATCAACAACTCAGACTTACCCAAAACTAAACTCATCCTCCCCACCTAATGTTTTACATGCTTTACTTTAATTATGAACAAAAAAACAACATACACTTTTTTTTAAAGAAACAATTGATTCTAGGGCTTAATATATAATAAGCAAACTAAATTTAACTATGTGTTACAGTATCAAAAATAGGCACATTATTATAACATGCACAGGTCTTATGCGTGAATGAAAAAAGTCAACCTTAAAGATAATTTTTGTGCTTTTTATTTAGATGAAGAGGTTAGTGGTGTCATACTGGCTTAAACACATCTCAAGGAAACACTGACTAAAAACATGACTAATTTTTACTATTATAGACTTTACTATAATAATAGTAATCTAATCATGATTGTTTTCTTTTTAAAAGAATGGTTCTGAAATATTAGCAACATCTTTTAATACTATAACAGCACTTTGGTCATATGAATGAAACTTACCAATCTGGTGACAGCCATTTTGAGAATTTCATGGTCCTAATTAACTTGCTTTGCTCACCTTTAATGCTCCATGTGCATCCTATCTTTAAAATACTTGCCCATTTTAAGTATACAATAATCAATTTAAGGCTAAAAGTATAAACAATGTGTAGCTGTGAGGCTGTCAGCACCACCACGTTGGCTACAGTGTTGGCTGCGCGGCAAGTCCACAGAGTCAGAGGGGTCTGCTCATCTGATCTCCACTCATCACCCTGGGTGCTCCCCATATATGGACTCAGAGGATCGCAAATGGCTTCATTTCTAAGGAAATATATTTAAATAACTGTTCTGTGCTTTAAAAAAAGAGAGATCAATGCAAAATTTATGCCCACCCTCAATGATATGAGTCCTCAGAACACAAGTCCAAGTCCCCAAGGGAGTTCTCAAACTCAGCCCAGACCACTGAAAAGGTCCTACAGTTGGTCTCCCAGCTTCACCGGATTCCAGTGCATCCTACCATACTATTTAAAGATTAAAGACAGAGCCACAGATAAGTGCAGACATCTGCCATTTGAATCATAGCGCTTAGGCACTACAGATTATTCAAAGTTTATGTTCTTAAGTAGCTCATGTTCTACACAGTAACTCTCAAGTAACTCATGATCTACTCAGGAGAACATGCATGGACATACGTAACTGTTTGTGCCTAACACAAATTCATTCAATTACAGAGGACACAAAGGAAATCAAAGACCACACTGTCCTTAAATACAGCAAGAGAAAAACAAAATCTTAACTATGTGTCCTTCACGACATAATTTTAGTAATTTCTGGATTTCATCATGATTTATACTTAAAGAAACCATGTGAAAATTTATGGACAAAGCATAATTCCAGGGGTAAGAATTTCCCTGACTTTCCATCAAACAGCTGCCTATGCCTCTTATTTTTACTCACTTAGCACAATTATTCACAGGAACTGGAAGTATTCAAGCAAAATCTAAATAAATACTTGGCAAGGACAGTGTAGAGGAAACTAGAGCAGTTGACCTGAATGAACTTTAAGGTCCCTATTAAACTGAGATTTTTCTACCCTAGTGGTTCTCCAAAGGTGGCTGCAGACTCCCGGCGGTCCGCAAGAGCCATTCCAAGGGTCTTTGAGATCAACAGCAGAAGCTTACCACAACACTACTTGCCTTTTCACTGCTTGACACCTGCACTAATGGTACAAAACCAGTGATCGGTAAGACTGCCAGTGCCTCAGATGAAGATCGCATCCCAACCAATGAGCACACTTCTTTTTAACATTCTGTGTGACAATGTGTAACAAAATGAGGAAGACACAGAAAGCACTACTGCTGTGTACTGAAATACCTCTGAGTTGTGAGCTGAACTAGCTCCATTTTTATTTTTAGGTGGCACCATTTTTACTTAAAAAGACAACAGACAAACTGTGGTTATTCAGAGTTATGTGTCTGGCAGACATTTTCTGGAAAACGAATGAAGTTGCCAATAGCTTCCCAAAACTTGGAGACTTTTCTGATGACACTGTGATGGTGATAATATCAACAAATGTGACATTTGCTAACCTATTAAATATGTCAATATTTGGAAGAATCTGCCCAACACAGCAAACTAACACTTTCCAAATGACCAATGAATGAAGTCACAGAAATCAAGCATGGGTTAAAAAATTCACTGAAAGATAAACCAATGGATTTTAATATAACAGAGATGAAGGGCTGTTTGATATGGGTTTCAGAGTCCACAATATAAATGACCTTTAAGAAACTACCATCTGAGAGGGGAGAGTATAGCTTGTGGCAAATGAACGCTTAACATGCATGAGGTCCTGGGATCAATCCCCAGTACCTCCATTAAAATTAAATAAACCTAATTACCCCCCCAAGGGTTTAAAAATAAATAAATAAAACCACATCCTTAAAAAATAAAAAAAGAAACTACCATCCGTTGACTATGTCCACAATTATCTGAAAAGACTGTTAAAATACTCCCTTTGCAACTACAAATGTCTGTGAGCCTGATTTCCTACGTGCAGTGCACCTAAAACAACCTCCCGCATGAGAACGGAGAAACGTGATCATCGGCGTGTCTTCTAGGAAGCAGACATTAAAGATATTTACAAAATCGTAAAACAATGCCACATTCCTTGCTAATTTTTTAGTAAAGACAGCTATTTTGCATAAATATGTTTTTATGTTAATATGCAGATCTCTTACTGTTATTTTGAAGTGATAAACTTATATATTTTATAAACTCCCAGTTTTAATTTCTAACACAATAAAGCTTTCTATATAGTCTACATATACAAAAACCCTTTGGAGTCTAATAATTTTTTAAAATGAAAGGTGTTCAGAGACAAAAAAAAAATTTGAGAACCACTGTTCTGTAACTATATAAACTTACTGCCTTTTTTCCTTAGATAGACTTGCCTCCTTCAAATTAAGAATAATGTACTACATTAATTTACATCTTTTGTGCATAATATATAGGTTACTAAGCCTGCTAGATGCTAGAAGAGAAATATCTTTAATAAAAACACGTAACTTTGTTCAGGTTCCCAAGGATCATAAACAGAAGACAAGCTTTGGGAAGATGAGCTTTCAACCTGAGCGAGGGCTCTGCCCGGCGCCGGTGAGGCTCTCCACCGGTCAGGGCTGCTTCACATTCTCAGATAAGTAGCCAAGGCCACATTTAAATGTGGGGAACCATTTGAATGAGTATCCTTGTATATCCCTTTGAGTTTCTACATTTGTAAAAGGAAGCAGTTACCTGAATAACCCCTAACGTTTCACAAATTTTATTTTACAGGTGATGGAGAAAAACTGGAAAGTTAGAAAACAGGCATTAGATGATGCGTAATATTGTCTTTACTAACTGGTACAGTGGGAAGTTGGAGGCCCTGGTTATGTGACTCCTAACAGTAAAGAAGCTACTGAGGGATTAAAAATAATAGAAACCTCAGATGCCCACAGATGCAGGGGTTTTATTTTCAATTGAGGTTTGTAAATATTTTATTCATGAAACATTTTCAGTCTCCTACCCAGATCTCTACTGTCAAAGTAACATATTTTTAAAGAGTACACAAAGTTGTAGAAAATAACTTTGGCTAAACAATCTATACATAAAACAACAGACACAGTGTCTTAAGAGTGTGTAATTAAGGGAAGAGGAGGACAAACGCCAGGAAGTAAATACACAAGGAGCTGTCATGAGTTCCATGAACTCTGCAGTGTTTTTCTTTGCTTTGTTAATGGAACTCAGGTTATTCCCTCCAATAAAAAGTAAAGTAAATGATGGCAAACAGCACATTAAAGATTAATTCCAAGTCTAAAGTAACAACCACCCTCAACCTCCCCCCTCGCCAAAGAATGTTACTGCTGTCTCTCTGAAGCTTCCACTCTCTTCAGGTGAGTCCTTTACCCAGCAATATTTATCCAAAAGTTAAAAATGAAGAATTACAACTTAACTATACAAAGAAGTAAAACCCAAACTATGGAAATGGATACATTCAACTATTACTGCCCGTTAATACTAGCAGAAGGAACTGAAATTATCTTTCATGGATAAAATTGTATTTTAATGATGGTTGGAACTGTTTCACACACACAAAAAAGTAAATGCTAATTATTCTCATTATTTTTAATTGCAAAAGTTTACACCATACTGAACAGTCTACATTCATTTACTGATTCGGCCAACAGTAAAAGGTCTTTGAAGACTATAAAAGATGTTTTACCTACACATGAATTAAACAGGAATCCCCCCAAAACAATATGACTAAAGACCAAATCATAAATACAATTCTAAAAAGTCCTAAGTCATAAATGTACCATTATTTTTAAAGGTCTTTATAGGCATCTCAATTGATAATTTTAGGAACATGTTGTTTAAAAACTGCCCATACATTGAAAAACATGACTACAAGAGACCAAGCCATGTGTAGGTTCAAGTGAAGACTAAAAAATGGAAAGCAAATTCACGTGTCACTGCTAACATCCACATCACAGGGAAAGAATGGGTATCCTCTGGGGGAATTCACAGCTTCCGATCACATTTCAAGTAATTACAGAACTCAGGTACAGCCCTCCTGCACCAGTATATCTCCTTTTCTGCTAAGCACTGGGAAGTTAAGAAACCATGCCAGCTGCACAGCTGAAATGGAAACACAAAGAGCTGCCATCAGTGTGCCGGAGACACCACAGAATGAATTATCTATTTCCCTGATGGTTACCCACATGTCATCAATAATGAAAAAGTGTGTATTAATAGTCCTATGGGACAAATGAACAATAACTGCCTATGGAGATGCTGGATAGCAACTGAACAGTTTAGAGAGCATTTTAAACTGGGATTTGAATTTGCTTGAACAGACACCTCAAATGTTACACTGGGCAGCAACTTAGCAGCATTTTGGTGCTTTCCCTTTCTGTTGAAGCACAGAAGACTTGGCAAATATAGTCAACTCTGACAGAACAAAGATGACAGATTATTGTCATTACCGAAGTCAATCACAATTTGTTCTGAGATTATAAATATCCAAGAAATAAAATGGTTTAACAAAATTGGATCCACAAGGCTAAAACGCAAACAGCAATGCTCGAATTAAAACTGATAAAATCAGGGTTTCCAGTTTATGAAGGGGTACTTTCTAAATACTATAAACTAAATGGATGAAACTTAGAATTCATTTTCTCATAAAATGAATGTTACAGAAGAAGTAAGATTTTCTGGCTAGCTCATAAATGTGTACAGTTCTTGTCCTGGAAATACTACACCTTTGCAATTCCAGTACAATGTACTGCTGTAGGAGTTAAGACTTATATGAAAGTGAAATAAAATGTGGTAACTTATTAAGATGTCTATCATTTCAGGGGGAAATATCTTAATTAGAGACATGAGAAAAACTAGAACCTTTTTTTAAAGGTCTATTCTAAAAAGAGTACACAAGGGCCTCAAACCACAGAGGTGACTAAACAAGACTTAGCAGGGTTTTAGAATCTGAGTAATAACTGAGTTCTAAGTCAAAGAAAAACAGAGAAACAGAAATAGGTTCCCCTGAGATAAGTGACGAGAAAGAAGAAATCACAGAAAAATGTCAGGATGGACAGTTTCCTATATCCAGCAGGAAAGTCATGTTGCTAACCGAGGGCAGTTAGTAAACCCTCACATTCAGGTCTGAGAAGGCAGGCGCGTGCCAAGGCATGCATGTGCAGGTATTCCTCAACCGGCTTCCTTTCATCATTCCAACTTAGCGAGCAATGGGAGGCAGTGCCGTGCAGTGGAAAGGACAGTGTGTGGGGCTTATTATGTTAATAGCTAGGTGGGCTTTTGCCAACTCACTTAACCTCTCTAAATATATGTCTCCTCATATGTCAAAGGGGGATGAAACACATAATTGAAAAGCTGCTGAGATCAAATGTAATACACAGTGTGTTAATAAATGCAACTACTTGTATAAGACAATTTAAAGTATTTTTTTAATCTACTAGAGTAGAGTAAGAGAAAGTAAGTACAATTAGAACTGCTGCTAGACTTGGATTAAATAATGGTAAGTAAGGCTCAGTGCAGATACCTGAGTACTTGCACACACGAGGTAACTGAGGCAACGTCTTGGTTTTTTCTGTCAAAACCCAGCTCAGGTAGCAGCTCCTTCAGAAAGCCTTCTCTGGACCTCTCCTCCCTGCCGCCCACCACTCCACATCCTGTCCTTTGCACACATTTACGTGGTGGCACTCACTACTATAGTGTAACTCAACTGCTTTACATAGACTGGGAGTTACCTGATGACTGTGACGTCATCTTACCCAAGCCAGTATTTTCAGGAAACAGCAATGCCAGACACATAGGAAGTCTCTACCAACAGTCACTGAACCGAGCAGTCTACGTCTTAAGCAGGACAATTATGACATTACACTAGACCGTCCATCACGAGTTCTTTTTTGGTGGAGCAGAACTTAACCTTTGAGCAAAAGATATGTGATTAAGCTTGCACGCGGATTAAGCCATGTAGAAAGATACCAGGACAGGATCAATGAAAATCAAGCTTCAAAACTTACAGCCCATATCCCCTTGTGTCTTCCTATTCAGTTACTAGTATACAGTCAATTTAAGTAGCTGTTGAATAAAAGGCTTGGTTTTGGTTAAGGTACCTTCAAAAATAACACTCGTAACGCACTCTGCAGAAAACACGTTACAAGAACCTACAGCAAGACTGACTTCAACTGTATGGGGTGTGCTGTCACTCAAGCACCCCAAACTTCCCGCCGCGAAACTCGCAAGCCTCAACCTGCAGGTGAGGCGACTGGGTCAGGACGACTCCGTCCCTCACACCTGGGAGCTGGGATTTTCGGTTTCACTTTTCGTGTGCAGGAGGGAGGGCTGGGGTGGGGATGGATGACGTCCAAGCACTGGTGTGTACGCGTTAGTGGAAACACCCCTGACACCGGATTCGTAGACACGGTCTGGGACCCGGTCCCGGCACCGCACCCGGGGCCGCGGTCACCTGCGCGCCTCAGTTTCCACACCGGCGTCTGTTTGGGTTTCTCCCCACCCGCGAGGCTGAAGAGTGGGCTCCGTCCGGGTCCCGCACGGCCCTGGGCGCGCAGCCCCGCGCCCTCGGGAGGCGGTGCGGGTCCCGGGCGCCCGTGAGGCCCCGGCCGGCCGCCCGCGCGGCCCCCGGGGGAGAGCGGCCCCGCGGCTCGGCGGCCCCGCTCCGCACTTACTTAGACCCGCTCTCAGGCTGCGCAGTCGGCCGCGGACACGGAACCCGGCGCCGCGCAGCAGCGTCCCCCCGCGTCGCTTCCGTCGCTCCTCATCGTCCTCCTCCCGCCGAGGGGCCGCCGCCGTCGCCACGGTCCAGCCGGGAGCTCCTGCGGCGCGGCGCTCGGCTCCTCAACTTCCGGCCCACGCTCGGTGTAGCCGGCAAATGCCCCCGCCGGCTCCCACATCACCTGCTCCCCGCCTTCCACCCGGGAGTGGGAACGCGGCCCGCCCCCCCGGGCATGCGCAGACACCGCGGCCGGGGGAGTCCCCGCGACGGTGGCCGGGACGGACAAGACACCGCGGGGCGGGGCCGGCGGCGCGCGCGCGCTCGCGGCGTGCTGGGTGCCGCGCGGCGTCTCCTCCCTCCGAGCAGGGAGGCTTCGCGTCCCGACTGCGAGGCCTCCGGAGTGAGATCTGAGAGCCTGCGGGACGCATTTCTTCCAGAAGAAAGCGTGTCTGCCTCACAGGGTTGTTAGGGGAGTGAGTTCCAGCACTTAAAGCGCTCCCGTAACTATATTTCTTTTTGTCTAATCCCCGACTCGCTCCTGCCTTTGTCAGGGGGACCGTCACAGGCGGATGCTTGCTTTATGGGGCCAGAGACTTGTACCATTTAGACACTTTTAAAGAAAAAGAATGCAAAATCACACTTTTGCAAATTTTACAGAAGCGTGAGACCGTGGGAACATTGCTAGTGCCCTTCCCAGGGCCTTGGAAGTGACCACACAAATGGTCATTAGCTTCCCTGCAGCGTCATTGGTTCCCCTAACAACACCCCTGCGCACCAAGTTGTACTGAATTGTTTTTTTATAAACGTCTGTTGCCACCCTTGTCGTTCCCTATTCTCTGTTTTATATACACAGACGATAATGCCATGTTTTTTTTTAAAACACGGGATCTGCTAACTGAGTGAGAGCTCCAGGTCAGAGAGGCTCTTGATACTAGATGCCTGTTGTCCATCACCTGATGAGAACCACGCACCAAGGTAGACCAACCACTTCAAAAATAAACTAATAAAGTAACTCCAGCAGATACTTAATGAAAAACTCTTGGTTCTCTTCGAACCAAGCATTAGAAAGGCTAAAGTAATACGGTAAATTGGAGACTGGGATTTGAATCAACTTGAAGTTTGGTCTGGTAATTAAAGTCTCCTGTCTTACATCACTAATACAACGTACAGTCTCCGATACTGTAGGAACTTAGTAAATGTTGAACAAGGTACGAAAATGTACACAGACAAGTGCCATCTCGATTATGGGAACGTGGAGGATCCTCTAACTTGACACTGTTAGGTGCTCCTCCAAAGCAAATTGACAATTAAGCTAAATGGTTAAGTATGAAAATTACCTACAAAACAGCATCATGTGACTTTACAACCCATAGGTGATTTCCGAGAAATACTCAGATAACAGGTGAATTAGACATAACAATGAAATTAATTTTTGTGGGGCTAGGAGGAGCCCTAAATCCAACTTTACTACAAACTAGTACTGTGAATTAATATGTGTCGGTTCGTAAAAAGAGTTTTTTGTACATTAGATAACTCCTAAGGGCACTTAACAGCTCTAAAATGTTTTCTCAGAGCCTTTTGTAGCAAAATTTCACTTTCATTTTAAAGCAACAATATTTATGCGAAAATGAAATAATTATAAAAGTTGTCTCCTCTTACACTTCATGAATAATTTCCACCCCATTGTGGAGGAGGAGAAACCACAGCAGAATACTGGGAGAAATTAAAAGTTCCTGGAACATAAGGTTTGGGTTTGTTTTCATTTCTCAATCCTGATAGATAGCACAATTCCAATATGATAACAAGTGTTCAGTAAAGTTTTGTCGAATAATTTCGAATCCTTGAACAGATACTGGAAGAGTCCATAGTTGATTTCGGAGTATGCAACTGTTTACGGCTATATTATGAATTACATATTAGGTATTCTTATGAATTATGTATTATGCATGTATTAGGAAACAAACTCCCATCAAAGTTTCACCATCATAAAAAGTAGGAAAAACAGTCTTAGACAATTTTGCAAAAGTCTGTTTTTCCACCTAAATGACAGAGCAGACATTTTGGAAAGAAAGATGCCCTCTTCTCCCCTGAGCGCTTTCACAACTAGCCGGGGAAATGAGTGTTGGCAGCACTGTTTACACACTGGGAGCAGAACTCTGAGAGGCTGTCACTTGATAACCGCAATTTAAGCAGAGAGAGGGCTCAGGCTCAAAGCCCCAGTAGCGAGCAGTGGACAAAGTGTTTTGGGTTCTCAGCAACGAAATCCACTCTATTGAGTCAACCGCTAGCAAAAAGCACCTGCTGCTGCTGCTGCAGTCAACGGGAGAAGTGTTTGTAATGACACTGTAACCTTTGCTCCCTTGAGTCCTCAGCAGCCCAGCGAGGTGGGCGGTCCTCCCAGTGCCCGCCCAACCGTTTCGGCTCCTGCGCCAATCACCTCCCTGACGTCACAGCCTCTCGGCCGGCAGGTGGAGACGGCGCTTGCGCGCATCATCCTTATTAAGTCAGGGCCTCCCGGCCCGCATACAGCGCCTGCGCCTGCGCAGGGAACAGCTGGCGGAACCGGCCCTCCGCGCTCTGCTTCCGGCTTGGCGGCGCCGTCTGGGGCCCACGTCAGGTTGGAGGCTCGTGCGGCGGCTGGCGGGGCGGAGGGGGACTCGGATTGCGCAGAGGACCCAGGGTAAGCCTGGGAGGGCGGAGTTCGGGCAGGGGTGGCCAGGGAGGCGGGGCCGTGCCGCGTCTTCCCAGCTCAGCGAATGCTGCGGTCCAGTTCAGGCTCCTTGTTCTCCGGGACCGAAAGTCCTTGCCGTCGTCCGCCTCCGGGCCCCCAGGTGAGGGCACGACACCCCGGCGGCCGCGCTGCCTCGGAGGCCGGGCTCCAGTCCGCGGCGCTTGCTCTAGACCCCACCCTTGGGGCGTGGGGAGGAGGCTGCAGTTTCCCCGCCTCTGCCTCTCAGGACCCGTGTCGGGGCTTGAATTGCCCGATTCCCGCGGCCACCCCACCGGGGGAACGGGGGCTCAGAGAGACACTGGGCTTGCCCAGAGCCGGAGAATTCACTCGGGATCCGTTGAGGGCTTTGGCTGGGGCGGAGGAGTGATGTGGACCCTTCCTCCAGTGATTTTGCAGGCGTGTATGGCTTGAGGGGCGGGAGCGAGTGCGGGCTTGGAGCGAGTCCTGTTCTCTTCTTACGCCTTGCCTGTCGTTAACTTTCTGAATCCCACAGCCATCTCCCTTTTGCTCACCACTCACTTCTTTCTCCTGAGGTTCTCCCAGAATATCACAACGTTCTGTGAAAGGTAGGATTCTGTAAGCCCTTTGTCTTTTCGAGGGTTGCACGAAGGAAACTTCAGGGGTACCACTCTCTCTCCAATAAAGTAGCATTGAATCATCTCCCATGTTCACCGAACAAAGCCTTGCTAGTTTGTTTTGCTGTCATCAGGACGATAAAGGCAGCAGCTGAATGGACGATGAGTCATTATTGAGCTAACTGTTCATTCTCTTGAAAGCTTTGCTTATCATTGTCAGAATGAAGCGTCCCCTCTCTTCGTATAGGTTTAGTATTTTGTATTATTTTTGTTTTCAGTGTTGTTCGGATCAACATGCATTATAGTACTAAAATTGTTCAGGGGCTTATTAATTGCCAGGTACTGTGTTAAGCACCTTGTAAATTCTCAGATGTCATTCTAGTTTCTACATGGTTATAAACCCCGCTTTGCACTTAAGGAAACCAAAGCTTAGGGAAATTAAATAGTTGCCCCATGTCACACAGCTGTTAAGCGTCAGCGTCTACATTTAAACCCACATGTAGTGGACTCCAGAGCCTGAGCCCTAACCACAGACTTCTTTGTTTTGTTTTTTTTCACAAATAGAAACCATCAGCTAAAATGTTAAGAATCCAGGCAATGAAATTAAAGCATATGTAAAAAAAAAAGAAAACAGTGGAAATCCTAATATTTGAATTCTTTGTACAGTTTTAATAAGTAAAAATATTTTGTCTGTTCATTTTATAGTAACATTGGAATCCTTATCTTTATAGCAATCTTATGATGCATGTGTATTCACATGTGTATTATGTGGGTTTCAACATTATAAAAAGTAATTTGAGTCTTTGCCTGGGACTTGTTCAGGGAAACTTTGAGACCATATAGAGTGTACAGATGGACCAGAAACTGTATGCCAATCTTGAACAGTCAAAGAACTATTTCTGCACTTCATTACTTCATTTTATGTATAATTATATATAAATCATACACATGACATTATATCCGTCAAGTGCCAGCTGGAGGAAGCTTGTTTTGAGGTAGGGCAGTGAGCAGACCTGACCAGGTGGTGCAGTCAGTTATGCAAATGAGACACAGTGAGGGGAAGGAGTTCCTAGATTCAAAGATAAAAGACTGTGGATGTGGTTTCTTGTGGGTTTATCTCTTGGCCTAGAGGTTGGGTTTCCTTTGTCAGGAATCAGCCAGAGAAGTGAAGCTTGTTTTGCCCGCAGACCCCCGAATGCATGTTCCCAGTGCAGTCGTAGCTGCTGAGTGTTTGTGACCAAACTGAACCCCACCGCTCGTGCTGGGGGGCGGGGTGTGCCTACGTGTTGTGCTCAGTTCCTGGCCTTCCCTGGTGTGCTTTTCCAGGAATCAACACTAGGTATTCAATAATTCATTGCACAAACCAACCTACTCTGTGCCAGGAGCTAGGGGCACAAATTACAACACGATTTCTGACCTCAGGAGGCCGGCGCTTTGGTAAACGTGGATTGTGTCTAGCCGTTTGATTTCTCGTGTTAGACAGCAGGCAGTGTAGCCTTGTGCTGGTGCTGTGTGCTGCTCTGCTGTTTACCGGGGTGGGGGATCTCAGGTCTCTGCACCACAGGATCTCCCCGCTCCCTGGGGAGCTGCTCAGCCCCCTGCTCACAGGGCTGTGTAGGGATGTGCCAGCAGAGGTCTGAAACCACATGACAGAACTGGCTAAATTCCTAGAGGAGGTATTTTACTGAAACCTTTTTTTGGAAAAGTTCGTATATTTTAGTGTTACATACTTTAAACTATGTTATTTTGGCTCTGATACCTTACAGACTGTAATAGAACTTGCTTGGATATTTAAAACGTCAAAGAGATTTCATGTTTGTGGTGATCATTTTAGCGAATATTCTAGACCCTAGCCCAGCAAGGTCCCCATTATTTCCTCTCTGACTTTAGAAGGTACTTCAGTGAAAAGCTCTGTCTCATAAAATTTTACTTCTGTTATATTTTTGTTAAAGCACTTAGCATTTTATAGTTGTTCGTATTACATTCCTTTTTCTTTATCAGATGTATTCTTAAGGTGGAAACATACTGTCTTGCCCGTAACACAGTGCCTGGCTCGTATATAGTCAGCAAGCGGGTTGAGGATTACTGGAATATCAACCCAAAAAGTGTAGAAATTAATTTAAATTTATAAAACTCCAAGTAACTATGAAAATAGAGTTAAAAGAGATGGAGAAAGTGAGGATTTCATGGGGAGCTTACTTTGGTTTGGGTTCTGAGTGCTGGAGGCGTCTGGCGCAGCTAGCAGTGAAGGCGGCACAGCGAACAGTCACGGGCTTCGTCTGCGAGAAGAGGGTGCCTGTTTCGGGGAAAGGGCCCTATCCATGTAGGAGTTCAGTTCAGCCAAATTTCAATTTAGTGAGCTAGCGATTTGTTAAAAACATGATTTTAAGAAGTTTGTTTCTGGTGCTGGGTGGTGGTCTGAAAGAAAAAGAAATATAAGGAAAGCCTTTACCTCAGAAGCCCAGAAATGAAATGACATTGACACAAAGTAGTTGATTAGCATTCATTGTAGAGGTTGGAAAGAGACAGCATTTATAGCATTGATCTGCTTTCCTTTGGCAAACATGACCAGACGTTTATTATGAACCAGACACTCTCTGTACAGTAAACATTTAGTTGAATTTTATCTTTTACTTATTCTCCTTTTGCCTTATTAGATAAACCAGAAGATTCACCATCGCTTCTATGGCTGCCTCCCAAACTTCACAAACTGTTGCCTCTCACGTTCCTTTTGCAGATTTATGTTCAACTTTAGAACGAATACAGAAAAGTAAAGGACGGGCAGAAAAAATCAGACACTTCAAAGAATTTTTAGATTCTTGGAGAAAATTTCACGATGCCCTTCATAAGAACCAGAAAGATGTCACAGACTCGTTTTATCCAGCCATGAGACTTATCCTTCCTCAGCTGGAAAGAGAGAGAATGGCCTATGGAATCAAAGAGACTATGCTTGCTAAGCTTTACATTGAACTGCTTAACCTACCCAGAGAAGGAAAGGACGCCCTTAAGCTCCTGAATTACAGGACGCCTACTGGAGCTCGTGCAGACGCCGGAGACTTCGCGATGATTGCGTACTTTGTGTTGAAGCCCAGATGTTTGCAGAAAGGCAGTTTAACCGTCCAGCAAGTAAATGACATTTTAGACTCCATTGCCAGCAATAATTCTGCCAAAAGGAAGGACCTGGTAAAGAAGAGTGTTCTTCAGCTTATAACTCAGAGTTCAGCACTTGAACAGAAGTGGCTGATACGGATGATTGTAAAGGACCTCAAGCTTGGTTTTAGTCAGAAGACTATATTTTCTATTTTTCATAATGATGCGGAAGAGTTGCACAGTGTCACCACAGATTTGGAGAAAGTCTGTAGGCAGCTGCATGACCCTTTGGTCGGACTCAGTGACATTTCTATCACTTTATTCTCAGCCTTTAAACCAATGCTGGCTGCCATAGCGGATATTGAGCGAATCGAGAAGGACATGAAACACCAGAGTTTCTACATTGAAACCAAGCTAGACGGCGAGCGCATGCAGATGCACAAAGACGGAGATGTGTACCAGTACTTCTCACGAAACGGGTACAACTATGAGGACCAGTTTGGTGCTTCCCCACAGGAAGGCTCTCTGACGCCGTTCATTCACAGTACTTTCAAGCCAGACGTGCAGAACTGTATCCTGGACGGTGAGATGATGGCCTACAACCCTCATACACAAACATTTATGCAGAAGGGGAATAAATTTGATATTAAACGAATGGTTGAAGATTCTGATCTGCAAACTTGTTACTGTGTTTTTGATGTGTTGATGGTTAATAATAAAAAGCTAGGACATGAGACCCTGAGAAACAGGCATGAAATTCTGAATAGTGTTTTCACACCAATCCCAGGTAGAATAGAAATAGTGCAGAAGACACAAGCCCAGACTAAGAAAGAAGTAGTTGACGCTTTGAATGAAGCAATAGATAAAAGAGAAGAGGGAATCATGGTAAAGCATCCTCTTTCTATTTACAAGCCAGACAAACGAGGTGAAGGATGGTTAAAAATTAAACCAGAGTATGTTGACGAATTAATGGACAAACTGGACATCTTGATTGTCGGGGGCTATTGGGGTAAAGGTTCACGGGGTGGAATGATGTCTCATTTTTTGTGTGCTGTGGCAGAGAAGCCCACTTCTGGGGAAAAACCATCAGTGTTTCATACTCTCTGTCGTGTTGGCTCAGGTTACACCATGAAAGAGCTGTATGACCTGGGTTTGAAATTGGCCAAACACTGGATGCCTTTTCACAAGAAGGCTCCACCCAGCAACATTTTATGTGGAACAGAGAAGCCAGAGGTGTATATTGAACCTTGCCACTCGGTCATTGTTCAGGTTAAGGCCGCAGAGATTGTCCCCAGTGACATGTATAAAACTGGCTGCACGTTGCGTTTTCCACGAATTGAAAAGATAAGAGAAGACAAAGAGTGGCATGAGTGCACAACCCTGGATGAGCTGGAGCAACTTCGGGGGCAAGCATCTGGAAAGCTTGCGTCTAAACACCTTCACATAGGTGGTGATGACGAACCACAAGAGAAAAAGCGCAAAGCTGCCCCCAAGGTTAAGAAAGTCATTGGAATTATCGAGCACCTAAAAGCACCTAACCTCTCTAACATAAGTAAAGTTTCTAATATATTTGAAGATGTGGAGTTTTGTGTTATGAGTGGAACAGACGGCCACCCAAAGCCTGATCTGGAGAACAGAATTGCAGAATTTGGTGGTTATATAGTACAGAATCCAGGCCCAGACACATACTGCGTGATCGCAGGGGCTCAGAACATTAGAGTGAAAAACATAATTTCTTCAAATAAGCATGATGTCGTCAAGCCTGAGTGGCTTTTAGAGTGTTTCCAGACCAAACGCTGTGTGCCCTGGCAGCCTCGCGTCATGATTCACATGTGCCCATCAACAAGAGAGCATTTTGCCCGTGAGTATGACTGCTATGGTGATAGTTATTTTGTTGACACAGATTTGAACCAGCTGAAGGAAGTGTTCTCAGGAATGAAAGATCCTGGGGGACAGACTCCTGGAGAGACGGCCGCTGTGATCGCCGACTTGGAACACCGCTATTCCTGGGACAGCTCTCATCTCAGTATGTTTCGAAGCCACACTGTTTATTTGGACTTGTACACTGTTATTAATGACTTAAGTACCAAAATCGAGGGAACAAGATTAGCAATAACAGCCTTGGAGCTTCGATTTCACGGAGCAAAAGTGGTTTCTTGTTTAGCCGAGGGCGTATCACATGTAATCGTTGGGGAAGATCGTAGTCGTGTTGCAGATTTTAAAGCTTTTCGAAGAGCTCTTAAGAGAAAGTTTAAAATCCTACAAGAATGTTGGGTAACTGAATCAATAGACAAGTGTGAATTACAGGAGGAAGATCAGTATTTGGTTTAAAGCTAGCTTTCCTAGTGAGGAAAGCTGCCTGTCTGGCCGGCTTGTTACAACAGGCTGGAATGATAAAATATTAAATCGCATTTTATTTTTAATCTCTTAAAATCTGTGCTGAAACAGTATTATTAACTATAGAAACACAATCACTTTAACTTCTGATATAGGAAAGACACTGAATGGCCTAAAGTCAGAAAGAAAAAAAATTTTTTTAACAGTATAGTATTTGATGATTTTTTATCACCAAGATGAAATAAACAGTTTAAAATTATAATCTCCCTACAGAAACCTAGAATTTTGACTCAGATATTAATAAAATACATTTAGAAGCTTTTAAAGTCATTAAAAGCATTGACCTAACCAGGATTTTTCTGAAAGTCAAAAATTTTAATAATAGTTCCTATCTAATAAAAGCATTGCAAGGAAAAAATCGGAATTGTTACAGTTGGGCTTGTAAAAATCTATTTTTTTAAATTGAAGGCTAAAATTCCTCTTTGATATGTGAGATGTAAACTTTTTTAAAGTTAAGTTCAAGCTTATGAATAAATACCTTATTAATGCTGCTGTTAGGTAAATCACGGGAAGTTGAATAAGATTTAATGGTTTAAAAACTTAACATTACATCAGTTTGCTTTTTAAAATCTCTTGCAGTTTTAAAAGTACTTAGCCCATGTTTATTTTCTAAAACAGAGCGGCTTTAAAGAAAACGTTTTATGTTAATTTGTACCTCGTTATAAATAGCATTCACAAAGAGTGGTTTTCCTAGGTATCAAACAGGTGTCGGAGTGGCCTGTGTGTTGTAGTTTTCTGTACAGAGAAGTAATAGCTTTGACTTTTTACAGTGACTTTTATTTATCCTTGGGTTATTTAAAGTGTGGATAGTATGTGTGTACATGTATATATTATGCCTAGATTTACATACCAAACATATAAATACCAAAATATAACAGATTTTGGAATATAGCCTATACATTTTGAAAAATATGTTTTCATGACACCAATGAAATACTTGGAATTTGGTACCTGAGAAATAATGTGTAGATTATTTGTAGGTAATTAGAAATTTTATCCAAACAGTGGAACAAATGTATGTTTTGTTATATTTCTTAATTTAAATAAAATATTTAATGTACTATTAAAACAATTTCTTGTACTTATTTTAAAACAATTTAGAATACTTCAGCCAGATAGACTATGGTATCACTGTAATTTTTAACTGATTCAAGTCAGTTCCTATTTAAGGTCCTTTGTATTTCATATTACTAAATGAGCTTTATTAAAAAATTTTAACTTGTATATTTTTATATAATGTCTATTGAGAAAAATGACAAAATGTAAGTATGTGTAGTGTAGGGAAAAGAAACATAATTTTACCACCAAAGATAATAACATTTACTATTCTAGGTTATTGATGGTAAGGAAAGTAGAAAATATGTATTTGTAGTGTAACAAGTAAGTATAAAATAAACTTCCGTCAGGAAGAGAGAATCGTCTTCTGAAGAGGTGTGCTTGGAACACTGAAGGAGGAGGGGACACCCGCCTGGGAGGCCGGGTTAACCCCGGAAACCTGGTGGTTCCAGAGTGTCATGTCGGGGGGGTTGCCTTCAAAGGAACAGGTAATTCCTTTGATACTTGAAACACTTCGGGACATAGAAAAAACATGACGTCTTCCCAAATAACTTTTTAGTGTTTCAAACCCTTGACATTGACACCTAACAAAAATAGCACGGATTTTAGAGAAACCAAAACGTTCATACATTATTCGTGGGAGTATAAAACAGTAGCACTTTGAAAAGCTGGTAGTTTTTACATTAAATTATATACCTAGTCTGTGACTAGGCAAATTCACTTCTATATATCTACACAAGGGAAAGGAAATGCTGTATTTACCAAGTGACTTCTACAGAAACGTTCAAAACTACTTATAATAGCCAAACTGGAAACAATAGGAGAATGAATAAATAAATGACGGTGTATTTACGGAGTGGGACTTCGCAGCAACAGCACCAAAGCGGCTGCCGCTGCACACCATCACACGTCTGCGTCCGCACTGGTGAGGGACGAAACCGGATGCCAGGCAGTGCGTGTCACACGGCCCAATTTACGTGAGCTTCGGGAACCCCCAGAACGACCGTGGCGACAAATCAGAACAGCTTTGCCTCTGGGGAGGGAGGCCGACTGGAAAGGAGCAAAGGGAGCTTTCTGGAGTGATAGAGATAACGTATTTTGGTTGGGGTGTGCTTACACCAATATACATCTCAAAGCTCGAACTTACCACTTGCATATTTTACTCTGTAAATTGTATTTAGATAAAATTATTTAACATTAAAAGCAACTGGTGACTACATAGTTACATACAGACAAAAGTGTTCAATAACATTTTTGAAAAGTAAATATTGCAAGAAGAGCAATAAAATATTTCTAAGTAATGGCCAATTCCCATGAATATGAGGATGATCTAATATTAAATATAGTAGGCCATTTAACTATTAACAGATTAAAAGCAACAATTAAAAATTAGTACATGCAATTCAACAGCATTCTTCCTTCCGGAAATAAAAATAAGCAAAATAGAACTAAAATGTGATGAGGCTTCCAAAAAGTCGGTGGCTTTTGAAATTTAATGGTGGCAGTGGGAGAACAGATTTTGAATCTACAAATTTGCACATAGAAACCAGAAAGAACGAGATCGTAGCGAAACACCGAGGGTGACATTCACAACAGGACCAGGTAATGAGGTGACCCCGAGAATCCGAACACACAAGAGGTGAGGGAAACAGGAGAGTTCAAGACTTGCAGTATTTGTGTGAAGAAGGCAGAGGGACTGCGTAGGTCCTGAAGGTCCCGAGAACACCAGGAACTACATAAATAGTCAGTAGGTCTTTACTGGACAGCACCGAAGTTCAGACAGAAAACCCACTGAAACTGGGAAGGGTTTCATGCAGCACAAGAGCAGGTGAGGAAGAGACCCCACCCGAACCTGGAGGCACAATCCAGATAATTCTCAAAACTGAGCCACCAGCAGCCCTTCCAGGACTGGGAATGGGATTTAAAAATGGGCAAAATAGGGACAATAGAGACAAAGGAAATCAAAGGTCCAGATAAAGGTGGGGAGTGAAAGGAAGCCAGCGTTTTCGGAGAGCAAGCCACCAGCGCGAAGTTCGGCTAGTGAGAGTTCTGTGACGTTAGAAAAGTGACCCTCAAGTTAATCTCCTCTAAAAATGGGCCACCACTAAGTACTGAGACAATGTACAAAGCATCACATCGTGATCAAAAGCCAAACACGACACTGCCCTGGCACAGGGTTATTGCTCAAACAAGAGCAGGTGTTGTGTTATGTCAGAGTTAGAGTATTTCCTGCTATGCGATGAGACCAATAAACGAACTGAAACTCATGCGTTCTCAAGAACATCAGTAGTTGAAATTTCGTTACTCGGTTTTGATTAACGCTTGTAAAGCCGTCAATGCTCCAGGTCGTCTTAATGAAGAGCAGCACCGCTTCTGAGATGTCTCCACTTGCTGATGGAGGAATCGCAGCTCTCGCTAAGTTGAAGGTACACCCTTGCAAGAAATCGAAGTGAAGTGAATTCAGCGAATAATTCAAGCCTTCAAATTATTACAAAATGTGCATCATAACACTTAAAGGCAAAAATACCATTCAGCACTATGCATTCTCTAGCTTTTATGTTTATATAATTTGAGTAAGGTACCTCCTCTTCCTTGATTCTAATAATGGTTTTTACAATGATTGGGGCAAGAGTTTTAGGGTGAGGGGCGCAGTGGTTTCAGTCCCACAAGAAAAGTAAGAGTAATTATGATAATTTCCCCCTCCGTCTCCTTCTGTAGATGACTTCCCGTCACCCGGAAATGTGGCACCGCTGACCCGCTGGGGAGGCGCTGAGAGGCGGCAGGGGACCCGCAGGGTCGGCCTCAGGCAGGGAGCGTCTTCCCGCCCGACCGCGTGGGGGGCTCCGGCCTTTACAAACATGTTTCCTCCTGAAGCCAGTGATTGCTTTAATGTCTTTGGCTGTTTGTATGAACTGATAAATAAGATAATGTTCCCTTGAAAATGGAGTCATTTAAAAGCCTCTGGGTAAAAATTCAGCAATTTTAAGCTGAACGCCCCCCTGCGGATGTGGAGATGAGGACCGTTATTCGGTCTCCGATTGTTTTTATTGTTAGCAGCATAGAACTTCATTTTCCCCATAATGCATCTTCAGTGAAAGGAGGAAAAATAAGGTACATTGGGTAAAATAAAACAAGTAATATGAGCGTACAAGTAATAATATTATAAATGCCTATAAGGTAATTGTCACCAGATTAATAAACTTTATTCATCTGATAAACTTCCTGTGTGTCATACCGAGTTTTTTCTAGCAGTTCCAAAACAGAGTTGAACAGAAGAGAAGCTATACCGACAATCATATCCAGCTTGCCTTTTATTTATTGGCAGTAGTGCACTATTTATAACCCCAGCATTTTTATTTGTAGAATAGTGCTTGCAAATAAGAACTCCAAACATTCTCTCTAGCCTCTTAGAGAAAAAAATACCCAAACAAACAAAAAACCCACAACAATTAAAAAAAAGTAATCCACTTGATTTTTTGAAGTACAATTTATAAAAACTAAAAATCAGGAAATGAAAGTAATTTTTATTTATTCTCGATGCTGAAACAGTTCATTTTAGCATATTTTAATATATGATAGATTTCCAAATGTGATAAAGTATGCTACTTTTAAATTTCTGCCAAGTACTCTCATAATTCATTTAAAGAAAACTAAAATGAATTTACTTAATAAAAAAACAAAAATTGGACTTAAATATTATGAGTCTTGCTCTAGTCACCACTGCCCTGTAGCAAGTCAACCTAGACCTGAGCGGCGCAGTGCGGTACAGGGGTTCAGACCCAACACGACACACGTGGCTTGTCTTGGTTGCACGTGTCTGGAGACTGAGCTGGAAGAGTCTTTCCCTCTCCCTTTCTTGGCCTTAAAGAAGTTAAGTGGCCGTAGATCCCCCAGCCTCAAAAAACTGCACGCTGGCAACAGCCCCGGGAGTGGGGAAGCGACGGTTCCTGAGTGTCTTCTTCACATGAAAAACTAGCAATAGAAAACGAATACATACTTTTGGTTCTGCAGCGGGTTCTGCTCAACAATTACCTAACAAGTGGCCTTGGAAACGGGTACTGGGGGAAGTCTGGACGACATCTGAGGAGCACAATACAGAACTCACAAGCAGACTGGCAGTAGGAATCTGGATTGCAGGGACACTGCCTGCCAACCAGGGCTCAGAGGCGGTGAGGAACAAGCACTGGAACCCGGAGGGAGGGGGATCGCTGTCCTGCAGTGGCAGAAGCTCTGCGAAGTTGCCTCCTGGAATCATGTAAACAGAGCGTGTAGGTGGTGACCTTGGAGATCGAGCTAAGGAGGTTTACGCGCAGTGCTGATGATGCCACTTGGCTTCTCGCTGCTTATAGGAAAATGCAAAAGGATTCAAACAAAAATCTGCATTTTTGTTGGTTTTTTGTGGAGGATAAGAGGTTCACAGTAGCTTTAATATAACTGGTAATTTCCCTCAGAACCAGACAAAAATCTGTTTCTACCTGATAAGCAGAAAGAAACAATTTGATGATTTTTTAAAAAAAATGTTCAGCCTCTCCAGATCGCAAAGCTGCTGAAATTAAGAGATTGCTTCAGACGTGTCTTATACAGTAAAAGCTGAAGGTGTGATTGTGCAAAGTTTGCTCTAGCCTCACAAATACCTAAAGATCCGATATGCAACTTCACAAAGGGTTGTTTCCAGGCATCCTCTCAGATCCTCTCAAACTGTATCTAGGACTTGTAGCAAGGTTCAGTATGTTATTTGTCTCTGAGCATCTCAGCAGGAGGTCAAAGTGAAGGTCCCAACTTGCACAGATCTGTCAAGTGAGTTCTGCCTAAAGGAGTGAACCCCACTGAAACTCTCAGGAGACCCACAAGATTCTTGAGAAAATTATTTCAGCAGAAACACTGCCAGCTTAGCCTGAAAGGAACAGAGAGTTTAAAATGAAAAGAGACGGAGGGAAAACGTCAAAGTTCTGCTGGCAAGAAGCAGCCTCAGAAGCCTGCACAGCTGCAAACATATGCCTTCTCTCCTGAAAATAAAAGATGACTCAGAGGGCAGAGCCAAGAGTCCAGAGAGCCACAGAGAATTATTCCAAGCTTTGAAAGCGAATCCAGGAACTCCCAACATCCACTTGGCTGGATTTCAGACCTGCTATGGGCAGAGACTCCTTTCTCCCCTGCATTTCCCCTCCCTTCTGAAGGGGAGTGTCTACAGCTATTACCTTAGGCCTCACCATCACGTGTTGGGTGTACTGCGTGCAGATAACTTGTGCCTTCTGTTTTGCAGGTCCATGGATGGAGAGCTGGGCGTAACAGCTCTTAACCAGGAACCTCATCTGCACCTGAACCTGATGTGACAACGAGTTTTGTATTTTGCTGATATTATAATGGGGTGAGACTCTTGCGAACCTAAGGAGGGGGCAAGATAGACAGCATTCCATAATTACAGTGCCCTTAGTTGCAGACTTGCCCCAGCCTCTCTCTCCTCCCTTCTCCTCTCCTCCTCCCTTCTTATTCTCCTCCTCCCTTCTTCCTCTCCTTTTCTCTCCCCCTCTTTCTCTCTCCTTTCTGACTTGCATAGACATGAGCTGTGATGGACCCTATAGCAGCAAGAAACTGAATGCTGCCGGGGGCGGGGCGTGGGGGGGGGAAGCAGACACTTCCTCAATGAGTCTCCAGTTGAAAACTCAGCAGTTGATAATGAATACACATCTCATCATGCTCTCCTCTCTCTGAAACGCTTCAATGATTAAATGATAACGTGTGTCAAAGTGCTCACCAGCGTTTAGTGCATCCAAGGCGCTAAAGAAATACTTCCTTTTTCTCCTTCATTTGCTCTATAATAGAAAAAAATCCAAATGCATTGGACTACATTTGGTACCTGACCTCAAACCAATCTTTCAGTCTTATCTCTCTGCTTAGCCCATTCCAGCCAAGCTGGCTTACTACACTTCAGCCTTTCAACTTCCGTGCCTACCCGGCTGGTTCTATTTGAAATGCCTCTGTGAGCCTCTACTATGACAGTCCTCGAATTTCAAATCCTATTCATCTTTCAAGCCACAGCTCATATGCCACTGCTACCATATGCTCTACCCTAGTGCCCTAGTCATGACAAACCTCTTTCTCCCCACCACCCAGAAATTCAGAATTTTCGGTGTTCCTTATGATTTCCTGCCTCATCATCTGTTTGTCTGATGTTATCTTTTGGATCAGCTCTTTGAGGATATGAATCGTGTGTTGTGGGTCTTTCGTGTGTCGGTGTGTCTTGGGTTTACTGAGTGCCTCGCAGTTTGTTTGGAGTACGTCCACCCAGTGTTGCCGCGCCGATTTTCTTTAGACTTTCTGCTTCCGTTCTCCGTGATATCACTGCTGTTTTTTAGAGAATTTATTCTGACACACATGAAAATAACAGCGTCCACTGCTGAAAAAACTTCTTGCTGGAAAAATCATACCTACAGACAGAACTCAGCTGTTGACAGCATGGAGCCTGGAATCAAAGTGCCTGAGTTTGAACCCAGACTTCTCTATTTGGGCAAATTATGCAGCCTTTCTGGGCCCCAGTTTCCTCTTGCATAAAACAGAGTAACGATGGTACCTGGTTTATCCAGTTGTGAGGACTAAGTGTGTGTGTGTGTTCCTGACGTATTAGAACCGTGTTTAGAACACTCCATCTTACCGTTACTTTTGTGTGTAGTGTAGAAGGAAAAATAACAGGTGCAGAGGCCCCGTGATACACAGCGGTAACAGAATGCGAAGGGCAGGGCAGCCCTGCATCTGTAGGGAAAACCTGGCAACGGGCATTCCCCATCATTTTTCGCCCTTTCTCCTACAAGGCGGCTCACAGCTAGGGATGGGTTTGCCCTTCGGGGGTCTGGCAACATCTGCAGACTTTCTGACTGTCAAGACGTGGGTGGTGTGACTGGCATCCTGTGGGCAAAGGCCAAGGATGCAGTTAAATACCCGACAGGGAACAGAAAAGCCCCCGCATAATTACCCAGACCACAATGTCGATAAAGCTGAGATTGAGAAAACCTGTCCTAGAATCATCTAAAATGTAATGAAAGAAGACATTATACTACTTGTGAGAAACTCCAAAAGACCATGCACAACCACAGCTTTATTGCAAGCCAGGTTTTCATTCATAAAACAAACGCTAATTCCTGCTTACTTCCTTTACGAGGGTGAGTCTGTGGGTTAATTAGTGTTTGCAAAGTCCTTTGATGATGTCAAGTCCTGCGTAAATGCTATTTATTATTAATTAGCACTCTGGAAGACCACACTGTGACACTCCTGGCTCGCTACCACAGCCCAGCCTCACAGACCCCAGTGACACTGAATGATTTTTGATAAGTTGGAACGTTTATAATGAGAAAGACAGGCGTCAGGGGCATAAGCTGGTTTCAGGTAGCTGGGATACGGCGCTGTATAAACTGGCTCATTAAGATCAAGAAAACTGTGGGTTTTACTTTGGGATAAGTTTGCTAGATTGGAACAATTTCTTCCAATTTTACAACACTGTATGGAGGGGGGAGGGGGGAGGGAGCAAGAATCCACAATACATTTTTACTGAATATGAAGAAGTAAAATTAATTTATAGAAAAATTCTACTATTTATATTTATAAGTTGATTTTCTCTGGCCCATGAGTCACTGTGTAATTTGGACTGGGTCTAATAAAATGAAGACAATAAAGTGATTTGCAAAAAGCTAAAGAAACCAAGAAACTGGGTATAAGACATTCTCTAGGAATGAAGTGTAAATCATGTCCCATAAATAAAATTTTATCCTTTGACAGCACAAATGTCTTTAAATGTCAATATAGCTCTTGATTTTACCTAACATGACATTTTCCTATTAGGGACTGGAGTCTAATCTCTAGATTTAAATAACAATGTTATCTTTAACTCAGCATCATTCTGGATAAATTATTTGTTGGTGACATACTGGGGTAAGTACTTCTGAGCTATGGGACTTGGCTTTGTCAAATTCTGATGGACACACATGTGAACTTCCGTGTTTGATAAAGGTGATGTTTCATGTCAATGAGGAAAACATAGATTGTTTAATAAGAGGTTTGGAGACAGCTGTGTCATCATCTAGAAAACAGACACTCATTTTGGAACCTACTCTTACTGCTTAAACCAAATATATTTCAGGTAAAGCAGATACTTAAAAGAAAACAAAGCCATGAAAGAATCCAGATTTAGGGGAAGGGTGTTTTAAGTATTGAAAACAAAGCCAAAACTAGAAGCCGCAGAAGAAAAGGTTGCTAAATATAGTTTATAACATTTACAAAAATCCTCTGCAGTAAACACCGTGAATCAAAGGAGATGACACAGGAAAAACATCTGTCACAAAACAGCCGAAAAGTGACTCTTGTCTTTATCACATGAAGAGCTTCCATGAGGAAGGCTGTCAGCTAGAAATACATAACAAATACGACTGTGTGTGAAAATGTTCGAAAACATGTAAGACAGGTCAGCGAAAACACACAGCTATTAAACGTATAAAACGGCATCTTCCTCATCCGTAACAAAGACAAACTCAAGCTCTCACGTTTGCAAACCAAAGCTTTGAGACTACGTTGTGTTGATGAGAATGTGAGAAAATAGGTATTCTCATGCTTTCTTGAAGGCAAATATTTATATCCTGTATACATTGACCTTCCATGGGGGGCAATAGCAATAGGTATCAAACTTCAACATGTATTTATGCTCTGGCCAGGCTGTTGAATTTTCAGGGACTTGTCTCTCAGAGGTTGTCACACATACAGGAAAACATGTATGTACAAGCACAGTTACTGTAAAGCTGCACTTTGACAAAGAGAAGAAGTATCTTAGATGTCGCAGAGGTTTAGTTCCACACATGAAGGTATATCAGCCCCTGACAACGTAAGACTATTTTTAAAAAAAGACGTTTCTATATTTATCAGTTGGGAAGTATCTTTGACATATATCAAGTAGAATGACAGATAGAAATCTGCAGGACGCTGTGAGGATTCCTTCACTGTACATTTTTTAAGGGAGGCACACGCCAGTATGCTTACACATGCCACCCCGTCTCCTCCAGACCACGCGGCAACGGCCAGAGCGGCTCCTCCCGGGAGGGAGGCTGAGGGTCTCAGTTCTGTTGAAAACAGGAAGGACCGATGGATGAAGTACCTGTTTATACTAATGACTGCAATCACCGTAGTCCTCAGTGTTTCCCAGCGTTCCTGCCATGACTGCTCGGGGTGTAAGAAATGTTACTGCCTTGGGTATGTGACTGGTAGTAACTATCCTTCTGGTAAGAAACCAAACATTATTTTTATATTGATTTTGGTGTTTTTGTTATTAGGTACACAGAAATAAAATGTTTTAAAATAAAAATGTCTGTTTATTTTTTTAAAATGTACATGAGTGATACCAGTTTAATCACACTGGAATTTTGTTGGAGTTAAGGGATTACATTTCATCGAAACAGCCTAGATGAAGAAGCGCTGACTGTCGTCTCGGCACATTTTCGTGATGGCTGAATTTACCTGGCATTCATGTTTGCCACGAGAGCTAAATAAGCTAAATTCAAGCTATGGTTTGTGTTTGTTTTTCAGGAATAAGTGCTAATTCTAAGAGCCTTGTCTAATGACAACAGAGACCCACCGCTTTCTCTGTTTCTTGATTTTTGTTTTTTAACACACTCAGATATTGGCCCTAGTATTGTAAATATAGATTGAAAAGGTAAGATCTGGCTTGTTCAAGATGGATACTCTAGATTAACGAGGATATGGAAGATTAAAGGGCACAGTAATTGCCAAATGGCTTTAGCCTCCACTCAGCAGCGTTGTTTGTCTTGGAGAAGACAGCCTCCTCCTCCCTGAAGCGTCTCACGATGGTGGCTCCCCAGACTTTCCTGGGTCTCCTTCAACGTGGACGTCTTCATTGAAGGAGTTTCCCCCTTTGTATACATAGGAATCCTCATGTAAAGTCAGCGTAACCTTTTTTTAGCAGAGAAACTTGCTGATGTATTTCTTATACTGTTGTCTCCCAAGAGTAAGTTTATTGGCAGGTAGTCAGCAAAATGCCTTTTCAGACGGTCTGTTAACAACCAGACTCAAATGCCTACCTTGTTAGGAGCAGCGGCCTGACTCGTGATTCACTGAACGGGACAATAAATTTCCACCTTATTTGATTTTGTTAATTAGTGTAAATGAGATCACGGTAGGAGCAGTTGCTAATTATCGGTTACCATCAAACACCTGTTGGGAGAGGCAGAGACGATATGCATAATTTTAATCACCCTCATCTATTAGAAAATAGTGAGAACGAAGGGGCGACACTTCTCAGGGTCCAGTTTTGTTTAGCATCACTGTTTAAAACGAAATTCCATACGTGTGGAGAGACATATGTGTAAGGATGCTCACCGTGATATTTGCAATAGGAGAAAACTGGGAACAATCTAAATGGTTAAGTAAAATAAAGTAGTTCCTATAATGATATGAGAGACAGCTATTAAATTATTGAGGAAGAAGGTTTAATAGCATGCAATGTATGCCAAATGATATAACCAGTATGCAGTATAATATGAACACCAATTATATGTAAGGGCAATAATCATGAGTGCTTCCTTTTCTTTGTGTTTTTCTGAATTTTCTAGTACTTCTGCACTGAGGGGAAAATTCCAGGAAAATGAAATTGGTAATGAACTTAAAAATGAGATACTGAACACTGACACTGAAATCAGAAATCTTATTTTTTTCTCTTCTGGTGAAATTCCTAAGATATGTACATTTCTTATTATGGCCTACTTAATTTGTCAGCTTCCTTTTCTAATGATTCCTTCATGTATTTCATAGGGTTTCACTACTGGAAAAACGGGAGTTACGTTTTTTCAAACTGTAAGTTGTTAGGTGCCATCTGGTTCTAATTCACTGATGATCCAGCTGATACCAGGTAGGGTCCGTGGTACATAGACCTGCACTCCAGTCCTGCTGATGTGGAGTGGCTGGCTGGCCCGACTGCAGAACAGAATGAATAGGATATAATGAGAGTAAGCCTTATGTACATAGTTTTCTGTTCTTTAGACAAAGAATTGATTTTGTAGCACAGTATATCAGAATAAAGTAAGATAAAAAATTCACCATGTGTCCTTTGTGTAAATAACAGGACTATAAATTATGAAGCTGGCAATGTACATCAAATGCATTGTAACTGAGTCATATGATCATTGGTTTCTTCGGTCCTCTCTCAGAAAAATGCCATTTGTGCAACATGGATGGACCTAGAGATTATCTCACTAAGTGAAGTAAGTGAGACAAAAACAAATACCATATGACATCACTTATATGTGCGATCCAAAATATGATACAAATGAATCCAAAATATGATACAAAACATGATACAAATATGGTTCTTATTTACAAAACAGAAACAGACTCACAGACATAGAAAGCATGTCCCCTATGGTTACCAAAGAGGAATGGGGGTGGGGGAGGGACAAATTAGGAGTTTGGGATTAGCAGATACAAACGGCTCTATATAGAACAGACAAACAACAAGGTCCTACTGTAGAGCACAGGGAACTATATTCAATATCAGTAATAACCCATAATGGAAAAGACTGGAAAAAAATGTATATATGTACCTGTATAACTGAATCACTTTGGTGTACACTAGGAACTAACACAACGTTGTAAATCAACTGCACTTCAATAAAAATGCTACTCCTGCTAAAAACAAAACAAACAAACAAAAGATCCCCTCTCAGGAACATTTAGGATGAGCTTAATGACAAGGTACAGTTTAGCACTTCTGTGTTAACCAAAAATCTAGCTCACAGCTTGTGCCTGTTCAGGGCAACAAATAAGAATCAGAAGGGAGACAGCCACTGGAACAAATAGTGTCCTGAGACTGAGAAACCACTGAACACCATGTCTGGGCATTCTGTGCAAGATCGAACCTTCCTTGGAACCTTCACTCATGATTTACCAGTAATCTCCATCATCTATTCACCACGGCCTCCTCTTTAATGCTCAAATTATGCTTCAGTTTCTCACCACGAAATCTTTGTTCTAATCAACAGGTTTCCCAGTGGCCCCTCAGTCTATAATAAATCATTCTGGTAAAAAACCGGGAAGGACATATTTATCATTATTCTGTATACCCTTCCTTATTTTATAGAGACTCGAGAGCACCCTTGACCCTCCCCTCTGCCTGGAAATGCCCATCATGTTTCCTGTGGCTCGTTCCCCTCTCACCTTCTCCTACATCCTCCTCTAATCTTTCCTTTCTCTGGACTCCTATTGAATTTCTAGGCTAAACCAAAAAATGTGGTACTTAAGCATTCTCTCTTTTATCTATAGCTATAATAGTCTTAATAGTTCCTTCAGGGAAGTTTAACCTTTTACCTATATTTTGGGGGGTTCCCACTTCAGTTATAACTTACAGAGGTATATAATAAATGCCTATCCTTAACTGATTAGCGATCAGTGTACTGTTATACTCTGATATTTGTATTTTTATCTTAGTAGTGTTTGATAAAAAATAGTTAACAGTGCCCCAAAGTTGCTAAGTAAATATTATTCCATAGGACTCTGATGACGAATAATTGATGGAACTGATTATTTCTCATAGATGTTTAGGAAAAAAAAAAACTTCATGGTGGGGCAATAATGTCGAATTTCGAAGGAAAAAAGTTTGGACTAACAAAAAATGAACAGAAGGAGGAATTGAAATTAACTCTGGAAAATATCCAAAAACGAACCACAGAAATGAGGTGGTTTGCATGTTCGCAGTGGAGGCTGGGAACTGTTAGAAGCAGGAAGCACCTGCTACCAGTTTTGGGTTGTGCTAGGCTGGCGGCTGCGGGCTTGGACTCTGCAGCCGGCGTGCCCGGTCTAACGCCACCGGCTGCACGGCTCTGGGCTCGGAGGTGACTAAGCAGCTCTGTGACCTCGGGCTGTTCCCTTAGTACCTCCGAAATTAAACACACTTCTAGGTAACATTGGGAATATACGGACCTACCCCATGGGGTTCCAGTGAAGATTAAATGAGTTAGTACCTGTAAAGGACTTCAAGTAGTTGCTTAGCACCAGGGACAGGTACATATTTGTGAGGCCTGAAGCTTATAAAATTTTCTGTCTCCTCTCTACAGAAATGTTTTTGAAAAGTAAGAATACAAAATTAGATTTGAAATCCAGTGACGTCATTGGGAAAACATAAAAACAAGAACACTGACAAAAAACTTGTCAAGACCAACTTTTGGTTAGCACTCTGGTGATCAACTAAAGGCTTGAAAAAATCCAGGGAAGGTTTATTCAATGCAAATGGCTGAGTTTTGGTAAGAGGGGCGAGCTCTGTGATATCTTCTCTTGCCCTGTGCCCATCCTCCTCTCCTTAATTTCATGGCAGCCTTGCAAAGCAGCCTCCCAGGGACGGTGAACACCAGCCTCCCACAGGCACTGGAGGGGTAAGACAGGGCTGGAGCCCCTCAAAGCCCCCTTCTCTGTGAGTTGTCACTATTTGGCCCATCTGGCCATTTGTTGGAAAAGCCAAATGTGAGGCTTATTTTAATTTTGCTGGATTCAGACATAGCCCAGGCAAGCACCCCAACCCCTGCAAGCGTTCATGGGAAACAATCAGGGGCAGCTGTTTAACGTCTCCCCTACCTGACCCAAAATCACACTGGCACAATTTACAAACTAACCAAAAACTTACAAGGAGTGGCAGGGGAAGAAAGTGACCACAAGGGCCTTTGGAAACCTCGCCTGCTTTCCTAGAAGGCTGGAAGGCCACATCCATGCTCACAGCTGTGCGTGTGCCAGGAACAACCCGAGAAGAAGGTCCCAATGGCTCGCCTCTGTTTGAGGCTCTGAACGGCTGAGAGGTGAAGGCTAAGGCAGAGTAAGGCAGGCAACCCCAGAGGCCCCCACACAAAGCCCCATCTCACAAGAGCCTCTCCTAAAATAAAACACTCAGTTCCAGCTTCATTCTCAACCCTCTTGGTTTCTTTGAAAGCATTTTCTTCCTCTGCGATGTATCAGCAGAAACCTGGCCCACACAGACCTGCCAAAAAAGACAACATAGAGGGAAAACGGAAGAACTACGTATACTGGGCACCTCCCCCGCTCCAGGTGCGCTATGGTTTATGTAAGCTGAACAGGAGAACAAGGGGTAATCAAAATTACTTACTGCTTATTATTCTCTAGATTTTTAAATAGACGTGACCACAAGATTCACTGGGGAGAGAACAGGAGACTCTTGTGCCCTTGAAGACTGTGTCACGTGGCAGGTGTTATAATACAGCACTTCTTTGACTAAGAAAATGCGGGGAGATCCTGAAGGGGCTAGAATCTGAAATCAAAGGCAGTAGGCTCGTGGAGAATGGGCAGCAGGAGAGGGTCTGGGAGACGCTTCTCGGCGTTGGAACTGGGGAGTGAAATGCACGCGAACGCGCAGCTCCGCCCGTTCTGCTCGAGGCAAGTGGAGACGAGGGGGGAGCTGCCCTGGTCCATCGGTGGAATGAAAATATCACTTCATAGAATTGCTTCCAAAAGGATTTGAGGTGGGTTTGTCCACATTTGAAGAGGAAGAAAACTGAGATTCAGGGAGGTCGAATTCCTGCCTTACTGTGTGGACAGAAGGAACAGAGGACTGTAGGTAGGGCGGGGAAGCCCAGCAGACCCCGCGCAGCCAGGCGGTCACGGGCAGCGGCCGCGGTGACAGGCCGTGCTGACGGCACGGGCCCCTGATGCTGCTGTGGGCTCTCTCACTCTAGCGGCTGGGAGTCCGAGATCAAGGTGTTGGCAGATCTGGTTTCCTGAGGCCTCTCCCCTGGGCTTGCAGACAGCTGCCTTCTCCCCGTGTCCTCACGCAGTCTTTCCTTGGGGCCCGCATCCTTCGTGTCTCTCTCTGTGTCCTCTTCCGGTGAGAAAGCAGAGTGACTGGATTAGAGCCACCTCAAGGGCCTCGTTATGACTTAATTACCTCCTTAAAGGCCTTTCTCAAGTACAGGCACATTTTAACGCAGCTTCAGCATATGATTGGGGTTGGGGGTGCTTAATTCAGCCTTTGAAACGTACTTCCCAAATTTTGGGATAAAACCATGTATATTTAAGACCTATCTTAAGAATGTTTCCATTTTACATCTTGAAAAGGGATGGACGACACTTTGAGCACACGAACTGCAAGTCCCTGCTTTTCCTGAGCGTTTGCATTTCCTGTAAGGCGCCTGCAGCCCCTGGCTGGCATGGCTGCTCGGCCCCAAATCTTCAGACCCCCTGCTTCCTCCTTTCCTTCTGCACGTGGGCTTCCCCCGCCTGCCCTTCGTCTCTCACCTGTACGTGCTCTTATCCGGCATCTCACTGCCTGCCTGAACCTAAGGCATCTGAAGATGTTCAGTTCTCCCAGTCCCAGCCCTTTCCTTTTTGTGGCCTGACCTACAAACACACTTTTAAAATTCCTTTTAAAAGTGAATATGTGCCAGCAGTTTTAAGGAAACCTTTAGAAAATCCCATGCCATTTTAATGATAATGTAACTTTCTTTTTCCTCCCTTTTCTAGCTCTCAATGTCAATCTGAAAATTCACTATCAGTCACTTTTAGAGCAAGCTAGAAGTTGTAGTATACGTATGTAACTTTTTTTTATGCTCTAACTTTTTAGAAATTATAGACTGCAAGAGAATGTTTTATATGAAATAGAAAAATGTTGAAAGATTTAAAACAATCAATCACACCCTGAACTCAGGAATGTTTCAGTTAAGCTTTAAAATTATGTTATATAAATAAATTATATGGGCTTGAATGAGCTTTAAGATTTCCCTAAACATCTAAAGGGTTTTCAAAGAGGAAGGATGTCTGTAATTAAAGTGGTAAATCTTTAAGTAAGCAGTAGTTAAATTATGCAGAAGCTCTTGAAGAACTTGCCAGAAATAAATATGAGGCAGAGAGTCAGGGCATAAGTAGGTAATTATATATGCATACATATAATTGATACATAACAACATATATTATGTAATAAATATATATAATTACATACAAATGCATGTACTTTTTTGGTTTGGATTGACATACTTTTGAGACATTAAATATACCAAATATTTTTAAAATCTACTACAGGTATCTTACACATGAGATGACAAAATAGATTAAATATTTCGGAGTAATGCAGTTCTAATCACGTAAGTTCTTACTCAATTTTGTAAGAAGGAACTAGAGATCCAGAGAGACCACATGCACGTCTCAGCACTCACAAACATGTCTGCAAAGCTCAATGTGTTCCTTCTTGTGAGTATAGCAGTCAGGTGAAATGAGGAGAGATGCAGATAAACTCATTTTGAACATATGACCAGTTTTATGGAGGGAACATCAGTACAAAGATTCCAGTCCTTCTGGCCCCTGGACACAGTACACAGATGTGCACTGATCCCATGACGTGCATCTGCTCTCTGAGATTAGGTCAGCCAGCTGTGAGAGGTTCTAGACAGACGCACGTTCCTTAGCATGCTTCCGGTCCAGAGGAAGACCCGTTTCTCCTCTGGAACTGTGACTGGCCTGCGATGGCCTGGACTAACAGCACGTGGTACAAGTGACACCCTGACAGTCCACGACTTGCTCTTAAGAGGGTTGGCAGTTTCCGCCTTGATCCTGAAGTCTGAACCACCCTGTAAGACGTCCAGTTGCCCCACTGAAGAGACCATCTGGAGACGCCCTGAAACTGGGGAATAGGAGAGGGGCTCAGATGATCTTGACCTTCTAGCCACTGCTCTAAACACACTGGACTTGTAAGTAAAGACACCTGGGACCCGGGAGACCAGACCTGCTGCCCGCTGAGTATCCCCGGTGACCTCAGACACTGCCTGCCTGAATTCCGTTCCACAAAGTTGTGAGACACAGTGAAATCACTGTTGTTTAAAGCTTCTCAATTTGGGGAGAGTTTGTTATGCAATAATAGATCACTGGAGTATTGCACTTTGGATTAATTTAGGAAGAAATTTAACATCAATTTCAGGAAATGACTGTTTTTCAAAAAATAATCAACATAACTCAGCTAAGTGTATTACAATAAGTCAAATATAACTAAGAAATACTCATACACTTAAGATTTAACCTGAGGCCCTCAGATACCCTTACTACACACAGCACAGGTTATCCTTGTCCGGGAAGTGCTGGAAGTAATTCTACTCGAGGTGTGGATTCCTGAGACTACGGTCCATGGTCCAGGACTTTCAGCCTGACCTGGGACCTTGTCAGAAATGCAGGACCTCTGGCCCTACCCAGATCTCCGGCATCCAAAGCAGCATTTTTAACAAGGGGAGATTCATTTGACTCTAAACATTGAGAAGCATTAGTCTAAATAGTTTTATCAGAAGGATGAGAATTTATGTAAATAAATGTGGGAGGAACGTTCTCTCTTAGTTTTATTGCTGAGTGCCCCTTCTTCTAGAATGTTTGGACTATGATTAAACCTAAAGGGAAAATTGTTTGCATTCATTTTCTGCCTCTTCATTCAACAATAATGGTTTCTCATTTTGAGTAACTTCATTTTCCTCCAACATCAGAGTGTTCTTAAAGGCAGAATTTCTCCAAACCACAAATATGCAGGAATTGGAAAGCACACTTTCAAATTGGGGCATGTATCATATATGTATTCAAATTATAGCTTAATTAGATAAGAAAAATATATAAACTCTTCCATCAGTTTTTTGAAAATAAATATTTTACAAGTTCAGCTAGTGGGAAAATAGATCCAACAAAACCATTATTACAAATGGAATAATTAAATCAGTTTGGGTTTCTGGTGCCGGAAAAAGGTGCAGCAAATTTGGAAGGCATCTAGACACGAGTAACGGCATTTATATTAATAAATTTAATACATAAGGTGATTTCCTCTGGCAAAGCTAGTGCCCAACCACACACCCCACGGGAAGGGCTTCCTTGTAAATCCCAGGAGCCATTCTTTGGACATCTTTCCACTGTTGCCACCTACTGGTCAAGATATGAATTTTCTTCTGTTGGTCTTGCTGTTTTAATATTCGTTGATTTGTATGAGTGTCTTTAAATAATTCAGCAGATATAAATGAAGGGCCTACTGTGTGATAGACCCTACTGTTCCAACAATAAAACACTGCACTTATCTCAAAGAGTTCATGGTTCTGTTCAGAAGAAAGACAAAACCAGGCCTTGGCATCAAAAGGGTGTGTGCCGAGACACTGGGTACGAAGGAGCACGTGGGAGAGACAGGCACCCGTCTTGGAGGTGAGGGAAGAAATTTCACAAAGAAGTACTAAGAAATGGTTCAAATCTGGGGTCCTGGCATCACAAAGCCTGTGGTGTGTGAAAAAAATAAGGGAGGAAAAATAACTGAAACCTACAGGACTTACTAAATTGTCTAACTTGAGGTTTAGATTTACGACCAAGCCGAATTATGGTTTGTAGAAAACACACAGAAGAGGTCATTTCAGTGAGAATCACAGAAAGGATTGTTCAAAAAGAGGTTTTTCTTCACGAGAGGATTAAAGGTGAGCAATATATATCCTTTAAGCAATTTTATCAAGCACCGACTGTACAGGCGGGGCGTGAGTGCTGAGGATTAGACAGTGATGAAGACGATGAGAGTGTCTGCTTCCCCAGTTCTACGGGTGTGGAGGGGGACGGGGAAATAAGAAAAGGAACTGCAAATGGAGTATGAAAGCCTTTGGGCTGGGGAAGCACAAGGGTTGGAGAGGGCTTCCTGGAGGAAGCGGCACCTAAGCTGGGGAGGGGTGACTAACGGGGGTGAGACTTGCAGGTGGAGACAGAGGGTCCCGGGTGGAGAGAACAGGCATCGGCAGGCTCCGCTGAGGGCTTTACTTCTGTCCTGAGGGCAACGGCGAGTTACTGAGGGACTTTAAAAGGGAGGTGACAGTCAGCCCAGCTTGTCAGAAAACCCTTTCTGGAGCCGCTGTGGAGGATGCATCGGAAAGGAGTCATGATGCAGACAGGGCCGCCTACTTTAAAGCTGTTTGTCGCTTGTCTTTCAGGAGCTGAAGCCTTGGTGCAGGCATTCCGTCTTCCAGTTCGTGCCTGTTTCCCTGCACATGAGCAGGCAGGCTTCTTTCAACTTCATTCCAGTACTTGAACATTTTCCCCCTTTTTTCTAACTCTTCATTGTCCTTTACGGAAAATAATCATATCTAATCGTGGTTAATGCCCACCATGTGCAAAATGCTGTGTCTTTATTTGATACTCACACCAATCCTTTCAGGCAGGTGATTTGCGTGCACAGTGAAGTTTGAGAAGCAATGTTCTAAATTTTTCACAGTCCTTTTCACTGATCCACAAACCTGTGACGCAGCGACACCGCAGTCATGTGATGTACTAGTTAAATAAAACGCAAATCCGCAGTCTCCACAAAAAAAGTACTGAACTAGAAACTCCAGACATGGAAGCTAGATTCTGTCTTTTTATAACTTTTGCATATAATTTTGATGCACAGTCATATTCTGACCCCTGATTCAGGGGAAGGGAGAACTCCAATGTCTGCTCTAGTCCCTGTCGTACTATTCATGGACAACAAAACTGTCCTTCTCACGGAATACCTGGAGTGAACATGCCACAGAGTGAGGTCCCATTTTATTTCTGAATACATTTAAAGTGTCATTAAATATGACATTACAAATATTTTGTAAGTATTTAAGAACATTCTAAAATTTCTCCAGGGAAGTATGTTGTACAGATTCTTTTAGGTAACAAATACCTGTTTTCAGACTATTTACTTGGTCTTCAGAACTTGGATATTCATATAAAACCAGAGAAAGTGCTGGCGTTCATTCAGATTCACAGGGCGCCTGATTTTTTCAGGTATTTAGTCATGGAGTTTCATAATGTGCAGATACTAAATTTGAATTGTGGGAAACCCAGTGCTTTGAAAATTTCCGTTTCTATTAAACCATCACTTCTGAACCTTTTCACATCAACAAGTGAAAGTAAAAACTGCACAAAAGCAAATGAATTAACTGTTGTTAGCTTCAAAGCTGAATGTGTGAATGTGGGGCCATTACTCTGTTAGGCCAGGAGGCTCCAGCCCGGGGCTAGGTGATCGCCCTCCCTGAGACCACGCAGCCCAGCCCCCAACCCCAGGGCTCACAACATTACTCGCCTCCCACGAGCATCACACATGTTCAGTAGAACTGAGCCATAATGGTGCTAAAAGAGGTAATTTCCTGGGCATCTGGAGTGTCTGTGTTACTCTCCTAAGCTTTAGAATGAGGCCGTGGGCACAGCAGTTGCTCACGTGGGGCACTAAAGCGGGTCTGTCGCAGGGGTATTTAGATGAGGACGGTGTGAAGTTTCTCCGGCATGTCACGCATGCTCCAGCTGCCCAGTGTGCTTCGGGTACACGCGTCTGATGATCTGGTATTTCAGCCAAGATGATCTGACGCACAACAGGGAGTCAGCCGCTCGTCTTGCAGAATTTTTTCCGAGATTCCCGGCATTACTTCTTCCCAAATGCTAAGTAGTAAACCTAATTCCACTTTGGGGTCTAAGCCGCGAATTCAGACATAAACGAGACCACGCCAGGCAGGACAAGCAGAGAGCCTTCGGGAGGCATTTGCAGCCCACGGGGCTGGCGTGTCTGAGTGCGCACGTGTGGCCGGGGTGTTCAGCGGCGCTGTGGTCCTGTTCTCCATCCACAGGTCACTGCGGCCGCTGGGAACGGCGAACTGTAAACGCTAGGAACACAGCGAACTGCCAACATGAACTCTGAACAATGTTGCCTCCGGGAGCAGTGCGGCGCAACAGTGCCTCCCTCCCTGCGGTCTGCACTCCCCAGCGCCTGGCCTGACGGTGCGGCCGTGTCCCTGGTTCCCGGCGGGACATGAGCCCACGCGCTGCACGGTGGTTCCCACGTTGAGAAGCAGACACGCCCCCTTCACTGCCTCTTCCCTCCTGCTCCCTGGAGGAGCCATAGGTAGAAGGAACCCAGGTCCCCGAAGAGCATGGGAGGAACGATCCCTGGGGACCGGAACATCCACACTGTCCCTTCTTCTGACCGAGAAATAAAATTCCATTGTGCTGAGCCGTTATCCTTTGGGGACCATTTATCATCACAGTTGAGTCTCCCTTTGTTCAGATGGAGGGGACGGAAAACATCGCAGGTGAGTGGCGCTCCTTGGAGGGGAGCGGCGACAGTGGGGGACAGAAGCAATGACGGATTTCCGGAGTGCTGACTGATGCCACACCAGTGCTGCCCGGCGCGGGTGGGGAGAGTATGGCAGCGAGGAAAGACCAGCCTGCAAACCGCGGCGGCGCGCAGGCCGTTGCCCCAGAACGCCTCGCAATGGCCTATTGATTGTTGTGAACTAAAGTTTCTTACGAGATGCGCCCGGCACAGGAGGGACACTCGGGCCCTCCTCTCTGTCTCCCTGAGAGCAGGAACTACGCCTCTCGTGTGGGAGGCGTTCTCCTGTAGCTGGAGAAGGAAGGCCCCTGATCACGAGGGTCAGGGAGTCCAGGCTGAGGCGCTTACGTACACGCCCTTGGTCACTCTTTAATTTACTCCCCAGAGTCCAATCTCACCACTAATTGAACGCTTAAAACCTGTTTCTTTGTCCTGTCAATTCCTCACAAAGGTATTGTTTCTTTGCCTATAAAAGTATAAAAGCTGCCTGCTTTGGCCACTTCAGTTCCATTTCAGTAAGGGCCCCATGTGTACGGATTAAAATTTGTTTCTTTTTCTCCTGTTAGTCTGTCTTGTGTGAGTTTCTTATTGGTTTCCAGCCACAAGAGCTCCAGAGGGGAGAGTGGGGAATGTCCCCCTCTCTGACACCCATTGGGCCCTCATGACCAAGGTTTCGGCCAAAGGTATTGAAGGTAAGAGGCTAGGGGTGAAACACAGGCTCGCAACAGAGCAGCAGGTAAGTGCAACCATGGAAACACGCCCAGAGCACTTGGAGCGCCTGAGAAGGCCTGGTGCTTCCTGGAGGTGCTGGAGAGCGGTTCACCGGCTGCCAAGTCTCAGCAGTGAGAACGAATAAATCACATAGTTCTATGACTGAGGATATTTTTACTAAGCAATAAAAATTAAAAATAATTGCAGCAAATAGATAAAATGAGAATATTAAGCTTAATATACTTGAAAATGGTTTATGAATTGGAAAGTAGAAAACAGATGGTGCAGAAGACAGTGACAATCGATTGTGTATAAATCAGTGGCTTGAGCGGGACACAGGCAGGACACGGCCCGTGCCGTGGGGCTTCTCTCCAAGACTGGCCACCAGAAGTCACACAGTGACAGGAGTGCAAAGAAAGGAGTGCTTTTCCTTCGGTGTCGTGGGTTTTATTAGACGCTGCTTCCATTATCTTTGTAACTCTACTGCCTGAACATCTGTCGTGAATGTCAAAGGTAAATCTGATTATTCTCCTCCTCAGACCTGAATGGTCCAAAGGTTTAGCATCATGCAATGAGTGAAACAGAAAGTAAAATACAAATCCTCTAAGATCCTACACAGAAAGCATCAGGACATCTCTCTGACCCGTTTCCTTACATCCCTTACACTCTCTACTCCAGCCACACTAGCCTCTTCTCTGTCACACAGACACACCACACATGTTCCCAGCCTAGAGCCTTTGCAGCCGTGACACCAATGAGAACAAAAGATCAGACAAAGATCATTCTAAGGTTTTTGTTCACAGACACTAAGTTAATGGCGATGCCCTTTATTCAGATGGCCACAAGGTAGCTTCTTTGAGAAACCCTATTAGGAAAAAATCAAACATAACCAAAATCAGAAGGTCTGTAATACAAAACCCCACACACTCCTCCCCCAGCCGTAGAGATCATCAGCTCGCTTACATCCGTGCCCCCTCTGTGCCTCACCTGCACTCGGCTCCCTCCGCCTCCTGCACCAGCGCCACCACTGCACTGCGTATCATTTCTTCTGCTTATAATTTCACATTATTTTCTATTCGTATCATTTTAAAACAACCATAATACTGTTATCATCCATGAGCAGCAAACAATAATTCTCTAATATTATCAAATATTCATTCAACGTTAGAATCCAGAAAAGTTGTTTTTTTAATTTTTTTTTCTTTTTTTCCCTTAAGTGGGGGAGGTAATTTTAGGTTTCTTTGTTTATTTTTTTAAACAGAGGTACTGGGGACTGAACCCAGGACCTTGTGCATGCTAGGCATGTACTCCACCACTGAGCTTTACCCTCCCCCACAGAAAAGTAGTTTTGATAATTCATGGGAATCAAAAGTCTTGCTTTAGACATATTAAGTTTTAGATGCTTATTAGAAACCTAAAAAGATACGTTGTCTACCAAGGAGGCGATCATACGAATGTGGAGTTGAGGGGGAACTTGGGATGAGAGATGTGGACTTTGGAGTCAACACCTGTATACAGAAGGTGGTGTGCAACATTATGACCTATGGGTAAGATTCCAAAGGCAGAGGGTGTTCAGGGATCGGGCCTGGAGGCATGCCAACATTTGGGAGATGGAAAGAGACAAGAAAAGGAAATTTTTCAGATAGAAAAGGGAAACCCAGAAAAGGGAAATGATTTGGCCCAGGCCACACAGTGATTTTCATCAAGGCTAGAACTTGAATCAGAGCTTTTATTCGTCTTTGAATCATGTCTCCAATTTCATGGAAGAAGTTAAGGAACATGTATTTCTTTATCAAATATCTGCTCGACTCTAAAATGGACTATCCCACATACTGACCCTATTTCCGTAGGGTTGTTAAGTTTATTATTACTTGCCTTGTTTGTCATGGAGAAGAACACTTCTGAATGACAGAAAAAGACAATCCTTGTCTAGAGGCTTTGCTTGCGAGGGGATCAGTTTCTCTGTAGGTAGGAAATAAGATAACATTGTGAAGCTATGTTTGCCAAGAACCGTGAGTCTCCAGATCAGACAGGGTGGAGATGACGGTTCGTGATGATGTTGCAGGGTGACTCAGAAGAGCACGGAGCTTGCAGAGCCTCCTGAGAGATGACAGGAACGTCTCCGTAGCAGCCCGTGAGGTAGGACTGACAAACCTCAACTGTCTGCTTCCCGTCTTCCTCTGTCTTGAAAACGTGGCACTATTCGTGCTCATGGAACCGACTCAAAGCAAGGTTTTGATAAAAGGTGGAAGTTTTTTATTTATAACCAAAACTTTCAGGGCAAGAGGGCCTCACAACACCACCATGTCAAGTGTGCTAGTATGGATACATTTGGGACCTCGCAGTACTCTTTTATTAATCTGAGTTTTAAAGCTGTGCCATCTCATGAATTGTATCTCTTGAGGCAAGAAAGACAGATGTACGGTTCTGTTTGGATTTGTAGCCCCGATGGCAAAAGACAGAAGGCTGACCACTATGGCCTTATGTGGGCACTTACGTCTGGGGACTGGGAGGCTATGGGACGTGGAGAGGATGATCACAAGGAAAAGACCCCCTTCTTTATTTATCAGAAGCCTGTTCCAAAGAAGTAATTGAAAGCATCAGTTATGTGGAAATTATAAACCTGGAAATTAGCTGTGCTATTGTAGTTGCTAAGAACCCTGATAATTAGCATGAATGAGTTAGAAAAAGAAATTGTCATTTGATGTTTTAGCAGATATTCTTCTAAAAATATATACTAAAAATGGAAGTAAGCTCAAGGGTACGGTGTCCAACAGAAGAACAAAATCGATCAAATTTATTGGAAAAAATTACCATATTTGATATTTATATAACACCTTACTCCTGATGAGTTCAAATTAGTGGCCAATAATATTAGCTCTATTCCTTAGTGAAGTTAAAATACTATGGAAAAAAAGAGGAGAAGAGCTTGATACTATTCGCATGGGTTTCCACTATGCGGCCACGAGGACGGGTGTCACGTGGGGGACTGCTGGTGCCAGACATACCTGGATGACGGGCCTGCCTTTGAGTGGGATGCTAAACCCTCTGAACCAGTCTCCTCGTCTTTAACGCTGTCCTTGCAGGGTTGTTGTTAGATTTAAGATTAGAATGTTTGCAAAGCTATATACATACATATCTTACGTAAAGTATCTGACGTATTGAAGGTGACTCATTTATTGAAATAATAAGTTTGGACAAATTTTGCACTTGTCAATTACGTGTCCCAAATGCCCAGGACAAGTGCTCACAAGAAGAGCAGCCCCTGCCTGACCTGAGGATCCCCCGACTCTCAGCTCCCACGTCTCCATGACGATCCAAGTCCCCTGAGAGTAAACACAGCTCTGGACTTGCGGGGTCAAGCACCAGGAAGGCAAAACACTCTCATGTGGTGGAATCTGGGAGTCAAGCGCTCCCTCTGTAGACCCCTGGTCTAGACGCAGACCCGAGAGGGCCACAAACACATGGAGGCCTTGTGGATTCCCAGCAGACCACCAGCTGGAGGTGAGGAGTAAACCGGGGTCACCTCTTTTAGGACAGGGCTGAGAAGGGTAAGAAGCACAAAGCACTCCTTGATGACTCAGGCAAAACTGGAGCCGAGTATTCTGACAGGCACGTGTCCTGTTTCAGTCACGCTGTCACGTAGGGCACAGGCGCCCTGCTACGCACTGGGCAGAAGTGCCGAAGCTTCCTGACAGCACAAGGACAGGTCTCTCAGTGTGGGGCCTGCCACCGCAAAGCTGCCCCTGGAGGGCGAGGAAAGAGGGGGGTGCACAACCATCTAAGTTGTGTCCTTCTTCCAGGGCCCACTCCAGGAAAGCGTGGGTCCTCCTCCTCCATGCCTGTACTGGTCAGGATTTTCCAGAACACACACACACACCCACATGTATGATTTATTGTATAGACGGTGGGGGCTGAGAAGCCGTAAGTTCTGAAGCCAGCCAGCTGGAGACCTAGGAGAGTGGAGCGTGTAGGTTCCAGGCCAAGTCCGAGTCCTGTGGCAGCTGGAGAGCAGTACTGCAGCTGCAAGACAGGCAGGGTGAAGTCCCCACTCGCTCAGCCTCCTGGTTCTGTCCAGGCCTCCGGTGGGTTGAAGGAGGCCCACCCACATCCGGGAGGGCCATCTGCTCTACCTATTCTCCTGGCTCAAATGCCAATCTCATCCAGAGATACACCCCACAGATACACCCCGAGTCACGCGTGACCCAATGGCTGGGTGTCCTGCGGTTCAGGCAAGTTGACACATCAAATTAGCCATCATGATGTCTACACTCACTGCTCGACGTTAGTACTGGAAAGTTCTTTACAATTATATGGTCATGGATTCTTTACCCTTGGGGTCCTGGAAAGAGATTCAGGGGTCTGGCAAGTGTGTGTGTGAGCATTTTTCTGGGAAGAGCTTCATAGCTTTCATGTGACTTTCTCCTGTGTTCCTGACACCCAACACATCAACCACCACGTGGTGCATCACCCACAGGATATAGATTAGGGTCCTGGGTGGGGCAGAGGTGTGCCTAGGTGCACATGCCTCCACAGCAGAAAAGCTAGAACTGCCACATTTTCTCACCTGGCGTCCTTGGTCCTAATCCGTGCTCCTTCTAGACGGAACCCAGTGTTTAATGACTCAGTGACTATTGAGGGATATGTGCCAACTTGCTGGTACTACTAAGACACAGAAATGCGTCCCAACACTCCACTACTTGGGGCTTGTTACCTGCAAGGGACAGGTGCTTCCCTGTCTTCAGGTGCTCATACGATGAGAGAGATCACATGTTCTAAGGCTCTGTTTGGGGTTAAGTAATTTTAAATCACAAGGAGTTATATTTTCTAAGCTTTACTTACCAAATTCTCTCGTACTATTTTTTGGGGTTCCATATGGATTTATCTCTCACTCTGGCTGGGAGATTAGCCACAGCACATAGCAAAAATATAACTCTCATTACAGAACCCTAGACTCTGTGAAACAAGTCTGATAAGCTACTGGAACTAATGAAAACAGATTTAAATGTATTTTACATTTTCCTTAACATTCTGAATAGAGATTATTGATTTTTTTATCTCAGTGTCTCCTATTTGTTTAATCATTTTCTTCATTTTATACTAAAGTATTTCTAAATAACAAGAGGAAAACTGTTTTATGGTATCAATAATTTAAATTCCTTTTAATTTAAAAAACACAGCCTTTTAAATGTCACATTCATCTCACATTCTACTTTTTATTACAGTATTCCCTGAAGCGTGGATTTTATAACCAAGAGAGCCTTTACGGTCATTAGTATAAATACAAAGATGCTCATAATCACATCGGCGACGTCTTTTCTCAGACTACGTGGCCTTTCCGAGCGTTTTAAGACCACATGTAGTTATTCACAGAGCCACCCAGAGAGCGATTGCCCAGATGAATATTACATGACTGAATGTTTTGAGTAATACATTTCACTTTATTTTGTGAAATTACATCAAACATGGCAAGCTCATGTGGCAGGAACAATTCCTAAGAGTTCCAGCAGGTGGCAGCATATAATACCACAAACGGGCCGAACAGCCTCTTAAAAAACCTCAGCGCCCACTTGCTGTTCTCTCCTTTTAGGAGGGCTGAGCCGCCCCTCCGGCCCCCCACACTCTCAGGAGTCTTAAATGTGAAAGTGGCAAGTATGAAAATGCTAAAAATGAGGTAACGTTTCAGAATGGACATATCACACTAAAGACAATAATACAAATAGCTAAAATATATTGCAGGCTAAGTCTGTGCTTCCCCAGGTTCTAAGCACTTAATGCGAATCATTAGTTATTACTCACACCAGCCTTTCTGTTGGTATTATTCTCGTGTCCATTTTCCAGACCACAAAACTGAGGCAGGGACTTGGCCCAGGTTTTCACAGCTGCCAAGTGGAGGAAGCAGGATTTTAAACCAGGCCGTCTGGCTCTAATGGCCAGGCTTTTAACCCCTATATCATGTTGCTTAATTGTGGGAAATCAAATAACTGATGAATATTAAAAGTATTAGGAAAAACACAATGAGTTTTCAGAAGAGAGACCTGAGTATTAAAGGTAATTGTTAAAAGATGGAGAAATTCTAGGTTATTAAGGAGGGACCCGGTAAAAAATAAAGAAATGAGTGAATAAAACTAGAAATCATTCGAATAGGGGAGAAACTGGGACTTCAAGGAGCCCCACAGTTAAACCGTGCGCATCAGAGCAGCCGGGTGGAGGGCAAGGAGAGGTGGTGCGTGGCGCAGGAAAGGAAAAGTTCGTGTGGGCGCACAAATTGTCCCAGGGCACGCGGGGCGTGGACCAGGCTCTGGATCCCAGCAGTCCTGAGGGAGTCAGTCTCCACTGTGTTCCTGAGCTTCATCCCCTCCAGCGAATCCCAGTCTGAGGGCTCCAGCCCACCTCCATCTGTGCTGTGACCAGACTCCACAGCCCCTCAGCTGGGGAAAGGGACGGAGTTACCGAATGCTTGTACTTACCCATCCTCTCTCCTTTGTGTGAACGCTGGGAAGAGGCGGGAGGTCTACAGACGACCTTTGATTTAATGCTTTTATTTAATTAATTACGGTTCTATCTACTAATGTCTCTCTCCCTCAAACCTGGCTCTCACCCTGGGGTGCCAGCCATTCTCTGAATACATCCCTCACTTTTGTCCCTCTGTGTGATTGTTTATCTGGTTCCCCAAATCTGGAGGAACCCCACCTCCCGGGCCCCTTTCAATAATGGTTGTTGGATCAATGTCAGTATTAACCAAGAAGTGGCGGAATGGATGGGTCGGTGGAATAGGGGCAGGGGATGTCAGACGCCAGAGAGGGTCGACACCTAGCAGCTCACGTTTCAGGAGCAGCGCACCTGAAAGCTTTCCCTCGGCTTGTCAACTCTCTGGCGTCACAGCGTTTTCTCCAGCCGGACGGTAAGTTCCTTTCAGGGGCGAGGCCACGTTTTGATAACCTTTGAGTCCCTCCTAACCTTATCTGCTAATACCTCACCTGGTACTTTGCACCCAGTAGGGATTCAGTCACTGGCTGCAGCGGGCGGGTTGTGCAAAGTCCAGCTCTCATCGCATCTGACCTACCCTGGCTGCACAGGAGCACCACTAACCCAGGTTTCCTAGCAGCGCTGGGCCAACAGGGAGCTGAAACCAAGCAGAGAACTTTTTCTAATTTGGGAGAGAGAATAAACAGCTACAAAGTATGGCCACAGGGAGAAGAGGCAGGGGGTCCGAGTGACAGTTCGCACAGTGGATATGCTCAGGAGTGCTCCGCAGGCCCTGACCAAAGCCAGGAGGCGCAGTCTTTCACTCCCAGGCTGGAAGGAAAATTAAAACACTCCACGTGTAGCACAGCCTGTGTGCGGGCTGGCAGAGGAGGTGGAGGTGGGAAGATGAAATTTTGGAGAAAGGCTGGCAGAGGAGAGCCCAGCTGTTAACCAAGACCACCTCTCGTACCGTCGCACTGGGGCCGGGATCTCAGCACACGCATTTCGGGGAACATGGCAGTCTGTCCACAACACCCACGGACGGTAGTCCCGCCTCGTTGAGAGCCATGGCTTTACATGTTATGTCAGGGGGAGACTTGGTGTGGGTATTGCTTTTATTCTACCCTGCTAAATGCTGTCTTATTTTTTTCTTTCTACTCATGAGAATTCTTCCAGTACAGGCACTGCTTCTCTAACCGCACTTGAATATTCTGAGATGAATTTATATGTCCTTTAAAACCCAATAAAAATGCAATTATGACTAAAATTAAAATACACTAAGCAAAATGAAGCCACTGATGACATCACCAGAAGGTAGGTCACCTCAGTGATTAGACGGGGGTTACAAAACTGGCTTATAGCATGTGTTTTTGGCAATGTCTTTCTTTCAACTAAAAATATTTTGTGCTGACTGCCTCTGGGCTACTGATCAATATAAAATATCCTTAAGAGTAAGCTAATAAAAACTTATCTGAACACCCTGCAGTATTTCTGTCAAAAATTTGATCATAATAAACCTCTACATCTAACTCCCACTTCACAGGATCCACAGGGCACGGAGAACAGTTAAATGACAACAGTGCTGTCAGCAACAGTGAGAATATGGGACATTTCACATGAAACAATGACTACTTTTTATTTGAAATAAATGTGAGGTAAAATAGAGATGTGATTCTTATAGATCAAAAGAGACATAAACAAAGTACAAAGTCTGGACCTCATTTGCATCCAAATTTGGGAGATTTTTTTTTAGACATCCGAACAGAGATTTAACATTAGATTATATTAAGTAATTATTGTTATTTTTATGATAACAGTTGTGTTAAATTAAGAAAATATATTATATCTACTACTATATTGAAGTATTTACAGCTAAAATGATATAGTGACTGGGACTTGCTTTAAAATATTCTAGCAGATATTTGTGTTTCCAACGATGAGGGACTAGATTCCAGCAAAGCAAGCCTTCTGTATCCTCCAAAATTAGAAAAGAAACATGTAAAACAACGCTTCTCACCTACCTCTTCACTTCCCACCGCCAAAGGAAAATCTGTTCAGAGGCCGCAGAAAGCAGCCCGAATGTGAGGGGCCGTGGTCCTCAAGAGCAGAAAGCATCTCTGGGTTTGAACCTGACCTTCTACTCTGCACTTCCCCTGAGGTGTTTGCTGATATTTAAAATGAGCTCCACAAGGAGCGGAGAAACCAAGGAGAACCCTGAGCAGGAAGCGGTGACCGTGCAGAACCTCGGCCAGCTCACGGCGCCGGGAGAGATTCAGGCCCCCAAACCAGCTAGGATTTGGGGGGCCAGTTCCCCAGGGGCTGACGAGTAAGCAGGGCTTTTGTGACGTTTCAGCAGGTTAGAGACATGACTCGACTTTCAGGCCTGCAGGGGGAGGGCCCTGTTAGACATCTCAGACTCTCAGCCTAGATGCTGGAAAACCTGAAGGCTGTGTCCGCAGGAAAGTGCAAACCAGGAATCCCCCTTGACTTTTAAAAGCTGAAACCCAAAACCCGGCTCAAAACCAGGGGGACTACTCCTGCAGCCATCAACTGGAGAGAAAATGAAATCAGACTCGGGTGGGAGACATGGGTGCATGTGCTGTGAAACTCAGTTCCAGGTCGGATCGGGAGGACCTTTCTCAATTCCAACTGCTTGTTCGCACAGATACTCTACAATTATTTATACTAAATAGCCAACATTAAATCAGTAATTACTAGACATGTCAAGAAGCAGAAAAAAGGGAAAACAAACAACAGAAGCAGAACTACCCATGACCGGATTCCGGACTTACTAGATAGAGTCCTCCGGCAGCTACAGTTCTTGGGGTCAAGGAAAAACCGGCAACGTGGAGAACGTCACCAGAGAATGGAGTGTATTAAAAGAATTCATGGAAAATCTGCAATTGAAAAACACAGTGACTAAATACATGGCTTTCATTGCAGATTACACTCAGCTTCAGGGAAGATCTGACAGTAGAAATATCCAGAGAAAGATGATGTAAAACACAACAAGCACGTAAGAGACATAAGGTCTGAGGACAAGGTCCTGTATGGAATTGAAGTCAAAAGGCAGAGGAGAGAGAATAGGGCAGAAATGATATTTAAAGAGACAAGGCAGAAAAATATTTGAAGAGATAATGTAAGATAAACTTTCAAACTGATGAAAGACAGTACACGATAGACTAAAAGATACCACAGATCTAAGTAAGATAGAAAACCACACCTCGGCACCAGCGTTAGCAAAGACACTGAAGAAAAGCGAAAAGCCAATGCGGGAAAGCCTTAAAGGCAGCAGGAGTAAAGGGCGCATTCCACTCATAGGCAGAGAAATCCCGGGTGATTTCTCAGGAGAAATGATAGGATTTAGAAGACAACTGGGTAATATCTTTGAAGAGCAGAGAGAAAATAAATTGCTATTAAGAATTCTATACTAAGTACAGTTTTCTTTCAAAACATGAAAGCAAAATAAATGTATTTCCAGAAAAACTGGTATTGAGATAATGTGTTGGCTGCAGAACTTTACTGAAGGAAACGCTAAGCTGCACTCGGCAGGTACAGAGACAATGGTCACACGTGTGAGAAAATTATCTCATTCAGATGAATACACATTAAAGAAAAAATGAAAAGCAATGAACTGAGTAAAAACACGAGTAAATCCAAATGAATACTGATCACTCAAAGCAGGAGCAGTAAAATTCCATGGCCTGTAACATACAGTTGTCCCTCAGTGTCCACGGGGGCTGGTCCAGGGCCTGCTGGGAAAACCCGAATTCGTGGGCGCTCAGGTCGGACAGTCTGCCCACGGTATCTGATGTGCAAGGATCATGTAGAAACTGTAGTGTTCACTGGAAAACCCCACGTGTAAGTGGACCTCACAGTTCAAACTCATGTTGTTCAAGGGTCTCCTGTGTATGTGAATTTAAAACGCACACAACTACACAAATGGCAAAAAGAATGGAGTGAAAGCATTCTAAGGTCTGGGAACTGGAAAAAGTACTCATTTTTACTGGAGTTTAGTAAGTCAAGTGTGCGTGCTGTGATTTCTAGAATGATCATCAAAAAAAAAGGGGGGCAATAGAAGGTATAATTGAAAAAACAAAGGGAAGTACGAAATGGTAAAAATTTTTCATTAATCCCCCCAAAGACAAAAGAACATAGAAGAGGTGGAATAAATAAAAAACGAACACTGATACAGTGCATTTAAACCCAAATAAATCGTGAATTGAAGACTTAATATTGTTCAGATGGCAATATGCCCTAAAGTGACATACAGATTTAATCTAATCCTTGTCAAAATCCCAGCTCCTTTTTTTGCAGAAACTGACAAGCTGATTCTGAAATTCTTTAAAAAAGCAAGATATCCAGAAGAGCTAAAACAAATCATATTCTTTGTTTTTCAAAAATTGTTTAGAGTATTTATTATGGAGATCTTACACCTTTCTTATTAAATCTACTCTTAAGACTTATAATTTTGTCCATATTGTCAGTGACATTTTTCCTGCTGTGTCCATTTCTAGGTGCTTATCAATGAAATATATCAAAGCAATTGATTTTTGTTGTTATGTTCTATCTAGCCACCTTCTCAAGTTCTTATTAATTCTAGGTGTTTCATACCAGAGTCTTAGATTTTTTAGCGACATAAAAATGTCATCAGTGACAAGATATAGTTTAATCAATTATATAATCCACCATCACAGTAGGCTAAGGAAGAAAAAGCCTAAGATCCTATCCATTTTTCTGTGAACAGGCAGAAAGATTGGAAAAATTCCCAAACTGATTCATGATAAAAACTCTCAGCAAATTAGGAATAGAAGGGAGCTTCTTCAATTTCACAAAAAAACTCCCCAAAATCCACAACTAAAATCACACTTGATGAAAAATGATGTGATCTCACTACACACGTATCAGAATGGTGAATGTCCATAAAGCATACAACACCAGAGTGAGGACCTTACTCCTGGCTTAGACAGCTGCCTTCTGTCCGTGTATTTACGTGGCCTTTCCTTGGCGAATGCGCTCAAAGTGAGTGCCTCTTCCTCTTCTTGCAAGGGCACTAATTCCAGCATGGGGACTCCACCGTCAGGGCCTCAGTTAAACCTGATTACCGTCCAAAGGCTCCACCCCCAAATACCATCACATTGGGGATAAGGGCTTCAATAGCTTTATCTAAAAGGTATAAAAATATTCATTCCATAACAGTGAATTTGCCAAGAGCTTAGCTCAGAACTACAACTGCATAAATTGTAGATGAGGAGAGGAAGTAAATGAATATTAAAATTGTGCAGTACTGTGTCTTAAAAGATCTTACAAAGGGATTTAGATTTTATTATACAAGTTATGAGAAGCTACTGAAGAGCTTCGTATGGGATGGTGACATATCAGAACCGCGTTCTAGGTCTACTCAGGTAGCAGTATTGCAGGTGGATGGATGATAAGGAATAGTGTCTGGGGACCTTTGAAAACCATGTATTTGAGAGCCTGGTCCAAGGCTGCATTTGACCATGAGGATAGAGGGGTGAGAACAGCTGTGAGCTGTACAGTGAAAAATCTGCAGGAGAACTGAGATGCGGGAGGGAAAAGAGATGGAGGATGGACAATGACTCCAGAGTTGGACTGAGGAACTACAAACTCAGCCTGGAAAGAGAAATAAGAGCAAGAGATGAAAATTCGGTAGTACAGGAGGCTGAGCTGACTGAGGAATAGACATTAAGATTTGTTGAGTAAGTATTTCAATATATATACTTGGACTTTGAAGAGAGCATTTTTTAGGAGAACATTAGATAGTGTCAAATTCCAGAGAAAAGTTAGATAATATAAGATCAAAACATTAACCATTCAGTTTAGCAAATGTGCAGTACAATGAATGGCACGCAGAAGGTCCTTGCCAAAGTTAACGTTATTTTAAAACACATACCAACAGATAGCCATGGAAGAAGTTCAAAATGTTTATCCAGAAGTGCATTGTCTAGGAGACAATTCATGGAACAGTAAACTGACTTTTCTCAACTTAGAAAGAATGGTTACTAGCGTAACATGAAAGAGACAAGCTATGTGATCTTAGACTCAGTAGTCCCTGCCTCAAGTCAAAGATTTTAAGTGGTTTGATGTAGTTCAGTTCATCTTTCCCATTATTAATTTTAGCTTTTAACTTCGTAGCTACTCTCATTCCAAAATATATAAAGCCAATGTGCCTTCTGAAGGTCATGATTAATATCCACGTGGAGTCTCTAAAACAGTATAAAATTAATTTGTTCTCCATCTAAGCTTCTTTCCTGTCTACCTTGGAAAAAGATGAAAATAATAAAATTGAAGTTAATTTAACTAGTTTCTTGTTGAGCTCTTCTGGGTTTTCTTAGTAAAACTCCCAATGATATCTTTAATTTTTCTCGGAAAATACTTCTCAGTTGCCAACTCCCTTGCTGGCTCAACGTGCATTAACAGACAGTGACCAGTGGGACCTCTGAGCAATTTAATATCAAAGTGCCAAGCAGTCTGAGATGTCAGAGCACCCTACAGGAATACAATTATTTCCTCTGAAGATCTCATCATTCTCAAACCGGGGTGAAGTCTGTGCAAGCAGAATTGCCCTGTCCTTGGGAAATATGACTTTCTTTGCTGTTAATATTCAGTGTACTTATATTCAGTTGGAGGAGACAAATTCTGTTTTGGCTGATCTGAAAACACTTTTGCTAAAAATTACAGGTGGTTTATGTAGAAAATTAGTGTTCATCCATATTTATTTGGTTTTCAGATATTTTAGGAAAGTGAAGTGTTGATAACTGTGGCTTAATGCATGTACACTTCACTTCTGTTTTCCTTTGAGCATCTATGTTCCCCAGGCTCGGTGTGGTTGCCAAAGTAAGATGGGATTTTTGCCTACACATCTTGGGTGTGTAGGCAAAAATCTGTGGTTATTTTCTAGAAAGCTCACTGCAGCATAGAAGGGCATATCTAAGTGGTGTTTTTTTGTTTGTTTTCTAAGTGGTGTTTAATACTAACAATATCATTTGGGTCACGGTTTCTGAATTTATGCACGTGAACTTACTGCTTCAGTATAACGTAGTGGTCACGGAGTCTGGTGTCAGAGGGCCAAGGTTGGGAATAAAATGATCCAACTAAAATTTTCTGAAAGGATGGAAATATGCACATTTTTATGAAAGAAGACTCAGCCAGGGTAAGACAAGTCACAGGAAGAATAAAGGAACGTAAAAGGTCTTATCTGGCTTAGTGCTCAGAACTCTGTGATGTGGGCACTTATTCTTTCCACTTTCACATGATAAAGCAGAGGCTCAGAGTGTCTAAGTAACTTTTCTTAAGGTTGTATCCTTATTGCACGTGGACAGTTTCAGACCCAGTCTGTCTCCCCATATGCCCAAGAGCTCCCCACCTGGCAACAGGGCTCCTGAACCAGTGACTATCAAACAGAAAATGCTGGGGGTTTGCCTCGTGAGATATGGGTGACAGGTGAGTGGTGGGGTACTGTAATTCTGGATTGATGGCCCTTGCATGATGATGGAGAACCGCACAGCGGATCAATACCCATGTCAGACCAGCTGAGATGGATGTCAGCTCTTCCTAAAAGTACACTCCTGGGATCTTGGCCAACAGAAACTTCTTTTGGTTTCTGAGACTGAATGAGATAATACACATCAAACAGATTTAGAAACTGTGAAATCCTAAGAGGCGAAAGCTATTACTTTCATGTTAGAAGAACATAAAGTGTTTATAAGTCAGCTTCCACCTTAAGTGCACTAGTGTAGATTATATTCATTGGAGACCTTCCATGAATTTTTTATAAAGTGAGAAACGATTTCCTATTTTATTACTGTGGTTTTTCATATTTTTAAGGCTCTTTGGGGATGACTCAAAAACCCTCCCTGAAACCCCAAAAAATGCCTTGAGAAAATATCTATTTGAATATGCATCATTTGAAATGTTTTATGCTGCAAGTTATAGAAGACCCAACTCAGAATGTTTTAAACAACAGAGTTAAGCTACTGGGTCTGAAACTAAAAATCTGGCATCAAGAGAATCTTTACGTCAACATGGCCAGGGCCAAGATTCATCCTGACTCTTCCGTCTGCCTCCCTTGGGGTTGGTTCTGGTCTTGCCCTGCAGGGGATACACGGTCTCCCACACCACTGTCCTCTCTGGTCACTCCTCATGTAACAGTGAAAGGGCTTCAACAGTTCCAGACCCCAATTCCCACATCCTGTAGTTCATAAGAGGAGACAGGTTCTCTCCCAGTATCTTCTGTGGAAAGAAGAGGAAACTTCCTCCTCCCAGAAGACATTAGGAAGTCTCTCTTCACACTGCATTGCTTTCCTTTGGCTACTGGACTTGCCCCGAGTGAACCGCTGTGACCAGGGAAGGGGCTGCACTGACTGGTGTAAGGCCATCAGTTCCCTTCTCTGAGCCTTGCCACTAAAGTTGGCTCCTGCGGCAACCACATGGGCACAGTGGTTCCCGAAGTCTGGGTAACTGTGCTGGAAAGCTGACAACAGACTTACTGCAAATCTCATTGTAAACTACCTTTGTGGTTGGCTTTGAGTGTTCTATTGGAAACATCCACGCTTAAATTCAGCCAGTTTCACCGAACAGATCGATTTACTTTGGGACTTATTTTGGAAGTTAATTGGATCCTCCTCCAATAGGTTTGTTAAAGACTTCCTTATGTTTTCCTCAAATAATCCATGGATTAACTAATCGCTTAATGCTTTGTTTAGTGGAGGCTGGAATTTGTCTGGAATCTGTTTAGGCACGATGTTTTGGGGTGGGGGCGACAAATCGTTCTGAGTTCTCACACTCTTCCTCGCTGTATTGCTCCTCCTCCTGGCCACACCTCCTCTGGGTCTGCAACATGACTTTCACTGTCCTCACTCATGGAAACCCAATCCAATTTATTTTAGGTTTTGGCTAAAGAGGCTAGGCCTTATTTTCATAACTGAGTTATGTTATTTTGCACTCTTTTATTCTCATATTATTGGAGAGACCAAACACAATTCTATTAGCAGCTTCTCTACACTGTACAAGATGGTAACTGTGATAACTGTTTTTAATTTCTTAACTAACTCTAGGCATTAAAGGAAACTTCCTCAATTAAAATTATAATAATGTCTTCAGAATAAAAAGACATTTAGGAAAATATATATGTGGTAATATCATTCTAAAAGAAAACAAAGGGGCCTTAATTCTTTTTGAAGGAGCAACAGTTCTTCTGAAAAATACTATTAGCCCAGAATCACCTTTTAGTGACTGGTCTATTTTTCATAATACACTTTGCTCTGCAAAAGTTGTCAGAATGACAGTTTGACTACTTATTTCTTTCTGACTTTATCTTAAAGAAGTTTGAAAACCTCTGATATAGTTTCCTATTAATATCTTTGGGTAGACTGATAAATTTCTGAGGTCAAAGGGAATTCATAAATCATTCAGAAAATTCATACACCTCTCATTTTAATGGGACATTTACTCAGCAGAAACTATTGTGTATACAGATGGCAGACATGTGTTGTACGAGTACACCTATCGCCTTTAATAAGCACGTACAGAATCCACAGCGGTTTTCTACTCACCAATCAATTCTCGATTCCTCTACACTCCGTGAAGTTCCTGTTTTATTACTTCTCTTTGGTCAAATGTTCATTTTAATGCTTTCTCTCTGTTTATCCACTATTTCTGTTTCAGGATCATATCTGGAAGTGTGAAGTCAGTAGGATCAGACAGCTCATGTTCAGAGACAGGGGAAGCTCTCGCTGAGTGTGTGAAGGAGAAGGATGTGGTACAGCCAGACAGGACTGGGCGGTGCAGGTGGACGCGCAGAGCAGTCATCCCCCAGGAAGGAAAAGCCGGGGTCACTGTGGTGGGAGTAGAAACGTCACTGCCCTTTCAATTTTGTGTGCTTATGGACGATGTAATCATTCTTTTTCCTTTTTTTTTTCTTTTGTAGTGCTTAGACAAGCACCGCTTCAGGGTATAAAAGTAACCATATAATTATCTTTCACTTTAACAGCTGGATTTTGAAAATGGTCTACAGTAACAATAGCCATTTCCATCCTATGAAGTTTTACATGTATAATTTCAACTAATAGTTCCAACAACCCTGCAAGTATTATTATTATTAGGTCCATTTAACAGACGAGGAAAGAGAGGCTCAGAGCAGGTGAATGTATTTTCCAGGACCCACACCGTGGTGGGGGATGGACTCTCATCCAGGCCCCGTGATTCCAAATCGTGTTCTCTCAGTAACTCCCTCTCTAGCAACCATTCTAATCGAACAGTAAAACTTCATAAATTACTAGGAAACCAAGGGAAGTTCCACTTGAATTAGCATAATGTATCAATAATAGACTATCTAAAAACGGAAGGAAGTCATGTCATGTGAAAACTGGTCAAAAAGAGCATCACTGAATAGTTACTTTGAGGGTACTTGCTCTATCGAAATATTAGAGTGATATTAAATTAGCAAGAATGCATCTAAAATATTTATGTAGTTTAAATACTATTCCCATAATTTAATTTTATGACTTAGCTCACTGCACATGTATGAATTTTTATGTATACATTATTGTTTCAATTAATTAATGTTTATTCACACACGTGCCTATTCCATACGTCTTCAACAAGGTGTGTCATCTTGGCCTGGCTAGTCTGGCTGTTTTAATGCTGATTCTCTTCAACCATATGAGAACCGCTTTGTGGGGCTGTTACTGAAGTCATATAAAGAAATTTGTCTGCGAAGAGAGATGTGGAGTGGGGAGCTCAGAGCCACACGGAGAGACGTCTGAGAGCTAATGATGATGGCTTTCACTAAATTACCAGTTGATAGCCAGCATGCTGGGCACTGCTCCTTTCTCTTGATTGTGGGAATATTTCAAACCAACTCACCATAGTACATGCAGGTGTGAACAGCTGAACCCACCTTGATGAACTGCTATAGGTATTTGAGAATGGTTACTTTCCTCAGCTGGAAATTACAAATACTAATTGTAAAATGAACTTACATAGGCTACCATCCAAGAGTGCTCTGTATTATATAAAGATTCCACTGAAAGCCTGGAGTAGAAGGTTAAATAATTTCTGAGGACCAGGATATGAACAAATCTTTACCCAAATACCACATATTTTTGAACTTGCAATTTAATAAATGCCTTTGTAGATGGGGAATCAAACAGATGAGGGATTTTAATAAAATTAAATGCTCAATGATATACTCTACTTTGGAACAGGAAGTATTTTCCTCGAAAGGCTTATGTGAGACCTAATTTAAACTGTGCATTTGAGTGTGGGGTCTGTCAATTGGCAGCTTTCAGGAAATATGTCTCCTTGAAGAACACAATGAAGAGAAATTACAGAGTGGGAGACACCAGCGGTGAAAACAGCCCTATGCCTGGTTAGTCATCTAATTATCACCCTCTCGATAGAAGTATCTCTGTACAGTGGGTTCTCTGCAAATGAGTTTTGAGTTCTATAAATTACTTCATTCACTTACAAGAAAGCAGATAGTACCTTGCTGAGCAGAAACAAACAAACAAACAGGGAAACAACATGTGCTGTCATCTTGGTCATCTACTTTAGTGACTTAGTTTAAAATCTATTTCTAACAGTTGTTATTTTGATGGTTTCATCACTTTACCCATGATTATCATTATTTTAGGTATTTCTTTTTAAGAGATTATTTCCCGGACTATTTGATTGTTTCTGTTAAATGTACTTTAAGTGTCAGTCCTTACCTCAGGTTTCTTCCCACAAGCACACATACATTTTACTTGATTTACAGACGCTTTGTAGCGATTCCTTGTTCCTTCTCCATAGGATTATCCTATTTTAGAGAAGGGATCATATGCCCCCAAAGCTCCATATTTGCTGTTATTTATTTCCAACGATCATCCAACAAATAAACATCAAAGAAGTGGAAAACAGCATTTCATATAGCAGACATATCGAGTCCTAAAGTGACGTAGCATTAAAAGTAGGAGGTATCATAGATAAATGTTAATGATTGCACATTTCCTGCAAGATTAATAAGCCTTTAATCTTGTCATTTTTTCAAGGGCTTGGTGCCCTTTCTAGAGTGAATTAAGCCTTGTTCTTTATCACAGGATTTGACTAAAAGTTTAATTATTGATATAATACAACCTTATTATAACATAGCTCATTATTCAAGTCAGATCTACTAATATATATTAAGCACCCATTTCCCACTGGAGCTATGCAAGGTGCTTAGGGACACAAATTTAGAAGCGAGAGACAAAATCTCGCAATCTTCAGGGTTTCTAATGTATCTCTATATATTAGCCCAAAGATAGAATAATCACATATTGCAAAAATCTGACATGATATAAAGACATATGATCTCATGGAGGAGGCAGCTGCAGAAGTGGGTAATTGTAATATTGTATCTTTCTTCCTTAGTTGGTGGCCTGCTCAGGTGATGTGGAATGGCGCTCAATCCATTCTAAGTTTCAGAAAGTCATCACTGGCTGAGTGGCACCGTATCTGCATGGAGAGAGAATCTGTCTAGGCAATGAAAGTATGGGAGGATTTCAGGGAGCAATGCCTCATGAGCAAGATGGGAACAGCGTGTGCTTGGATGCAGAACTCTTAACTGTTCAATACAGAGGAGGGTAAAATGGTTGCAAACGAGGCTGGAAAGCTGAGGATTACCTTATGTGTATTTATTGAATTTAACTGGGCTTTGTTGTGGTAACACATCCAAATATGGGATCAACTACAAGCTGATTTCTCAGTCAGGTACAGTCTGCTAGAAATGGAGGCAAATCACCAGCACTGTTACAGAATACAGAACATCACACTGCCACTCCAGATTTATGAGGCAGAGGATAGGCACCTGAGAAAGAAACAGATTTTCTAACAGAGACTCAGCCCTACAGGAGAGCACAGTGTCCAGGACACACAGATTGAACCCCACGCTGGAGCACACGAGAGGCCGGTTCCCAAGGCTATCACGAGGGACTGCAGTGAGGAGACCTACAGAGCAAATCCCTCGTCTTCTACCTGCCCCGCCCCGCCTGAGTCTCAGCCCGGTCACAGGTGGCATTCCTTAGGAGCCTGAGATGGGTTTTAAGCCAATGTAGCCTGAATTTCAAAGGACATCTGGGTTACTATTAACAGAATGCCAGACTTGAAGAGTGGTCTCAGTCACCTTTAGTTTTCCCTCAAACCCCAGCCCATCATGGTTGGAGGAAAGAATACTCACTAGCTGGCAAACTAAAGTGACAGTGACTTGAAGGCACAAGCAGCCCGTGCATTTGATCATCCAGGTTTCAGGGAAGGGTGTAGCAAGTTAGTGCATTACATGTCAGCCTGAAAGAATTTTTACCTTTTTACGGAGGGTTGCAACAGTTTTTATTCTTAAAATGCATTAAGCAACTAATTATATCTATACTATTAAAGTCAACTGTTTGCATACTTCATGATCAGGGCTTGTATTTTAATATCTTATTTCTAACTGTGGTTGTAACTTCCTCAAATTCAAGAGCCTTGTTTTATATCCGTATCCTGGCCATACTGCTAGTAATCCTCCATACATCTTTGGGCATGTGGATGATGGCCTGGGAACAAGAGTCCTGTTTTGCCTTATTTATCATTTTGCGTGCGGTAGTTGTTTTTTCTGTTCATCTTAGACCTGGTTTTGAATTATCTTAGACAAGAACTTGCCCTTGGAAATTGAGAATATCTGGGGACACATGTGAACTTATCTTCTGGTCGGAGCTCTAAGGGAGTGGGACACAGTTCAGCTTTATTTTAATGGTACGTTGTGCTTAAAAGATAGGAAAAAAATAAGAAGGAACTTTTTATCCTAATCATGAATGGCCCTGAGTCAGAACCCTGCCTTCTGCAGCATGTGAACATCAGGCAGACAGAACAGACAACTCGAAAGGCAGACCTCGACCTCATTAGAGAATAAACGCAGGAGGAAATGATGTCGGTGCGGCTGCGGGAAGCGGGATGAGAAAGCACAGGGAAGCGAAGCTGGAGGGACACTGAGAGAAAGGGCAGCCCCGCGAGGCCCCTCGGCAGGACCAGCGCTAACAGAGCCAAGAAAGGGCCTTGATTTCTGCTGTCTCCCCGCGTGTGCGGATTAATTTCCCATGCTTCCCGTTTCACAAAATGGAAGTTAAGATAAATTAAAGAACATTTGCCTGGAGATAACTCAGGGTTGAATAACATTAAATAGGTTAAGAGTTTGCTTCTCTCAGATGTGCGGGCTGCATCGCTTTTAGCCACTTCACATCTCAAGTGCTTAGCACAATTCTTCACACATAATAAACGTCTGGTAGGTGTTTGTTGAATGACTGAATGGAAACACATATTTGCAAATGATGAGAGCCAAAACTGGTTACTTTTAATAAGTGGAGAATATATATGTACAGCAAGTCAATAATGGATGATAAAATAGAAAAGGAAACTCCGAGAGTTTTCAAAGGAAGAAGTGCAATGAAAAGTAAAAGTACGAAATGTTCCATTGTGTCACAAATTAAAAATAAAAGCATTCATTTTCAGTTTTTACTTACCAGTTAGAAGTTTGTCTGTGCTGAGAGACTCCCCTGTCACAAATGCCTGGCTTTGTAAAGCAAGGTAGTGGAATGCAGACCCTGAAGCTGGGTTGACTGGTGTTGAGCTCAGCACTAGTTGTTAGCTTGGAGGGGCCTCCATGTCCTCATCTGTGAAGGGACACACGGGGTTGAGAGAGCCCCTTTCATCTTACTATTGGATTCACGAGTTCAGAACTAAACAATCAACACCAACACTAAGCAACCTACAGTCGTCCCTCAGAATCTGCAGGGCACTGGTTCCAGGACCAGCCATGGGCACCCAAAACTGCAGGTGCTCAAGTCCCTTATATACAGTGGCATGTATTTGCATATAACCTAAACACATCCTTCTGTACACTTTAAGTTATCTCTAGATTACTTATAATACCTAATGTAATGTAAATGCTATATAAACAGTTGCTGGGGCAGCAAATTCAGGTTCTGCGTTTTGTAACTTCCTGCAATGATTTTTGAAGATTTTCAATCTGCAGTTGTTTGATGCCTGCAGATGTGGAAGCCAAGGAGGCCGAGTGCATTATCAATTAGAGGGGGACCATAAGAAGGCAGATGAGATTCTGGACACAGTGAAAGAAGTCAGTGAGGGTCAATTTGAGCAACTGCACTGGTGGAAAAGCTAAACAAACAGGGAAAAAACAGACAGCACCGGCAGGTCGTGTCTCCCTGAGATGATGCAGAGAGCACCGCTGTGCGGCCCGCGCCTCAGCTGGGAGGGGACCCGGGGACTGTGCAGCTGGCTCAGGGGTTTTCCGTCAGGCCATTAATCATCTTGGATGTTGAGGGTAATGAGAAATGTCTAGTTTAGCTCCTGCACGAGTTTTCCCAAGGCAGCACGAACTCAGAATTCTAGAACCAGAGGGGTACTATCGATCCTCATTTCTCAGAAGAGAAACTTGAGACTCAGAGAAGTAAACAGACGTTCTTAAGTTCCTGCAGCGAGGTAATGTTAGACCTGGGGCCAAGACACGAAACAGGATCTGAATGATTAAAATCATATATTTAGTCGAAATTTTGCACTGGCTCTTGTAAACCAGGCACGGGATGCCGGGCATGGGACATTTCGTAATGACTTTTCTCCCTCTCTCGTGCCCCTACCTGGTCTACCCTTTAGCCAAATCTCCTCCCTTTCCCGGCCCCATTTCCTCTTCTTATATGGCCACTGGCTGAAAGCGGCAATACTAATTGAGGATTGATGAGCTAATACTGGAAACTTAATGCGGGGTTTTAGAGACTAAACTCTCTCTTGGATGCAAAGAATGGAGCTATGATTTGAAGCGACAAGGTGTGGGCCTGTTGTGTTACAGCTGCAAGAGGCGACACTGTCTCCTGTAGGTAATGGAGGCAGGAAATAGATCTCACTCACCGGGTGATTTATCCAAGGGATTTTCGACCTGGGTGCTGCAAGTGTTGCTCCTGCTGCTTATTAAAAAATCATGCCTGAGGATGGGAATAAGTAAAGGAAAGACTCAACAAAAATAAATCGTGACTCGCTGGTTTGGACGGCTCCCAGCTCTCCAGGTGCTAGAATTAAAAATGGCTTCTGAGTAAGTATCTAATCCAGAGCACCATCGGGGAGGCTGGCAGAGAGATGATGCTGAGGGTGTGAAACGCTCAGTGAAGCCTTGGAGAGACCAACCTTCTGTCAGGCAGAGGGCCCTCTAAGGCCACGACGGGGTGCTCACCATCCTCCACCTCACACCAGACTTTGGACTTCCAGGAAATTTGGGGGTGTTCCTCAGGCTGTTCAGAAGAAGCCCAAGGACTTATTTTTTATGCAATCTGGGTAAAATGCTGCAGGGTTCCGGGACTTGACTCCTAGCAAGGGTGCTAACCAAGTGGCCAAGTGGTCAGGCTCCCTGGCGGCCCTGAATGTGCCTCTCTCTCCCACAGAGACGCCAGCAAGGCAAGGGAGAGCCTGGAAGCTGTGCGTCCCGGGCTCATCCCATAACGGTCTTTTCCTCCTCCAGAGTCAGGGGAGCTCAGCCGCTGTGCCCTCCTTCAAAGCCAGCGCCTCCTATGTACTCTCCGTGGTCCGTCTTCGCCGCGCCTGCAGTGGAATGGACTCCTGTCTTCCCAGTTCTCCCTCATGCTCAAACAAGTGAGTACAGGGAGCACTTTCTCTGTAAAGAGATTTCTCTGCCAAACTGTCTGGACAAAGAGGCCGAGAAGACAAACCAAAACAACGTGGGACACTCACAGAAGGACTAGAGTTTACACCTGCACATCTACACGTGGACCCCTGGCATGTCTGCCATCCAGGAGTCCCTAAGCAGCACAGATTCCAGGACTTAGGAACACTTCCGTGCACAAGTTGTGTTCAGGCTTAAAAGGCATATTTTTAGTAACATGCCTTGGAGATTTTGCATGCAAATGTTCATAATGTATTTACTTCTTTAAAAGTTAAAACCAGCATGTATTTATAACCCGGTTTAAAAGTATACACGTATATATATACACATACACGTAGACATATAACACACCCTTCTCAAGTGCAACATAGACCATTTATAAAAATTGTGGCTGAGTCAGAAAGCAGGTATTAGCAAAGAAATGCCAAATAAAGTCACTGGTACCATACGTTCCTGACCCCAATGCAACTTCTTAAAAAAGAAATAAGACAACTAAAGGAAGATCTCAAGTTTATAAACAGAAACATAGCCCTCAATAACATGGACTTACATTCCACAAAGCTGACCTGACTGCCAACATTGCTGAGGGCCACTCTGCCAAAGCAGGGCCCCTCTGAGCCCCTGAGCAGGCTCCACCCCCTTGGGCGACATCAGCTGCCTGCGGGCAGGGTCACTCCATGGCCCATTTCCATGACAGTGGGGCTGTGATTCCTTTCTGCTGAACCATGTATTTCCTTTGGTTATGGGTTTGACTTCCATGCCTGCTACATCTCTTTCAGGACCACCACTGTGAACTTACGGATGCCTTCCACCTTTCATAGCATTCCATACATTATTTCCGATCAAGTCTCAGTCTCTAACACTCCCTCCTCTTTTTTCTTTCTTTCTTTCTTTTTTTTTAGTGGCAAAATAAATGAAGCAGTAGACTTAACCTCTGGTATCCACTCAGGTTACGTACCCAATTGTTACAAGCAGTGGGCTCCGTGACAGTTCAGTTACAGCATCAATTTGGAAAAAGCATCTTGTGAGTGTGGGATGTTGCCCCACAGGCTTTGGTATACGTTGGAAAGATCAATGGAGAGAGAATTCTGTCTCCTCCATACCCAGAACATTGGATCTGGGAACCCAAGGCTGAAAGAAGCAACAGCACCTGTGGGGCCCGTATGCAAACTACAGTTGATCCTTGAACAACACGGGTTTGAACTGCGAGGGTCCACTTATATGCGGGTTTTTTTTTTTTTTTCAGTAAATACTGTAGTACTGCACAGTCTGGGGTTGGCTGAATCCGTGGATGTGGAACCACAGGTATGGGGCTGACTGCAAAGTTGCACTTGGAGTTTGGGCTGAGCAGGGAGTCAGTGCCCCTCACCGCTGTGTCGTTCAAGGGTCAACTGTGCACGTTTTCTATCACCACGAACTTGGGCTTTCCTCTGCCAGAACTCCAGGGTCTGCAGGAGCAATGATTCATCCCCGGACACACAGTGTTTACACTGAGACTGTGGACTTGCCAGTTTGGGTTTCTCATGCCATGGATCCAGTAGGCCCTCAAATATGCAAAGTCAACTGGTCATGTTAATCCTGACCAGCACGGGAAGTAGGCTGCTGCAGGGGTAGGATGAATGTGTTAGAATCTTAGAGAATCATTCTAATGCCATGTCCAATGGCACAAATCCACGGAAAACGTCAGCAAGTCCATACAGGCCATTAGGGGCTCAGACCCTGTGAAATAAAGCTGTGAGTTTCCCACCCTGACCCTCCCCCTGATAAAGGATTCACCCCAGTTATAATTCTGCCTAGGGCAATGGATCCATGAAATGGGTGGAGAGAGAACACATTTTACATGTCAATTAATCATGATCTCTCGATAACTGCAGAAAGGAAGTAATTATCTCTATTTTCATTTTTGCTATCTTAAGCACATATTTGTAAAAATTGAACAATTTCTCTTTCCCTTTATTATGCCATGAATAAAAGTTCTTTTCATGGGGGTTAGCCATTTCATTTCTTAGGTTATAGGCTAGTAAAGTGGGATTATGACTGACCTGGAAAAGGAAAGGCTGTAATCCAGAGATGTGCTCAGTGATTGACAGGGCTGTGATTTCCCTCTACGGGAGTGGGGGAGCTATCTGAAAGTGCAAATGTCCATGGAAGAGTGTGCATACACGCTGGTGTTTCACCAGCACTCGACACTCTTTAGTGACAAATTTATTGCTTAAATTGTTGGAGGGGTTCCATTTCCTGTATCTGAACCTTTACTGGCACAATTTTTAATGAGGAAATGCTGGGAGAATTCCCCTTAACATTAGGAAGGAGACAGCATGACTGTGCTTACTACTTCTGTTCACTACAGAGAGTGGAGAAAGGCAAGACAAAGAAATAGAATTTAGAAAATTTTGAAAGAAGAAATAAAACTCGTATACTGCAGAGAGGAGCGCAAATTTGAAACACCTGCTGTTGACCCAGAGCATGTCTCCCAGGTCTGTCCCTGAGAAATTCTCATTCATGGATACTAATATCCATACCAACACTTTTTGCAGTAACACAGAACTGATTATAAAAGTCATAGATATCACTGAGCTGAAAACTCTAACCTTTTCCTCACCCATCAATATATCGAACAAAATATTTCACCAATAGGCACGTGTCATTAAAGTGCACATTTTGCACAAGGCAGCTCTTTCTGTTTTTGCTTGAGCAGCTCTACTATTAGAGAAAAGTGAAAAAGTCTTTGTATTTAGACAGAGTGAGTGTAAACTCTCTCCAGCTTCAAATTATTGATACTAGTTCCAACTTCATAAATTCTAGATTTAGTCCCTCTCCTACATTTAAATAATGATGTAATGATTCATGTTTTCTCTTTTGTGGCTAAAAATAACCTACATTTACATAGCATAGTTTGCAGATATCTTGAATTCTGGCTATTAACCTCCATTCAGTATGTTCATGTTTCTTTTTTCACCTTAATTTTCATGTTGAAAACATTACTATGTCCTATTGGACACTCTTGGTGTGCACATGGCAGTTCAAAAGTAGAGTATTAATCACATACTTTCTTCTAGATAATACTTGTCTATTAATTTATTCTTATTCATGAGGATTAGCCCATAGGAGCCATGTTGCATTGCTGACCCCATGTTCTGTTTCACTCTTCCCTAACTTCACTCTGCTAGAGGACCTCGCTAATACAGTCAATAGTGGATTAGAATAACCACTTCCATCTGTGAGAGGAGAATTAACTTTGCTGTTTAAGACTGGCATCTCTTGTTCTTAGGGGAGACTTTTCCTCTGTTCTTCACTTCCCTGTATCTGTAAGCACCCAAAGTCACTTCCCCTCAATATCCCATCCTGTAACTTCCCAGCCCAACAACCGACCTCCCCAGACCCTGATTTGTACTCCATATACTTCACTGGAGATGGGACTCCCACTAACTCGTTTGATTGTGGCTCCAATAACCTGTCTGTCCTTTGGACATTTCTTTCTCCACGTGGACTAAAGCATGACCTGAATTGTAGACCCTGAAGGATGCTACTTAATACCAATGGGAGCCTGTGAAACTAGGAAATTTGATTTGTTTGATACACCTCATCACTTCAATCAGCCTTTTTGGATAGTGACACTGTCCCGGGACACATCTTCTGTGGCCTGGAGGACTTTGCCATTTTTCTTTCCGGTCTTGCTTCCCCATGAAGGACGTTTGCTCCACTGCAGAATAAAGCTCTGTGGATACCCTAGTGCTCCAGAATGAATCACTGTACCCTTGAGTTCCCGCCATTTCTCTGCACCTAGTTATTTTTCCTTTTATATACATAGCCATTGATATTTTGTTAGGAACAGCCTGTACAACTACAAGCCTCTTCAAATAGATCATTTTTCCTTGGTGGGGTCATGTGTTAGTAAATCTCCACAATTTTATCATGGGAGCCTCCTATCACTCTTGAGTCATTCTCCTTTTTAAAGTCGCCTGCTGTTGGAACCCCATGTGCTCTTTGATGTTTAGAGAGACCCTGAATCTTTTAATCCATTGGATTCAACTACAATTGCTGTTTAGACAAAAGTGAATAAAACACTGTGCCTTTGAAGGCTCAAGTCCAGTTAGGTTAACAGGAAATGGAGACAGTGCCTTACAAGATAAATTGGTAAGGGATCTGCACAATGGTCTTAGCAAGTATGTGAAGGCACAGAAGAAAGAACAAGCCACTATGCAGAGGTTTTGAAAAGTGAATAGGAATTTGTCAAGTACAGAAAATGGCGGCGCGTTCCCGACCAGTGAGGCAGGGCACGTAAAAGCCCTGCTGTGGGGAAAAGCCCACGTGCCCAGGGGCGGGGAAGACCCATGCGGCTGAGCGATGCTGTAGTAGATGGGAGCGATCAGAAGGACAGTAGGAGCGAGATTATGAAGAACGTCAGTTTTCCTGCGAGAGTGTGCCTCTCATAACACAAGATCCACATAAGATTCTTCAACAAGGAAATGCTAAAATCCATGTTCTTGAAAAATGCTCCAAGATATTATAGTTAATTTGGGGGAATTCTAGTATTTCACTTTTATAAGACGGGTGGATTGAAACAACGATTTTCCGAAAGCACGTAAACCCACTGTGGTGGTTGTTGGGCAAGACCGGCATATGTTGAAAATCACAGTTTATATGGTTAACGTGTTCTGAACACTTTCACCCCCTACCTCTCCCCGAGTACTTCCCACGCCTGTATTCACATTCCAAGTTCAGCCACAAGTAGCAGATTGATGGACAGCAGCTGAAACTGCATTTTAAAACTTATTTTTGGACTATGAGAGAGACTGAGTATTTTCTCAACTTTGTAAGAGGCCTCTAGATGATCCTAGCTTATCTTCTCGTGCTCCCTGGATCCTCTGCAAAGACGGGTTGTCTGTAAATAAGGTTTGAACGCAGGAGGTATCTTGCTCACTGTTGAATCACAAAGACCTGTCACAGGGTCTAGAAACTAGGGGACACTCAGTAATAGTTATTAAATGAATGAAAAGAACAAACAGCCTCACTGAATCACAATCTCGCCTTGGCAGCAGTTGGGGAGGAGTCACACGTGGAGTTGTAAAAGTGACATAAGATTCTAACAGGTTTGTATCAGGCTGGTATGTAGTCAAGCCTGAATCAACCCTAAAACCTGCTCTTGAAATAATTCAGTTCCTCCTTCCTGCAGGGACTGTCAGAGACACAGAGGACAAGCCTTTCAGAAGGAGAATTTTCTAAATTCATGAACTAATTAAAGCTCAAACACAAGTTTAAAGATTCCAAAAGGTTTTAGGAAAAAGTGACCTTCTACTACTTGTGTTTTTCATTCTTTCCTTCTTGGATGTATTTTACTTTGTGTATTACATACATATATTCCTTATATTTATCTGAGGCATTGATGTGTAAACAGTCACAATGACTGAGAAAAGAGTAACGTCTAAATGAAATGCAGTAGAGGACAGAGAAACAGGAAGTACTTACTTGACACTATCTCCTTGTTTTCTGAGTCTCACGCATCTTTGAAACAGTTAATGTTTAGTCTCTTTTTATTTATATACTAATCAAGAATTTGTTATTTGATATAGCATCTGATATTTGATATAAATTAAGTTTAGGATTGAATGAAATTAGTTTTCCTCGTATATATATATATACGTTTTATATATATATATATATGTTTACCTTCTCAACTTTGGATCTCCCCCGGGACCCATCAACTTACCTTCTCATACTTGTCATACAGTAATTTTTTATTGATTGGTTCTCCTGCAGGTCAATAGAAAATGTGTAGGAAGCAGCAAAGGCAAGAATCAGTCATTTTTGTGTTAGTTGCTATAGCACTGTGTCAGCTGGAGAGCAGCCTCTTCACCTCATATAAAAGGTGGAAGCCGTCTCATGCCTCTCAGAGCCCGGGAATGCAGACAGAAGTACATAATGATGTAACTTTACCTCTAGAAAGGCACTTAAAGGATAGGCAGGCTTACCCTATGTGGTCATTATGAGAAACAAAGATTTAGCGAAGTTACAGTTCGTGTCCCAAATCACCCATCAAGCTGATATCAGTCAAGACAAGAACACTGGCATCTTGTTAACCAGTGTTCCTTCCACAGCAGTTTGTGATGGTCAGTGTTACACGCGGGCAGTAACCTCGAGAACGTGTTTTCTTTGGCATATACCATCAGAGTGTAGTGAGTAATCACGTGAATTCACGCATTAATAATCAAGCTGCCATTTATTAGGGACTTCTCTCACGAAGAGAACTTTGTGCTCATATCTGGCCTAGGATCTTCACGGCAACCTCGTATGATAGATACTACCGTTTATATTTTATGAACAGGAATGCTGACGCTTAGGAAAGATGACACCTTCACCCATGGCGATGCTACAGTTAGTCATGGAACTAGCACCTTAACCTGAATTTCAGCTAACAGGAATCCCCATGTCCCTAACATCCGAGCTGCAGTCCAGGAGTCGGGCTTAGCTCTGAAAGAAAGAGATGGGATTAGCACCTGCCCAGGGCTCCATCCTACCTCCACAACCAACGATTTGATTCCAGGTACAGTTATGGAAGTTTGTGTCTTAGAAAACAATCCTTAAGTAACTTGAAGTGAAAAATACCAGGAACTCAGTGTTCTTAAAAGCTTACTTACTTTTTTCCCCCACAAATTACAGTGAACTGATCTCAAAGCTCCCAGGTATCAAACAGATCTTTTTAGTTGTCACATAGAGAACAGAGAGCTGCTCTAATGGGAATGGCCTGCAAGTTGAAACCCGATCATTTGTCCATTATCATTTCTATTTGTTTTTAATTGAAAGGATGGTACATCTACAATTTTCGTTTTAAATCATACAAGTCTCACACTGATAAGCACTGATCTTTCCCAAAACACTAGAAATATATAACTGGAAAAAAAAATTCTGTCTTCTTATTACTTTGGAGGGACCGCCAGAGCTCTTGGCAGGGGAACAGCTTATCCAGTTAGCTCATTTTCCCTGCCCCAGGGCTTCTCTCCCCTCCTGGTCCCATTCTCTTTGAAAACACTGTTCTCATTAGCATCACCACAGCACGCTGAGGAAAGGCAGGCTTAAGAGAGGTTATTTTCTCTCTTCCCTGCTTCAAAGTGGCTGAGTAGATAAATAAGACAAGTAAAACAAGGATCTGACAGAGTATCTGATGTTTCTACATATTTATACTATTTTTTCATCTACATCAATTTTGGAAATCACTAGTTGAAAATTTAGCTTTTTCTTCTGCAGGCTCTTTGTTCTGTAAGAAAATCAGAGTGTGGCAATAGACAGAACAGGATCATCTAGAACCTTGATGAAGTAGAAAGCTTCTTCCACTAGTTTCTGATTTTAAATTTCTCATTAAAAAAAATGCATTCCGAGTAATTATTTATAAAAGAATCTTAAAATTGTAATAGCTATAATGCTTAGAATCTTGTTTTTCAAACTGCAATCCCCACTAGCCCAGGAAAAATCCCACATGAGCCCAGAAGACATTCTTAGAGGCCTCGAGGTTTTCCATATTTTCCCATTAGGTGTTTTGACTGCATCTTTAATTAAGCATCCAGTGTAAGTATCTTCTAGATCATCTGCACTACTGCCTGAACGTGAGTCCCAGCTCCGTATTTCCACTATAATAACTACTTCCGTGTTTAACTGCACTCCAGGTAAAGGCCACCAGTAAACGTTCGCAGCACACTGTAGGAAGGAGGGCTTTGCAATAACTGAGAAAAGGAGCAGAGGAATTGAGCTGCAGCACATCTCTCCCTGGCAGAGGCTGGCCAAGGTCAGAACAGCCTCTGCCATCACACACTGCCACCTCCATGTTGCGAGCAGGCTTATTTGTCAATGTGCAACAGTCCATCGTCAATGAAGACTTCTCCTGATCCTGGCTGTGGCAGTGATTACAATACATACTCATGCATGACAGAATTCAGTAATGCAGCTGGGCAAACTTTATCTTCAAGCAGACAACAGCACAGAATTAACAGGTCAACCCTCATTAAAATCAGCATTAGAGAACTTCTCATGGCAGCATTTCATTAAAGTGAGAAGCCTTATTAGCTCAAGCAGTCAAGTCTTAACTTATTAATATTTTATAAAACATATCAATGCAAATATGCACGTTTACATTAATATATTGAAGTCAGCATGGGAGAAAATGTTAAAACGGAAATAAACTCATGGCAAAATCTTCCTTATTACTAAATACAAATTCTTATTGAAGCCATCACTTGTAAATTAATTTCAAAAAATAATCTAGTTGACATAGCACAGGGAAATACATACAAGATCTTGCAGTAGCTCATAGAGAAAAGCAATGTGACAATGAATATATGTATGTTCATGTATAACTGAAAAAGTGTGCTCTACACTGGAAATTGACCCAACATTGTAAACTGACTATAACTCAATAAAAAAATATCTAGTTGAGTAAATATCATTGATTTGAAATAAATTTACTTTTTTAGTTTTTTTTAATTTATTTTATAATTTTTTTGGTTCTATAGATGCATAGGACTATTAAGAATAAGGAATTTATACCAGGTTGTACAGATTAAAATCACTATATAATTAAAACACCAGGAAATTTTTATTTCCTGTAAAAGAAGATACAGATTATAAAAGTCTGAAAATATACTGTGATATGCTTTATAAATGGTAAATACTTGGTAGAAACTTTTCAATATATTGGAGTCACAGACGTGGAAGAGAGCTTAGATATCATTTATTCTAATCCCCTTGTTCAGGCAAAACATGGGTTCAGGTAGTTAGAACCCTCCTTCAAGATCACATAGAAAGTTAAGTCATTCCATCAAGACATATTTCTGACCACTTACTCCTAGATGCAAAAATATAATGTACAAACATGGTCAATGGCAGAGCACCACTTAGAACCTACACCTTTTATGGCCAAGTCCAGTCTGTTTTTATTTCTCCATGGGGGTCTTTCTAAGCCTACACACCAGCCAAGATGGAGGCTGATGTTTTAAACAGGAATCAAAGAAATCACAGTGGCCTCTTCTAGTCTGGGTTCTGGTTCCATAAATGTTATGATTCATTTTTAATTTAGTTGGAAAGGCTGAGATTTTAGTATCAGCTATAGAGAAGGAGAAGCAAGGGGAGTAAGTTAAAAAACACGTATGTGACCTCAGGCTAGCCATTCAAAGTGAACTGTGGCTTTCTCTAAATCAAAGACATGCTTTATTATTTTGATAAGGAAAGCAAAGCTTCATTATCTTTCATTGGTCTTTCCAACAATGATGACAAATGATCAGTTAGTGTGGAAATTTTGCAAATTATTGACCATATTTGTTATCTATATGCTCAGTCATTGGGAAAACAATTACCAGGTGAACTTGTTCTGTCATTGGGCGTTTGGTATGAATTCCAAGCTGCATTGACCATCAGTTCTCTCTAAGCCTCATTCTCATTCATGTGGTACCAGTATAATCCTAGGTCCCTCGGATTTGAGTCCAAGAGGCCTTGAAAATGTTGGGTATTTCTTTTTCCCCATTTCACAGTTAACTCAATAAATGGAAAGTTCAAAGTCCATGTGTGTAATACTGGCATGGGTTCTCCAAAGAATATGCAGCCTCGCTTTTGTTCAAAGGGCTCTGAGTCACTGTGAGAATCCAGGGAGGAGTTGTAATTGCTAGCGGGGTACACTGAGGAAGGTCTTTTATAGTTGCCATTCATACTGCTCACCCAGTATTTCCAATTCGCCTTTCTCCAAGGTTAGGGTAGGGATGGCTCTTTGTGATCCCTTGAGGGTTGGAACCTGCAGTCCACTCTCTCATACAAAATTCCATAGTCGTTTCTTTGATTGAAATCTAGAGGAACAACTCTAATTAACCCAAGGGAGAAAAGACATGGCACCTTTTCTTACTGGAAGGAAGATGAGTACCTTGAAGAGTTGGACAATGAGGGAGCTTGGGGAGGACAAGGACGAGAACAAAAACAGCTCAGGGAGGAGCAGCCGAGTGCCTGACCACCTCGCTAGTTCACTGGTTTGCAATCATGAATGAACCCTGCCTACACAGTAGGCTCACCTGTAGAACTTTTAAAAAGGACTCATCCCAAAAATAAGGTAAAAACTGGGGTGTCAAATTAAGGACTCCCTGGATGAATTTAGTTGGCAGGTAGCAATACAAAGAAAATATGTTCAAGTCTAAATCTGGAAACTACTACTTAAATATGCAAAGAATGTTTGAAAATTAACAACAAATCAAAAGCAACCCTGATGTAAAAATGAGTAAAGGATATGAAAGGGCCATCTCTATAAGAAAACCTGCCCCCCCACCCAAAAAAACCCGAAAGCTAACAAACTCACACAGAGATACTCAGAATCACTGACAAATATAGAAATGAAAAATAAAACAAAAATATCCCCTTTGAAGTTCTGGAATGAAAAAATTAACAAACTGGATGTTGCCAAGGATTAGTGAGGATCTGAGCATATATAAAACTCATGTCTTGCTTTGGGAGTGAGTACAGCCATTCGTAAGAGCAATCTGTCATTTAGCCAAATTACGCACATAGCACACTGATTCCATTCTTAGCTATGTACCCCAAAGAAATTCTCACATAGGTCCCTACAGGAACACGTTCAAAAATATTCATTGCAGCATTATTTGTGTTACAGAGAGTTGGTTTCAAGTTGGCTGTCCATCCCTGGGAGAAAGGAAAGTTAAAGTTGATAGATATACACCAAGGAGTATTATGCAGCAGTTAAAAGAGGCAGTGAGGGGCTATGAATTAAATATACACATGGTGACATGGATGGATCTTAAAGGCATTTGCTTAGTGAGGAAAAAAATAATACAACATATTTAGCAAAGTACCACTAAGAAACTTTAAACTGCATGCACATCAAATAAAAAAATATATTTTTCAAGAATACATTAAACATCTATCCATCTACTACAAGGTACAGTAAGATAATTGGAATATAATATAAAAAGAAAAATATATAAAATAAAAACTAATGGCTGTGCCCCACCCCAGAACAATTTCTCTCTCTAGCTCTCTCTTTCTACTTACTTTTGGAGAGTTCCCAGCTGATTACAAAGCACAGTAAGAACAACTATTGAACGGAATATAAAATCTAAAAAAAGAGTAACACATCTCCAATGGCCTTTTCCCCTCACGGATGTCTTCACATAAGATTCCAAGTCCAGGTGAGAGAATCTGAGTACCTTAGTGTAAGTGATGTTTGTGCCCCTGGGCTCCTGAGATCAGACCTCCACCCGACTATGTGTAGAGCCAGAGGAGCTGTTTCCCTAAAAAGGGGATGTCAGGCAGTCCAAAATAATAGGCCCAGGTGGGCCTAACTATGCCCAGTAATAACCAGAGTAGATGTTTGGAAGTTTCTGATTCTCAAAATGTATTTAAGACAAGATGTTTGATTCCAGGATGAGAAAGATTAATTAGTGTATTGACAATTAATCCCTATAAATTCAGGATTCAACTTACTGCACTTAAATAATTCAGTATTCTTGAGTGCTTTGCTTTTACTACACTAAGTGCAGAGAATTAAAAAAAAATATATATATATATATATTTTGGATCTTGCCAACAGGAATTCCAGGTTAGATGGATTTCTGTGTGTCATTAGTGCTATGTGGTGTCTTAGGATGAGATATCTGTCAGGTCTTTGTAAATGATTAGAAAAAACTCGATTTGTGTGGGAATTTTAGCCAAAACCTGCATATGCTCTAAAATTTGCTGATGATTATCTTGAAAGTCCAACCCTGGATGGGACTCAGTTCCCTGAGTCCTCCTCTGGCACCCATTCAGACAACAGGCTGCTGCTGATGACTTTGGGCAAAGCTCCATTTGAATAACTGCTTGTGTTCTAGCAACAGAAACATCTTTACATCTAGAAGGGATCTTTGGGTTCTTATTATCCCCATTTTTAGTTGGGTTTTTTTTTTTTTAAAGAGACTAAAGTCCAGAGAAATGAAGTCCCTGTCCCTAGAAGGCAGGAGAGTCCAGGTCTCATTCCAAGCTCTCGCTCTGATGTCAGGACAATTTTATGGTTCTTCCCAGAACTGTCTTCCCCAGTGAATGATGTCCTTTTGGGGCAGTCAAAGTAGATGATACCTAGTGGTCCAGAACCCTGATGTCAGCATGACTGATACTAAAATGCCCGCCACTCTATTTTTTACAGCTTATTTGTTTAAAATTTAATGTATTTGTAATTTACATTAAGTTTTAAATCACAACTAAAATAGTATTTTGAGCCATTAAATTCATTTGTTCCCAAGTTGTTACACACACACACACACACACACACATACACACACACATATATCCCTGCCTGCAAAATTGCCACCCTGTCTCCTGTTGGTTTGCAATAAATTTGTACTTAAGCTCTTAAAACACACACACACAGGTATATACATGTATGTGTGTAATAAGTATATGCATATGTGCTATATACATGTATCTATGTTTTATATGCATGCATGTTTGTATATAAATATGCATATATAACCTTCGATGTCCAAGACACTACCCTAGACTTAGGGCATACAATGATGAAAGAAACAGTTATAATTCATGCTGTCAAGGAATTACAGTTTAAGAGAGGTAATTTCTATCAATACAAGTAAACAAAGCAGACACGGGTTCGGAAGTGGCTGTGACTTAGATGTTGACGAGTTCTATGCTCACATCTGTGTGTGTCATTGAAGGCGGAATGTGAAAGTGGGAAACGGGATAAAAGAAATTGCATATTTCTTTTATAAAGGTCTTAGAAATCTGAAGAAAATTGTATTTGTCTGGGTGGCTTTACATGAATATTTTCATATGAATACTTTCCACCTACCGAAAATTATTGTGGGGCTGCTTGTGTTGACTGTGTGGGGGGCTGCCTTCTTCTTCTCCTTCCCAACGTTTTCCACTTTAATCTAAAGCATGATTTATCAACTGATTCTATTTACTTTGTATTTTGTGGAATCTTACCCTTTCAAATTTTCATACGAAAATACTTCCTCATTTTTCTTTCTTTTGTAAGTGTGTGGGTGTTTCATGTTTAAGCACAGGGACTTTTGGTAAAATGCAGCTTTCTGATTATAATATATTTTTTAGTGCACATTAAAGTACTCTACACATAGAAACCTGATTGCTTGGTTGTTTTCATCTCTTGACTGTGCCCCAAACTGTCCTCAAATCTGTGCTTCATTCTTCCTTAAAATGACACATCCCCATGACTCCACCAAGCCCTTTTTGCAAATAATTCCCACTTCCAGATCCTAGCCCTTGGGCCATTTTCTAAGCATGAGTGTCATTTGTCCAGAGGCCAATGAACATCTCCAGCAGGCTACTGAGGCGCAAGGTATTAACTTCCCTGAAACACAAATTGCCCTGGCTTCTTCCTTTCTACTGGTGCCAGAGCATCCTTTTAGACATTCAGGTTTAAGAACTGTAAAAATCATTTTAACACATCTTGGACTTTCACTTCTTATACCCACTCAGTCATCAAGTACTTCTGTGATTTTTTTTGCCATCTTTCACCCCGATAGGGAAAATGAATCAGGAGGTAAATGTACAGTATTATGCTAAGAAGGGACCAGTAGGTTGAGCGACATACCTGGGAACTACCCCTGGGGAAGACCTGGGTGGGGATCCCTGGTACATGAGAATATTTTGCTTGGTTTCTTTGGTTATGATTATAGGGCCTCGGCTGGAAACTTAACTAGCCTTTATTCAGTCTTCTGGAAAATATTTTTGAAGTTCCAAATATATAAATGCATTTTGGGGATACTTTGCTATGAATTATTGGTAACAAATCTCTAGAAGCCTTTTGAACGTCCTCTTAGAGGTAGAGGTCAGATTTCTCTTTTTTTTGCAGAAAATGAGTGTGTCAAATTTAATAACAAAAGGGTCACCAGGGGGCCACACCCTCCCCATGTCATTCATACCCTCTACTCAAATCCATTCTACCCACATAAATTTAAGTACAAGCAAGGCTGGTTGCACAAAAAGATCAAAAGCAGCCCTTGGGAAGCATCATGCCTCAAACGTGGGTTACAATTCAAAAAGAGACACAAAACTCAGCACCTCTTCTCATTTAAAAGAAAAAAAGTGAACAAACTTGGTGGAAAAAAAATCTAAAATATTCTCATAGCTGCCTGGGGAGTAGGTCTTCATTCTTCCACATAGACAAGTGCCTTCATCTCCACAGAAGGCCATCGGGACCAAACAGAGTCCGTTACTCATTCCCTCTCCGGCTCTTCTTGTGGCTTTTCTTAGATCCTTCAGAACACTTAGAGTGGTTCCTATGTCTGTGACTATGGTGACGGCCTGGAGACTTGGAGCGAGATCTGTGCCATCTATCTCGGGACCTGCTGCGATGACGCCTTGGACTCTTGCTCTGATGCCTGTCTCGGAGAGGAGAGGGGCTTCTCCGTTTGGGAGACCGACTCCTACCCCTCCGGTAGCGCAGTGTGGGAGAACGACGTGGCTTGTCCAAGCCTCGGTAGCTTCTCCGGCGATGATCAGGTGACAGCACTCTCTCCAACTTCTCATTCTCTTCCTCCTCCTCTTCACTGGATTCCAAATCATCTATGTCCTCTTCTAGAGCACTGACCCGAGGCCCCAGTTGCTCAGCTTCCTCCAGCACATAGCATTTCTGTAGCTGGGGCAGAATGATATCACAGACTCTCTCACTATGCAGTAGTTCATCAATAAATTCATCTACATGCATCAGTTCAAACTCCTCATTTCGGTTCTGGCTCTTGATTTTTTGATAGTTGTTGTACAGAGGCTCCAGGTACCTGTAGCAATCAATTGCAGTGACTGTCAACCTCATGTAAAGCACTCCCAACATGCGGACATACTTGAAATCTTCATTTTTGATACACTCTACAATGATATCCTTCTCAGGCTGAATCTGAAGCATCTTCAAGGTCAAACACAGAAAGGGAGCTGGCTTTATGTTGCCACCATAGACACCACCCACGAAACTTAACTCCATGGCTTCATCGACAACAAGTTCAGCCGTAAGGCCAAAGCTCTCCTCTTTCCAATATTTGGGCTCGTACATTTGAGTCGAATGACCTTCTCCACCAGATAGTGAGGGTTGGTGCCGTGGGTGCTACGCTCATTCTTTACCTTACGGTTCTCCATTTTAGAACGCCTCCAGCTCTCTCTTTATACTGGTGCTAAGACCACCATTGCAGGCACACATGCCCACCTTGAGGATGTGCTCCCAGATGTAAGCATGGGCACATTGCTTTTACCCGTGTCCAGGCAGTGGCTCCCAGGTGCCTGGTAATGCAGGTGCAAATTTGCTGTTCACTTAGTAAGTCTGCGGAGAAAGATGGAGAGAAATCTGCTTCATTACTCTCATCCCTCAGCTCAGAAAGCCATCTCCTTAATTAGCACAGCTGCTGCCTGATTCTTCGAGCTTGAAGATGTCATTCTGTCTCCTCCAACAGTACTTGGCAAAGTGAGGCTTGCCCCCAGAATATTATAAAATCTCTGCTTTACGGTCTCCTCTTCGTGTGCATGAAGGTTTATTCTTTGAAGACTCAAACATTTTAAAATCAGTACCATCTCTCTTTGCCCTACTGAATGCTTTCAGCCTTTAGCTCTGTATTATTTGACGAGAGCATGACATCCGGGCTTTCTTTTCCTTTCCCTTTCTTGGTGTTCCCTTGCCATCCACTCACTTTAAACCTTTTCCGACACCTTGTTTTGTGGTAATTTTATAAATGATAGAGTTATTTTTCAATTTCTAATGGAATCTGACACTCGTATGTGATACATTTTAACCCACTGACATTTTGATAAACATACTCTAAATCTTTAAGTTGTACTTAAACTTAATTGTTTTGTGCTATTTTCTCTTCTTTTGGCACATATTTTCATGGATCATTTTTTCATGTGGAACTGGAGGTTCCCCTATGCCTTCCTAACCTCCCTCCTATTTTACAGGAATCCTGTTTTTCTCATTTCATACCCGTGCTAAATAATTTTTGCAGCTGCCACCTCAGACATTTGCTTGCCATTGCCTCTCTGTTCCAGGATGAAGTCTTAAGAATACTCTGAACTTCCCCATCTCCTCTTTTCCCTAAGAGAACCTAAAATTATTTATTTCCAAAATGTTATTAAGTTCACCCTTATTGTTGATCTCTTTTATGTTAAGAAGCTTTACATAACAATATTTTTTAAATTTCCGTTTTCATCATCATCCATTAGGGCTTAACGACGTATTGCAAGATCCCTTGTTTCCCACTCTTTCTCCCTCGGTGTTCCCTGAGATATCTGCTCTGATTCCATCCTCATTTCTCAGAATGCTTACGGTAGTGACAGCCGATGTACGTGAACGTCAGGGTCTCGTCAGTGAAACAGGGTCCACGTGAGACAGTTCAGTGGGTGAGAGACCAGTGACAGGATCTAGTGACAGCAGTGTGGGGAGAGATGAGGCAGCCCACTGATCAGCAATAGCAAAAAGCAGCTATTTCTGTCAGGGCTGGAGTAATTATGGGGCCAGGTGGTTCTTCCAGAACTGTGGTGGGAGCTGGAACCATAGTAGACAGAGTCAGTGCCAGCCATGGATGCCACCTGACACAGAGAGGAGGGAGGAAAGACCCCGGTTTCTCTCTTCCTCCTACTTGCCAGTCTCCTATCAGGGCCTCCTGTTGTGGGCAGCTATTGAGAAGCTAGCTGGCGATGGGGTCTGGGACCCTTGGCTTGAGGACACAGGCCCTGGGGAAGGGCAGGGCATGGGCTTAGAGCAACAAGCCAAGGCAGCCCAGGCAGAGTACTTCCTGAACTTCGCAATTCCAAGACTATCTTTATTTTGCGCTAGCAGATGGATGCTATCTTGGCTTGCCACGTTACTCTTCGTCTCAGTCCTGGCTTCTCTGAAGTTTATAATGTTGCTCCACTGCCATCTTTCTACCAGCTTTTTCCATAAAAAGATGAACTTCGTTTTTATTCTTTCATTTTATTTTCCCCATCACAAAATGGGCACTATAGTTTCTTTATTCTTCGAATTCAGGAACTACAACCAAGTCCCAAAATTATCTTGGGATCTGGGGATGCCTTTCAAATCGCAGATTCAAGGTGTTTTATCACCTTTGGGTAAATATTTGTATATGTGTATACATATAAAATTGTTCTCTGTCCTTCTGGATTCTTATTACTCATGAGCTCTCTCTCCAGCATCTTTCCTCAAATCTCTTTCATTATTTCCCTCACAATTTTCATTGCTACAATCTTCCCTTACATTCTGTTTTTCCATCTGTTTCTCGAAACAAGTAATAAACTTTCTAGACCAGGATTTCTGTGAGGTTACGGTTTCTTTATTCAAACACAGTGCTTGGCTCACAGCAGGTTCTTAGTAAATATTTGTGGATAAAAGAGTATATGAATTAGTCAATCATATAATTATTTTCTTTATAAAATATATGGACACAGATACAGATATACAGAGATGTGACTATATATGTGGATGACTGTTCAAATATAAAAATGACGCTGCACACATAAACATTTGGATTTCTAAGAGTTGCCACAGGATACACAAACAAAATAGGGCTCTTGCATAGAGGAAATGAAGGAACAGTGTACAAGAAAATACAGTCTTTTCAAGTCACTTTACCTCTGATTTCTTTTTTTCAAAATAGGAAGCAATGATATCCATAAATTTTCTTAAACACTGTACTTACAGAAACATATGTGGCTCACATCTCAAGCAACAGCAGAACAAAGCCTTTTGAGTTCTGTTTTTTATTAAACCACTTAAAAATGTTACTCATTTTGTTTTTTTGACCGGGAGTAAGTCAGTAATGCTATTCTAAGGAATAATATTTTTAATGTATGTGAGACTAGAATTTAAAGAGGCAACAGTTTACGCACTTGCAATGAATTTAAAAAAAGAAAGTGACTACTTAAATATTGCTGACACATGTTAGTTTATAAAACGCATGTGTGCATAAGATTCTTAACCTTTTATCTATTAACATGAATTTAGAAGTAAAAAAAGTCAAAAGAAGCCACTGCGTGTGCCTCTCCCATCTGAATTTCCTCTTTCATTTTACTGAGCGGCAGACGGTGATATAGAAACTACTGACAGACTGATTATAAGTCGCATCTTACTGCTGCAAATGGTTTGAGTTACTGAGGTATTTCCAGAAAGTGGTTTGCTTATTAACATCTTTATTCGGGATTCATATGTAATAAAATGCACAGACCTCAAGCATTCAGACTGGTGAATTCTGACTGAGCAACGCTCACCCAAAACAAGATGGAGAGCATTTCCATCACCCTATGAAGCCCCCTAGGGAGTCCCCCAGGCTGTACTCCAGTCACTCCTGGGCACTGCAGCAGCCTTCTGGTTCGGTCTGTCCAGCATCCCTTTCTTTGGGCTGGTCTCTCCCACCCCAAAACGGTCAGAGGAATTCTGCCCTCAGCATGGAGACTTCACGCACACTACTGCCAGAAGATTCTCTCACGTAGGAACCCAAATCTGTGTGAAGACCCAGAAGGACGTAGGCCTTGGGGAATTTCCACTCTGATGACAACCCCGGAAAGTAGTTTCTGGCCCTGGCTCCACACTGCCATTCCCTGGGAGTCCCCCGAAAGACCCTTCTCCTCACTCAGGCTTCAGGTCTCAGGCTCACTGATACTTCATTTTATAAGCAATTTTCCCCATCAGGGAAACTTCAGGAAAATTTAGGGGAATTTCCCCTAATCAGTCCCTGGCCTGCTAGAAGGGGAAGAGGAAGGAAAGCAATAATAGTAGGAAAAATACCATTTATTAAATCTTTAAAAATGCTTCTTGCACCAGTTAACTGATTTAAAGAGATTATTCCATTCACAAGTACCTTACAAGTAAGTATGACTATTCTTACCATCTCTATCTGACAGAAAAGAAAATTGAGTCTTAAGTATGTTAAGCAATGTGCGCCAACTCCACATTCACCACCTGGTGGAAACAGGCTTGAACTGGGTTCTGTTTGAAACAAAATCTCATGCTCTGAACTGCTCGACTGCACTGCTTAATACCACATTTATTCTCACCATTCTTACTTCATCTTGACAAGGAGAAAACTGAACTTGAACTATGGTTTTCTCTCATGAGAAGACTCTATTACACATACAGTTATACACAGAATAAAAGCATAATTTAAAAATGAACACATTTTGTTGACACATTTGAAACCTTGGATTAAATAGACTGTTTCTCTTTAAATGTATTAGATTTCTAAATATAGCCTCCATAAAATAGGCTGGTCTCTAACAACATGATGCATCATGGCTTAATGCATTGTTTGATACAAATGTGAGTCATTATGCTTCATTTCTCAGTATGAATTTCTCACACTTTCCCTAATGTCAACAGTAATATTCACAATAACAACGGCATCAAAGCACTGGTTTTGTGTCAAGCCTGGTTCTTAGCAAACCACATCGACAGCTCAGCCTCCATATAGTACTCACAACTCCTGGAAAAGAGACGTGTGTGTGTGTGTGTGTCATTGTTGTTTCACTTCAAGTTTATTAAAATTAGGGAATGAATTTCAGAAGCATACCTAAAAAGTCAGTGTTGGAGCAAAGTAACTGAAGTTAGATATTTGAACTTTGATTATATGATGAATTCATTTTGTATAATTATAATTTATTAAAAATAATTGACTTGGGGTCATTTTTTTCTGTGTCATAATGAATTTCTGTGAACAAAGAACAGATTAATTTCTTATCATCAGTGATCCCTGCTGCTTATCTGCCAAAAAAATAGTGATCGATTAAACTTCCTCGGTTAGTCAAAGATCTTTGGCACCTGAAAATCCAATCATGTCATAAGTTGGAAAATTTTAATTTAAAAAGCACCGCTGGACATTAAAAATGTAATAATGTTTACTTCTTTATTCTTCTCTGAGTGACTTTGCTGTGCATTGTGGCAATAAGAAGGCAGAGTGAGGTACGGCCAGTCTATATGGAAGCCATGCAGAAACCAGAAACCACTCTTCTGAGGATCGTGAGTCTAAGTCAGTGAATATCAAGCAGGAGTTCCTACTGTGAGGGGTCTCAGAATTACTTACTGAAAATATAAAATGGATGTAGATTTATATTAAAAGCAGAAAATAGGAGACAGACCTACAAAAATAATTTTTCTATGATTTTACTTTCTAAATGCCCAAATCTTTATGACCCATGTAAACTCTGAATTAGAGACTTTTTCATGCTTAAAACATTGAAAATTTCATTCTGCACAGAAGTTCCTACCAAGGAGGATTTTGTGTGGTTCTGAGGATGCACAGAGCATGGCCACTAAGTGACTCACTTGTGCATAGGAGGCCAGGCCAAAGGCAGAAGTGAGACTAGCTTCCAAGACACAGGCTGAAGTTTGAGTTTGGAAAGCCACGTACGGGTTGAGTTGACCAGATGCACACAGTGGAGCCAGGGACATGATTTACTAAGACTCACAGCAAGGCAGCCAAGCTTGGAGTAAGGCTCAGGCAGGTATAAAGAAATAGAACAAGAAGTTACTGTGGTTGACTAGAAGCTGTCACTTCTCATGCGCAGCCCAATTTCCCTTCATTGGAAAGGAACTACATCTTAACTTGGGCATCTGATTTCCCAGTAGATTGACAATTACTATGGGCTTTTATATTTAAGAGAAATATGCCTAATCACTAAAGTAGATATCAGATATGAGAAGAAATTGCAGCAAAAGTCTATATATAACCAACCTTTCCTGTCCATGGAAGCACTGACTTCAGTTAATTTCCTCAGCACATAGTCAAAACGTTGTGTTTGCCACACTGATTTTGTTTTTTAATCTTTTAAAGAGTTTTGGGGAATATTTACTAACATTTTTGCTCATAAAAATAAATCTCCAAATTTTGTATATATATTCCCAATGGGAATCTAATGGGGCTGCTCAAATATTATATGGGAAAGTCACTGGAAATCCCTAAAGCACTGCATAATATATATTACTATTTCTATAATTACAGTAGAGAAGTCACTTGCTTTCCAGGTTTTATTTCAAGGTGCACTGTCAAAGTAACGTCATCTATTAACCCATTCTTCTCCATTCTTTTTTTCGTTTTCTTTTTTCCAAGAAAGTCTCAATGTCAGAATCCTCCATAAAGCACTGCCTGACTTCTCAAGCCCAAACTAGCCCCTTCCTTCCCTGAATGCTTTTTCACTGTGGTCAGTATTACATAGTCTAGTGCATAATTTCTGTGGTATTGTTTCATGTACATCTTCATTTAGATCAGAATCTTTTGAGGACTGTGTGATGGTTAATTTTATATGTCCACTTTACTGGCTACAGGGTGCCGAGAGTAAACATTCTTTCTGGGTGTCTGTGAGGGTGTTTCCAGATGAGATAAGCATCTGAGTCTGTGGACTCAGAAAAGTAGGTGGCCTGCCCCAGAGTGGGCAGGCATCCTCCAGTCCACTGAGGGCCTGAGTGGAGCAAAAGGAGAAGAAAGCAGGAACGCACCCCTTTCGCTTCCTGCCTGCCTCCTTGAGCTGAGACACCTCTTCTTACCTTCTCTGGCCCTCTGGCTGGGATTTGCACCACTGGCTCCCGGGTGCTCGGGCCTTCAGGCTCAGACTGAATTACATCACTAGCCTTCCTGGGTTTCTAGCTCACAGAGTGGACTTGGAGCTGTGAGGCTTAACCTCCCTAATCATGTGAGCTAATTCCTCACAGTAAATCTCCTATATATCCTATTGGTTCTGTTTCTCTGAGAAGCCTGAATAATAGAACCTTAGAACAGGTTGTTTTTTTTTTTTTCCAAATAATTAGAAAATCTCCCAAAGAATGGACATAGGAGAGTCACAGGAACATGAAACTTTAAACTGATATATGGGAAAAGGTTACTTCAAGAAGAAACGTGGCCACATAGGTCAGATTTTTGTCCTTTCTCCTAAAAATAATATAAAAAAAAAGAAAAGGTAAAGAAAGTAAAATAAAACAAAACAGACTTCCATTTCTGTCAAGACCACAGATTCCAAAGCATGGTGAAGAGCTGCTAAAAAGCAGATGCAGCCGGGTAGAAGCCACGTGGAAGGGGTTAAAAGAGGAAGAGCAGAAGAGAAAGAGGACATGACATTAAATGCCTGATCTAAGAAGCTGAAGCAAAAACACATCTCCTGAAAATGAAGGACTCACACAAAGTCAAAACATTACATTTCTTCTTTACCATTCTGAAAATCAAACTGGAACCTGCAGAACTATGACAAAAGGTTCTTCCTAATGGAGTTCAGTTCCGGGGTGCTGAGGAGGTGGCCCGCACTGAGACTCACACGGATGGACCACAGGTACGAGAAGCAACTATTTGGGCAGAACTATCTCAGTGCCATGCCTCCGCTCCCACCACTGACCTGCCTCCCCAGTGATCCACAGGGGGGCCAGGAGCAAGGGGGGCCCAGGCTGTCTTTTAGAGAGTCAACACCACTTAAACAAGGAGCAAAGACTGTCCCCCAGCAATCAGGTAACTCACTCACCCTCCTCGAAGAAAAGAAGTCTGGAAGTCTTAGGGGAAATATTTCCACCTGGAAACCAAGCAGAGGAAAATTATCAATGATGTCCTATACTAATTACTATTATTATTCTTATTTTATGGTGCTGTTTTATTGACATTAAAATTGGTTGTCTAAGAAGTGCATTTGTCTTAAATCATGGAGAAAGGGAATTAATATGTTTTGAATATCTGTTAGAGACCAAATACTTTGATTTGCCTCATTGAATTTTCATCATAACCCATTTGTATTTTGAGAAATTAAGGTTTAGACAAGTTTTATATACAAAAGTTACAGAGCAATCAAGTGTTAATGGTGAGAACTGAATCTATGACATCTGCCTCTGAGATGCCTTATCTACCATGTTTTTCTGTTTCCTTCTAAATTTTGTGAATTAATGGAGGACTTCCCTTATTTCAGAGAAACTAAGATGCCATCAATTAAAAGGTACACTATTATGTTTTATACCACTAGGAAATAAAATGCACTGCCAACTAAAATATGATACGCATCAACGACAAGATGCATCTGATTATCAGAGATGCTAAAATATGAAAGAAGTGTTGATGAAAATCCAATAGATTTTAAGAGAAAATTCAGGCTTCAAACATAAACCTCATAACTTCATATGTGAGAGAAATGATTTGACTTGGATTAAATTTGATTTTTAAAAATACTGTGAATCAGTCTAGTCTCTTGATAATAATACCCAAAGAACAGTTGATTGCTGATTGCCATACACAATGTGACTTAATTTCAGTTAACACTGGAATATAGTTCTCATTTTTATTTGTGTATAACAAGAATGAAATAAAAGTTAAACTTAAAATCCTCCCCTATCAATTACACAGTTCCAGATACAGAAGGTTCTTGTTGTTAAATCCTCACTTCAGTCACCATATTTAAAAAATTTGCAATTTTGACTCTTGATCTAGTAAACTAACTACTTTTAAGTTTCTTTCTGATGACTAAGTCCATTTCACAGGGTTTCCTTAAAAGAGTTAAGACACTGCTGCATTTGCTGCAGAATTTGTTAAATACAACTTCAAAGATTCAGTTTCCTGCAGAGGACACTAGAAAAGAATAAGACGATGCAGAGTTTGCAAAGATGCTGAAGTCAAATTCTTTCTAGCTGTTGAGGCTCTAGCTACTGTGATCTCTTTCTAGTGAAAACACTTTAGGTGAACACGGCCCTGGATGTATGTGTGGGTCACTGTAAGATACCGCCTCCCTTCCACCATTTCTCAGCAGAGTGAAGTCAACCTTCAACTGTAGTACGTCTTTTGTAGAATTGGAACAATTATGGGAGATTCTATAAATTCATCAAATAGTGTCATAGTCTGTAGGACATTATACATTTATGATTTAAAACCACTCAAAGTGAATTTAATTCTTGTGAAAGTTGCTAATGTAGTAAATACTGTGTGTTTTTCTTTATTTGCAGGTCAGTGCAGAGAGCATCAGAGTCTTTCTCAGAGCATCAGAGCATCAGAGACAATTTACTACTTCACCCATAAAAAGCCTAACTCCTTTAGCTCCAAGAAAATTATTCCTTGTTTGTGCCAACAAAATAATTTATACAATTCTTCTTACACAGAACTGAAAATGCTCTTAACAAATTCACTCATGACATAGCCAAAGAAAATGCAGACTGTCTTAAGGACAGAACTTGTCAGGTTCAGAGAGATGATCTAAGGGCAGCATGTCTGTATTTTAAGGAAGTGACTGAGTGGGTATTCCCCTACAGTGCATTCTTTCCTCAAGACATTTTAGTACACATTGCCTCTATTTTGGTTGCCCTTTAAGGGATCTTAAAGTACCCAGATTAAAAAAAATTATGTCTATTTATAAAAATGATTGAGGCCTCCTTCAGTCATCTATATCCTACAAATTACTCAACTTGAAGCTTTTTTTACTGCTAATTTTTGGGGAAAATATACATTGGTTTACTGTATGTTCCTTATGGAACAAACTTTATATCCGGAGTACCCTAAAGATGATCTAGCCCCTGGCACCCTGAGTGATCACTCAGACATTATCTGAGTTTAGACATTCTGCTCCTTGCACTGTGCTGCCTCTGAACCGAGCTATGCCCAGAAGTGAAGACAGATTTACAAGGCACTTTCTCACTGAGAAGATCTTACTGGAGTTTTACTCTGGGAAACATCAACAGTGCTTCGTGATACCATCAGGAGTCAGAAAAGCTATAAAACTGAAAAAAACAGTCGCTGTTGGTTACCTTCTGCTTCTAAGAAAAGCAGAAATGCCACTGAGAGATTCTTGAGTGTCTCTGGAGGTAGCAAGCCCATGGAGGCTCATGCCTCCTGCCAGAGTGCCAGCCTGGGACCAGAGTCTGCATCCAGATAAAACTCTAAGGCTACTGTTGTCTCCAAACCCAAGGGGATATTAAATGCTCTGTGGACGATTCAAACCATTCAGCAGAGCGGCTCCATACAAACCCTAAACAGTAGGAGCCCCAGATGGAAAGTCCATTAGGATGTCAGAAATCAAAGGAGAAACCTGGACCTTGAATACCGAGCAGACTTAGTCTTTCAGGAGAACTAACCAGAAGTGCCCTGCTTCTTCAGCCAAAAGCTGCAGTCTGTTTCACAGACCAGCACAGTGGGTCAGCATGTCCAGGGAGGTCCAGGGGACTCGTGCTAACGTAGAAAGTACACTCGTCTCTAAGACCCTTAAGTGGCAATATTAACAGATGGGAATATTAAAAAAAACAATAAACCTTGGAAGAAGTTGTCAGAACACGTGCGTACAAGCGTTTCTGGCCATTCTTGCTGAGGCCCTGGAACAGGGATAATGAAGATCAGACTGCAAGGCTGGCACTGGAATGACAGACTGGTAAAAAGAAACTGGCCAGATATAAACTGAAGACAGGAGCAGAGGAGATTAGAATCAAGCAGCTAAAAACAGGACTTGAATACTCGACACATCTACCCATCCCTGATGGTCACTGTTCTTCCAGGATCTGTGTTGAAGGCTGTGTTTTCCAGCTGCTCCTCAGAGCTGAGGTTGGAATGGCCAGCGGTGGTTACAGATCAGACAGACCATGGGTACGATCTTCCACCAATGCCATACCCCTTTGGGTAATGAACCAGTCCTCCTTGGGCAGAACTCACTTCACATGGCTTGGAGAGCTCTGAGTCTCCTCCCAGTCTTGTGCTGGAGTTGGGTGTAACTGGGGCCCGTTTACAACAGTCTTGTATCCACCTGGTGTCCAGTGCTTATCAAACAGACTAGCATGTGACCCAAGCAGGCTGATCAGAGTCCTCCAAGGTCATCTGCTGGAACTGTCAGGAGTGATGTGATCCTGACTTTCCTGGGCTTGCTGGCCAGGAGGATGATGTAAGCAGCAACTTCCTGCTTCAGTCTTGGCCACCCCATGAAGGCAGCCCGCCAGAGAGTGAGATTATTTCAACCTCTGAGTACAACAGCGCTCTTGGACTAACTGCCCAGCTGCACGCCAGTAAATTTCCTTTACGTTGTGTAAGCCAATCTGTCCTAGGTTTATGTCACCTGAAACTAAAGGAGTCCTAACACAGGAATTAAGAACGCTGAAACACAATATGCACTTCTACCTCCTGAATTCTGTGGTACTTTCTCTCCTGAGAATAGTTCGTTACAGGTTTTAATGATGCATTTGTACTTCGCTCCTATTGTCTGGCTATGACGTGAACATTGACCCTATGTTATATTTTGTATCTAAACCTATATGTCAAGTGTCTTGAGTTTTATTAATGAAAGGAAATAGACTAATACTGTATGATGCCAGTTTATTAATATACTAAATGGAAAACCTGTACAATCACTTTCACTCTTCGAAGTGATCATACGTAACAAACTGACTACATGGCACACGCATGGCATTTATACTTGTGAGCGCCCTTTATATGAGAGTATTTAAGTGTATCACTAATAACATTAGCAAGAAGAAAAGTCAAGGGAGTACCCTAACCTCATTTTATAAAAGCACAATGAATAAGCAGGAAAAAAAGCACCTTTCCCCAGCTTCAAAGTAATGAAAACATGTTTTAAAATAAGGGAATATAATAAGTACACAGGAAAAGGCAGGAATAACTTCAGACTGACAACTATAATAATCCAAATGTAAGACAACCAGAATCTAAGCTTATGTTTCATTTCAGGAGCAGTTAAATGTTTTCTCATTTTAGAAACATTAAATAACAGATGATGACACAGTCTTGTTAGAGATGTGATCGAGTGCAGAACAAAGCCACTGAATGTCAGAAACAACCTCTTGAAAGGACTAGGTGTCAGGAAACTGAATTAACCCAAGCCAACTGATGAAGCCTGGCTGATGAGCAATTTCCTCTGGCTCATTCTACCACAGGTGTGCGACAAACCTTTTGTCAATCACCATGCCCTTTGCCATAATTACTCCTGGTCACTATTCCTGGTCTTTGCCCAGGGCCATCGCTGAGCAGAATTTATAGCTCATTAATTTGGGGTAATATTTATGGTGAATCTACGTGAGACTTTCAGGGTTTTATTCAGACTCTGCCATGATTAGAAATTTTAGAATGAGGGGAAAGTTGCAAAATGGCATTGTTTTGGATGTTTCTTTTTGTCTTTGCCAAACTGAAGTCTGTAAACACAAAGGGCCACTCTGCAAAAGGCACCGCGTCAGCTGCGTCCCACGGATGTGAGCCTCTGCTCCCAGAAGTCTGTGATGTAGCTGAGGGGACAGTCACACGCACTGAGGCAGACTCTTACCATCTGCTGCACAGATATCTCACCCATTGTTTAAAGAAAACTTTGGGCCAACATTTCAGTCTTGTGAGTTTCTGTGTAAAGCTGAGCTTGCACTTCTCTTGACTCCCGTTATGAAGGAAGCTCAGCATCAGCTCAGAAACTCAGGACCCACAGCCTCCCGTTCACGTGGCCTTGCAGCTCCTCGAGCGAACGCTGCTGCGCCTCACTGCATTTCTGTGACAGGACTGAAAGCCTGCGCTAACTGCTTAAGGGATTTTTATGAGTCTTCTCAGTTCAAGATTACAGGACAAAAGCATATCAAGCCTCTTACTGATGCTTTTTTGATTTATTAATTATGAAAACTTGTTTCATAGTGTTAGACACACAGAAGAATAAACATAAAGATACAGGAGTCCAAAATACCACCTTGAAATTGTTAAGGGGATAAACTTATGTTACGTGGTGTTTTCACTCCAATTAAATGTATACATTTATAAATATATACAGATAAATAATAACCTTAGGCACAGGTAATTATACATGGCAAATTATAGAAGAATTAGTTTTAAAGTACTTGAACAATCCTCTTCGATAACTTAACGCAGAAGTAAATAGCCAGGATTATAGCAACACACTATTATTTTGTGCACATGAAACTATTGCTCAAATTAGACAGTAGGAACATGCATAGTTGCAACTTTATTTCCAGGGTCAATAAACTAACAACACTAAACTGTCATATTCTCTTCAATTCTCAAGAACCACCCCTATTATTTCCCAGTCATAAAAGAAATCATGTTACTTAACTAGCTTTGCCAAGCACCCTTGACAATTCATTTTGCCAACCACCTGTGAATTAGAATGACAATTTTTCATGACACCTGGATATTGGTCTTTTCTCTCCTTTGCGGTCTTGTTATTTAGTTCCTACAGGACACTCCAATGAGCATTTGCAAATGACCAACTACTTTGAAATAATTATCATCAAGGAACTGAACGGGCCAACTAAAAAGCCCCTTTTGTTGAATCTTGTCGTTATGTCCATTAACCAGGCCTATGAAAAATGTTCTATGTCGTGGAAAATGCAATATTTGCAAGTTAACTTGGCAACTCACTGTCCTGGGATCTTCCGAAATTCAAGTAACAATTAATCAGAAGTAGTCCTGCCAAGAATAAATTGCCACTGTAAATTAAGAATACGTCAATCCACATGCAGATGACTTATCGCTGAAGTTCTCTCGTGAGGTTTACTTGCCTGTGTTTACACCCACTCTGGGAAAGAACAGTCACATTTTGCTCTTGAACAAGTTTCTCAGAGCTGATATTTCTATCTTCCTCTTGGTTTTGCCTTTTACTCACAGTATCTGAGTCTCCTTTAAAATTCTCTAGGCTGCTTAAGGGTTCAATTTGAATGGTGAATATAAATTGGGATCTAATGGAGAATGCAGTCCCCATGTTGAAGGTCTCCTGTGCAGTACTGTTGAGTGATGAGTGTGTATTGACATTTCAATTTCAGAAATGTTTTGGTTCTAAACAGAAGAAAATAATTGGCTTTATTTTTGTTTTTGTTTCTGTTTTTGTTTTCTTTTTGTAAATAAATTCTTTTCAGAAGGGGAATTAAGTTCCATCCCCTGGAACAGGAAGTAACTACAAATGTTATTTGGAATTCTTCTGAAGGGAAATCTTGTCCCTCTTTACCTGTTTCTTATGTCAATATGAACTCATGCATATTTCTTACACTTTGGGATAGAAACAATTCTACATTATTTATCTTTTGAATAAATTGTTCCAGATTTATCCACTGGGAGCTCTTTCAGACTGGCTCCTCTGTCTTTCTGACTTACCCTCATGGATTTTTTATTTGTTTGATTTTGAGCCTTTGCTTATATTATGGAACCACATGTCTACAATTGTCTTATATTTCCCTTGCCCACCCCTGGAATTAGCCATTTCTCCTAGCTACCCTGGTTCCTTTCAGTGGATGATGGTATTTAGAAACCAAGAATCAGGTGCCAAGTGGGCTCACTGCTTCTAGGCTCTCCCTGAGACAGAGGCAGGAAACTGTGTGCGTAATAGCCTATTCATGTGCATATATCTGTAATTATTTCTCCTGTTATCTACTGTGTACACATACAAAAATAAACATGCATTCACACCGATGTCTATGATGCTAATCCAACAGCACAGCATTCATCTTAGCCTTCTCTTGCTTAGCTGTAACTTCTCTGACAGTAAGAAAAATGGATCTCATTATCAACATTGTTTTTTAACCAACAGAAACTTTACAGATCTTTGAACAATAGCTCAAACAATAGTTTGCAACAGTAAAACTTGTTTATCCGAACTCTGCTAATCTTTCCAGAGACTGATCCATGACAGAGGTCATGGCCAACATGAGCCTTCTTTTCTTAGGGACTGATCTTTCTAGTTTCTTTAACTGTATCTTATAAGTCATAGCATCCACTTCTTTCACCAACACATTGTAATATAAACACTACCTGGTGCTCAGAACTGGAGGAAAACTATAACCTTGCTTAAAACATGGTTCACTTTTTAGTTTCTGTGACCTTGAGACAGTTACTTAACTTCCTAGTTAGTACTCAATATTTCCATCTGTAAAATGGGCCTAACAACAAATGTTTCATAGGAGTTCTTGGCAGGATTACATATAAAATTATCTAATATATCTAGTACAAAGCCTAACAGATATTTAATGCACATTTGGTTCCTTTTCTATCTACTTACAACTGTTGGCATATTAATGTAAAGTAAAGTAATATCATGCTTATTATAGACAATGTTATTGAAACTAAGATTGCAGTAACCAAAAATAGTTAAAATTCAGAAATCTTAAACATATCTTTTCATTCTACATAATCCTTGCCTTTCTGTACAGTGATAATCAATACTCATATTACCACTGAGGCAAGGTCCTACAAGATTAGAGGTGTTTTCTTAATCATCAGAAAAAAGTATTATTGTTGCCCAAAGACTTAAATGTGGTCACCTGGTAAGATAATCACAAAGTGTATTTACATTTTTTTTACATATAATTAAAAACTTAGAGAACAGTTCAATAAAAGTACAAAGAATTCCTGGATATCCTTCACCCTGAATGCCCAAATATTAATATTATTACATCTGTTTTATTTTTTCTCAATCATTTCAGAGTAAGTTGCACACTTCATTGCCTATTTCCTGCTGAAGAATCAACTTGCATATTTTAACCTATTTGATTACTTCTGGTAAGGGAAAAAATATTAAGTTCAGAGGCACAGAAACCACCTACTTGAACAACTAAAATGGCTGTGACTAGCAGCTTGGGAAAACTACATTATCCTTCATAGGTAAAGTGAAGTAAATAAGGACAATCTCTAAGTCTCATTTTAGGACCAAGGCAGTCATTGTTATGATGGTGATGGTGATTATACTGAAACAGATGTTGAAAGATACTAACTTCAGCGTCTAGGTCAACAGCGTCACATATACTTGTCCATCAAGATCGTGGAAAGAGCCATATAAGTTACTACTAGCAAAAAATAGTACTTGTTAATAATTAATAGTGAGTCGTAATCTTTTTGAATGGGAGAGCCTTTTTTATTGCATTGAAATAATGATAATGCTTGCTCCATTACAATGTAAATGCCAATTGTATCTATGGTTTGAGTCATTCAGTGCATCAATTAGAATTCTTCCTAAGTCATCATATTTTTTAATCCCACTTCAAGTCCTCCTTTCCATTTTAGTAAGAATTTTAAAGTTTTTGCTTCACATAACAAAAATCTTATGTAACTCTTACTAATATAGTGGCAAGTTTTCTTTTCCTGAGTAAGATGCTAAAATATGAATTTTGATTGTGCTAGTCTTTGGACAGTTGCTCAAGATTCTTTTTCTAGAAGGCATTAGCATTCTTAAACAGGATTCATATTAATCATGGCTTTTAAACTGTTTTATGACAAATAGAGAGCAGTCTCTCAATTATAAAAGAACCAGCTGAACACACATCCTAGGCCTGACACTGGAAGCAGCTCGTCTGCTAATCTGTCAAGAATAATTATTAGTGGAGGGCTTGGCACTTTTCACTGCCACCAACTAAGTTGTATTTGGAGGCAAGGGTGCTTTTGTTCATTTTTTAAGAAACTTGCCAGAATTTATAGGATGGAAAAGTTTGCTCTGTTCTTGCACAATGAATCCAGGTATAAAAATGTCACTTCCTAATCATAACTTACATTTATAGAGTTCTTTTGCTCCCTAAATCTGAAACCTCATCTTTTGAATTACAGGGTCCTTTTGATTAGAATTTAATTTCAGGCTTTGGGTTATTATTAAAAATCTCTCCTTTTTTTTTTTTTTTTGCTTAGTTACCAGAATTTCTTAGTATTTTTGATATGTGACATATTAGGTAGAATTGAAAATCTCTAAGAAGTGACAGAGCAGGGGTTTAAATATATTTTTAAAGTGTATATAGATGATACTTGTGCTTTATGGACATGTTCATATTTCTGGCTTCTGAAAGCTTTCATCCAAGTGGTTATACAATTAACTGAGCTTGAGACAGATCATACATACGTAACTGATCAAATTAGACTTGGTACTGGACTTCGTTTGGGAGCTACATACATGACTTTCATTTGCCTAAAAATACGGTTAAGTCTTCAAGCATCATTTGAGTCATTTGAGAGGAAACGTGCTTATTAACAGAGGCTACGTTTTACAGCACGAAGACTATAACATTTGGAACCAAGAACCACAATTCGTGTTACCTAGGAGTGATTTTATCATACTAACACATGGGAAGATCAGCTTTGATAAACGCCAGGGGTTTAACACACACCGACGTGCCACTTTCAGCTCTCCAAGAAGCAGAAGCCATGAAAGGGTTAGGTGTGCAAAACGTGTATTAAGGCAAACGTTTGTGACGAAGAAAGGCAAGGATGAGGAACAAGGCGAACAGCAGGGAAGTCGTCAGATTATGAAGGGGCCAGTTCCTGCTGGATCCCAGCGCCTAGGACAGATCAGTGCCTAGGACAGATCAGTGCCTAGGACAGATCAGTGCTTAGAACAAATCCTGTATTTCCATTTTGAGCTACTTCAGGCCTAGGATATGTGTTCAGCTGGTTCTTTTATAAATGAGGAACTGCTCTCTATTTGTCATAAAACAGTTTAAAAGCCACGATTAATATGAATCCTGTTTAAGAACACTAATGCCTTCTAGAATTGCTGTAAATATATGTAAACCATAGCATAAGTTAGACAAGATTTTTTACTATGTCCCTGTGACATAATCAGAAACTTACTCCTTATAATAGTACACACAATGCTAAACCCTGTATGAGATTCCTCAACCACTCTCCAGAGCATTCAAGGATGAAGACAAAATGACCTTCCTGCAAACAGTGCCTGTTTGGTTCACCCTCCTTGCTCCCCCAGGGCGTCTGGCCCTCCCTGCTCTCCAGCCCGCAACCCACTCCCAGGCTTTGGGTTCCACACCAGCCACTCTATACTTGCACTCTACACTGAACCCTCTCTGCTTCTGTACACACTGTCTCCTCTGCCCTGGCCCCAACTCCTCATTCTTCCTACCTCCCCGCATCACTCTTTCATATTCTGAGTGTCAGTGAAAGAAAACTTGCACAACATAGAGGCTGTGAGTTGAGCTTATTAAGTGTCCTACTGAGAACAAGAGCCCAGGAGAGAGCCTCTCTGGTAGCTCGCAGAAACTGTGCCAAAGAGGTAAGCGAGGAGCTTGGATACACGCGAATTCTTTGTGTTGGAAACAAACCCAGAAACATCAAAAGATTACTCCTAATCCCCAAGAACAGACATCTCAAGTTAATGACATTGCTGCTTTTCTGTGTGAGGGAAGAAGATGCAGGAATCTGTGGTCACTGGAAGTCTTCCTTAGGTATGCACATTAACTACCTAGGGGCCAGTATCCAGAGCACAGAATGCTTCGGGTCTTCACCCTTAATCCCCCCCAGGTACACTGCCGGTGGGCAACTGCTGTGGCAGATGGCTTGATCCCAGTAGCACTGAAATAGAAGGCAAATTTTTTTCTTTACAAGAGTAAGCCTCCCTTCTCTACGAGGACCTCCCTCCCTCTCGGCCTCCAGCCCTCTTTGGCCTGCCGTTGCACTTGGCACTTTGTCCTTTAAATCTTGATTTACTCATCTCTCTTTCTCACTAGATACAATTATCTTTGAAAGCAGAGGCTGTGTTTTATTTGACTCTGTGTCACTAGCACTTATTTTAGTTCCTAGCAGCAATATTTGTAGAATTAATGAATTATTTATGAGTGAATAAAGGCAAGTAAGAAATAAATTTGAGTTAGAAATCTCTTGCTCCAGTGTCTGGGAGAATAATAATAAAATGAAGACAGAATGAAGTGTAGAAACAGACTTTGACCAAAAAAAAAAAAAAAAAAAGAATTCATTCCAGACTCTGTTGAACATGAGTAAACTGGGGAACATTTGGGCAGACAGTTAATCACACTTAACAAATATTTATTCAGAACTTACTAATTTTCAGGTACAACACCAAGCATTAAAACAAGGGTCACCTACTCCAGGGGTCGTGCCCTCAAGGCTGGTCTCGGGCAACTGGCTGGTCAACAGCTGAGGGGTCTGGAGACTAGACCCTGTAGAATGGCCCCAAGGGGCAAGCCCTGCTCCAGAGCCCCCTGGGGAGGGGGGAAGTCAGCCTGCAGGAAGCACTGCTCTTGCTTAGCTCTCGCTGACAAAGAGAGTGAGCTGATGCTAGCTCTTCTCTACAATCCTGAGCACAACTGCAACTGCTATTTTTTTTAATTATGTATTTTTATGCATCCGATTTTATACACACAGGGGTTTTAAGAAGCCACTATAAAAAGTTTGCAAAAAAGAAAACACAATGCCTATCCTCCAGGAGTTTATATTCTAATAAAACACACCCCCCCTTAAAATACACATGTCATAAAGTTCTAAAGGCGCATTTGTTCAGTATGAGTTGAGCACACATTCTGTTTGATGTTGAAAGACAAGGGGAATTTGGGTATATTTTTGTACATCTCAGCGTTGTTCTTAGGAGAATGTAGTATAGGATTATGATAGCACTTCATTATATGGAATACACTTCCTATTTTCACATTTCCTATTCTCTGCTGAGAAATTCCAACGTGAGTGCTAAAGGACACTGCTACTTGCTGTGTATTAGCCAAACAACTGCCCTTTGTCTATGGGAAAATAAGAAGTGAATTATGGAACTCATTGCATCTCCTCTAATTGACCTTCCCTCCTCTGTCACCAACCTGATTTTCCATTTACCACAACACTGAATTCCCTACTCAAATTTATGTATGTAATTTTTTTTCTTTCTTTACATATCTCATGTACTATTATCCTTTCTGGAAGAATTTTCCCTTCAGCCATCATGGAATAAACTTAAGAATTATCTCAGGGGACAGCATTTGTGATTTTCTTTTAAACACTCATTCGTATGAGAAAGAAGGAATATCTCTGTGGATAGTTGTATCACCTACTCATTTGTTAAGTTTATGAGCCTGTCGCTTGAAAAAAATGCACAACCTAAGAGTTGAGAGTTATGTTTTATTCAGCAGACTTATCCAGGATTTAAGCCTGGGATACAGCCTCTCACAAGGCTCTGAGGGACTGTGCCGAAGCAGAAAGAGAGAGCCAGGAATATACACGAGTTTTTGCTGGGAAAAACTCATGTAGTTTTGAACATCAAAAGATTCCTGCTAATCACAAAAACAGATGTCTCAAGTTAATGACTTTAGTGCTTTTCTATATAGGGGAAATGCAAGAGTCTGGGTTTATTGAAATCCCATTTATATGCCTCTTAAATACCTAGGGCCAGCATCCTGTTTTTCTCCACCCTGAGTTCCCCCCGGGGTGCACCACAGGGGTGGGGTTAATGCAGGGACTGATGGCCTGCTGGCTGCAGCATCCTTTGTTTGGTGAACTGTTAGGCGACATTCTTTGTACACAAGCCAATTAAGTGGAAAGGACTAAATTATACAATATTCCTTAACACTTAAAATTTTAGTAAAACAATAAATAACATTTTTGCATCTCAAAGGTTATATATTATTTAAATAATAAACTCTTTTTAAAAAAAACAATAAAACCTTTAATGTAGCTTGGAAAAAGTGAAAAATCTGCTAGTCTTGAATGGTATAAATATTTATGAATAAAATGTATCCGCAGGCTTCATGGTTTTATATATATATTTTTTTAGAGAATTATGGAGACATTCTACTGAAGACATTTAAAATGTAATAAACTAATAAATTCATAGTCTTTCCTTCTGTTTCTCCCTTCTCTCTCTCTGCTGTGTTGGGTTCGCTGAATAGACGTTAGTAGAATGCATAGACTACTAGAGAGATCAATGACGAGAAATTCTTTCTTCTTTAAAGCAAAGATTTATATGGTTTATTTTAACTCTGCATTTATTTAGCACATTTACAAAAATAAGTTCACATGGAAACATTATCACAAGTTTACAGGAAGAGAAGAAAGATTTTTTTTTCTTTCTCTCTCTCTAAATGTCTTGGTAATTAGATTATCTTTCTCATTTTTCTAGTTCCACTGCTGAAAAGTTTTATTTAAAGTACCAAATGATAATGATTTGTGGTAACTATAATACAACTCTTACATATAAATGATCTGTTTTCACTCATAAATGTATTAATGACAGCTGATTTTGTTTTGCTTTTATGTATAACTTTATTACGGTTTTATATAATTTTGATATGAGACAAAATAGGGGAAAAAAGACGTGTAATTTAACCACCATTACACTGTGAATGAAAAATATGGCAGCCATATCAATAAACAAAAAGGAATGCTGCAGCCATCAAGTCATCAGCCACTACCACTGCCCTGACAGTGAGTGGAGGGAACTCAGGATGGAGACAAGCAGACAGCTCCACCTCTGCAGCCACCCCCAGTTATGTACCTTGAAGGAACTTGGGATATGAAAGAACAGGTCACTGGCCCTACAGAGCTAGGTGCATATCAGAAGGATGATTTCCATGAGCCCAGGCCTTTGCACCTTCCCATACATGTTAACAATGTTTGTGTCGTCAACTAAAAAAATGCTGACCTAAAAATTAAGAGTTATGTTTTATTCGGCAGCCTCTCAGCTCACTGTAAGAGACTGCTTTAGAGAGGCAAGGGGGGATATATAGGAGTTTTTGCAACAAAGAACAGGTAATCGGAACATTAAAAGATTAATGTTAACTAAAGAAAGCCACGTATCCTGAATTAAGGAATTTGTCTCAAGTGAGGGATCTTCTGAAGAATTACAACAATAAATGCTGGAAAGAGTGTGGAAAAAAGGGATCCTTTCTACACTGTTTGTAGGAATGTAGTTTGGTGCAACCATTATGGAAAACAGTATGGAGATTCCTTAAAAAACTAAAAACAGACTTACCATATGATCCATCAATCCCACTCCTGGGTTTACATTGGGAGGGAACTCTAAATTGAAAAGATACAGGCACCCCAATGTTCACAGCAACACTACTTAAAATAGTCAGGACCACGGAAACAGCCTAAATGTCCATGGACAGATAGATGACTGGATAAAAAAGCTGTGGTGCATTTATATAACAGAATACTATTCAGCCATAAAAAAGACTACAATAATGCTTTTTGCAACAACATGGATGGAAATGGAGATCGTCATTCTAAGTGAAGTAAGCCAGAAAGGGAAAGAAAAATACCATATGATATCACTCATATGTGGAACCTTAAAAAAAAGAAAAAGCTAGAAATGAACTTATTTACAAAACAGAAACAGACTTACAGACATAGAAAACCAACTTATGGTTACCAGAGGGGAAAGGAATTGGGAAGGGATAAATTGGGAGTTCGAGATTTGCAGATACTAACTACTTATATGTAAAATAGATAAACAAGTTTCTACTGCATAGCAGAGGGAACTATATTCAATATCCTGCAGTAACCTATAATAAAAAAGAATATGAAAAGGAATATATATGTATATGTATGACTGAAACATTATGCTGTACACCAGAAATTGATGCAACTTGAAAACTGACTGTATTTCAATTAAAAAAAAAAAAAAGAATTACAACCTATGCCAGAAACTCTTGAGTTTGGAATAAGCAGTAACAGTCAAAATGTGTCATTTTTTTAAATGGAAATGTAAATGTGCCTTAACATCTTTTTTCTATTGTGGCAGAAATCCCAGCAAAGCTTTGCGTTGGTAGACCACTAAAAGTATGCAAAGCTTAAAGGAAGATCACCAGAATTGTTTTCAAATAATAAGAAAGAAAATATTAAGTTAGGAACAAAGTTCAAATAAGAAATTTCTGAAAACTCTTAAAGATTATTTTCAGAATAACTTTAAAAAGTGAATCTCAAAAACAGGGGGACTTCTGGGAAGGCCCCTGTTGGTATGTCCCAGTGTATTTCCGGGGGCACGGGGGAAGTCCGCTGAGACGGGAGTCCCACTTCATCTGCAACAAAGAATGTGTCTTAATTGCTCAGAAGAAACCAAATAATTAATTGTCGGGAGCCCGGCCACCAGACCATCTAATGTTCCATGGTGCTGCCATAGTTATTGTTGCGTATCTTGAAGGGAGGACTCTAACTGAATGGGTTAAGTAAAGTTTAAATCAGGTTTCAAAGAATTCTGATGTCAACCTGTTAATCAGCTATTTGAGAATGGTCTGTCTAGGTCAATATAATCTTAAAAATTCTCGGAGCCAAAAAGAATAAAGGGAAATTGGTCAGTCTGAACGTTCTGGTACAACAGAGTTAATGGGAAGAGAACAAGATTAAATCAAGATTCTCATGAGCAGCGAAGCAGAGGACTGGAACAAGTAAAAAAGGACAAAGAGGCGCAGATTGTTTGAACTGTCCCGGAAGAGCTAACCACCGAAGCATAACAAGGACTGATATTGTTAATACTGTACTAACCTCCCCTGTGTTTTGAAACCGCAAGTGCTTGTAAGCATAAGTATAAATACCACAACATGAGTAAACGGAGAGAACCTGCTGCTACCTCGTTGTTGAAGTGTGTCTTGTCTGTGTCTTTCCTTGCGCCGACGCTACTCCTCCCTCAGGTTCCTGAACCCGCTGGGGCTGGACTCCGGCAATTAATCAACCTGGATTTTAAAATTACAGTTAAATCCAAGTACTGGCTTCAATAGTCACACTATTATATTGGGTTTGTTACTACATTTTTTAGCCATGTCTCTGAATATGTTTGTTTTACACAATTTTTAATAACATAGGTTAATTTAATGGCTTATGCTAATACCTAGATATAAGTTATTCCAAGAAATGTCCTTTTCTGACACATTATGATTGAGAACATTTTGAAAACTGGGAAGCATTACAAATATGGGAGATGTATGAAGAAATGATTATTGCCTGTATTCCATATTTTATATGCAAGTGAAAACTGATTATTATTAGAAGTTTAAAACTGATTTTGGGGGCAGCTTTGAGTTTTAGAAACATTACTAGAAATACATACGATTCAACTTCGGATGACCTCATAAGGAAGGCACAGGCTCCCTCCTCTCCCCGTGCCTCATTTCTGTGCACTATAAATTCTCTGCATCCTTCCAGTCCTGGTTCTTGTGTACAGGGAAAGCATGAGGGAGTGGTGAGTCACACCAGTTTCAGAGCGCTTGGCAATGTCACCTAGAGTTCTGGCAGGCATGATAACGGTTAAAAAGAATTTGGGGCTTAAAGTTTTTGGCAAAATCCTCCATTGTAACTCTTATTTTGTTATACTGAAGCTAGAATTTGTGGTTGTTATGTTTCCATTTCAAAAAGGTAAGTACAAAAGATGAAATTAAGCTCTGGAAAAGGGCTGCTGTGTTTAGTGGTCTTGATGTACTACATAAAATCAATGTGCTTTTCATTTCTCAGCTGCTCCAAATCCTCCTCTTTCAGAAAATGGAAACATGAAGTACAAAACTTCCACTGTATTTACTATAGATAATAGAAAAGCCTCCTTTGACCTGTGGTTTTTTTTTTTTTTTTTGAGTGGACTGCTGTTAAAAAAAAAAAAAGCTTATCTTTGAACTCAATTTGGGAAAGACCCACAAAGAGCTAGCTCTCTGAATACAATACAGTCGCCCCCCCCCCCATCCTCCTACCTAGCTGGCTGTAAACACGGGAGGTTTAGTCACCTGGTCTGCAGGATCTGGTTTTTCAGGATGACTCTCTATTTGGTATACGAAAAATGGGGACAGTAGCTTATTCCTGTTACTACTCCTGTTTTACAGGCACCTTCTGATATAGCAAGACATTGCAACTTCAATTTCTAACATACATTCACACAACTTGTCATCTGTGTGAGGACAGGACAAAACGTAACTGCATGGAAGCATCATCTTATTCACAATTCATGAGTTATTAATGCTGTTATTTTTCTCCCTCCAAATAATGACACTATGGCGATGCAAAAGATGCATCCAGTCCCCAACGTGCTAGAAAGTATCACAGACTCTTAGGTGGCTTATTCCTCGTGACAAAGTTCAATCCATTGTCACCCACTGGGTCTCAGACTGAAGAACCATTCAAGGGAGCTCAAACAGATGAGGTTAAACTAGTTTCCTGTTTATTATAACCTACATCACTAAAGAACAATAAACCTCGGGGAAGTAGGGCATTGCTCTGTGCCTGTGTGTACAACCACACAGAGATTCATAAAGGCATGGACATTCAATTGATTGCTTTCTAGGTACCAGGCACTATTTCCAAATACTGTCTCCTCACAAAAGGTTTATGAAGTAAACGCTATCATTACTGCCCATGCCAAGCAACAGGAAACTGAGGCACACGATGGTTACTTGCCAAGGACTTGAACTCCACCTGTCCACCCCAGAGCACAAACTCCTAAATGCCATGTGATATTATTGCCTTCTCCTGTCAAGAATGATTAAAACTGAAGACATTATGACAGAGCAAAGTAAACCTTTTTCAACTTTCAGTATCTTAAGATGGAAAAAGCCAAATATTCTCACTGGGCAAGGGGGCTTAGGAGCAAGTGGAATAAAAGCCAGGCTTAAAACAGAAAGTGACTGGACAATTATTTTTTAATTAAAATCCTACTGAAATTTTTATTTAATTGAACTTGGCCTGAAAATACAAAATTGCCTGCATAAATTCAAGCCAAAGAACCATCTGTTTTCTTCCTTTTTAATGATGTTGCCAGCATGTAATTTTCCAACATGTGCAGAACTCCTGAGAGCCTTATAGAGACATGCTAAGGAACCCCACGGATCACATTTGGAACACCAACTAATATTTCATGTTCTGATTATTGTGAAAAAAGTAAAAGGCTTTCTAATTGTGTTAGAAGAAAGGAAGATAAATTTTTTTTTTAAAACAGTGTACGTTTTTGGAGTCTCGTGTAAAGTCAAGTCTACTTGACCCACGTGCTCTAAAATGGGTGCACACATGAAGTCTTGCAATCTTTGGGTTCAACTATTGGAAAGATCTCATGCAAAATGACTCAGTGTTTTCATACAGTTTTCCTGGAAAAACTGTAACTATCAGGTAAGCTGGTTTCTTTGACTCAGTCTATCACTGACCTGCTTCTTATGGCATTCATCAAATGAATACTTCTTATTCAGAAATGTGACTAGAGATATGACAAGACTTTATTACATTTATAATAAGGGAAAGGTTCCTGGCTATTTGGATTGAATCTAATTATAAATACTCATAGATATTTATACACAGGTCCATAAAAATAAATTATACTTAGTCATGTTTCACTTTACCATATTTATATTTTTGGGTTTGTGTGTCTACACAGCACCAGGAAGTAAACACATTCAAGAAGAGCCTGGGTTGAAATAAGAACATAGAACCACACAACCGATGGAAGACAATCTGCGACTTGATGCCTGTGCTGGAGGCCATCAGGGCTATGTTGAGACCCTCAGCTAGGGCCACCTGCTCTCTTGTTGGTCCTAGGAGAGATCACATGAGCAAGCCCAACATTTTCACTGTGTATGTACGGATACACATGTTTTGGTGTATGTAACACACTTACAATGTAAATCCAGCCATCTATACACAACTGAGTGAGCAGTCATTTATACTGCATCCTCTATGATGCAATCAACTTACACGGATGTGTGCAGATCCACTTTACTTACAATGGAGGACAGTCTGTTAACTAACAGTGTCTGCATTCCACTTAATGGTTTAGAATGTAAAGACACGCGTTACATTGGAAAAAATGAATTGAAAGAAATTCAGTCTGCATGGGATCAGGCACAAAAACCATATTATAGGGTTATCAGTCATGACAATTCTTTTCTTGGTTTGATAAAAGCTACCCTTGAAAAAAGCTGATGGCTGACGTGTACTACCCTTTGTCCTCTCATACTTGGAGAGGCAAGGGTTAAGAGCATGGGCACGGGAGCTGGACTATGGGTTCCAATCGAGGCTCTGCTTTTTGTAGGGCAGCTACTAATGTTTCTGTGCTTTAATTTCTTCCTGTGGAAAATGGGGATAGTGATCGTCACCTACAGACTTCTGGTCTACCCTCATCACATAAAGATTTTAGCATTTTACCTGTTACTGTCTCCTGTATTTATTTTGATGCTTTCAATGTCCACGTAGATTATCCCTGTAACATTTCAGCCTCTTATTTTCTTGTCTTCTTCCCTATTTCAATTATGTACTTGCATGTGTGGAAATACAAATACATATTATGCTTTGTTTGTAAAAACAGAATATGCCATGTCATTAGAAGGGTATAAAAAGATTTATTCAGTAAGATACTTTTAGACACAAGAATGAAACAGTAATAATAAAAAGGAAGGAACCGTGCAGTTTTTATGTTTCTGTGACCACAAGAGAAGAAAGAATGGAGGTGCAGTCGGGAAGATTCACATGGAGGAAAATCCCTGAGATAATGAGGAAATGGTCTGTATGACAGATAAATGGGAAAATACTGAACTGGGAGATTTCTCAAGACCCTCTTGGGCACTACTCATGCTGGTCCTTCCTTTTGCTACATGGGCTCGGCAGAGATCAGTAAAAAAACCTAATTATTTGTGCATCACTCTGCGGTTCTCTGTTGCAGGCTGCTCCTAACTGGAAAGGTGCTCTAGGGAGCAGGATAGGAGAGTCAGACATCAAAATGGATTTCTTTTGTATTGTTGAGTAAGCAGAGAAAAGTCCAGTTGGGATATTTCTTTATAGCTATCTAACAAGCCAGAAAAATAACGATGTGATATCTACAAATGCTGAGTGGAAGAAATTTTGAACCAGGGCACCCATGCCCATCACAGACATTAAACTCACTAAACTCTGCTCCAATGTGCAGCCCTTGAGAATATTATTTGAAGTCTGAGTCATTGAGACATAAGTGGAAGTTACGAATATAATGGTAGGGAACAGACCTGGAAGCTAATTGACCTGGAAATCATAAACATAAAAATTTTATTTGTAAATATGATGGAAGAATTGAATGCTCAGGAATAACAATCTTTAAAAAAATCATTTATGTTTTTAACAAAGTGATACAATTTATAATCTTAGATAAAACCAATAGATGCCATTTGAGGTGAAGACTTAGGAAATAGAAGAGGAATCAAACTATTTTCCATGAAGGAAAAATATTCAATCTGACAGCATAAAAATTTTGATTTAAAAATTTCTTAGGAATGCATAAATAGAAGTAGTGTTAGTAGAGGCATAAACATGATGGGGAGCTTCAACTAGCAAACAAAATCCTGTATATCTAACAAGAAAATCAATTAGATATACAGCAAGAAAACATTAAACAGATAAAACAGACAGCACATGCAAGTTATTTGTCTTTGTGTTTCATTGTCTGTGTTTGCTTTTACTATCCTGTCTGTAATTCATTGCACTTCTGCAATCTGTGGGTTTGTTTCTTTCACAGAAAGTTTGGTAGTGTCACTTCCTAATTCAAGAAGTGGTCGTTATGTGTGTGTGCACCACCCTGGTGGTCTGAGGAGTGGCTGAGTTATTTGGGAGGGAAAGGAAGTACTATGAGGAAGCAATTAATGTTTGTATGCGATGTGGGCAATTTACTAATGTGTTCACATTATAGGAAACATACAAATAAGATATAAAGCATTGTCACAAACCTCCCCATCTCAAGCTCAAGAGCAGCAAGAAGCCTCTTCCACTGAGAACTCTATGTAGAGGAACAAGGTGAGAGGCTACAGACAGAACACACAAAGATGGAGGGTTAACGCTGAGGGTTAGGTAGTGACCGTGAAAGTCAGAGGTTCCACAAATGAGCGTGGAAGGAAGAGCATCAGGAACAGCTGCCATCCCTGGGAAGACGGTGAGCTGGGCTGCAGTAAGAAGACAAGATGCCAGCTTGCTAGCCTTTTATAGAGAAGTTGGAAAAAAAGGTTGAAATGCTTCTCACTTCCTTTTGATGGATGTGTGTGATGTGATGTGTGTATTTGGAGGAGACGTGTGAAAAGCTGCACTGTCTCAGCTGCAAGGATACTTTTTAAGCAAGCGATTGTTACCAAGAACACCAACGCTATATTCCTCAGCATTATTTATATTTTTAAAGACATGCCTTTGAAATTTAGAAAACCTATTATATTAAGGCCATTATACTTTTTTAGTTGGATGCCCATTCAAATAAAAAACATTTCAGAGAAAATTTCATTGGAGTATCTTCTGTGCAGACACTATAAGGTATCCTTTTGGCAGGACAATAATTATTATTATTATTATTATTGACCTATGAAAAATGACTTTGAAGTTGGCATAACCACTTCAGAAAAATTATTTTAGATTTCCTGAAAAGAAAGCAGATGCTAGCAGTTCTATTGTAGGCTTTATTTCTATAAAATATGCCATAAAGAAATATTTCACTTACTGACATAAAATTAAATAATTAAAATTCTTATGTGGCATTTAGTAAGATATAAGCAGGTATTGTACTAACATAAAATATTCAGAAATATTGCCTGGCATATGCTAGTGTTTTATTAATACTAAAATATTCATTTTATTTTGCATATTAAGGTTCTGGCTTTTGTCTCTCACTATATGTACTGTTGTGATTGATTTAGTAACACGCATAGAAATGGCACTAATATTACTCCCTCAGCATCGTGCAAGGCAGTTATAGAATGATGAGCAGAATGTGAAATACTGTATGGCACTTAGAGTGGAACTATTTTAGCTCAGATTATATTGAAAGTTAAGCTATTAGTTTAAAACCTGGTTGATATTAAGAAGTCCTCTCTGTATTTTGGTTACATTACTGAGATTTAGTCCAAAGTGTACACACACTTGAAGACTGAGCTTCATCACCCTTTACCCAAATACACTGACAGGTGCCTCTTTGTAACATATGCACCGTTTCTTAAACATTAGGGCTTAGCCATCATGCTAAGTAGTGAAGTGACTTTTGTGTTTGCACGTAAATGGACAGTATCATAATAAATACATTGGGTTCTTTAACTTGTATAACACTTCTGAGCTCTGTCTAGGAGAAAATCAACAGCTTTTCAGACAGCAACAGCCTTGCCTTGTGAGGTTCACGCCCTGTTAGAACGGGTCTGTGAACTCCCCGGGCAGGAGCACTCTGCAGGAGGAAGTGGCAGCAGCGTGCTGTGGTTTCATAACACTGACATTCTACCCGTTCTGTAAAATTTCATGGCAGAGTCAGGCAGGGGTGGTACAGAATGAAGCCTTTGCCTACAGCTGGTGAGAGGAGCTGAAGAGGGAAAAAAGGGAACAACTTTAAACAATATCCATTTCAGAAAACAGAGAGAGGACACTGGGGCCCATCTAGCTGCCCACCATCTGCCTGTGATCAGGGGTGACCTGCTTGCAGAGGGAGACACATGCCAGGTAACAAACAGAGGAAGCGGGACCTATGCAGGGAATATGTGAAATAAACAAGCTGCCACGGTGCCATTTCCAGCCACGTATGTGAGCCATAAACTAAAGGTAACACTGTGCTTGGGCCGGGACACACATTTTTGTTATAGTAAAAGTGGAATTCTAAAAGACTGCCTCTGGAACAAGGAAAATAAATTAGATAGTCTGGAAATCTGAAAGCAGTTTCACATCTGGTAAATACATTTTTCTTCAACTTGCTCAGCTTTTCCCCTGACCTTACGGATGTAACCGCTCCTGAAGGGAATATGTCGTGTACTAAGACACTAATTAGAGACCACCTACACTTGTTTTTTGAGAATAAACTCGGTAATATATTTTCTGAGGCCAAAATTTCATACCGAGTTGTAACAGGTTAAAGAATATGGTTATGATCACTCTAAAGCATGAGGCTTTTTGTGTAGTGAAACATATAAAAATATTTTCCTGTGGTTTACCTCCATAAATAAACCACATCAGTATCCTAAACTAATTATAAAACAAATTCCCATTGAATGTCTTCTGTCATTGACAAAGACATAAAATCCATAAATACATAGTATTTAATCCAAATACTTCTATTTTACAGATGAGGAAACGGAGATTTACTGCTGCAGAAGATAAAAAGAGAGCAGAGGAGGGTGATGAAGCATATTATTATGAGAGAATAAAATAATTAAAAACACTAGTAAAGGTAAGAGAGAAAATTGATCATTTGGAAGAGGTGATCGAAGGAGCCCTCTGGTACAAGATTTCGGAATAAAACGCCCGAAACCAGCTTTAGGAACTAATAAAGCTGAGGTAAGCTTTCAAGTAACTATGCTGAAGAAAATTAGATTGTTAGAGTCCAGAAGTGGGATTAGAGCTGTATCAACACAGAAGAAAAATAACTTACTGTGGGGTGAAAAGATAGGTAGTTTATTCCTTTAAGTGGAGTAGTTTTTTTGCCAAAAAAAGTTTTTACCAATTATCCCAGTTCCCATGAGCCAGTCTTCGCCATGGATGCAACCTTCAGTACCAATTCGCTACAACTGCTGTCAGCGAACCTGACGGCTACCCTCTCTCGTTTATCCTCCTCGCTGGGCTGACAGCTCAGTAAGAGCTTCGGAGATAAAACCATCAGAGCCGACTCTGACCTGACAGTCTGTGTCCTCCCCAACCACCCTGCCTTCCAGAGAAATTAGAGAGAGATGTTCTTTTCTTAATGCTGTCCTTGGCTATGGAGTTTGCAGCATCCTGTGAATCCCGTGGGGATTTCTCAATCACTGCTTTTGTAATCATAAATTGTTCCATGAGCCATGATTTAAAAACCCTCCCCCTAAACAAGCGTAATGGAAATCAGTTGGTGGTTTTTTAAGAATGCGCACACCACATGACCACAAACACGAAGTTTCAGTTGACAAGCAAGGGGGATTATTTGGTTAAAATGTTGTGCATTGTTAAGGCATTTTTAATATTATGGTTCATTCATTTCAATATTAGGAACAACCAAGGAATTTTTCTCCCTTCGTAAACTTCCTTTCTAAACTTTTCTCCATTACAAATGCTTCAAAATTAAATAACATCAATAGCAAACTCTTATTAAAATTAAAATAAAATGATGGTGACAGAAACTATAATAAAAGCAAGTGCAAGCTGAGGCCTTAAATTCCATGTGGCTCTCAGAACACATCAGAAACCCAGATGAACATTTTTTAAATGATCATTAAATTATAGAGAAAAATAAATAGATTTTCATAACCAACTGATGTTGCTGAAGGGATCAAGTTGGAGAAATGTTCACCTAAAAGGTATTATATGGACCCCACATCAGAGATTTCTTTTTCAATTCTTGCATCAGTGTAATATATGCAATTGAAGATCATGATGATCAATGAAGTTAACTGATTTTTACTGCGTCTTCTAACTCTGATAGTCAAAAACAGAGAATGGAGACACTTTTGAGGACTTTCATGTAAACAGTAAAACTTCGAGGACTTTCCACACAAAAAGTAAAGCCATTCTTCCAAGCTAGTGGGGGATAGGAGGGGCATCTCTGCATGCCTGAGAGCAGAGGGAACCTGATCCTCACAGAGCCACAGAGAGGAATAAGAGCACGAGTGGTATGTCCATGTACCCTCCCAGGCTGCGTCAGCAAAGCTCTGTGTGGCATCAGAGCATCACAGAGAGCTAGACCCTGGGGACTGCTCTTGGCTCATCTACGGACAACCGACTGAGGACCACAGGATCTGATTATACCCTCCTGGCATGACACGAGACCTTTGGACTGTGACCCAATCCTCTGGGGCAGGGACTAGGAAAAACTGAAACTAGAGTCAGAAATGAACTTGAACTATATAAAATAAAACTATGTATGCCACAGACAGGATGCTTATTAACATAGAGCTATCTAAATACTCTCCTTAGAACAGAAAGAAGTTTGGATGGATGGGCTGCCCACTGGGGTGACATAGACTATTTCCATGAGTTAGTACCTTAGAATTTACTTACTTATTTCTAGGAAAATAAGCATGCATCATCTTGTGATTCTGCTCCTCTAGACCACTGAGTTCAGAGTCCTAGTTTTCATCAGTCCTTAAGGTAAAGGTACAGTCCAGATGGTATTGATTTTAGGTAACATCTCATAGTTTTTTCCCTTCTAAAAACCTAAGATGATGTTAGGATTATATTATTGTGAGAAATCTATTTGGTGTAAGAAACGACAGTTAATTACCCATCTGTTGTCCACATTCTGAGGAAAAGTTCATCTGCTGATTCTTATAATATCAATTAACATAACTGCCTAATGAATAGGGAGTCACAGGACCCAGTTTTGTTTCCAAAGGAACTACTGGAAAAAAAAGATGATGCATTTTTTGTTTCACTAAGGGAAATTTAGTATAACTGTGATATGTTTATGTTTAAAGATTGCTCTAAATAGTATGCTTTTAAATATGGGGCTGAAATCTGTATCAGACAGGATCAATTGGGGAAAACAAAACCCTAACAGTTTTTTTTTAACCAGAGAGAATTTAATACAGGGTATTGGCTAACCAGGAATTGGAGGACTGGAAGACAAAAAGCAACAGGTGAGGTGCCACAGTGAAATACACTCCAGCAGCTGGTGATGAAAGGACCAGAACCCCATGAACGGAGGCCAAACATCTGAGCAGGGAGGCTGCCCAGCCGGTGCTGGCACTGCATGAGCTTGGGGAAGGCTTTGCTATGTCCCAGTTTAGCCAACTTCTAAGGAATGGTGCTGGTGGGCAGACAGCTTTTAGAACCTCAGGGTCTCAACAAAGGCTCACAGGACGGGAACCCATATGTCTGAGGAGAAGGAGGTACCTGTAGGGTGAGGCTAGTGTTTCTGAAAAGCACGATGAAGCTGGTCTGGCAGTGCGGAAGATGCCTGGGAATGGAACCGGCTGCTACTGGAACTCATACTTGCTGCCAAAGGGAAGAGAGTCCTTACTGGGGGACAACTGGGACAAACAGAACCTAGGAATTAGAAGGCCCCCTACCTCCCTGCCTTCCCTCTTCCCTCCAGCAGGCCTGCTGGCATAAACTAACAAAAAGCTAGCTAGCAAAGAAGTGCAGTTTGCAGTCTACCTCCAGCATCTCCAGAACACAGACGGCTTGGAGGGGAAGCATGCCAGCAGAGCACCTAGCAGAAGCCACCATGCTGGCTCCTCGGCAGCCACGCACAACTGTCCACATACATGTGCAATCCCACACAGCAACAACAATTGTATCATCTGCCCTAATGAGATGAAAATAATCCTTTATACAAATGAAGACCTCTTGCCCTCTCTCCAAAAGAAAAATGGGAGACAGAAAAGAAAACAGGATTCCATGAACTCTGTATCCCTTGAACAACAATGTTGAAAGAAGCCATGAGGTATTGGTCACTGCTCCCCAGTGTGGGCAGGGAGGAACCGGCCCAGGATCCAGGGGTTCTCTGGGACATCTCCTCTTGCCTGCTATTTCTTTATGTATATGTGGGCGTATATGGGTGCCTGTCAACTACCTACCTGTCTATTGATCATCTACTAACCTATATGATATCTATCTACTAATATTTCCCCCTTATTAATTTACATAAGGGTTGCTGTGGTAGGGAACTTTATAATTTAGTCTTTAAGTTACAGAATATTCAAGTGGACCGTGACTGAATTTGGGGAATGACTAACACTCTCCCAGTGATAGATACACCGAATATTATTATGATGAACCAAACTGACACATGAGTTTTAAGAGTGATGGAACCCTAAATCCTCATGAACTTGACTATTAGTTAGCATGAAAATGATAATACAGATGAATATTTATTGGTGTTGGGTTATTTGTAATATATTCTTGAGTGATCTTTTTTTAATACATAAAACCACATTGTACCATTTTATATCGTGATGGTAGCAGATTTGCTTTCTCACTGTAAACAACCAGGAAGCTGGACAAGATGTGAGACAAACATTTTTTTCAGACACTGGAAAGCAGGTAGAAAGGAGACAGACGAGGGGAACCCCACAGGTGCCCTGACTTTTTGTCTGGAGGCACATTCCTAGACCAGTGCAGGAGCAGAAACCAAGCAGAGCACAGCGGACTCCCTGGGCTGGGGAGACAGGGATAATTTGGGAGGACAAACAGCTGGAGACAGTGAGAGAGAGAGACAGTACTGGAGAGGAGGGGAGAGAGTGCTGGAAGCTCACACAGGGTTTCTTTTAAGCCATGGACTGAATATTCAGCTGTACTGTGTTGCTGAAGCTCCGTGAGGTCTGGACAGGAGCAACTACTGTGGTTCAGCTGTTGCTGGACAATTCTCATAGCCCTCAAGAGCCAGAGTGAAGAAACCTGGCTGACCACGGGGATGTTCATTTCACATTCCCAAGTAAGGGCTGCTCTTGACCCAGGCGAGCATGCTCCCAGCACAGGCTCCCTCCTTTCTTCTGAAGATGCTGGGATGTTACGGCTTCGAACATTGCTTGACACTTACGCTGGGCCTTGAAGTGTTTCTAGCACATCACATATAATACCTGCTCTACCCTCCAAACAGCTCTGCGAGTTACACACTGCCATTATCCCCATTTCAACAACAAGGGAATGAAGGTGCAAATAAACAGGTCCCACAGCCGTTACAAATGGAGCCAGAATTTGCATCCCAACAACCTGACTCCAGAGTCTTCTTTCTTAGCAACTATTTCTCCTCCGCCTGGAAGTAGATATACCAGGATATTAACAATGACCATTTCATTGTAATCGGATGATGCTGATTTAACATTTTTCTATATTTTGCTTATGTGCATTTTCAAATGTTTCTAAAATGAACATGTTCTGATTTTGTAATAGTATTTATTTTCAGCTAACAATATAACAATAGTTGTGAACAGTGTATATAGGTGCAGTCTTTTTAGAAAGCAATTTGGCTGTATGAATCTGAAACAAACATAAGTCTGCTCCTATCCTAGGTAAAGTTGGATCCCACATTTAAAAAGAGAATAGTAAACATAAATTTAAAAACTAGAAGAGGATAGGATTATGAATGATTTTGATTATTTTAATTTGCTTTCTGTGCTTTTATCATATATTGTATAAGAAAATATATTAATATTAATTTTACTCAGGGAAAAAGATAATTTTAAGTTCCCATTATTTAGCTAGTAGGCTCAATTGTAGGAATTTTTAGTAACAGATATTTAGAACACTACTGTTTATAACAATGAAACCTCATGAGTAACCTGTTTGTCAAAAATAAGATTAAACAAGGATATAATGATGTGATAGAATATCATGGTGACATTAAATAATAATATTTTTGAAGGACATTTGCAGACTTAGAAAATAATTCAGAATATGTTACTACAATTAGTATTTTCAACAGTACATACCCTCTGTTTCCAGTTTAGTAAAAATAAGTTGGACAAAGATAAACACGTATTCTTCTACCCATACACCACATCTCACACTTAACTGGGAGATATCAAAAATGTTAGAAGGTGTTCTATCTGAATAGTGAAATTAGGGTGATTTTAACTTATTCTTTTTGTTATTTCCCCAAATTTACCATAAGATGTTTGTTTTTCCTTCCATAGACAATAGACATGTGTTTCTAATGCACAGGCAAACCATTTAACTATTTTAATATAGTTATCAGGAATTTAGAATGGGTACAGAAATATTTTTTCATTTCCTTGGTGCTTACCAGTGATGTAGGGATGTCAGCCTCCTTGTATAACTACAAACGTTCCAGCTTTCTTCTTTGTCAACCATTTTATGGTTGTGATTTGGGTGTGAGGAAATGTGCTGGGGAGAATGTAAGATTTCCAGTTCATCACAGAATTAGCTGAAAAATAAAAGATGTGTATATTTTAGTTATTCAGTATAAAGGTTTATGTAATAATTTTTAATTCTCCAAGAAAAATAAACCACTGATGTTACCTGACATTCAATCAGCATGTGCATATCAGAATATGCACGGTTCATATGGCGATATTTGTAAATTAAAAAAAGCGAACTCTCATTTTTGTCAGTAATCAGATACTTTTCTTCTAAATAGTGTATTTGCAAACTTGTTTATGACATTAGACTTCAGAAAGGTCGTATTTGATTGCTGTCGCCTTTTTTGAACCTTTATTGTTTTAGCTATGTTAGTTCTACTGGTTTCTTTTCTCATGCCATGTCACACAAACTGGTCACTGTTAAAAGCTGGAAATACTTGATTGGCAGACATGCCTATTGCTTGAGCAAAAGATAAGAGGGTAAAATTCTTGGGGGATAAAATGAGTTTTATTTAGAACGGTAAAACAGATTGAAATTCTGAAATGCTTTGTGACAGAGTTATCTGAGAAAAATAGACCAATCATGACTTGTGATTCTGATGGATTAGCACAAGTTTCAAAGAGAATTTAAGGCCAACATTTTAACAAATATTTGTGATTATTCGAGTTCCTGTCTGCATTGTTAGCTGAGCTGGAGTACATAACGATGCAGCAGTCTCTAGACTGCGTCACACTGATGCAACTGATGCAAAGTAGCCGCGCTTCACCAGGGCAAGTCTGCAGACAGGCTCTGAAGGTAGCTTCTAAGTAGCAGGAATCACCTAATCAATGCCAGGGTTTAAAATAATAATAATAACAACGATGATAAAGTGAAATCTGTTGGAGTAAGAATCAATACTGTTACGTCTTTTGCATTTAATACTCTGTATCCCCTGCACTGAGAAGTTTCTGACACCTGCTGGGTTCCCAAGCAGCAGCTGGTGAAGGAAGACATGGACGTGGCATCACTTCAAAGAAGCACAGCTTAGGCTGTATTCACATTATGTCATAATTTCTCAAATGGGCGGGTTACTGAATTTTTTTGGTTTTATCAAGATTCTTATGAAAAGATTACCTAAGCAGGTTTCCCTGGAATGTTTGGACTTTGGCAATTTGAGTTTTCATATTCTATTTTTATATGTTAATGACTGGAATAAAATGAATTTAAAATTTTATGCTTTACTAGGGTAAATTAACATACACACATACGATACCTACGGATAAGTAACCTGTATTTTTTTCAAAACAAGAATCAAGATTTAAAATACCCGACCTGACATTCGTATGTTGGTGGGAAAACAACGTACTTGAAACAAAGGCTACTTTTGAAAACCAAGATTTTTTCCATCCCACGTATAAGTGGTTTCTCTTTTGCATCAGTGTTAATTATTACTTCATACAAAATTAATATTTTAGCAGAACGGTTAACAAAGTCTAGTTAAGTAATGCTGTGTATAACATGCAGTTCAGATACCCTCAGCTGGCTGAGACAATTCAATACTCAGCAGCTGCGAAACGAGGATGTCAAAACAAAAAAAGTCCAAAGAATTTATATAAGTTATTTTGGGACTAAACATTTTTAAAAGGCAATCAGGCAAAGGAGGGAAAAAAGCAAATAATATCATAAATATGGACTAGGTTTTTGAAAGACTGAATTCATTAAATTCCCATGAATCAGAAGCAACTCCTCTTCAACTTCAGAGCTTGGCTTAAGGCTTGATATTTAAAAACATTTTTATTCAGTAAGTGAAAGTGACTTACTAACCTGATACTTTATCTACAGTCAGCTGTGTACTTCAGGGGCCCTAGTTCCTGTGTTTTCCTATCTCAGGTTTTTTACCTGTGACCTTCAAGAATTGACTGTCACTTTATAGGCTGACGTCTAGTAGGACACTACACCGTCTTGCTCTTACTTGCTCCCATCCAAGCCCACGCTGTACAACACACTGTCCAATAAACACATGCGGCTATTTACATTTACTTCAAGCAAAATGAAACACGTTTTAGAAAATCAGTTACTCTGTTGTACAAGCTCAAGAGGGACTTGAATGCAGGGCTATAGGTCAGGACCACGCAGAAATGACACAGCTCCATCGTCTCAGGGACCTCCACTGGACAACCTGCATTCAGCCTCTCCAAGGAACACCTGGGTGAGGGCAGAGTGAAGAGAGGTCTGCCACCATCACACAGTCCCTGTGTGACAGGGATTACTGTCTTCATGTTGTAAAGAAGGAAACTGGAATTTAGAGGGTAAAACAATTTACTAAGAATTGTAAGACTAGTTGGTGGTGAACCTAGGACTTGAACTCAGTTCTTTGTTTCCCAATTCAGTGCCTATTGCTGTACTACAACATGTTTTCTGGGAAGAGAAGAAATGTGGAGGCTGATACAGAAGTTAGACTTTGAGGGCTGGGTGTGGTGGAATATGAGAGAGGTCTGAGGAGGAGCTGGGGTGAGTCACAGGTTGACTTTTTTTTTTTTTTCAGGCATTTGTTGTTTGTGCTATTTAAATAGAAATTCTTTTAGAATTCCAAAATAAATTTCCCTGGAATTTCTCTCTCCTCCTTGGTCCTCTGAGCACCCAACCAGATACAGTATCGTATTTTTTTTTTTCCTGAAGGAAAATCTGAAATAGGAGAAAGCAAGAAAAAGGTGTCTATAGCTTTGTGAAAATATTGCAAATTTTCCTCACCATCCCATCTCCAAATCATTTAATGGGTCTCTGGGCTAATGGGAGAAAGAATTAGGGGCCAGCAGGCAGTGTGTAGACCTGGTGGAGCTTGGAGGAAGGGAGACCTGATATGGGGGCAGAGGAGCTAGCACAGACAGAAAGCTTGGTGGGATCTGAGCAAGGAGGCCATACGTATCCAATGCCCCAGGGGGAGCCCTGGGAGGTAGCAAGTACGCAGAGGAATGGCTGTAGGGTGTGTCTGGAAGGATGGACCTAAAGCAGTCCTACAACATTCCTCCTCATTCCAGTGGTGCACGAGAGAAACATAGTAACTTTCATGGTTCTGAAGTAGAACTGAGCAAGTTAAGGGTCCTAGGGAGGCGGACAGAATTTCCTGTGTTGCAGTGTGGCATGCATGGGAGTATTAAATCATCCCCCTCTCCTCAAAAGCAGAAAAAAGGCACTGGTCCCTAGGAACCCTGCAGACAAATCCTGAATGATAATGGAAGACTAACAGAAGCCAGTGGATAGCTCATCAGATGCCAGCTGAGCCACACGACATCGAAGACAAGAAACCGCTTCCACGTCTTGTGTCTGTACTCGCGCTGGGTACCACTCCACCACCAGTTTAGACTCAGTCCTCTGAGGGAAAAGTTTGTTAATTTCCACTGACTAAAATTCACTTAGACATTTAGTTGTAGAACTGAAGGCTGAGTTTTATTTCACTCTACGTGCCTAAGTTAAAACTGCACTGAATATTGTGATTGTCTACAACAGACCCCATGTTATTTTAATTCTTCTTTAGTTTAAGTTATCTTTTATCACTTTCAAAGGCGTGGAATATTTAAAGAAGTGTTTAAATTTATCTTGGAAACATTTTTAGATGCTAAAGTGTTCTGACTGCTAATGTGATTTCTTGTTCTGTTTAAACAACAGCTGTGCACCTACTGTCCCATATTTTCCTTTTGTATTTTAATGGTTTGAGTTAATCCTAAGGAAATGGCAGGACTATTATTGCTGCATTATGTTATTGATAGAAACAAGGATTACTTGAAGGTTTGAAATTAGGTTAATTTGGTGTCAAGGTTCCCATATGTGTAAATACTGAAACTAGCAATTAAATGACCATTCTGCAGACTCACAGAGATGTGGCCAGACTTGTGAAAACACATGTATAGGACAATGTGCTAGACCAATGAAATAGAGACTTTTTTCTATGAACCCTTATGAATGGTTTATTCTAGAATTACATAATATGTACATACAGTCAATTTTTAATTATCTCAATATCCCATGAGATATACCATTGAGATACACTATGACACAGTTCCTAAAAGATTACCTTTCACCCACTGGAGCTTAAAAGAAATAGGTTACAACTGTAGCTAACAACAACTGAGGGCTTAGTGTACCAGATACTGGAATAGGCATTTTCATGAATCAAAATATTTAATATTCACAGTAAACTATTAAGTTTTTAATCTTCCTCTTTATTAATTCTGTCCTAAATGCACTCACAAGGATTTTAGACCAGAGGGAGATTTCTTCATTACTAACCTCATAGCAAACCACAAGCACACAGCATCCCTGTGTGCTCATTCTTATCTCTGGGCCGTTGAGATGAAAGCCAGGGCAAATGTCCTACACACATGAAGTCTGCATTGCAGGCACGGAGTTGAGAAAGTAACTGTGGTCTGCTTGGGACAGAGGAGACTGCTGTCTCTCTTACTTCTTCATACAGAGTCTGCTTTGAAACATCTCGCTGTAACCCTTTGGGATGTAAACATATCTTCCCAGAGAAGTGACAAGCCTGTGGTCTCCAGGTTTATGATGTAAAGATGACACTAGGTCCCGGACCTCCTCGCCCTGGAATGCCACAGGTGAGTCCCCGGAGCTCCCACAGTCCACACAGCAGCAGATTAACTTCTGAGGATGCTTTCATCTCAGGTCCCAGTTTCAGTAAAATCTGCTAGGAAAATCCCTAGCTGTGCACAGACATAAACATCTTTTCTCACTACACGCATTAGTTTTCAGTTGAGGCAACTTAACCTAGAGAAGTTAACTTGCTTTGGGTCAAATTTTAAGCTACCACTAAAGCCAGGATTTTGACCCCCATCTAAATTTAAAACCCAAAGTCTTAAATTAAACATTATAATATTTTGTTCATCTGCTGGTTGACAAAATGAATGAATGCATAAAATGGCCACAAATCAACTTTCGCTTCACAGTTTTTTCTAACTTGTCCCATACTAATGTAATAAACTGGTTTAATGTCATTTATTATTTATTCAGTATTTCTTCATGAGAATCAACTGAGGCCTGTGGTAGGTGGGGGAAGAGTGAGGGCATATGGGGGTCATTATACAGAGGAAAGAATCAAGTAAAAAGTTCAGCAAATCTATTTAGGTGCAACACACATAAAAATATTACATTTTCTGATCCCTCAAATTCATAACCTGGTAAACAAATTGACAAGCATTATATATATGCCTGTAATGAATAAATGAATGAAAAAATGAATAAAAAAGGCACTTGTTCATGACATCTAGGCATATACGATCATTACAAAATGAGTAAATAGAAGTTTCGTAGATGTTTTGTTATATAGTCAATAATTCACTCAGATGAACTATTTGCCTGTTACCTACTTTGCTCCTTTATGCTTAAAATTTCCCTTGAGAAAAGGATATTTAAAATTAAATATCTAAGGTGTTTACAATTATTATACAGTTTCTAGGCATCAATACTTTATCTTAGAATAAATGACATTTACAGAGAACACTGATCTAAATATCTGGTCGTTGGTGCTAGGCTGGGGTTATTTTTGCCATTTTTCAGTATGATTGGCTTCTGTAGATACTAAAACATGACGTGGGAGGAGGGTGCAGGGTGAAGGGACTCACTTCAGAACCTCTTCTCAGTGGTTCAACGGAAGCCCCAGTCCTGTGTCTTGCCAGAACTGCAGTCATTTGGGGCAGGAGAGAATTTGTACTTTCAGTATAATTTCAAAACCGTATCACCCTTTCCTCTTCAAATCTCGGCATACTATGTGGGTTTAAACCCAACTAATGTAAGGAAATATCTACTGAAAGAATAACAAATATTGATGGCATAACAATATTACTATTGTTAGTATTATTGACAATTTAATAAATGCCAGGCACTTGGCAATGATATGTCTTCCCCAATAATCTGGACAAAACAAGGCAGGAAATGTATGTGGGTTAGAGGACGGTAGTCATTCCAAGAAGGAAAGGGTAGGAGATAGTAATTTGGGGAACAGTCCACTATAATCCAAAACCATAGTACCTTGAAGAAAGAGCAGTAGGTCCAAGGAGGTGATGCTGGAGACAATACTGTAACTTCCTACCTCGTCCCCAAGAAGGGAGTGAAGACAAAGGAGCCAATGGAGGCTGATATCATTCTCATTTTAAGGATGAAAAATTAAAATCATGGAAGTTACATAACTTGATCAGGGTTAAGTAAATAGCAGAGCAAGGATTTAATCTATTTACAATGTAGATTTTTCCTATCCTACCAAACTTCCTCCCAATAGTTAACTTTGCATATATTATTTGGTTAATAAGTTCTATTTTAAGTCCTCAAGATTACAGCAACAATAAATCATTGTTACTAATAGGCATCCTACTGTCTCTCCCTCACCTAGAAGTAACTGAGGATAAGAATTTCTAATCTGACAAAACAGATAAATGTCCAAAGAATCAGGAGAAACCATCAAAACTGCACTAGAGAATTAGAAATGGCACTGATGATAGAATCAGTAAATAGAGAAGTGTGGTTAGAAAAGGTTTATCTTCCACAAGGAATCAATGAAGTATCAGTATTCCACCTGGTTTCTAGAAGAACTGGAGGATAATACACATGCATTTATTAAGACCTCCTGCAAGATTCTTTAAACTGCATTTAGTGAAAAGCAAAGCTGTATGTGGCATTACACACGTTCATTCCTCAGGAAAATTTCCACTATTGTGTATTACTGCATGTTTAAATTTGTGGACGAGGAAGCAGCCCCAGAACCACAATCTTTCCTGCAGGAAGGTGTTTATTTCATCTCCTTGCCTGCAACAAAGAATTAGGAAACAATTCTATGAAGTCAGAGAACTGTATCAACTTAGTTTATTTTAACAATGTAGGATTTTCTTTCAATGTGAACTTTCCATTTCTTTCCTAAAATCTTTGCCCACTCCCTGAATCTGTCATGTATTGATCAGAAAACTATGAAGCATTAAATCTATTAATTTCAAAAGTACACAAAGGAGCCATGAAGTCAGATGTCTGAGACGGTTGCTTCATTACTGATCAATAATGTATTGAAAGGGAAAAAAAGGGAGTCTGAAGGGGAGAAGCAAATTAAGTCTAATAAGAGAACACTATAAATTAGCAACTTGACATACTTTATATAGCTTCTATCAGAGAGAAGATTAGTATCTTCATACTTTGTAAGATACAACATTGTTTTCTAAGGATAAAATTTGGATAAAAACCTATTTAACTGATACTAGACATGCATCCAAGTTTTATGGGGCCTGAAGCTTATATAACCTGGATAGCAAACTTAAAAGGGAAAAAACCCCACAAAGTTTGAAATAAAAACACAGATACTGGGGCTTGGCAGGAACTTATAAAAGTGGGGTCTTAAAATTTAAATATATTAACTTCCAACTCAGACACACATAAACATATTTGAGATTTTATTTCATTCTAAAGGAACCTCTAAAAATTTTCAGTTGTGAACTCACTAGTAAGGGCCCTAGGAGCAGCCAGCTTCTCCAGGTAAATCGCACGGTGTGCTACTTTTGTCTGCAATCCACGTTGCTCAGGATACCTAACACTCAGGTGTAGATGAACTGAGATAATCGCTGCCCTGCTGACAGGAGCAGAATCTCGTTTGCCGCCTGTGGATCATGCCACCAACAGGACGATGACTCAGCGCTTCTGGCTTGTCACAGGATGAAATGCCATGTAAAAAACAAACCCATGTTGCTAATGATATGTTGCATAATTTATCGATATTTTCAAAAGGTTTACATGGTATAATTCCAATAAATAAAAATTATCTCTAATTTGAAGTTGTAGTTGAGTTTTACTTCATCCTTCATGTTTTTTCTGCGTATTTTGTTTTTCGTTTTTAGTTCTTACTTTATTATTTTTTGAATTTTCTAAATTTTTTTCAGTAAGTGAGTATTAATTTTAAAACTAAAAATTATTTTTAACATTGAAACAACCGTGAAATGTGAGATAAACGTCAATGTATTAACTTAAATAAATGAAGAAATATTATTTTAGTGAAATGATATAAGTAGAACTTCTGTTGAATCAACAGTGCATTGCACCCTCAAGAAAATTTGCAATACTGTGTCTTCTGCACAAGTAAAATCTTGGTAACATATGTGAAAACATTCACAATTTTCATGGTGTGAAAAAAACTACAACTGCCCTATTTTTATTGCTCCTTCCATGCAATAAAAATATAACTTTTCCTTAACTGACTGACACACATAAAATTACTATATGTTACAAAAGAGAGATTAAATCAGAATCTATTCTGCTTTCATCTTACATACTTCCATCTAGTTATCATGCTCCCACAGGAAAGATTTCTAATCAACTGTGTATGCCTTTTTTGTTTTATAGCATGTAACCTCAATTTAGTACTCAGCAATCTGGGTATACATGAGTTTCTAGCTTATGTGGTAGTTTCATTTGTAGAACAATAAAACTATAGGTTGTTTTTAGTATCAAATGCATGCTAAGAAATGAGTAATTGTCAGGAAGACATTATAGGGAGTTAATAAACACTGAATATCCATGTCACAGTTATACTGCTTCATCTAAAACCCTAACAGGTTATTAACAGCTTTAGTAAAAGGACAGAGGTGTGAACTATGCAAGTGAGCAAATAAGGTCCATGTTTAGTAATAAAAAGAGAAAGTAAGAAGCCATCTGAAAACTGTAGCTTTTATTAAAGTTATTAAATAGTAAATAGTAAAATACGAAAAAGCAAAGTTTTAGAAAATACTTTATCTGGTTAAGGAAAAATACTAATGTACTAGTCAAGATGCTTTCTCTTTCTCTCACCCTACATATTAAACTTATTATAAAAGCATAAGCACATACCAAAGGTTATTGAGGAAGTTTTAAAAGGAAGACATATCTATGCATAAAATTTGGCAAGATCACTCCAACCACTTTCAAAAGATGAACTATATCACCAAAAGCTAAATATAAAGAAATATAATATAGATGATAAACAAAGTGTTAGTTTCTGTAACACAGAAAGTACTCTTTGATAATTATAAGATAAAGAAAAAAGTAGATAGAAAATTCAGTAAGGATCTAAATCCTCAGGGTCCACTATGATAACCAGTGGACATGTGTGGTCATTTAAATTAAAATCAATTAAAGTTAAACAAAATTTAACATTCAGTTTCTCGGTCACAATGCTATATTTCAAGGAGTATTTCTACAATGTTGAAAAACTCTATTGAAGTTGCTGCTTTAAATTGTCAGCCGATAGAAGAGCAAATACAAATGGCCAACTTACCAACAAAAACTGGCCAAATTCACTAGTATGTGGCCACAATGACTGACGCAGCAGAGTATTACTTTACACTCACCACGCTGGCAAACCATGAAAAGGACGTGCATACTCTCTTTGCCTAGGATTAATTTTTTCTTACCACTACCACAGAACTATGATTCAGGGTATCATTTTTAAAAGAAAAACAATAATATTTATTTAATAACATTTTATAACATGTACATATATGTGTGTGTGTGTTTTGTATGGATCTCTTGACAACAGTATCCTTCCTGGCAAATCTCTCCCACAGAAATGGAAGTCCAAGTACAAATGACCTATGTATGTCTTATGTTAATGAAAGTCTTGCTTGTAATGGCCCCAAACATGCAAACAAAAATAAAACCAAAAAAACAAAGAAGTGCCCATCCATAGAAAAATAGCTGAATTTATTACATTGTACTCACATCTTGGAATACTCTTCAGACACTGAAAATAATAAGGAAAAACCACACAAGTTGACTTGGTGTAATGCCCACAAAGAACTGTAAGTGAAAAAAGATATGCTTGATATGAACTTATCTTTTTTTGCAAAGCAAAAATGACACGTACACTTATACACACACACATAAGCCAATACATGAATGTGCATTTATGATTATCTGAGCACGGAAATGTATGAAGACTACAAATTAGACTGCTCCTTGTGCTAACGTGCTGTGGGGGTGAGGATGGAGAATTCAATATGGGAAAAGGGACGTTAAGCATAAAAACACTTAAAAAGACATAAGATTTGATCATTCAGGTAATCCTGTACAGTTATATACATCTATATGGGTGTAAGGCATTAGAAACATTTAAAAGAAAATTCATGCTTTCTAAATCTAGCAAAAAATTTAACTATCCAGATTGAATTTTAATGCATATTTCTTTTCCAAAATACAAAATAAGATTTTTCTTGCAGCATATTTCTTAATTTTTAAATTTAGGTGTCAGTTATGCTTTTTCTTGTTTACCTGAAGATGCATCTAACACATCCTAGGAAAAACATAATTTTATTCAAGTAACTGTAATTAGAAGGATTAAGATACTAGAGCAACACTGACAAGGGAAATACAGGGCAAGCTGTAAATGAGTCAACTTGCAATTTAAAATCTTCTTATTGCCACATTACAAAAGTGAAAGGAAATAAGTGAAATCAATTTTAGTAATATGTTCTTTTTAACTCCAAATATCCAAAACGTTACCATGTCAGCTAGTAGCTAACAGAACAATTATTGAAATACTTGTCATTACTTTTTCACATTAAGCCTTTGAAAACCTGGGTATATTTTACACTTTCAGCACTTCTCCATCTGCTTGGCCACCTTCTAGGGCTCAACTGTTAGTGGACGGAACAGAACTAGACAACTGGAAGAAAGGCGAGAACTGGTTTAAAATGTGGCAGTTGCAAAAATTTTGCTCATGATACAGAGGAATTCAGAACTTTCCAACCTTTTTTTCTGTTCACTGGCACACCACATGTAAGTGATATATAGCATTTCCAGTGTAATGCTGTCCAATTTCTCACAAATGATTTCTTGTTTCCCCCGGTTTTAAGATATAGACACAGCACCATACAAACTTAAGGTGTACAGCATAATGGTTTGGCTTATATGTATTGTGAAATAATTACTACAATAAGCCCAGTTAATAGCCATCATCTCATATAGATACAAAAAAAACGAAATAAAAAAATGTTTTTTTCTTGAGGTAGTTAACTCTTGGGATCCACTCTCTTAACTATTCAAATATACCAGGTAACAGTGTTAACTAGTCATCATGTGGGAAGACGGTTTCTTTTATAAGGATCTCTAAGGATATTTTCCCATGGTGTCTGCAATAGCAGGTTTCTCTCACACAAATGGTTATTTTAGAAGTGGGGATGCAACGGAGAAATGTGTGTCTGTGACTGGGTGTGCTTCTTGTAGCCTGTGACCTTTCTCCTTCAAGCATTCATTACAATCATCTGCAAACCTTTTCTTTCTTAAAATGCAGAATCTTGCACCATCCTAAACTCAGGGATTCAGAATTTCCAACTGGGAGATGAGTGCCCATCCACTGATTTTTTTTTTAACATTTTTTTCATTGAGTTATAGTCATTTTACAATGTTGTGTCAAATTCCAGTGTAGAGCACACTTTTTCAATTATACATGAACATACATACATTCATTGCCACATTCTCTTTCGCTGTGAGCCACCACAAGATCCTGTATATATTTCTCTGTGCTACACAGTACAATCTTGTTTATCTATTCTACATTTTGAAATCCCAGACCTGTCCCACCACCCCATCTCACTAGCAACCACAAGTTTGTATTCTATGTCTATGAGTCTGTTTCTGTTTTGTATTTATGTGTTGCTGTTGTTGTTGATTTTTTAGATTCCGCATATGAGCGATCTCATATGGTATTTTTCTTTCTCTTTCTGGCTTACTTCACTTAGAATGACATTTTCCACGAACATCCATGTTGCTGCAAATGGCGTTATGTTGTCGGTTTTTATGGCTGAATAGTATTCCATTGTATAAATATACCACATCTTCTTTATCCAGTCATCTGCTGATGGACATTTAGGCTGTCTCCATGTCTTGGCTATTGTAAATGGTGCTGCTATGAACATTGGAGTGCAGGTGTCATCCTGAAGTAGGGTTCCTTCTGGATATGTGCCCAGGAGTGGGATTCCTGGGTCATAGCGTAAGTCTATTCCTAGTCTTTTGAGGAATCTCCATACTGTTTTCCACAGTGGCCGCACCAAACTGCATTCCCACCAGCAGTGTAGGAGGGTTCCCCTTTCTTCACAGCCTCTCCAGCATTTGTCATTTGTGGATTTTTGAATGGCCCATCGACTGATTTTTAAAAAACACTCACCTCATGATTTTGGGGTAATAAAGACTGGTTTCTGAGAAGCTGTTTCAGAGGCTTTGCTTCCTTTTCGCTTCCGGCCTGCAGGCGTGTCAGCACTTAGCTGTACAGGCGTTTCTCCTGTGTTTTAGTGCTAAACCCACTCTGGATTCATTTATTTTAATTCCACTGTTATTTTCCCTTCACCTTGATTATGAACTTTCCTAACCTGAGACTGACCCACACAAAATTTCAATACAAGTTATTTAACAGAGAAAATAATCGAGATGTATTAACATGTCTTTGTGAAATGTCTTTACTAACGCGTGACTTGAGGCCTCGTTGCCCTGGGTGGTTCATTTCCCTGCCGAGAAGATTAGTGATGTTCCAGAAGCGACACAAATACATAATTTCTGCTGTGAAAAAATAGAATTTTGCAGCAAACAACTTTCTGTGCAAGCCCATTTACTGTGTGGCTAAAGTCTGCCGTTTCCTTCCCCTTGACATCAGCTTTCTGTGTCACCAGCCAAGCCTAGTGCCACATGCCCTTGGAATTCTTCCGTGTGTTGGAAAGGACAGTTCTGCCTATGACAGTACAGAAGTGAGGGTGTGACGTGGATGGGGTGAAAGAAAAGCGCAGGGGCCTTGGAAAGGAATCTGAGAGGGAGAAAGTGGAGGCAACCCAACATCCTGATGCTGAGGAGAGGGGATACACTCAACAATTGAGGACAACAATGAGATCTACCTTTTAGGATTCTGGCCACCACATACCTACGTGGGGACAAACATCTGCAAGGAACTTGAGACCCTGTGACACGAGCAAGCAGCCGGAGGTACGCCTTCCCATACTACCCTGGTCCACGCAGTAAGATATAGACTGGGGTCAGGCCCAGTGGGTGACTGAGGGGACGCTTGCCAGAGGAGTAAGGTGACCATGGAGAGGGATGGAGCCGGTGCTGCTGGGGCTGGGAGAGAGCGGGAAACACAGTCAGAACCCAGAGAAATGCATAGCACCCTGTGGGGTGGGGGCACCCGGACAGTTCTCAAAGCTGAGCTGCATCAAGTGTAGATGTCAGTCACCAGTGAGCACTGAGTGAGCTGTAGCCGGAGACAGAGTGCTGAGGGCTTTGCCCAGTGACCAGAGCACAACAAAAGCATAAAAAGAGCATGACCAGAGTGCCATGGTGGTGAGGAAAGTGTCATAAAATCCAAGGCCACAAGTCAGATTTCTTACAGTTAGACACGTCTTAGGGGAGATGCTCAGAGGACTCAGTATGCTCGTCCAGCAGGGACTGATGATACCTAACTGTCAGATTAGAACATGCTTGAAACTAGGTGTGGTGTTTCATTAATTTTTTGCCTGCTCAGGAGACAGGCTAGATTACATAATCTACTTTGTAATCTATTATGTAAGCCGTTTTGGAAAATTTCTTCAGCAATTTCTCAAGAAGAGAAACATAAAACTACTATATGACCCAACAAATCCACTGATTGGTATTTACCCAAGAAAAATAAAAATACATACCCACATTAAGACTTACATGTGAATGCTCACAGCAGCAATATTTTAATAGCCTAAACCAAAACTGAACCTAAATGTTCATCAGCTGGGAATGGACAGACCAAATGTGATACACTTACACAGTGGAATAGTATTTACCAATTAAAAAACCAAACGACTGACATGCTACAGCATGGATGAACACTAAGGAAAAGAAGCCATATAAAAGAGAATACATATGATGTGATTTCATTTATATGAAATGGACAGAAAAAAGTTAAATTTTTAGACAGAAAATAGATTAGTGGTTGCCTGGGGCTCAGGGTGGGAGTGGGGATTTACTGTAAGTGGGTATGGGGGATGTCACTAGAAGGCTGAAAGCATTCTAAAATTCATTTTTGAGGATGGTTGCATCACTTGCTAAAGTTACCAAAAATCATTAAATTGTATACTCCAAATGGGTGAATGTTAAGATATACATAAAATACACCTCAATAAAGTTGGCTAGAAAAATAATATATGATGCCAGCTTAAGTAATTTGGATATTAAGTGTTCTCTGATAAAGAAGTCAAAATCAATAGATTGTGCATGCAGTTGGATTTTTAGTTGAAATAGTAAAGGAGCCCGTATCTGCGTATCAATCAGCACAAAACTGATACGTTGGAATACACCTCGCTTGTCAAATTTCACATCTTTTTAAAAATGTTTTTAATCACTGGCGATATTGTTTCTCTATTCAGCAATGCTGATATCAGAATGGTAAATTAATGAAAAACAACATGAAAAAATATGCCATTTAAGGTCATTTCTGAATTACTGTTTAATATATTATTATTATATATTAAATGCCTTAAAATGTTGATAATCAATTTTCAAGTCATTCACATCCTCTTTTTCTTTTAACACATGGAATTCTAAACTTATTTTAGATTTCCTTTCTGCCTAGGTAGAAACTAATAATTTGCCAATAGTAAATACATTAAAAACTGTATTTGACCTTTGTTTTCTCACTTTCAAGTAAGACTATGCATAAAGGGAGAAAGAGTTCATCCTTTATATGGTAAAAAAGAGAAGGCATCATTAGAAAAATAAAACACTAGATCCAGTAGTGATGAAATAAACATAGGCTATGGCGAATGAACCAAGAAGGCAGAGCTGGCTTCACGGGTACGGAACATAGCAGTCTCACGGGCCCACCTCAGAAGGGCCCACTCTTGCTTTAACATTCTGCGGTTGCCATCTGAACATTCTTCACAGTTTTTCAGCATGGGGGTCCGCCTTTTTATTTTGCACTGGGCCCAGTAAATTAGGTGGCCAGTACTGCGTGCAGAGAACAGTATCTGAAGAAAGGTGGCACTTGAGCATTTTAGTTCTACTTCAATTGTCCTTGTGTGTTGAAATCTTTCCTCTCTGTATGCTTAGAGTTAGATAAATACGGATAAAAATATGTGCCGTTATGTGACTGTACTCAAACAGCTGAATGAATTCATAGGACCTGCTAACTCAGAATCACCATTTTGTTCAATTTACTTAACCATTTGTGGATAATCCAGTATAGTAACCAGTTTCTTATGAAAAGACTTAGAAAGGTCAGACTGGTGCCCACCCAGCACTTCATCTGTTTTGCCAGTGAGCTCACTGGACTGACACACCACCAGTACCTTTGCTGGCTGAAGGGAAGAACGCTGTCCAGAAGTCTTACTCCTGGAGGCTACTCCACTCACAGCTGACACTGTGATAGAGAAGATGAGGAAGAGGTGCCAGACAGATAAATGGCACTTATTTTGAAACTAAAATCCAGAAATTATGCTATATTCAACACACTTGTGAAAGCGAGCTGGTGTCATCTGCTAATGATGGTTTAGCTGCTGTAAAATTACATGAAGTCTATCAAAAGCTTTCTGTAAATGAGTAAAATCCTCTCTGGACAGCATATATTTCTAGGAAGTAAAAATGTATTTTCTCTCAGCTTCATATAAAACAATGCTCTCTTTTCTATCTTTTCTCGTCCTTGAAATCTTTACTCACTCCATCTCTTTCGCCTCTTCTGAAGGAATCTACAGTTTGAGACCTCCACATTCCCTTTATACTAACACAGATACATGCCAGCATCACCCCTAATTAACTGATAGTGGCCTCCTTGGTGCTGAGCTGCACCCCGTCAGCAGGAAAGTGACCTGTGACTGATTAGCAATGACTTACTATAGGAGGGTGCTGAAACGGTGAGTGTGGGGACACCGGGAAGGGAGCCCAAGGGAAGGCGTGTATTTGCTGATCTTAAAGAAGGGTCTGTTCTTCTGCTACCAAATAGCCAAGTGCCCTAATGTTTGCAATTCCTTTTCATTTTTGCAGAAGCTTTCATTTGAGAAACACTGATTTAATAAATGTCGCTATTGTATATTCACTTCCAACTTGTTTGATGTTACAAAATGTGAAAGCTGGAACTAAAACTGGAACCTGGACTGAAACCTTTATAGTGCAGAGTGTGACTGAAGCACTAGGTCAACTGGTTGAATACTGAGGCCTCCGTATCTTTTTCCCAACACTTGTCTTCCTCCGGAATGCCCTTGATCATGAAACAATTGTATTCACTCTTAAAGCCTAGCTCAGAAGTCATTTTCTTTAATAAGCTATCCTGACTTTTCCAACAGAGGTCACAGCTCTCTTGCCTCTGTTTTGTTTTTGTGTTTTCACAGCTATGAGCCTGCGGACACCTGTAGGGGATGCTCTTTTCTTGTCTCTTCCTAGTTCCTAGTGGTTTGTGGGCAGTCTTTCATATTCCTTGGCCTGCAGATGCACCTCTCCAGCCCTGCATCCTCATATGGCTGGCTTCTTATAAGAACAGTCATACTGGGTTAGGGACCCCCTCTATTCCAGTATGATCTCATCCTAATGTAATTAATTACATATGCAAGACCCTTTTTTCAAATAAGGTCACATTCTGAGGGAGTAGAGGTTAGGACTTCAACAAATTTTGGAGAGGACACAATTTAACCTATAACTGACTTTATTCTTCAGTGATTTTATTTATGTTAATCTACACATATTTCTAAAGCATGTCCTACTTGCAACAATGCCTTAAATTCCAAACTGAAGATTTTTTAATACATATTAAAACCTCTAACTTGATTATTTAATAATAGAAATTTTCATTTTATTGTTTTCCTGACTTTAAAACACAGCTGAAGTTTACTAACACATGTAATATGCATGTTTACAAATTAGAATAACTTAGTGTACATTTTCAATGATTACATATTGTTTTCAATTCTCTGTAAGTAAAGTCCCTTATAAAATAAAACCAGGTTTGCTGATATCACTAGTAGATTTAGTTTGCAAAAAATTTAAGCATCATGTAGTGAAGAAAACTATTAAATATTCTGTAAGAATCTTTGTTAATAAAATAAAGATAAATATTTTGAATAGTTTAAAATCTATTCATAAGTAGTATTTCAATCATTTGGATATAGCATTGCTTTACCTATGTTACCTAAATGATTACTTCAGTTTTCTACTTTATATTTGCATATGTTTATAGCACATTTTTCTCCAACAAACGTTTAGTAGAAAACAGTGTGTTTTAACATTAGTTTCTTTATTCTTTTAGGACTTTAAAGTATAAGGAATGTTAAAACTTAAAAAGCAGTCATCAGCAAAATACCTAAATCATATTAGCTTGAGTGAGTCTCTAATTAACAGCCATGTTGACAATCATGGAAGCCTTGATACTCAGATAAAAATCAACAGGAGGTTCTGATGATAATGTGCCGTTCAGTCTCAGACCAAGACAAAAGTGAAAAATGTGATAGTCAAACTGTCCCACATGGGATAGCACCTGTGCAATTCTGCTAGCTTCATCTAGGAAAAAAGTGTGAGTTGTAATTTAAGACTAGAGAAGCCAACTCTAACAAAGGAAGCAAGTGTGATTGTGATAACTTCATTCTTAGACCTAGGTACATCCTTTGCACTGGAACATTCATTAGTAAGGAAACAAAATGGAAAGTGTAAACCTAACCCCAATTTAAGCAGGAATCAAATGGAATCCCACCCATTTCACAAACAGTACTTCAACGCAGTGGATAAAGTTTGCTTAAAGGGTGTTTCTATTAGTAGTATGTTATTACGGATTAAAGTACTTTAGGATCTGAAGTGGAATGACTTGTAGTAATCATCACTATCAAATTTTAATTATGGTGACAGTGGCAGGTCCACTGTTAGTGATTTAAGACTAGTACTCGAAAGTTGCACCACTAATGTTTCAAATGCTACCAGATGCAAACAAATTCTCTTCCTAAATGTTACTATGCTTTATTTCACATAAATCTTGTCACAGAGGGTTGGATGAAAGATATCACCTACCCAAACACGCCAGCTACAAGCCAATCATTGCTCTACAAGCTACCTCAGAAAGTCCATGCTCACTAAAGTATGCAATACTTGAAGGAGACTGATTTGATCAAAGGCTCATCCCCAAAAGACAGTTTTAATTTGGAGGAAATGGAAACACTTGATAGTGGCCAAAAGACTAGAGCTAATAAAAATAAATCGAATAACAAGCTCAACTTCTGGCTGGGCAGTTGTTTTGGAAGCAGAGGACAACTTCTGCTGAGGTGAAAGACATCTTTCTCCCATCATGGCCATGCATGCATTGCATCCAGAGCAATTTGGTCTAACTGAGGCTTATCTGTGCCACAATCAAGCTGGTTTCCTATCCTCTTTTTATCCTTCATGTGGCCTTAAAATAGACTCTATCAACTGACCTAACTTCAGTGTATCTCTGGTCTTTAAAATTGATACTTAAAGAAGTTACATCATCTCACCACCGTCACTAACTTTGGTACAGCAAATTCTTTTTGTGTATGTTAAAGGTGAATTCCAAGGAGTCGGCATAAAAGTATTTTTCTAATTTTCATGTTTCTATTTATCTTTGCCACCACAGTTTTTGTGTTTAAAAGTTCTATCATACACAGTAGTAAGAAATAAAAACTGGAAAAGTTACATTCTGAAAAGAAGATGTCAATTTCTAAATAAACACATTTAACTACAAATGCATAATTGAATAACTATAAGGAGAATAAGTTCAGAATCTATTTGGCAAAGTTTTGCATCCACTTAAAATTATATTTTAACAAAATTTTATTTGTTTTACAAAAATACACATTGTATTTATGTATTGAGAGTATTTGACCATATACTTTCTGCATAATATCATCTCAAGTATCCCATCACTAGCAAAGAGACTACTTTCCCAGTAAGTTCATAAAGTAAAATGACAGTATTTGATTTACCTAATTCCTAGGCCCCAAACAAGTAATGGGTCACCCAGTAGTAAGGGCACACTATATAGTGGCTGAAAATATACTGAACAGGTCATTTGTCCTGGATTCAAACTTTTCCTCTATCAAAATCAGTTGTAGGTTTTTGGTTAAGTTATTAAGTTAAAATGAAGAAACTGAAGTCCCAGAGATGTTAACCAACTTTGATTAGATTATTGGTAAAGTTCCTAAAATTACTTAAAGCCTCTGATTCTATGGTATAAACTAGTCTACTACAATACATATAAAATAGTAGCCTCACTTTTATTAGTTTACTGTTTGACTATGATTTAATGCTTCGTTATCCAAGTGAACATGACTAATCAATCTACAGAAATGCAAGGCAGTGGATTTAAAATGTACTCACAGACTAAAAGATGAAGTCTCTGCATTATTCTTGGATACGAGCATAGTTTTAGTGAGTCTCAAAGATTTTCAAATCATCTGCTGTGATGTGGGATGTGGCTGCCATAGATACGTTACTGTATCATTCTTCATGTCTATTCCTTTTAAGTACAATACATACAGCACAGCCTGCAGGACGTAAGGCATACACACAGCAGGTTAAGTTAACAGGGTGCTACTGTTTAGAATATCTTGGCATTGTCTTACCCATTCCATTTTAAGTGGAAAATAGAGACCTGCTCAAATGCAATTTAAAATCTAAATTGAACCAGCCACATTAACACCCCAAGTAATAATGTCTTTTTAAGTATCACACAGTTATAGTATATAACTGCTCTTCCAATCGCTTATACTTTTTTTCTCAACTGAAACATTTTATAAATGATTCAGGTACTTATAGCTTGTTTAGTGATTTGGTGAGGTCACTAGAAAGGAAAATTAAAATTGTTTTATTTTTAAAGAAATTCAGTATGAAATTAAAGTCACCAAAAATTGTATCTTTGAGCATTTAAAATGTTTCAATACTGCTTGAAAATGGTTTAAAATATTTAAATTATTTAATGGTTCATTAAAATACCATCCTCCCCCAAATATAATATCAAGTGAAATTTGCTATTATTGTGGTAAAAATGCTGGGGTTCTAGTTATCAAATGTAAAACAGGCGTCTATTGTTTTATTCCTTGAACTCATTAACTATTATTTAATCTCAAGCACAGCCAACAACATAAGGTTCTTATACAATTAGAAAATGTATATTTGAATTACAGTACTGGATGGTACCATATAACATTGCAGCTGGATCTTGTGAAACTTATCTCATGTAATAACAATGAATAAATAGAGTTGTAGACTGCCTTTGGCATTTTAACAATATTACTAAAACATTTTATAAACAGTCATTGTATGTGACTTCAGGATTTAAGAATGTGGAAATGATTAGTAGTTCAAGTAAATCTTAACGTATCCCAGAAGTCTGGGACACTGCAGTTTTCTGAAAAGGCTCAAGAAACAACACCTGTACCTGTGAGGAATACATTCCTCACAGAATCAGGATCCTTGGTTGAAATCTCTAAATTAATATGCTGTGAGGTTTGTAGGGCTCACTCTTTCTCACCTATAAAATAAGGACAATAACGTCTGTTTGACAGCTTCCCATAGGTACTGCCAAAATCAAATGAAATATCAGATATCAAATGCATTTAAGCATATGGAAATGAGATGCATGTTCAAAGATCAGAGACAGATATACAGAGTAAAGATCGAATACAAGTAAGATTTTCAGAGGTACTTTCAGAATAAAAATTACTTTGTTGAGGATGAAATTAAGCAAACATTCCAAAATAAAGTGAATAATTAGAACACTGGTTTATATTATGGTGTTTGTATCATTAACATTACTGGTTATTTTTACCACTGGAGACCTTGAAAGTAAGTCCAGTGCTTTTCAGAAACTCGGGTGGTCAAGACTGGTCAAGATTGACAGGTTCTTGGCATGGGACCACCTTATTTATGACAATCATAATTCAATGACTCACAAAGGAGTAAATTTGGTGTTGAAGATGGTGTTTTTGCTTCTTCATGTATCAGTCTTCAGCCATAATATTGGACATGCTTAAAGATTAAACATCAGGATAAGACCACAAAAGAAACATTACATAATCTTAATGCTGACTATGCACACTTCTCCCAATCAGGGAAAGGTCATCAATTGAACTAAGTCCATCTTTTGGATAAAGAAGTAATATTCCTGGTATACCCTCAGTGCTCCACAGCCTCAGGTTTGCTGTGTATATACCACGAGGTGCACCTGATACCCACAATGATACCTAGATCAATGCTGATAAGGAATGTAACTGCAAGGAGCATGGAGAAGGATATGGACTTGGTACCCGCACTAACATTCCGAGTGTCGGGGCAGTCCTATGATCACAGACGATATAAACTTATCAAGACTGGGGTAAGAGAGTGAAAACAGGAAAGACCCTTGGAACCAGCTTTTTGTTGGGATCCTAGAAATATGTGGTCCATCTGTACTGTGACTAGACCTCTTGACCTTTTGTTGTCTTCTCCCTTTGATTTAAATATGAATTATACTTTTAAACTGGGCCATATCAGAACTTTTTCCTAATATACTGTACTAAATTCCAAAAAGTACACACCTCAGAGCTGTTAATTAAAAGGGCCTGCTGGTATAAATAAACACATATGCTGCTGATTAGCCACCCTTTAGGGGTCAACAGTGGGGAACTCCTGCTGGGCTTCTGTTAACTGTTGTCCAGAATCTTAACAGGAACTGTCTAATGATCTCGTATGGCTTTGGCCATCTGGCCCTCTGAGTTCATTTGCCAGTGAATAGCCAACCTTTAGAAAGAGAGAAATATCTCTTAAAAGAGGAATATCTTATAAGATATAACCTAGCTACTCATATGTGTGCATAAGGATTTATTTACCTTAATTCACTAGCCAAACCCTATACACCTGAGTTTAACCATCCTGTATTTTTTTTCTGATGTCAATTGCTTTAATACTCACTAAAAACTGGGTGCTTTTGCTTCTTTTACAGAAGCAGCATTAGATGCATCAGGACTTGCTAGTATTGCATATTATATTTATAGTCATATTTTTTATTTCTGATTTGTATCTAACAATTTTAAGTAGTGGTGCATCTTTTTCTTCCAGTAGGGTACTGTGGAACTGAGGACCAGGTGCAAAACCTCATTTCATATATTCTAGAATAGACTTAGGACTTTAATTGGTATTAATCCTCTAAGTATTATAAAGCTACACAATTAGCCGGTTTTTCACTCCATTATCTCTTCCATTTTTAGCTGAATTATACATAATAGAATTAATAGATTTAAAGGAGTTAATAAGAGAGTAATGTTCATTCACAGTAAGAGTTATTTTAGAAAAATCTGTTTTACTTGTCTCATTTTCAGAGATGGAAGTCTGGACAAAAGGGAAGAGATCTTTCATCTCAAGGTGCATATGTGTATAATTTTTCATAGAAACTGTGTCTTGAAGAGAAGAATATAACTGGCTAAATTTAATCTCATATTTAATATGCAAGTATACTATGAAAAGAGATCAGACAGTACTCTAAAATTTACATAAGCAATAGAAATGGAAGTTGTTAATATTTTCCATTTATATTGTATCTTATCATTGTCTTGTCTTGCATCAAATAGATACTTTTCTTTCAAAATTTTCAAACTACTCTTTTCCCCAGATGATATATTTTTCACCTAGGCCTTTGCTTAATTGGTGAACATTATTTTTAAGGAAAGTCAGTTTAGATGGAACAAAATTCATGGTAATGTTTATGTTGACATATGACTGATCAATGAAGTAGCATGGATGGTGAAATACAGCCAGCCTGTGATTGTCAGCCATAACAGATAACATGATTGCTTTTTATTTATGTTGCAGTAATTCTGAAAAAAAAATTAAAAACTCAACTTCTTTCAAAGGTATTACAAACAAATTTTATATAAGGAACAGAATGTCAAATTCCTCATGTTTCGGGTTTTATACTAATTCTTTTTTCTCGATGGCACCTGCTACTAGATCTGAGGGTTAGATGGGAAATGAAAATTCATCTAAACTAACCATGAGTTTTCTAGAACTCTCTTTATCCAAAACATTTCCTCCAGGGCATTTTTTTAAGCTCAAAATAAAACATTTGTTTCTAGATAAAATTAAAAATTAAACAAAAGACCAACGAAAGAACTCTTGGATGCTTGGGAACATTTAACCTCTACATCTCTCCAAACCCAGAATGTAGGCTGCCTGCCATTCTACTTGCTTTACTGTCCTGCCATATCCTGATTACTCATAATCTCTGTGAAAAATCAAATAATCTTCTTATATTTTTCCTTCCACACACTTCTAAGACCCCCCAGTAATTGATTAATTTCCACATACTTGGGGAATTTCCATATTTCCTTATGTTATTGATTTTTAACTTCATTTCACTGTGGCTGGAGAATACACTTCATTTGACCTCAGTATTTTTACATTTATTGTGATTTGTTTTGCAGCCTGAGATATAATTTACCTTAGAAAATGTTCCATAAGAAATTGAGAAAAATGTGTATTCTCTGGTTGTTAGAAAGTGTTCTCTGTATCTGTTAGGTCTAGTTAATTTATGGTGTGGCCAAGTTCTATAGTTCTTTGTTATTCTTTAGTCTAGTTGTTTTATCCATTATTGAAACATAATTCATTGTTAAAGGTAATAATAGTTGGATACTTTAATACTGAATTATCTATTTGTCTCTCCAATTCTGTCAGTGTTTGTATATATTTTTGATCTCTGTTGTTTGATGCACACATGTTTACAACTGTTTTATTTTCTTGACAAATTGACACATTCATCAATGTATAATGTTCTTCATTCCCTTTTGTAACAAATTTTGAACTAAAGTCTTTTTATATGATATTAATAGAGCCAACCGAGCTCTCTATTGCTTACTAGTTGAATAGCACATCTTTCCCAATCCTTTCACTTTCAATTGATTTGTGTTTCTGGATGTAAAAAGAGTCTCTTGTAGAGAGCATGTATTTTGATCTTTTTTTTTCCCATCCATTTTGCCAATTTCTGCTTTTAAACTGGAGAATTAATCCATTGATATTTAATGCAATTACTAACAATGAAGGACTTCTACTGTCAATTCACTCTTTTTTTCCTATACTTCTTTAATCTTTTTGTTCCTCATTTTCTCTTTTTTATTTAATTTGTCTTCTTTTGTATTTAATTACATTTTTAGTGTAATTTTTGATTCCCTTCTCATTTCCTTTTCTGTTTTTTGTTCGTTTTTAGTTATTTTTCTTAATGGTTACCCTGGGGTTTATAAATCATATTTTAAATTTATAACAAACTAGTTTGGATAAATAACAACTTAGCTTCAATAATATATAATATTTCTGTCCCTGTACAGCCATCCTCCCTCTTTATGTTGTTATTGTCACATATCACATATTAACATATTTATGTCTGTTAACATAGATTTCTTTCATTCTTGTATGCATTTAAGAAAATCATTTTCATTGGATGAAATGTGACTCCTCCTGAAGATATCGATGTGTCTTTGGAAACACAGTTTTTACACAGGTAATTAAGATGAGCTCATTAGGTAGCGTGGGCTCTTACCGAGTAAGACTAGTGTCCTTATAAGAGAGAAAGATGGCCATTGGAAGATACAGACATGGAGGAAAAATACCATGTGACAACGGAGGCAGAGATTGAAGTGCACAGTTACAAGCCAAAGATCATCAAAGATTGCCAGAAAACCACCAGAAGTTAGAAAGAAGAAAGAATTCCCACTACAGGTTTCAGAGGAAGCACAGTCCTACGGACACCCTGATTTCAAATTTCTGGCCTCCAAAACTGAGACAATACACTGCTTTATCCAGGATGTCTATGAAATTTACAAAGTATCACGCAGTGTCAAGGTTTGTTTTTAACATTCGCAGTTTTTGTTCAATATGTGTACGAACCACTATGAAAATGTCCAGGTGAAAGATTTTTCCTGGATGCTAATTATGACATATGTGCAGGAGGAGAACAAGAGAAAGATGAACTAAATTGATGATGGTCAGAGAAATCTTGACAGTGGAGAAAATACTTCAGTGGGGAGTGAAATAATGAGAACTGATTAACCAGACTAAGGCAATGGGAGAGAGTTCTAGATGAGGGGACTTGTGCCAAACCACAGGAATATGAAATAAAATGAGTTGTTTTGCAAGGTATAAGATGTTCAATATTGCAGGATATTAATGCTTGAGATGCAGATGGGAGAATGCATTAGTAACGATTAATAATGTATTATTAAGGAAACTTGCCTCAACAGAATTTAGGGAGAACTGTGAATGTACTTCCTGACATAGCAATGGGTAGGGATTTAAATCACATCATGTGGACTCCTGTTTCTTTCCCTTGTCTCTTCTTTCTTTCGTTTTGGCTTCATTCTCAGTGAATTGACAAAGACAGTGGCCAAAGCTGGCAATTCCCATCCAGCAGTTTAGTTACTCTAGAGGATGAGAATTTTTGTTGCTATGGTTACTGTCGTTGCTGTTTCCGAATGCTATGGTAAAAGTTCTGGTTAAGACGGGGATTGCCTCATTTTGGGTCATTTTCTCTTTTCTGAACTAATTACACTTGCCAAAGGTAGGGGGTACTCTCACTTACTGAGATTGATCTCACATACCTATCTCTGTGGCAGGGTGGAAGGTAGTGCCAACATCCTTCTAGCATACAAAATGAACCAAATTATTGCAAAATCATATAGAGATAATAACCTCCAAAATAGGTTTGAGCAGAAAAGGAAAAGGTAAAAACACAACAAAAGAAAACCAAACAAACACCAACTCTTAAGAAAACTGGAAATGAATGTGATGGGTGGGCAGAACTAGACCATGCTATTATGAAACAGAAGTTTGTCTTATTCTGTAGAAAAGAAAGAGACATTAAAAAATGGAAAGGATAATGACATAAATAGTATTTTCATGTTAAAAAAAAAAAAGCAAAAAACCTATGAGAAATGTGTGTAGGACACACTGGAAAGGGGTGAGACTGAGGCACTCCGGCCCCTGCCAAATATGTGCCTCAAATACAGTTTCTTTTTTATCTAGATGCATTTTTCCTAATATTTTTCATATTCTTCAGACCTTGGTACATGCCACAAAAATGTTGGCCAGTTATTCAAACATGATTCAACTGTAAAATACAAATAACACATAAAATATATGTTACATATGTAATATTATATAAAACTGGCTTTGTTCTTTTGAGATACTGTATTTTAGAAAAATGTAATGCTTTGCTTCTGAATTGAATATGTCTGCCTCTAGAACATTTTTATTTCCTGTACACTTCCATGTGTTTATGCATATATAATGAAAACTGTACTATTTTGGTATACACACTTTTTATGTAAGCATTGTATGTTCTAAAGATATTTTGAATAGTCAAAGCAATAGCCTTCTGAAATAATATTGTAAAATCAACCAGAATAACAGTGATTATTCATTATAACTCAATATGCTCTAATATCAACATCATTTATTAAATTTAAATTCTTGATGATTTGTCTTGTCTTTAGTGTGTATTAAACATTAGCCAGCAGTGCTACTCTTTACATAATGAATGATTACCCATATTCATGCAGGCTCTCACAAATATTTATGTTTATTTTGGATCAGTAATCTCATGTGAGTTTTGTGTAAAAACACACCAGACCCCTCCCCACAAAAAGCCTCCAACTCAGAATCTTACAGGAGAGTATAAACATGAAGATGAACATTTTAAAATTTCTTTGTATACAGAGACTTGTATTACTGAACCACAAACTATGTCAAGAGAGTGCACTTGCTTATTTGCTTTTCTGCTGCATATTACATTGAGCCTTTTTCTAAGTTTGTATTTGCATAGTGTTAAGCATGGAGAGAGAGGAGTGTGTCTATTTGCATTTTTAACATTCAGTATCTCTGGCACAAATGAAGGTAGGCAGTTTGCCCTTACATTCCCTCAGCACATTTCATGACATGAAAATACCTCCCCAGTGATTCACTAATGTGGTGTGCAAAAGAAGCCAGAATATCACTGAGGCAATCTTCATATGTCAGTTAAAAGTTTAGGCTCTTAGTTAAATCTACATCTCAAGTGTAATTTTAAAAATGCTGTGATGAGATTTAGTCATGCATTCCCTCCTCAGACACTCATCTACCACCTCCAACCATTTCATGTAATCATTGATGCAAACCTTTACTTGACTCAAATATGTGTTTCTAACCATGAGGAATGACGTCACTTGGAATCTTACAGCAGATCAATAAATATGTTGATTCACTTAAACTAATCTTCTGAGGCATAGGGCAGTCTGAATGCAAACAGGAGAAACAAACAAACAGTAGTGGTACGCTCTGAAAACAGCAGCCAGAACTGGAGATTAAGATACAGTTCACATATCTGCTAAATGAAGACAGCACAGATATAAAGGCTTCAGATACAGAACAGTGGGCTCAAATCCCAGTTTTGATGCTTATTCATTGGATGAATTTGGTAAGTTTATAATTTATTCTTTCATTTTTAGCCACAAATAATTTCAACAACTATTTAAAACAATCTGTAGTGAACCAGAAATTTGCTCCCTCAATTTCATGCACTGGACATTGTAGGGGATTCGATACATATTTGTTAAATAAATGAATAGACTGAATAGCGTTAACTAAATATGAAAACTATTCTAAAATAAAAGAACAACTTTCTTAGCATATGGAACTTTTTTTTTTTTTGGCTAAGAACACATTAAATTGCATAGGACTATTTAGAAATTCAAAGAAAAACCAAACAAGTAATGTTTGTCATTTTCCCACCACTCAAAATATTTTTATTGTGTATACTTTAGGTTTCTAAAGTAACTGTGTGCCTCAGCTTACAAGCATTATCATGTCACCACCATTTGGCAACTTTATATAATTTTTGTTAGTGTGATTAAAACTGCAAAAAGCATGGCACAAACTCTTCAAATCCATCACAAAGAACCGCACAATCTCAGAATGGCATAACAATGCACCTCCACTCTTGTAATTTTTGGGTTACTGGCAATGATGAAAAGCTTTCTCTTAACACAGACAGTTGACCCTCAAACGCTGCAGGGGTTAGGGGTGCCAAAGTCCCGAGCAGTGAAAATCTGTGCCTTGGTATCCAGCGGGGACTGGTTCCAGGAATCAACATGAATCCCAAAATCTGAGTATGCTCAAATCCCACTGTCAGCTCCCTGTGTCTGCAGTTCTGCATGGTGGGTCTGCAGATCATGTAGTATTTTATTTACTGAAAAAAATCTACATATAGGTAGACTGGTGTAGTTCAAACTTGTGTTGTTAAAGGGTCAACTCTAGTTTGTTATTAATGAAAATTTATCTGTTGATGTCCATTAAGCAGAGAAAATTCAGCAACTGTAATACATTTTTGGTTTTTAAAATATGTTGGGGTACATACTGTGCATAAAAACATGTCTATGACAAATAAGTGAAGTTAAAGAATAATAAAAATGAACCCCATGAATTAATGGTTTGCTAAAGTGAACATGTTAGTACTTTAGAGTGTGTAGTGGGTGACTCCCCAACCTTATTACCATCGTTCCCTGATAACAGTATGACTCTTCTTATTTTGGTGATAACCATTTCTTCCTATTTCTTCATAGAATTATCAAAATAAATAGGTATCTTTGAATAATCACATTTTAATTTTGCTTGTTTGTCAGATTTGTATAAAAAAGGATTGATACTGTATTTATTTGTCTCTGACCATACTTTTTATCTTTCAGCATTGTTTTTAGTCACCCAGGATGACAGGTGATTCAATCATTTTCATTGTTCAAAAGGAGAAATTCTTGAAACTTTTGGTCTCAAGACTCTTTCTTCTTCCCTTCCTAAAAGACAGTAAAATTATTTTCCCTAATTTCAGTTTACCATTGTCGTATCAGCCCTCAACAAAATGAGCATGTTTGCCAGTACTCATACCCATGGTCTCCTCCTCCACTCTTGCCTGCTCCACACTTCCTCAGCCAATGTATGATGAAAACATCAAGAACTTTAGATTTAAGTTGTTATATATCTGTTAATTGCTTTTTTGTTTTATTCTGTTCCTTACTTTGTGAGAAAGCATTACATTTTGCTAAGTTATGTGAAACCATCATTTCCATCAGTGCCAACCATCCTCCATGATACTGCTTTCTTCTCACTTGAATACTTTTCCCGAGTATTTATAAATAGATCTTGGTATGGTATAGCACCTGATGCCTTGAAAGGCTGAAAATTTCTTTAACTATCAATCCAGTGATAACTGAATTGAATGTAAAAATACAGTTTTAAAGTTATTTACTTAAACACTTGAAAATAGTGCTCATTTTCTTCTTCCATCAAATTTGCTTTTGAAATTTGAGGTAGATCTGATGAAATTTGTTTTCTGTCTCAGGGATAGTTATTTCATCTCTGAGGTTTTGAAACATATTTGTCTTTCATTTGCTTAAATTTCACAAAAATATTTCTAGTTGTAACGCTTTGAGTACCCTGAAACTTTTCAATCACCTAGCAATGATTTTTTCTTATCCTTGGAAATTCTTAAGATAACACTCCTTTAAAAATTTTTTTCTGTCCTTGAGTACTCCTTTCATGTTGATGTTGATGCATTTGTTTCTTCCTTAATATTCCTAAACTTTTCTTTTGCATTATCCATTTCTTTATTTTTTCCTGATCAAGATCTGAACTTTGAGTTCATCAATTTGTCTTTAAATTTATTCTACTCTTCCCAGTCTGTTTAGTTATTGATTCCTCAATATTAAATAATTAACTAATAGTAAAAATAAATTACTACAAATCTGACCCTTGATTCTCCTTATAACTGCTTATATCCCCTTATATCCCTGAGAACACTAAATTCTTCAATAATGTGTTTCATTAATTTTACTTTGCCTGGTATAAGTGATTCTGTTCATCTTTTATATAGCTGTGTTGTTTTTTTCTCTCACCTTTTTAGTGTCACTTTATGTTTTCTTACTGATATAGAGATTATGTGATTTTTAAAAAATTACTAGTTTCTCATTTTATCCCCTGCCCCCATCATTCCTCCCAACGTGTAATGAAGAAAGTAAAGCACAGGGTCTTACCCAAATTCATATGGCTCTTAACAGTGGAATCTCTTAGTTTTGAAGGCATTTATGTGTGCCATTCTAAGTAAAAATTTTGCACTTAGAAGAACATTGCAAAGTTTGCATAATTATGCACTTTCACAAATGTGGCATCAGTTTTAAAACAGCAGAAGTCATATAGCAACAAAGTGCTCCATTTATATGATACTCTGGACAATGCAAAGAAATAGAGACCTATAACATGTAGTTAAGGGTGGAGAGGTTCTATACAAATGGGCACTTACTAGACTATTCTTTTCAGCTGTTGGAATGTTCATCTTAATGGTGCCTAACCATACATTTGTGAAAAACTCACAACTATATTTAAACTTATACTTGAAATAGTGTGTGTAAACTTAAAACAATTAATGGAGAACAACAAAAACGTTTTCACATGTTAGGAGAAATTTAAGCTCTCCTGAGCCTTGGTTTTTACCTGTGTAACACTTCTTTCTACCACCTTAGGATCCTTCTTAGGCAGAACTGTAAAGCCGGGGAAAAAGGTCACCGGCCTCAATAGGCTTTTTTTTGGAACCCAGTCGGAGCTTAGAGAACACTCTCTAGGGCGACAGCTGCCCTCAGGTCATTCTCGTAACTGATGAGAAAGCCACAGGGCTGGCCGAGTCTGCCTGTGAGTTGACGCCAGGTTTCCGGGGTCAGAGGGTGGGAGGCTGTGCTCTGAAACATAAGGGTGCATCTGAAGGAGCTCCCCAAGAGGGGACCCCCCACGGCTTTGCCCTAACCCTCCGGCATCAACATCACTGATTGGCAGTGCAGGTCTGGAGGCCGTTCCCAGCTCTTCAGCTTCCCATTTCAAGCCCACTCTGGGCCTGCTTTCTGAGAAACGTGTTTAAAACACATCTGTCCCACTCTGGGACCGTTCTGTCGCCACCCCCAGTGACTGAGGAGAATCAGTGACAACCCTGGACCCAGGCCGTGACGCCCCTCGGACACAGGAACCCCACTGTCACATAAACAACGGCCCTGCACCCACAAGCACGGCTTCACAGTAGTCTCAAAGCCAATAATGTTAAAAGAGTCGCCCTGCCTTGTCCTCGCCTAATGGGCTCCCTCAGGCGTCCATGGACCCCAAGTCAACGCCCCGCCCTCCATTTCTCTAGCAGGTTCCACCCCAGGTTCCTACCGTGCAGGCGCTGCCCACGCCCGGGGTCTCACCTCAGAGTCACCTCCAGAGCGGTTTGGAGCGACCCACCGAGGCTGAGTCCTACTCCTCTCAGGAACACGACCCCGGTGCAGAGGTCCGGCTGCGGCCTGACTGCCGCCACAGCGCTCCAAGACTGGCTCTGCCGGCCCCGCCCCTGCGCCGGCCCCGCCCCTCACGCGGCTCCCAGAATACAACGAGCCACACCCCCTCCCCAGAATGCAACGCGCCTCTCTTCCTCCCGCAGGAAGTGGCGGGAAATGCCGCGTCGGTCCACTCTGAGGTACGCCTGGAGAGGCTTCTCTTCTGCCTTCTGAAGAGAAGGGGCGGCAAGGAGGGACGACGGTTTCCAGTGCTTCCCAGGTACCCAGAGTGAACCCTCTGTGGCTGGGAGACCTGGGGTCTGAGGTCTTGGCCTCACTCCCTCAGGGACAGCGGACGTTCAGGGGAGCAGCAGCCGAGACCTCCGGGAGGTCGACGCGCGGGGACGCCGGACGGAGCTGTGTGCGCAGGTGAGCACGGGGTGCGGAGACGCTGGGAGGCCGGGAGGCCACGGGCCTGGGGGGCCCTCGGCGTGTGTGGCCTGCTCCTCAGATGCCCAGTGTTAGCCCTGAACGTGGCCTCCCTCCCGCAGGGCCGTGCTGGGAGCGCTGTGGCCCTGCTGTGACTCCGAGGAATGAAGGAGGGTGGCGAGAAAATGAATTTTGACATGCTGAGATGTAGGGAAGTTACCCCGGCTGGTACACGAGTTAAGTTGAATTTCCTGCTAGAACAGCCTGCTTGTGGCCTGGTACGGCGGCATTAATTATTAACGAAAAGGGCACATTGACTGCGTGAAGAATGTCTGTGTTAAACATAGAGTTTAAATGCCCCTCTGCCGGGATGCCCCTGCCGGTCCTCGGCTGAGGATGACTCCGTCTCCTGGTGCCAAGGCCATACTGAGGTGGGGTACATACTGGTCTCTTTGTTTGTTTGTTTTTAGAGAAACGTTTCCCCGACTTGTTAATGTCTCTGTTCTGACGAGAGATAAAGCTGTGCTGGAAGCCACGCTCCTCCGGCGGAGCAGCGCCTCAGAGTGATGTGGGAAGCGGGTTTCTGGGCTAGTCCTAAGTTTGCCTCAAATAAAACTCTTTTCTATTATTATTGATTGATTGTTGATTGTTTTTGTTGACATTAGCTACACAGCCCGAGACCCATCTTCTGGGCGTTACTTGTTGCCCCTGCGTCCTGCGCTGTGGTTTTCAAGGGTGAGCGTCCAGGTGGCGGCCATCTTGCCCTGGGGGTGGGCAGGGACTCAGGATGGAGTTGACTCTGCACAGTGTTCCTGAGCTTTGTCGCTGTTGATGCGTCTCTGCTCTCTGAGAGCTACACTAAGGTGGTGCAGCCAGAGGCCCTTCTGCAGCAGCTGCAGAGAGCTCTATGTTGATCATATGGATGTTAATTTACAGTAAAGGAAGAAAAGACAGAACAGGGACGTACCACAGTGAAAGGGCCATGCAGTTAGTGGAACATGGCACCAGGCCATTTCTGGTACATGGTCAGCATAGCCCAAACTTTGATCTACTCTTTTGCCACAGCTTTAATGCCAAGAGACTGGATTTTGACATTCTGAATATTCAGTTTAGTAGCTTCTGCTGCAGACATGACCCTAAATTTTAAGTATTCTCCATTCTAGCAATAATCATGTAACAAAAATGTCCCAGGGCAATGTGCTACCTAATTTGTTTAAACTATGAGCAGGCAACCATGAAAAATGAGCACCAGACAAAAAAGATATAGCTCCTATTCACCCCATCACATAAAAACAATTTGATAATTCATTCAACAAGTGTTAACAATTAATGATTTTATGTGACACAATTGTTTTAGATGCTGGAGCATCATAAAATGCCCTTGACCTTTTAGAGCTAACATCTTGGAGGCAGAGGCAGATAGCAAGCAAACGAGTAAACAGGCATCTTCAATCATAATTACAGATCTTCCTTGACTTACAATGGAGTTACCTCCCAATAAAACCATTGTAAGTTGAAAATATCAAGTTGCAAATGTATTTCATATGCCTAACCTGCCAAACATCATAGCTTAGCCTAACCTACCTTAAATGTGCTCCAAATACTTATATTAGCCGGCAGCTGGCTAAAATCATCTAGCCCAAAGCCTATTTTAAAATAGTGTTTAATAACTCATGTAATTTAATGAATACTGTACTGAAGATGCAGAAAATCTAAACAGACCTATTAACTTCGGATGAATTAGGGTAAGTTACCAAACAGCAAAAACCTGAGAGAGATTTTAGTCCCAGGTACTTTCACCAGCAGAGGTGAAATCAGTGCAGATAAAATATCTGGATTATTTATTAATATTCTCCTGTGTAGAAATGAAAGGCATCTTCATGAAAAGCCTCCCCCAGTCCCTGATATCTGATTCTACTCATTCTAAATCTTACATTCAAAGCCTTATAAAAAAAAAGTACCAATTAAATAAATGAGTTGCTGGTGAGAGGCAGGAAGTCTCCTATGAATTCTCTAAAATAATAGGATCCCTGGGTTTGGAACAAATTAGTAAAAGCCCAGTAAATGTTTTCAATAAGTGAGGTTGACACATTTAAATGGAAATAGTATCACAGCAGACATCAGGAGATTTGGGTTATGTACTAGTGCTATTAAACAGTGACCACTTGACCTTGAGCAAGTCATGTAACTTTTTTGTGAATTTCTTTTTCTTGGTTTGTACAAATGGAAGATATCTGTTTTTGTTTGTTTTTTTTTTAGGAGAGGATCTTACATACTAATAGGTTTCCCACCAGTGTTTGAAGGATGCTTAAATAGTAATAGTTGAAAAATTAAAAGAAAAGAGAAAATTTAATGCCTTGTACACTGAAGTGTGTGAACTGAGATTGGTCCCACCCCCATATAGGAACCTTCTCTTGGATTGCTAAGAATATTTTATGGAAAAGAAAAAAACCTTGGACTTAATCAATATCATACTCAAATGTGCAGAGTAAACTTCTTTCCTTCTCTCATACTTCAAGCAGATTCCTTTCCCTTAGAGCTCCCTTCCCAGTGGGAAGTAGGAAAATATAATTTAACCCCAATGTATTAAATTCAGTTCTGCGGGATAATTCAAACGATCCTTTGAGAAATTGTTCAGTGCTATCAGGGAAACATGTTCAGTCTCTATTGTTACCCCATCCTTATTCCTCTGCCCAAGAGGACAGCCAGGTACCTGAGGGGCTTGTTGTTATCACATGGCAGCTGAAGAGTAGGGCTCTTCTATTCAGGGTTGTGTTCTATGGTTTTTCACTAACCTTCTCTGGCGAGTAGTTGGTTAAAGTCACTCCCTGGACATTCTGCTGTCATTTTTGCTAAAGATGGTCCCTGGTTAAATGTGTAGCCCATTTCCTTTTAGCTTGATAAAAGCCTGGTCACCTTCCAAAGTTGACATTACACACACTTGGGTGCTTCTGGTCCCGCATTCCCTCTCTCAGTTATTCTACTTCCACTTTCCATCCTCTGGCCAGGCTGTTGGTGGCACAGAATTGACTGTGAATTCCCTTCAACAGTTCAGACCCTAGAAGCAGACCTTAACTCTACTACCTACCTCATGTGGAGATTTGAGAGTTTCTGGGATTTGTCCACACCATTCAGGAAAATTGGATGACTTGGAGAAGCTAAAATCTAGCCTGAGAGAAGAAATAATTACATTGTATAGCCAAGTTTACTTTATTTTGGGGAATTTTGTAAGTTAGTATGGGGTAGAGAAAAGGACATCCAAAATGCTCTGAAACTCATCGCCTCCTTCTTTTCAGGAGTTCGCCAGACTCTGACTCAGGATATATAGGTTGATTCAGTGGAAGAACAGCTCCAGAAGCTCTTATTTTCAAACAAGTTTATTTCCTTAGCAGGAGGCTGGATTCTTATATAAGAGTCTGCATGTGCTTTGACCATTTTGTTGATGTGCTTCCTTGGTGTGATCAGCCCTGCCCAACACAAGCTGCCTCTGCACCTTGTGAATAACAAGATAATCTGGGAACATTGCATCATACTATTTCTCTGCCTCTACTTTTTCTCGGTAATCCCAATTTTACAGATAAAGTATACAGCACATCCATTGCTGTGTGTCTGCCACACAGTGAGGGGAAGATTGCATACCTCCTTATTCAGACCAAGAGCTTCCATTTTAGGGAATCAGGCAATGTACCCTGGCCCATTGTAATCTAAGGCAAAACTTCAGAGCCAATATCCAGTGATGTGCTGGGGCAGACTCCTGCCCACGCATGACAGAGGATTGTGAAAGTTTTAACATAGCCTTTATTACATTTCACCATGTACCACTACTGCACATTTCTTCCCAGCACTGCCATTCAGTGACACTGTGTTGTCAGTTCCAAATTGGTCATGGTAAGGGTATTTACATGATAGAAATTGGTAAACAGTAAAAATATGGGCATTATTTTTTCTCCTGGATCGCTATTGTTAAGCATTTGACAGCATACCACTGGTAAAACTCTCCTCAGATGAAGACTGGAGATCATTTTTTGTTGATTACCTGGAGGCAAGAACAGAGAGCTATCAAAATGGTCATCAGATTCTGAAAACTAAGCTCGTAGGAAACTCTTTCTCCTGCACAGGAAGCAAAGCAAACCTTTTCAGTACAGAACTACAACTTAACCATTCTTCAAAATATGTAATCAAATCTGTTATATACATAAATAAGAACTAACTAGGAGGAAAAATATAATCATTTCAGTGTAGCTTTGTAATCTATGATTTGACTTATTTGGCAAGACATTTACCTTTCCAAATGTGTTTAGTTTAACTCGATTAGGTATTAGCTGTCTGAGCAAATATCCTTTGACAGAAGGGCTCTGCAACTTTGGGAGAAAGAGGGGAATAGCCTGATTAGCATGTTTTGGCATAAATAATACATTCAAGAAAAATAATATTCTTGCAGTTTCTTTCATGCCCAGATTTTAAAGTTGTTTGAAGTTAAATATTCTTTAGTTTCTAAGTTTTTGTTTCTTTTATAAAGATCTTAATTTATTCTTTTATCTAACACATACTTTAAAAGAATGATGGAGGTTCAAGGAAGAATGAGTGGTCTCTGCCCTCAAGAAAATATCCTTTAGTTAGAGGAGGCAGCCAGATAAACAGGAAATATCCAACAACAAAGTGAGTTCAGTAATATAAATGAAGAATGGTTTGTGGGAGCATTTGTGTGTATAAATATGTCTTCGCAAGTGTGTAAACGTGGGATTACCTTTCTTTCCTTCCTCCTTCCCTCCCTCTCCCTCCTTCCCTTCTTTCTTTCCTTTCCTTTCTCCCTTTCTGGCATACCCTGATTGCTCCTGCTGGGTGAATCCATGTGAAATATATGGTGATATCCCTCATCCTCAGTTGCTTCATGTGGTACTGTGAAAACAAAACCAATTTTAGCATCAAAGGATATTTTCAAGTATTTTTCTTCACTAGGCAAGCTGTAAGAATCTTCAGCTGTTTTGTTGCCATGGTGAGTAGAGTTAAAGCGATATTTCTAGTCAGAGAGGAAAATCTAGAAAACGAATGCTAATATGAAATAAACTAACAGCCATTATCCTTTAATACAGGAAAGTTTAAAAGTGAGAATTATCACCTGTTCTCAGACATGCAAAGAAGCATGTATTTGTTACTGAAGACTGGCCTGGATAAGGGTTGACCGTTTTCTCCTCTTTGCAAATTCAGTATTAAATATATCTAAAGTTTAAAATTCTACTTTATTTCAAGAATGGGTTTAAAATTTGCTTGTAGGGAGAAGATAATTTTTTATGGGGACAGGGGAACTAGGTTTCAGTCAGTCCTCCAGAAATTACTACCTCCTGTTTGGGAAAAAGAAAAAAGAAGAAAATAATTTTTGTCCTTTCAGAATTATTTTAGTGATAAATACTGTAATGTGTCCTAAAAACCTTGTAAACTATTAGGCCCCAGACAAACATTTAATTTTATCATTGTCACTTGATAATAAAGCACACAAAAAGGTGTATTACTGATCATAATACAGAGCACTGCAAATGGTCAGTGAAATTCCCTCACCATTTCAGGTAACCCATTGTGCCTTTCTTTACACAGTTTGTGAGACAGTATACTTCTTTTTTGGACTTACATGGCAACATTCAGGAGACTGAACAGGTCTTTTGTCCATTATTTTTGTGGAGGTTTTATCTTATTGAGTTGTAGGAATTGGTTGTCTATTCTGAATATGTAAGTCCTTTCCTGTTTACAAAAAAGACATAGGAATGGCCAATAAGCACATGAGCAGGTGCTCTAATGCATTAGTGATTCAGGAAGTGCAAATTAAAAGAAAGATTGACATACTGTTTCACAACCACCAAAGTGAATATAATTAAATATTGGCTAGAATACGAAACAACTAGAATCTTATATTGTGCTAATAGGAGAGATAAATGGTACTTTAGCAAATTTTATTGCATTTTCTTTAAAGTTAACCATATACTTGTAGAACCCTGAAATTCCATTCCTAGGTATTTTTCCAAAGGAATTTCTTCTGTAAATCCAGTTTTATGTATGGTGGGTTTATTTGATTTCCTACAGGTCTCTGGTACTATATTTGATTTCTTTTTATTTTAATATTTCATGATTTTAATATTTCTTATTTACCTTTAAGTTCACTGATCATTTCTTCTGCTATGTCAAAGTGTATTGTTAATGTCATCCAATAAATGTGGTATTTGATTTTTTTCACAGATAGAAAAAACAAACTTATGGTTACCAAAGGGGAAAGGAGGGGAGGGATAAATTAGGAGTTTGGGATTAACAGGTACACACTACTATACATAAAATAGATAAACAAGGACCTACTGAATGGCACAGGGAACTATATTCAGTATTTTGTGATAATCTATAATAGAATCAAATCTAAAACTAACAGAACATTGTAAATCAACTATAAGTCAATAAAAATTTTTTAAATTAAAAAACAAACAAAAATGTTATTTTTTATTTTTTACAGTCACTGTTTAGTTTTAGTTTAGAGCTTTTGTTTCTCTGTTGAAATCCCCATCTATTCACACAATCTAATGATCTTGTCCTATAAATTAATAATCCTTTTCTCCATTAGTCCTTTTATTTAGTTATTTAATTGTTAATGATTTTATCTTAGCTTTTAATTCTTGCTTCTTAACTCCAGCATCTCGGACATCCTTTGTTCTGACCCTATTGACTGATGATTTTTCTTGCTTATGGGTGACATTTTCCTGTGTATTTATATGTCTCTAATCATTACAGTGTGCTGGACATTTTACATAAAGTTCAGCAGAGGCTAAAATAGATCATTTTGTTTTGTTTTCTCCACTGGAAACACATACTTTACTTTGTCAGAAACCTAAGTGAAGCGGCTAACACCATGAGTGGAACTAAACTGAGGTAGGACAATTGCAAATTTAATTGGTTTCACTTTATCTTTAGTTTCAAATGAGATAACAGAAATTGTCTTTGCCTTTTTTCCCTAACACTCAACTTATTTAATTGACAGAGGGACTGTACTCTTTGATCTTTCATGTTTTACCTGCGACTGAGTTTGTAGCTTTAGTTACATTCTGCTTAACTGAATTTAACTCCCGTTGTGCTCTTTTTTTCCAGCTGTGCTGTGTCTCAGTTAACCTAGCAACAGTTCCGTGAAAGATAACTGTCAAGATACTGATTTTTTTATGTTGTTGTTGGAGGCTCTTCTATTTCCCAGCCAGATTTTTGCTTGCAGCAGTGTTAATAAAAATTAGGCTGCTTTCTCCCTTTTCCTAGAACAGTCTCTGCGGTTTCAGTGGTCTTAGCCTTCTCCTTACTCTTACCCAGGTTAGGCTGCTGGCACATGTACAACTGTCTCTCTTTGCTCACTGATGAAGTGCTTATCCTTTGCAGAATTTAGTTTAGATTTGCTTGCATACATTGTTTGATGGCATTACAGGGGAGCATGCTTATATTTATCCTGTGTTGTTTCAATGGGAACAAAGGACTTTCACATGAACTCAGTTACTATTTTTATTTTGCAGTTTGCTTTTTTCTTAATCTTTAACAGATTACATTTCCTCCCTTATCTTCCTAAAGTGGGCCGCTCTCTAGATTAGTTCATGTAACTCTGCTTCATTATTTCCCATGGCTGAATGATATATCATATTATTATAGTACCAGAACATATCTAAATTATCTGCTTTGATTGCAATTACTACTTCAAATAATCATGGGATGAATAACGTTACCTATATGAAACATATATTTATCTCATACCGTTGTGTGATTGTTTCACTTTGGTACATTCCTAGGGTTGAAATTGTTGACTCAAAATAACTATTAATTTTAACTGGTCAAAATTTCACCAGATTTTATTTACAAATAAGTATTAGCAATAAATGCTTCAAAATTTTATGAATGCTCAAACCCCTCTCCTTGTCACTACTGTGTATCTTATTCTTTTAAATTTATGCCAATTTGGTGGGGGCAAAATTCTTCCCCCACTCCTTTCTTTTAGTATTTACTTTTCTTGTTTACTAGTGAATTTCATCTTTACGAGTAATAGTCAGACTTCATCTTTGAAGGCCATTTATCTTTGCCTGTATACTTTGCTATTGCATCCTTTTTCTATTCCCTCTTGATTTTGGTGTATTTGTGGGAGAGGGTGAGCTACCAGCTTCCTTTTGCTCCGCCATCTTGGCCCTTCCACTATTCCCTATTGATTTTGAAGAACTTGAATATTATAGATATATGAACATATTTTTATTAGTTATTTCTGTGTCTGTATTCCTTACCACGGTGGGAGCTTCTTGATATTAAGTGCAAAATCATATTAACCTTTTCATATCCAGGAAAATTACAGTTGCTTGCCTGAAGTAGACATTCAAATATTGACCAACTGAATAGAATTGACATAGAATGATACATTCCATAATTATTCCTCTAATAAATAAAGATACTCCACATGTCCTATCATATAAATAATCAGCTTGTTAAAATAGATTCCAATCTATTCTGCCTTCTATTTCAGTAGTTGTGATCATTACTGGACTTTTTAGTGAACTTCATCATTGCAACTCTGCTTTAAGTCTCACCTACCCAGTCTTCTGGACTACCCTCAATGTCTGTGAAAGCATTACTTATCATTTTTTAATGATTCACCTCTGTCCAGTGCATCACTTGTTCTTTCTGACTCAGTAATTGGTCTTACTCATAATATAGATATGACCTAAGAGCCAGTCAAAACTGAGTTTGATCAAGGCACCTATCTAGAGTCCTGATGATAAAATAAGTTTCAATCATTGAATCTAATTAGAAAAGAAAACCCTCTTAAACCAGTGTGTATGAGTGTAGACATGACTCTATTCATTTATATTTTTGCCCTTGAAAGCTGACTGTGAGACATTTTGATCGGAAAACTCCACTAAGAATGGCAAAACAGCGGGTGAAGCAGATATGTTACTAAAAGAGCGTCAGGTGTTGACTGCTGTCATTTCCTACTAGAACAGCTTGTCCTTAGCAGTGAGTCAGGACACACCTGTGTCCTGATCAGTTATTGAATGTATAGGGAAGATAGCAATTTCAGTATATAGTTTCAGGTGTGCCAAAGACAACTTTTTTCTATTATTCAACTTAACATTTAATTCAAAGCCGTATCCTACTCAGACACAGTGCCCTTAAAAATATCCCCTTTCACATAGGGACATAGCCATATAGTTATAACCATTGCAAAGAACTGGGGTCAGGGGAGTGTACAGATCAGGTCGAGTATATTTCTTGTGTGTCTTATTAATTGGTCTTCACATGTTGCTGCAAATTCCTGCCCAACAGGCTTATTATGCCTGTATCTTGTCCTGCCATACCCTTGTCCTTAGTTAATGAATAAGGGATTGTTCATAAGAACGGATACAAAGTAACAGGTTAAAATAGAGGGGGAGAGAAAATATAATCAAAACATTCTATCACAGATGTGATAAGAAAATCACTACTGAATACTGTGAATTATAAGCTTTTCAATAAATACGTACATTAAAACCGATGCAGGTTTTCCATCAAATAACAGCATTCTCACTAACTTGCATTTGGAGTTGTATTTTTGAATTAGAGAGAAAGAAATGGTTTATACAACTTACAGAAATATGTACAAAACAAAAATAATTGAAACATGCAGTCAGTTACTTTGGGTGAGTATTGCTGTTCCTTCAGAATTTGTGGCAAAAAATATGTAGATTTATTTCCCAACAAAATTAGCAAGGTTGGATATAGAAAATCTGGGTATATCATGGAAATGTGTCATGCATCATAATATCTTCATTTATGTCTGCAGCAGGAAAAAATGTGTGGAAACTGCTATTTTATAAAGCAAAATGTAATGGGGCATGGCAGCTGACAGCAGTTTGAAATAAAGCAAAAGTGTTAGGAAACATACATTTAACTAGACTCATTCAGAAAGAGTTTTCAGGAAATAAATGGACAGATATGTTGATTGTCTTTCAATTAAATTCATACATTTGATCATCTACTCTGTGCATTCATGAAAAATATGCATTTAATGGGAGCTAGATGTCCAGGCATGGGAAACAAGGACTCTGAACATCAGGCAGCAGTAACTACCGGGAAGTGCAGGACAGTGTCATGTTCTACACTAAACCTTAGTGAATGTGCTCACCAACCAGCCATTATTAGCTCAAATTCCAAGATCCTATGAGAGGTCACTCAGCTTGTTAAGATTTTTTAATGTGTGCCTCTTGAAAATGAGGATCAAGCCTCTTTGATTTCTAAAGAGGAAGGCAGCCACTATCTCCTAAAAGTATCCCAGGAGACTGGATACTGGTTATCCAAAATGGAAAATATCTATTACACAGGATCAAAAGAACTGTAAGACTTAAAATCACATCAGTAAGTTGATCAAAATTGATTCTGCTGCATGTGTACACACCATAATTTATGACTACTTCAATAAAAAAATTAAAATAAAAAATATAGTTAGTCTCTTTTTTGATAGATGATCAGATCATGCTTTATCTTTAATATTTTCTTTACTATTATTATAAAAATTCCAAGGAACATCCTTATGCATAATTTTTTTTCTTCTAGGAATACTTCCTTCAGACTGTGTCATGGAAAAGACCACATTTGAATAACATATATTCATTTTACATTGTGACATGTATTGCCAAACTGGTCTTTATAAAGATTCTTTAAATCTATACAACCACGCATAAAATTGAGAGAAACCATTTGTACTCACTGTTAAGAACACTGGCAAGAGAGGGTGATATCCAAAGATGCTATGAGAGAAGTGAAAATTCAAGAAGAGAGATTGGTACGTGGCTGGGATTGTTGCTGTTTATTTTGGGGTTCTTTATGTAGTGTGGTCTCTCTACTAAAAATTGGAGTTAGAAGAATTAGAAGATTAAATAGAAAAATTAAAATACAGAATAACTGCTTTGAGAACTGTGATTGGAAGTGAGTCAGGAAGAATAAAATGATTAAAAAATGGTAGAAAAGGCAAATTTAAATTTAGGAAGCATAAATCTGTGACAGAACAAGCTGACATGATTTTGCTTCTTCCTTTATGAACTGCAAACACTCAAGGAAAAAATGAATTGCACGTGAGGGAAGAGTGTAGGCGCTTGAGTTGGTCACTGTTCTGAGCTCGTTGAGAGGGCTGTGTAGAGGACTTTAGGGATCTAGGGTAGTGGAAAATGTACCATTGAAATAAGATACACGCATCTAAGTTCACCAGTGCTGCAGTCAGTAACATAACAACTAGACTGGATAATCAGGGGAAGATGAGGAAGTAAGTGGATTTTTCTTACTAGAATGAATGGTTCCTAAGTGAATCCTACATAATGTTCACCAAGCAAAACATCTTGCATATTTGGTGCTCAACAAGTGTCAGTAAACTGTATCTTCAAGAAAATTCTGGAAGGATGACCAACAGGGTGAGGCAAGCACCTGACAGAGAGCAAGGCAAACAACCCAGTCACTTTTAAGGGTTTTTAACCCAGAGCAGAGGGTGGTGAAAACCTTAGGCATGGAGGTGCAGCAGAAGGAAAGAGCCAGGGAGGTGGTGGAAGGCTGTGCATGACTTCACCTCCCTATGAACTTTTTCTTCTTCAGGAATGTACACTATCAAAAGCATGGTTGTGAAGGGGACCGTTGATTGAGACCTGTGTAGGATGAGCAGAAATGCAACCAGGGCACATGCATATGAGCAGACCAGATACATCAATAAGATGATGTTTTCTTACCATCATAAAATAAAATAAAAGATTAAGGGGTTCAGAGAAACTAGAGAAAGCCTGGATTTTTCAAAGCTATTGAAGAGGTGCTTAGAGCTAAATTTGTCCAATCCTGAAGTATCTAGGAGTCTTCAGTGACATGTACTTTTCCCACATAGGGTTTTTGTACTAAGGTGAAATAACCTAGGCAGGTTTTAGATTAAACCATCCCTTAGAATTGAATCAAGAATGGACTCTAACTGTGCCTGTTTTTAAATTCTTGTATATGAGGCGATCAGAAGTTGAGACAAATCAGGCAGGACTTTTGATGATCCGTAATTAATACACCACCTCAGAGTCAGTGATGTTATGAAAACTTCTCTAAGATCCTAATTGGAACTTTATGAGTTGTACATTTTAAGACTTGATGTTCCAGGTGGAGAGCCAGGCCCTGGAGCCCTGTGTGAGTTTATTAGATAGAGAAAGGCTAAGATACCATGTGGTTAGGAAAAATGTGAAAATTGGAGTGTAACCAAGCTTTGAGAAATAAGAATTTTTATCAAGAAATTCGAGTTGTCTAGCCATGTAGAAGGATGTCTGTGAAAGATGCAGGTAGTGATGAAAGCCCTCTTCCCTGATTCAGGAGGCCCTCAAAACTGGTTAGCTGCTGTGGGATTGGCTCTCAAGCAGAGTCCTGAGCTCCTGATGTTACCAGAATCTAGAGACATTTGTGGGATATACAGTGCCAGAAACAGGAGTGGAGAATTTTGAGTTGGCGTTACAATATGTCACTGAAATTTTAGAGAAATGACAGGCCTCAGACAGGAGAAGTGACAGATATAAATGGAAAGTTTCAGGGCCTGGCATTAAGAATTATATCTGGTTGACACTCTCAAACTCCTCCATTTCTAAATTGATGCAGAGTGCACTTGAACTAGTATGAAGTGATGTATTGGTTCCCAGAATTTTGGTGTCAATTTTCTTCCATTGCAAAAACTAGGGAAAATACAGCTGTTATAATGCATTGTCTAGAAAATCGGCCCTGGTTAAGTAAAACTCTTGTGAAAGGAAACTCTATATATTGAATAAAGTGTTTAAAAAACCTGAAGAACTAAAGAGACTTAATGAAACATTGAAGAATACCCCTACATTCTTGTGATTATTGAAACTAAGGCAAGAGAAACAAGGGTGGGAAGCAGCACTGAATGGTAGAAAATAAGATTCGACAGTGACTTTGGCATCAGCAGCACCAGGATCCAGAAGCTGGGGTTAATACAGGTGACTCAGACGCAGTGGAAATCCTGGAGGTAATGGAAGGCCCTCCTCTGTTGCTTGCCCTTCTCCGACTCTGGTTGGAGACCAGTGATTTGTCTCTGATGTAGGAGCTAGTCACAGAAAGGCAGGCTTAAACCCATTTGAAATTACTGTCTTACTCCTAAAAGACTTTTAGTAACAGTGGGATAAATCCTAGAAAGAAAAAAGAACTCGTGTAGCACTGTAGTATTTACTATTGAAAAAGATCCATGTATAAATGGATCTACACAATTCAAATCTGTGTTGTATAAGGGTCAGAGGTATTTGGTTTTTATTTAGTTAACTGTGTAACACATACTGATGTGAGAGGCAGTCAGATGCATATACTGGAAGATGAAATTGTGGAGAGTGACATTTTCATGACTTAGAGAATGTCAGATCTCTTAGCTGCAAGGGATAGGAAGGTCAATCCAAACTGTTCTAAGTGAAGAGTCAGCTTACTGGCTCAAATTACAGTCAGTTCCAAGGAGAAGTTTTACTTTGTCCAATACAGATTGAAAAATTGCTGTAATCTCCTGAACACACACATACCCACATCTTCCACTGCTTAGCTCTGCTTTACTCTCCTTGGGCTTCCCATGATGCACTCTTTTCTTTTGTCTGTGGCAGTATGGCCACCAGCATGTCCATGCATAAGTACTGTTCTCCCTTCCCAGAAGTTCTAAAAATTCCAAGATTGAACCTCAGTGGCTCTTTTGGCTCAGGCCTGTCTATTAAACAGTCAGTCCCTATAATCAGACGTGACACCGATTGAAGAGGCCTGGCTCCAGGCTCACCTCTGGAGGATATGAGAGTTTGTGTTGAACTGAGAGTGAGGGGTGAGTGGCCCCTTTCCTGCTTTTCCCACTGGAGATAACCAGTCTCTAACTGTTACATTTCTTTATAGTTTTACCACCTACATCCATCCTTGAGTTTGAGTTTTGCATAAATGTAATCAAACAGCAGACAATGTTCTAACTCAGTATTATGTTTGTGAGATTCATGCAAAGTATTGATCGCAGTTGTAGTTTATTCATTGAATAGACCAAACTTAATTTATCCATTATGATGTGGGTGGAACATTTTTTTGTGTTTTTCAGTCTGAGGCAACTACCAAAAAAATGTGGCAGTCACATACCTATATCCATATGAAGAACATACATTTCTCTCAGACATATACCTGGAACTGAGTGTCTGGGTCATATGATACACGTGTTTTTACATTTAGAAGATGAGGCCAGACGATTACCTGAAGTATTTGTATTTGTATTCCTACCAGAAATGTATGAGAATTCCTGTTTTGTTACATCTTCGTTCCACTCAAAAAGAAGTCAGTCTGTTCACAGATAATTTTATCAAATTGTGGTTGTTCTTGGTATTTCTCTGATTAGTGAAGTTAAACACCTGTCACATGTTTATTAACCACATGAATTTCCTTTTTTCTGAAGTACCTCTTTACTCTTTTGCACATTTTTGTTGGTTTTTGTGTTTTTATCATCTATGTGCTGCCTCTCTCTTTACAGATTTAAGGAGTCTTTATATATTATGATACTGATTCCTTGATACCTAACAATGTAATTACCTAAATAATGTAAGTTATGGGTAGTGTTTCCTGTGTCTTGCTTAAACAATTACTTCCTATCTTTAAGTAAGGAAGTTATTTCCCTATGGTCTTAGTTTTATAATTTTTCCTTTACACTTGATTTTAATCAATTTGGGGTTGATTTTTTGTAAGGTTAGAACTAACCTTCACTCTTACCATATGTTAATACAACTATCTTTTATCTCTGATATCAATGATCAGAATGTTTCTTGAAAACCTTTCCACTGTCTTGCATGTTATGTCTCTCATAAACCAGGCATCCATGAAAGGACCTCTTTCTGCCTCTACATCTTCCATTCTGTCTGTTGGTCTTTATGAATATCTATCATCTAGGACTATACCATGTTACTTACTATAGCTTAAAAATTAAGGTGATCATATAATTTATTTTCCAAACTGGGACAATGTGAAAGTAAAAGAAGGCACCAAAAAAAATAAAATTATGTTAATTTTAGAAATATATATTTATTAATGTGTAGCTCAGTTTTATTATATTGGTGAACCTATGGAAAGTTCTATTCAAAATGATTTTTTAATATTATTTATGAAAAATAAAATAACATTTATTCAGTGTATACATTGTCTTTGTTCTAGCTGCTATTTAAAAATGTCATAAACTGGGCAGTTTATAAACAACAAAAATTTATTTTTCTTGGTTCTGGGGTCTGGAGAATCCAAGCTTGGTTGTGGTTGATTCAGGTGTGGTGAGGGCCAGTTTCCCAGTTCATAGATGATGCTTTTCACTGTCCTCGCATGGTGGAAGATGGGAGAGAGCTCTCTGGGGCCTGTTTTATAAAAACGTTAATCCCATCATGTGGGCTGTCCCCTCACTACTGAATCAATTCCCAAAGGCCCCATCTCCTAATGCCTTTGGATGCAAGCTTTCAATGTAGCAACATTACATGTATTGAAGCAAATCTTTAAAACCTTTTATTGACTCTCAGCATTAAAAGATAACAAAAACAGAATACTTCATTTTGGTAATAGTTACAAAATCATTTCAGCATCTCTTTGCAATAGCCTGCCACTGATATTTTAAAGAGACAGATACAGTTTCTTTTTTTAGTATGATATTATCATTTATCATTGGTTATAAAATTTAGTGAAATCTTCAAATTTTTAATTTATGGTTAAAATTTTATATTTCTTGAAAACGTTTATTGACTTTTCTCAGTATACCCAAGTATTTTTGAGAAAATAATTCCTTTCAGGTATGTGTACACACATGCACATAAAATATTTAAAAATATTAAGTGTGTAATTATTTTACCAAAATATTTTCCAGGTACTGTCTTTTAGTTTTTATTCAGATCATTAATCTTTAAAAAAATTTTATAACAAAAAAATCTCTTTAAATCACTTGATTCTATTTATGATTCTTTGAAAGTTTTACCAAATTTATATGCTGGAAAATCATAGGCCTTCTTGTTTCCTTCTGTCCCAGTCAGAGCATAAATTTATCCAATTAAAATAGGAACTTCATCAAAAATTCTTCTCACAATCCAAGATATTCCAAATCACACATGTAGCAGTTAAAAATTAAATTCTGTACACCATCTGAGCTCTCACTCTTTGATTTGTTCACTACCTCTTTTGCTTTTGTCAGAATAATTTACATCTTCTTGCTTGCAAGGTCTGTTTTCAATAATTGCAGTTCACCCAGTTATTCAAAAGCTGAAGTTTTTTATTCACTGAATACTTGGATTAAAGGTTTCCAACCAATTTTGAACAAATTAGGATCATTTGTTTCTAGAGCTTGTTTACAGAATAATTCAATAATATAGGTTTGATTTAGCTACATCATTTCTGAACTTCTCTGTTTTTGATTGGTTATTTCAAAGCTTTGATCACTTCTTAGTTCTTCTAGATCAATATGGAATGTTAGACTACAGTTCTGTCTGTTTTAAGGCCTCATGTTTCTGGTGATTTCACTATTTGTCAAAATATTAATAGGATTACTTTCATCTTTCTCTTTGTAATTCTTCTAGTAGCCTTTTTATGGATTAGAATGTTTTCCCTCTTTGTCCTCCCATTGAATTAGATGATGGGATGGAGGTGGGCTGGGGAGGCTTTCTCTGTTTCCAGGGTGGCTGTGGGCTCTCCCCTCTGTTGTTTTCCTGAAGATTCAAACTGTGGCCTCAGCTCACTCAGGTAGCCATTCCTCAACCTCTCTAAATGAGGTCTTGTTGGGGTGACTTTTTTTCTTCCTTCCCTATGCCCTGGGCTCTCGCCTTAGGCATTCTCTTGCTTCCTAGTACTTCTTGGACCTACACTGAGGTGTCTCCCCTTCCGGCCACGTGAACCTTCTCTCACTCCCGATGTTCCTTCTGTGCTCCATTTGGAACCCTTAGGAGGAGCCTCCAGTCTTCTGGAGGAGAGTATCTGCAGGTATCCTGAGGCTCTTAGGGGCTTACTCTGCCAGGACAGTGTTGGAAGTCCCCTTATATCCCATTTCTTCTGCTTGCCAGCAACTTGGAGGCTGTGATGCCTTTCAGCTGTACTTGTGGCTTTTAGCCCTCTCAGACTTCTGAACTCAATCCTCTTTTTGGGGAGGAGGGGAGATGGATATTACATTGGTTTCTGCAAGGTTCTTCACGCAGACATTTCCTAGGGTCTTTGGAGATTCATTGTTACCTACTTTTGTGAAATATGCCATCATCATTTTTCCTTTCACTACCATAATTTATTTCTTTGTTTCAAAATGAATATTTTGGATATTCAAAAATGCTCCCAAAATGATCATATCACTTTAATTATTCATCAGTTTTAACTTAGTGATATGAAATAGTTCTCATTCTACCTTTCAGTCCCACTCCCTCAGAGATAACCAGTATTAAACTTTTATTGGATTTTTTTCATATGTTTTATAAATTTAAACAGATACATACTTGTTTCTGTGGACTTATTGTGTCACCTCAAAACTCACATATCGAAGCCCTGACCACTAGTGTGATAGTAGTAGGAGGTGGGGCTTTGGGGAAGTAATTAGGGTTAGATGAGGTCATGATGGAGGGGGTACTCATGAAGAGATTAATGTCCTTATAACAAGAGACACCAGAGAGTTTGCTTCTTCTCTCTCTCTACCACTTGAGGATGGAATGAGGAGGCCACTTTCCACAAGCCAAGTCGAACATAACCCTCACCGGAGAACTGAATATACACCTTGATCTTGGACTTCCCAGCCTCTGGACCTGTGAGAAATAAATTCTTGTTCTTTAAGCCACCCAGTCTCTGGTGTTTTATTATGACAGCCCAGTCTGACTAATACATTAGCATATTCATGTCCTTACTGTATTCAATCACATACATATGCCTTTTTAAACAAAAAAAGTCTATTAATACAGATGTTTAGAGATTATTAAAGAATATGAGAATTTTTAATTTTAATCAGTACTGTTTAAATTGCTTTTGAAATCAATTGTATTGATATTCTAACAATGAATTTGCTAAGAAGACTTCACTTCATGTATTACCTCTAGTATTTAATTCAATTAATCAGAAATAAACGGTGCCAAAATAACTTTGTATTTAGATGCAGCCTGAAGGTATTATTTGAACTGGAATAGTATTGTATCAAATATACAGTGTCATTTGTTCTAAACTTTCCTTCAACTTGTATCTTGATCAGCTGTTGTGTTTCTGACTGCTAGAAACTAATTCTGGTTCATGGTAAAGCATGGACAGAGGGGAAAAAAAAACCCTCAGAATTCCAGTGGACTAGAAACATAAATAAAATAGGTAAAATAGATAGTTAAGCACACCTTGTGAATATTATAACTTATGACATACCCTGAGAAGGTAAGCATTGAAATTTTAGTGGGAAAAATTCAGGATGTTACAGTCTATGGAAGCAGGGAGTGCCAGGATGAGGTTGGTACTGGCCTGTCTGACAACAGTTACATCTCCTTTCAGGCTGTGATCCAAAAGACTTAGATTTCTAACAGTTGGGAACTTGTATGATTAGAAAAACCTAATACCCATTCCTGAGCTAATTAATTAGCCTAAGCTAGACACAGGCACAGAAGGTAGACATTTAGACATATCCTGCAACCTGAGAGAATCCTGATTCCCGAGGCCCATCCTCAGCACTTCCTGTTACTCATTTCTGCTGGACAAGGAGACATACCGTCATTGTCAGGATGGGCCAAAATGCGGCTCAGTAGCCAGAGGAAGATCTCACCCTCCAAGCCATTGACTCTCAAACTGCCTAGAGGTGTAAGTTAAACTAGAGATCTGTAATTCAAAGGCCTTAATATAGATGCTTATGAGTAAAGACATTCACAGGCAAGATTCTAAATTCAGAGATTATAATTGAGCAAGAATTCTGGTTTGATCAATATCACATGGTCAGTATCCCATCATTTCTATAGTGACCAGAAAAACACCAGCTTGTTTTTAATATATTCATACATTTACTAATATTTAGTAGTTACTGTAGGTATTACAACATGCATACATCACTTCTACTTTTGTAATTTTAGTTACAGACTTTGTTTTATTCAGTTTTAGAATTTCCAGTTCTCTGACAAAATTCTTCATTGTGTTGTCTAATCTCTTTATCAGTTAAAATACTTTAAATTATACACCTAATATTCCAACTTCTGATTCTCCAGTAGATCTATTCTAGTGATTTGATTTTTTTTCTCCTGAAATGACATTTTATGATATGCTTGATCATTTTTTATTACATCTTGAATATTGATATGCACTCTTGCAGACAAAATTTGAAACTCTGGCTGATGTTAGTTTTCCCAGGATAGGTTTGCATTTGTACCGGGTAGCCAGTTAGGGTAGACACAGAGCCCCTCAATCTAAACAGGGCTTGAGCTGCTTCAAACTTGGGCATTAGACTCTATTTAGGACTTGCTTTTTTTCTGGGTCTCTCTCTTATTTATAGTGTGTAAATGTTTGGGGCTCCCAGTTTAAAGCTAGAGATGTCTACCAGTGTCTGGCCTCTGTAGTAGACACTGAATGATCTGTCCTACCCTGACCCCTGGCCATAAGAGTAGCCTACTCAGTTGCTTCTTCAGTTTAGTTTTAAAGCCTCTTCATTGTTGCTTTTGAACTGCCAAATTCCTGAAGAACAACATAGAATGTTGGAATTGCTGTAGTTCAGCATCAACCTTCACACAGGTGTATTTTATATTTTATTCAGCTTTCCTAGCTGAAACAAGCTTGTCTTAAAAAATGGAAGTGGAACTCTCTCCTCATTTGAATTAAAAGAAATAGTAGTTCACTTCCCATGATACTGTTCTGGGGAGAGGTCAGGCATGTTGTTTATGTATGAGTGGTCTGGTATATTCATTTATATATCCACAATTGCCCAGCCTTGAAAAGCCACATCAGTTCCTGAGATTATGGCACATCAGCCAGAGATCCTGGACTTGGAGTCAGATGTTGGAACTCGATGGAAAACTAAGTTACAGTATTTGAATAATTACTGTTTTTTTTTTCTGTTTGGTATTCCCTTTTTTTCTTGTGATCACAGCACCCTGAATTTACTTGGTGGGTACCTCCTTAGTCCATGTGGTTTCTGCAAAACAGACTTCACCCCTGGATCCCTGAATGTGACACATGCTCCAGACTAAGACCTTCAGCACATTCTCTCCTCTTGGCCATGGTGACTGATTCAAGGATGGACTCCAGGACAAAGATGGGCCCACCAGGAGCAAGAAATTTCAAAACTGAGATGTAAAGTGATGTTTGTTTAACCTCAGAGCTCCCAGAGACCACACTGTGCATCCTAAGGATGAAGCCTGCACAGTGGAAGGAAGAGCCCAGAAAACAGAGGCTAAGTCTTACTGACATCAGTTGATAGAATATAGATACATGTGAAGCTCTGTTCCTAGACATTTTGGTAATAAAAACCAATATATTTTTCTTTCCTCAGATTAGTTTTAAGCAGATTTTCTATAACTTGCAAATAGAACAGACCTCTGTGATGAAGGCTGTCTCTATTTCGAGAGGATAGAGACCAGCTTATGTAGTCTATGTATTTTGAAGGGGTATAGGTGGGAAGGAGGACACATGGGTATTTGGTACAACAGTCCAGACCCCTTGCCATTCCTGGAGTGTATCCTAGACCACATAACAGCCTCGGATTTTCATTTGCAGATTAACCCCTTTTAGTTTCAGTGCACGTGTCTGGGGTAGGGATCAACCCCAGTTCCAGGTGTGGATCAGGATGCAGCCTGAAGCCATAGTGATTGGGTCAGGAGTGAGCACATGACTTAATTATCTCCAATCGCAGTGAATCTCAGGACTTTTTTTTGGAGCTACTGAAACAGGAGCAGTCATTTCTGATAGTCTTGAACTTTGAAGCATGTGAGATGGTGGCTGCTGACACAGTCCTTCCGTGTAAGTGAAGCACCTGCATGTAAGCATAGCCAGCAAATCAGAAGTCAGAGCAGAAAGTTTGACAGTAAAATTGGCCAAGAAGGCAATGTTTAACTCCAGTTACCCAGCTATGCCTGAATGAAAGCTTATCCTTGAACTCTTCCGTTTCATGAGCCAATAAATTGATGTTCATTTAAACCTGTTTAGGACTTTTTTTTCCCTGTCACTTTCAACAGGAAGAATCCTAACTGATGCTGCATGTGGCCAGTTGTCTCTGCTTTAGCTGCACTGTATGAGCAGAGCATCTTGCATGGAGCATGTATTTGAGGGAAAGTTACATGAGATTCTATTGAATTGTTTCTTCACACATACTCACTTTCACACAGTAGCTATTGATATATGCTGTTACTCTGTTAGCTGCAGTAAATGCAAAAAGACATTCTGCCTTAGAGGAGCTTATAACAAGATGTTTTGTTTGTTGTCGTTGCTTTTTAAGGGCAGATGTATAAGCAAACACAGGCACTTACGCTGTTCACTTATGGGCATGTGCCAGGATGGAAAGATTTACAACAGGTGTTTTATTTTTTATTATTAAAGTATAGTCAGTTTACAATGTTGTGTCAGTTTCTGGTGTCCATCATGTTTCAGTTGTACATACATACATATATTCCTTTTCATATTCTTTTTCATTATAGGTTACTACAAGATATTGAATATAGTTCCCTGTGCTATACAGTAGAAACTTTACAACAGATATTTTGATGTGATGTGGATGACCTGTGAGGGGGTTTTAGGAAGCCTCTGAACCCTGCAAAACTATAGGCAAAATCTTGAGTGTATGAGTGATAAACTTCTTTTGGGGAGAGTGTGCAGAGCTTTCATCAGAGTATCAAATAAATACTTCACTTCAGAAATGGTTAAGAGTCACTGCTGTATAGAATATTGTGGAAAAGCTAAAAAGAAATAGTCAGCAGTAAAATTGTAACTGCATTCAGAACACGTTGAGGACATGTTTGTTCGTTTCTATTCCTAGAATGACAAATAGTAGGTGTACAGTATATATCAGTTAAATAGGTTAATGAACGAATTTAGCTCCGTCATGGAAGGTGGCAGGGAAAAAGTCACGTCTGAGTGGAGTCTTAATAGTAGTAGGAATTCACCAAGCAGACTGGATTGGTGACACACTTGCTCTTTTGGAATGATTGGTTTACATAGGTTTAATTTTCTTTAAAGGTCTTGAAAGTAAAGTATAAAAATACCTACCTATGTTTTCAGACTGTAAGCACCAAGAAACTTGTCTACATGTTGACCTTTTTAATTGAGGAGACTGAGAAACTTACCTAACATTTAGTGATTGTGCAAATAGAGTGCTTTATAACTGAATGGATGAATGAATACACATAGCAAAGCATTTCAAAAATGCTGACCCTGTATGTTTATAAGCTTGTGGAGGAAATGTGTTTCAACATCAGGGAATATATAAGCTGTTAAAGAATATAATACCCCTGAATTGGTAAGAATTTATTTCCCTTTCACTCATAGCTGTACTTATTTACAAAACAAAAAAGATTAACAATTTCATGAGGTTAAATCTTGTAATTTATCATGTGATTTTTTTCCCATTGGTTTAAGCTTTCCTGCATATTTTACCACTTTCTGAGTTTTCATATTTAATTATTTAACATGTCTGGAGACCATGCCAAAGAAATAAACACATAAGTGAACTCATATTCTAATATCTAATCCATTGTCCCAGAACCATTTATTGTGTAATAATTTCCCTAATCCTTTGTCATATGCTACATTCTTTATAGGTCTTGTTTCTATGGTTTCTATTTTTTCCCCATTTTTGGCCTACTTTTAGGCCACTTACACATTGAATTATTAGATAATTAAAATATGTTTTAGCACATGGTAGGGTTGTCATTGTCTTTACTTTTTATTTATTTATTCTCTTTAAAATTCACCTGAATTGGAAATCTTCCAAGCTGGGTGGGTGTTCCCTTTGGATGTAGCTCTCTTAGATGCATTCTCCCTCCTGTTTACAGTTGATTTTCTGCTGACCTCTGTCACTACCATCCCTGTTGATTTTGATGTCTGAGAACCAGTGAGAGATTTATATCACCATCTACTCTTTGGTGGATGTATCTGATCTCAATTTATGATTAAATATGTAACTAGTGTCACAAATCTACTCTACGGTATGGGAACAGCACTGTAATATCCGGGAATAACCACCCGAGCATAGCACTCTGAGAGGTTTATCCAAGTAGCCTCACGCAAGCTCTGACTAGAGATTCTCTGAACACTGGAGAGAGATGGAGGGGCAGAGGCTGGATCCTGCCCGAGTTGTTCACGGAATGACTAAGTCACCATTTATAGCCCCTGCTGGGTATGCTTGGGCCTTGTGATGGATAGGCTAATCAGAAAGGGAGATCCATGGAGAGGTCCTGTCACGAGGGCAGCTGAAGGTGGAGGCAGACATTCCAGTGTAGGGGCACATTCAGGGAGGATCCATTCTATTATCTATTTATGATTCCAGGCAACCTTTATAACTTGTTGCCAGTCTGTACAGAAAAATTACTGCTTTAATTAAAATTGTATTACACGAACCACATTTGTGCCCAATATAAGGCATACCCAAATAGAGTATGTCTAAAGCCCATCCCTTGTGATGAATCAGAAGCTTACTTCCAAAAAGACTTTTATAAGGTTGTACTTACCAATTTAAGGATGAAAATGAAATTAAGTAGCAAATATCTACTTATAGCATTTTGTGTATTGATTTAGATGCACACTTATTTGAAGTAGTACATAAACTAATACATTACTTTTGCAACACCTTTTTATACTCTCACATGCCAAGAAACAATATTACTCAAACTCTCCACTTGCTCATTTGATATCTGAGCCTGCGTCACCGCTAGAGACACTGTCACCATCAATTTTGTCTCTGCTTGACAGACAGCACTTGAATGGTTCACTGAGGATCCTCACTGACACTGAGGATGTCAGTGGGAAATTCTGTGCCAAACCAGAGAATCCATTTGTATAATGGTGATACTGTTCTTTTCTCTTAAAAAAATTCCTGAAAAATGTATTCTTAACCACTGCTACATGACCATTTATTATATTGTTTTCTACTGTGATCTTTGAAATCCTTATTTAAAATTTTTTTTGATACTTGTGGAATCATTACACCAGAAATAATTACTTAATTTACCTCCTTTAAAAAGTTTTTTCCTTTGTGACATTAACAGCTCCAGTGGGTACCCTCTACAAGCCTGTAAAACTAACATTGGTGGATATTATTTTAGGGGTATGTCTCCCCAAAAGAATTTGAATTAAAATAGAGATAAGCCCCCCATAGTATAAGAGATTTTGTAAGGGGTAATTTCAGGAAAATAAAACTCACCTTATTTTTAGGCATATGTGCATTAATTTGGGGGAGAATTTCCATCTTTATAATAATCATCTTCCTTTTTAGACATAGGCAAATTTTTCTTGCTGTTTAAATCTTCTCTTATGTTTCTCAGTCATTTCTGTTCGTTTCTCCATATGGTCGTTGCTCTGTGTATCTTGAAGGAAATGTTTTCACTTTGTGACTTTTTTACTTGCAAAGCTGTGTGTGTGTTTACCCACATACTTAGAACAGTAGTTGGCAAATTATAAGTAATTTCTATGAAGATGATGTTGTAGACTTTTTAATGGTATGTGTTGGTGTTCTGTGGATTTGCATTCTATGGAAAGCATTTATGAACTAACTCTACATGTGCTAACTCTTAATCACAAATACTATTATTTAACAGTACATCCTCTAACGGATGAATCTTGATATTGGTTTAGAATTTAGAGTGTGCACTTTAATTTGACTAGCACTGGCAGCTCTGTCCAGCAGGCCATCCACGGCCATCACCATGGTTACCAGTATTTACTGGTTATACAAAGTTACCAAGAAAGGCTCATTAAAAATGCAGTTTCTCTGGACCTCAACCTAGTCCTACTGATACAGTCTCTGGGGAGGGGTGCAAGTTTACTAAGCCCCCTCTAGATTTCATTCTGACCAGTATTTGAAGACCACTGAGCTAGGGCACACTGGAAGTATATAGATAGAAAGCAAGTTCTAGTTCTGCCCAGCCAACCCAATCAAGTCAAGGTCAGTTAAGGTTCAGAGACTCTGCCACATTTACCATTGTTAGTAATCAACTAGAGTCCTCACGTACCTGATGGTGCCAGAATCTGCCCTTTTCTTTAAAGAGTGGTTACATTAGCAAACGATAGTGGGCCTAAAGCTAAAGGTTTAATTTTATTTTCTTTATAAATAAATTTAGCTTACTCTTCATTTGCTGTTTATCCATAATTTGTTTTTAAAAATATAGATATGTTAGTCAAGAATTTACATTTAGCCATGAATTCTGAAAGCACAAAATTCCCTTTTAGATCAATAGGTATATAAGAACATGGTCTATTTTCACATATAGGTGGCACATAAACAATGTATAATTAACAACAAAGTGGATGTGTCTATTTTTGTGCATCCAAAATACATTCAAAGTGAAAAAGTAGCTCAGGATTGTGATATATTTGACTTATGAAGTGGACATAATCAAGTAATGGTTTCACTAGAAAACAAGATATTTCTTCTCAGTTTGACTTTTCTATGGTAGAATTATTTTACAGATATTAACTCTAAGGAATAAGACTAAATTTTTGAGAAGACAGTAAGCATGTTATTTTAATTATTTTTACAATATAAAACCAGAGTGAAATAAGTATCTCCTTCCAATACATAACATTAGCTATTTAAATAGGAATAAAAGTACAGATTCTCATTAAAATACATGTAATCAGTTAATTTAAGAATTTTGAGTTTTTTGCAAGATACAAGCATAAATGACACCCTGCATAGTAAATGCAGGGCTATGATATATATGCAGATCATTTCTGCAATATTCTCTTTTAAAAAGCACATTTACTCACCAGATCTCTCAATATAATGTATTTGCAACTAGGTACTATTCAGCTGCCTTCTGAAATGTGCCTGTGCTATTAAACTACTCTGTGCCATTAGTCATACTCTTAGGTAAAACCTGTGTGGGAGTTTCTAGACTCCACAGCCTACTTTTTCTGATAAATGAAACCTACATTCCAGCCAAGCTATTTGCTCTTCTTTTCTACTGTGCTACATTTGAGCTGATAAGCTAACAAGAATCAACATATTTACTAATCTGGTTAACACCTCCCCTGAACATATTTCTCATTTAGATTTTAGTAAACAGTGATATTAATGAAAACCAACTTTTAAATCACTGTCTAAATTTCCTCAGTGAATCCCAATTACCTTCAGGAGAAGAGCTGATTTTCTTTACTTATGATACAGTATCACTCATGATGGAGTCACAGCCCTTTTCTCTATAGTCTCTTCCTTGTAGCTTCTCCATATGCTCCCCACTCGCCAGCCCAGCCCACTCACCCATCCATAGATTCTCCAGTGCCCTGGAGTCCTTCATGCCCCAGAGTCCTTGAACACTGGGGGTCTTCTTCAAGAATCCTTCCTAAAGCCACTCAGTGTCCCCAGTACCTTCCTATCCTGGTCCGTTTTAAAATCAGATTGGAGGTTATCCCTCATTCTCTGAAGTCTTCCAAATAGCTAATCCTGTAGCATTCCCCACTGTATTGTGGTTGCTGGCCCAGCTGTTCTCTCTCCCTGATGACTAAACTTCAGGAGGCCAGACATGGTCTTTCATCTCAGTCCCCTCACAGTCCCCAATATATAGCAAGCAGAAGTGGAATCGGTTGTTGACAGTTTACTTTCAGACGGCATGTACTCTTAAAATTGTCCTATTTTAAAAAATCCTAATTCATGGGCACTGTAAGAGGAAGGCAAGGACCAGATTACTTAAAAACAAAGAATTAACTATAGTCTATTGTAGAAAGTATTATCATCCCAATTATAAAAATTAGTGAAACTATTATTTTACCATAGTATATTAGACTTTACTAAGCATCACTGAAATATTTTGTGAGACATAGTTTGACTAGTTTTGAATAATAATAGGATAAAAATAACAGAGCCTGATTTTACTTCTCTTTGGTTGAGAGTAATGGACCTTTAATTTCATATATTGTTCATTTCTTTTATTTTCCCATTTCTAGTTCTCTTTCTGATTGAATCACACACTCAGAACAAGAGAGAGATGCTAATGTTTTGAGACACCATTAGAATTTGTGTGTCTCTGATTAAAATTAACAATGCAATACTGAGAGGAAGACTGCATTTTTATCTAATAAATGTGAATACATATGCTATCAGATTTCCTACTTGAGTCCTTAAAAAATCTTGTTTAGTAAATGTCACAAAATGGAGGATTTGCAATATAAAATAAATGTTAGGGAGATACTGCAAAATGAAAATAGTGACTATATCTGGGGATTGAGATTATTTGTGACTTTAAAAATTGTTCACATTTTGTAATTTTTTACAATGTGCATACAGTACTTGTATAATAATAATTATATATGTATGAGTGCACACATATGTTTAGTTTAATATATTATATATTGGGGGCCCATGGGTCCATGTATAAAGTACAAAGAGACAGTTGCCTGATTAATAAATAGTCTGGTTAATCAATAATATTTTATTTGAATAATGTAGAAAAATTCTGACATGAATCAAATTTAAGTAATTGTTAGTTATGCCCTTAACATTTTATTGAGAAGACAGTGAGAGGTTAAGGAAGTTTGAGTATTTTCTAGTCTTTTAAAAATATTCTATAACAAGAGATGTATGATGAAGTGGTGATTCTAAGTGAAGATTATAAGTTCCCTGTATTTAAACAAAAAAATTATAGCTTCCTCTTTCATGCCAGAACTCTTCCTATGCAGATATGAATTAAGTAACTACTCCTCTGAGATATTTCTAGAGCAGTGGTTCTCAACGATAGTGATTTTGCTCCCAGGGGACTTTAGCAATGCTTGGAGACATTTTTAGTTGCCAGACTAGTGTGTTGTGAGTAGAGAGTAGGGGGGGCTGCTGAACCTCCTGCAAAGTATAGCACAGCGCCCCACAATAAAGAATTATCTGACCCCATGTGTCAGTAGAGGTGATGCTGAGCTATATTATGTAAAATAATTGTAAATAGTTTGATTGCAATAGCTCTGTTGGTCCTTATCTTTAAAGTCCATCCTAGGAGTTACAATGTCTCTCTGTCAATAGCAGGAGCACTCAACAGAGAGCACAACTCCAGGCTAGAGGGCATGAATGAAATTGGAAGATGGAAGTAAACATGGAGCGGTGTGGTGGGGGAATGGAGTTAGTTAAAATGGTAGTGTACTGGACTTGGGACAAGAAAGGCAGAATATATATTTTAAGAACAAACATGATAATTCATTTCAGCAGAACTTCTGCCACTTTTTTCTTGAAAGTGGAACTGAATCTAAAGAAAAGTGAATCTTTATATTCACCTGAGGTGTTATTAATCACTGTAAATAAGAGCAGGTCTGACCTGAGCTGAAAGGATTAGAGGAGACAGGGTTGGGTGGTGTTGCACAGTTGGGGAGTGGTGGTCTGTTTAGGTATTTCAGCCTTGGAACCCTAGTAGTCACTTTGCCCATATCTTTCCCTTTGGGGTAGCAGAAGGGCTCTGGTGAATTTTCCTTTCTCATGTTAAAAAGCCAGTCACCCTTAGGTCATCTGTGTGTTCTGAAACTCAGTCTAGTCTGCCTGTGAACTTTCTGTATGAGCTTTCCCCCTCAAGGACACTGGGTAGGCTTCCCTAGCCAAGAATTTTCTGAACTTTGTATCTTGCACAGTAGAGATGATGAAAAATATAAGCCTGTCCAGGCAGCATCTTCAAAGTAGGAAGAAACAGGGTGAAGGAAAATGAAGGGGTAGGTAAGAGAAAGAAGTATGAAATTAAATCCTGAAACCCAGGTATTAAACAACTAAATCTGGATAGAGATAAATAGATAGATAAGCAAAAATAATTCCTTAGTTTTTTTAATTGAAAGAAAATCCTTATCCTGCATTTGTAGAAAGAAAGGCCTTGGATTATTATACTTCATCTATATTTTATCACAAAAGACCAACAAGTTCAAAACAAAAGGAAGTGAGAATCATTTCAGGATTTAGAATACGATATGATCACTTTCATGTTCTGCAAAATCTTTTACCAAGAAATAGAAATGGAGACTCCCATTATCTTTCCATGTATTTATTTATATGATAGAAAATCCCACACCCATATTCTCACTTATGGCTATAAGCAGACTTCATGTTGTATTTAAATCTGGTTTAGTTTAAGAGGGTTGAAGTTTTAAATGTAAGAAAATAGTAATCACGATAAAAGGGTAGAAGACAAAATGCTTTCTAAAATTTAAAGGGATTTTTTTCCAAGGATATTTTTTTCCACATCACTGGTTGAGAAAAAATAATGTCAAAATAATTGAAACTATCAAAATAAAAAGAATTGAAAGACTGTTTCCTCAATGTATACTGGGTTCCTAGACAAAACTCAGAAAAAGAAGTTTTTATTTTGTATTTTTCAGCAGAAACTGGAAATTTGCTTGAAGATGCTATAAGACAAGGATAAACCTGCCATAGAAAGTATCTTTAGTTTCTAGATCTTTCATGTAGTTAAAAAAAAAAATTCAACACATTGATAGCTGAAGTGCCAGAATGGTGTACTTACACAAGTTGTCTTTTAAAGCGTTACATGACACTTAAAAATCAACTAGCTGTAAAGTTGCACTAAGCTTTGGTGGTCACTGGATATAGTCTTTAGAAACTTACAATTTCAATGGGTAACGTTTAGTATATACCATACTATGCTGCTAGAAGGACTGGTTGGTTGAATCCTACTCATTATGTTTTGCAACTTGCCGTTTAAAAAATACCGACTTCTCCCGTGTGCCAACACCCACAACGCCTCTAAAACGAATATGAATACAGATGACCCATCCTTTTGGTTTCTCAACATAGTTAGAACGATAGCACCCTGACAGTGCGCCTGTGAATGTGCACCCGACAGAATATTAGACTCATTAGAAAGCAAGGAAAGGAGGTTGACATAGTGAGTGCCTGGTGAAACAAACCGCTGTCCTATGCGACCGCCAGACAGAGCTCAGGACAGCGCTGCGCTGCGGGTGCGCACACAGGCGGCGCTGGCACCGGCTGCGTCTCTTCTCCCGCAGCTTGGTGGGAGTGCGGGGTGGAGTGGGCTCGGTCTTAAGATGAAACAAGACTGGTATTTGCCCACAGAGGCAGGATCCAGAGGACCCCTGATTTTCCCAGCGCGTCTGATTTTCCTACTTGGAACTCCGAGAGCCAACGCTAAGGGGCACTAGAGGCTCGGACTGACTGGAACGGCCGCCACTCCGGCAGCCCGAAGGCCCGCTGCTGCGGAAGTGCTGGGCGGCAGGAAAGCCCAACTCCGTGGGGGCTGGGGCGCAGGTTTTTGGAGTGAAGGGCCACGGGGGCTTGGAACGCTCCAGATCCGAAGGAGGAATCCTCTGAGGTTAAGACGTCGAACACGAAACTGGGCTAGTCGGTGACCCTCGATAGCCGAGGTCTTACTGTTTTTTTCCCAAGACTCTATAAGGCCACTTCTAATCTCTTTACTTTATGAAGAATGTCAATGTCATATATACAGCTAAAGATTTAAATATGGTTGCGCACACACATTATCCTTTTATCCGTATTACTAAAATAATTTAACAAAATAATTTAATGCATTGAAAGCTGTTGGTCTCTAGTTGTCTAGGGATCCTGAGGCACATGCAAAGAGATCAAATATCGCCTCGTCTTCCCCCACCCGCGGCCAATTCATGTTTACTCCCATGCCCCCAACCTTTCACTTGAAGTCTGTCATTCCTTAGCTAAGGAGGCAACACCCAGACCCTTGCCGCCCTGGAAACCTCTAACCGCCCTCCAGCAACTCGGACTTTTTCAGAGTCAGGGAGCAGGAGATGCTGAGGAAATTAGAAGGCATCTTCAGCCTTGCAGTCCTAATTCTGACTTTTATCAGTGTTAGCAGAAAGAAAAAACCGAAAGGTGGGGAGAGGGAGGACGGAAAGGAAAGAGGCAGCGCCAGATCGCAGCAGCCCAGGCGGGCCTGCGGGCACAGTCGGCCCCCACCCACGCCGGACCCTTGCGTCCTCGCCCTCCTCCTCCGCCCGGGCCGAGCCCCGTGCCAATGCGCCAGGATGGAGAGATCTCGGCGCGGGAGGAGATGACGCAAAACCCAGCGCTCCCCCCAAAAAAGTGTTTCTCCAGGACGAAGATGGCGGCAACTTAGCCGGGGACTGAAGATGACTGTGGCTCTCGGGAGGCCCAGCCCAGGCAATTCGGCCCCGAGGTCCGGGGGAGGCGGCGTCAGCAGTCGGAGCCTGGCGGCAGCGGCGGCGGCGCCCGCGGGCAGACCTGCAGCAGCAGCGGCAGCGGCGGCGGCGGCGGCGGCGGCAGCAGTTAGAGCGCGGGGTGGGGGGTGGGGGGGAGGGAGAGCCCTGCCGGCGGCGGCAGCCCAGGCTCCGGACTCGGGGAGAGAGAGCGAGAAGTAGGAGCAGAAGGAGGAGGAGAGAAAGGAGAAGGAAAGGAAGGAGGAGGAAGAGGAGGAGGAGGAGAGGAGCTGGGGAGGCGCTCTGGTCGCAGTCAGTGGGCAGCGGAGACGCGGCATGCCCCTGGCAGGGGAGAGCGGGCTGTCCTCAGCGGGGCCATGGGGACCCGCGCTCTGACAATGCCTGGGTGAGAGGAGCAGCGCCAGCCACCCTGCCACCTCCACCATCACCTCCTGCACTCAGCTCACCACGGGCCACCAGCCCCAGCCTCCTCCGACTCAATCTCTGTCTCTCTCTCTCTCTGTCTCTCTCTGCATTATTGTTTCCCACTCTACAGAGGATGGGGTCGGCTGATGATTAGGTCGGAAGCAAGTCGTACCTTTCTCCAAAGCCTGGTAATATTTATGTAGGCAAACAGAGAGAGAGAGAGAAAAGAGGGAGAGAGAGAGAGAGGGAGAGAGAGAGACAAGAAACGGGAGGAGGGGATAAGGAAATTAAACCCTTTAAGTCAATGCATATTGTGGTGACACCGGCACAGGAGCCCTCACGGTGGAGTCGGCCAGGGCTGTGCGTTCCCAAAATATGACCAGGGGTGCTTGGATGTGTCGGCAGTATGACGACGGCTTAAAAATCTGGTTGGCAGCACCCCGGGAGAACGAGAAACCGTTCATCGATTCAGAGAGGGCTCAGAAATGGCGACTGTCTCTGGCATCTCTCTTGTTTTTCACAGTCCTGCTCTCTGATCACTTGTGGTTCTGCGCCGAGGCCAAGCTGACCCGGGCCCGGGACAAGGAGCAGCAGCAGCAGCAGCGGCAGCAGCAGCAGCGACAGCGGCAGCAGCAGCAGCAGCAGCAGCGGCAGAGGCAGCAGGAGCCCTCCTGGCCCGCGCTCCTGGCGAGCATGGGGGAGTCCTCGCCCGCCGCCCAGGCACACAGACTCCTCTCCGCCTCCTCGTCCCCCACCCTGCCCCCCTCCCCGGGAGACGGCGGCGGCGGCAAGGGCACCCGAAGCAAAAACAACCGGGGCAAGGCTCTTTTTCTAGGAAACTCTGCCAAACCTGTGTGGCGCCTGGAGACTTGTTACCCCCAGGGCGCCTCCTCGGGCCAGTGCTTCACGGTGGAGAGCGCGGACGCCGTGTGCGCCAGGAACTGGAGTCGGGGGGCGGCGGCCGGGAGGGAGGAGCAGCAGGTGAGGGGGACGCAGCCAGCTCCTCTCTGGAACTTGTCGGATTTTTACCTTTCGTTTTGTAATTCCTACACACTTTGGGAGTTATTCTCGGGGTTGTCCAGTCCCAACACTTTGAACTGTAGTCTGGATGTGGTGCTCAAGGAGGGCGGTGAGATGACCACTTGCAGGCAGTGCGTCGAGGCTTACCAAGACTACGACCACCACGCTCAGGAGAAGTACGAAGAGTTTGAAAGCGTGCTCCATAAATATTTGCAGTCGGAGGAGTACTCGGTGAAATCGTGTCCTGAGGACTGTAAGGTAGGAACAGTGGTTTTATCCTCCCCCAATTTTGCGCTTTTCTATCTCTGTGTGTTTGGTTGGGGTGTCTTCTGGAGTTTTAAAATAGTTTTTGGACTCTGGTTTTGTTACTTCAACCGTTGTTTTGTGGTTGTAAGAGCTTGACTTGCTGCTTCATTTGGGACTAAATCATGGATTGCTGGTGCACAGGTGCCTTCCTCAGGGAATCCTTGGAAGATCAGGAAGACCAGGGTCTTCCCAGATAATAAAGCCCGTGCTTTAACTCTCTTAAAGCTATGAATTTGGTTCAAACTCTGTTACCTTTTTTTAAAAAAATGGAATTTGAGTGAAGTTTGTTAGTAAGGCAGTGATGGGACTGCGTACTGATGACCCCCGCTAAAATCAGAAGAGTCAGAGATGTGCATTTATGATCTGGGTTATGGACTTGGACACAAAAACTCTCTCATAGCGACATCATTTTGCTGGTTGACCAAAGGGACAAGAGAAAGTGTTTGTGGTTCTTTATGTAGGAGGAACAAAAAAGCATTTTACTTGTTTTACTGGGATATTTCTGGCTGTTTGGAAAGTCTGGGGGTCTGCCTAAGTGTATTTACTCACATAAGTTTCCTGTGTTCTCTTAGAAATCTGCAGAAACTCACTATGAGTATAAAGTTTTAATTAAGTATCTGGTGATCAATGATCAATGTTAGGTAATTTATCAGACACCTTACGTAATTAGCTTGAATTTTCAGAATGCTCTCCAGAAGTACTAATTGGCAAATGCTTGATGCTATGAATGAAAAATACTGAACTCTTTAATAACATATATTATATTCAACCTCTTCCAGTTGGACATAATAATAGCTATAATCCTTGCTGATTCACAAAGGAGAAATGTATGCAAATTTCGTAATAAATGGCTAATGCAACCACGGGTGCCTGTCCTGGTAGAAGTGTTGCTGTCCGTGGTGCTGAAGCGAGATTTGTTCAAGAGCTCTGTTGAAGATGAAGATACTGCAGTGACCTTTTAGAAGGGAAGAAATGATGACAGAATCTCAGTAAGCCTTCAGCCTTAATGTTTTGTTCCAAAGGCACTTTCTTAAACAATTCAATAAAACAATATTGCTTTTCAAAACAAATAATACACCACATTCTCTTTCTTCCTCTTCACCACTCCCTCAGCCTCCCCAAAGAAACCCAACAATTGTCCCTCTTTTGCCTCACTTGCTTTGTACTGAGGAAGTGTAAGCAAGGGCAGCATGGATCAAAGGATTTTGTGATGCTTTGGCAAGAGAACTGGCCTATGGGATATCTACTTAAAGTGAACATAGTTCAAGGGCTATATTTCACTTTGGATTGATTAGTTATGCTTTCGACAATTAAGCTAAACTCAAACTAAACTTGCTTTGCCAACATTCTTTAAGACCAGAAACATATATTCTTTGCAAGTAGTAATATTGAGTTTACAAAATTAATTTAGAACACTACTTTATTAGATAAATGGATTTTAACTTTCTTACATATTTTTCTTAACCTTATCCTTGTAAGTCATGCCTTGGGGTTAAACTTAATCTTAATGATAGAAGTTAATAATGAATGACTAGTGTATTTATTGCATAGTTTATTTATTTTGACAAGATACATTGCACCAGAATTGTAAAGGGAAGGATACTGACTTATCTGCTAATTTCACTGCTAATAAAAAGCTTGCAAGGGTTTCAGTGTATTTATGTTTGAAAGTGACCCCTTGAAATTATTTGTATTTGCTTGCTTCTTTTAATGTAAACTAATAGAAATTTCTAGTAATTCCAATTTGAATAGATTCAGTATTTAAAAGATAGTCCGCATTGTCAAAGGACTACATCACATTTTCAAATGAGCATGTCAAATACATTTTGTTTAAATATTGAAGTTTTAAATATATATATAAATGTTTATTTTTCCCGTGACCTGAAATAATTAGCAACTTTATACTTATATCATCATAGCTATAAAGTATAGTGTGGGTTAAACTACTTGTAGTATTATGAACTACTTCTGGATTGTGTTTTCATATAAAGTAGTAGTTGTATACACAATAGCACATTATAAAAATCTTAACTCCTTTTTAGGAACATTTTTTCACATTGAAAAGTGAACACAGACTGTTTTTTTATCCGCAAGATTTATTACCTGTGATGTCTTGTAGCTATTTCTTGGTTGGTTGTTTGTCAGTTGGAAATGCTTGAAACATTAGTTCTACAATAACTGTTTTCAAACAGTTTCAAATTTTAGGTGTGGGGGTAGGGTGTTCAGTGTTCTTGGTTGATAACTCACAAATCTGTTGATTAGCTCCTTAGCTTAATATGTAATTCTTTTATGATTCTGCAAAACCACAAACACATCCATATACAAAGTATATTACATATCTTAAAATACTACTTGTAGTTTTTAAAGAATGTGTCTGAATTTCTTTCTAAACACTTTTACTTATTTCAAATATACTTACAATTATGTAATGATGACTGTCATCAGGGGCATCATTCAAGATATAGTCCACAAAATTTTCCACATTTTAAGGTAACAACAAAGTCTTAGGCTACATTAAAAGTAAATGTATTATATTTCCAGAATTGGTAATGTAGTCATAAAAAATCCAATTTAACAGTTTATTAAATATATTTATAAAATTAATAGACAGGGGAATACAGGTAACCATATTAGTTATGCAAATTATTAGAATTCATATTTTAGAAGAAACAGTTTAACTTTATCATACCCATCTATAATTAAATGATTAATGTGGTGATTTCTGACTTTTAAAAATTAGGACAAATTGTTACTTTAAGTTTTATAATCTCCCCCATTAAAAAAATGATATTTTCCATATATGCATAAAATTAAAATGAATTAAATTTAATTTTTATTTAACTTGATTTAAGGCTTTTGGCCCATTATACTGAAAAAAAAAAAAACCCTTAATATTGATCAAATCCAATCATATTGTCTTGGGCCCAGAGTAACTGGAGATCAAATTCAGTTTGTATTTACTTTAGTAAAACTTTATTTGTAACATATAATAGAAATCATTTGCATCCAAGGGTATTTTTTAATATTCAGAGAAATAGCTGTTTTAATTTTTAAAGTAAATATACACCTTTATCTGAAAAGTAATTTATAGTAAAATAAAGAACAAGAACTTTTGCATCTATCATTCAAGCTGCTATATTACATAAATCAAGTAACCAAAATTATGATAATAATTTTTCTCTGGAGTTTGCAGTGCTATTCAAAATAATGTTTTTGATGTGTAATAAGGATCTGATGAATCTGTGTAAATCTTCAAGTTGGCTGGTAATATTAAAAAATGGAATATTCTAAACTACAAAATTGCATATATATATTATTAACATGCCTGAATTTTTACTTAGATTTTTTTTCTTAAATATGCCATTGTTTAGCTCCCAAGTATTCTTGAAATTACATATTATAAACCTGAGATATTTAGAGAATATAATTTTCTATGTTAACAGGTAAATTTTATTACTAATAGTTTTATTGACTTACTATTCCTTAAGACAGATGGTTAGGTAAAGCACTTTTAAGATTAGATTCTAACATAAATCATTACATCATTTGTGTTTTAGTTCTCTCAAAATAGATTCTAATCTTTATACTCTCAAGAATGTACACATTCTTATATTTCTATTTTATAATCTTATATTAAAGCAAATTATACTGTCTATTTTTATTTAACAGACAATGACCAAAAGAATACTCTGCCGATGTTAGGCAAGTATAACATTCGTGATATTCAGCGTTTTCTGTTTTGTTTGCAGGAATCACTCAGAAATATTAACTATTTTAAGAACATAGAGTTTGGGTTATATAATATGCAATTAAAAAAAAGCCATTTCTTAAGTTTTTATTTCTTTTGATGTCAGACACTATAGATTCTTAAAAATAGTTTTTTTAAGGAAATAAAATATCTAATAATTCTTTCCACTTAAATACTGAATATAAAATATTATTTTGCTGTTAATTGGTTAAGTGCTCTTGTACATATTTTGACACTGTTAGAGTGTGGAGTGCATCTGCAAATAGATCTCTTTTATATTCTACCACTTTATTATTTTCAAGTCATATTTTCATATTTGCTTCTCTGCAAAATTGAACAGTCAAACCTTCAGATAATCACTTTAACCATTAATACGCCTGTTGTAATGTCAAAGCCACTATTATAACCATTTTTATGGCCCAGATTTTTATTTTTCATATTTTTGCTCCATATGTAACTACTGATTTGTAATCTATGTTTTATTTTCATAGGAAAAACACCCCAAATTTTATCTTTATATATACTGCTGCTTTTTTTTCACATTTAAAAAAAATTTTATTTTATGCTGTTGCTGTATAAACCAAAAAAGTTTTTTTTTTTTTTTTTACTTTGGACTTGTAACTGGGTCAAATTAGTAGCTATATAGGGCATAACCACAAAGTTTTAATAATTGCTGTTATACATTGATTTTATTCACTTTAATTAGATGAGATTGGTGTCTGAGTATGCAGGGTGAATTAAAATATGAAGAAAAGAAAATCAAATAATGTTCTCAATCTCATGCTCTCCCACATATAAATCATAATCCATTAAGATACATTTTCATACTAGATTGAATACACAAGAACAAATATACAGATAACTATTTTAAACAAAATTCTATTTTAGTTTTAATTATGTGATCTGTTGCTTTAATTTTAATTCCCAGTTTTCTTTTTAATCTTAATCTTGTATGTCGACCTCTCAATGTCTAGGCACCGAACATGTCATTATTTGTTTGTATTGATTTACACTGCAAAGATATTTCTTAAATATTAGTAAATGTTTACTGTAGATCACTAGTCCTTGGGGGGATCACATTAAAATATCCTGTGAATATTTGAAAACACCCCCAGTCCCAAGAGATTCTGATTTCATTGGTTTGGCTTGTGTCATTAGCTTGGGATCTTCCAGTTTCCCTGATGATGTGCAGCCAAGGTTGATAACCACTGTTCTAGTTGACAGTGACAACCAAAGTGGAAGGACTCATTAGCTCCTGTCCCTCAGTAATACATAATAATCTCATTTGTTCAACTGATAAGGATGGAACTTAATTTTTTTTTAAGTGATAAAGGCTACAGGACATAGCTAGAGGGCAGGGGAGTAAATGTGAAGTGACTAGCGGCCAAGGAAGTAGATGAGAAGTGAACTAACTGAGTGCAGGGTTTAGGGGATGTGCCAGGAGAGGAGGTGGAGAGAAGGAGGACGATGCATAGAGGGACAGAGTTTCAAACATTCAAGGACAGGCTTATGGGCTGTGGGTTTTCTGTCTGTTAGCCAGAACCGAGTCAATATCCTGGGGATCAGTAGACTGAGCACATGAGTGCAGAAGGTAGATGGTTGTCTTTGTGGGACTGATCAACTATTTGATTAGAGGAGCCTCAGTTTCCTTATTTTTGTCTCTGATTTTAGCTTATATAAATGGCTAAAATTTAGACTTTTTCAAAAGTATGAGTTTTTTTAAGTGGAAACATTTTGGTTTTTCATAGTATTTCACATGGTTTGCGTCTATTCTTTCTTCACCTGTTCACTTTACTAAACCTAGGAAATTACTAATTCTTTTTCTCTTTTCTTTTTCATTATAATGATGAGCCATGTTTCCTTTTATACTTATTTCTGTCATACTGGGACAACTAGTTGACATTCATACAGTTGTTTTTGAAGATTCAGGCTTCTAAATAGGTAGAGATTACTGCCACACTTATTTAGGAATTCATTTTAAAAGAATCTTATCATTGCTCCATACTGAAGTGATTGTAAAATCAGTCATATTTAGTTTTTAAAAGTTTAGATTACAAGATGCTGTGAAGCACTAAATTTAAGTTTTATCTAATAAGAAATTGAATATTACAATCCAAATAATGAAATTTCATTAATAAAATGTTTTAATTAACTCTGATTCTTTAAAATGGAAACAAGAGATAGTTAACATTTGTCTTTCTTTGGTAATAAATAGTTAATGATTTATATTATGTATTGTAGTAGAATGCATGAAAATATTTACTTCTTGGGTGTTTGAAATATTAAAAGGTAATAGGTGATTTCCCCTCCCTTGGTAGTTTGTTTCTACACATAGTCATCTATTGAAAAAAAAGTTATAAGTGCTACCACGGATGGTAAAAACACTCCTGCAAAAAGTAAAAGTTTACTGTGTGTTTAAATACAGTTATTGATCTTAGCAGTAGCAGTAGTGTATCTACACATATATGTGATGGGTGAATGTAATAATGATTTCTGTGGAAATACATGGGGATTTTATATGTCAGCTGCTCTGCCCTCCATGAGAAGGAAATCATGCTCTCATCAAAACTGAGTCTTCAACCCTTGGATTCCTCTTCTTCCTGTCAGTGTGCCTTCTTGCTCCCATATGGCTGAATCCTCTCTTGGCCTCTGAAAGTTTCACTCCCAGGGCCTGTGTCCCATAGGAGACCCAAAGTTCAGAAGTCTTTCTTCTCTGCATCTCCACTGCCATCAAAAATGATCAGTCTTTCTCCTACTGAACTGTGACTGACTTAGTTTATTTGAAAGGAAAATTGAACTAAGATTTAAATGGATGCTCATGACGATGTATTAGCTTTCTCAGAAGTTGACTTGAATCACTCAGAAGTTTAAGTGCTGGAACGAGCTTCAGTAGTAGCTAACAAGCTTTAGAGTTTGTTACAAGTCAGAAACTAGTCTAATTTATTTAAGCTTCACATCAACTTTATAAAATAAGTACTATCACAGATTTTACAGATGAGTAAAGTGAGGACATAGAGTTAATCATTCCAAGGTCAAACAGTTGGGTAGTGTTAAAGATCAAGTCCACTTCCTCGCTTTATGGTATTTTCTTTCTCTCTTTCATTATGAGCATTACAATCATTACAAAGAATGAAGAGATTAGTACAATAAATCCGTACAAAAAAGGTAGTTTAGTACAAAAAAGGTAGATTTAACACTTGTTAAAAATCTTGCCATATTTACTTCTTTTTAGTTTGAATTTATCAGTTAAAACATTTTATAGATGACATAGCAAGCTAAGATGACAGGGGTTTGGGAGTCCTGGACAGCTGGAATAAATGGCTGGGAATTCCAGGTTTATCATTTCAAAGTCTTAGGAAAAGATAGAGATATGAATGAATGGAATGACTATCAGCAGAACACTTAGACTTCTGATTTCCATTTTAGAGCAGAGCAGAGGAAGGATGTCTATACAGTTTTGGAGGGAGGGAAGTAAACTTTGGATATCTCTGATAGTTTGTACCCTGAATTCATAAGTTAAAAAGATCCAATCACTTTTTGTTTATGATTTTTAAATAGCAGTCCCATTTTTATTTTCTCATTTTAAAAGATGTTGAGTTTATTAGTTGATAATTGTGTGCATATTGCCTGACATCTATAACATTTAGTAATCTTAATATTTATCTAATCTTTATTAATTGCTATAGGCTTTATCTTCAAAGATAGTCACATTGTGGGGGTCAGGACTTCAACATATGAATTTTTGGGAACATGGTTCCACTCATACATTGAATGAGGTACGTGTCAAGGGCTGTAGGAAATACCCCTGGAGAGATGTTAGTACTTAGTTGTGAAGAACCATGTTTCCCATGCTAAGGCCTTTGAGTTTCGTCCTTTGCATGATAAAATATCAGAGAATAATTTTAGTCACGGAATTTACTTGGGATGATTTGTTTTTCTCAAAAATTAACCCTGGCAGCAATGTGCTAATAGGTTGGAAGAGGGAAAAGTGCTATCAGAAACTAAATTTTAAATTATATTTGATTTTAGTCTAAATTTAAATAGCCTCATGTGGCTAGTGGCTACCATGTTGGACAGAAAATTCTAAATGGCTATGATGGAAAAGAAAGCAAGATTTGGGAGACTTTTCTGAGTTCAAATTTACCAATTGATAAGCACAGAAGAGATTTGAGTCAAACTTTCTAAAAGGTGAGATTCTGGATGTAGTTCCCATTTAATGAGATAGGAAATACAGGAGGAAGAATAAATGGGGATTGAATTTGGTGAAAGAAACAGCAGTTCATTTTTGGAGATAATGCCATCAGGAGACAAGAGTAGATAGTATACCACATGAGGAGGGCGTTTGGGTGTGAAGTGTACTCTCTGCACGTAGTTTGATCCAGGAAGCTGTGGGCAGGGATTAGATAATTTATCACAAGCACATTCTGTGGAGAGAATGCCAAAGACGAACCCTGAGGAGGAACAACACTGATGAGCTTAGGCAGAGAAGGGACTAGGAACAGAGACTGAGAAGAAACAAAGAATGAAAGTGAAAATGGGACAAGAGAATGAGGGAGGTTGGAAGTGGGGAGAGGTGGGAGGGGGAGAGGCAGAGGCACAAGGAAAGGAGAGAGAGAATCATTAGAATGTGATCATCTGAACGGTATAGGGCAGAATTTTAAGAAAGTTGCAGAGTCAGTCAAGGGTGTCTTATGTTGCAGAAAGAACACGGAGGGTGAAGCCTAGAAATAGGTCACTGAGTTTGGCAATTAAGTCTTGTTGACCTTACAAGAGTAGTTCAATAGAGTGGTAGGAAGAGATGTCAAATTGTGATGGATTAAGGCATGTGTTGGAGTTAAGGAAATAAAAACTAGTCCAAAGTACTCTTCATTAAGTTTGGCGTTGAAAAGAAAAAGAGAATGGAAATAGTTGGAAAGAAGTGAATTTAAAAAATTAATATTTTATGATGAAATAAGCTTTAGAATATTTGTAGCTTTTGATCTAGGACCTAAATGGGAGTATGAGATTGAAAGTACCACTTTCAGAAGAGACTAGTGAAGGTCTCAGATTCTAAAGAAGAGATAATAGGCTCTCATCTATTGCTTACTCTTGGAGAGGAAGGGAGGTTGTATCTTGCACACTGTGCTGTACATTTAAGATCCTTTTTTATGTTGTTTATATTTTAAACAGAAGCAGTCCTTTAATTTCAAGATTTTGGACAATAAGCACAATTATAATCTTGAATATTCTTAACTAAAGTAGAATCTTCATTTTCAAGTAATAGAAAATAATTATTGACTGTAAATGTGAAATCATCAGTAATTACATTATATGTGTAACTGTAAATTGTTTTCTTTAGGAATGTGCTATCCTGGGGTTCAATATTTAGAGAGTCAGTTGAATTAAATATAAATATGGCTATCTCATTGTGTGTTTTCTTAAAAAACATTGATATGCTTCAGAGAAAGTTCTAAAAATAGAAATTAATTGTAAATCTAATAGAAAACTATGGTAAAGTGATTAAAAGAAGTATTGAGGGTAGACTAGGTTCAACTCCCAGTTTCATCATTTATCAATTATATGGCATCATCCAAATTTCTTAAAATAGGGATTCTAGCATCTGTCTTGTACGACAATTATGGGAAGAAATCAAAAGACTCCCATGCACATAAAAGTACCTAACCTAGGGCTTGATGACGCCCAGTAAATGGTAGCAATTCATTAAAACCGATGGAGAAAAAGTCATGAGAAAATCAGTAAAATTAATACAATCTCATCCAGTAAGCAACTCTCATTTATAACAGTTTTATAAGCAGACTTTGCTTTTTGCCTGGTAAAATTCTCGGTTTTACTACATCTTCCTTCCTTCTGCTTCTCTAGAAAGGTGACTAAAGGTGATTCATAAGAATAAAACAGAAAACAAAAAATCAGCTGGAATGACAATGTTCCAGTCCTAAAGCTTGTTTTTTCCTCTGATTTTTCAGATTAAAAATTAACATGTTCTAGGTTTTAAACTGAGTGGATCCTCTTAGATTATGCAAAAGGACTGGAGCCCTTTTGTGGACAGATATTTTGGGGAAGACTAGTGGATAAACCATTGTAATGACCCTTCATCTCTTAGAAACCTATGGGTGAAAATAATCTTGGGGACAGTTCTTTGCTATGTAGTTGGTCAGGCATTGCAAAGTTTCATGTGCCTCCAGATTCCGTTTTAGAAGTTGGGGCCTTTGCTTTATATTTTGTTTTTGTTGTCCCTGTGATTTTCTGCTTTGTCCCATGTTTACACACTCTGCCACACCTCGTATTTTCACTGACAGGGGAGTGAGAGGAAGTAGAGTAAAAGGTTGCCTCTGCATTTGAACTAGAGCTAGAAGACAAGGCAAACTTGGCCAGTCCGAGAGAGACAAGACGGGGCGAAGCAGAGTAAGACTGCAAGCTGTGCTCCATGAATGAGAACATGATTGCCCTGAGAAAGAGAGGACACAGAATGAGAACATGATTGCCCTGAGAAAGAGAGGACACAGAAAGAGAGGACACAGATGAACACTGGAATTTGACACAACACTGTAAAATGATTATGAATCAATAAAAAATGTAAAAAAAAAAAAAAAAGAAAGACAGCACAGAAAGACAGAAAGGTTCTTAAACGTGATAAAAATTGTCATGTGGAAGGGGAGTCTTATTATCTAATACTTTTTAAATTGAAGTATATTTGATTTACAGTTTGTGTTAGTTTCTGGTGTACAGCATAGCAATTCAGTTATATATGTGTATATATATTTTTTCATATTCTTTTACATTACAGGTTATTATAAGATATTGAATATAGTTCCCTGACCTATACAGTAGGACCTTGTTTATCTGTTTTTATATATAGTAGTGTGTATCTGCTAATCGCAAACTCCTCATTTATCCCTCTCCTCTCCTTTCCCCTTTGGCAACTGTAAGTTTGTTTTCTATATCTAGTTTGGGTCTAGGGGTAAGAATGAGGCTCTATATGCAGGTGTTTTAGGAATATCTTTACTCTACATAAGGAAGAGTGATCTAGTAAAGGATAAAATGGAGCAGCCTGTCTGAGGAAATCAGGGGCACATGACTGCAGAAGATGTACCAATGGAGCTGTCCGCTGTGACCCTCAAGGGCATCTTGCATGTGTGCTGCAGGTTGACCAGAAGATTGTATATACTCCATCCAAAGTCCTTTGGCATAAAATGAGGCATCCAGAAGTGATAACTTTGCACAGTGAGATTGCACTATTTTCCTTTCCTGACACCTTGCTTATAGTAATAGTACTTTGCTTTTAAAAAAGAAAGTCTTGATGACTTCAACTTTAGATTATTTCTCTGGATCCAATTCACACTGTTATCAGTCTGGATAATTTTTAGAAAGAATGAATCAACTACATGTGCATATCCTGAGGAAATATAGGAACTGAGCTGGATTGATCTCTAAGTAAATTTTTTGTTACTGCTAATATCAAGAATAAATACTCATCCTTCTCTTCTAACCACAAACATACCACTCACTTTTACAAACTGTCAAATAACCTGTTGAGCAAAGCAGGACTCAGCAACATGGGCAGGTTTAGAAAGAAAAGTGGGTCTGACCTTCCTCCAATGGCCTTGCAGCACTTTTTTCACACATGAATTTATCCTCACATCCAGTTCTGTGGGGATATTATCACTGGCAATAAAATCATTGTATAAAATTCCCACCTTCGTGGAATTTTACATATTTATTAAGTTTTTAAAGTAAGCAAGTCCTATACTGATAACTTTCGCATCTTTATTTATCCCCCACAATAATCTGCCATCATGGGAAAAATTAGCTTTCTTCAACAAATGGTGTAACTGAGGCTTAAAGAAAGTAAGAAGTGTGCTGAAGTTCTCTTAGGTAAGTGTGGCATAGGCAGAACTCAAACTCAGCAATTTCTGGCTCTTAATCTCATGGGCCTGACTTAACTATTATAATATACTGTTCATTCTGTCACAAATCATTGCTTATGTCTAGTTTTTTTTTTTTGCTTTTTAGGGGGAGAATGTGGGAAGATGACAGCAGGCATGGATAGAATATGAAGTTCTTTGGCACATAAAAGATAATATAACTCACTCCATCTAGTTTTTTAGTTTTTTTGTTGCAACAGCGTGGTAGGAAAAGAGCTGGGCCTCAAAGTTAGAAACACCTAGATTTAAATGTCTGTTCCATCAGTCCTTGTAAGGTGGGCTGCTTATTTCCAGGTTGAGGAGTCGCTCAACCTGAGAAGGAACAGAGCAGGTGTCTAATAGAATACAGCTGGTGAGTCGAGTTGTCATCTATTCAGTCCAGGCTTCTCTGAGGAGGGAGGATGGCGTCACACTGCAGGGCATGCTCTGCTCTCCCTACTGTTAGACACTGGCTGCTAGAAAACGCTGACAAGTTTGTCCTTCTAATCCAGTCGCTGGTTTCTGATCAGAGCTGTCCTAGAGTAGATCAACTCCCAGATAAAGACCTTGGACTTACTTTCCACAGAGGCATTTAAAAAGGCACTGGTGATGTATTTCACCTTGGGAATCACAACAACCCTAGATAAGCAGTGAGAGTCTATCTGAAGAAAAGCAAATGTTTTTAAAAATGTCAGTCTGAATCTTAAACCATTTAAAAACAGGATTTCTCCTTCTCCATAGTGAAGACTGAACTGGTCACTATGGGCCATTAAGCAAGGAGTTGTGAGTATCTTTGCTTTCTGAGGATTGGCTTCATGCCAAAGTCCAGGTGAAATGATGGAAAAAAAAAAAAGACCACATACAGATGCAAATGATCTTGCTGTCAGTGGAGCTGTGAGTCTCTATATCTGATCTGCTTTGTAGAGGGCTGGCGAATTATGACAGGTTTCAGATATATTCTATTTGTCTCATGGATTTCTAAATATATTGAAATTTAAAAAGTCACTTAGGAAAATATGAATCCTTTCCTATCATTTCAGTTTAGATTTTTCAAACTAAATGTTCATTTTTATTCAGTGTGAGACATTTTAAACTAAGTGTTTATTTTTATTCAATGTGTCTGAAAATTCCAGTAGGATAGAATTCAACTCTGAACAAACAAAATCCTTGTCAACATAGTTTGGCTTCATTGATGAATAAAGATTATTTGGGTTTTCAACTGTCATAGTTATCAACTGCTCAGTCATGGACTTGATTTCCCCATTCAATCAGTTGGCTCTTTAAGATTATTAAAATAATTGATTCAACCTTTAGATAGTTGATTTTTTTTCTTATGATAATGGCTAAAACAGATCAACATTGTAAATGCTGTTTCACTTACAAGGAGTGAAAACAGCTATTTATCTATTTTTTGGCAAAAGCAAGCATACCCAAACCCTTTTATTCATTTATTTAGTCTTTGAAAAATAAATTTCTCATATCCAAATAACTTCAAAATCTGGGGAAAGCTAACAAAATCTATTAATATTTGTAAGTCTCAAATTTGTAATTTTGTATTTCATACATGATATTAAGTACTTGAACTTTTCATAGTGAAAATAATAGTTCCCCAAAGCCATCGGGGTTGATTGTTGATGGTCCTAAATTTTTTCAAAAGGTAGAGATTTTGAAAGGCCCTTAATGCTGGAGTGATTCTCAACATGGACGAAGAAGTTGGGCTTTGCTCCAGTTGCGCTGTCGAGACTGGGCGCACCACGAGTGTGCATGACTAAGGTTCACTGACCATTTGGTTCCACTGCTCTTGAGTGTTGGTGCCGTGTATCAGCTTTTCTTAATTCACATTTTGGCTGTATTCACTTAGGAAAAGAAAAATTAGACTGATAAATAGCTACAACTGAGACAAATATGAATTTGCAAAGATTTGAAATACTGTTTTGTTAATTTATATTTTGACCAATTGTCTGTCATAAATATGGTGCATCATTGTTGAGGAAGTGATACCTACTTCTCCAGCATTACACTCTAATTGGATGGATGTTTAATGTTTTCACACTATCCACTTCAAACAGATAAATGCAAGAGCCAATGCAAGGCACTGCAAATTTGCGTTTCTTTTACAACTTGATTATATTAACAGTATGAAAACAATATAGCTTAAGGCACTCAACAGTTTACTTTTTTTTCAAATCAAGACTAGATTTTGTAGTAGATGAACTAAAAAGGTTAACTCATGATAGACATTGTTTAGGGAAAAACGTATCTTCATCAACTATAGTAATTTATCTTAATGGCCTGACACTTGACATATATGAGGCCAGATGAAGATGCTACAAATAGACCAAGGGAAACCACAGTGATATATGAGAGTCCGCTTTTCCTACCTGTAACCGAGAATCATAATTTACTTTTGCCTGTAATGCTGTCTCCATGCTGGGCTGTTTTCTATGGCTCTGAGCCTATTCTTCTAGTGTTTTTTTCTTTTTTTTTTTCCTACCATGACAATATACGATCCTTTAAATGTGGTAAATTATTAAAGAGAATTTCTCAAAGGGCTGTTCAACTCAGTTCCTCTGACTTGTCCAATTAACAGTGAAGGGCCGTTCTCCAGGGCCACTGATGCTTGTTGGCGATGAGCAAGGGAGTCGGAGGGACCAAAGGCGCATCAGCCCTGAAGAGAACACACGCATTTTCTTAGAATGATCACGGTGATTATCTGCAAAGAATATGATAATTGTCACCCAGATGCATTAAAGGATGCTGTATAAAGAGCATTTTAATAACTTAATTTGTAATCATTGCCTCTGGGAATGCATTTTGTCATATAATTTTTGTGTACTATATAGGAAAAAAGCATAGTATAAGGGCAAGTGAGTATGTCTTTTTAAAAATAGATCTTTAGTGGAAACTGTTCTTGGATGATTTGAGTACTATTATTATATGGCAGTAGTAATTTAGGCACTGAGATATCCCACAGTGCACCTAGTTAAAAAAAGAGTATAAATAATCAGACATTTAATCATGTGTGACTCATATATGGACATGAAAAAAAGTAACAAATTTAAATATAAACAAGATGGTTACTAAAGCAAGAGAAGGAAGGAATATGAAGGAAAATCTGGGAGGATATTTGATTTTCTTTTTCTAGATACTTGTTAATGAGAACAAGATTAATTGGTATGTACATCGCTTAATCTAAAAGCTGCTGTTTTCATAATCTGCTACTAAAACACACACACACACACACACACAAAACAATTTGGTGACAAGTTTTTCTTTTCAAATGGTCCCACTTTCAATCTGTAAGTGAAAACTAGATTTCACTCAGAGCTTTGAAATCAGGACAGTGCTGTAATTTCAACCTGAAATTTTTCCTTCTAATTTGCTTATAAATTCATTGTTTCCCTTTAAAAATACAGCAGTCTCTAAGTCAAATAATTACAAAATACCAATTTTATAAAATATGGTGTTTGATGTCTTTGTTGTTGAACAACAGAGCTTTTGATGTGGGAAGTATAAAGACAATATTTTATTTGTACATGCTTCTTCATGGGTAATTGTGGGTTTGAAAAGTAATAAACAGCAGTGTAATTATTCCATAGCTTGTAGTGGGAATGTGTGTTTCCTTAATCTGGCCACTGAAGAAAAGAAATAACTATCTTTGAACCTTTCCATAGAAGCATTTAAAAAAAATTCAATGGCTTTATCCAAATTTAGAACTTGGGGAAAATATGTTGCTGTTGGGTTCTGCTGATTAGTTTATGAATTTTAAGAAACTGGAATGATATTATAACTTTACAATGTGATGGACTAAAATAAGAAAGCGATTCAAAGAAGTTTCCACTTAACAGAAAAAAGGCAGAAGAGACTATTTGACAGCATGATAGAAGCTTTTTGATTAATCCAACTGTTGGAATGAAAGTATAATTGTTTTTTCTTTACTACAAGATCCTATTCCAATAACTAACTAGGATGTTCAGAGCAGCAAAATCATTATATCATCTGAGATACAGGTCAAATAGTTCCAAAAATTCAAATCACTCACAGAGAAATATTTTAGAGAGTCATGACATCTGTGGCTTATTTTGAAATGGTTCAGCAGAGAATATAAAGGTACTTATGACAACATTTGCCAAATCTAGGTTATGGTTGTGAGTGTTTAGTTATTAGTCTTTCAATTTTTCTTTATGTTTACATTTTTCATAATTAAAAAGCTTTTTAAAAAAGGATCAATAGCCTACAGGGAGGAAAAAGTTCACTAGTCACGCCAATGTGACTATTCTGGTCTGTGTAATTTGTATATTTGCTATAATTCAATAAACTAGCACTCTTGCTTTAAAAAACATATATCACTTTCCAAACATATATGTATTTTTTCACATTATGGAATGAACTAGAGATTAGTGGTACAACAAGGAAGAAGTTGAATCCCTAATGGATATTGAGGGGATTTTTGTGGAAAGTGTATAACTCATATAGGAAAAAATGTAAATAAATATTGTGACTGCTTTAGTCATCTGATTTGGAGAAATTTTGTTAATTAGTCAGCAACCAAGTATAAGGAAAATAATTGATGTAAATCTGTTTCTTTGTCTTTGTAAATAGAAATTTTACTTTTTATTTTAATTTGATTCATGGATAGGCAACAAAGCTGTGTGCCCATCTCTGTTAAGATCATAATGTTAACATTTATCACCTAATATTGGTACCAGACCAATTTATTTAATTCTCTGAAGTAAGTCTGATAATTATCCTCATTTTGCAGATAAGTAAACAGAGGGCATAGGACTTTTAAATTAAAACTTTTAACAATCCTCTTACATTTGCTTTCTATCACACTGCTGTGATACAGAAGCAGTCCTGATTTTCAGAGATTATAGATTATTAAGAAAGAAGAACATACGAAATCACTGAAAACATTATCTTGAAGGCAGTTTCTAGCAACATGTGGATGATTTACATGATAAACCCATAAAATTAATTTTGTACGTATATGTATGCTAGTCCATTCATCTCTCCTATTAGATTTTGAGACTATTCTTAAAACTAGGAGTTATGTCTTATTCATATTTTTGTCTAATCACTTGTAAAGAAGAAAAGAAAGAAAAAAAAGAGAAGAAAATGAGCTTGTGATGGTTATAAAACATTGTCACAGATTCCTTGACACTTCTCCAACTGAGAGGGTGTAAGCATGCCCTCCCTTTGAATGCAGGCATGCTTGTGACTGCTTCATTCAAAAGACAAACTTACAGTTACCAGTGTGGGGGAAGGGGGTGGGAAGGGATTAATTGGGAGTTTGAGATTTGCAGATACTAACTAGTATGTGTGCCTATCTATCTATCTATAGATATAGATATATATGTATATGTATAATACAAAATAGATAAACAAGAAGTTCGTACTGTATAGCACAGGGAACTATATTCAATATCTTGTAGTAACTTATAGTGAAAAAATATGAAAACGAATATATGTATGTTCATGTATGACTGAACTCCAGAAATTGACACAACATTGTGAACTGACTATACTTCAATAAGAAATATGTATATATACAAAAAAAAAAAAGACAAGGGCAGATGATGCTCTGTGACTTCCAAGGTAGGTGGGAACAGGTTATGCAGTTTCTGCTGTTTGCTGCCACATGCATTCTTGAAGCTTTGAGCTGTCATGTAAGATGGTCAGCTAATCCAAGATCATCATACAGTGAGAAAGCCCAAGTTACGTGGAGAGGCCATGAGCAGGCCTTCTCCTAGACAGTCTCAGTTGAGCCCAGTCTGAGTTGTCCCAGGCCAGGTGCCACACATGTGAGTAAAGCCTCCAGATGAGCCCAATGCCCAGCTACTGACGTCACCCTCACCCCTTCAAACCTTCTCAAAGCACCAGATACTTCAGAGGAGAGGAAAGCTGCCCCTATAATGCAATGTCTGATTTCCTGATCCACAGGATTCTAGACTGTAATAAAACAGTTGTTTTAAACTAAATTTTGAGTGATCTGTTAGGCAACAATAGATAATTAGCTCAGTGTTTAATAATAGTTTGTTGAATGATTGATTCACCATTAGGTGAGAGGTTCCGTTGAGTAAAACTTAATGAAAATTGAAATAAAAGAAACCTATGTGGCCTCATAGACCTTACTGAATTCTTTCCCTCTGTAGTAACCAATGCTGGTAAGCAGTTTCTTAAAGTTGTTCTTATGACGTTTTCTTCTGCCAATTTATTTAATTCATTTAGTAGCCAATATTCATGCATTGACTCTTCTGTGCAATTCGTCGTCTGAGAAATTTTGACATATATGATATTCAAATACAATATTGTGTACAATACAACTGAAAAGATTCAGTTTGAGGCTGCGTATGAACAGTGCCATGGAGAGATATAGCACAGTCCTCTGGAAAGAGCTTCTTACTTCTTTCATTGGGTTATACTAATGTGATTCACTGTGTGTCCATATGAGGCAAGCAACATGAGGTTAGTATAATTGTTCAAATAAATAAAGTATCAAAATTTATCTGCCAAAATTTTTGAGCAAAGAGTAATTTTAATTCTGCATTATCTGGAATATTTAGTTGAAATTCTCATATTTTGATTTTTTTAAATTAAGAAACTGCAGTGAACTAGTCCACTTGAAATTGAATAACTTATAACTTTAAGTGTTTTCAAGTGGGTGATTAGTACAATATTGTCTTCTAGACACAAAGTTTTTACTGTTATTTGGGAGTAAGTAGTTACATTTTCACTCACTTCTTATGTCATGCACCTACTAGCCATATCTTTTGAATATTCTAAATATCATTTGCATAAATCTGCACATTCAATTTACCTGACATTTTTTGGGGGAAGAATTAAAGGCTAATATTCACAGAAATCAAGAAAGAAAACTAGCCATGGTCTAATCAGGAGCAAGTGGCATTAGCTAACTGTTGGGCAGAATAGTAAGAGACGAACAATCATCATGAAGGAAAGCACCAATCAGTTTTTTGAGTAAGTTATTAAACGTTTTATTTAGCAGAGTGGTTGTCAGTTTTCATGGGTTATTCCAAAAATGAGATAATATTATATTTGACATCTTTTTAAAGTTTAGATTAAAGTGAAGCGGCTTGAGTTTATTTTTCTTGCTTTGCAAACAAACAAATAAAAACCAAAAATACCAGAAGTAGAGAATACCATTGTATTAGTTTTTGCTCTGTAACAAATTACCACAAACTCAGAGATTTAAAGGAGTGCTTGTTTATTATCTCACGGTATCTATGGGTCAGAAGTCTGGCACGGCTTAGATAACTCCTCAGCAAGACTATAAATCAAGTTGTGGGCCCGGGACTGGAATGTGGAGAGAGAGGTCTCAACTGAAACTTTACTAGGGAAAGATCATATTCCAAGCCCACATAATGGCTGGTGGAATTCATGAAGTTATGCCCTGCAGACTGTGGAACTGAGGACCTGGGATACTTGCTTCCCATTGGCTGGATGCTTCTTTGCCATGTGGCCCACCCTAGGGCCAGCTCACAACCTGGCATCTTCCTTCTTGAAGGTCAGTAAGGGGGAGTGTTGCTCAGTAAGACAGATGTTAGATTCTTATGTATTGTCATCATGCAAATGACACCTGTCACCTTTGCTCTATTCTATTCCTTGAAACCAAGTCCCAACCATACTCAAGAGGAGGAGGCTACCCAGGACATGAAGAGGAGGGCAAGGGATTGCGGGCACAATAGAGACCATTTGTACATCCATTACTTTTAAAGGTCCCTCAAAGATATTATTCATTAGATAAGCAGAGACAGTTTCATGTATTTTAAAATCATCTCAGGCAACATACATCTTTATTTTTGTTTTGTCACTAAGCCAATTGGTATTTGATAAATATTTAACTATCAGTGTAAGAGATCTTCAGCATTATGAAGTACAATTGTGTTTTACTGCAGGGACATATGTAAGTAAAATATTATTAAGCATGATTTTGCTCAGAGAAAATGGAGTTTTAATTGAAGAAATTGAAAGTGGTCATTTTCAAGCCTTCTTATTTCTTCCAAAATTGTCTCTGTGTAAAATTAAATTCTAAAGTTTGCCTTGACATATTTTTTAAAATTTGAGAAATTTGTTATAATTATGGAATGATAAATGTCACATTATTGCTTTAGGAGAATAAGTCTGTTTCCTAAAATGTATTTTTAGGGTAAATTAATGAATATTAGAACCTATAGTTTCTAAATGGTGACCTATAATTCCATAATAAGATTGACTTGTTTAGACCAATACAGTAATCACATATGCTTATTTAGTGATCCATATAAATCTCATTTGTCTGGAGTACTGCCCATAATGCTAAATTCAGATGAAAGGTTTCAGCGATGGGATTTGAAATAAACATAAAGGCACTTTAGGGCAACTGCCTTTATGAATAGAGGTCTGGAAACTCTCTCTCTTCAACTATTCTGACCCAACTGGAATACTTATTTCTTTTCATCAGTTTTGGAATGCCAGATTTTCTTCAAGGAGTTGCATCTTTTGTCTTTCGTCTTTGATCCTCATTAAAGTTCAGATTCTGCATACCTAACACTGCTATACATTTACTTGACTAAAATGGTTTCCCAATTTCTTTCTTACTGTATGAGTTTTTTATGGAGAGGAAAAATATTCCTGGGATCAGAATGGGAGTCTTGGTTCAGGCTTGGGAGGTCAGAAGGCTGTATCAATCAGGATAGATCAGGTTATGCTGAATTCATAAACATCCCCAAATCTCAGTGGCTTACAACAATAATCTCTACGAAAGGTTTCTTTCTTGCTAACATTATTTGTCCTTGTGGATTGGCAGTGCCCCTGTTGTGTATTTTCAATCCAGAATTCAGCCTGACAGATCAATCTCTGTTTAGAACATTGTCAGTCTTGTGGCAGGAGAGGAGGCAGGGTACCATACTCTGGCTCAGAAAGTCCAGCTCAAAAGTGAAACACACCACTTGCAGCTGCATTTCACTGACTGAAGCAAGCCACACTACCACTGCTGTGTTCAACAGAGTGGAGAAGAAACTGGGTTGTTTGGCAAGCAGTGATATAATCAGCCAGAGATAGGGTAAAATGCAGAAAATCTGGGCCCAAAGAAGATGTATTTTTATAATTCAAGGCTTTGCTTATGATTGATGCTTTTTAATGTATTTTTTAAAAAAATTATAGATTAAATCCTACTCTACCATTATCTTCTAAGTTTAAAGTTTTGTTTTTGTTTTTGTTTTTTTTTCAGGAGGGTGCTCCAAAGATTACTTTATTAGTGGCATTCTTTTGGATGGTATGATAATGGAGATAAAACTGATACAATTGATAGACATTTCCATGTGTAATATTAAAATGTCAGTAGTTTGAAAGTAAATTAGAACTTTCTGGGAAGTGGGAGAAGTAGAGTGGAGATACGTGTGTAGCAGTATTTTGGAGTCCTCTTCCCAAAAACACAGGCCATAAAAGAACACCAAGATTTAAAGGGTATTTTCAAATACAGTTCCCCATTGATATTACTATAGTTTTATGAATTTAAATTGCCCAAATAGATATGCTTAGTATTGAAGTGCTTAGTATTGCAAATGGAAAATACAGTTTGGAGATAACATTCTAATTTTTGGATTCATTTTCATTGAGGAACTGGTGTGGTTCTGTGTGGGGAGAAATAATTAGATTGGCGTGTTGGGCAAATAGGGTAAGGTTAGGTTTACCACAGTCCTGCCACCTCAGCTTCCACTCATTCTTTGTCATCAGGTATCTCTGTTCCACAGCACAGACCAGACCTTTTGGTTGTTTAAGGAAGTTGAAGTGGGTCACTATTTGAAAAATGATTCCAAGCGTATGTCACCCAATAGCATCATTTTTTGGTATTTACAGGAGAGAATTTTATCTGAACTTGGGTCATGCCAAAGGGACAAATGGAATTCCATAAATGGAATCTGGACGTTCTGAGCAGACAACTAAATGCACACGTGCACTCTCTCTCTCTTTCTCTCTCTATATATATATGTTGTTTGGTGTCCCATTCATAATTACTGACAAGGTTAATGTGTTATGTAAAATTAGCTCTAGGCCTCTATTATTTATCCTTGCAGGACAGTTGGTACATAATTGTTCACTAAATATTTATTGAATAGATATTATCCATTTGGAGAAAATCTAGTTTGAATTCCATAAACAGAAAAAGTGGGATAGCCAAATCTGCTGTGACTCCAGAAACACTTACTGTTACACTGCACTCTTAAAATCAGGCAGATGGTCCTTTTTTCTGTGTGGTTTTTAGATGAAGTCATGCTGGATCATAATGTCAAAATCTTGTTTGAATTAGGAAAACAAAAGTTAAACAAACCCATGTCTCCATTTCAAAGTATATTCATTCCATTGTCAAACTATCAGTGGTTGTTGGATTTCTTCAAATCAAAGCATGATTCATATAATTACTATATTATGATTAGCTTTATTAGAGGACTGAAGATATTTTAGTAGTTTGTGGCGAATGAAAACAAGATGAAGTATGAAGAACTAGTTTGCAGTGAGAACTGCTAAATGTTGAATTCTGTTACAGTTATTGTTGAATATTCTTCTAGTACGACTGAATCCAATGGCAGGACATTTTGTTCCTTAAAAACTCATTGAAGTATATTTTAAGAATGACCTGCATAATAATGAATTTTCAAATACTTATTAACATCCAGCAAAAAAAGAAAAAAAGAAAAGAAAAGAAAGAAAAAGAACTCTGGTATAATTACTAGGATATTTTTAGTTTAAATTCTTGCTCAGATTTATTTTAAGTTTCCTTCTGGTCATGTCAAAAGAAACTCTTTAATAGTTACTGATTTTCTAGATTTGAAAAAAATATATATATTTGATTAGTGGCTACTTACAAATTGCTCCTCAACAAACTGTCCTAATTTCTAATCATAAATATTGGAGGAGGGTATGTTCGGTTATCTCCTAATTAACTATCTTTAGAACCCTCCAAAAAGAAGTTTCCTTTAAAAATTTGATGAGAGGGGAGTTGTTGTTAATGTCCATTATTTACTGATTCACATCAGATTTGATTGTGCAGAAAGCAAAGACCAAGCAAGTTTTGGTGCTTTAGTACTTGAGTAGAAAATAAGAAACATACTCTTATGATACTTTGGCTGTTTAGAAGCAATAGCACTTGGTGTTAGAAGCAGTGTCTGTTTTATAAAATAGGATTTTTGATCATCAGTTAATACGTGGTTTCTCTCCAGATGTCTTTAAAGTGCTGTCAAGTTTATTCTCAATTTGTTTTTTGCTTGATTCCATTCACAGATGGCTTCTGTTTCTCCTGGCTCGTTTTAGTGGGTTCTTGGTCACTCTAGCCTCTATTCCAGGGAGGACAGCACAGAGACCTTTGGTGTGAGCATTAGAAGTTTTAGGATGTATCTGATGCAAAACGAAGCTAAAACAAGGAATTATAGTGATTAGGTTTATTCGCTTGTGGATTGCATTTACCTTTGCCAGGTGAACCTCTTGGGGAATCTTATTAAAATGCCGAGTCTGATTAGTAGGTCTGGGATAGGGCCTGAGCTTCCGCATTTCTGACAAATTTCCAGATCATTACCGTGATTCAGGGACATGAAATGGACTGTGTATTGTGTGGCAGTTGTGTGGGGTTTGAGACAGTTGTACCAATGAAACTTTGGCTCACACCCCACCTGTCTTTGTTTTAGCAGGCCCTTGGTATTTATAATGTAACATTCAGAGTGAGAAAGTCCATTACTTGTAGGTTTAGTTTGTAATATTACTGAGGTACAGTTTTAAATTGCACATTGTGATACTTGGTCATTCATCAATTAAACATGTATGTTCTGATATCCGTCTGCTAAGCATTCTCCTGGATGCTGGGTGACAAAGGCAGACAAGACTTAGATAAGCAAATGGATAATTGCAATATAGTGTGGTTATTGTTGCTCTAAGGGACATCCAGGTACTATCCGAGACTTTGGAAAATCTTCTCAGAGAGACCGATGTCTAAACTGAAACCTGCAGCCAGCAAGGGCATGTGTGTGAAAGGGCAGAGAGATGTCTTGGAATCCCTGCTGCCCGTGTGTTCCAGATCCACTACTATGTGATTGTGCTACGTGCCATGAATAGGAAGGTGTGCCTGTTGGTAAGGTGAGCTTTGAGGGGCTCCTGTCATATAGTGGTATCTCCTTTGATGGAGCAGAGGGTCATAGGGTGACTCTCTGTGTTGCCCAAGCTCCACAGTCGGGTTGTCTACTTTCAGACTTTGTGTCTGCAGTTTACAAGTGTCTGCGGCCAGCCATCAGTCACCATTGATATTCTGCTAAGTGTGGTTAAATGTTAAATGTATTTCCACTCCCTAGGGAAGTATCAGTGGCCCAGATAACAGGCACATGGCCCAAGGAGCCTGAGCATTTCCCTGGCTTGTCCAAGAATATCTGGGTGATATTTTTATTGAAGAGAACATGCAAAAGTTGGTTGAGTCGTTGGAGGGAGGGTCCCCTTTTTATTTAGGGGATACCTAAATAAAAAGCTGGGCATAAATATCACACTGGTAGATGTCTTCTTCCCAGAGATTTGCCAAGATTGAATTAAATCACTGTCAGGTTTTTCCAAAAGAGTGTGCCGGGGAATCACTAATTACACAGGAGGTTAAAAGATGTTGAAAGATAAAGAATTTTGTGCTCAAGTATGTCTGAGAATTGGTAGCTTAAAAAAAAGTTAATTGTATTTCTTTATGGCAAGTGTACTAAGTCTTTTGTATATTAATGTGCTATGTAAATCTCCAAACTCATTTAATCATGAAACTCTTTTTTAAGAGGCATTATGAGGGACTTATGTCCAGTACAATTTGAGACCCTGTAAAAGAAACAACACTAAAGAAAATTTACACAAATGCTATTATTTGTTGGTAAATGTAAATAGTTCTACCTTTACTCTTCATATGTAATATACTTTTAATCTACATGTTTGATTTTGAAAACAAGTCCAATTTTGCATCATAATGATTGGCAACACTTAATAAATTTTAAAATGGTAATGAACCACACATCTGTAGTAGACACATTATTTCTTTGTGACCTTACACAAATAATTGATCTCTCTTGGTTTTGACTTAATTATCTATAAACTAGGCTTACCTCATTTGCATACAAATAGGTGATAAAATAGATCTTTTTATGTTTGTTTCAATCCTGTTATCTATGAGTGTATGAATTTTGGATCACATTTGCTTTCATGCTATATTGTATATTTCTATCACTTGTATTACCTTATACTTAGAAGTCAAATTGGCTAAAATGTTTCAAAATGAGATAAAAAAATTTTAAATTATCATATGTATATTAAAAGAATATGATATTTCACCAAGTTATAAATAAGGATTTCATAAATATAAGCAGGAAGAAATGTATTTTTATTTTTATTAGATAACTATTTATTATTTTTGTTTACTTCTAAAATGATAGAAATTTAAATATAGATGCACATTTCTATATGTGGTTTGTGAAAAGCATTCTTTTGCAAGAATATTTGACACCTCAAGAATACAAGAAATATTGTGTAAAGTAAAATAGGTGTATAATCAACTTCTTTCCCAGAACTTATTCAAACAATATGCTTCCCCCATGGCAGTGTAAAAGCAGTCTTCGTGAAATGTGTTGTGTAAAAACAAAACAAAGCAAAACAAAGTCAAACAAGAACTTGAAAACATTCTTATTTTTTCTAGTTTGGGCTTTCTAAAACTTTTAGCGGAGATGCCAGCTTTCCTTTTGCATTTCTGCTACGTATGCCTGAGTCCTTCTCAGGGAAGAACAAAGAGCTAGTAAAAGATAATATCTGTGAATTCTAATACTTATTTAGATTATTTCAGTGCTGAGGAGTTCCCACTTTTTTCTTTCAAGCATTTTAATATTATTAGTATTTTTCTATTAAATGAAAATACTCATGAATAGCACATCCTAATGGCATCAGCTCAGACCCTCTCTTTTCCCTTTGCGATGGTTCCTTGAGGGCATATAGAGCCAGGGCTCTCATTCCATGGTAGCTCCTTGCACAGTAGTTCTGGCAGTGACAGATGGAGGCACAGACATTCCCAGATTGCCTTGACCCCTCATTGGATTGTGAAACCTTAGGTGCTTCAACTTTTATTTGAAATCTGCTTAAGCGTAATTGCATACTTTAACAAATATTTATTGAATATGTTCTATATGCAGAACATGGGGGGAGGCACCCCTAATAGTCCCTTCATTCATGTTTGTTGAATACGTGGATGAATAAATGCACTGATGACCCCTGTCCTCCATAGCATATCTTTTAATGGGAGAAACAGAACTGCTTAAAGCTATTTGTATTCCAAACCAGGATGCTATGAATCACTAGGAAAAGGTCGAGTTCAACAAGGGAGGATTGGGAAAGATTTTACTTAGGAAGGGGTTTTAAAATTAAATGATAAGGATGAGTACGGTCATAAATTACAGAGAAATACTCAAGTTTTTCTTTAATGTTTTCTAATAAAAACTCCATATCCTGAACTCAGTTGAAGTTACATGGGGCCATGTAATCAAATAGTAGCCAATAAAATGTATGTAGGAATTCAGGGTAGTCTTTCAGTGGGGTTGTTTTAAAGGAAACGGGAGTTTCTTTACCTTTTCTCTCGCTCTCCACTTTGCTACCTGGCAGGCAAGTGTGATCTCCTCCAGCTCCAGCAGGCACCCCGAACCTTCAAGAGGGAAGTCTGTTTCCCCAATGGTGGTTTACCCAGCAGACCTGATGAGTATGTGGAGTCACTACACCCAAGTGAACCACCTGGTGCCAAGGTTTTTCCTTTTTAAAGTGAGAAAAAAGAACTTCTTGCTTAAAATCACTATTATTTGGAATTTTATGATTACATGTCTGAAAAAAAATATATATGGCAGTGACATCACTAAAGAGCTTTATCAATTGTGCTCATTTCTTTTAGTTTCTTTATGCTTAGATCTTAAGTGTAAGATCAATCTGTAGATCTCATTTTATCTACACAAGATCATAGGAGGCCCACAGTATATACCTATTTTAGAGTATTTGTGTTTGTTTTTGTCTTTGTCTATTAAAGGGAGGGAGATACAAGTTTAAATGCAAACAGAATATAATATGCTATATACCATGTCACCCCTTTAAATTAAACACTGCATATTCTTAAAATTATACATAACACATTAAAAATAATGGCCTTTCACCGTCAGTATTTTTTCCGTTTAGTCCTTGTCTTCCAAATTTATTCCTTGTCTTCCAATATTTTTTATGGATCATGAAGATCCCCAATCTAAAATGTAACTGCCATTTGAGATATATCTTTGTCTTAAGCGTGCACACATTGTTACAGGGTGGACCCCCAGAGCTGGGCATCCAGCTCTGCTGCTTTCTAGTTCTGTGACCTGAGGTGAGTTTCTTCAACTTTCTCTCCTTTAGTTTACTCGTGGGTAAAATGGAGAATAGTGAACCTTACCTGAGAGAGTGAGTTGAGTTATTATATGGAAAGTGTTTGCCTGGTACTTGGCACCAGTAAATACTATCGAGTGATCAGCAATTATTGTAGTGGCGACCCTTTCACGGTAAGCTATGGAGTTTAGACTCCATCCGTGTATAAAATAGCGAACAATTCCAACTGGAAGCAGCAGCCTATTAATGAGGAAACTGGGATTTTAGTTTGCTTAAAAAGATTGGAGTCTGGAAGGTGGATTAAGACAAGGGTAAAACAGAGATGTTGGATCATCACTGAAATAACAGCAGTGCCTATGCAGGGTGACCAGAGTAAGAGCGCTGAGACCACCTTCGTCTTCACGGCCTGAGAATTGGGCTCAGCACTAAATCAGCCCGGCCAGCTAGATCGCACCCCTTTACCCGCCGTCTCACTACAAGTCAGGTTATTCTCTCAGGAGAATGGCAATTGTTAACTTACACTGGGGTGGCGGAGGTCATCATTGTCTCACTCCCTGAAAGGGTAGGGCCCCCAGTCAAACACAGAATTGGAACCTGAATTTTGCAGTTAAAATGAAAAGGTACCTGCAGCTTCCTGTGGGGGAAGCATCCACGTCTCTCTCTGCGAGGCAGTGCTTTTAATTCCTCGCTTGCCAGAACATAATAATTACTCACCAGTAAGATGTGATGGAAGAGGATTTGTTTTCGTTTAATGACTTTCATACTCAAAACATCCCCAAATTCCTTGCAGATGAGTGATTGAAGAGCTCCGTGTCACCCACCCACCTGCTCAGGAATAACTGGAACCTCTAACAGCCTGTATCTTTTTAAGCCAAGTGAGATCACAAGAGGGGAAGACTAGAGTGGAGGTGTGTTTGCATGAATTTAAATGATAGCTCGAATAAAACAGATCTCTAAAGCGCTTCTTAACACTCTTGCTGTCTTCGTTGTTACTGCTAAGCCTTCTTTAATCAATTATCCAGCCTGGATGCGTATTCCTGCAAGCATGCTTCCCACCAGTTAGCTGTTATGTGCGACATCTTTAAGAAATGTGTCCCCAAGCCCCCTTTGAATAGGAAAAAACAACGTAATTTCCTAATGTAGGATGCTCTGTACAGTGTAAGCAATTACAGAAAAAAGAATACTGGAGCTAAAAAGGAAAAATAGAAACATTCAATGTCACTTTATTTTATTGCTTAAGGAAAGAGTCGTGCAAGGTGGTGCTTCTTGTGCTGTGTAAGTGAACCGGCTGGGGATCCTGGTTCCCTAAACGGGACAGGTTCTGAGAGTGCATTTCTGTGAAGCCCAGGCGCTCCTGCTGATGCTGGCTTTTCGGCTGCACTCAGAGTGGCAGGCTTCTGTGGTATAAAGGCGTAGTTTGTTAGTAGACGTGAGAAAGGGTCAAGGACAAGCCCTCAGAGCCGTGTTATTTCGTGAATGGATCTTGTGCTTGGCTCACTGGGCTTCCAGCATCTAGAAGTTGTCTGAACAGAAGTCGCAGCCCCTTCTACTCACACTCCGAGCACCTTATCGAGATACCAAACCAGAACACGTTTCTGAAGCACCGTGTGTCTAACATGAGTTTTTGAGTCTGCATCATCTAATGATGGATGCTCCCTTGTCAGTCAGTTATGACTGCTTTCTCTCAGAGAAGCCTCTGTGAAATGATCTTCGAGGTTTTCAGGGTATCTTTTTTTTTAACAGAAAGAACTGGTAAAGTATAATTTCCGTTCATCATTCTCATCAAATGTCTTTTCTGAAACCCGGGTGGTGCTGTGAAGTGCTATATCGAGAAAGTGAAAGCAGATGTCATGCTGACTCCTGGGAGAGTCTGTGCAGCTGGTGGGGCATTCCGGGTCCCGGAACCCTCCCCAGACTGTTTCAGGTCATTTGAATTGCTCAAGCTTTGATACCTCTCTGCGCTCTCAGCATCTCCCCTCTATTTTCAGGACCCATTCTCTGCAACATCCTCTGTACTTACAGAACCCATCCCAAATCCCTCCAGAAGGTAGATACCTGAGGGAACTGTGGAGGTGCATTTGATGGTGGGGGCAGAGGCCCTTTATTGCTGCAAAGGGTTTATCATGGTAGCGACATATTTCTTCCTTCAATAAATCAAACCTGAAGCTTTGAGACTGTTGTCTGCTGCTCTGTCTCATCCTCTCTAAGCACCAGCCCCCAGTGCTTCCACATGGGAGATGCTCTTTGAGACTGATGAGCTTATGAAAGGGCTGTGAACAACATCTCCTAGTGTAAGCAGCATTCATGGTGTGCTTTACCATTTACAAAGCTTTTTGCATAAACTGCCTCAACAACCGATGTAATACAACTCCCTGAGGTCACTTAGCTAGTGAGGATTTTAAAGGAATCCTGAAGCCCAGTCAGAGCTTTCATTGCTAGGAAAATGCAGTTAAATACCCTTCAAATATAGGTAGTATTTAACCCGAGATATTATGGAATCCTAGTTTTCTGCTTTTTAATTGTTATGCTCTACTTCTACTATTTTCCTAATTGAAACTATAATTTTGTTAAAAAATTAAAAATACCACTTCATGAGCAAGTATGCTAAGTCATTTTTTCAGAGAGATTTCTCATTCTTGATAATGGCCTTTATTGACATATTTAATTAGAAAACAACACTATTAAATGTTAATGTTCAACTGCTTTTCCTTCAAGGTACGTTATACTTTCCTAAGTACTTTTTGTAGCAAACATAAATAATTCGATAGTTTCGTAAGCGAAATGTTTCCTAAAACTTACATTAAGAATTGCTTCTGTGCTGTGCTTAAAGTTGGGCTGGCTGTCTGTGCCACTGCCCAGATTCCAATTGTTGTGATGATTAAAATAAGAATGTACAGCCCACAGCCCAGTGGAGAGCAAGCATCACTGAATGCTAGCTCTTAGTTAACATTGTCATTTCACATGTTTTATGTCACACATTATTTCTATACTTCAGAACTGTTGTTAATAACGAGCTAAGTCCTCAGTCACTGGTTTGCCCATTGACCTTGTGCCTGCTCCTAAGTTTACTCGAATGGGCTAACTGTATAGTTTTTTGTTTTCCATGGTCTCAAAACCGGTGTCATGAAAGACCCAGAGACAAATGTCCCTGGACCTCTCATCCTCAGGACAGAATCAGCTGAGGGGAAGGGACAATCCCAAAGTTAGGTTTATTCTTCCTGTTTTTGGGGAAGTGAGTGGGGGGGGTGAAATGGCCCTCTTAATTAATTAATCACCATCATTTGTAAGAGCTTTCACAGTGCAGAAAGTTAAGAGGGGAAAAAGAGAGGTTGATCTGCCTGTCTACTGCTCAGGGGGAAAAATTGATGACATGGGTAAAGACATTTTTAAAGGCTTTTATTTTCTGTGTATCTTGGCATAGGAAGACGTTTCCACGGCCGTTTTACATGTGAACTTGTGCTTCTGTGTCCTTCACTTTTAACCTGACACCATTATCTTGACAACCATCTTGTAAATAGGTACCATGGTACATCAAAGAGAAAACATAAGTAATTAAGTAGTAGTTAACCCTACCTCAGACATCATGGACAATATATGATCATATATTTCCACGAAGAAAGAAACAGAAGAGAAAGGAAGGTAAAAGGAAGGTAAAAGGAAGGAAGATACATATGTATATACACATGACTGCTGTGTGTTCTAAACTTAGTCCTTAAAGGCTGTCATTTATGGCATATCTCCTGTCTTTCTTCCTCGGTGCCATTTGGTGTCATATTAAACCTGGAATTAGTTTGGTGTTCTTGTCTTGTTTCCTTAGGAACATTTCTGACTGATCCGTTATACAGGAAATTAGCATCCCACAGTTAGGAAAGTAGCGTTACAGATGAATAGTGTTTTGACAGAATTTTTCAAAGTTAAATTGCATGCCATACCTTAGCAAGGCTGAACTATCTGAATGTATATGTTCCTGAAAGAGTTATCTTTATCCTCCAAATAGGGGATATGAGAATGGGAAATGATGCCATTTTTTCTTATCAAAAACTGGAGAGCAGAGCTTTTCTCCAGACAAATTGATCCAGCTGTCTGGGGTAACATTTAGACACGAGATTCAGAATCTTTTTAATTACACTCGTTAATTGTTTACCCAGCTAGTGCATCATTAATTGCCACCCTTGTTGGACCAGTACCCTGATGACTAGCATCTCACAGCTTGGCTGATAAGTAGGGGATGATTCATTGCATTTCCCCCTACTCTCTTGACACCAATGGTAAGAGCTTTACTGTTATTAAAAAATAGGTAAAAAAATTCAGTCTCATGCTCTCTGACTCAGCTATGAAACAAACATGGTCTAATTTAGCATCAGGTTTGAAATTTCTTTCTCACAATTGCCAGAGTTTATATATATGTCAGTGAGTGGCATTGTTAAATATAAAAGACAGCTATCTTAACTATGCAAGCTAATGAAAATTTAAATATTATTATGAGAAGAAAGTAAAATGATGTCATGGAATAATCACTTTTCATGGGAAGCACTATGATGGCAGATAACAGAGGGGTCAGAAATCTTAGTTTTCGTTTTTCTTAATTTTTTTTATTGTGATAAGAACACTTTATATGAGATTTATCCTCTTGAAATTTTAAGTGCCCAGTGAAGTGTTGGCAAACATAAGCAGCGGGCTATCCTGCCAACCTCCAGCACTTCCTCATCTGTGCAGCTGAGCCTCCATATCCCTCGGCCAGCCACTCCTCATCTTCTTCTTCCCCAGCCGCCGGTAACCGCCATGCTACCCTGTGCAAGCCTGACTGTTTTACATACCTTTATCCAGTGAGAGTATTTGTCCTTCTATGTCTTGCTTATCTCATGAAGCATAATGTCCCTCAGGTTCACATCCATATTATCCCATATGGCAGAATTTCCTTCTTTCTTAAGGCTGAGTAATATTCCACTGTGTATATGTGTATATGCAAGATTTTCTTTAATGTTATATGCCCCATTTTCTTTATTCATTCATCCAGCAATGGACATTTAGTTACAGGAATCTTGGCTTTCCTTTTGACACTTTCACTAATTGATTGAAAAATTTTTGACTCATTGTTTAATCTTGTAATCCTCCATTGCTTTCCTATGTAAAGTATCTTATTTTTAACACCTTTCCATCTGAGAGGATTATGAGGGTGAGCAGTGACAATTGAATATGAGGAAAAATAGAGTTAAATATGGCACACAAGAAAAGCTAAATAAATTTGATAGTTCATCATGATTGGGAGACTGTAATGTAGAAGTTCAGTTTTAACAATAAAAGTAAGCAGTACAATAAGAGAACTAGCCAGAATAGTCATACACACACACACACACACAAAATCTGTAAGAGGAGAAAAAAAGGAAAAGGTGACTGTTCATCCAACTAATAATACACAGTGTACAGCAGAGTGCTTATTTTGAACCTGATAGAAAATTATACCAATAACATTTATATTTGTACTCAAAAAACATATCTGTCTTCCTAAGGCCAAAAGTGTCAAGTTCATAGAGACAGAAAATATAAATAGCGGTTGCCAGGGGCTGGAAGGAGCAGAGAATGGGGACTTTGTGTTTAATGGGTATGGAGTTTCAGTTTGGGAAGACAGGTATTTTGGTGTGCACGGTGTAAACTGCCCATCTTCCAATCTGCAGACCACACAGTGAGTCAGACTGCTTTAAACACACTACAGGAGTGGGTAGAAAGGGGAATGCAGCCGGTGCCAGTGAATCAACGCGGTGTCAGTGTGGTTCTCCTGCTTCTGTGTTGGGGGTAGTGATAGCTTTCTTGGGATCATTTAAATGGAGTCTTCTGCAGGTTGGGCTTGGGGTAGGTTGTCAAACTACTGTGTTCCTTCCTGCTAAGCCTCACGTGACTTCCTGTCCTTCTCAACACAGTGACACTATGGTCTGAAACTATGCACCATCTCTGTTATAGAAGACAATTGCATAAAGAGAAACAATTTATATTTTTGGCCCCGTATACCCTTCTGTTACAACACAAGTTTTACAGAGTATAGTGAATTAGTGATTTCAAAAAGTATGTACATGGAAACTTCACTGATGGGCAAAAACATGTAAATCTGTTAGGATGTGTCTTGCCAGCAAAGGTTCAGACATGAGTCAGCTCATGATCTTATTTTCATAGTTTATTCTGACACAATGATAATACTTTGGCACACAATTAATACAGTTATCTTAGTTTTTATTAGAATTAATTACTATGATATCAAAATGCAACAAAGAGGTTCTGTTCATAACATGACCTCTTAAATGTCAGTGCTTTTGTCTGAAAGTATTTGACAGCCTGATTGTATGAAACCACTGCTAAGAAAACAAATGACTTGGGTGCTGAAAGTTATTTCCATCCTATTGCGGGTGTATATTATGTCAACATTGAAATGTCAGGTTCAACGCTTTATTTTTGGTCTAACAAATTTCTGAAGTATGCGTGCGATGGGATACACTTTATCAGAGCCACAGGCTGGGCTTTGACTAACCGACTCTGTTAGAAGCAGATCAGTCGCTGTTTATCATCATCTTCGTGTGAGGTAAAGATGGGAGCTGCATGCAGGGGAGGCGTTTTCCTTTCGCCTCCACGTCGTCCTGCCGTCTCCCAAAGGCCTGTCTCGTCCTTGCGTAAGTAGTCATGGGAAGTCTCCACTCTCCACTTTTGCTCATTTGACCAGCCACAGACTCACCTGCAGAGACAGGCTGGGCATCACTGTGCTCCAGTCACCTCTGAAAACTTCTCAGTTGAGACAGTGGATACAGGTGTACTGAACCTTGGACCAGAAAAAGCCAGTGCACATAACCTCACTGCTTAGAGAAATGTCTTTGTCCAGGTAATGGTACAGCTATATCCAAAGCGGTGAAATTGGTACCATCCCTCCACGCAGATCTGAAGCCGCATCCCTGTGCGTATAGACTGAGTTACTAGTTACCAAGTGAAAATATGAATTCCTGTATGTCTTGTACCATTTTTTAATAGGTGACCAATTGTCAGGCCATTACGATCTGCTTCCCCAAGCAGAAGTAAATCTCTGAAAAGAGATACTGGACTGGAAATCATGTTTGTTGTTAGTGGAGATTGTGTGTGTGTGTGTGTGTTCTGATTGAATTTAGTGTAAATTCACTACATATTTTGAATTTCCTCATAGTACCCCTTTGGGGGGAAAAATTCTCGATTCAACTCTCAGAAAAAAACGCTTTACTTTCTGAGTAATTTGATTTAATCAAACGAGATCAGATGGGTTGTAGACTAACGTTCTGCGCACAGTGATGTATGCAGGTGCAGGTGCTGCCTGGAGCCTGACCTGAGGCCTCCCCTACCCCCGCACTCCCTGCTGTGACTGCAGATGAGAACCACAGGCAAGGACATGAATATGGGCAGTATAATAATAACAAAATTTGGAATGCAAACGATACTAAGGGGAGCCTTAATTCTAATTACTCATAAAAACCTTTCAAAAAGAAAGATAAGATTGTGTAGTTTATTAAAAGCACTATCAGCATTTTAAGACTAAGCTGAAAATTGCCCAAATGAGAAATAATGTGAAATCTAATTCACAGGTCCCTTCAGTTTGCAGGGACACTGTGAGATCTCTGTCATCTGCTGAGTGCCCAGTGATGTGCGTACACGTTGGCCTGGCGGCCTAAACGGCAGCAAGGAGACTCTGACTGAGGGACAAAAACACTTCCTTCTCTGCTGCAGCTTTGTTCAGATGATATGTGAGCATGGATATTCCCAGAGAGTTTATCTTTTCTGTGCTGAAAGACATATTGTTAACTGCCCTTTCCAAAATTCACCCAAGTTCAATTTTTTTTAAACAATAACCAGGATTTATAATTTTTTTCCAATTCACTACTGTGCTGATAAAGAAAGAAACATCTGATTTATTCCATTTTTGTGTGTCTGTGGAAAATAGAGCAGAGTGTTTATAAATAGAATCTTTTAAAGCATGTATTTGAATAAAATTAGACTTGCTTTGCAGGGTGTCATAGACTGAATACATGTGTTTCCTCAAAATTTGTATGTTGAAACCTAACTCCCAAGGAGATGGTGTTTGGAGGTGGAGACTTTGGGGAGTGACTGAGTCACAAGGGTAGAGCCCTCATGAATGCGGTTAGTGTCCTTATAAAAGTGACTGCAGAGCGTTCTCTTGTCCCTTCTGGACACAGGGAGAGACGGGCACATGAATCAGGAGGCGGGTCCCTGAAAGCACCAGATCTGCCAGGGCCTTGATGTTGGACTTCCCAGGCTCCAGGCCTGTGAGAAATACATTTTCGTTGTTTGTAAGCCACCCAGTCTGTGGTGGTTTGCTATAGCAGCCTTAATGAAAGACAACACAGAACAAAGATTATGTTGGCAAATAAGTATAAACACAAGCAAAAAGTGTGGAGAGTAGCTAATTAAAAGTAAATGGAGTGAACTGGTCTAGAGGCGAATGACGCTTGCTGGCCTGGGAAAGTGGGTTTTGGCAGCTGAGTTCTGATGCTTCCTTATGCCAGGGATCCTTGCGGGAAGACGCTGGGTTGAGTTCCTGGGAGCAGATCTGTTGTCAGTGATTCTGCAGCAAACTCTCTGACTCTGACAAATGTTACTCCTGGGTGCCTAGGTGGAGTCCTCCTAAAGGAAAGACATAATTCGTTAACATGGAATCCTTATGCTCCTTTAGCTCAGACAAACTCTCAGCTTGATGAAAAGCAAAGAGGAGAACAGAAGAAAAAAAATGCAGTGTCTGTAAATACAATTAAGACGACTACACGAGCAGCCCTTTATTTATTAGGAAAACGCCTTAATTCTTGAATAGATACCCTGCAGATATGTATTTATACATCTCTAAGATGAGTCATATAATATTCAATTTGATTGGTTAAAACAGGTACATTGCAATATTTGTAGTTTTAGGAGCACATCATAAATCCTAAGGCAATGTCGGAGATTGTGCTCAGCATAAGGTTTATTCCAGAACATGGTAGAAACTAAATCTTGTAAATAAATGGATTTACATGGATTAGTAGCCTGAGGCATTCTGGTTTGATATGCTAATTTGCTTTCTTTTTTAGTTTTATTTCCATGTGTGTAAGGTCTTGTTTTTCTCATAAATTTAAGAAGATTGAATACCTACTATGTGTCAGGCAAGGCACAAAGCCCACTGCATTTTTTTCCAACAACCCTTTGAGACTTTTGATGCCAGTTATTCCAATGAGAAAACTGAGGCTGGAGAGTTAAGTGTGTTTTTCCCAAAGTCACATTAACAATAAGGTGGAGCAGAACCTCCTGTCCAGAGGGAAACGTCCTCTGGTCTGTGAGCTGACTGTGGTCTTCTCACTCGTCTCCTGTATGATTTGTACAGAAAGTTGCTCCAACGTTACCAGTTGCAGTGCTCAGACTTTCCTACCCTTGCTGAAACTGTTTAGAAGCTGCCTTCTCTTTTGATGCAAGGTATTTTTTTCTGCTTCACACTTTCAGCCTGGAGCACCCTTGGTGTCTTTCTTTTCGCAGAGGACCATTCTAGATGGTGCTTCTTCTCTGCTGTTTCTCGGACATGCTCTTCTGTTTTAAGCATGCAGGTATTTTTCCTGCTTTCTCTGTTGTGCCTGGTCCTCATGCTCTGTTTGACGGCTTTTCAGCTGCTGGCGTTCCCCGAGGTGCACTCTCAGCTTGCGTTGCTGGTTGAGTGGCTTTGCAGTCCAGTAGGGGCTGCACACACACACACGCACATGCACACACATGCACACACACGCACACATGCACACAGGAGGGATCTGGGGCGTATACAGGATGGACTAGTTCAGAAAGACCACTTTTCAAGGACCTCAAATGAGTCTTCTCTCTGTCTCTGTCTCTGTCTCTGGCTCTGTCCTTCCCTCCCGCCCTTCTTCCCTCCCTCTCATTTCCTCAGTCTAAAATACTCTACTCCAGCCTCGGGCAAAATGGCTACATTTAAAACACTATCAGCTGCATGCATTTACTCTTTAATGGGTTATACTAGTTGTAGTCAAAACACAGATACATTATTGGACTCTGTTGGAATGGTTACTCCTCACTAAAAAGTTTATGAACTTTCTTTTCTTTTCATAGTCTTGCAGGGTCAGGAACTGCTTATATGAGTGACAAGGGAAGTCGTTTATTTGTTACAATAATTTACTTTTAATTATCTCTGTAGCTTTGATTTTTAAGTAATATTTTCAGAAGTTACTCAGTTAATGCTCATTGTGAATTATATATTTAACAGGGTACATAAGGAGTGAGGCAAGAGTTCAGATAAAGGCAAGAAGGTTTTTTTTTTTTGACCCCAAACTCCTAATCTGTTTCTTTCCACCTTTACCCATTGGTAACCACAGTTTGTTTTCTATGTCTGTGAGTCTATTTCTGGTTTGTAAGTAAAACTTGTATTTTTTTAGATTCCACCTATGAGCGACATCATATATTTGTCTTTCTCTGTATAACTTATAAGGAAAGATGATTTTGATGAAAGATTATAGATCTAAAGTTTTTAAAAATTAAGGAGCATCAACATTTTTTGATGACATAAGACATTTAATGTTGAAAAATGGAATTTCATTAATTAAATAGCATGCTTCTTTTAGGTTTGGTTAAAGACAAGAAATTATCAACAGAGAGAGAAATAAGAAATTATAGTTATAATGCCTTTTAATCATTGGAGATATTCCGAAGGAGACCAGTATTCTCATTTTACAGTTGAGAGAGCATCTAGAAGGTAGGTTTTAGGTTGTTTACCACAAAACAACAAAGCTAATGAGAAGCAAGGGTAGAAATTCTAACTCTTCCCAGCCCAGTTTTACCCTAGGATCTGACAGTTGCATTTTGCTTTTAAGAATCATGAGCTTGCTCTTCTTAGTATTGCCTTTCCTTTCTAAACATCCAAAGAACTACTGGAATCTAAATGAACAATAAAATAAATAACTGCAGTGTAACTACTAGGTTCGTGGCTTTGGATTATGTCCTAGTAGTCGGGAGAGGCCGAAAGCAATTTACTACTTTATCTTCTACTTTCATATTTCTGACATTGGCCACTGAAGTGGCAAACTAAAATTCATAAGGGCAGTGGTGCGAAGCGAGCATGAGTCCTGACTGTAGAGCGATGGCAGGGCCTGATACACACGCTGGAAACGTGTGCACTCACACGGTATCAGGTTCTCATCAGAAATGAGCTGCCACTGTGGTCCTGGCTTCTCGTCCCAGAACTCTGTGATTCTCAGTATTTATGTATGAAAAATGGAGGAATCCACACATGAAGAATGGAGTTGAGAAGCAAGCAATTTTCGGTTTGAATCAGTTACTTTAATCCTTTAATCTGGATTACTTCAGGTCAGAATTTCCTGTCCAAGAATATCAGACCCATGACTTCTATTCTTCTTTTTATCCTACGTGTGTCCTCAGATCTCAGGAATGTTTCCCTCGGCTTTAGATGAATGGAAAATGAATTCCATTACAGCATTTTCAATCCGATGAAGCATCACCCAAAAGGCAAGCCGTTAAGGAAATTATAGGAGAAAAAGGCTTTAAGGCATTTAATCTATTCGCACTTTATTTCATTTATTACCTAATCAGTTCACTCATTCAATAAATATTTACTGTATGTCCTTCACTGTTAGGTCTGAAGTCAGAAACAGTTAACTTCGACTTGGTTTCTACTATTAATAGTCAGACAATCTAGTGGAAAAACACAATTATGTACTACTAATAATTATTTTAATATGTGCTAAATATAATAATAACTATAACCATTTGTTTATTCAACAAACATTTATTGAAAGCCAGTCATGTGCCATTAATTTGTTATACTAAGTGAGAAGACAGAAACCATACTGGTCTTTAAAGAGTGTATATTCTGAGGGGGAGTAACAATAAAAGCAATGATCACAATAATAATACTGAATATTTTCTAGATGCCAGCACTGCAAGAAATGCTTTTCATGTGTTAACTAATTAATTCCTCCCAACAGCCTTGTGAAATAAGCATTACTATTATTCCTACTACATAGTTGACAGAACTGAGAATAGGGAGGTTAAGTTACTTGCCCAGTAGCACACAGCTGGTAGGTAGCATAACTAAGATTCAAATCCAGGTCTTCCAGCTCCAAAATCTATGAACTTATCACACAAATTTACGTAAAGTTGCATCGAAGGAAGAGCACAGAAGGCCTCGGGAAGGTCATGGAAGACTTGACCTTTGAAGGAGATGCAGGACATGGCTTGGAGGAAAAGGATAAAGAGCATCTCCAGCAGACGTGCAGAGGCCCTCTGGAGGGGGTGCACGGGCATAGGCGCGGCAGCGACAGCCAGCGGGGCTGGAACGGGACGTGAGGCAGGAGGCAGGGCTTCCGGGCCATGGCAAGGAGATTTGCTTACAGAGCAGTGGGAGACCAGTGGGTTTGCATGATGTTGTCTGGAGAACCAGTGGAGCAGGGCAGGGACTCTCGTGGAGGGTAAGTTGGGAGTGCATCTGACTTGCCCAGGTGAGAGATGATGGCCGTGGGGGCAAGTGAAGGCGGTGAAGTCCACGGTTTGCTAACTGCCAAAGGAGTTTGTACACAGGTCTCTCTTAGTGGGGTCAGACAGATGTAATAGCCATACTAGGCTGAAAGGCAGGGCTTTGCCAGACAGACAGGGAGGGCGACTGGCCATTCTGAGTAGATAGATATTGATAGAAGAAATTTGGGTAATCGCACTGTCACAGTAAAAGCAAACAAATGCCCCTGACGACAGCGTTTCCCCTGGTCAGCTGTGTCCAGCACTTTTACCCAGATTCTCATTCTCAACAGACTGCAGTAGTGCAGCCTTATCTTTGGTGGCCAGTGGCGAATGCTTTATTAAATCCCAGTTTGAAGAGAGAGCGGACTTTCTCAGAAAGATGAACTAATAGTCACACGCCATAAGTTTTTTACTTAACTATCGCAGTTTAACTGACCGTTTCAATCTTTGGATTAATCTTTTTAAGCCAGAATTTTCATTGTTCTTTTTATATTTAACAATGTCCCTAAGTCTTAATATCTTTCCAGAATGTTAATGCCATCTATCCCTTTAACAAAACGTGGAACATTTTCAATCAGTTTAATGCTAAAATATAAGGGAGAAGATAAGAAAGGCTATGAACAGAAGGAACTCAGGACTTCAGCAATATTCACAATTTGTCAGCTGCAGTGAGAAGACTGCATCGCTGACGATGCTGTTGGAGTAAAAGCGTTTTCACGTTGAGATGCCTTAACAGTGAAGCACTGGGTCTCACGTTTGGACTTGTTGTGGAATCACCTGTAGGGTTAGTAAGAACACAGATTGCTGTGCTGAACCTGGAGAGTTTCTGATTCAGGATGCCTTAAATCTGCCTGTCGAAGGGTTCCCAGGTGATGCTGACGCTGCTGGTGTAGAGGCCGTGCTGTGAGGTCTATTTGTGGCAAGGAAAGGGGGTCCTGAAACACTTTCGCGTGACCCCAGGCAGCTAGCTGGGTTGGAGGGAGAGCAGGGCCCCGCCACACAAGGGCACTTCCATGAAAATGAGGGGAAGGCGGTCTGGGCTTTCCTGCTGTTTCTGCAGGAGGCGAGCAGGGCGACCCCATCTCCTGGGTGCACTGGCACTTTCACAGCAAGGCTCTGCTGCTGGCGAAATGTCTGCCCGCCTGCTGGGGGTGTGCGCTCCTCTCAGAAAGATGCACGTGCATGGTTTCTAAAAGAGACACATCTGCAGTTAATTTCTTATTTACAGGAGAGACTATAAATGGTATGACAAAAACAATGCGTTCATGTGGCACCACTGTCCACATCTAGTGTGATGCTGGAGTTTCTCTGAAGATTATTTTGTGCCACGGCCAATTGATTCATGTAGTCCTTTGAAAACGTGCTCTGATGTAAAGATGAATTATGATCTGATAAAGATAAGTTGTTTAAAGGTTTAGGAAAGAATGAGGAGAATGGTGGTATTTTCACAAATAAACAGCTAGTTTTAATTCTTGCTTCCTTGTTCATAAGGTTAATGGCACGGCTTCATTTGGATTTCAACAGTTACCCCATTAATGCCCTCTTCCTGTTCTAGGATCAAATCCAGTCCAAGCTACCAGATTGATTTAGTTGTCACATCTCCCTAATCTCCTCTGGTCTGTGACACTTTCTCAATATTTGTTCATTTTATATGACTGTGACAGTGTGAAGAGTACTGGCCAGGCATGCAGTATGTCCACAGGCTGGATGTGTCTATAGTCTCCTCTAGATAAGCCTGGGCTATGGGTTTCGGAAAGAAAAGAAGAAATGTCCTCAACATGTCATATGAGAGCACGCATGGCATCAACAGGACACTGCAGACTGCGGCCTGTGTTGGGATAACTGCAGACATAATTACTGATGCTAAGTGGCAATCAATGCATAATAGTGAACAACTGAGCAGATTCCTATTTCAATGGTTGAAGAATATCAGGGTATAGTAAGCCATCAGGGAGTCATGTAGAAAATTCTTTCTTATAAATGTTGCTGTAATAAACCAAAATTTTATAAACTTCATTAACAAAACTTCACATAAGCATGTAAAATATCATGCTTAAGTACAGAAATTTATTTTGTCCTTAAAGAAACATTTGTTCTCCACTCTAGAGACATATTTTACGTTAAAGAACATAGGCAGTGACTCACATGTGCATGTAATGACGGTAGTTTATGCTTATAGTCCTGTTTTGTCATGAAATGCTAAGGGGCGGGGGGATGCAAATTAAATAGCTATGCATTTTATCCCTATACATGAGAGTGCAAGTAACACGAGGTGATTTTTACCAATACCTGGAGTAAGTATCTGGCAGGGGCATTTAGCTGCCAGGTTTTGAACGTTGGTAATGAACTACATCATGAAATAATATCATATTTTGCCAGATCAGTGTCTCCTGTGGTTATTAAGCTATGGACTAGAACTGGAAAATCTCTGTAAGCAGCAGTCACTGTGACAGAAATATCAATGTAGTGAGTACTGAGAAACATTTATTTTTTATTAAAATGTGAAGCCCTTGGGCACAAAGAGAAAGATTTATTTGGTAGATAAGGGGAAATAGATTAACTCTCCCAATATTCATTTGGAAATTGTCATTTAGGCTTTTGGACTCCCCAAATACCATAAGCTTCTGCCTGGCAAAGAAGTTTGGATGTCAACACCTTGACAAGGCAGATAGGAGCTACGGGTAACAAGGCTGAGGACACTTGCAGCCAGCGGTGGGCTGCACCATGAGGAGTCTGGAGTAATCCACTCAAAGTGAATGTCAGGTCTCTGTGCACATTCAGTTTTAAAAATACGAATTTGACCAAGGCCACTGGAATCGGTCGTACTCGTGAAAATATACAATTAGCAATGAGTCGGGTTGACTGTATAATTTCTTTGGAAGAATAGGAAATTCTTGCATTCACAAGACGCTGCACAGTGCATCATTCATGAAACATGTATTTACTGAGCTCCTACCTTGTGCAGAACACTGTGTGAGGCACTATAGATGATGCAAATGATCTATGAGATAAAGAATCTACTCCTAAGAAGAGATACGTAAGAGCACAGATGTCTGAACGTCTTCTTAGACCAAGAAGGGGGCAGAGGGTTCTACCAGACTGGGTCGCATGAAACAGGGCTAGGTTATGGAGTGGAAAGCGTTGACTTGAAAGTCTGAGCAGGAAGTCTTCAATCTGCATTTCAAGGATTTAGCTTCTAGATTCCCTGTGAATACATCTGTAGTTGGAGAGGAAACTGATGACAAGCTTGAATCAGTTTAGACAACTATACAGATAAAAACTGCAAATTAGAAGCCCTACAAAATAGACAGTGGCAGTGGACATAGGAAGGTATAGATTATGGAACATGTTTGAGGTTATGGAATGTGGAAGAGAACAAGGGAAGGAGGAAGGAACAGGGAGAGAAACACAGGGAGACAGAGAAGTTCAGAGAGCAAGTAATACACTCCTGGAGTAATTTAAGTCCAGATCTTACTCAGTGGTCAATAGAAAGGGGTTAATATTTCAAAGTACCAAAGTAACATAAACAGACTTGTACTTGAGGAAGACTTAGCAGCTTATGAGATAGATTTTGGATGGGTAGAACACTTGGTAGACTGTCCTAGTAGCATGTGCAAGAGCTGATGATGTCCTAAGTTGGGAAAAAAAGAAGACACACATGCAGTAAACACTGCTGTGGCAGAATCTGACAAGTAACTATTTATAGAGTCATTCATCTTCAAAGGTATTTACTGAGTGCCTATTCTTCATGTGTTAGTCACTGCGTTAGCATTGGAAGCTCAGAATGAACACAGTGAATATGATCCCTGGCCTCATATTACTCATACTCAAATGGGAAAGAGACATAATCAATTAAGTGATGACAAGTCATCCATTCCTTCACTGAGCATACTTTTGTTGAGAACCTGACTATCTGCAAGACACTAAGCTCAGGAGATGGAGCAGTAAACCGTGCAGCGGTGGTCAGCGTTCCAAAAGTGGGCATGCGTCAACATGAGCCCCTAGTCCTAGGGAAACCAGGGAGATAACTGAGTGTAACTTTCAGAGGCAAACTCTTATTCATAATGTCTCAGCATTCTCTTCCTGCAAAGCTGGATGTTTTCACACTTCGCACTGGAATTCCCAAAACTGCTCAGCTGGAGTTCTAAGACAAATCCTGACATCAGTTGGAAGATGTAGGCAACTCTAACTCTACAGTCTGCAGCTCAAGACCAAGTGATCCTTGTTGCCTGACGAGGGGCTCTCTGGTACTCCAGCTCATGCTCCATACACTCTTTTCATCAGGAGGAGCTATGGCTGGACCCCACTCCCTCCAATGTCACCAGGGCCCTCATGCACACAGCCAAAATGCACTGAGCACTTGCTGTTCTCAGCAACCCCTGCGAACAGGTGGCCTCCAGCTAAGGTTCTCTGACACACAGCCTCCCAGTGCTTTGCTCTCTCTCTCCACGTCCATGCCCTCCACCTCTTGCAGAGAGAGAGCTCTGGGTGGGCTGAGTCCTTCTTCTGATTGCTGCGTTCAACAGTCGATGTCCAGTTCAACAAGAGCAAGCTTAACTCTTTCCCAAATGTCCCCAGGAGGTTAATGCACCCCTGACTCGGGCGAGGGGATGCTTGTTGATGGTCCTCCGAGAAAGACAGCATCCATTGCCATGCAACTTACAAGGAGAATTCAAGAAGGACAGGAACTGATCTCTACCACCAAGCAGCAACTTGAGAGCAAGGAGTTTGCTTTATACATTTTTGTATTCACACCACGTAGAGTACCTGAAAATCAACAAAAATTTGTCAGATGTATAGATGGATGGATGGTCAGATGTATAAAACACAACTGTCCTACTGTAGTGCAGACAAGCACATGAAAGCTCGATTGCAAGGATGCTGTGTAGAGGGAGTGTAGGACTCGCAAAGGCAGTGCCCTTGCGGGAGTTTGTCAGTGATGTGGAGAGGGACCACGTACGATAGAAGCACTGTGGAGTTACAAAGTGTGAGAAGCCATTTACAATTTAGCAGACTTGGGAATGACTGCAGACTGATGGGATGTCCTCTGTGATCGGTGAGACTTTGAAAAGAAACCTTAAAATGAGGAAAAATGGCACAGATGGATGAATTACCTAGAAAACGGAACAAAGATTTCCTTAAGAGGAAAGAATTGGGAGAGAAGACAGGAGAGATTATAGGATAAAAATGTTGGTACTTCCCATGGTGAATGCTTTAAAGGTATTTACAGATACGACATTTCTTGAGATATGTGATAACTTTTCTTTTTGTAACTCTGGTGTGTGTCATTAACCTGTTTGTACTTCCTCTATCACAGATCTTAAGTCTACAAATAGTTTTAGAAACATCGCTCTAAATAACATGCACAAACATAACACTAGTGATACGTTATTGTATAACATACCTGTAATGTGTCATTTTGCACAAGTCACAATTTCAAATGCATTGCATTCCTCAACAGTCTATTAGTAAATGGTAACATTTTCCATTTTTAGTTGTAAGATATAGTTTGGATAATCTTGTATGAAGACTTTAATATTTATTTTTTATTAACCTATTTACTGAAATTTTAGTCATATGTTTACCTCTTCATTTATTGATATTAGTCTTCATATTTCATGTAATGCTGTCTCTTTCTCTCCAACCCAAGAATAAAATCCTAAAGTAATTAAAAAATTATAAAAATGTGTGTATTAAATTCCCAGGAGTCCATATGTATAACAGAGTAAGGAAAATGTGAAGTAATAAAACAAGCTTAAAATTGGCACTCATAATTGTATTTGCTTGAGTAGCTGACCCATATTTTTGTTTTAAATGGCCCTGGCTACTTAAGTACTGGGTAAACAGAAAATTAATTGTATGATTTAGGTGGACACATCCTGCATAAAAATGACATTCAACATAATTCTATTGTATTTTGAATTTGAACTGGCTCTTGTTTTATTTAACATTACATAGATCAATAAGTATTGTCATGTAGACAATCACATATGCTTTGTTGTCAATGAAGATCTTTTTTTATAACAGCTTTTTTGCTATGTAATTCACGTATCATCCATTTCACCCTTTTAAAGTGTATATTTTAGTGGTGAATACTATATTCACAAAGTTGTGCAGCCATCACCACAATCGACCTTAGAGCATGTTTGTCATTCCAAAAGAAGCCCTGTATCTAGTCAGGCCCTATTTCCTTCAATCCTAGGGAACCCCTAATCTACTCTCTGTCGCTATAGATTCACCTATCTTGAAACTTCTGTATAAATGAAATTATACAATATGTGGTCTTTTGTGAATGGATTCTTTCACTTAGCATATGTTTTCAAGGTCTGTCGTATCGTAGTTTGTATCAGTACTACATTCATTTTTATTGCCAGATAATATTGCATGGTAAGAGTATGCCACGTACTTTTTATCCATTCACCAGTTAATGTACATTTGGGATGCTTACACAGCAATAAATAAACATAAATATTAAAGGTATATAATATGTATTATATGTAACAGCAATATGTAATAAGTAGCATCTAATGTATAGCTGGTCTTACAAGAAAATGTAAAGTCACATAAGCAAACATTAAAACAAGTTTGAGTTTCCCCAGGTTTATTTTATGAACTTTCCAAAATGGGATTGTTATGGGAGGAATGAGATTCTTCAGTTTCTCCAGCTAGGTTTGTATGTTTCATGCTTTGCTTATTTATTTAGTAAGCTCATGTTTCTAAATCAGCCACCTTTAAGACCTGTAATGCTGTTGCAGAATATAATAGTCATTTTTTGTAAACTTAATTATAGCTTTGTTCATTGTGATAATTTGCTGTGGGCAAATGACACAAAAATATGCATATTTATTCAATGCTCACAGTTCACAGTTTATCAAAATTTGACCAAGCCTATGCCACAATGATTACTTATTAAGACAGTTGCTAATCTTACCCCAGTAAGGCCAGGGCAGATTAAGCTTTCTAAAATCTCATACTGTTGGGGACAAAAATAATGTAGCATTATTTAGAAATTTCCATAAAATTATACTCCTTGAAAGCAGAAGCTTTGGCTTGGGAAAAATAAACATAAATACTAACTACTTATAATCCTGATACGTTTTATATACCAAATGTTAGATAAATTGTATAAAGTTCTAGATGGACCCATGGGTAAAAATTATAAATCTATCAGGAGAAGTTTAAATGTTACTAAACAACAGAAGCTTTATAGCCAGTATCAGAAATGCTCTCTCGTTTGCATGATAATCACGTTTCTCGGTAGACCTAGGATGAGGTAGGTCAGTGCTGCAGATTTTCTGCACCTTAATCAAATGAACCATGTCATGTGGTCTTTTGTATGAATCTATGTGAACAAACTATCTTCAGATGTCTTAGTTGTGTTCATTTGAATGGTCAACAAATATTATTGTGGAAACATTCAGCTCATTAAAGCAGGTCAGTGGTGTTTAGGCTGGCAAAATTTGGTTGGTAGTTATATTTACTTAATGAACATAAAACTGCATTTATACTGGGTGTTACAGCATCTATTCTGCATATAGACTTTTAATTAATTTAGCATATATCTAGCTGAAATGAGTGAAGTTTTACTCTTTCATGGGACTTAAGATTTCATCAGTTTAAAAATTCTTCTATTAATAATTATGTTTAGATATTAAACACTATGTAGTATTCAACACCAAAATATTTTACATTTATTAAATTCTATTTGTCAGGCCTTATCAAAATAGTGAATAGAAAAAAATTTTCAGCTGCTGTGATTGATTTTCCTAAATGTCAGTGAAAACAAGTCAAAGCGTAAATATGCAAAAATTTTAAAGGATTTAAGTTTAGCCTTATCAAAAAGCATATTTTAGACCTTAGGGAGCTGTAGAGATTAGTAGGATATATTTCCTGTCCTCTGTGAACTCATAATTTAATAGAAGGAATATATGCACCTTATTTAATGGGGACAGTTGCAGACGGCGGCATTTCAGTTGGGCTTTGATGGGCTAGTGGACAAAGGGGAAATAGTGCTCCTCCTGAGGAAACAGCATGAGTAGAAAGCAAGTATGAAACTGCATGCCATGTTTCAGTAGCAATTAATTTTCCAGTGGGCCTGGAGCTTAGAAAGTGCTCTTTAGTGGGATGGGTGTTGATTAAAGAGAATGAACAGTCTGAAAATCTCATCTAACAGAAAGCCTAAACTGTATACAGAGGATTTTGGCTCCTACTGTGTGGGTAAATATTTCTAAGTAAAGATATATATAATGTGTCACCATACCTCACAGGATGTATTTACTCACTGATATATATGTTAGATTACATTTACAGTATATATGGGTAATATATGATTAACATCAACAATGTGTATGGAGAATTGCAGACCTTAATCTGGTTGTAGAGTGGATAGAATGGAGAGGTGGAAGAAAGGTTGGTCAAGATGCTAAAGCAACATCCCTGTGGAGAGGCACTGAAGATTCAGATTACAGAATGACATTCAAATGCAAAAAGAAAGATGGATGGGAGAGATTTTGAACTAAGAATTGGCAGGAATTGGTGGCTGGCAGAAAGCAGAGAATGTAGGAGAGAAAGCAATGTTAGACAACCATAAAAGTCTGGCTCAGATTATTAAAAGAATCATCATGTCAATGACCAAGATAATGATGAAGGAATTTGTTGTCTTTTTTGAAAAATGATGAATTTGTTTGACCTCTGTGCAGTTTGTGAAGTTATCAGGATATCCATGCATAAATGTACAAGAGCTCTTGCAGAGATGTATATGGAATTCAGTAAATCTGGGCCTGCACAGAGGTTATGGGAATGAAGATATAGAGCATGAAGAGAGGAGAAATGATTTAAGTGTTGAGTACACTTGGGATTAGGGTTCTGTCTCTTTGTAAACTTCATGATTAAGAGAAATGTGCAGTGCTGAATCCAGAGCTCCCAGTCTGAGCCTCTGCAGCTCGTTTTGGCATCAAGGCTGCTTCCCATGTTCAGGGAGCAGATTCTCAGAGCAGACTGTCTCTTTTTCATGGGTATGGTTTTCACTGCAAATTTAGCATGTTCCATGATTTTGGAAAACAAGGATTCTTAGCCTTGTATTTGATGTTAATCAATAAAAACAGGCTTACATGTTCACAGACCCATTAGTCACCTATTTCCCGCTCTGGGAGTCGGGCTTGAGTTGGACAGCCTGGTCACAAGGCACTTTGGTTTGAACCTGCTGTATGAGGTTTCTCAGCCTGAGTCCCAGTTACGTCCAGTATTGTGAGCAGAAGTGAGGAGATCAGTGTCGAGGGGCTTCAGGAAGTTACCTTCCAAATGCCTTTTCTTTTACTGCGTAGTTTTCCACATTGTTCTCAGAATCTGTCCAAGGAGTATTTTTCATCTGTATAATGTGAATTCTGTCACAACTAGAAGTGGAAATGGAAAGGGAACACACCACTCCCTCTATAGCTAAGCTGTCTTTTCTCATGAGTCTCTAAGAGCCCTTGTCCACAGTCCACGTTCGTAGAAGGGGATCTGCTGAAGCTGAAATGATGCAGTTGGACCGGAAGTCAAGAGAAAGAGGAAGGCAGGTTTAAAAAAGCCAAAAGTAGGAACAATCTTGGAAGAAATTTCTAAAAAACTAAGTGAAATTTATGTTTTTCCAGGATTAAAAAAAAGAAATGGATGAGAGAGATTCCCTTAATATAGAAAAATCTAAATAAATATTGTAAACATTTTTTATAAACATTGACACCATCATTTATATGGTAGTCCTCATAAGGTGTTCCCTATGGGCTGTATATATCTAGGCTGCAAAAGAACTTGGGTCCCACAATACTCTTGCAAATTAGGTGATCATCATGGTTCCCTTTTCTAAATAAACTAAAGAGAAAAAAAAATTTTCCTAAATCAGACAGTCTGTTAGTGAAAGAGGCCTGTAACGTGCTAGACTTGCTTCCTATACAAATAATTTTTTTTTGTAGAAGGAACCACATTGAAATCTTGTGAGTTCATTTATCATTTGTACAATTGCTGTTTTATCACAATATGCAAGTAATGCAATGTGGAAAGAATAATATAAAATCCACAAGTGCTGCTTTAGTAGGAATCAATCTATTGGCTCTTAGTGATTTTTCTTTTTGGTGAAAATCAATACTCATCAGTTTTGAAAAGTTTTATAATGTTGTGTGACATGTTAAATGTTTGTGGATCATTTATCTGAAGAGTTAAACCTTTTGTTTTCACTTACTTGATTTTGTGAGCCTTTGCAGAATCAGCCAGGTGCAGTACTATTATTTAGTAATTTATCATAATGTATATTTATGCATGGTGATAGTTTGTATTTTAGATGTGCATAGTGTACATTAGACATTGAGAATAATATCTTGCCATGGTACAAAGTGTTTTATGAAGCTGAATAAGCAGACTGTTATACCAGTGAAATCATACTTACATACTGAATATTTTATAACTGAATTTACCCAGAAGAAGTCATGAAGGGATTAATACTAAAAGAAACTAGATGCAGGATTCTGTTCTTTTGCAAGTACATGTCAGTATTACGTATTTTAATAAGTGTCTACTGGCTTGCTTTGATATTTAGAATTTTAAACACATACTAGAGTTCAGCAAAATAGAAAATAAGAGGAACTTGCCAAAAATTGTTTTAAGTTTGACAAAGAATTATAGAATATCTACTAGCAAAGTAATATAATTTATGAGGATGATTTTGAAAGAACAGAAATGGAGCGTGTAGTGCCTATGAGTCAGGAGTTTTTAAGCACATGTTATTGATTTCTTGCATTTAAACTCTTGGGGTTAAAAAAAAGTCTATATTTTCAATTACTTGTAGTTGGTTGGAGACATATACAGAAAATAAAATGCAGACCCTTTAGTGTCATTGGAAACTATCATAACTTCAGGTCAGAGGTTAAGAAATGACTTTTATAACAAATATTCTCAAAGTGAACTTCAGATTTTTTCATCTACTTGGTATGCTGAATCAACCCCACATAAAGACTTTTTTGCTTTTCTGATAAGAATTTTGTAATAGGATATTGTAGTAAAGCACAATGTATTCTATTTCATTTCCCCCAATTAAAAAGGTCAGTGTGAAGCTGCACCGTCAGTGACTGCTTTAAGGAGACACCTAAAGGCATAGAAAATTTTAAAGCTGCCGGTAGCAGAACCTGGAGCACAGCAGAATGTTTAGTATTAGAAACTAGGTCATCCCTGCACAAATGCACGCACCTTCCTTTTCTCTCTAGGTCACTTTGAGGTTTATATGCTTAGTTCAAAACACTTGCAATCTGAAATTGTTACAGAATGGGTGGGCTGTCTGAATGTTTCTCCATGTTTCTTCCTGTGTGATTCTACAAAATCTCTTTATAACATTGAATAACAGCAAAAATGTGTTTTAAGACAGTCAATCTGTTTTCACTTTGTTATTTTAAACCTACAGGTGTTTGGACTGGCCCTTTTAATTTGGTGCATGACCAGAAGCCCTATCCATTTCAGGGGATCTGGGCCAGAAGAAGCCGTAGACTTCAGTAGTTACACTGAAAGTCCAACACTGACAAGAGTTAGAATTGTTACCAGTTCATTAAGAAGATATTTCAAAAATGTTTATCCAAGATTTCCGAACCTATAAAAAATTCTTTGTTTGAATATAAATTTACTCTTGTGGTTACTAATATGGAGGGTTAACTGCACATAGGAGTAAATAAAGTAGTATTCCATTTCTCAGCTAAATGTGTACTTACTCATGGAGTGTGGTTTGAACTTTTGAAACCATGCATTTTTACCCCTGGTTGGAAATAAAGAAAATGTCAGAAGAAGGTGGATCGACTTCTCACCCTCGCTTCCCTCTGTAAGAATAAAAGAGCCCCTGGGCGGGGGGGGGGAGAATAAAAGAGCTTATTTTATAATTATAAAGGAATAACTGTATCTTGGACATCCTAAAATATTACCTATACCCACAGCATAAAGCATACAAGTCAGACGCTGCAGAGGGAAACTGCCGGTGCTAATGACTCTGATAGGTTTCAGTTCACTCGAGGGAATACTGGAAGGTGATACATGCACATTTAAGAGGACTGTGCATAGTATATGAGTAAACTCTCAGAGATCAAAAAAATGGTGCAGTGGTCTGATGTAGTTAATGCCATCTCAAATGTTACACAATTGGGCCCATAAAAACATAAACCAAGGAGAATTATACTTCTCTAGACATATTTCAGTGACTGTTTTTAGCTGCCTGTCAATAATATATTCAGTGATTTAAATTACTTAAATTTATTATTTATGGTACATAAATTAGGATATAAATTTTACTCTTCCATGTTATTCTACTTAATTCCTTAACATAAAAGGCACAATATCATATTTATTCGTTTACATTGACAAGTAAATATTTTAATTTCTATTTATTTCTTGTTCAAGGCAATAAATCCCACATGCACATCCTTTTTTGACAACTAACAACACACTTAAGATATTATGACACAGTTCATTACACCTTAATTTTCATCATAAATTAAATGCTTGAAATTCTAATATGCATATTATCTTTAAGAATGACCGGCATGTGTAAACATTGATCGTGCCCTCGCAGTGAGAACAGGACAGCACCTCAGCAGTGTTCTTCAGTGGTGGGGAAAGAATCTATTCAGTTTACGCAGGTCAGTGGCCCCTGAAGTCTTAGTCTGAGGTTTTCACTGGGGTCTGAGGCCTCGCCATGCACCTAGAGTAACTACTCTATAATTAAAGGTAAAGGAGGTCAAAGGGCTATGGCCCAGGTAACAAACTCAGTCAATTTAGGAAAGCTTAGTGCCATTCTGGGGAAGTTTAAAGAGCTCTAAAGTGAGCTCCCAAAGCCAAGAAAGATGATTATTCAACATTAGTAAGCTCTGGTGCATAGGATCCAAGAGAGTGAGATAAATGGGCAGCTGAACCCTTCCTTAAAGGAAAGCAATTAATTTCCTGCCCAGATGCTTCCACCTACGTATCTTTCATGTGTCTCTCCTGTCACTCAGAAAACAGAAACAGTTACTGGATCCGTCTAACTGATCCTTAATGGCAGTGCATTCCTGATCCATGTAGCCATGGTGCACACAGGAGAGAAGCAAAGGTGTCCTCCTGCAGGACCCACAGGGTGAATGACAGAGGTAGAGAAACATTTAGGTTTAGAGAGGAAAACACAAATCAAACAAACATTCACCATGCCTACAACTCCTCCTCAGTCTAAATTATTTGCCCAGACCATCACATCCCAGGTACCTCTGTTGATCCCCCTGGCTCTGCCTACCTCTCTGCTAGGACCAAACACATAACACCATGAGACTCATTTTGAGTTTGAGGTATGACCATGATGCATTTGAAATATTTTGCTCTGACAGATTCTTACATTCTGTTGAGACAGAGCTGAGCACTCTCCTTCATCATTAATCTGCAGCGCAACAGGGCTTGAAGTGCCAAGCTCTTTCACCCCTCCCTAGCCACTCTTCCTCTGTATCCAGACTGCCTCACCTTAGTCCAAATCCTATTACGCCACATACCACAGAAGTCTCAAGTGACCAATTCCGTGCCTAAATCATTCCCAACACCACTTGCTGCTTTAGAGAATATACAAGAAATATCAAAAACACCCCTCACTCAACCAGCCATTAGAAAAACCCCGGCTGTTAGGACGCAAATTGCAAAATTCTAGAAAAGTGCCTATAACAATGACTATGGTGGAGTAGTCAGAGCACACCGATTTTGGGGTGAACATTTTTTGCTGGCGATTTAGGGAGTTCCATTGTATGTCCCAGAAACCATTAGTTGAGCTGAATTACAGGATCGGTCCATGGTGCGTGAAGGGGCTCTGACTGACATCAGGGCCAGGACTTGGATCAGGCTCCGGCATTTTCACCTGCGTGTTCTTGGGCAAGGAACTGCCCCCTAGAGTCTGTCATGGTTATTGTGCGGTTCAAATTAATTAATACAGATGAAAGAGCCTAGTATGTAATGACCCTCATTAAAGGCTTGCTTAGTTTGTTGTTTGGAGGTCATTTTATTTCTAGTTAGTTTAACAAATTAAAACCAAAAACACAAATAAAACCCCCATATTTCTGAGATAAAACTTTTCTAAAGGAGCTTTGAGTTCAAATCGGTTAGCACTTGTCTGGGAGAATGTATCATTCTGCACTGGAAATCATTATAAAAATATGTGTAGAAAAAGAACAGCAAAGTTCATGTGCAGTATTTTGAAAATGAATAGTCAGATAATGCAAATATTGTATCAAATTTATCTTAATGATTTTTATCCTGAATAATATGAAGCTATTTTTAAGGGTTTTAATTCAGATTAGGCCATAAAATAGTAATTGGATGTTTGTTAACCTATTTTTGAACAAGTTGCCAGTTCTCATTATTATTTCCTGGAAACCAGCTTGGATTCTGAGAGAAATACTGACCAAGTTGTGTTAATTTTAGAAACTTTAAATTTAGAAATTTTGTTTCATTAAATTATTGTCATTTCCCCTCAAATTCCTACCACCATAATTTACAAAACGAGTCCAGTCTCCTCTGGTTTTCTGATCCATTCATTTGCTTATTTCAAATTGTAGGCACAACCCATGTTCTCTTTTGTGGTCTGAGAGGGCAAGGCCCACTTCTTTCCCGTCTACAAGGGTTATCCTGCAGTACAGCACAGGCTGGCTCGTACGGGGGGGCTTAGCAAGTATTTTTGAATAACGATATGCATGATTGAATGACACCAAATTGGAGATTTTCAAGGCAGTTTTTCCTCTTACTCCATGAAGAGATCTTTCCATTTCTACAGGAAGGATGAGATGGAAGCTTCAATATCTAATGCTATTGAGTTTATTGGTCACTGAATTCATTTGAACCCAGCTTTCCACTAAGATTTTTATTTTTGCTTTATCAGGCAAATGATTATCCTCAATCTTAAAGCCAAGCATTTGAGCTAATGAAATTCCTAGCAATGGGGGTGGTTTAAAAATGGCTTCTCCCTTTTTCATTCTGTCTAGCACAGTCAGCAAGTTTCCTTTTATTCATTCTTCCACCTATACTCTAAAATTTATGAAACATGTAGTCTTTGCTAAACATCATGTTAGGTACTACAACTGATATACAAAAATCATGGAATCTGTGTTTTTTACATCTCTTTTATATTCTGGGAAATGTATGTATAAATATGTTATCTACTTGAGTAAATTTTAGATGACTGTAAAAAAAAAGAAAATAAGAAAAGGGTTAGAGAAAAGTACAAAATATTTTGTATTTTACTGGTTTTAAGATTTATAGAACCATTCACAGATTATGATTAGAAAATCTATATGCAATCTATTTATAAGGATCTATTTTACAAATAGTATGATTTTGATATTGTCTATAAAAGTTGTTTTTAACAACCTGCAGTATATGCAGATGCATTTACAGATATATATATGTACAGATATTTTGTGTGTGTATATATATCGTATGTATACACATACACATACATAGATAAATTAACTGTAGTCTAAAGGAAAAGCGAAAATATACCAAAGACATATTTTGAGAAGACTAATTTTGTCATTTCTATTTTGTGGTAATAAAATATTTTTCTAGGGATATCTACATAGAATACTCATTTATAATATGTGGAGTGAATAATAAATTTCCTCAAGTGGAAAAAAGGAAGACTTACAAATTGAAGCCAAAAATTAAAACATTATAACATAAAAGACTGGTAACCTATCTTTGATACACATGTATTTTCTTTATCTGTGAGAGGAAACATCTAGCAACCAATTTCTTGGTAATAGATAATTTCTAGTGTGTTTTTCATATTGAGATGTGTACATAAGACAGATTTCATGTAAATTTCCATTTCTTAAAAATTTCTAAAGCATATTCCCACCTAAAAACATGCCCAAAAAAGATGGCTCCTCAAACCACTGAGACACCAATAGTTACAGACTTCCACCAATGACATGTGCAAAGGGCAGGGGGTACCTCGTAGTCACTCTGTTCAGCCAGCACAGTGAAGGTGTGTGAAGAGGAAAGAAAATCAGCCGGCCACCAAGAGGGCAGAGTGTATGCTGTAGTCATGGCTGATTTTAGAGAGCTGACTGCCTAGACTGGGTTCATCCTTGTGAAACATTTTTGAAATTGCCCTCTACCAGTGTTAATTAGGATATGAAATTAAAATCTGTTCACATCCAACTGAATATTATGTCAGCAATATAGGGCACACATTTAGTTGGCCCCTGACAGGATTTTAATTTTCTGCAGTCAGTTTCTAGAAAAACCTTGTAAGGAATGGAATGTACTGATCTATATTTTCTATTGGCAGCTGCCAAGGTTCTGCCAAATCCATCTGTCTTAATATTACCTTTCACTGGATTTCCTTGGAATTCCTTGTACACGAGAGAACAGAACCTGAGCATGACCTCTGACTGTACTATAATGGCACCACCCCCCCTTAGTAATTGCTCATCTGTTCAAAACCTCTCTTGCAAATGTTTTAAAACAAATTGACTTCACCCTAGTACACCAGTTAACCTACTCTTCTGACATATCTGGGAGATGTCTTACTGCTATGCTTTGTGTGCACTGGGTGCCTAGGAGAGAAAATTAGCCATGGAGGCAGTGGAGAATATTTTAATGAAATAATTACATTCAATCATCTAGAATCTCTAGATTTCTATGACAGCAATGACACTATTATAGTTCTAGGTGCTTTTCTAACTAATATCTTAATATTACACTATGTAGTGTACTTTTACCTTTAATTTTTGTTTTAATGTTAGAAAGGATGCAGGACTAGTCAAAGCAAATGAGAGCAAGCAAGTGTTATGTAAGGTATTTAAATAGTTTAACTGACAAATTGTATAGAGCCTGGAGCAGGATAATTATGCAAACCAATTCCCTTGCAATGTGATTGAAGAACTGGAGTGAGTGTGAGGTAGCTTGTTGATGTCACTGATGTTCGTCTGTTGGATAAAAGATAATTCTAGAGCAGCCATCAAGGCTTTTTCCAAATATCTTCAGTTTATTATTTTAGAAAAGAAATCCATTTTTCTAACTCAATCTAAGTGGTGCTAAGAGAAAGGGTTGAATGTTATTTCATTTGTAATTTAGAAATTACTTTGACTGTTTTTAAACCCATTTTGTATAACCGCATGAATGCAAGCCATGGGAGGGCTTCTGGAAAAATAATATGAAAAACAATAAAAACACAATAAACAAATCAAGAGAATTTTCTAGAAAATATCAAATTAGAAAGCCAAGTATCTTGAACTTTCTGCTTTACCCAAGCACTCAGTTTCTTGCCCACGACAGTGAGGCAAGGAGCAACTCGGAATGCCTCCTGGGAGGAAACCTGGGGTTGAGCTGCCTGCCTCTCTCCTGTTTTCTCTTAATTCTGTCCTCAGTCAGCCAAGAGGTGGAAACTGTGCTCTTGAAGTGTGGGGGTTGGGAAGAAGTGTTAGGCATGGTTTGCGTCTTCAAAACAATTAAGTCCCTTTCCTTCCTTCCTTCCTTTCTTTCTTCCCTTAATTTTCTTTTCCAGTTCTCTCTTCTTTTTCCCTGTTCTTCCTTTCTCCCTCTTTTATTTCCTCTCTCACTGTGCTTTTTCTTTGTCTGACTCTCCTCAGCGAACAGTGCCTTCTCCCGTCTCCGGCAGCCGAGGAAGGTGTAGCTAAAGCTCTGCAGATGCTTTACCTGTTGTTGTTGTTCTTTCCGTCATAAGTAAGAGGGGTCTGAGCAACATCTGGGTCCTTAGCCTTGCTATTTTGCTTTCATCTATGGTTACAGTACAGTTTTCAAGTTGCAGCGTTCTTTTGATGTTTTGATAAAGATTTTAATGTATGTTGATTCTACTTTTAAAAATACCTCAGGATCAGTCCATAGAGTCTTCCGCCCTAGGATTTATGATTATAAGCAAAACAAGCTTGGTTAATGGTAAGAGTCACTTGCAAAAGTAATAGTGAGTCTACACTTCCTGCCTTTAACCATTATGCTGGTTGGGGTTGTAGAAAAGCGATGAACATAGAACTCCTTCCGTTGCTTTCATCATCTCCATGTTGGCATACGTTGAGGGAGGGAAGATTCAAATGAGGCTCAGTGAAGCTAGGATTCATGGAGTGTACCCCACGACCCCTGGCTCTGTGCTGAGCGTTATACACATGTCACCTCATTCAGAGGCAGACCCCATTCACATCAGCACCAAAGAGGATCCTCTGTGGAGCCAGCCCCTCGAAAGAGGCCGAAAGTAGGGCACAATGAGAGGAGGCTGGCGGCGGCACCAAGATAATTTGCTCATGACTTTGAAATACATGCTTTCCTGTTCCAACAGAAGGCATTTCAGTCACTGCAGTAAAGGTCTAGGGCCACAGTCAATTTGCAAGGGTTTGCCTGCTGTGGTGTGCGAGGATTCTGCACTAGGAGATGTGGATGCCGTGGTTAGGGACAGGCTTTAGGGATAAACACGACCAGGGAGACTCAAGTCTGCCATTATTTGATTGTGGGACTTTAAATACATTAGGCTCTCTGAGGCTGACTTTTTCTATAAAAAGAGGCTAATTATGAGAGAGTTGTGAATTTAAAAGTGAAAACATCAAGTTCCTGGCATATATAAGTGCTTAAAAGGCCATAATTTATGTACTTACTATTATTACTAATTTGGCAAATGTTGCATTTTGTTCTACAATATTTTGGGGCAGATTGTTTGTCTTTATTGCCAGGACTTTATAGGCAATGGGCTGTATTCAAAGTCAGACTAGCCAGAAAGACACAGTTTGAAAAGAAACATTGTTTTATCTCCCAATAGCAAACTCTATTTAGAGATGATGGAACCAAAACTCTAAAACCATTCCAAACTGAATTTCCACTCTGAATATACGGTTCCTAATAAATTAAATTACACTGTCTCTTGGCTCATCTGTGAGGATAATTCAGAATTCAAAAGAAGAGACAAGAGGTACATAAATGAAAGAAATGAGGGAAAGAAGTAATAAATACAATGATTAAAGAAAGACAGAAGAGCCCAGTAATATTAGCATTCTTTCAAAAGACTACTGTAGTATAGAATTTTGCAATGATAGTTTCAGAAATTTCTGTTCATCTACTAGGAAAGTTATGTTATTAATTTAAGTAATAGTCGTTCTCAATTCTGAATGAAGAATATCTTAACCTCTAGAGACAAGAAGTTGGCATACTCAACTGGCAACATATATTTAGTGTACATTTTATTTCACTAATTGTGCTTTCTGAAAAACGATTTTGCAAGCAAAGGAGGAGAAGATACGCATTGCTAAAACTGACTGTCATCAGTGAGTGACCGATGACCTGCACTAATTGTTAGTGAACGGACAGATGCCAAAGTGTCCCATATTCATAAGGGTACAGCAGGAAGCATAAATCATGGGGAATACTGCATATTCTTTTTACACACCCACATGTCTCTGTGGCTGAGAATACTGCTCTTCAAAACATAGTGATCTGCCTTGCTTTTGAAACACTTCCATAGAAATCTGCTGTAATCCAAGCTGAGGAAAAAGGGATATGCAATTTAAATAGCTGCAAATTGCTTTCGTACTTTTTAAATATAGAAAAACATAGCTATCTCAGGCCATTTCTATTAAAAGGTATTTGATTTGGCCTGTTGAAAACACTTTGATGTGCAGAATGAGAAGAGAACACAGGAAGTATGGTGGCCTGTCTGCCAGAAGGAAGAGTGTGCGTGTGTCAGAGGTCTGCATTTCCTCTGAAGGGGGTTGTCTTCATCTATGATTAGAGAGGTGTTATTGAAAACTCATATTCGGATAAATCTCAATGGTAAATCTGAATGGTATTTCAGAATGATAACTGTGATAGCATCTTGGAGAAAAAATGGCGATTAGAAACATCAGGAAGACACAGGGAGGCTGTTCTATGATTGGTGATGGAGCAGGCTGCACTCGGCGCACAGAGAAGTAGCAGAAACACTCAGGAAAGGTCAACGAACAGCAGAGATCAATGAAAAAATATAGAGCTTAAAACATTCTGGGCTTATTAAAACTTCCTGGGAGAAATACAGCTTTCACAGAAAATATAAGTAGAGCTGGTAAATAGCAACATCTTAGTGAAAACTGAGATTAAACATACCTCAGGCATTTGTATATGAAAATAAAGAGAAGATTTGGAAAGCAGTAACATCAAAGGAAATTCTTGAATACAGGCAAACACTAAATAAAAATTATACTAGGCTAGAAAAAATTTAAATCTAAGAAATATAACTCTGCAATCCCAGGCCAGGGAAAGATAAATGTTGACAAATTGAATGCCATTTGATGTGACTAAAAAGTTCACCAAATTTATTATAGTGATAAAAAGTTGAAAAAAATAAGGTACATAACATAAATATAAAAGGAAATCCAATAATCATGACTTTAAATTTTAAGAGGGAGATATTGTTAAGGATAATTATTAGTCTACATAGTTACCACACACAAAGGTTACCTTACATTAACCTTAAAACATGTTTTGATGTAAAAAATGATTTAATATCAATATTTGATGTTTAAAAAATGGTGGCATAGGAGTACAGTAAGACACACACCAATATTGACATTTATACACTTTTGAGTCTAGCAGTCATCAGTCTGGTATGAAATTTAATGGGTAAAAAACAAAATGGTTTTTAAGACTACAGAAGAAGAGGAAGGAGGAAGACGAGGGAGAAGGGAGAGGGAGAGTTGGGAGAAGAAGGGGAAAAATTCCTACAGTGTAGGAGAATCCTGTGTGGAGACTTTTTCCTCACTTGTACAGACATGGCACAAGACTACTGAGATGAAAATTACAGAAGAAAAATGTCTTTTATACTCGAGAATGTTACAGTCAATGAAACACTGAAAATGGATAAGTCCTCATCCATTTTTTACTTACGATAATTTGGGTTTACAAAGTGTAAAATGCAAAGTGCTTTATGATGTATAGTATTATTAGGAATAATCACAATAATCATTATATGTACAGCATTATGCTGAGATAAAATGATAATGTTGAAATCATAAAAGAACATAGCCTTCTACCTTCTAAACATGGAGATTATTTGAGGAGAAAGGCTTCATACGGAAAAATAAAAGTCACTTCCAGCGTTTTAAACCTCAGCTTGGCCAAAGGCTAGAGATGAGGTGCCCTAGGGGAAAGCCTTAGAGTAGGAGGGGTGGACGAGTCGTGCAGTGAGACTTTGCCTCCCTTTGCTGCTCTGCGGCTTCTCCCAAAGGATGCCTGACTGGGTGCACTGCACGTGAACGATGAGCCTTGTTAAAGCCTTTCTCTTCTTCCCTCCATCAGTGACTTTTCCCCCCTTTCACAAGATGTGAACTGACTTTTTTCCCTGAGAATGAGAAAATTAGATTGACCTAAATAGTACCTGACTATAGTTTATTTTATCCAGAAACACTGGCACGGGGTATAATGACCCTTGTACTCTGAGGAAGACTTGCAAATGCAGGACTCTAACAGAACCTTCACTAATTTTTGCCTGCTTTGCTTAATGTGCACTCTTTTTTTTTTTTTTGCAGTTATTTGTGTCTGAAAATAAACACTTTGTGAAATTAATGTGCATGTTCACTTGACCTCTTCTGCTTTATTTTGTTTTTTCTTTTTGTTCACACTGAATAATCTCTGAATAATCAGGTGATTGGGAATGAATGCATCCATAGATCTTCCTATCTCTTCAATGCTAAAAGAACTGTTTTGACAGAATTTTTCCCTATTGTTTAAGAACATAAACCTGTTTTTTTGGTTCAATTTAAACATAGCTTTAGGCATGACTATATTGTACAAGCATTCAAACTGTAACTCAAAGAGCATAAGTAAAAATAATTATTCAGTGACAAAAAAATAATTATTTGTGATGGAAGTTTGCCTTACGGTATCTTAAATTCTTAAAATGATCCTGTAATGGAGTCTCCATTTTTTCTAATATCCCATTGGTAGAAAATGGACTATTGAGAATTTTTTAACCTAATTACGTAGATTCCAGAAATACTTGTGGAATATGGCAAGATAATTTTTTTTGGTGGATGAGTGAAGTTTTGAAAAAATGGTCTTACAAATATTGACACATTTTATGTTAAGCCATTTAACATTAGCAATGAAAAGCAAATAAAGAAACAAAAGTATGCTACTCTGAATAGGGAACAAAGGATTTTTCTCATAATAATCAGCATTTTCAGATCCTGTGTGTCTCTATCCAGTTCAGGAGGCCAGCAGATAAAATAAACTGGAAAGAGAAGGACACAGCAGTTATTCAAGAGTGGAGAGGTCAAGAGCTCACAGGAAAACAGCTATGGCTTAGACTGAGAAAAAAGCCGAAAGAGTAACGTAACCAAGAGCTTTCAGATGGAATGAAAGGTTAACAGGCAGCTGTTCTTCATTTCTAAGGGCACAGAACAAGAAATAAGATGGATTTAAGGTGAGCAAGAAATAAGGGCATTGAGCAAGAAATAAGATGGATATAGTACAGTGGATTTAAGTTAAATATAAATTGGCTGTAGGTTAAATATAAAATGACTGTGAGAATAATTTACCTGCAGAAGATATGTAACTCTTTTTTTCCAGATATACTTTAAAAAATGAAGATTCTCACACCTGTTTGGAATGGCTTAGGTATTAGTTACCATGCTTAAAAATAAGAGTGAACAGGATGAGTTAATGAAATTCATATTCAAGCTCATCTTTTTTTTTTTCTTCAGACAATTTCAGGCAACTTTTAAAGACAGATTTTTTTTAAAAGCTTGTGATGATTCATTGTCAATTTAGAGACTAAAGAAAGTAGTTAAGCTGAAGTGGGTTTATTTGTGTCTGGATACCAGAATTTATAATAGGCTATGTGGGTGGGAGAGAGACTTTATAACCTAAAATTGCAATGGAAATTGCAATTCAGAATAACTAAGTCTGATTCAAACTTATGACTAGTTAATGGCAGAAATTTTGAAGCTGAGATTAAAGAATACAAATACTAAAATTTTGACACAAACCTACTTCTTAGTAGAAGCAGAATAAAGTATTACTTGCTCTCTGCTTGCTGTTAAGTAATGTAGTTTGGGAAAATTATAAAAACAGATAAAGTAAGACATTCAAGATAGCATTTTGCATGATATTTGGTGGAGCCATTTTGTTTGATAGATGTATTAATATGGCATTAACTAACCCTAAATTCACACCCTAACACATATGTTGGAACAATTCTTACATCATAATCAGTTCTAGTGTTGACAGTGCAGATTTTCCATTGATGTTCTAGACAGTGATTACACCCACACATACCACACACACACACATACATACACTCACTTTTTTCTTTTTATCTCACTATGTTTTCTAACTCTTATTTCTACTCTTGGTCCAGTTGAGACAAAGTTTCAGTCCACTCCATTGACAAGAGCTCCGTCTGTCACCCCAGACAGTTTCCTTCCTCTAGTCAGAACACCATTGTGGCAGACACCGGGTTTCTCTTCAATCTAATTAAGGTTCCATTAACTTGACTAGGCTAAACATGTTTGCTTTCTGTTATAATCAACCGCCAGGCCAGCCTTTTCAACAAGGCTTATCATATATTTCTGAATTTTTCCTCACAAACTTTCCAGCACCTCTCTCCTTCAGCAACTTGACAAAATGCTCACCTTAGCGAAATGGAAAAACAGAACCATGTAATCAAATTGCATTTATTGATTGGTATATCTGTCCCAGTCTAAATTAGATGCTGTGATCCCCTAGATAAGGCCTGTTCTCTGGAGCTCACCTTATAGAGGGTGATACAGACAAGTGGACCAGAACTGAGTAATAACTTTTCCCATGTGGAACTGTACTCGAAGTACTGTGGAATCACATGGGAGGAACAGTGGATGCAGACGGGGCAATCAGGGAAGGCTCCCTGGACGAGGAGAGGGCTAGAGTGAACGTGGAAGTTCAGTAGGGATTGCCACATGAAGGAGGGGAGGGGGATATTTCAGGAAGGGAGTTAGTGATTATAACACATTCAGGGAAGTGCATTCTTTCTACAAGAGTCAACCGATAGTCACTAATGAAGGAAGAATAGAGGTATGGCTAGATCATGATCGCCCCAAGTATAAGGATTGAAAATAGAAACCATCGTGAGCAGGTTGGCATTTTAAGAACTGGCATTCAGGCCCAAATATGGAGAATCGATGGGTGAGGGCAAAGTTAGAAGCCAAGATAATAATTAGGAGACCATTGCAGTAATCAGCTGAGGAACAATGAGGATCAGCTAAGGCAGTGATGACGAGATGGAGGAATACCAAAAAATGAGGTAGGATTGGCAAGATCTGAATATGGAGGATGGAACATTTAAATGCTAAAGATGGCATCTGAAACATTTACCCAAATATTTAAATGGTAGTTACACTGGGCATGCTAAACAAACAGAGGCAGACTCATGGACATACTGGCATTGAGGCGGGCATGGGATAGTTAGTGACAACAGCTGGTTGGCAGACACGCACCTAATTGGGAGATAAGGTTATAAATATGAGTTAAGATTTCATGAATCATAGTAGCAGATGAAGCCACCAGGTCTCAAAACGAAAAAGAATTATATTACCTAGGAAGATTTGATTAGGGGACATGCTTATTAGTAATTTAACCACATACAATATAGTTTTCAGAAAAGAGTGGCCTTATTGCTTAATCCGTGAGCTATTAGGTTGTGAGAGAGTTCAGACTGGCAGTAATTTTTTTCTAAAGAAATAACTTTGGAAATACTTTATTTTGCTTACCAACTTACTAGGATAAGTGATGGACTATATATAGTACAGTAGACAGAGTGAGGTAGCTCTGAATTCCATTCCCTAAAACTCCTAAGAAGGCACACAAACATTGGCAGTAGGTTTTTGTTTTTTTTTAAATTTTGGGGGCAGTAGTTTTTAATTGCTTTACTAGGAGCCACATAACATAGATCTGGTAACATTGGTTGTAAAATTAAAGGCATTTAAACTGTGAATCATAAAGAGAACAAAGGACATAATCAAAACTCGTGTAAGTCTGCAATACCTTTGAGCCTCTAATGAAGTTTGTATTTTGACTAAGTTCTCTTACAAAGACATTCACATCCATGTAATTGTGACGATAATATTTTCTGCCATATGCAGTGGCTATTACTGGAAAAGTTTAAGGCTAGAATTTCAGACTGGTCAAAATAATTGGCATGCATTCATATGCACGGATTTCTCATCAGCATAAGAATATTTTCTGTTATGCAACAGAATTGGTAGAAAGAATTGTTTAAATCCTCAGTAATAAATAGTGAAGACAGTCTAAGATAATAGTGAAGAAATAACATTAAATGTACTTAATAGTCTAAAGCTCAGTGGATTTTCAGTGTTGGTCAGGAGTAAGCATAGACTGGGAGACAGAATAATTGTGTGAAATGATTATATTAAGGTTCTAGGGTGTCTCTCTACCAAACAGATTTGTTAACCTGTCTAGAGTCCAGTTCTTATCTCTACAGTAAAGATGGCGGATACATGTCTTTGACCCACCAGGTTCACTTTCCACTGTTGTCCACTCTGCTGAGGGAGGCAGACCTGGAACATCTACCCCAAGCTTTATCTCACTGAGTTCCTTAACCATCTGAGTTAGGCAGGTGCTTGCCTCGGGAGAAGCTGAGAGGGAGGGGAGCCGGTGGTGAGGATATTCACCCCTCAGTTCCCATCCTCTGATGTCGCCTCGTTCCAGCAGCTGGCTCATCAACAGGTCTTTGTCTTCCAGAGGAGACCCTCTCTGGAATTTTCTTTCCTTCTTGTCTTCTCCTTCCCTTCATCTTTTTGGGTGTTGGTTGTGGGAAAAGCTAGCCCCTGGCTTTTGCACTACCCTTTATGGTATCCTTACATCTTACCTTGCCCACGGTTGTCCTTTTATAAATAAAGCCTCCCTACATTATCCCAGTTGAGTTCCACCTTTATCCTGTGTCAGGTCCTGTTGGATACAGTGGTCTCTAGAATTCCACCCAGGAAAAGCATTCATTGTTTCCATAGGTTTTGAACCACTGTCATCAGAGCAAAACCACGAGTAAGTCTGTCTAGGAGAACAGTTACTGTAGATGCTTCTTTGCATCTCAGTGGAGCGACACCTCTTACCAATTTCATTTTAAATATTGACAAAGCAGGCCTTAGACTGGTTCATCTGTGATACTTTTAGACAGTCTGAGAAGTTTTCTATTCTATATATATAAAGAGAGAGAGTGGGGGGTAGAGAGAGAGAGAGAAAATCAGTGATTTACTGGGAAACGCTCCCTGAACTGACAGAATGGAGCAGCTCTTCTGGTATTTGTGCAGATTTTTGTATAACTGCACAGGACAGTTGCTATTTCAGTGATTACTAGCAGCGTGCAATTTCCATAGCCTCACCTCCTGGTTTGGCTGCTTAAAGTCACAGTTGCTGTTTGGGGTGCCTCCCTCGGATTAAGCAGGGCAGCAGTTAATTAGGCCAAGTCTTCACGGGAATCTACTTCCTAAAACAAACAGATGTGTGCAGACCCTAACATGTACACGTTTTCCTGATGTCCCATGTAGCGTGTTGTCTCGTGCACCATCTGTGGCTGTCACCTGTGTCTGACTCCTGGAGGGAGACGGAGTTCTTTCAGTCGCTCACCCTAATTGGAGGGTGCGTGGCGTGGACATGGTTTTCATAACCCAGACCAGACCTGCTGGCCTCCCAGGGGCTCAGCTCTGCTAGGGTGCTGCGTAGAGGAGGGGTGAGGTCACCTCCAAACGTTTTCGTAAGATTTCTTTATAAAATTGGTCCACAGAAATGTAACTTGGCCTTCTTTGCAATTTTTATCATCTACTATGGAGTCAAAAACCAACCAACCAACCAAACAGAAAAAAACAAACAGTATTTGTTTCATAGGAAGTCAGTTTTGTACAGAAAAATAATCACAAATATGACCATAGATTAGTGAGTTGTCTGGTTCATTTATTTATTCAACAGATTTTACTGAGCTAGGCAGTGAGGATATTATTACGATTAAAACATGTATACTTATTCTCCAGGTGATGATAACAGTAAGTCCGTACAACATTCAAGTAAACACATAGTTAAATTCAAAGAGCAGAGCTTTTTAGACGCATGTAGCAGAGCCATCTAACTCCAGATTACGCTCCTGGATGAAGTGCTGTCAAGAAGAACTGAAGGATGGGTTCTCCTTCTGACATGGTCTAGTCAATTAGAAAATGTGTGCCTCTGTCAAGTAGTGGGAGTTAACGGATAAATTTTAAGTGAACATACAAAACATTACACGCTTAAAACACAATTTAAACATGTAATATCATGAGTGAGGGTGGAACAGATGAGGATAGACTCAAGTAGCTCCTCGAGTTAGAAAAGGAGTAGAATTTACGTGTGGTGGTTGGGGGCGAGCTGAACTGAAGTTTATGCAGATCCAAAATGTAGATCAGATTTTAAAAAGCCTCAGTAATTACCCAGGCTGTTTCTTCACCTGGAGGTTGATTTTTAAATCTCTTAAGGCTTATGTAATACAGCCTCTGATCCAGGGAGATACACTCTCCTACAGAGAGTTGTTTTGCCTTAGAATGATTAATGTGGATAAGATTCATTGAGTTAAAAATAAATTTTCTATTTTGTAAAGATCTCTGGTTCCAAAAATACACAAATGAAATTAGATCTTTTGTGTAATAATATTAGCATAGAAGATATTTATTATTTTTCTCCTTGAGTAAGAAGAAATTTACAGTATTACCACAAGTAAAAAGCAAGTTGCAAATCCACCATAAATTTGGAAAATATTTGACATTTCTGCTGTGTTCTGGTTTATGCAACTGAGGAGATACTTAGCAGGTATTTGATTAACTAATTCAATTTTTAGCATCTAAAATGTGACAGGCACTACACTAATGCTAGGAATATAAAGATAATAAAAACCTGGTTTCCATCCCCCAAAGCTCACATACCATCATTAAGGGCATTGCGGAAGAGGCTCCCCCCACAGCTTTATTGGGATATAATTGACACATACCATTGTGTAAGTTTAAGGTGTACAATGTGATGATCTGATACATGTATGTATTGTGAAGTGATTACCTCAATAAGGCTAGTTAGCATTCTTTACCTCACATAATGACCATTTTGCTGGTGTTCGTGATGTTGTTGCTATGGTGAGAACATCCAAGATCTGCTCTCACAGTAACTGTCAGGCATACAGCACAGTGCTGTCAGCTGTGATCACCATGCTGCTCTTCACGTCTCCACAATCTCTTCCTCCTGTAACTGGAGGTTTTTACCCTTTGACCAACATCTCTTTATTCCAGAACCACACCCCACCCCCAGCTCCTGGCAAACACCAATCTGTTCTCTGTATCTGTAAGTCCATTTTTGTTTTGTTTCTTCTTAGATTCCAGGTGTAAGTGGGGTCATACAGCGTTTGTCTTTCTTTGTCAGATCTATTTCACTTAGTATAATGCTGTCAGGTTTCATCCATGTTTTCTCAAATGGCAGGATTCCCTTCTTTTTTATGTCTGAATATTATTCCATTGTGTGTGTGTGTATGTATATATATGTATATATATAAGTGTGTATATACATATGTATATATGACAATTTCTTTACACCTTCACCTGTTGATGGACAATTAAGTTGTTTCCAGGTCTTGGCTATTGTCAATAATGCTACAGTTAACACTGGGGGGAAGATACCTCTACAAAATAGTGATTTTAATTCCTTTGGATAAATACTCAGAAGTGGGTTTGCTGGATTCCTTGGTAGTCCTGTTTTTACTTTTTTGAGAAGCCTTTATACTGTCTTCCGTAACGACTGCACCGGTTTATGTTCACCAGCAGTGCCCCAGGGCTCCCACCCACCAGCACCGGCTATCTCTTGTCTTTTTGATAACAGTCATTCTAACAGGTGTGAGGTGATACCTCATTGTGGTTTTGATTTTGCATTTCCCTGATGCCGTTGAGTACTATTTCGGTACCTGTTAGCCATTCGTATGTCTTTTTTCTTTTTGTCATTGAGTTGTTCCAACAACAAGCACAACAATTGTAAATTCAGGGGAAAATGTATGTTTTGTATATAAAGGACAAAGTAATAAAAGCACATTTTATGTAAAATAAAAAAATAATTTTCTTTCAAGTTTTATGAGTGTAACTTGTTTTCCAAAGGACTTAAGACAATGAATAATGCTTGAAATTTTATAGCAGAGGGTGTCCAACTTTAAGCATGAAAAGGAAAAGACATATTGAAATGTTAATATCTGCTTAATAAGTAAAAAGAAGTTATGAGGTTTTAAGAGAAAGGAGAAGGAGAGTAAGAGAAGGAATTCAAAAAGCAGCTTTTGAAAGGCTTAATTAAATCATGCAAGTGTGGAGAGATCTCAGATAATGGATAAAAATGTCAATGTAAATGGTCTAAAAGGTGGAATAGGAAAGAACTAGCCTTTGGCATGCCTGTGGCTATGAATGGTTTGGCTGAGTGGAGGTGTGAGAAGGGAAGACCGTTTCAAGGGAAGGAAGTGGAGGAGGGGCCTTCACCTTTCTCATTATAAGCAGAAGGTCACATGGAGAAACATCTGTGTTTGAAAGCCACTAGATCTGACTTTTGGAAACAATAGCAACATGCCTGTCAATCAGAGACTGTGAAGTATCTGACCCGTAACTGTATGTTCCCTCAGTGAAATATGGAAGGAAACATTACTTAAAGCTATGATGCTATTCAACATGTAGTAGTGAAGGTGGTGTTAGAGATGGACTTTCTGGTTTTGAGCAAACATTGGAAGGTTGAAATAGCCCAAGAGGAAATCATGAGCTCAGATATTTGAGTTAATTCTGTGACAGTGCAGATGTTCATCCTCAGTTAGATCAATATGACAAGATGATGGAATATAAAGCAGAAATGAAGGAAGGTCTGTCTGTGAGATTTATGCATGAAAAAGTGTTGAGCAATGAAAATATTGCATCTCTCTGCAGTAATTCAGCCAAAACATTTTGAATATGAAATGAGATTTGTATAAATCTTATTAACTTAATAAAAGATAGAAGCAGCAGAATTTGATGGCACATTGACTGTAGAGAAAATAAAATTGGAAACAATTATTTAGTACTACTTTTTTAGTGAAAATAATTGGTACTGGAAAAATGTGAGAGTTTGTGGCTAAAAGTACCAGGTTAGGAGGTGATAGTTGGCTAGTAAGAGCTGAAGCTGTTGAGAGCCATTGGCTGTTTAGAAAGAATCCCTGAGAAGCTGGATGCTGGCCAGAGCCCGTGCTGATCTTGGAGAATGAGAGGTAGGGAAGGAAGAGGCTTCAGCAAGGGACCTGGAAAGAGTTTAGAGTTTATAATCTGTACTTAAAACCTGTGCTTAGACCTCGGAGAATCAGGGAGTCCACTCCTCCACTGAAATGTCCCATTCCTGTCTCTGCCCCGGCCTGAAATCTGCCTTCATCAAAGGTCCACCCATCGATTCTGGTCTGGCTTCAAGAGTCACACCAATTCCAATTCCTTTTCTACATTCAGATCTTTAAAATGTGAATTCAGCAGTCATACCCCTCTTTCCATATTCAGTCCAGCAGCTCCAATATCCCCAGTTCCTTTAACCAGTCCTCACATGGTATCACTTTAACTTTCCACTCTCCTAATTCTCCTCCTCTGGGCACACTCTAATGATGTTCTTTCTTAAAATGTGGTACCCAGATTTAAACACGATGCTCTAAATACATTCCACACACCAAGGAATAGAGGGAGACTCATGTTTCCTTTGCTCTGAATCCTGTATTTCTGTTTATGCAGCCCAGGTTTGCAGGGAAGCTGAGTCTCTTGTCTTCACTCCTGTTAAATAGGCAGTTACCTTATAAGCCGGCTGTTTTTAACAAGTTTTAAAAAATTTTTCCAAGTCTCCTTCATCTTGGGGTACAAAGTCAATTCTTTAAAACATAACATGTGCAATTTAAAATCTATCTTATTAAAATTTATTTTTTAATTCAGCAGCAAATAAGTCAGCATATACTTTGAACAAAACAAAATGTAAGCACAGTGTCACATTACAGAGTCATAGGAAGCTAATTTCTAGGAATTTATAGTAAAAATATGTTGACCAAATTTTAAAAACACATACATTACATAAAATCTACATAATATGTTTAGGGCTTTTTGACATGTATTTTCTCCAGTTTCTTTAATATATCTCTTTTGCTTCCTTTCCTATAATTTGCATAGAATGCAAGTTCTGTCCTTGAAAAGGCATCAGCAGCTGCATTTCCCTTTCTTTGCAGCCCTGCCCCATAGAGAGAGAGCACTCAGCGGCAGACTGGCTGTCACCTACTAGCTGAGTGTCAGGGGGAATTTTAAATTGTCTCTCAACCTTAGTTTCCTTGCCTGTAAAATGGGGACAATAACAATGTCATCCTCACAAGGATGCTGTGACAGTCATGCCAGATACCTCATGTGAAGTCTTAGACAAATTGCCAGATACAGGAAGGGCATCAGTAAATATTAGCAATTTTAATTGGGCCATCACCGAATCTGAACAATTCAGCTCTTCTGTCAAAGCACATTTCAAGGATGTGTGTACATTTTTGTCTGTCCTAAAATCTGTCATGTCCTTAAAGGAACTGTTCCTTGCTCAACTTGATGGTTCCTGGCACACAGTAGGTACTCAGTAAGTGCCTGTGAAATTAATGTCATAAGTGGATTAATCATTGAAGATATGATGCAGTCTGACAGCTCAAGAGTCATACTGGACTGCTGTTCAGTGACAGTGCTCATGACGGTGTGATGCTAGTGTAACCCCAAACCTGTTCCTTATGTGTTAATGGTAGCACTGGAGCCTTGCCATGTGCCAGAACTGTTTATGTCCGCTTTCCCATTTCCCTGTGGGGAAGGTTCAATCATTTGCCTCTTTTTACAGATGAGGAAACTGAGGAACTGAGATGGTAAGACTCTTACCAAGTCACTCAGCTGGAGTGATGGAAGAGGGGTCGGAATCCAGCCCAGCTGGCTCCCAGCCAGGACAGCCTATCACTGCCCTCTGTTGCTTCCCACCCTGCTGAATTGCTCCAGTTCAGTCTTCGTCACGATAATGATTTAAAACAAAAGCCTTCGCCCCAGGTTTGGGTTGGTCTGGGTCGCTTTGTACATTTGTTTTGTGCTCTCCTGACTGCTCTCAGAAGCTGAAGCCGCTGGGCCTGGGCACTTTCTTCTTCCCTCTGGCTGCTGATGTCAGTCAGGCCCACGGTTGGCACATGAGACAGCGCTGGTCGACTGTCACTGTAGGGCAGCTTTCCTGTGTGCCTGTCCCGTTGAGCAGTTACAGGCCAGGTGCGTAACAGCCAACCTGCCATGACAGCCTAGCTTGGTCATTTCCTGACTAATCTCAGAGGGGCTATTCAGCCTCCCCCAGACTCAGTTAGTTCCTTTATCTTTGAAAAGGTGGACCTGATACTTCTCTATATTTTGTAATGAGTAAGTGAAATAACATGTGAGAGCACCTAAAATATTGTCTAGCGCAGGGTGTAACTGTGTTTCTCACCCAAATGAAATTGATAATCCAATGGGAGACATAGGAATTTATTTTATATCAGTAACTATAGCGTGATGGTCTCTGAGATACAGTGTACTAGACATATTATACAGTATAGAGGTATTAGGGAGGGAAGGTCCCTCCTGACCCTGAAAAGAGGCAGGAAGGTCCATAAAAATGGGATTTCTGGCTGACCCTTGAAGAAAATTTTCAGCTTCTTCAGAGTATAGGTAATTTCGTAGTGATCTGTTCCCATAGACTCCATGACAGCAGAGAGAAGGATGGTTTTTCCAACATTCCACCCCCACTGTCTAACAGCAGACCTTATATACAATAGAAATTTAACAATTCTGTGGAATGAATAAGTAAGCAACAGAGTATGTAATAACCACATGATACACTGCGTGTTAGGTCAGAAGTGCTTTTAACTCCATTTCACTGATGAAAAATTTAGACCTGGAGCGGTGGTAAGTAATTTGTCCAAAATAGTTTATCTGGTCAGGAAAAGAGAAAGGAACATAGAATTTCTGACTGTAAAGATCTATGATTGTATTTTCTGAGGGGTTTTGTCTTCTTAATTTGGAAAGAAATGCCAGAGTAAAATCCAGTGTCCAAATTGCTTTTGGAATCCAGTGGTAATTGCGCAGGGACTCCATTTTCCTAGCTGATTTTAAAGTCCATTGGATTTGTTGAAAGCTCCCTAATAAAGAGCTGCTGCTACAATGTGCAAACTGTTCAGCAAGATGTATGATATCACATCCAAAACTGGAGCTCTGTAACACACGTGTGCACAGAAACATAAACACACACATTAAAATGGACTCAGAATTACTGCTACTTTAATGAGCCATTTCAAATACATGGGAAATGTCAGGAGAAATGCATAAAGCGACTACTCTTATTGCTTTCATTAAGGGGTAAATATTCTAGCTCAGAATCTGTAGCAGGGTAGACCCTCAATTAATAGTTAATAGAAGTGTAACAGGCTGACTCAGTTAATTAAACAATTAATTTAATAGTGAGCTCTTTAAAATACTTGAAATTGATTATTTAAGTGGAAAAAACCACCATTTTAGCAGGATTGAAAACATAAAATGACATTGACAACCTCGTTGATCTTAAATTCATACAAAATAGTGATACTGTAATTTTAAAATAAGATCAAAACTTACAACACATTTTAAGTTAAATACAAGAGGAATGTCTTTCAGGATAATTTTTTGCTTTTTTCTTTTGTTTTAGAAATTTTATTGAGAAATGGAAGGATATAATTAGAAAAAAAAATCAATCCCTTGATATTATTTTATAAAATTCTTATTTTGTTTACCCCATGGCAAATTAATCACAAGGTTAATCTATTAATAACTTCAAGCATATCTATATAATAGCTTTAAATAAAGACATTAGTCTGTATTCAGCATTATTTTTAAGTTAGGTTATTCTATGAGTATGATTTAAAACCCTGAACTATGATTTATTGTATGTATCAAGATAGTTTCACACTTTCTAGTGCTATCTTTGTTACAGCTCATGTTTCTGATACGAAAATTGAAAATAATTCATCAAAGTAGAATATGACCAAGCTGGAATATGTCAAAATGTGCATAAAATATGGATCACAAGTCAAATAGCTTCTACAGACACATGGCCAATATACTGTTTACCTTATTAAGAACCAGTACTTTCATTTTATCCTTTGATGAAATTGAGCTCTTTAAAAGCAAGAACTATGAATTATTCATCCTAAATTACTTCTACTTAGCAAAAAAACTACATTTTAAATACTCATTTAATGCTCATTAGATAAAGCAAATATAAGATGTAAAGGAACATTTTAATAAAAATGTAATAGATAATAAAGATAAACCCTGAAATGTTCTATTCCATAAAATTTTAGCATTATTTTTTTAACTGAGAACCATCACAAATCAAATGGAAGAGATTTTCTATCTAATTTTAAAAAATCATAATTTAAAAGGTGTGTTCCATAGAACACTGCTTTCAGAGTTTGTAACAAGTGTTTGCATCACATAGGAACCCAAGCTCTCACTGGTTTTACTATAATAGGCTCATATGCAGGGTCATGACTCAAGAGGAGGTATAATTACTGTGTGTCCCATGAGAATGTCAACATAGAATTTTTTTTTCATTGAATATATTTTAGGAAAAGCTACTGCAAATGAAGCTGCAAATTTCAGATTAGTTTATTCTTTGCTGATGTATTTTCTACATTGTTAATAACATTTTTTTTTCACATAACATTTCCTATAACTCCTCAAAGGGCTCTCTGAACTTGTTTAAGATTGAATTTATCTCAGACAATGGAGACATACTGACTATATTGTTTAAAATGCCAGGATAGGATTTCTTTTTTTCACATCAAGTTTATAAACTCTCCACAATGCGTAAGTGTGTCAGCCAAATGGTCCGCCTACCTCAATATTCTTTTATATTTACTACACACACACATATATATAATTATATATATAAAACGTAAAATATGTATATCTCTTTAAAGAAAATAGCTATTATGTATGTGTGTATATATATTTACATTTTTATATATAATGGCATTCAATTTATTTGATAAGCATTAAGTGTTATATGTTAATTATCATCATAATTATGGACCTTTTAAAATTTATGTTTAATTGCAAAACATTTAAAAAATCAAAATCCAAGTATTTATGTACTAATAAAAAACTTTATGTAAAAATATCATCTCAAACCAATCTGGAGATTTGAGATTTGGAAACAGCCAGAAAGTAAAATTAAAGGTTGAGTTAATTTTATGGTTAGATTTTTTTGAATTTTAATCACTACCATAATGCAGATCTAAACTGCAACATAAAATATTACATGTATTATAAGTACATTTTCAAACAAAATTGTTTTACGCCCCTTTGAAAAAAATACTCTTCAAATGATTTTATTTAAGGTGCTAAATTCAAATTCCCTAATTCCTCAGAAGGAAGAAGGCAAATAACTGCAAGGACTGATAAAGGTCAAAGAAAATTTAGGCCAGAACCAAGAATGCAACAAAAGAATTGCCAGAAGCAAAGAAGACACAGTGAAAAAGGAAGTCAGCCGGGGGGGGGGGGGGGGGGGGGAGCAGAGGGTGGGAAGGGATAGACGGAATTTCAAAATTGTAGAATAGATAAATAAGATTATACTGTATAGCACAGGGAAATATACACAAAATCTTACAGCTCACAGAGCTCACTGAGAAAAAAATGTGACAATGAATATATATATATGTTCATGTATAACTGAAAAATTGTGCTGAACACTGGAATTTGACACAAAATTGTAAAATGATTATAAATCAATAAAAAATGTTTAAGAAAAAAAGAAAAAGGAAGCCAGCAAGTTCTTTAAAAGGGGAAGAGAAAAATGAAAGTTTAGGTCATTAAAGATTTAACTGACTAGTCAAAGTCAGAGAGAACAACGCCATCAAATGAACTTTTACAACGGCCCCGTGGAGATATTACCCCAGCCATTAACCTATCTTCCTCATTACACTAGGCAACTCTCAGACAGGCTGTTGGTAAACCCTGTACTTTTGAGAAACATAATTGGATAATGGCTTGAAAGTGATTAGAAGGATCATTGGATAAGACAATCTGCATTACTTACTTGTAAAACCATAGAGCTCTGAAATCTGTCAGAAGTTAAAGCCCAATGATAGATACTTAGGGAGAATATCTTTCCTTAAGAGGCAGAGCTCTTCCTTAAGAGCAAACGAGAGTTACCATCCTGTGAATCTATGGAGACTTACTATGCATAAGTTATACTGAGTAACGCTCTCCCATTGAAAACTTCTGGCGTTGAAAGCCTATGTCACATATAAAGTTGACCTGGACCCTTCATCAGTATTCACAACGCAAGACTAAGTGGATTATGAGACCTGCACAGCTGCTTCTGAGTTGTAGGCAGCTCCCAGCAACAGAAATGATCACAAGTGTCTGACTGTTGTTGGAGATTATCAAAAGCACAGAAAAGCTAAAGCAGAGTTGGAAGTTTGAGAGATTAGGGGGGTATGCTTTGGTGACACTTTCCAAGTAGTGACCATAGGCTACTGCAGTTAGGCTTGGAAGAGGGACTTGAGCTGTGTCTACACACAGCCGTTGATCTAATGGGGGACTGGCTAGTTTAATTAAGGTTAGTGAACAGTTCTTAAGGTTAAACATTATATTTATTTCTAAATTCCAAAGACTTTTCTATATCTGCCAGTCAGTTACTGTTGTTTATCAATTTTATTGGTAGTATGGATTTTGAAATTTTACACTCCTACTTTCAAAAAAAGATTTTATTTCATTTTCTTCTACTTGTCTATTTGGTGTTAAAGATGGAGGAAAGTATATTCAGGGAATGATTCAAACTGTTCATCCTCGTGCTTAGTAAATGTTTCTGGAGATCTCAGTAGAAAAAAATAAATCTCAGTAATTTTGTTCACGTCCTAAATGTCTTTGAAACTACCAGATAATATTAATTTATTGTGCCCCTTCACATTAGGATATTTCCATAGACAATCCCTAGTCCTGAAAACGAGTCCCAGTTACAGGTATGTTATGTACGTTTATTTTTACTTTGTAGAAGAAAAGCCAAGAATCACCGTAATAAAATAACTTGCCGCAAGTGTACAGTATTTAGCCTGTCAGGACCACAATTTTAGAAACAAACTATTTATTGAACTCCATTTATTGCATGCTTATTATAGGCCATATACTGTTCAAAGCACTATAGATGTAATGTCTAACTTAATTCTGAAAAGAATCTTATAGGGTATGTATCATTGACCCAATTTTCAGTTATGAAAACTGAGGCTCAGATAAGTGAGATGTGCCTTCAGGTCCATCTGTCCCCCACCTGCTCTTCTCTCTGTGGATCAGGTCCTCGGGAGTATTTGCTGGACGACGGCCCAGCGATGGTTCCTGGGAGTCTTGGCTTTCTCATGTCTCTCTCCTGAATACATGTCTGCCCACTCTTTAAGCTTATTCCTTCTTGCACAGAAATGTAAAAATGAGAAAAACACTCTGTAAAGATTTAGCACTGCCACAAAGTATATACGAAAGTAGGATATGATTATCATATGTAAACAGAGAAAGCTTCTGTCTTAAATGGCATTGTGGGACTGCTCATCCTCACACACATGCACACGCACACGTGTAATGTATGTGATTTACATGAAATGACCTTTAGCAGCGCCCATGCAGCTCTTACACTGTGATGTGAAAGTACGTGATACAGCTGATAACATTCTCCCTAACCGTACGCTGCTGATGCAGTTCTAGGATACTTTTCAGAAGGAACACAACTGTCCCCTAATTGATATATGATACGTGACATCCTAGAATATTCTGATGTGAACCTTGAGACCAAATCTTGACAGTTTTTATAGAGCATTTTAGGACAATGGAATAGCATATAATAAGCAGTCATTACTGCAGAACAGTAATTCGGGGCTCAAGTCCGCCTCTGCTGCCTGTTTACGCCTGGATGTACAGCAGGGGGAGGGAATCTTGGGCCCTTCGTTTCTTCTGGCCCTGGGGACGAGTCACAGGAAGTGACAGCCATTTATACATCTTGTCACAAAGCACACTGTTACTTTAGAAAAGCTACCCTAGGAGGCCATGTGCTGGGATTTCTGGCTTGTTAATATTTTTTTCTGTTTCTGCATACATGTGACATTTATTTTCTTAGTATGTGAGGGACGCACATCACAGGGTGGTCCTCTGTCACTTTCCACGTGTGACTCTCTCTGTTTATGCATATTTCCTCTTCTGTTGCATTTTCCCTCTAACTCTTTTACTCCTGCGTCCTCCTGCCCCCACCATTCCTAATTCTTTCTGTTGTCAGTTGCCTGCTTCTTTTATGGATAACGTAAAATAAAATTATATAAAAAAACCCCTCTGAGTTGCTTTTGGACTCTTTCTGTAATATGAAAATCAGAATGAATTTGTTTTTACTTCTGCAGATTTTTTGATCAGATGCCATTAAAACAAAGAATGGGACGTGAGTCCACATTCTCTGCCTTTCCATGGGCTGTTTTAAAGCCAATAGATGAAATAAATATATGATACCTTTTAAAAGTTTTGTTACATTCACTTTATTGTAGTGAAATTTGTCTTGTGTTTTAAACTGAATCAGCACTCTGAATGTTGCTTTAGCACGAAGGTATCAATATGTTCACAGTATGAGAGGAAATTTTTCTTGTTTTACATATACAGATATAAAATCTCTCATAGGTTAACAACAATTATCAAATACTCTGTTTGACACTTCAACCAGCAGCTTAATTCTGTACTGAGTATACATGTCATTAACCCAGACAGTATTTGAGCCAGCAGATTCACTACAGATTTTAATACATATTTCTCCTATCCTTATTACTGCTAATAGGCCTATATTTTGATGTGTTTTGTAGTATAATTTCACTGGAAAGGAAATTAATTTCTAGTGACCTAGTCATACATTTTCTTTGTCTGATTTTCACTTGACTTAAAAAGGAAATGTTTTGGTGAGCTCATTGTTATCTATGACTTACTCTTTTGCAAAAGCAAAATTTCTAACACATCTGCTAAGCCATTGTTTGCCTCAGGTTGCTGTCTCACATGAAAGATGTCTGTTTTTTTGACTTCATCACTGGGGATGATACAGATTCATCTTAGTTACACTGCCCCCAGTGAGATCTACTAAGGTTCTCAGGTGGCCATTAGCCGCAGCGCCCTCGTGCTAAGAGGGGGTGAGGACTGTACAGAAGCTTATTAGAGCTGCACCTGTGTCTGCAGTTTCAGCCGCCTCCTAACTCAACATGAAGAAGAGTCATCAAGCGTAAACAGTGGTAGCCCTGAAGGAGCTGTTATGTTTGATCTTTCTGTTCTTTATGCTTTCTTTTTTTTTAATTTTTAAATGAGCAAAGAAAGAAACCCAGCTAAAATATAGCTATTTTTATAAAAGAGAGTAATGTGACCTACATAGAGGAATTTAAAACAGCTAGTTGATTAGACCCTAAAGGAATGTGATTTGTCATAGACGTAGTATGTTCCACAAATATTTATAAAGGTTTAATAATAGCTATTCTCTAAATATTTCATTCCTTTTAAAATCATGCAAATCTAGGTAATATTTATTAATTTAAATATTTATTAATTTAACAGGCTTAAATAAACTAAGATGATATTTCAGGACCATTCAGTGAGAATGGGTTTTATAAATGATGCAAGCAAGGTATCTGTTTTCATTTATTATGAATGTAAAGCATGAATGGACAAAAATTATATTTACTAAGTGGTATCATGAGAAACCATTTATTTTTTAAATCTGTCCTCATTTTTTAAACCTATCCTCATTTTAAAATGTATTTTTAAACAGTGTTCCTGTGTGTTACACTAGACATACACATACACATTTACATACGTACACATAACTGGAACTAAACGGATAAATATTATGTAAGTGGACTTGCAAGTTTGTGTGGTAAGCTCTAATAGCTAATCAAGATAACATGACACTTGATTATGCCATTGCTTCTATAACCAAACTATGTTATTACCATCCACATTAACCTGATACTGAGCCTTGGAATTTTGTTGTTAGGTAAATATTTTAAGGAGAAATTTAGAAACGCCATTGGACTGGATTCACTCAGAACAGATTCTGATGACACCCAGCTCTTCGGAAATGGGTATTTATGGTCTGTTGAACATTCGCAGTGCAGTGAAAATCTTTAAATTGCAATTAACACAACAAAGCTGAAAAATGAAGAAAGTTACGAGATTTTAGTCTCGCCCCTGCTGAGCTGCTTGTGCATGTGATGGTGGGGATTTCTCTAGTATTCTAATCCTAGAAACCTATGTTCTTCTCATTCAGAGAAATGGCAGATGTGTCTACTAGGTATCTCTTTCATTGGGTGAGGAGCAGCTCTTGTTTGAGAGAGCGTTTACTAAGGATGCAGTAATTTGCACTGACTTGAAATGCAGGGACTGGATGTCCTCTGTGCATAAGCTACTCCCAAGTTGTAAGACAAATTGCTTTATAATCTGTCTTGGTTCTTTCAGTCTAATGGCTGGAAAACTACAATGAAACATAGCTCTCCAAAGGGCTTGACTTCAGATCACATAGTTGACCTCAGCAAAGAGAGTATTTTGAAACTGTAAACTTCGTTAAAGTGTGTCCCAGTACATCACTGGGTATTTTGCACTGTTCCGACTGATTTCACTGATCTTGATCATCTGATGAATATTTTTGTGATAGAAGAAACTTCTCAGCATTAGCTATTATGCTTTACATGTTTGACAACACCGAATGGCCATTTTGACGTAGTCACAATGATTTTTAGGGATTGGTTTTAAGAAGTCAAATGTGCTTGGTTTTCTGTTTCTGATTATTTAGAACTTATTTTTATATTTTTGGGGGGGAGAGAGGTAATTAGGTTTATTTATTTATTTTTTTAATGGCGGTATTGGGGATTGAACCCAGGAACTTGTCATGCTAAGTACACACTCTGCCACTGAGCTACGCCCTCCCCCTCGATTTTTTTTTTTACATTACTGTCACCTAGATGATACAAAGTCCCTTCATTAGAATATTTTACCAGGTATCGATGTTTAATTCTCTCGATCGATCTTTCTATGGTAGATGATAGATGGATAGATGGATAGATAGATAGAGATATGAATGTGGATATAGATGTAGACATATTTATAGACTTTATATAAATAACAAGGCTTGGCCCTGGTGGTGTAGTATCATGCCATCTAGTTCCTTTCCTAACATGCCCAGGTTTCATAATATTTCTACCATAGCTGAAGGAAGTGAGAAATAACACAGAGTGGTCGCCACAGTGGGGAAACTTCCTAGATGTTATGGTACTCAAAGTAGTTGCCTAGCAGAATTTCCCAGAGCTCATGGAACAGAAGGTTTTGAAGAACAAGCTAAGAAGATCAAATTTCTCAGGTTGTTACACTATTTAAATGTATGGTGCAAAGCAGGAGGAAGAAAACTTTGGGTAACACACTTAGGATAGGGAGCCAGTAGGGTACCAGCTTTTGATCAAGGAAGTAGACCTTTTGGCCCATGATTGGGAAACTCATCCAAATGGCTGGATATCTGGGAGTCCTGTCTTTATATAACTGAATAATATTGATGTGTTAATTCAGCGACCCAAAATAGTAAATATTTTACTTGTACAATATGTATATTTCTGCATATTTCCCTATAACTACAAGTATACAAGTCAATGACAGAAATCATTATAATTTTTCTAGTAATGTCAATTTCCTGCTTTTTTATTAATGTTGTTTATTTAAGACAAGTAAAAACAGGCCTCAGGGCTTTAAGAAATATTTTTGAAGGAAGCTTAAAATGGAAGAAATCCTATCTGCTATTTATCTCCCCAGTGAACTGGGAAGGCCTGCTTTTTATTATTTGCTTTTTTTAATTTCAGTATGGAATTCTTCAGTATAGATCCCAGATGTTCTGAAAGTCCATAATCTGAGAACCAGTGATTTAGTCTGAAGAAAACAATATCAGGACAACTAAATAACTATTTCAAGGCTATAAATGGACATTATATGGAGGATGACATCTAGTGATACTTAATTTACCAGAGTCGCTATTTTTATCCATTGAGATCTGATTGGTGACTAATTCTTAGGGGAGGAGGAGGAGGTTTAAGAACACTTTAAATGGACATTCTCTTATTTGTGCGATTTTTCTCATTTTTTCATTTCTGCTGTATTATGTTTAGAAGATTTTACAACATGTATGAAATGGTTTCAAATAATTTGGTGGATGCCAGAAAAAATGATGACTTCATTCTTCTCTCTTTAAGCTAAAACTTGAGGCCTATTAGAAGGGAAAAAAGTATCAAAACAGATGTGCTCATTGTTATTCTTTGCAGCGTCCACGAAGACTGGCAACCAGAGGCTGGAAAATCTGTAATTATTTTTCTTGTCTCAATTCCCTCTCTGAAAGCCTCATAATGGTTTCTCATTGCCCCTCAGATATAAAGAAAACTCCTTAAGAAAATTTACGACTTCCTTTTTTAAAATAACGTTTAAAATTGCATGAACAAACCCATAACATAAAATTTACCTCAGCCATTTTTAAGTGTACAGTCCTGTAGCATCAAATATATATGTATCGCTGTGCCGCAGATCTCCAGACCATCTTCAGATGTTCCTTGCCAAGCTGAAACTCTGTACCCATTAGACAGCAACTCCTTATTGCTCCCCTCCAGCCACTGACAGCCACTATTCCGTAAGACTCTCTTGACCTGACTCCTTCCTCTGCTGTCTGATTTTTCCTAACTCATCTCAAAGCCTGCTTTGTAGGCACACATAGACTCTTTACATTCCCCATTCAAACTCTCATTTCTGGATTTTTGTTCGTGTTCTTTCCATTGATTGGGACACTCTTCCCCCATCCCTTGTGTGGTTAACTTCTGACTCAGTTTTCACATACAGACTTAAAAGGCTCTCCTAGATGGTGATGTACACCTAACTCTGTGATCTTATATGCACCTTGTATTTCCAACCATTGCAATAAATAGCTTTAAAATTTCTTTTTGACAGAACATGAGCCCTTTGAAACTAAATGTTAGCTATATAAATAAGAACATCCAGTCTTTCCCATCATTTTATTCCCGGCACCATAGCACACACTAAATACTTTTTGACTGAATAAATGGGTTAGTGCTCAAAATGCCTAAATTTAAGTTTTATTTTGTTGCCTACTGGTTGTATGCCCTTGGGAACATAAAGATAATTACAATGACAACAACAATAACAATCATTACAGCAATAATGATAGTGGTAGCAAGCTGCGGTCTCTGACAGTTCAAAGCACTTATTATGTCTTAGACGTTTTTTAGCCCTTACTTACATTAACTCGTTAAATCTTCATAACAACTCTGTGCAGTAGGTACTATGGTTATACCCATTGTCAGATGAGGAAAGAGGACAGGGATGTTAAGTGACTCATCTAAGGTCACACGGCTCAAAAGGACAGAACCGTTCCTGGAATTACACATTTTGAATCTGAAGTCACGTTCAGAAATACTACCGCTTAAAGCATTGGGGCCCCATTTCCTTATATAGTAAGGGTTATTATAACCATTTCAAATATGGGTGATGAGCCTTAAATCTTCTAATCTATGAAAGCTGCTTAGTACAACGCCTGGTATGTAGTGAAAATTTAACAAATGACAGCATCTTCTGTCATAATGTGTGTCGAGTGCCTGGCTCAGTGCTTATAATGATGGAGGCTTTCAGTAAATGTGAGCCCCTTTCTTCCCTCTCTTCCTCTTTAATTAGAGCAAGTCACAGGCAACTACTAGTGCAGAGAATTAGGTCAGGAGCGTATTGCAGTGGCTACCAAGAAAATGAGTTATAACTGGAACGAACTGTAGAAGAATAGCACAAATTTAAGAAGAAGACAACATCCTGTAGCTGAGTGCTAATACTTTCCTGGGATTGTGATAAAAATGTCTGGCATTTAGATCATGCGTGTAACTTTGAAAGCGTGTTCACATTTTTCGTATCATTTTTACTCCATAGCTGACCGTGAGAGAAAGGATACAATATCACAATTCCCATGTTATAAAGTGATTTGCTGAAGATAAGAATAGTCAGGTTACAGAGGGGAACTAGTGATTGCATTTCTAGAATACTTGTTCTGTAAAAACAGAGAGCAGAAGGAGAAACTTAACAACTGAGTAAGCAGGTGTAGCTGGCACTGCCCAGGGCCGGTCAGGAGGTGCCCTTACTGCTGTTCATAGTCTCCCGTATCTCGTTCACTATTTCTTTTCTCTCCCAACAGCAAGCATCACATTGATTGAAATACTCCTCTTCCTTGATCTCCAGAGAAGGAGTTCTTTCTTCTCCTCAGGGCTTCCATAGTCCCATTTGTTATGCATATGTGTAGGTGTGAAAATCAAATGTATCCAGTTGAAAAAAATGAGAAATCTACCTTGATGCAGTGACTATATATACATGCCTGTGTGTATAAATATATACATATATGTGAGACAAAGACCGACAGGCTGGCATACTTGATACGGTTCGCTTCTGTGACTGAGCTGTCCTTTGCTCTACTCAGCCTCCTTTATCAACTGCACTAAATCATGTATTGGTTTCCTGTGGCTGCTGTAACAGAGCACCACAGACTGGATGGCTTAAAACAACAGAAATGCATTGTCTCACAGTTCTGGGGGCTTCAGGACCAAAATCAGGCTTGACTTTTTCTGAGGACTCAGAGGGACAGTCCGTTCAGTCTCTCTCCTAGCTTCTAGTAGCCCCGCACGTCCCCTGATGTGTCCCCTTACAGACACATCACTCTAGTTCTCCGCCTCACTCGTCTCCATGTGGCACTGTCCCTGCGGGTCTGTGTCTGTATGTGCCTGTCTTCTGCAGTCATACTGGATGAGGGGCCCACTCTGCTCCAGTGTGACCTCATCTTGACATTGCATTTATAATGACCCTCTTTCCAATTGAGGTCATATTCTGAAATACTAGGGGTTAGAGATTCAACATTCTGGGGGAAGGAGGACACAGTTCAACACATAAAGAACAGCACCAACAGCCGCGCCCAGTCACGCTGCACCAGGGTGTGCTGCTGTTGCCTTCTGCAGAGACCTCTCTTTTCCATTAATTTGTGTTTTAGGAAAGAAGGAAAATATAAGAGTTAATTGTGTCTGCTGAAGATAGAACCTCGTAGTGACCCTCCCTCTTCACCGAGTGGAAGATGGTTATAGGATTCGATTACATAGACGGGAATTATGAGCAGAGTTACAACAAAATGAATATTTTGCTTAAATTATTTCCTCCACTTGCTGTGTTTAAAAGATGTGAAAATTACTTTCATTTTTAAGTTTACAAAATTTTACTAGCATGTTATTGATAATTTTATGTTGATTATATTCATTTCATATTTCTATTTTAGTCATGCATAGTTGTGGTTAGAATGCAAAATAACTTGGCATGTTGGAATTATAGATTATTGCTAGATAGACATTTCACACTCTAGAAAACATGACAAAGAAGTAATTATTGTAACTTGCTCTTGTTTCACATGAACTAAACAGCGTAGTAGTATCAGGATGGACTTTTCATTTTCAGCAGAAGACACATGGAGAGGAAAACCAATAGGCCTGAGCAGAAGCATTCTGGGAAGAATGACAGGTCCTCTGGGAAGACATTAATAGGTCCAAGCAATGAAGTCCCAAAGAAGCGGGCGAGGTAGATACCATTTGAAGGTAGCTAATTGAGGCTCCAAACAGAGACTGGCTAGAGATGCTGAGCAGGGAGGGTGGAGAAAATAAGGCAGAGTGTCGGCTGCTGGATTCTGCAAGCATTGAAGGGCTGGGAGTAGCACCTTGCCGGGCAAGCACCAGCTAAACCAGGCAGTCCTCCTAGAATAGTTAAAAAAATGGGTCTGGACTCATGAGAACCGGATTCACGTGCAAGAATCAGAGACATGCATGGATCCATTCCCTCTACCAGTTTTTCTCAAGATGAAGGGGTTTCCTTAAAAGACAGCTGCAGGTGGCTTTCCCAGCCTTGTAGTCTGCCATCTCTTCTTAAGCTACTGACTCCTCACATAAGAAGATAGATAGTCTATTATAAAACGCACAAGCACCTTTCATATCTTTGCTCAGAAACCACGTTTCCCCACCAGGCAACTGACATCATTTGTAAAAGTCATCCTCATCCTCTCTCAGACTAGATATTTTAGTGTGGCTTTGATGAGTCTTGCAACTTAAAGGTAGGGTTTTGGATTTTGTTCTTTTGAAATCTGTATTGAGACCCCAAATAAAACAATTATACACCTAACCTTTCTTCCCATTATGCATAAGAATTTATTTTAAACATGCATTTTGGGAAAACCAAAAGTATGGCAAGTATAACACGCTTTTTATTGACTCAGCAAATGAGTTGCAATAAGATAATGATTGTGCTGAACTGTTTGATAGCTTTGATGGTTTGAAACTAATGAATAGGGTGGTGTCAATAAAGCAATGGAAAAACTGTATTCTGGGAAATATTCAGTTTTGTCAGCATAAAATATTAATAGTTTATTAATAGTTGCATAGGGAGGGAAAACATAGATAAGCAGGATATTTGAAATTAAAATCCAGTTGGAGCTCTTTTGCTCTTTTTAACCTATTTCTATCACATGTTCTGCTTGTATTGGCTCAGTAACATAAGAGAGTGGCTGCAGCTTGGTGCTGCTCCCCTCCTGTCATTTTTGCAGGCTGGTGCTGGGGAGATGCTACTCTCAGTTGGATATATAAATGAAATTACCGAATACAGAGATAGTTGACTTATCTCCCTGGTGAGTCCCTAAACAATTGATACTAGAAAATGATTTACCACCATTCGTAAGGTTCAAAAAAGAGATTATCCAAGAGCTAGTAACATTGAGGATGATGTATTACAAAACTCAAGATGATTTTACAGAATTTTTCAAACTGACTCCTTTGAGCATACAGTTTGAAAAAAAACCCCTCAGAACAGTTAAGTGCTGATTTGACAGATGCTTTATTTTACCAATCATGCAATAAAACTCCTAAAAGGCCATCTTAAGGTTTTAGGCCTATCCACCAGTGACAAAACCAATAATTTAATCAATTACATAAGGGAAAATCTCTGTGTGTGTGTGTGTGTACACGGAAACATACATTCACCTAGTTTTCAAAATACCTGAAAGAGATACCTTGGGAATAATGATATGTACAGCTCTTTATATGTGTAATGACTCTTCAAAGTTTTGGAGACAAAATTTGAGAGACAAAGACAAAATTCAAAGTATTTTTAGAGTTAAGGGCTGCATTTTACAGATCTCTAGCTTACTAGTGTCTGTTGAATGAACAAAACTAAGACCAACTTGTTAATTAGAATGTGAAGCTGTGTATAATGTGCCTCTTCACCTTCCCAAGTCAAGCCTCTGTTACGGTTATGTCCACCCTCTCCACAAATCTTACCCCCCTCCCCCTGCAGTAACATTCCTGGAAGGCCTTCCTTCCTCACCACTAACACAGAGACCTCACGTTATCAGCCAGGCCTGGTAGCTTTTTCCCTCCCTCCCTGTGTTTACCTCTCACTGCTCCCCTCTGCACACACCGCCCCCCCGGCCTTGCTCCTTGCGTAAACGTGTGGACCACATCTCCAATCTGCCCGAACCTTGAAGATGGCGAGGCTTTTGTGTTAACATGAGTCTTTAGTTTGGAATCACATCTGCATATAAATTTCTTCTTTTACAAAGTACCTCTGAATGAATATTTGTAGTGAAAGATAACTGGAAATTAAAGCACATGTCAATTTATAGCCTTTAGTACGAACTTATTAAATGAAACCTGTGATAACAGTGCATCAAAGAATTCGTGAGACTGTGAAGATTTGTGTGACAAATGTATCTAATGTCACTACAACAAAATCAGACCTTAAACCTTTGTATGTGACCAATTGACTTCATAATGCACTGAGTCTTCTGTCCTTGTTTATCGTCTGAAAGAGAAAGTACGGATCTTGTTTCTGAGGTTAATTGTTGCTTTCACTGCTCACACACCCTCTTTTCTTGCACTCATGACATACCTGTGAAAATGGATATTCGTGGTGTATGGACACAGGGAGCAATATAAATGGTGACTAATCCCTGGAGGTGTTTAATATAGTTAAACTCGCATGTTAAGTAAGAGACAAACATTTTTTAGTGACAGTTGTGAGGTTACAGAAGTGTGTCAGGCCTGCCTAGACTAACATTTACTTTATTTTTTGTTACATATGGAGCCTTCATCCTGATTTATGTATTTATGGTTTACACGTATCTGTATTAATGCTTTATATGTATTGACATTAAACTAATTTAATATTTAGTCATGAATGATTCTAATAGGAGTCCTCATGCTACACCTTTGCTCCTCGAAGGGCAGTCTGTGGACCAGCAACATTGTCATCACCTGGAGGGTTTTGTCAAAAATGCAGAATTCAGGTGCTGCTCTCAATTACTTAGTCAAAATTGAACTTTAACAAGAACCCCTGCCCTAATGCTTCTGTGCATATTGCGGTTTGAGGGCTGTTCTACATCTCCATGAAATGTTCTCTTTGTAGATGTGAATTAGTATTTGGTTTTTAAACATTGCCATTGTTTTGGGGTTGTTAGAGCACCTATAAAAATAATTTAATATTTTTCATTAAAAAGTCTAACTTCTACCTGGCAGATGGAGATTTTACTCTGGAGTCACACAGATGAAATATTACAAAGAAACATTAAACTCAGTATCTTTCATAACCCAAAAGGCAAAGATTTCATTAGATACTCTGTGTAAAACAGGCCTAAATGTATATCCCTGAAAGTATGTTCTTTCTCATTAGTGACCATTTTGTTGTCATGTCTATATTTTATGTAGAAATCCATTAAGACTGTCATAGAATTGTATATAAATAAAACTTTTGAACAAATGAATTTGCTGGATCTGATTTCCATTGCTCCTTTGGAAAAGGGCTCCTGGTGGCACTGCTGAAGATTTTATGTTCTGAGATGAGTGCTACCAGCCAAAACTTTGGGGCCAATTCTAAGTCTGCAGTAGACTGTAACTTTTCCCTGAGTGTGTACATACGTGTGCAAACACGTGAAATCAAGCACATTTAGAATCAATTGTGAGCAGCTCTCAGTTTTATCTATTAACCTAAGTTCACTATAGGAGCTGTGGCAGCTAGAGAGGTAAGTAGAGAACAATTCTTGTCTTCTGGGCATTTATGATCTAGTGTGCAAAGTAAATTGCACAGCAGTGGTTCTCCCGTGAAATGTAACAAGAGGGCTCCTGATTACTTTTGAGGGGGCAATCAAAGAGACATTTTTTTGTTAAACTAGTATTTAATTGAACCTTGAAAGATATGTGGCATTTCAACAGGTAGAAAGAAAGCAAGAACATTTTAATTGGAAGCAACTGTGTGAACGAAGACTAGAAAGCCAAAAATGATGAGGCATGGAAAGGAAATGGTTCCATGAGGAAAATGGTGGAGCCTGGAAAGAGTAATGGTAGGGAAGAGATGGTTTGAAGCTAGAACCTGTGCATGTCAGAGGCTACACTAAACACTCTGCATTTTATTTAGAAAGTGAAGGAGGGCCATAGGCAAGACTGTGTGTGGAGGGTCATGTGATCTGACAACACACACACAACATGTTTTTGTTATTGTTAAAGGGCTTTTTGTTTCTTTTTGGTTTGGAAATTTGATTTACTCAGGAAATTATTTAAAAAGTAGTATTCCTTGAGTGTTAGCTTCTATATGGTAATAACTATGGGAAATTTTCTGTAGCCTCAGGGTTTTCACAAGTAACTAGATAACCTTGTTTTTGTTATAACGCCAAAATGTACAATGCATTTATATTTTGCCTTTACATTTTATCTCAATTTATTGACAATTTTAGAGCCGAAATTTGAAATTATATTTAACAATGACCAGGGGAGACACACAGGGTTAATACTACACATCAATTTACCAGAAGACCTTAACTTCTTGATGAAAAAAATCCTAGAATAAAATGAACAAATTTTGAAAATACCAAAAATTGAAGAAGGAAAAGTCTGCTTACCACCATTCTATTGTATTTACATCTTCTCACCTTCCTAATAGCTTAGGTATATAAAGATATTCTTATAAATATTGGTAGGCTGAAAATACTCATGTGAATTTAGAAGACAAATGTGAACAGGCATGTCTTTAAAATCGTTAACTGCAAAGTAATGTAGTCTTAGAATGAAGACATCACTAAGAACCATCTTCTTCAACTTTCATATGAAGGAAAAAGTCTTTATGCCCTTTCTGGTTTCCATTCGGGCTTTTTAAGGATTCATTTATTGACAGTTTTCTTCATTGAACACTTCAAGAGAGCTTCTGGGAATCTGTTTTCTCGAGTTGATTGGAAATGAGAAAAAATTGTCCAGTGGTCTACTTACTTATCCATCCTTGACCCCCAAACTAGGAAATTGGAAACATACTCTTTCCTTCTGCTTAGAACTTCAATATTTTTCTAAGCTAAACACACTCAAATTCTTTGAATGTTTTATGCATGGTATATTATGTGTGTGTATGTATAAATTTCTCAGTACCCTGATATCTCTTTTTTGGATTACCTTCCAGGAGAGGAACAGTAAATGCAAATTAGTTAAAAAAAACTTTTCAAATAATTGCATTAAAAATCACTATCATGTATCTAATTTCAGCATTACTACATAAATAAAAATATAAATGTCACTTAAAAAGTAGGAAGAAAATAATCCTGGAATAAAATAGCCCCCATCTGATAGTAAATTTCATCATACATAGCCAAACTATGCACAATGTGGTCCTTTTATTTTTTTTTTCAATTTTTTTGTGGATTAGAGAAAAATCTCTTTATGGTCAGCAGAACAAAATTTTGAAAGCACTCTTCTCTGTAACCTACATTTTGTCAATATCTCTTTTTATTTTTTTATTATTTTATTTATTTATTTATTTTTGTCAATATCTCTTTTTAAAATGTCACATCAGAATGAACACAGCACTCTCACATGTTGTCTCCTCCTGTTTGGACACACTCCCTGGGAAAGTGCAGGCAAACACTGCACTAGATATTTTTCTCGGCATTATCGTTCTGTTTGCTCATCTTACACTCACAGGAAACTCTCAGTTCTGCCACTGCATATTTTTATTTGTGCAATTAACTTTTTGAACCTAAAGGCACACTTTATATTTATCTTCATTCGACTGTATCTTGTTGGTTTTGGCAGAGTATTGCATTCTGTTGAGAACTTGAAGAATAATGGTGATGTAGGTCTAAAAAGTTTCTTTTTAAAATGTTTTATTTAGATATAACTGACATATAACATTATATTAGTTTCATTATGCTGTACATACAAATATTTGTTTATATTGCAAAATGGCCAACATGATAAGTCCAGTTAACCTCCATCACCATACATAGTTACAAAAATTTGTTTTTTTTGTGTAATAGAATCTTTTAAGATCTACTCTCTTAGCAACTTTAAAATGTACATTGAAGTATTATTAACTATAGTCACTGTGCTATACATTACATCCCCTTGACTTATTTATCTTATAGCTGGAAGTTTGAGTTTTTAACCACCTTCACCTTTTATAAAGTTTGTGTTCAGTGCTTTCAGGCTGTCAAAAAACTTTAACAGGAAAAGTGTACAAAATTTTTGCAGGATGTGTTCTGTGTATCATTAGTATGCTGTATTTCTTTTGCCTTGACATAAATAAAAAAATGAATCACTTTTATGTACTTGAAACAATTCTACCAGGTTGAAGTTTTGGGGCAAAAACAGTCTTGTATTTCTTCATCATCTGCTCAACACTTTTAATGAATTTTTAAAACAAAACATATATTTAAGATATACAACATGGTGATTTGATATACATATATATAGTGAAATGATTACTACAGTCAAGGCAGTTAACACATTATCTCTTCACGTCGTTACCATTTTGTGTGTATAATGAGTACACCTGAAATGTATTCTCTTAACAGATTTCCAGTTTTCAGTACAATGTTATTAAGTAGAGTCCTCATGCCTGTGCTTTAGACATCTGGATTTGCTCATCCCACGTGACTGCAAATTTCTACCCTTTGAACAACATCTCCTCATTCTCCTTCTCCACTCCAGCCCTTGGTAACCACCATTCTACTCACTGCTTCTATGAGTTGGACCTTTTTTTTTTTTTTAATCACACAGATAAGTGAGCTCAGACTGTATTTGTCTTTCTCTGTCTGACTTACTTCGTTTAGCATAATACCCTCCATGTTCATCCATGCTGTTGCAAATGGTAGGATTTTCTTCTTTCTCATGGATGAATATATATATATTCACACATCTTCTTTATCCATTCACATCTTACATCTCATATCTTCTTTATCCATCCTTCTGTTGACCGACACTTAGGTTATTTCCTCTCTTGGTTATTGTAATAATGCTGCAGTGAACAGGGTGTGCAGATTTCTCTTTGAGATATTGATTTCCTTTGAATATATGTCCAGAAGTGAGATTGCTGGATCAAATTGTAGTTCTAGTTTTAGTTGTTTGAGGAATCCTCATACTGTTTAATGCAATGGCTGTACCAGTTTATATTCCCACCAACAGTGCACAAGAGTTCCCATTTCTCCACATCCTCACAAGCACTTGCTATCTCTCGTCTTTTTGATAATAGCCATTCTGACAAGTGTGAGGTGATAGATAATCTCACTGTAGTTTTGATTTGCATTTCCCTGATGATGTTGAACACTTTTTCATGTACCTGTTGGCCACTTGTATGTTTTCTTTGGAAAAATGTCTACTTAGGTCTTTTGCCCATTCCCCGCCAGCCAGCCCCCCATGGCACGTGGTGTTTGGGGCAGCGTTACTGGGAGGCTGGGGAGCCCTGGCCTACCCGCTGTCTGCTGCCTCTCGCTCCCTGACGCCGCTCATTCCTCATCCTTTGCCCATTTTTCAGTTTGGATGATTTGTTTTCTTGCTGTTGAGTTCCTTATATATTTTGAATATTAACTCCATATCAAATGTATGGTTTGCAAATATTTCCCCCTTTCTCTAGGTTGTTTCTTAACTCTGTTGATTGTTTTCCTTTGCTGTGCAGAGCTTTTTGTTTAATGCAGTACCATTTGTCTATTTTTGCTTTGTTGCCTGTACTTTTAGGGTCTTATCCAAAAAATCATTGCCTAGACCAATATGAAAACACTCTCCCCCTATGTTTTCTTTTAATAGTTTAATGGTTTCAGGTCTCACAGTTAGGTCTCCAACTCATTTTGAGTTGATTTTTGTATATGGAGTGAAATAAGGGTCCAGTTTCATGCTTCTGCATGTGGAAGACCAGTTTCTCCAACACCATTTATTGAAGAAACTGTCATTTTCTCATTGTGTGTTCTTGGCACCTTTGTTGAAGGTCAGTCACTATAAATATGTGAGCTTTTGAAGTTTTGCCAGACACTGCTCTGTACTTCTTCGTCTGCTCAACATCTTCAAGAAATGGCTGCATTGTTTGTGTCGTGATCAAATACATTATTTAAATTAAAACAGCAACAAGAAAAAAGATTTATTATTTTGCTGCCAAGAAATTCAATAACTAATTTGGGGTTTGAAGAACCAAAGGCTGAAATTCATGGTAATCTCAGAAATTCTGAATGGAGTGAAGCTGTATTATGAAATGAATGAAAGAACCTATAAGCATAAGCCAGTTAAAAATAAGAAAAATGGCTATAAACACAGAAAATTAATGACTTGAAAAAGTTAGGAATGTACCAAGATACTAGGAAGGGCCGTTGGAAAAGAGGAACAAAACCTAAAGCGAAGGGCAGACGGCCACAGAGAGACCCAGGGCGAGGCTGAGCCTTGTAGAAGAGAGCAGTTTTGTTCTTTTGCTGACTTTTTATTTAGAAGGTAGTGAGTGGACCATGAATGAATTGTTGAGTCTGTAATCTATTTGGAAGGGTTTAGAACATAACTGAGTTACTTAAAAAGCAACTCTAAGTCTCATAAAAATCTGTTTTCATCTTATTAACGCAAAATGCTTGTGTTATGGTAAAGGCTAAATGTTGGCTAATGCAATGGTGGGAGACAATTGGAAAAGTAATAGATTGGCAATCTTTTGTAGAAAAAAGGAAAAAGATACTGTTATGTGATGTATGTAATAGAAATAGCATTGGATAGGTAGTCAAAATATCTGACATGCCATTAATTACAAAATTTAATTCATTTAGTATTTTTTTTCATTGCCTATTAGATGAGTGATTGAATTTTTTTACATATATTAATGTTTTGAAAAAAGTTGACATTTGATAACATATTAAATGTGAATATACTTTGGAAAATTCAAAATCTGTATTTTATTATATGCAAAAATTCTAAGTGCTTTTATTACATAAATTATATTCTATAATTATAAATTATAGGTGTAAATAAATATATCATATATAAATATATATAATATATGTGTATACTAGCCTTATATTCACTAATAAAGCTTTGATTAAGTTCAGGTTTCCTTGAAGTCTGTTTTGGGGTAGGCGACCACTTACAGAGTATGTATCTATGAATTTTGCATTATATTCCTCATTGTCATTTAGCACTTGAGAAAAGTATTTTACAGGGTAGTGTCTTAACATGGCTAGAAATTGTACATATTCAATACCATTCAATAGGTGATATGTGCAGTAGGAAAGTCTATTGGAATTAATTAGGTCTGTTTTAAAGAATAGTTATTTTAGTTCAGTAAACTGTGCATGTATGAGATGAGTTTACCTAACTTTGTAATTGACAGATGAATAGATATTTTTAAAGCAAAATATTCTAACAAGTTATTTCTTTGTGCTTAATCCAAAGACCAGTTGTTTGGCACCATAAAGCTATTATTTTTTAATTTAAATCATGTTCTCCAACTCTTTACAAAACAAAGATACTCTTCATGGTCAGTTTCCCATTAATTTTAACTTGCAAGAAGTCTTCCATAGGCATCCAAATGCAACTTCTTTTTCACGTCTACCTTGGGCAAAGCATCATGAAATATTATTGGAGTATACTCTGCTGTTTTGCTATGAGCCTTACCATAATTTACCCACTCTGGAAAGGTTAAGGCATGCCATCCAGCTGAAACCCCCTAAGCCTACAAAATAGATTATTTTATGGTAAAGCGGCTTTTCCTTTCTAAGTGTGCTTTACCCTGGAGGAAATGAAGTTGCCACTTTGGAATGCTTAATAGCACCAGCATTGTAGCTCACAGAGATTAATCAGTTTCTGCTCTGTTTCATCACTCAATCAAGAGGCTTCCAAATTAAGGTTGGCGCCTGTTGGACTTTGACCTATGCCTGCAGTATGTGGTCTTTACAGGAGGCCTTCTGTCTGGGAATTTTCTTTGAGGGGGGTTAGTTCCTGCCTTACAGAACAGGTTAAAAAAATCAGTTACTTCAAATTTAAGGCCTCTTAGGTTTCTGAATAAAAAAATTCTTAAGTTTGGTTTCTAATTTCTAATATTTGATTTTATGATATTTTAGGAGAAAGGACTTCCATGTTAACATTTGAGAAAATGTCATTTAGGATCTATGATTCTCTCCTAAAATTGTCAACTAAGTCAGTACAGCATAATTATTATTTTAGTGGAAAGCTATATTACTTAAAAGTGTTGTTATCTGTTACTATAACATCACTACTTGTATTTATTTTGTTTGTTGCTTTTATTTTTTCTTTTTTTCATGTTAAAGAAATCTCATATATTGTGGTGGCTAGTGATTTGTCCCAAATAATAACTTTTATTTCTTTTTCCCTCTTTTTTCTTTCCTTTCTTTTCCCATAAATTTAGGAATTCATATTATCCAGTTTCATTTTAAAACACATCTAGATATAAAAAAGTTAACTGGATTAAATACATGATGAGATTTATAAAAATGTGATGTAATTCAATTTAATATGAGTTAAATAGTAGCTAAATAATTTTCTATATCTCTTATTTGAGAAATTTGAGTCCCATGGTTATGTTATGCAAGACCTAGACAGACCCTCCTACTGGACAGCTTAAAGTTCCTACTAAATTTTCTAGTCTCAGTGGATAATGTCATTATTGTAAGCTGGATCTATTTTTGTGTTAAACCTCTAGGCCTACAGCCTCCATTGGCCACATGTGGCTATTGAACACTTGGAGTGGGGTGAGATTGAGGGAGCACTTTTAACAGTTTCATTTCATTTTAATCAATTCAAATTTAAAAACCGATGCAGTGTAAAAGAAGTTTACACTAAGCATGTCTTTATTGTTCTGCCAGGACTATATTTGACCTTTTTAGTTTTAGCATATGATTAAGATGTGCTGCAAATGTAAAATGCTCACAAGATTTCAAAGATATTATATTAAAAGAGGAAGTAGAATATATCAGGAATAATTTTTACTTTTATTAATGCTGAGATGATAAGATTTTAGGTATATTATGGTAAATAAAATATTCTATTAAAATTAAATTCACCTGTTTAGTTTTTACTTTTTTAACATGGTTACCAGAGTAGTTAAAATTGCCTAAGTGGCTTGCCTTGTCTTTCTTTCATACTGGTGGTTCAGATGAGACAGTGATAGTTCTCTGTGCAGAGGTGAACTCGACAGGATTTCCTGTACAACTTAACATCTTCTCCATCATTAAAAATGAAAGATTTTTCCTTTTTAATTTATTAAGAGAAAATCATCTGAAAACACAAATTTCCCAAAATATGTTATTAACAATGTTAAAAAGTTTTCTTAGAGTCTTAATATGCCATGTGTTATATATACATATGTTTGTGTATATATAAAACATCATATACCCAGAGGCATTTCCCAAATGGATTTCCAAGGAGCAGCTCTCAAGAATAGTATTCTGTGGATGAGATGATCAGATAATGGTTGTGTAACTTACTATTTTGGTCATCTTTTATTCTAATACCACGAATGGCAGTCACTCACATTGAGTCCCTCATGCATACTGCACATAAATTTTATGTAATTTACACTGTCCCCAGTGGCTAAGTGACATTTTCCAGGTGGTTGACTTTAGCTTTCTCACATTTTTTTCTCTCATTCTTTCCCTTATTCTCAGATTCATTCTTTGTGGGTAAGAGAGCAAATAACATAAGTAAATCAAATATGATGTGTGAAATCTCTACTCAAGTTTTTTCAGCACAGATATTTTCATATGCTAAATATTTCTAATTCTTATCGTTAGCTTCAATTAAACATTCACGATGTTAGGTTATACCAGAGGGCATTCAATGCTACTGATCAAAAACTACTCCTGACTAATGAGTATTAATTAATTGTCAGGTCAGTTAGCACATATTTATTAGTTTATGTCTTGCAAGAAACTGTGCTGTAGACAGTGGCGATTCAGTGGTAACAGACACACATGAAATTTAATGATCTGACCTCATGGTGAATAATTGTATCTGTAAATAAGTGCTATATATTTAGCAGAAGCAGTCAATGCTGGTGTAGTGTGAAGACTACTTTATTCGTTACTTTGAGGTTTCCTTTTTGCTCCTTGTGTTAAACAACATGTAGAATTTATGAAAAAAGTCGCATGGAACGGCAAAGTAAACATTTGCACGCAATAAATGTGAAAGAAAAGTGAGTTTGTGTCGTATAAGCCACAAGCTGCAAATGAAATATTTCTATACACTTCAGATTGACAAAGACTATAAAATCACCTACTAAGAAAGCAGAAGGCCCATTACTTGATAGAATTCCCTGCTTTTCATTTTCTCCTGCCTCTTTCTCTTTCAGAGTGATTTAATGTAAAACACCCAGTTTGATCCCTGAAAAGAAGTACGGAGACTGGGGATGTTTTTCACTGAGTGAAGGAAGAGCAGTTAAATTACTGTAGTTGAAATTCAACTTTGTCATTTTGTTAGACTTGAAACCACTACTTACAAAACTAACATGAGCTCTTCCAGTAACTGATTCACTTAAGATATTCCTTATTAGTAATCAGAATAGGGAAAGTATTTGATGAAATATAAAAGTCTTCTATGAAATACTCTACTGCTCATTAAATGCAGGAAACAAACCAGAAATAATTAAGTTTAGAATTAAATATTTTAAACTTAAGGTATTTAAAAAATTATTTTTTAATCTCAGTGAAGAGTCTTACATACATTTTAATGGTGAGTCATTCCATTAAAGAAAAAAAAAAAGGTCCAGAACTCTTCTTGAAGAAACACAACTCTCATTCATAGTTATTTTCCAGAAGGGGAGACTATTACATGACAATTTTAGTTGCCTGTCTAACAAAATTGAAAGATATATATACTGAGTGTAGATTATAGAATATGGCATTATAAGACTCTCCACTAGCTCCCGTGACTGCCTTTCAAATATTAAATTTGCACTAGAGTTTGGCCACCTTGGAAAAATAATGGGCCTTTTGAAAAAATATTTATTGAGCTAAGTGTTTGAGACAATAGAGAAATAAGTAAAATAGTCTTTCACTCAGAACGCCTGGAGTACAACGGGGCAGAGGGAGGTAAAACAGACAGGTAACCAAACCAAAGGGTGGATGCTCACTTCCTAGCAGCTGGAGGAGAAGCCTAGTTTCAGCAGAGTGGAAGGTCTCACCTGGTGGAAGGTTTGAGCTTCATGAAAAGCAGCGTTTGAAATTAGCTGCTCAGGATGGCAAAGGTTTACAGACAGGGATGGAAAAAAAAAAAAGAGCCTTGCAGACAGAAAGGACCGTGTGGACATATGCGACAAAATGTAAATCACCATCACAATGCAGCAAATAATGCTTTGATTATAGCCTAAGATAAGTATAAGCAAACGACTCAAGGTGGAAATTAAAGTCAAGCTGTAAAGGCACTGGCTATCGTGACACCTGTTGTGTTCAAATGACAATAGAAAAGTAAAATTAATGAATGAACTTGGGAATGTTAATCTTTCAGTAGAATGAATTGCAGTGTATAGGACTTGGAGAAGTATTTGGTTTAGATGAAGGCAAACTTTGTGAGCCTGAAAGCCAGCTTTCTTTGAGATCAGCGTCCTGGTGAGAGTTAAGCAATTCAAGAAGCAACTCTGCCCCAAAATATTCTGTCCACAAATTTAAAGATTTACTGATTATTAAGTAAAACTATTATTTAATCATTTGATTCAAAATATAAATGATTTTGGAAAGTTTCAGTAGGGATTTCTTTACAGTTGAGTATGAATCAGCTTAACCAATGTTTTTCTTTCCATCTAAGTTCACTGAAATTCACCAGAACGCTATAATAATTCTAGAATTGTGTGCAATTAACAAAAAAGCCTGAAGTACTAACAAAGCAAAATTGATAGAACTATAGAACTCCGCTATCATAATGGAAGTTTTTATCTACATGTCTCAATTACTGATAGGTCAAAAAATGAAAAATAAGCAAAGATAAAGGAAATTTGAACAATACAATGAACAAGTCTAATTTATTAATACCTTTTCTTCAAACTGGTGTATGTATATCTTATAAAATATACACATACTTTTAAATTATAAATTATTCATTAAAAAAATCCACAAGTCATACATTAAGCAGGTCTCAACAAATGTTAATAACTTTTAAAGAATTCATATCACACAACAACATAGTGAAGCAACAGAGTTTAGTGAAGAGTGTTGCCCTCGTGAGCCCCACTGTCAGATTTCGGGTCTCAGGTTCTTCACATGCTAGACTCCAGGAAGATTGTTACTCTTTTTCTATCTGTTTCCTCAACTACTAGCAGAGGTAATAATAGTACTGATTTATAGATTTATCGTGAGTGTTCAATAAGTTAATGTATGCAAGGTGCTTGGAAAAGTATCTGGAAAACAGTGAAATTATCTAAGAATTTGCTATTACTGAAATAGTGGTTCCTTATAGTTCAGGAGCAGTGGGGAAGGAAATAGTCTTTCAGAGCAGAGCAACACTTCCCCAGGCTGTCTGGATGCAGCTCCAGGAGAGGGTAAGGGGTGGAAAGGAGTGTGTAAGCTGCAGGACAAAAGGGGGCCTCGTGTTGGGAAGAGAGAGGGATCAAGAAAGTGAGGATGGAACCCCCCCCCCCGTTTTGCCTTGAGTGTGTTGGGTAACAGCAGTGACTCTTAGACACCGCTAAGCCATGCTGTCGGCCCTGGTTCTGTCCCTGGCAGCTCTTGAAGTGCCTTTACAAATCCTAGGTGACGGTGCTTTGATACTGGAATGGACATCTCAGTAGCCCCCTCCTTACCATCTCTGGCATGTCACAGGATGTGGGCCCCAACTTTACTCTGTGGTGTAGACCTTCTCATGGCCCCAGGAACAGAGGACCAACAATGGAGCATCTATACTTTGCACATTATATCCTTAGACAGTTATAATTTCACTGCTGATTTACTATGAAGTCCAAATATTGTGCCTTTCGGTTTGGATCTTGGTATATATGCTCATAAACATTTTGACAGAATATAGAAGCCACAGTGGTCTTTTAGCTACATTTATTACAATAGAAACTTGTTCTATCTCACAGTGATAGCCAGATGCCTGCATGAAGAACATTTCATCTTCATTCAGTCTGATTTTTGGCAACTATACGAATGCTTGCTTGAAAGGCCCTATTTAAAGAGTTTTTACACCAAGTGTTCCTTTCCAATTAACACTGAGAAGAAGCTTTAAAATTTTAGTGCATCTGCAGCAAAGATGTAGAAAATAACTTCTGAATAATCCAGGCTTTTTGACAGTAAAATTCCTAGGTGGAGAGTAACCCTGCTAATACACAGTTGTGGATAAATTAAAGAACAGTCAACCTCAAAATGTCTATGCTAAAACAGAGTGCTAAGCAGAAAAAATCAAGTAACAGAATGTTTCCCATAATGTTTTGAAAGGAAACCTGGTTTTTTTCCCCCAACAGAGTATCTATTTCCTTTAGACATAGATTGGATCATCAACATTTATTAAGCACCTTGGGGTGAGCTGCCTAGGATCTGAATTACTGCTCTGCCTTGCTGGCTATAATAAATAATAAATATTGGTGCTATGTTCAAGAACAGGAATTCCCTGACTTGAGTTTTTTTTTTTAATCAGAAAAATAGACATAGGTCATAATAAATATTTTATTACTTTTTATTATTTATCTATGTGAATCCCATTATGGAATTAAAAGGGAGTGAGAAATAAGATCAGATCTGTGTTGGCTAAGGGGAAACAGCAGTTTCAGGGAGGATTTTGGAACTTTAAGAGGCTTTCATAATCATCTGATCCAACACTCCCATGAACGTTTACTGAAACAGAGGGCTACAGAGCATCTGCGGCCTGACTGATACCACACAGCTAGCACTGGACAGAGGTGAGAGCAGGTTTCTTCCCCGGTGCCTGAACTCTCAATCAGGTGCGCTCCCGCTGTCTCAGAATACACCCTACCTTTAGTTGTTCTGTGTAACTTTCTTTATAGGAAGGAAGAAAACCTTGGTTCAAAGTTACATAAAAATAATAAAATCATGGATTATCACGCTTCTATTTTATTTGAGTTTTACTTGCAATGAAAAGCCGATGTCAGTATCCCTTTGACCCTAAGTACTTCCTGCTGCAGAACTTCCCCACCTTGGATTGGAAGATCAGTGGTGTCATGCATGTTAAGAGAGTTGAGACTGAAGTTGGGAATCGCTCCAACTTGCTCCCTGCAGCCGACCATGAACTTAAGTGAAGTGGAATGAACAGAGCTGCACAGTCGGATCATTCATGCATGCGTGTGGCGGGACATGAAAGGCCGGGCGCTGTGAGAGGAATGAAATAAATAAATACAAAGATTATTTTTTTGCTAAATTATTCTTGGCCTAGGGCTTAATCTTAAAGTTGATACTCTTAGAAATTTCAGTTTGTCTTGAAATTGAGAGTATAATCAGGTTAAAACATGTCATAAGAGATTATATATAAATTTCAAATGAATGTACGTTACACTTCAATAAAAAACACCACTGTCACAGAAAGCAGATGTCTCAAGGTGGCACGGCCAGCATTTTGTGTTATTGTTGTCAGACCTACAAGTGAAACCGAAGTATAACCTCAGGGTTGTCTTGAGATCATGGAAGCAAAGGAAGAAGCGTAAGTTGCGTGATATGTGTGCACTTACGTGCTGGATTCGGCTGCGGGTACACGCTTGTCCATCTTTTGCCCTCCTTTAATAATTAATTCTCGGCTGATGAACTGCATCCCTCTTCTAACTGACACTTTTTAAAATTTTGATTTACTAATATCTCTGCTTAAGTTTTAGTTTTAGGGAGGTCATTTTTAAAAGACGCTTGCGCACTAATAATGACTTAACAACAGCGAAGATACTGCTGTCGAGTAATCACAGTTTCATGTTCTCCAGTGACTCTGCTGCTGGACTTTAAACACATTATCTGTTTCAAGCCTCACAAGCCAGTGGGTATGTCTTCCTCCCTTTCTTGCAAGTGAAAATGTTGATGTCTCACAGGGCTGAAGGGGCCTGCAAGATCTCACACTGGGCTAAACCCAAGTCTGTCTGACTCAAAGCCTTCCTGCCTGCTGTGCTTTCTGTGTTTCATTTTTAAGTCATGCCCTTGCCTTACGGCCAGCCAGGCTGCTGCTGCTGGATACTTCTGTTTTCTTTTTCTGTTCTTCTGTTGTAACTTTAACTCTGGGCATCATTAGTTGCTACCTAGACTACTGGACTAGCCTTCCACAAGGATTTCATAGTTCCCCTTCCCAATTCTATTTTACATAGTTGAAAGATCAATTTTCTTAAGGCACATTCTGATCATGTCACTTACTTTATAAAAAATCGTTACAGCTCTCCATCACTTACACAAAACAACCACAGTTCTTGGTGGAGCATACAGTGCACCCCGTGTCTAGCTTCAGAGTCCTCTTCCAACCCATCCCCAACTAAACCCCACCACACAGTCTGTGGTCCAGCCAAACAGAAGCACTCACCACTTCTCCAGACAGATCTGCTCCATATGTTTCTTGTTCCTTTTACTTTGTTAGGGAGAGTCTCAGTTTCTTCGTATCTGTCCCCTAACCATCACTCTAGACTTAACCCAAATGAAGTTGAACTACAGCGATGGAGTTGGTATATGATCCACAGCTCCTTTCTTCTTTAAATGCCATCTCTCAACTGATTCTTCCAGATACGGCCCCTCCCGTGAGCTTCCACAGCACCTGATCTGCACTTACATGCGGCCTCTGTTACTGTTAGTATTACACTGCAGTGATTTCAGTGTGCCGTTTCCTACCAGAAATGGTGCTTGTCCCAAAGGCTGAAACAAGGATTGAAGTGCAAGTAACTTATTTTGGAGTTGATCTTGGGATTTCCAAGATCCCAAGATCACTTCGAATGGGGCGGGGGGAGGCAGGGACGGGAAGGAGTGTGCTAAGGAGCAGGGTACGGCCTTGAGAAGCTGAGATTCAGTCCTTGGGCGACCATCAGCCCCTAGTGTGTCCCCACTGAGGAGGGAGAAAGTATTTATATGCTAAGCTCCCTTTAGCTCTGGCTGAGGGCCACATACATGTGACCTTAACTCAGTACGCCCAGCCTGGTCCAGAAAGACTGAACCTGTCAAACAGCCAAAGAAAGCACTCCGAGGAGAAGTGCACCATGTGGGTGGGACTGACAGTGTCTGCAGGAGGCCCCCAGGGCGGCACCTTGTGGATTTATCTCCAAGTCCCCCGTAGTGTCCGTAAGTCTTAGGATGGGGCATCGGTTCATTTGCTCATTCATTTAGAGCTGTCAGTCTAGTGTCGGTTAGATGCCCCGCATGAGAAGTTGTGGATGCCTCCCTCATGATGCATATCAGTGCTGCTCACCTAGCGTTTACACACAGTGAGGAGAGGTCAGCAAACAAGGAAGCAAATGAGCAGAGAGGCGACCTCTACACACTGCTTAAGGGGCACCTGTAAGCAAAGCTTTGTTTGCCCCCAGCTAAATTAAAGAAGCAGAAATACATCAAAAACATTTTCTTTTTAAAATCCGGGTGGTATGGCTTTAGCGTTGAGAAATGTGCCAGTGGGCATGATCTAATATGTCATCTTCTTATATCAAAAATAAAACAAAACAGCACTCATCCTAGGTTTTTTGGTTAAGGCACCATTTAAATTATTATATAATGTTTTAGTTATATGAATCCAGTAAGATTGCCTCTCAAAAAGACCATAAAAGCAGTGAAGCCAGGTCCTTGAAGGACGTTTCCTTGCTAATAATGAAAGCGTTTGTCTTTTTTTCATATCTTCACTTTATCCTCATAACAATCTTAATTCATCATTTCCTTGACAAATTTACACTTTAACAAATATTTCTCATAGGAGAGGTTAAAATATTTCCCTATGTATAATTATCATTTAGAAAGGTTTCTCTGTGAAATGGGTGGAAAATATTCTTTGCCATATTTGCTACTTAGGAAATCAGCACTCAGAGAAGTCACAATAGTTAGTGGAATTCCAACATCCAATTAGCACCATAATCAAATGTAAAAACTAGATCTTGGAATTGCCTGCCAGATCTGCCATTGATGTGTCCATGCATATTATCATCAGTAATTATCTTAATATTAATTTGAATTCATTGTATTATAACTAACAAAAGGCCAGGCAGACAGGAGAATCAGTGTAATGCCTGGCGTGTTATAGCAGCACATTAATGTGCATTGAATGAATGAATGAAAAAAGATCATGGTCACTGCCTCTCCAGTGCTTGAATTTAGTGGTATCTGAGGGTGTTCTCTGCTACCTTCATGTCCATCCTTCCCACTCCCACTCTGTAACCCACAGAATGGTTTACCTTCTCTTGTTTACATTCCAAAGCATATATTTTATCCCTCGCTATGAAGGATTCAGTGTGATTTTGTTTTCTCATCCCCAAGAAGACTGGCAGGAACTGGCAGAGCATTCCACACATTTGGGGAACCATTCTTGGACAGGTGAAGCATGCAAAATGTTGGCTATTTATAAAATGATTTATATAATGATAGTATTAGATAGTCACTAATATCTGAGAGTTACCTAGGTTTCTATAATTCGATCTATGGAAAACAGATGAAACTAATATGCAGACATTTTTAGCTTTATAATTACCTGTATTCATTTTACTGTAGTTTGCACATGAATCTGAAAGATCAATATGATTAATAATCCAATGATAGATGCTATGCAATTTCAAGAACTTCAGTGTAAATTATAATTGATTTTACATATTTCTACACTAAGTCCCCCGAACCAAAAATAATAATTTGAAATCTCCATCCCTCATTCTCCAAAGAAAAAGAGAATATATATCAACAGATACCACATAGACTGTTTCTAGGTTCTATTCTATGGTTTTGTTTCTGCTTTTAATGAGATATTCTCATTCTGCAGCTGTCATTTCCAATGGGAAAATGCATCATTTTCTATATTCATAGATATTATTCTTTACCTAAGATTTATAAAAATATTATTTCTGAAATATAAATTATGCAAAATATATATCAAGTCATATCGATTTGAACACACTGTAGAGTTCAGTTCCTCTAGGTCCTAATAAAGAGCACAGTTAACCTTGTACAATCAGTGTGGCATCCGTCCAGTAACACATTAGATATATATTTGTCACCATATGTTCCTGATGAGTCAGTGAGGTCCTTGTCAGCAGGTAAGAGTTTGTCCCATGTCTGACCAGAAAACCCTTGCAGTCAGATTTTTGAGCAAACATGCTCTTTGATTATAAAATGTAACTGCAATTTTGTCTTTGCAAATTATAGGCAGCTCTTCTGAAATTATAACTATTTCATTTCTAACTGCCTTTTTATTTACCCATTCTAAAATTATAGGGGGAAGGCTCTTAATAATTTACTGTTATTTTTTCCTTGTGCATTCTCAAGTTACTAATTATTTGACTTAAGTTGACCACTAGAAGGATGAGAAAGGGGTTTGGAACAAGGGAATGGGGAGAGGCAGGGAAACTGGGCAAAGTGCAGGCCTGTGATTGGAATCAGGTAAAACTCATGTAATGTTTCTGTGCAATTGGTCAAATGGAGGCTGTCCATCAAGGTCGTGAGTCCATCCAACATATAAAAGCCAACCAGAATGAAAAGTGGTGACCTCCTCAAAAACAGACACATAGATCAATGGAACAGAACAGAGAACGCAGAAATAAACCCTTGCACCTGTGTCAGTGAACCCATGACAAAGGAGGTAAGAATACACAGTGGAGAAAAGAATTCTCTTCAATAAGTGGTGCTAGTGCAGTCAGTTTAATACTAAGGCACAAGATTAAACATTTAAAAGTGCAGGTCTCTTCCCTCAGCGCTACTGTACTGTGGAAAGGCAATGGAATGAAAATGTAAGTCACCTCCACCTACTTGTCACCTCACTCACTCAAGTGCTGGCTTCTAACCTGGTGATATTTTTGAGAATCCTCATTAAAATTGTTAATAGCATATACATGTTACTTATGTCCAGAAACAAAACAAGATATTGTAACACTACCTAGAATGTTCCCCAGTGGATATTTATTTCTGCCTCTGAGACATTTGCTCTGGATAGGAGGTCACCCCCTTTTTAAATTGAAGTATAGTTGATGTATAATACTATATAAGTTACAGGTATACAATATAGTGATTCACAATTTTTAGAGGTTATACTCAATTTTTAATTATTATAAAATATTGGCTATATTCTCTATATTTTATAACATATCCTTGTAGCTTATTTTATACATAACAGTTTATACCTCTTAATCTCCTACCCTTATAATGCCCCTCTTCTCTCCCCTCTCCCTACTGGCAACCACTAATTTGTTCTCTATATCTGTGAGTCTGCTTCTTTTTTGTTATATTTACTAGTTTGTTGTATTTTTCAGATTCCACCAGTGAGTGATATCGTATATTTGTTTTTCTCTGTCTGACTTATTTCACTTAGCATAATACCCTCCAAGTTCATTCATGTTGCTGCAAATAGCAAAATTTCCTTCTTTTTTATAGCTGAGTGATATTCCATTGTTTATATATACACCATGAGTTCTTTATCCATTCATTTCTTGATGGGCATTTTAGTTGCTTCCTGTGTCTTTATCTTGTGCCTTAGTACCAAACTGACTGAAGTAGAACCATTTTTACTACCACTTGTAGATCTATATTTATGGCTGTGCAGAAATTTTATGTTTTCCAAATGACTTCACATGTTTTAATATCCCTCTGCCCCTAATCATGCATAGAAACGTTTTGTCTTCTTCAGAAAGAATATTATGACCTCTATGTTAGGAGATGAGGAAAAAATTGTTTCCATTAGGTATACATACTCCCAGACAGCATTGTATTCTCCAGGATGATGGATAATTTGCAATACTTTTGTAGATAGCTGACATCCTCAGACAAATATAAAAAGAAATCTACAAATAATTAGGAAATTTGCTTCTACTCTAGTTCCTTCAGCATCTCTGGAAGTATTTTTATGCAAGAGTATACAGTGAAACTAAATAAAATTTAGCTTTCTATTTTGAGTCCCTTTTCCAGAAACAAGTCGATTTTTTAGGGTTAAGAAAAAATAATGATTACAATAAAGAAAGTGTAACTGGTTAATATACACAAAAAATGATCACCTCTCATTATCAAAATTATGTAAATTTTAATAGTAATGTTCTTCCAATTTTCTCCATCAACAGTTTAAAAAATCAATTAGTTTTAAAATGAAAATATCTGATGCTGTTAAGGATTTAGTGAATAGGAATTCTGCATCACACTGGAATATTGATAAAACCTATTTCAAAAATGACTTGTCTCAGTAAGCTTATAAATATTCATCACTTTTGACCTAGGAATTTCATTTATTGTTAGCTATACAGTAGAAACAACAAAAACCAACTCCTGAGAAGTGGTTCCATGAAATCATTAGTGATAATCATAAAAACTAGAAATGTCATCATAGCTAATAAAGAGGTTACTGGTGCTTCTGTGTGACACCCCCTCGTGCAGCTCTTACCAATGTTGTTTACAAACATTGAACAATGATGTTTTAATGTTCAGAATAAGGGAAGATCCTGGAGAAGCTGATGTGGTTCTCAGCTGGCTTCCAAACTGGTTGAACAGACAAAACATGAAGTTATGATTCATGGAAATATATATAATTAGAAATGCAGACCTGCTTCAGTGGTTGGCAGGCCATTAGGATTTCTTCACTGCCTGGGACTCCCCTGCCAAGTTAGTCTAGGAAAAATCATCTTATTATGGCGGAGTGGCTTTCATCTTGCTTTGTTTTAAATCTTGGAGATGGGAGTTTCAGGTCTCCACTCTGCTACGCCCTCCTTAGCCTATATTTTGCTCGTCTGTCAGTGCCTCCTCACACCCGAAATTAGCTACAAGTCTTTGATTCACACTGGCTTTTTTCATAACTTGTTAACTAAAAGCAGTGAATTAACTGACTAGAATTTATAGGCAGCAGAATTGAGCTGAAAAGTGAAAAAAAGTAGAGACCGTTTAGGACCCCCTAACATTTGAATGCTGGTCTAACGCCCAAATTGAACAGTGTGGGCATAAAATGTAACCTAGGACTCTGCTTTGTACTCGGGTGTTCTTTAGAGAACTAACAGTAGGAATGTAACTGAAGAGGTCCATAACTAAGCATAGAGGAATGAGTAGGTTTGCTGCTTATTTCTTCCTGCCTGTGAGTTTCAGCATCTTATTTTCAGGGAAACCCACTGATGGCAGCAGCAGCCAGGGGTGTAGTCAACCGTGTGAGCAATCCTACAAGCAAACTCCAACAAGGAAGCATGACACAGTCGGGGAGATTTTCTGCCGCTGCCCCTTTACTGCACTCTAATGAAAGCGTCCACATTTCTTACAGAGTGCAACTGGTTAGATACAGCGTATACAGCTTATTCAGGGGGGGTGTGTGTGTGTTGGTGTGATTGTGAGAGAAGCCATGAAACCTCATCTTTGTCCTCTATGTTCCGTGGACTGTAAGTCATATCATTTATCCAGTCAGCGCACGGTTATTGTCAAGATGCCGGGATGGTTCCTGCCCTCAGGGTCTTTATAGTCCAGTAGGGAACATAAGATTAATATAAAAATAACTTTGGTACAAGATAAAATGAGATAAGTGCAATGAGTGGGGCATACAAGTCAGAGTAGAGAAAAACCGCTGAAAAGGGTGAGTAGTTCAGGGATGCACAGTTGGCATTCTTAGGAAAGACTACGGTAAGTACCTTACCAGTTCGCTGCAGGGGTGCAGTTTTAGATTCTAGGGCTTGTTTCTCTGTCATCCTCATACCAGGAACAGCTCGTGAGTAAGGAGATGCTGGAAGAGAAGCCTGTCTCCTTTTGACAATAATCTGTTAATGATGCAAATTCAGATCTAGAAGGCTACAGCTATGCAGTGGTACAATGTCAACTGTTTTCACTAATGTAATTAGATATTTTAGTAAAAAAACGGACTTTATAAGGCTGGCTTTTAAAGGGGTCTGTTGGGGGGGGGCAGGGAGTTCAGGTTTTCTTTCCTTCTTAGCCACGTACCCCTCTCCCAATTTAATCTAAGAGTAAGGAAAAATTAGTCGTAAAACATATGTGTATTCAGATGGGGAATTTGGAAAGGGGAGTTTTTCTGATTTCAGAGTATCTTCCTGGATGAAGCAGCTAATCAGGATTCTAAAGCCAGGAGAAAGAGGCATGCTGCCAAAAACTCAAATATTGGCTGAAAACGCTTGGCCATTCTCTGTGAATTAATTATTTTATTCATCCAACCACGTTATAATCCTGATCACTTGGAATCTAGAAATGCCCAGTGGTTAGTCTGCCACAAAGGCACCTTGGCTTCAGTAGGCCTGTGCTACTCAGGTCTAGTTGTCAAATGTGGAGCTAAAACTTATTAAACCAGAATGTATTATTACAATTCTCTTTCTCTGGGACTCATGAGAATATGTGGTCTGGGTTTCTATTTTCCACCAGGGTCCACACAGCCAGATCAAGTCTTTGTCAGTGTTTCTGAGCTCTCGGCCTCCAGATTTCCTGGTGGAAAATTGTTTTCACAATGGACAGGCAGGCTCTCCCCACCTCGTCTGCACCTGTGCTTTTGCTCCAGGACTGATAGCTTTCTACCCCATAGACACTCAGATGGGATTTAGTTCATCAGTCAGCTACTATCTTACCTCCCCCTGTAGAGGGGGATTTATTGCAATGTCTAAATTTTGACCTCCTATGGTGCCTGGAGAATAGTCGGGGGATAGAAGCAAAAGTGAAGTGTCATTTGGAGGATCTTATATAATATGATTTATATGAATCACTGATGTGCAGTGAATATTGTCAATGGTATTTCTCACCATCATTGATAGTAGCATGAACATATTACACATCATTTATTTCACCTTAATGATATTCTTACACGATAAGCATTAGTATCCACGGTACATGTATGAGGAAATGGGCTCAATGAGATCAGTGTCTTATCCAAGTCCCCCACCTGTGGGCAGGAAGAGCTAAAACTGAATCTTTCTGGTTCCAAAGCTTGTGTCCATTATGCTACAGATTTACTGTGTAACGGCTTAAACACACACACCAACACCACCTCTTAGAAGGATTTTATAAGACCACTAGGATTGCAGCAAAAAATAAGTACATTTTCACTATCCTGTATCTAGCTCTTGGATCTTCCTTAGTTCATTATGATGCTCTTTAATGCTGACAAGACCCGTGGGTTTTCTCTTGCCTCACAGCTGCAACACTGCATATGCTCCCTAGTGATGACCTTTCCCCGAAGTGAATTGTAGGATCCATCGGGGCTGAACTACTGTGTGTTCTAGCACAATTACGTGACGTGAAGGCAGGACCACGCTCCTCCTTACAGAGCTTCTATTCTTTCACTTCCCTCTCCTGGGAGGTCAATACAAATTGTATCCTGGGAACAACTGTTGATGTCATAGGAAATATAAAGGTAACTACATACATTAAACTTCACTAAAAACCCTGGTAGCTTTTAATGTCATGGTATTTCTACTAAGTTTTCTTTTTTTTATGTCATTGATTTATTTTTATTATGTAGACTAGGAATTGGTAAAAATTATTTTCTTAGTTTTACGCTAATACAGACATATCCCTGCTTTAGGCTAATACTAATGTATGCTTTTGCTTTGTAAAAAAGGGATAGGTCTGAGATGCATCACTGTCTGACTATTCATGCTACTTTGGTTTTTAAAGACACATCTATACGAACTAAAACGTACAATTGGAAACTGTTTTTTTTAACATTTTTTATTGATTTATAATCATTTTACAATGTTGTGTCAAATTCCAGTGTTCAGTACAATTTTTCAGTCATTCATGGACATATACACACTCATTGTCACATTTTTTTCTCTGTGAGTTATCATAACATTTTGTGTATATTTCCCTGTGCTATACAGTGTAATCTTGTTTATCTATTCTACAATTTTGAAATCCCAGTCTATCCCTTCCCACCCTCCACCCCCCTGGTAACCACAAGTCTGTATTCTCTGTCTGTGAGTCTATTTCTGTCCTGTATTTACGCTTTGTTTTTGTTTGTTTTTTTGTTTTTGTTTTTTAGATTCCACATATGAGCGATCTCATATGGTATTTTTCTTTCTCTTTCTGGCTTACTTCACTTAGAATGACATTCTCCAGGAGCATCCATGTTGCTGCAAATGGCATTATGTTGTCGGTTTTTATGGCTGAGTAGTATTCCATTGTATAAATATACCACATCTTCTTTATCCAGTCACCTGTTGATGGACATTTAGGCTGTTTCCATGTTTTGGCTATTGTAAATAGTGGAAACTGTTGAAACCTTGCATGTGACTCAAATTCAGTCACTGCCTTTAGAAATTCAGTAAGATGACAAAATAACTGAGATTTAAACCATTCTGAAAAAAAAGAAGCCTTCAAAGTTGGAAGAGTGTGAATTTCTCTCTTGCATCTGCAGCAAGATGCAGGCGTGCTCCAGGAGGCAGGTGATGGGAGAGCGGACTTAGACATGCCGCTGTAATTTCTGCAACACACCCTGGGTCACTTAGGCTGAGGGACTAGACGTGGGTCTAATTTAAGAAATTGGCATAATGACTAATGAATTAAAGTTCCAGGAATTTATCCTAATAGAAAAACTTGTGAACCCAAAGGAATGATCAATATTTCTAGGGGATTTGAGTGAAGGTGCTTCTGACCTAGGAGTCCCTTCTCTTCTCCAGGGCTGTCTTACTTTATGAATTTCCATCATAACCCATTGCATTAGCACAGTGTTTCTGTTTTTTTAAGCAATATTGCCATCGCTCTCCATCCCTTACCTTTCTCTGAATTCTAGGAAACTTGGGGAAAACCAGGTTTCTATGAAACGGGTGTGCTGTAGACCAATTTGCACACACTGACTTCATGGCGGAAGGAGGAGTGGTGAAGCAGAGATGCAGTGGCTGGGGCCTGCTGTGCATGCTGTTCCAGGTGTTTACATGTTCTCTGTAATGGATTCCTATTCCTTTGCACACTTGTTTATCACGATAGTGAAAGTAGGTGAACAATGAGGGGAGGCCTCACATCTCACTATTGAGAAAAGCAGGTTCAAATAAACAAATACCAGGAGGCATCAACTGTGCGTCTCATCTCTTTCGCAGTCCCACATAAGACTTAAGAGAAGCTGTCTGCCCTTCATGAAGGATGTGTCCTAGACACGTGGGTGAAGAATCACGTGGCTGTCTCCTGAGGAAATGAGGAGAGGGTAAACCTATTCAGCGGCAATCGGAGCACCGCCCTCCCTCTGGGAGAGAACAGAGGGAGACAGGCATGCCGTCTCAAAATCCGGGCAGCCTGACTTCCTGTGGGGCTGCCCCGGCTGCTGGATGGCTGGGCTTTTAGGAGCTAATACATCTTTTCAAGTGTCCACAGTGCTCAAAGCACTGCCAGCAGATGAAAAACTCACTGTGTATACTTGTACTTCATGCAGACATAAAATCCAATGGAACTGACATCAGTGCAAACCGTCTGTATGTGTGTGTGTGTGTGTGTGTGTGTATGCATATGATGGATGAATAATACACATGTGTCTCATTGCATACTGGTCTATATATATCCATGTTTATAGTGCACAAATTATAGGATGTATAGTACGGTGTTCAAAATGAACTGAAAAGAATCCAGAAAAGGTTTGCGAAGAAGGATGAGTGAATCTGCTCCCAGGAGGCTAAGAGTCAAGCATTGCTAGCAATGTGGGGATAACCTGGAGGAATCAACGTCAGAGCAATGGGTCAGTTCTCAGCAGCAGTAAATTCCCAATTCCAGTTTTCTTTTGTTTGTTTTTCCTTATCGTACAGCTTCCTACAGTTCCAAATCTAGACAGCCCTCTGAAGAATTCTGTGGTGCAAAGGAAGCAGGAGAGAAGGGTTTTTAGGCATTTTAAAATTTACTATAGCGTGAAGTAGTACGTGGACCCTTAAGTATATTTTTCTTAACAATTACCCCCACGATGGAACACTTATTGAGAATTCACTTATAATATAAAGGCTCCTGTTGAGAGAGACATTATTGTTGTATACATTTAGGGTTAGAATTTCCTTGCAGTACACAGGGAAATAATTTAAGTCATCTCCTTGCAAAGATGCAGGTCGCCTTCTATCCTTCTGTGCAAAGATTCCTTTCGCAGTTTGTTTTCCGGAAAGCTAGTCAGCATGCTAACTTCCTAAGAAAGACCACGGCAAAAACAGTATCACACACTTCTGTGATGACACCCATCCCAGCACTTTACACTGTAAGGATAGCTCTCATGCTCTCCCACTGTTTTGGGCCTGCATATCCCTCTCTAAGATCCTCACTCCATTAGCATACAGGTGGTGTGTGATGCTAAGCACTTCATCACTGGTCTGAGGCTGAAAACCCAGAGGTAATTTACAGTGTGTATGTGCTCTGGGTTCCCTAATTGTGCACAGCCTCTGAAACCAGGCATCTCAGTGCATGGCAGCCTACAGAGGGGAGTGCTGCTTGGCTCCTGCAGTATCACCAGCACCTGTTTGACCCTGTATTACTCATCTGCTGACTTAAAATAAAAGGTGAACGGTGGCAAGTCATTCTGTGATGGTTACCTGATCTTATGCAATATCAGGAACCCCAACACATTAAAGAAATAAGACATTTTTATTAAAAATACATTGAAAATGACTTCTTTAAGACATTTTCAGAATTGTTTTTGAGATATCATACATTAATACGAGATAATACTCAAAGTCTTTTAAGGAAAATTTAAGTATTAGATTAGAACAGTAGGAATTGTTAGAGACTTATTTTCAACTCCAACCAATGAATTAAATCAGTGAACACAGAAATACTGGGAAAACACGAAATCAAACCAAAGCCCCAAGTTGAATTTGTGTCATGGCAAAAGGCAAAAAACAAAACAAAACAAAAATTAAAAAGCTCAGCAGCTCATGTCGGTCACAACAAAAATGAAAACAAACTCAGGACCCAGAGTCCTGTTTAATTTTCATATTATGGTGAACCTGGCCCAGTCATTATACTGGAGAGCGTTGACTGACCCTGGATCTCACTGTGATACGCTAAACGTATGAAAAGCATTTGTGTGTCAACAGTATTTTCAGTAACTCATTTGTTCTGACGACTGTGGAAACAAACCACTTAAAGCAAAATAGAAATGAGAAAGATGCAAGCTGTGCTGTCGTATGTCTGTATGTAGACGCCTGCTTTGGGGATGTGCTGTCTCATTTCTCCTGAACAGACAGCTGTTTGATCTTCCTCAGTAGCAGACTTAGAAAATAGATGCTGTAGAGAGTCTGTCATTGACAATTAACAGGAATGGCTTTTATTATATTGACCAAGAGTTGTATAGATCAAGGAAATTTACTGTATTTTGACTAGATTGCATAGAGAAGACAGTTCCCAAGTTCTGAAAACCCTCCGCCTGTGGGGCTCTCATGAAAAGTGCTGCAGGACCCAGAGTGTTCTTCATGAAGAGTTTTTGGAACAACTCGTTAAAAAATCAAACAGAGACAGCGAAATAATGCATCTACCCATTTTAATCTTTTCAGATGAAATTTTTTACAAGATTTGCTTCTTCATTCATCACTTTTTTTTTTTTTTTTTGGCATGGCAAGCTGTATCTCTCTGTCTTTCCTTTTAGCAAAAGACACACCGGTCTCATGTCTGTACCTCGAAACAGGCCATTTTTCCTTTGTTATCATGGGCAGTCTCTTGTGTCATTTCAATATCTTTTTTTTTTTTTTGGTCAATTTTCTGCTCTGCTGTCCTGAAATTTTCGTTATGTATAGTTTATGCCATTAAGCAGATGTGAATTCCAAACTTGAGAAAATAAAAACGAAGAATTGCCAAAATCATTAAATGCTAGACCTTGGTTATAACAGCTCTTAGAAAAGAGATTCAACTGAGGCAGAACTCTCTGGAAATTGGGAGTACAAGGCAGCCTTGAGGGTCTCCTTTAAAAAAAAGTGCATGAAAAAAATCTCACATTTTCATCTTTGATTTTCTGTGAGTGTTTTCTTTCTTTGCAAGCAATAGTATGTCTTTACAAATTAGTTTGCGACCATCTGTTCTATGAAAAAGAATCCCTTATTTTTCAAATTAAACTCTTAAGCTTAAAATTTAACGTCAAATCTGTCTTTATCAATATAAAATTCAAATGAACAGGTAAGGAATATTGATAAACACAACAATATATAAGGGCATTTTGACTCTTTATACAGTGAAGAAAAAAGGACACATAAATTTCTGATCCAGATAACAAATATCTGTGCCTCTCTGAAGCCCAGTAAAATGGAACTGTGCTCAGTGAAGCGAAAGGAAAATCACAACCTAGATGTGGGTCCACTTTAATTTAAAGAATTTTCTGGGAACCACAGTTTCTACATTTGGAATTGTTTTATGGGTAATCTAATAAGTCAAGCCATTGAATTAATTCTACTTTAATGCTTAGTGGAATTTTCATCTTGAAATTACAAGATTGACATTCTTTTCAGTTTTATTCTGCTTGTTTAACCTACCTTCTTATACTTATTGGACCCATTTTTTTCCTTCCTTCTCCACAAGTCTCTTTTGCTTGCGTGTGAGCTACAAGGGGCCATTTAAAATTTTTTATTAGGTCCTATTGATTTTGAAGTTTAAATATTTTTACCCCTGCCTTGCATTTATAGGTAATATATAATTAAAACATGCATTTCTGATAGTGAAAAGCCTCCACTTTTTGAAAACCCATAGGAAATTACCAAGAAACATTATTATATGTATTTTATATGTTAATATTAATACAATATATTAATCTATTATATCATATAGTATGTATTTATATGGTATTATATGTATATATCATATATAGTATGTGTATGTATAATATACTATATGATTTGATATACAAACTAAAGCCATATATAGTATATATGGTATATATTATATGCCATGTAGTATACATTATTTTATGCACACATACTATATGTAATATACATTTAACTACAGTATATATCATATATTTCACATATATAGTAATATATCATATTTTATATGTCATTTATATGCATACTATATGTAATGCATATTTAACTATAGTAATTTAAATTAGTTAATAGCTTATTAAGTACTAATTATTTAAATTAAATTTTAAAAATGACACACTCAACTCCAGTGGCCCAGCGTGCCTCTGCAGGCTTTACAGCTGGTATGTGCAATACTCAATCTGCAAAGCTTCCCTAGGCTTGCCAAAGAAAATCCTATAAAGTAGACATTGTATATCTTTGGGGCCATTCAGTTCTTGCTTGCCCACTTTCTGTTTTGAACATCAGCTAGGTGTTGTTTTCCAAGAGCTCATTGGAAAGGTTGAACACTGGAGTACTTCTGTTCCAGGGAGAGCTCCCAGCAGCCACACAAGGTCAGCAGCTGGCAGTGAGACTGTGGCAGTTCTGGGCAGATGGACCTGCCTGCTTGTGCGCTGATGGATGTGGCTGTTGACTCCAGCTCACTGCCATGTCCACGCAGTCAGAGATAGGGGACCAAGGTGATGCATTTCAGTCTTATCTGTAGGAAAAGACTTGACTTATAACTTCACATTTTCCAAACAACAAAGAAGAATTTTAACACAAGTTAATTTTGTGGAGGGAAATCTAATTTGATATAAATGCAAATTAGATACCATTTTTGGCCATTTTTTTGAATATATAAAATCGTATATGTGCCGTTCTGTTTTCTATAATTTAACCACACCGAACCAGGGCTTGTTTAACAGAAGTAAAATAATACCAAGCCATCCCCACGCCTGCCCCACCAGATTCACACAGGATGCCCTTGTCGTATGATTATGGGAATTGAGCCAACATATTAAATGTAAGTTAACTGCACTTGATTATGTACATAATGGTCTAGCTGGCATTATAAGAGCTTTTGCTCTGCTTTGAATGCTTAATATCAAATTTTAATATATGTATGCAGTTGTTCCTCAGTATCTTTGGGGAATTGGTCCGGGGACCCTCCAGGGATGCCAGAATCCGCGGATGCTCAGGTCCCTTGCAGTGGGCTCTCTGAATCTGTGGGTTGTGCATCCTCCGATAAGGAGGGCTGACTGTATGTTAAAAATCCTTAATTAATTGCTCCTTTCCTAGTGACCCAGAGAAACATTATGTCTGAAGTTATTGACATTACACAATTTGAAATGAATTTGGGGGATGTCAGGGTAAGTATGGTGGAAAGAGAGACAGTGTAGCTTTAGCATCATTGCCTATATCGTCTATATTTAATGGACATTATCATTCAACTTGAACACTGAGTAATTGAGATTTTTAAGAATTTTGTATTTAATGAGTCAGTGGCCTGAAGCTAAGAATAAGTTCTCATTTCAGAGCCCTAAAATAGATACCAGCAGAATAATGCAGGCCAGCTCTTCTGTTGCTTTAGGTGATTTGTATCACTAGAAATTTCGCTTTCTGTTTGAAGTCATATTTTATAAATCTATGGCTTCTGTGCCTGACTAACCCTAGCTCCACGCTACAGATAGGAAGTAATTCTGTAATTCTCCAGTGTTTAGGGTAGCGGGCGGTTACCCAGTTCTCGACAAATTAGAAATAGCCACTACAAGAATGTGGGGAAAGAGCACTTTGTTAAGGACAGGTGGGATGAGAAATACTGTCCTAAATGGCCAAATTTCATTCCAAAACAGATTACACTTACTTCTTTTAATTAATTATGCAATTAATTAGCCATTTCTGGTATGTGCATGAACTGTGGGGAAGAGACACTTGGGGAGGTATTTCATGACAGGAACCAAGAAAATGATTGCAGATGATACTTGAATTTAAAAATGCACTTCACAGGTGAGACCTCAGGCTCGATTCCTGAAAGTCTCTTTTTTTTTTCAGTAAGAGTGTTGAACTGTTTTGTAGGGTTCAAGATGAGAGCAGGCACTACACTGAGGGAACAGCGGTTGAATTTTTAGCTTCCAGACACGATTTCCTTCTGTGCTTTCATTAGGGGTTTTCACTTGCAACTCGTCATCCAATCTGCAGTTCTGACTGTCGTGTATAACCCCTTGAGAATATCCCGGCGTTTTCCAATTGGAAACCATCAAAAATGTACTTTTTGCTTTGATTATTCATTCAGGAACTCAAGGAAATGGATTTCCTACCTCATATATTTTGATGTCTGACCTGTCTTTTACTTGCAAGTAAGACCTGGCAAGCTCAAGGTTGACCAACCTAGACTAAGGTTCTTAAAATTTTCTTGTGTAACATTTTATTCTTATCACAGAATTTGTGTGTGTGTTGATGTGTGTGTACGCCGTTCAGTAATGACCAAGACTGTGTCTCTTCTACCTGTTACCTGTTAGGCAGCTAATAACTACTTGCTGAATGAATGAAAGCACAACATATTTAAAAAGTGTTTCAAATCAAGCGCAAGAGATTGCCATACTAAACTTGGGGGCATAAAAGGAGGAGAAAGAGAGTGAGACAGAGGTGGCTTATAATGATGAACAAGAAGTAGTGGAGTATGGCTCAGGGCAATAAAGGATGTGATACTGTAGTTGGTGGGAGCGCTATCTGTTTGTTTATTTTTTTAATTGAAGTATAATTGACTTACAATATTGCATTATCTTCAGGTGTAAAACATAGCGGTTTGATATTTTTATACATTATGAAATGTTCACCACGTAATAAGTATAATTACCATCTGTCACCATACAAACGTTATTACAGTATTATCGACTCCATTCACTTTGCTGTACATCAAATCCCCATAACTTATTTATTTTCTAACAGGAAGTGTGTACCTCTTAATTCCCTTCACCTATTTCACACACCCCTACTCCCTCCCGTCTGGCAAGCTCCAGTTTGTTCTCTGTGTTTATGAGACCATTTCTGTTTTGTGTTTGCTCATTTGTTTTGTTTTTTGGATTCCACATATAAGTGTAATCATATGGTATTTGACTGATGTCACATATCATAACACCCTTTAGGTCCATCCATGGTGTTACAAAAGGCAAGCTTTTATTTTTCTAATGGCTGAGTAGTTTGCTGTGCACACACACACACACACACACACATACCACATTTTCATCCATCCATCCATCCGTGGACACTGGGTTGCTTCCACGTCTGGCTGTCGTCAGTGATGCTGCAGTGAACACTAGGTAGAGGCGCATGTATCTTTTCGAGTTTTCTTTTTCTTTGGGAAAGCTAAGCTTTATTTTTAGAGAGATCATATGAGGCCCTTTTAAAGTGTTTAAGTGTGTCGTTGTCATGAAGCTGCTGTGCTATATAAACCACCAAGAAGAAACAGTATTCCCTTCATAGTTCAAAATCTTGTTTACTGTAACTTTTATTCTGCTGCCAAGGTATTATTTGTTTGGTTTACCCACGATCCACATTCAGAAAGTTCTCACAGCAGGTCACTGGACGTAAGTTTCCCAGAGCAGGGAGGACGTTCTTGTTGCCCGTGCTCCCCGCCAGGTGCCAACAAAACACCTTTGCACATAGCAGACATACAGCATTTCTTCAGTTTTCTGTTTCCATCTTTCAGCATTTCTTAGCCACATTCTGTCCAGCTCTGAGGTCATGTCTAGAGTGTTTAGTGTATTTGAGAGACTTACAAGGAGTGGACTTTCTGAGCTAGTACGCTAGACTGTGAGTTTTCAGGGTCTGGGGGATATCCGCCCAGCTTGCAGTGGGAATTGCAGGACAACAGACACGCTGGATAGTCAGGGCCCACAGAAGCAGCCAGGCGATCTGGTCCTGGGGCTTGTATAAGCCAGTGACCCAGGAATCACATGCCTCATTTCACTGCCATCTTCTTGGGTACCCAGCAAATTGGCTCGATATGATGAATGAATGCAACAATTAATCAGGGTTATTGCACAAGGAATTCCAGCTTTGAGTATGAATTCTAACTAGAAGGCTTGTAAGGTTTTTTTTTAATATTGAAAATCTATGATGGATACATGCATAGAAAGTCCTAAAATGCATGATCATTTTAATAGCCACCCTTTTTGGGTTAAGCGTGTGCTCAGAGCGACCATGTATGGTACCTTTTCCAAGAGGGAAATACAGGCTGGAATCCATCCCAGGTTGTGACGATCTGACCTGACCAGGCTGAAGGCTTTAAATGCAGTATTTGAGATTGTTATAGCAACCCTGGAATGGCATTTTATTACTTCTGTTTTATAGATGAAGATAAGGGTTAGGGAGGTTTTGTGACCTGCTCACGTGGATGTGGCTCCATATCCCCAAGTTAGATCTCAGGTCTGCCTGGACGCCAGGCCTTTCTCCTACCCTCTGCTTTCGGGCCATCGGCAGACACCTGAGGAAGGGAGATACTGGCGTTGTGAGGGCCCTGTGGGGGGCTGCCCAGGAAAGGCTGTGTGGAGGAGCAGTCTCACCGCCGCACTCCTGGGACGGAGGCACTACGGCTGCCCCTTGGGTCCTGGAACGCTGAAGTCAGGCAGCCAGGGCAGGCCAGGGTGTGCTGGGCTTCCTCCTAAATTCCTACTACCTGAGCCCTCAAAGCATCCAGTTTCAGAGACACTTTCTCCTGGTTTCTTTAGTCTGGGCTCTGAATACAGAAGGAGTATGGGTGCCGCGTTTCACTGGGTGGTAAAACCATGTCATGCGGTCTTCAGTGTTTTCTCACTCTCCCTCCCGACTCCCTCCCTCCCTCCTTTCCCCTTTTTCTCTGCTGCTCTCTGTCTCTGACTCTCACTCTGTTGCATTGTTACAATGTACCTATACTTCCACCAGAATGTCTTTATTTCTTAACCTGCTGAATGCTTCAGTTTGACTCTATACCGGTCTTAAATCTCAAAGGTTGGAAAAAAGTGCATAGTGATGTCTTTAACTTACCATTAGCCAGGGCGTGTGGGTAAACAGAGCATGCACAAACCTTGTGAATGCATGTGGAGTTTGGGAAAGTTTGACAAGAAACAATGATAGAATGAATGCATCTGGCAGATCTGCAGGCAGTGGAGCGTCCCCGCGCGGCTCCCCTCTCTCACAGGAGAAGACAGGGAGGGCTTATACAATCTGCTGGCAACCACTAGGCAGTATGGTTAGGATAATGAGAAGGGAAAATGCAGCCTGAGGCTATCCCCGACGCCCAGCACTCCCTGGGAGTTAGGTGTTTGGATTCTGCCAGAGAAGCAGGCGTCGGAGGTTGTGGGCAGAGCCCAGGCGTGGGAAATCCCTGCAGGGGGATGGATCAGCCCGCCTGCAAATTCCCGCAGCGGGGGGCCGCGCGGGGACCTAGCTGGCGCTTCTCCTGTACTAAGGAGAAAGTCAAGTTTATACCACACTGCAAACAGCTGAATGCTGCCTATTTTTTCAGGAACACATACAACTTGAAATATTAAACCTGCTTCATCTGAACTGCAGTCTAGCATTGGAAATTAGGAAGTCTGTGGTGTGGACTCAGCTTGCCTGCACCGTTCACATCTCTAAACGTGCAACAGTTTGTGTTCCCACTATGTGCTCGAAGTCCTGGCAGGGCCCCTGGGCTGGACGGAGAAGATCTGTAGTATGCTCCTTGAGTCCTGGGAGCTGGTGGAAATGCTGTGGACCAGCTCACTTGTGGAGATGGTGGGCAGAAGGCTGGCAGAGGCAGAGGTGTCAGGTGTCAGCAAAGCCACTTTCCTTGTGCATAGTATGCCCCCAGGAAGCTGCATGGTCTTCACATGTCCACTGTATCTCGTACAGTTTAGTACTTGATGTCCAGAGCATTCACAGTCCTCTCCTTGAGGTCTAGCCCAGAAATAAGAGTTACGATTATTTTATTATAAATTCTTTCATGCATATTGAGATCCAATGGCACACCAGTTTTAAATTAACACTGCTTCAGAGTAAATAATGCCATTTTCAGATTCCAAGGTAACATTCGCCTTATGCACATGGTGAGATGCCCACAAAGATACAAATTCATATGGATACAAATGGATTTAGAAAGTAATGCCTCCTGTTACCTCTGCGTTCAGTTCCAATTTGACTGCGCGCAAACAGAATTGTGCTGGATTGTTCTCCCAGAATGGGGGAGAAAACGCAAATATGCAACCTTTGGTGTAAACAGATGTGTTTCAACCTGTGTTTACTCAGAAGATGGGAGGAATCAGTACCCTCAGCACAGCGTGATTTTGCTCCAAAGTGATCAGTCATAAAGGACGTGGATCAGCGCTGCAGTGCAGGCAGATGGGTAATGCTTGGGAGAACAACAGACTCTCTTGCTTCCCCAGCCGAGTTCCTTCCACCGTTTGATTTGGCTAATTTGCTGCTGCAGTGTGTAAGGTGGTCAGATGCAGAGCTTAAAAACCCATTTCAACAAACATCGCTGGACTCTTAACACTCATAGGTATGATGCTTGAAGCTGTGGCTGTTATGAAATCAAACAGAGTCTTCAAGGAGACTTAATAAGGCAGATCAGTCATGTACCGGCCTAAGGAACGGCAAGTTTGTAGGATGGAGACCACCAGAGTGCTGTGGGATCGAGATTATGTGTAGTCAGCGGTGAATAAGAGACACCCCATGGAAGTGGTGGCAAAGGAGAGAAGATACAAAGGTGGAGGGAACTGGGGACATGGTGGGCGGGGATGGGGAGGGCATTTCAAACAGAGACTTGAGCAAAAGTAGGGGGACACAGTGATCAGGTGGGAGCAGGGGAGCAACATGGCGCCACTGTGCTCAGGAAAACCTGCCACGCAGCCGGGCTTACCATGAGTTTGCGGGAGGGCGGTTGGGTTCGAGCACCTTCCGCGGGTCCGGGTTGGAGCGGGGCAGATGTTGGGAAAAGAGGAAACAAAGCAAAAAACAGCTATGGTCTTCCAGTCCTGGGTCCCCAGAACACATTCTACTGCCAGCAAGGGAGGGCGCGGGGAGAGGCGGATTTAGTCAGAGGACAGAGGGGAGTATGAGGAGCTGGGTCTGAAGCAGCCGGCGTTTGCTTTGCGGGATCACCTGGCGCTAGTGTCTGGTAAGCAGAGTGCCAGGTGGGTCTGGAAAAGACCAGGATAGGGTACACAGAAACTTAGGATTTCTTTAAAAATTTATGGTCAAAGCGGTAAGCACGATCACACCACCAGAAAATAAAGGTAATTGAGGCAGAATGGGGAGTGTTCCCATTCACGGGAAATGAAAGAAAAAGAGACCACAAGACATGTTGTCCAGGGGCAGGTATGGGACCAGTGGGCAAACAGAACGAGCGTGCTGAAACAGCTAACAGAATATCCACAGGCCAAAGTGCTCAGGGGTTAACTGTTAGAAAGTTGAGGGTGCCCGCTAATCGGAAAACTAGGAGGTTGTTGGTAATGTCGTGGATAATCACCAGATGTCAGGTAGTTTACAGAGAGTGGGTATGAGGAAACAGAGACAGGTAGCTCTTTCCGAATATTTTTGATGGGAAAAAAGATGAAGAAAATTGGCAGCTGAAAAAGCGATTGTGATAATCACATTTACCGAGTACCTATGAGGGGCCGGGCACCGTGTGTCATTTATCTCATTTAATCTGGACACAAACAGACCTGGTTGGAGATTTGGGACAGAGAAGAAGGAATGAGGGTATGGGGCCGTCTCTTCACTCCTCCCACACCCTCCATTCAGCGACCTGAAAGATGATAAAGGCAGAAGATTCCTGTTTTCCTTTTTGAGACTCAGTCCTTTTCTATCTGGATTAACCCCCCAACCCCCTCCTTGCCACTTCCTGGTATAACTGCAGTGCCCTGGGCACCGGACATAGCTTCTTACTCAATGTCCCCAGCTCCCTTAAAGCAACACATTCTAGTTTCCTGTCTTCCCTGTCCTTCCTTTTGAGGAGTTTCTAGCTCACTGCTCAGGCCCTACTGTGCTTCAGAGTCACCTGGAGAATTTGTGAGACCCGTGCAGGCTGGACTCCAGTTCCAGCATTTCTGACTTTTGTGGGTATTCGGCCCCATGGATACAACCAGAACTCATGTGTGGAGGGAACAGAGGAGTCTTACTGGCCCACAGGAGGAACTGAGCTCAAAGAGAGTGACACGGGTGACGTGGACAAGCTTTGAGGACACCACGGAGGACGCTGCAGCGTTTCCAGCTGGATATTCACTTGGAGCTGATGCTCTTATGTTTCCTCCCAATTCTGAGATCTCAGTGATTTTTGATTCTCCCTAGTTCAACATTTTTATTCAGAATGGCCTGGGCCCTCCTATTTTTCCAGTACCACCCTCTCCCCGCCACCAACGTTAAAACAATCAAAAAAGGTGGAAAAATGTGTTTCTCTTTACAACGTCACTCCTCCACCCACCACTGTCAGTAGTCGAGTGGACACTGAACTCTCTTCCTACCAAACTCAACAGTCACCACACTCTCCGATGGGGCCTGAGACCCATGCCAGGTCTTATCAGCCATCGAAGAAATTTCATCTGAAAACACATCTGTGTTTAAATGTCGTCACAACTGTCTTCAGCTAAGCAGGCACTGCATATACACTTTTGTGAAGGAGGTATTTTCAAAGTGTGTCACCTGCCTGTCCAGGAAGTGAAGAGAAAGTAGGTTGCCCGAACACCTGGTCTGTGACTTAAGTGCAGAATTGTCCCCCTTTATCAAGCATTGGCCCTTGATGCACGAGGAGGAGACTGGGAGGGAAAGAAGGAAAATACAGTGCCGTAAAACAGAAAATGCCATGATGTTTTTTCCTCAAGGCTGAATTTATACCTGGCTGAAATCAGGGAGCACTGTTCCTAAGTGATTGAAAGTTCTCTTTTCCAAACACAAAGACTCCACTGAGTTTTGAACCTTTCAGCACTGCCTTATCCTTGGTAATAACTCCAGCTAAGAAGTGCAAATGAGTCTGATGCCTTTGAGAACATCTGAATGGTCTTGATGGAAGCATTGATAGGGCGAAGCGGGAAATTAATGTTGCCTTGAAAGGTGACATAAATGGGTTTCAATTACCGCCTTAGATGGACACTCTAACTTCTGCAGATAACATCAGTCTTCCCAAAGTTAACTATGTTCCAGGCATTGAACTTAGCAAACTTGGATAAAGCAATGTCGAGAAAAAACAGCTATATCCTTTACATTGATTGATTCACTTCCTTTTCTTTGGATCAATACTTGTAATTACAGTAAAAAAACTAAAACAACAACAACAACAACAAAAAAACCCTGTCCTCTTGTAGGAAATCCTGCACTGCAGGCTTTTGAAATTGTATTTTTATTTAAAAACTTCAGAGGAGGCTTTTAATCCAGACAACGGGCCAACCACAGTGGCGAGCAGAAGTCGCTGGAGGTCTTAGTGGCAGGAGTGAGTGCTGTGGACACTCACTAGAGACAGTGCCTTGCAAACTGTCTCCGCTGATGGCCTCACTCTTCCCTTGTACGTCACAACCCATGCTGGCCCCCCCACGTGACTGCACAAAGCTCGCGCGTGCCACGCACAGCTCATCACCGAGTTCCAAACGCTCCACCTAGGGGCTGCTCTTGTTCAGCGGGGTGACTCCTGTGGTCACACATGGGAATGGCTTGCGTTGTCAAGTTGCTATAGAAAGTTCCAAAGCACCCCCTTTCTGTGCTCACCGTTCCATGGGCTGAAACTAACTGGCAGGGGCTGCACTTGGAGAAATACTCCTCTTTATCTAAGAACCTGGTTCGTTTTTGAGACGTTTTATAAAATGAAGCTCTTTTAGGCATGACACCATAGGCAAAGAACGTTGCTATGGACACCATCCCTGCAATCTTGGAATTCAGAGCGGGAAATAATACTGATACAGACGCTTTTATATCAGACTCATAGGAGGTGAGCTGGGAAGATCAAAGCAGGACACAGATACACAAAGGAGATAAAGGGGCTGTTCAGAGTGGGGCGGTGTCCAAAGTTGTGAGGAAGGGGTATGTAAGGGCAGTTCCCAGGGGCCTGCTCTCCCGGTGAGGGGAAGCTGGAAGGAGTCAGCAGGGAGCCCTGAAGGGCAGCTTTGGGCCTTGCTGACTCTAAGCTTTACACACATTCTCTCATCATCGTATCTCATGATCAATGATAAATGGAATGCTGGCCATGAAATGGCTTCTGTACGATAAGATTTGTAATCACAGAATTAAAAGCTGCAAGAGGCTTTAGTGATTACCTAGTCATTATATGGAGTCAACTTAAATGCACAGAACTGAAGTAACTTGTTTCGGGCCCCGCTGACAGTAAAGCTGAAAACAGGGCCCTTGTCTAGGGCTTCTGACTCCAAAGATGAGATCTTTTCCTATGTCCTGGTCTGTCTCTCGTTCCATCTGGGAAGGAGATTCTTACTCTTTTCGCTTAATTATTTAAAGGCACTTCTCTTCTCTAATCTCTGCTGCATACTATACATTATGCATTAAAAAAAGTTTTTTTCCAACTAGCTTGTTTCCTCCCATGCAGGAAAGGTTAGGTTATTGAGTCATGCTGTCCTTTGACCCTGTCCTTAAAAACGCACATACAGAAAAATTACTGGTAAATATATCATGTGCATACTGTGCACACTGGTTAATTTAAACTCTCCACTTTACCATGTTCTTACCTCCACGCTCTGTTGCTTACTGAGTTATCAGGGACTAAGCTGACAAGTTGAGGGAAGATTGTGGCAGCACAGTGGTGAGAAGACTGGCTTATACACCCCTTCTCCAGTCTGCTGTGTGACCTCTGATGATGTATTTTGTCTCTTTGCCCCTCAGTTGCTTCATCTGCAGACTGTGGATCATCCAGTGTCAACCACACAGTCCCAGTGTGAGGATGATATGGGATTGTTTATTGATGCCCTGCTGCCAGTGTCTAGCAGTACACAAATAAGAAACATCACTCTTCTCATTATAAGTTTATATCATTAGATTCAGTAGAAAAATATCAGAGTCCTTCAAAGAAAATAGAGGAGGAGAATACCATGTAGTGAATTAAGAAAGGCACGATGTCCAGTGATATCACTGTGCTCTGAGAGTGAACATCATTTGTTTGAGTTCATTTCCCTCAAAGGGTCATCAATATTTGAAATGCTCTGGTTTCTGAAAGAACAAGGAAATTAGGAGGACATAATTAAATTAACAATACATCTAAGAGTGCCATCCCCAGGCAACATGAGATGCTGCCTCGCAGTGGCCATCCCTTGTGTGGCCGTGGTCTGACTAGCAGCTCTGGGTCAGGGAGGCGCACCCGCCACGGCAGAGACACTGCAGCTCCCACCGCCCTGCTTGGGAGCAGAGGGCCGGGGCCTGCGCCCCAGCACCGGGTCAACACGCTGGACTGTCCATCTCCTGATGGAGGTGGAGCCCGGGTGGACCTCAGGCCTTGGTGTCTGGTTTGTGGGTTAGCAAGTCAGCTCCTGTCTTTGATCGCCGACAAGACAAAGTCTTTTGAATTTAAGGAATCAAACCACTGCAGCTGTTATGAGGCAACGATTTGAAAAGCTTCTGTAGACTTTTTGCTGAAAGAAAGCTCTGTACCTTTTCATACAAGCCTTTCACACTGTGTGACATTTTCAGTGCTTTCATTTTTTTTTTTTCATCCTTAGAGCACATGCCACAGTCAAATTACAAGTGTAGCAGTCCACCATCTGGCAAGGCTCATTTTCCCCGAAATGGCACCGCGGCCATGGAAGATGCTTTGTATTTTACGTTTCTTCGTCCCCACGTCTGTGCCACTCTGTGTTGTCTCTCATGCTTGTTAATCACATCTTGAAAAATAGTCTTCAAAATTAATTTCCGTGGCTCTCAAGGCTTCAGTGCATCATCCTGGACCTCAGCTTAATTCAGGATCTCTGAGCTTAGTTTGTGTTTATGGCTTGCATCTAACATATTTTTTTGGCTGGCTATTTCTTTAGCCTCTGTTTTATTGCTGTTATTACCATCTGCTTGTTTTTTTAGGGTTCCTTCCTTCTTGTTTTTGAATCCTTTTTGGGTATGTCACTTTTTGTTTATATTTCTTCCAGGGGAGAGCAGAAAAATGGAGAATACAGGCATCAGAAAAATTCACCAAATCCAAGTATAAATGTCTGAGTTTAATTTGGTCACCAGTCCATTTGGATATATTTTTCTTAGCTCCTTACTACTGAGTCAAAGTACAATGTATAGGATGTGTGTTTATTATAGGATTAAAAGATAATTAAGGTGCGTATGAATGAAAATAATTTTATCAAGGAAAAATTCAAAGAGCTTTTTATTTTTAGTAGGGAACAGATTGACAAAATTAGGGTCTTATTTGTGTATCCTGGCTGGGGACTTTTTTGTGTATGATTAGTCCATAGAAAACCCTGTTTCTCTTGCTCTGAAACCATCTAAAATTGTCTCATATTAAGTAGTATTTTCAATAAAAATATTCTGTTGTCCCCAAGCACATGTTTTTTATTAACTAACTGAGGATGAAGAAAGATCAGTAGTTATAGCAAAAGCATGCTCCTTTAGCCTGTCTCCCTGCCTGTTTCCGTAGAAAGTCGTATTTAAAAATACTCTTGAGAATGCTGTTTGAAGTTCCTGTTGGACACCCTGGGGTTTGTCATATATTAATAAGATAGTTCTTCATTTTGCAAAAGCCTCCATACCAACCCAACTGGAACAGAGACATCCCCAAATGATAAGGAAAACATTTGACGTATTCATGGACATTTTCCTGGGTGATTATACAGCTGCCTGCTTTTTTCCTTCATGAATACATTTATTTCACACCAGGTGAAAGGGAACACTATAAAAGGATTATGGGCTTGGTGTAGTCTCACAACGTCACGCGTAATTCAACTCCATAAACACTTCGGGCACATCTGCTGCTGGAAGGGCAGTCTCTTAGTCCCATGTGATAAAAGAGTGCAAGATACGGACTCTTCTCTCAAGCTGCGTATAATGTCGTCGAGAAATAAGGTAAATACACAACTGCTATGATGTATGTCTGGGAGTGGTAAGTTACTGAGCATTTCAGAAGGCAAAATCACATTACCTGAAGGAATAAAGAAAGTATAGAATAAGCAATTGTCATTTGAGATGGCCTTTCATAAACTCATTTCTGATATAAAGATCCAGTCATGTCCACACAAACAAAACCCCCAGAGACATAACCAGGAAAAGCTTTTTTATCTACTACTATTCCATATGAGGTAGATGCCAGAGGGGAGTATCTGTGCTGATTTTTATAGAACTGCATTGATGCTATAAAGCTTAACTTCATATCAAAAAATTCAAATGTGGGTTGTCTACACGGCATCTTGGAATAACTTTTATCCTACCCATCTCCTTCCAGTTGGTTGCCTAGGAATGCCAAATTTGAGCCAATTATCCAATCGCAATGAAACTATTACAGGAACAGGCATCAAATTAATAATAACGGGCACTTGCATCATGTTTTTACATATACATTTATAGATATAGAAACACCCTTTCTGTATTTTTACATATAAAACCAAAAGGAAGTAATTAACGGGGCTAAAACTCACAATCTGTTCATTTTCTGATGGTAACATTTCAGTTGTTTCATCATGAAAAGGAAATTTGTAAAATAACCATATTGTTTTTACCCTAAACAGCAAATGGTAAAAGAGCGGAAAATAATAGAATGAGAAATACTTTGTGACCCTCTCTAGAATCACCTTTATAGCAATGGTCCACTAAACATGCATTGTCCAGCCCGGCAGCCAGTAGCCATGCTTGCTTTTTTAAATTTAAATTTAGATTTAAGTAGCATTTGGTAAAATAACAATTCATTTTCTCGGTTGCACTGGCCACGTTTCAAGCGCTCAAAAGCCACGTGTGGGTTGTGGCTCCGTACTGGGCGCTACAGCTGTAGGGCGTTTCCATCGTTGCAGACAGTTCCACTGGACAGCACTACACTTAAATTCCTTTGAGGGCAGAGCCGTAAAGTTTTATTGCTTAGGAGACAAAACAAATATCTTTCGAACAATTAATTGGAAGAGAGCCCCGACCTGGGACTTTTGGTCTCCTGGTGATTTTTCCGAGGGCGTGCCTTTGAAAACCTCTGTCTTTGGATCAATGCAAACACTAAGCTATAATGACTGTAATGACAATGGTGGTGGTGGTGACGGTGGTAATAACGATCAAAACATGATGATGACGGGGCTGATGGTGATGATACCAAATAAGAATGTCAGGAGTGAGCTGGTGGGGGTATTTGCATTTTTGTTTGTAACCTAATGAGCAGTTGCTGTCAACTCGTGGAACAAGGAATGGATTCCTAGAAGTTTGGTATGTCAGTGGTGTGGATACAGGTGATTTCACTTACGTGGGGTCCTTCACAGTCATATCTGAGGTCTGGTGAAAACCTCCGTTAGAAATGTTGTATGTTTGGGACTTACGTCCTTAGGGAATAGACGTTGAACGGTACACCATCAATGTCTGGTTGGGACGGTAACATGCTGTAAGGAATTTTAAACAGTGTAGGAAAAAGGTTGTTGAATGGTTAGTCTGAGCTTCTTAAATGGTGAAATGGCTCAGAAGAGTTTCTGAAAGCTGCATCCGAGTTAAGACTATTGATCCCATTCTAGCTGCTGACTGATGGAAATCAGTTTCACAAGAGAATGATGAAAATTTTCAAAAGGACTTTCCTCCAGGAGACATTTTCTCAGAGGCTGTAGTGATACATTTGCAATGGAGCCTGTCTCCTTCTCTCCTTTCTAGTATAAGTTATCTTGTGAAGCTCGCTTGTGGTCAGACAGCTGCTCGGTTAGCAGGCAGTCAGGTTGAAAGCTTTGATCCAGAGAGAATGTGGTAAATTATCTTCATTCTCACTGCAGAGCACACCTTGCCTGGTAACCAGAAAGACACTTGACATGTAGCTCTCTTAAGGTAGCAAACCGTGTCTTTTATTAATATTACTTAACACTAATTCCACCCTTGAGATGATACTGTTATGGAACGCAGGTTTGACTGCTCACTGCTCAAAAGTCAATAATTAGAGAGGCAAGTGGCAGCAGAAAGGAAAGTTGCTTTAATCAGGAAAACCAGTATTCTTGGGAGATGGACTCATGTCCAGAGACCAAGTCCAGAGATTCTGCTCACCTACGACAGTTTTTAAAAGAAAAAATGGGGGTAAGAATCTCAGTGAATCATGGAGGCAGGAAGTTGGGTTCTGCATCCTCCTCCATCGTGTGCAGATCGGCTGACTCTCTTTAGATGTTATCTTGCCCCTGTGATCTGTCTGCAGGATTGCTGAGGGAGCTCTTGGAGGTAGAAAGCTAATCATTCTTTAATTACTTAATTCTTCATTCTTCTTTTTATCTGGGAAAAGAATCAACAGGTTAGTCAAGGCATGGTGGGCATTCAGGAGGGCGTAAGTCAAGAGTTAATTTCAGTTGCCTAGTGATCTCACTCCTAAACTTAGGTTCTTTTGAGGTTAGAGGAGGACAGAAGTGGGCAAACTGGAAAGGGGCAAAACAGCTGCTATAAGACTCTGAAGACGAAGACTCTTAACTTGGTTGTCTCTCCTCCCCTTCGCCAGCTTGTATGGTGTCTGCTGGTACAATGTGCTTGCTGTGTTAGGGCTGAGACCATTTCAGGAGATCAGGTAGAACTGAGGGAATATCCATAAAACAGACTTTTAGCCAAAAAGAAAAACAGTGACTTTAAGAGGTAGCTGTGGCCTCCAGTAAGAATCACTCTTTCCCCCCAGCAAGAGTACCCTGATTCCAGATGTAATGGAGAAAAATGAAAGCAATATATTTTTACCTAAGGGTAGACTCTTCCTTAGAAGCAAAATCTCTCCTGACTTTCAAAGGTCCCCATCATTATCTCGTTGTAAAAAATTCACAAAGCCTTTTCCAGAGAGCAGCAGATTGACTCTTGTCATCCTTTCTTTGCTGCCATCCAGAAAGCACACCTACCTGTGCGAACAGTTTGGGGGAGACTATAATTATTTGTATTTAGAATAACTTCGATTTCCAAAATCAGGGATCATTGTGGGTCTTCTTGGTCTAGAAATCCAAAAAATGAAATATTAGAGCACACGGAAAACACAGAACATCAAAATTCTTATTCTCCAGCCGCAGATAATAGTCAGTTGTGTGGCTAATTTAAGCATACGCGCAAACTGCATTTAAAGCTATTGGGTAGCCAATAGAAACTCTAAGAAAGCCAGCTAACCCAGTTTGGAAGCTCTGCAGCTATGAACAGTGCGATCTATCCTTAAAGTACCTAGCTAGCCACACAGAGATGTCACCAGCTCCGCCTCTGGGACAGTGGACAGGGCTGCCGCTGCAGACTTCCACTAGAACCAGCTCCGTGCATCCCTCCTGCTCTGCCTCATCAGCTTCCTGTTCACAGCGGGGGCAAGCGCTCGTGGTCGGCAGGGCCAGAGTCCTGTGCTGACCCCTCGCTGTGGGGCAGAGGCAAAGAGAGTAACTGCAATCTTCAGTTGAGGGGAGAGAGTTGGACTCTGCTTCAGGCAGGAGGGGGTTCTGAAATGAAACAACCACAACGAATGAAAAAGCCCGACTCTACATAAAATCTAGCCAAACTCCTTATCACTGACATCGGACGCATCATTTTTATGATTCACGAAAGCAAGGAAATTAAATTTTGCCAGATTATTAGATCTGCTTTAGCCTACCCGAATGGCCAAGTGACAGAATATTCATATGAATGCACTTAATCTAAAAACCGCCGGACAAAATTCTCTCCCCATGTATGTTAAACAATTGAGCAATTGCGCTCAAATAGGAATGAGGTTAAAACTATTAAGACAGAAACATTTTTTTGTTAATGTTTTCGGTTAGAAGGTGGGAAGGTCAAAGAACTGAAGACCATGAGTAGAGCCAGTCCTTGAACACTGAGTTGAGGACGTGCACTTGTTCTGGTACAGCCTGTTCTGTATGTGTGGGGGCTGGGACTTATATTTTCTGCATTTAAAAAATCCATCCTTTTGTTTTTCCGGGTGACGCTGTTTTGCTTGGGACTAATCCTGCTTTCAAGTTATCAAAATAAAAAGACTGCAGCAAATGCTACATTTAAGTTTGCATTGAGAAAAGCTTTGGGGGAGATTGTGGGGGAGCAGTAGGCATTAAGAAATAAATATGGCAGTGGAATCTTTTCAGGATAAAACCCATTTACTTCAAAGAAATTCATGTGAGAAAGAAATCTAAGTAGAATACGAACCCTTATGAGGCTTAATGAAGTAACTGCTGGTATAATCTGTCTTACCGAGCTGCTTGTCCTCAGACTGTACCATCATGTATCCCTTGCAAAAGAAATAGAAGGTGAAAGAAGAAATTTATAATGTCTGGAAGGGAGCAGAGTTCTAGTTACATTTCTGACTAATAATTTGACTTTCCCTCCCACAGAGAGAGTCGGGGAGAGCATGTTTCAGGCATTTAATTGCCTGTAAAGATTGAATCCCATTGTTCCAGAATACTGCAGACATCCAGCTTTCTCTTTCTCTGTGGTTTAGCAGGATATTGAGGATGTGTCCTTAAATGGAATGACTTGTCATTTATCCAGAAGTCTGTGTTATAGTCACTGATGTCACTGGGGTTAAAACTCAGACTCCGTGTTAAGCTTTTTGACCGCTCCTCACTGTTTTTGCCACTGCAGCACGAAGGGCCCCCGTCCCTCCCTCCCTTACACATCCGCAGTTCGTATCAGCTGGAACAAAAACTAGCCAACTCCTTTCTCACCACTACAAATCTATTACCAAATATAAGCTCTCAATGGAAAAAATAAAAATAAAAGCAAAGCATCACAAGGTTGCACTAGCGTTTTCACGAACGCATCTGTTTATATTTTCTCGTGTTGAAAGGCGTCATTGTTTCCCTCGTCCTCAGTTAGAGCCTTGGCTTTGGGATACATTGTGGGGACAGTTATGTTACTTTCTCACTTTGTTTCTTTCTAAGCCAGTGTTTTGCTTATGTTTGATAATGCTGACATTGTGATCAGTGCCAAATTCTGTATTGTTTTATACTTGAGCATCACTGTGTAAACGTGGTCCAATTTGGATGGCAAATGTAAATATATATACACACACACACAAACATACGTATACACACACACATATGTATACACACACACTACTGTCATCCTGTAGACTTGGCATGTGAACTTCATGCAGTGTACTGCCTTAGGCTACATAATCTGCTAATATTGCAAAGGCAAGTACCTTCTCTTATGCTGCATGCCCATCTCACAAGTACTTTCCCAGAGCTAACTGCAGTAAATGGTTTGAATTTATTTAAATTGGAGTTTCTTTTAAAAAAACAAACAAACAAAGCAACAACAGCAGCACTGACTACAGCACGCACTGGAGCTCACTGCGGCAGGCACGTCTGTTCCGCGTCCTTGTGAGGGAGGTGGTTCCACACAGACGTAAACAGCATAAAATTCCTAGTTGGACGAAGCTGGGTTTGGGTCTCACCACCACCATTCGTAGTGTCTTGACCTTGAGAATACCTCTCTTTCTTTGTCTACCAAAGGGAGTAATATGTGTACTTCTTTCATACGATAAAAAGTTTAAATGTAATAATGTCTTGAAAACCTGGCATAACATAAGCAAAGAGGTCAGAACATGGAGGAACCAATTTCTGTGACTTACACAGGCCAGATGTGAGACTGATAATAGAGAGACAGGTTGAAAGTCTCTGCATATTAGTTAGACCCATAGGTAGGGAGCTTTCTTCCTCCCATCCCACTCCTCCTGCAGTTAATTCTCTGGAGTAATTGCTCCAGAGAGATGGAGACTTGGGTATCCCAATTCTAGGGGAAGGTTTAGAAATGAAAACACGAGGGTATCGTATCCTACACACTGAAAGATGGAGCTCCCTGTCCTCTTATCATTTTACCTGAGAATGCCTGTGTCTAAGCAATTGTTCCCCAAAGCTAGAGATTAGCAAATTCTTCTTTGGATAAACCCAGGAATCCCAAACAAGACCTAGTGACACTAAAACCTGGATGCCTTCGGCAAACACAACCGGCTCAAGACAAACACTGCTCCTTTAACAGATAAGACTAGGATAGGATGTAAAATAAATTGCCAGACAACTGAAAGAGGACTCTCAGAAATTGGGACTGTAATTGCTGAAAAGAAAATTAACAGAGGAATTCTAGTCTAATGTTGAGGAAATTTCTCAAAAAGTACAGTGAAATTTAAAGAAAGAGATAGACAATAGTACAGAAGAGATTAGCGAATGAGATAAAATAATCCTGGAAGTAGTAGATCTAACTATTTGGAATTTCAGAAAGGGAAGCAAGGAAAAATAAATGGAATATTATCAAAGAAAGAAATAATTGCATAATATATTCCACACTTGGAAAACACAAATCTTCACATTAAAGAGACCACCATGCAAGCAGAACAAGGATAAGGAAAAACCCTCGGTGAGGTACACACCCGCACCATTTCAGACTGCCAAACCTAATGCCAAAACCCAACAACATCTAAAAAAGGGGAAAAAATTCATGCAAATTGATCAGATTGAATTAAATGTCTAAAGAGCAACACTGGGAGCTTAGAGACAGAGAACAAATGCTTTCCAATTTCTGAAGGAAAAAATGTTTTCTGCTGGACTTTCGTAGCCAGCCAAACTATCAGAGTGAGAAGAGTAAAGATATTCTTGGACATGTAAAATTCTCAAAGAAATTTTTACCTCTCTCTCAGTATTTATTGTGACACTTCAGAAGTGATGCTCTACCAAAACAATGAAGTAGTCATGGAAGAAAAAGCCTGAGATGTAGGATACAGGGAATCTAACAGAGATGAAAAGAGGCTCCCTGTGGGACAGAACTAGAAAAGTTCCAGGGCAAAGAACCCCAGGGAAAAAATGAAACAAAACAAACAAAAAAGAAAATGGAATTTATCTGGTGCATTTGAATATAGGTGGATTAGATTATAGGACTTTGTCTTTGGGAAATTTTCACAATGGATATGTTTAAAAAATTATGCAAGAATAGATACAAGCCAACTGTTAACTCTAAGAAAAACAAAATTTGTACAAAGAATAAATACATGTTACAAAGTTTGGGTCCAGCAGGGAACAATATTTAAATAGTTGTAAATTATACAAGATAATTTTTAATTTAACTAAGATGTTGCTTGAGAGGGCAGAATATCCATCCACCATAATGGCAAAGTGAGTAGAGAATTTCTAAAATGTGTAATTCAAGAATTAATGTTTAAGAGTTCTTTTTTTTTTAGAAATATAGCTTCAAATACTAAAAGAAACAACTAAAATGGGTAATAGTCATTACTTTTGAGAAGCAAGACTGGTGAGTCAGAAGGGGGTGGATAAGGGACACTTGTCATAATCAGCTTTGTAATAGAAATCGGTATTTTAAACTTTCTGTTGTCCTTACTAATTATAGTAGTTGCATCTCACATCACTACTTTTGCAGAATGAAGCTAAAAGCAAAGAAAATTTAGTAAGTTTGCTAATGTCATTTGGATGGTAAGTGTGAAAGAGCCGTAATTTAAATCAAATCTGTCTGACTCACACACACACTCACTCTTTCCCTGCCTTGGGAAACAACACAGTGTGATTTCCTTTCAAACAAAGATAAGGGTGACCAGTTGAATTGGTCATTGTGTGTGTTCATTATGGTTCACGGCTGGTTGTGGTTTTCTTATCTATTTGCTCCAAATGGGTGTGGTTTTAGGGGCTGTCTTCTTCCCAGCCAATGTGAGCCCGTTGAAGTGAGCAGACTTTATCACCTGTTTCAGTTGGACAGAAGAAAACAATGGTGATTTTCCTTATGTACCTTCACCCTGTGTTCCCTCTCTCCTGCCAGGAGGGGACACTTACACAGCCCATGGGAGTTCCTGCCTCGCATGAATATGACTGGAGTGGATCACGGCCTTTCAGTTGCCTGTTTTAGAAAGGGGGTCTGTGAACAGACAAATATCCAAGGTGATTCAGGGATAATTGAGTCTTATACTGTGGAGTCCTCTCCTAATCAGGGTTTGGCCCTCTGTAATATTTTACCTTCTCCATCAAAACAGAATCCAGTTCTCAGTAATGCACCTTCCCCAAGTAGTTCCTCTTTTTTTTTGACATTGAGTGTCGTGATAGATTCTTTTAAAGGAGATTCAACTGTAATTGGTTTAGGAAGACAAAAATCAGTGATACACCAAACCAAAAAGGCCACATACACTACTTCCAGGAAATATGTACCATAATTCTTGATTTCCTAATTGAATGAAAAATTTGTGCCTCTGCATGTCCTTTGGAAGGCATATTCACTCTACTAGATGTTCAGCTATGAATGGCAGAGACTTGAAATGGCACCTTCAACAAGATAGAATCGTGTTGTATCTCTTCTGTCAAAATCCAGACTGTTAAGGCAACTCTGCTCCATGAAGCTGTAGGATGCTAGGCTCCTTCTGTCTCCTGCTCTGCCACCCAGATCCTCATGTTCCCCCACCCCCGCCCCCACTGTGCCAGCATTCCAGGTGCAGGAGGACAGGACAGGCACACCTCCTTCTGCAGGTGAGACCCAGGAACAGGCTACCGTGGCTCATACCTCATTAGATTTCGGGCCACACTGAGCTCTGGAGGGGACTAGGGGGGAAGGCAGTCCTTACTCTGCCTGCTCCAGTGTCTAACTAAAATTCCTAATCACTGTGGATGGGGGAGACAACTTGTGGTCTGAAATCAGAAAATGGTATTTTACACTTTTTAGGGTTTCGGAAGGATTCTAACCATGAAGTAGCTTAGTGAACATTTAGTAAAGAGCATATATGCTTTGGGTATTGTCACGACTTACATGAGAGCAGGTGGAAGACAGCTGTGGGTGGAGGAGCAGAGGAGACAGCCTCTGAAAACAGCAAAGTGACACTAGGTAGCACTATGGTTGTCGTTGGACAGCTTTCCCTGGATGAAGCAGGAGGCACGAGATAGGGGTGGATGCGTGAAAAGCAGACTGCAATTGCAGTTGGATGCGTAAATGAGCACAACCCCTCTGGTCGCCTGAATTGAGATAGCATATGTCCCTTAACCCACAGTTTGGGTATACTAGCCCACTTGAGAAATTATATATATCCAAGGATATCCATTACATTACTTTTTTGTAATAAGGAAAGATAAGAAACAACCTAAATTTCTATCATCAGGAGACTGGTTAAATAAATTATGACAATTTATATAATAAAATGCTAAGTAATTGCTATTAAAAATAACGAGGATGGCCTTTCTGATATATAGAGATTTCAAAAAAAATATTAAAATGAATAAATAAAACCAAAAAACAAAATGTGGAACAGTATGGCATAGTGAAACTATTTGTATAAAAAAGGATGGAAATTTTAAAAATTTAATTGGCTTATTACATTGTATACACTGGAAACTAGGAAAATAGGTGGAAGGGATAAGAATGGAGAGGACTTTTCCCCAAATGTTTTATACTTTGAGACTTTGAATTTGCTATGCATAAGACAGTTTAAGGAAGAGGGGAGTTACTTGCTAAAAGAATATTGAAATAGTGTAAGTTATGAAGTGTTAGAGTCAAGAATAAAATGCAACCAAAGGAAAACAGGTTTTTCAATTCAAACACTAGTTAAATTTGTAATAATATGTAGCTAATGATCCTTTTTTAATTTTATATTTGTGTGCAGATATTGTGAAAAAATTGAAATATCCTCCTTCCTCCTCAGTAGACATTTTGGTGAGAGTTTTCTTGATAAATAAAAGGCATTTAAAGTCAATAAAATGTTCAGTACAGAACAGAAGCAGTGATTTTTAAATTAAAAATATTTAACTAAAGCCTGAAAAATTAATATACTGAAAGTGGGAAAGTTACTCAAGGTGAAAAACATGACCAAATACTGGACAATACAAATAAGCTTTCACTACATTAAGGCATAAAGTTCAGAACAAAATTACCCATCTTAATCTGTGAATGCAAGATTAAAAGTTACTATTTCTGACTAAAGTTCATTACAAGTCACTAATTCCAGCTCTTGGAAATTTTTTTTTTCATTTAAATGAGAACTTGCTAAATTAGCATCTTCACATGAAATATTCTTCACAAATCCAGTGCTTTTAAGAATTATTTAGTAGTCTCAAATAAAACATACCAGAAGTCTTTTATAAATATTTGTCTTGAGGATAGTAATTCTCCTGTAGTGTTAAATTCTGATAAATTAGGCATATTGGTTCTTTTATTTCCAATTTTAGTTTTCACAGCCTTGATACATGGCTTTAGACAAGTAACTTACGTTCTGTGTAATCATCATTTAGACATTCTCTAAAACTCGCCAAAGTTGTCTCAATATACTATTCTTTATTCCTTCTTTCTCCCTTAATACTGATCATTAACCAATGATGATCATACTAGCTTCATACTAGCTTCTTGCCCATACAAATAAAGAAAATTAAAAAAAAAACTGTGGGGAAGGGAGCAGATTGCAGGAGAGGGGAGGGCTAAGGAAGAGGGAACATGTCTGCAGATGTGGAGAAGGCAGTGGAGGTGGGACACAGGCAGGCACAGTGCACGAAATGTGAACAGCAGGCAATCAGAGAAGTCAGAGCCATCCAAATACAAAGTGATGCCAAACATAGACACCAGGTCATTTAGGAATATTAAATGAAAGCCACTATTTATTGAGCATTTTTATATAACAGACATTATGGGTTATTTTATATATACATCACCTAACCTAAATACCCAGGCATTTCTATAATATATCATTAATTTTGGTGTTTTGGTTGTATATATGTATACACACACACACACACACACACACACATATGTGGATGTGTATAACAGAAATAACAGTATACACACAAACTGTATATACACACATATATACACACACACACACACGTACACACACACGCACATGCATACACACACGTGTAAAGACCTGGAGATGGGAAGTGCTTTGCCCACACGCTCTTACTAGTAAGTAGATAGTAGCGCTGATGTTTAAATTTAGTTTGTCTGACCCCCAAGTCCTCTCTACCAACCTCTTTTGTCTGTCTTCCTTCTGGTTTCCATTTGTGTGAGGTTCTCAGTTGTAAAATGGAATTCAGGTTTTGACTTATCCGTTATCAAACGGATGCCCACTGTGATTAACGTCTGCAAGGTGTTAGAAGTTTTGAGATGTAGATTGTACGTAGCACAGCTTCTACCAGAGCCACTCTTTGTGCTTCCTACTCCTTTAAGCCTCACAGATTCAAAGATGGCTAATAAAGGTTCTTACTCAGAAGAATTATGGGTGAGCCGAAGTACCTCATATTTTCCACCATAAAACTGCATTAATTCATTCAGCCAGAATTTATTGAGCCAGACATTGTGTTGAAAATTACACCTTATTTATGCTTTTGATAAAGGTGTGCTTAATTGTACATGCTCCCTAAATACAACAATGTATCAGGAGGGCACTGAATAATAAACCAAGAGGACACGATGTACTAGAGAGAGAACTCAACCTGAAACTAGAAGAACTCTATTATTTGCTCATTCACTGGCTACCTGTGTTATCTTTCGTCTCCAAGAACCCCAGTTCTTTCATCTATAAAGTGAGATGTATTAAAATCTCTCTATTTAAATTAAGATCTTATTCTGGGTTTTAAGTAAGCCCAAATAAATTAAATGAGACAGCAGTGTTAGTAGGAAGGAATAAGCAAAACTATTTAGGTACAGAATCATGAATCTGCCACTGAAGTGATACTTTAACTTGTTGAGAAAATATAGGAGAGGATAGTCACTGAGTGTTCCCTTGTGCCAAGGTGACCTCGCCTGCTAGGTTTGTTTATTTTAACGGCTACGGTTACTACAACCCTAAGTTACGTTACAAAGTGTCCGAACCTTACACATCCAGATTCATGGTAGCTCTCTCTTGCCAACTGTCTCTATATAATCATTTTTCTTTGACTTTCAGACATATGGTAGGTGCTTCTGTGTTTTTATTTCCCTTCATCTTAAAGGTAGTTATTATCGGTGCTATATCGCATGTGAGAAACCCGAGAAGGGTAAAGAGCTTCTTAAAGTTCAAGTTAAGCTGGGGAGCTGGGATCCATAACCAAAACCAACTCCAAAATAATGTCAAAGAAGCAGAAAATTTGTGTAGGAGAGAAATAATTCTATGTTTATAAATAAGGTTTGATTATATAGCATTTTATTTACTTATCTATTTTTACTGAAAAAGTTAGGGATATTTTGATGCAATTGAAATAGAGTCTGAGACTTGAGCAAGAAAATTGCAAAAATTATAAAATGACTCCATCACAAACATGAATAAATTTTTAGTAATTTGGTGGCATGAAAGTACTTTGTTGGCGAGTCTGGGCCTCTGCTACATAAAGATTCTCCCACCTCAAACAAAGGAAACTAAAATGGATCAAAATTCTCAGGAATTCATTCTCATGCAAACCAATCATTGCTTTCACAATTAATTTGACTTTTCAATGAGATGGATGGATGATAGCTAGATAGCTAGATGGATAGATGAAAGGAAGAAAGGCAGGAAGGAAGGAAGGAAAGAAGAAAGGAAGGAAGACTGGAAGCAAATGCAGTGTGCCTTTCTTTATCCAGTTGTCAAATTGAAAATGAAATAGAGAGAAGAGCAGGGAGCATGTGGAGGAAGTAGAAAGTGCAAGATAACTTGACAATCGATTTTAAAAGGAGGATTGAGGCTGATAGTTTCAATTCCTGAGCTCAGAGGATTTGAAGCACTATCTCCAGAGTCTCCTAATCCTTTCTAGTTTCAACATCGGTTTGAAAAATCCTGTCCATGTTTTCAGCAAGTACTGCTCCCTGATGCTGGCTGTCGTATAGAATAAGTTCACCCACAGCAAAATGTCTTCCCCAAAGAAGACACATGGTGGGATAAAGTGGTTTGTAACATCCCCACTGCTTCTGTGGTCAGATGTGTGTAATTTAACCATTCTCCTCTTCAGTTTCCTCATCTGTATGTAAACAAAGGTAATTTGTACTTAATGAGATCTTGCAAGTATCCATGAGGTAAATGTGCAACACAGCCAACCAGTACTTAGAAAAGACCATGACTCTTGAATCTGAGAGTCACGTTTTAAGCCTTTTCCAATCTGAATTGTGTGTCTTATATTTGATGTGTCCATTTGTGATTTTTTTTTCTAGGAAATGTATTGTATTACCTTCATCAGGTCAAAGCCAGTGGCAATTAGAGCGGCAGTATGGCAGAAAGTCCTCAGTAAGCAATAATTACTTAGCCGATGATCTAAGGTACAACTAATTCTCCTTTTACCCCTATTACAGAGAAAAAGAAGAAAAATGACTTTTTAAAAGAACTTTGCTTCATAAAATAATAGTGATTTCCAGGCAACTCCCAGTGAAAAATCTTTCTTCTTCCCTTGTATTTATTCTAGATACATATGGTTCTTGTCTATATAAACTCAGAAATTTTATTAAAGCTGACTTAAGAACTGTAACTTTTTTTTAGTTATTTAGGCACATAGTAAACGGGTAGGTTTCTAGACATTCACCTATATTCAGTAGCCATTGTTAGTTTCACATAGCTACAAATACCTGTTAAATTAAAAGGTTATTTTCAAGTATCTTAGATGCATAGCTTTTTGTCAAGGTTTGTGAGAAAAATTTTAGCTGTAACAGACAGTCTGGCTTTAGACTTACCACATTTTTATGTGATTTTGTTTGAGACCCAAGAAGAAACTATTAAGAATCGCATAGTCTGGTTTTCTTTAACAGCAAATACAACAATTTAACCCGTAAGTAGCCAGGATTAACGTAATTTCTTGATTACTTTAAACTGGGCCAGATTTACACAATACAAAACCAAGTTACATTCGATTTCTCAAGAAAATTGAGATTGTTTTTAAATGAAAAATAAAGTTTATGTTTGGTCGCATTATATATTTGTATCAAATATCCACTATATCACTTTCCCAAATTCATTGTTTTACACAAAGCTAATGTTCAAAAAATTATTACATTTTATATGTAATAAATTCTGGTGTCAAAGGGAAGTAGCAGAAAATTGGCATTGACTGTAACCCTTTCTCGCTGGAGTCCAACCTGGAGAGGGATAAATTAAGCTTTGTATGTTATTTTTGAACTTCCCATAGTTCAAAATTATCTGGTGAATTATTTTAAATAATGTGAATTATCTATAAATCTCAATGAATCTCCCCTCTTTTTTATGCAAGTTTGCTCAGTTGTCCTTAAGATTTTATTTTGCTTCATTTATTTACAAGCTTGAGGAACAGTTGTTGTCCATGTATAATGTGCTAAAAACCATGCCTGTAAGTGAAGATAAAAAAGATAAATATGATGTAGCCCTGTCTTCAGTTTACCCACAAAATAAAGGAGGGGTTTAAGTTTTTTTAAGAAACATACATTTTTACCAAATCTTGCCCAGACTTTCTTTGCGTATGTTTGTTTTAGTCATATATCATTTTTTTGCATCTGTGAAATACATCACACACCATCCAACAAAGCATACCATTCATATGAAATATGTGAGAATAAATAAATAGATTTAATAGATTATAAATAGATTTCAGATACTTGCCTTTCCCAATATTCCATTGTTAATTTGTTGCTATGTTTTTTGACTTTGAAAAATTTGTGTTAATAAGAAAAACGGAACTCTGATTCATGTGAGACAGAAGATGAGCTCTTCATTTTACTCCGGTTTTGATCTCAGATGCAAAGTGCATGTGGGTCCCACTCTTATGATATGATGCAGTCTGTATAGAAAACCAGGTGGGAAATCCATCCTTGGTTACTTTATTGGTCTCGCAGGGCAGCCATGGCAAAATACCGCCAATGGGGTGGCTTACACAGCGGAAACTGTCTCACATTCTGGAGCCTAGTAGTCTGAGATCAAGGCTGGTTCCTTCTGAGGCTCTGAGGGAGAATTTGCTCCAGGCCGCTCCCGAACTTCTTCTAGTGGCAATTTTCGGCACTCCTTGGCCTCTGTATCACCCCAGTCTCTGCCTTCATCTTCCCGTGGTGTTTCCTTCATGTGTGTGTGTCTCTAAATTTCTCCTTTTGGTAAGGGCACCAGAGATATTGGACTAGGGGTTCACTCTAATGATCTCATCTTAACTTGACTAATTGCATTTGCAATGATCCTGTTTCCGTGCAAGGGACATTCTGAGGTACTCAGCATAGGACTTCAGCATGTGAATTTTGGACAACACAGGTCAATCCACAACAGATAATGAATTCTTGGCTCAGGTTTATGTAAAACTAAATAGATTTTCCAAATATCTGCAAGAATGCATGGATGACCCATATTCTTACCATCGTCTTGTTTGTGTACCTTCTTCATGACTGTTGGAAATTTACCAGGAGTGTTTATAACCCAAATAACTGAATTTCCTTCTCATCGTTTCTTCTTCCTCTTGACTGCAGCGTTTGGTCCGTGGCCGGAGACACCTTCCGAGTAGCATCAGTCACCCACCCTCCCATCTTCCTTCAGAGTGTCCGCTCTGATCACGTTTGGCAGACTAGTCCAGAAGATGTTTCACCCGTGACCACTCCACTCTACTCTGAGGCTGTACCATTATTCACTGTGTAGTTTTTTATTTTCTAAACTTTAAGATGAGCACTCTCAACACAAACAGTTGCTCTGCTCTGCTTAATCGAAATATCTTGAATTTGGAACGCTTTCTTTAGTTCAAATCACTCACTAATTCCCCAGGAGACAATGCAAAAACCACTTTAGCTTTTCAGAACAAACACACTTAAAAGCTATCATTTGGAATGTCCTACATTGAATTCTCCTTGGGGAAGTCAAGTCCTGGAAACTTTCAGATGCTGTTGAACCTGTGAACTGCATATTAAAAATATGATGTTCCCTAATTTACATCCTTTCGCTCTTGGCAAAGCACTGAATCTCTTTTTCTTGAATTATGAGCATTCTCATTTGAAACTTTGATTGCATTAACCCTTAAAGCATAATAGAGTGGGCCAAGCATGGACTTAGGAACACAACAGAACTGAATTTGAATCTCAGTTTAGTTTTTCCTTTGTTTCTCACCTGTGAAACAATCCCTAGAACTCCCGTACACTCACATTCTTCATCTGTAAACTCGGGACACTAAGGCTTACGTTTAAGACTTGCTACGCTAACTCGGCTGACATATCAGCAAAAGGCAATCAATAATGTGTTTAATTCCTTTCTTAAACTTTGCATAGTTTTTACTTACTTTTACCTACTCAAATGCTAAAATTAAATAAGTGCTTCCAAAAAGGTGCAAGTCAAGATTTAGTTATGTCTTTGGGGAGTTATATTGTTTGATTACTAAAATGATGGAATATGTACAGTTCTTTATGAGATGTGACCTTTGATAGTGTCTTCAATTTGCAAAAGGAAATGGAAGGAAATCAATAAAACCAACTTAAGAGACAGGCATGGAATGTTTGCAGAATTGCCATAACTCATTCACTTACACATATCAAGAATCTGAAGACTTCTTCTCAAAGAAAAAATATTTTTCTTTCCACCACTATTGCATTCCCTGTTTTGCATGGAGAATTCAAAAATCCTAAAAAATAAATTTATTTTTGAAATTATCTGTCATGACTCTGATGTCAGATTTTTTAACATTAAATCTTTCAATATTATTATTTTTAGAGTTTCAGTTTAAGCTCAAATGGCCATCCCTTCAATTTCCATTTTGGCAGAAGTCCACAGGACCAAGGATTTTTCCTTTTAATTGTCAACCTAGCATCAATGTAGTTTTAATTTCATTTATTAGAAAGCTGTGGCAAAAATTCAATTCCAGTGTGATTCTTCATTTACTTGGGTCCTAAATCAAAGAGTGGTCAAAGATTATGGATTATATCAGTTATAAAAAATTGTCATCATAAAAAGCCTACAGTAGGACTGATTAAGACAGAGGAGGGAAGAGGAAGGAGGGAGGTGAGATGAGAGCTGGAGGGGGAGTGTAGACCAAGGGTGGAGACTGAGGGGAGGGTGACTGACACAGCACTGTCTGGGGTGAGGAGGGAGCTGAATATCCGCCTCTGGGGAACCCGTGCAGAAGTCCAGCACTGCTGTGACCTTGGCAGGATGACTTCTCTCTGGACGTTTTCAAGGGGATCACAGAGAGTGCTCCCGGGGAAGCAAGCTGTCTTATGCAACCTTCCTGCCCAGTCCAGCGACAACAGAATTCTAGGCTTTTCAGGCTGAGTCATCTTGTTCTGTGTCATTTGGTCCTTCTACACCATTTAAAATGTACCTTCCTGCTTCTCCTCATTACTGTCATCCTCACTCATGACCTCCACTTGGAGATTCTTGTCTGCCTCACTTTTTGGCATTTTCACTAGGTGATGCAGTTACATCAGCAGACCCAGGAGCCACGTTCTGCCTACCTCTGCCTCTGACCTCTGAATCCTCCAGGCAGATTCCTCATTTGGGTTGACATTTCTAACCCGTTTCTCAGGCAGCAGGTCCCAGACTTTGGAGCTAGGGTCACTTGGACAGGGCATATAGAATGACAGAAATGCTGCCTTTGCGTTTTTCCCTGGAAGATTTTTCTTATGAAGGAAAAAAAGAGGTTTTGTTTCATCTTAGTTGAATAGCTGCCTGAGAATTGTCATGCTTCATCACTGTTTTTCCTTTAAACCCTAAAAACAATTGACTAGAGCTTTGCCATGCGTATCTAAGGTATTTCATACCATTCAAAACATAGTTAAATATTTCCCTATCTCTGGTATTTCTGTAAAATTTACCATTCATCTAAGTTAACAGAAATGGCATGCAATTTAAATTTACTAGTGTAAAGCTGGTCAGTACATGGGGTAAAAATTCTACGTTTTGCCTGTGGAAGCTTTTCAGCCTCTCGGCGGTATCGGGTGAGGTGTGTGGTTGTGGAGCAAGACACCTTGTCTGGTGCCAGCGCATCCTAGCCTGGCAACCTCACGGAGGGAATGGTAAATGGACTTCTGCAAGCTTCAGTGTTCACAGCCATAAGATGCAGTTATTATAACAGCGTCCATGTCATCAAATTTTAATCAAAATGATATGAGAATGTGGTGAAGACGTTCAGCACTGCACCTGCAATTCAGAAAGAATCCAAGATTGCCAGCCGTTGTTACTAGCGTTGTTGGCAGTAGTTGTGTCTAGGATTGTCGTGTTAGTGTCGTTTATCTCAAAACTGGTAAAATGCTGCACCAGAGATCTTTAGACGAACATGGTTATTTTAAAAAATATTTCTTGCTTAAGTTTTGGTCTGGGGATTTCAGGTGCACTTCTCAGTATTGTCCATAGACCCCCTGCAATGATGGGACCGTCCTAGGTCTACAGACCCATGTGCCCCACTCTTGGGTCCTTGATGGAGTTGGTGCAACTAACAATCTGACTTTCTAACTATATTTAATTTTAAACAGTTTTAACTTTAATAGCCTTAGGGTGGCCAGACTTAGCAAATAAAAAGAAAGAGCATCAAGTTCAATTGTAACGTCAGTCAAACAACAAATGCATTTTTAGTGTATGTATGTCTCAAATGTTGCATGGGTTATACTTATCCTAAATGTTTTATCTGCAAATATAAAATATCTATATGTCACTGTGTTTATGGTAGTGGATGATCTGTCTCTAGGCAACTCATTTTCTTAAGTAGAAAAAATTACCGTAGGCATTCAACAAGAACATATAAGACATATCATATAATTAATTCCCCACCTCATTTGGTGACCTGTTATCTAAAATCAAAATACATAGTTTCTGGGTGATGTCATGGGAAGATTCATACACTTTAAGTAATGTTAAATTGAACCTTATCTTTATAATTTATTATAAAAGAGAAACCAGATAAATGAAAGTATGATTAACTTAGGAAATTACATGCCTTTTTGGAGTCAAGTAGAATAATGCCTGGGTTTTAAATAATATATAGAAAATGTGGAACATAAGAGTGATAGGAAAAGCTGGCTATGGGGTAGAGACTGAGTGAGCAAGTTTATGTATTTAAATAAAGTAATATTAATTCCTTAAGTATCCACTTACCTAAGTCCCAAGCATACGGAATTTGAAATACCAAGAAACCAAGAAACTCATGCTTTCAACAGGGATGGTAGTAGTGACTTGAAATAAAAGAGGGGAGGGTGCAAGCGGTGTGTTCACAGAGGCAAGGGACAGACCTGGGTCGGTGTGGTCCCCTCACCCAGGTGTCCAGGAGACCCCACGGGACACTTTCGGCTGGGAGCCGGGGACTGCAGAAGAATGACAAGTGGGCCCCCAGAGGAGAGAGGCTGCGGTGTAGGAGGGGAGCCAAGGCTGGAGTGGGCAGCAGGGAGCCTTCGAGAGGCCGTGCCTGTGTCCCCAGCGGGGGGAGGTGGCCCCAGCCACACTCAGGCCTCTCCAGGAACCAGCGTTCACACTCCACCAGCTGCCGGAGGACCGGCTGCAGCCCCGTGGGGCAAAAGGCTGACCTCCGCCCCGCAGGCTTCTCGCCTAAACCTTGCGGGACGGGGAGACCTGGCGCCGAGCTCATTCTGGCCAGAACGCCTCTCCCTATGGGTTCCAGTGGCAGTATTTTGCAACATACAATGACTGTAAGCCTGTCTCTTGCCTCTGCACACGCAGAAGTGCACAGAGACTCTGCCAGGGGTTCCGCCAGCAGAGAGGAACGATTTCCTTGCCGAGTATGTTTTCGAGGGACAGCGGAGAGTCGACACGAAACCGTGCTTCCCCACGTCACTGGGTATGTTGCTGCGCCTTACTGTTTGCACACGGTGCTGGTTTAAAAACATTTGAGCAGAGAATAATCTTTGTTACTAAAATTAAACCGAAACATGGTTAATTTAAACTTACAACTCAGAAAATAAAAGCTGGACTGTCGGAGAGGCCTGGGGCCACGCACGCAGCAGTGATGAGCGGGCAAGCACGCTGGGCTGGGCTGCGACGGGTCGCGGGCAGGGGGCCCCGCCTGTCTCGTCCGCGCGGGCGTGGGGCTCGCTCGTCGAGGAGGCGGCTGCGCCGGCCCTCCCAGAGCTTAGGTCCGACGCGAGTGGCAAGCAGTAAATAAATCAGTGCATCTTTACTTAAGTGATAACATATTTTAAAAGAACAGAACTGTTGAAAAAGAAAATCACGGAGCCCCCAGGGTGCAGGAGAGCCCAGCCTGGTTCTGGGAGGTCCTGGGCCTCCAAGGGCTGCAGGATTCAAGCTGCGCTCTGAGGGCACAGGCAGAGGCCGCCAGGCGTGCGTGCGTGCGTGCGTGTGTGTGTGGTGAGGAGGCCAGAGAGGAAGAGCTGGAAGAAGGGCAGCAGAAGTGCAGGGCCGGGGCCCCTGCGAGGCCAGGAGACAGGTGGGAGATCTCAACCTGGAGGCGACGTCAGAGTCGCCCTCGCTGGCTGTGCTCCGTGGTCCCCCCACCGGCCCCAGACATTCGTTCCTCCAACAAACCGTGTTGAGCAATTATTGTATACTAAGCCCTAGGCGCACCTAAGAGGGGATTAATAAAGAGAAGCATGCCTGGGAGCCTAGCAGAGGACTGTTTGTAGTTAAAGACGTCTACATCTTCCTACGAAGACTTAAGAACACACAGTCTGGCAGAGTCATGTTTTTCTGCTGTAAATTTATTTATGTGAAAAGACCAACAAACTTGTGAAAAATTAAATATTAAATTCTTGATCTAATAAATTGACATTTTTGAAATTTTTTAAAACTGTAGGAAATAGACTATCCCACAATATATGACGTGTACAGTCCCAGGGATAAAAGTCAGATAAATGGAATGTGAGTAAAACCCATAGCTCACAACCTTCCTTAAGCTGCCTTAAGTTTAAGAAAAGGGAACAAATATGCATCAAACACCAGTTATTTACCAAATACTTTGTTACTTGCCTTATGAGGTGCAACAGATGAAGCCGATGTTCACCGAGGTTAGTGACCTTTGCTGGAAGTCACTGAGATTTGGCTTTGCCCCAGGACAGCGTAGAGCAGTGCCCAGTTAGTGAACCTCTCTACTTACTGTTCAGGAACTGTGGGAACATTTATATAAACTGTATATAATTATATTTATATAAATGTGGCTGCATCATTCTAGAAACTTCCGTGCAGTTGAAACCTTGAGATTTCCCACCCACATCTCTTCCGTCTCCCCTGCACTGACCACTCCTTCTGTCCTTCCCAGCATCTGAATGCCAAGCGCGCAATGAATCCCTCACACGAAGAATGTCCTGTCATGATCAGGTTCCTTAGAAGGAAAGAGAAATTCAGTGCAAGCGGAACCATAAACCCTGTGGCTCTGCGAATGCCTCAGAGAAAGTCACCGGTTTCCAAACCAGTCTAGCTAGGATTATTTTTCATTTTGACACACACACACATACACACACACACACACACACACACACACACACACACAATGGACTTTGTGTAATTGTTTGTGGCCTGGTTACTAAGGAATTCAGAAATTCATGATTCCACTGAAAAAAAAATACGCCATTGCTGCATACATATATTTTTCACAATTTACCTTGGGAGAAGCACGCATAAAAGGTTACAGCATAAGAAGAGAAGCTGTCGCTCCAGATCCACCTGTGTAAAGTGGTCCAGAAAATTCAGTTCAAACGTCATTAGGGCGTCGGCATCAGCAGTGTCTGCTGTTCGGTTCTCCTTGCTTGTTTTTCCTCCTCTCATCTCACATTTCACATTTTAATTCTTCACCGTGTAATCAGTCAGAGGCCGTGGATATGTTGATGGAACAATGGGACTGAAAGCAGTAGCTGACTGACACTACTAAAAAGCCTTCTGAGTCATATTTTGATCATATTTTTATATTGTTTTATGCATTTCTTATCTGACAGTTTAATATTATATCTTTACATATTCTTGTAGGAAAGGATTTTAGTGCCTGTGTAATATTTCATCCTGTGAATTTGCCATGAAGTAGTTTGCTATTCTCTTTCCTGGTATTGAACATTTATAAATTTATAATTTACATTATATAATTAGCTATGTGATTTCTTATATAATATGTAATACGATTATTACATAATCTATAACAGTATTTACAAACAATAGTGTTGTGAACATAATTAATTATGCATCTCTGTACCTAAGTGTGATTATTTCCTGTGACACAGTTTTAGGAAAGGAGTTAGAAAATGGAGTGTTTAAACTTTTTAAGGCTCTTGATAAATATTGCTGTATTTTCCTCTGTTATACTTGTACCAATTTACACATTCCTGGCCTCAGAAGTCCTCTTTACTCTGTGTGATTCTGACCCCCAAATTGAGGCAATGTGGTACATCTGTAGGATGTTTTAACAGATAGATATTTTGCATTTTATAGGAATTTAAAACATCATTTTGCTATTTTATTATATCTCTCCCCTCATTCTTTTGCTTTGTTAAGGTAGTTTATATGATTTAAAGAGTCAAATAATTTTATAGTCTTATAACCAAAAATAAACATAAACACTATTTATACCAGTTTTTTAAAAATGTATGGTTATATATGTATGTATTTGGACATGAGATATATAACCAGGTATATGTATATATATTTCATATATATATTTATATTTGGAATATATATTTGATATGTAAGGATGGTAAATATTTTATTTATATGTATTTATGCATACATACTAAAATATTTCCCCTTTAATCCTTTCTCTAAACTGTAGTTAACGATTGCATACATAAAATGTGGATAATCATGTAACCCCCCTCATGTAAAGATGCTGTGATAAGGACATGTCCTCTGCAGGATAAAGGACAGGGTCTCTAACCTGTCCTGGCCACTCTTCTAAGTGAGCCCCAGCCCAGCCAGCCAGCCTTGACAGATCATTTTACATTTGCTAAATATCCCACATTGTTTTATATTGTTCACTGTACTCAAAGAAAGCATGCCTGGGATTTTTTTCCTTCCACTCTTCCTCACTTGGAGATCTATAAAATTATACAAAGGTTGAGTCTTCAAGCACGAGTTCCCAGAATGCTGACCGCCCGTCTCCATCTGCAAACCCTGATGCCACTCAGTCTCTGTGACTCTGTTGGTTGAATAAGTAGTATTTTTAATGCACATATACTGGAAAGATGATATGGTCTGGAATGGTCATTTGATCTTCATATGACTTTGTTTAATTTGATTATGCACTTTCAAAGGGGGAAAGAACAAATCGTACTGGTGTGGCCTCTCTGAGCAAACCTGAGTGTTCCCCCAGGGCTTTGCGTTAGCAGGTGAAGTTCTGGCAAGTCCTTGGCATCTTCAGGAAAGGAAGGGTCGCAAGATGGGGGTGGTGCACTTGTAGCTTCATAGGCTCTGAAATACTACCCGTGGCTGGAAGTTTCCAATTAGACCTTCTAGACATCTGACAACACGTGGCGGCTCTTTCTGGGAATGAAGGTCCTGACCTTCTCCTACACCAGACCACCTGCAGTTAGTGGCAAGAAGAGGGTGGAGAGAGTGAATCAGTTTTTAAATCCTCATGTGCGTGGCCTTCCTGGCCTCACCTGGAGTCGGCTGTGTGGTAGTCCTGTGTTTTTCATGGCCCCGTTGCCTGGGGTGCTCATTTGACTGACCCCGTTGACATTAGATTACGGCAGCAAATAAACTTTCAGGATGTATTCGGGCAGTTATCCGAGTCTTGACGATCAAAGACAAAGGCTGAATATTTGAATATTCTGTTTGTGTGTGATTTGGTGTGTGAGGGAGTGGTAGACAGGAACTTACAATCAAATTGGAGTGTAAGTCCACAGAAGGGGCTCTGGTGTTCCTACCGCAGCCCGAGGACAGTGCCTGTGTTGAGTTCAGCGAGGTGGGCACCAGTGCAGAGGGCCGGTGTCCTCATTCCCCCATTCTCTGTCCTGTGGCTTCGGGAAAACAGCCTCAATCTGCAAACCTCGCTCACTGGAAGAGAACAGAAACTACTTCTTTGGATTGGGGGGATTAAATGGAAGTATGATTGCCTTTACCACAAAAACAAGAGCTTAAAAACGCATGGTGTTATTTTGTTTAATCGACCGTTGCTTCCCAGTGTGGGAAGAAAGCATAGCTCTCTGCCTTCTGCAACACAGAGTGATAGCGGGGTGAGACGGTGACAGAAATGAGGTGAGAGATGAGAAGGGACCCGGAGAGGCAGGCCTGGAGTCAGATAATTAGGGGAAACCAATGTACATTTCCTTATGAAATCATAGAAGTAGGTGTGATGACCTAGGGGTGTGGAAAGAATGACATGAAAAAAACGAAAGCTGGAATCCTTGGAAATATCAATATTTCAAAGGCTGGTGGTGGAAACCAGTTAGCAGCAGCCAGGGAGATTGAAAAGCCAGACAAAGGGCCATAAAAATACATTCTTTCTCAATACAATTGACTCAGCACATCTAATGCCCACATGATGTCCAGGAAACTGTTTAATGAGGCAAAAATGTTAACTGATAAATGTTTGTATTGTTCAGACAATGCCAGATAAGAGTTCGATTTAACATGTAAAATCCAATAATAGCAATTGATGTGTTTAATTTTTTTTGAATCAACTTATTGTTCTAAAGTCATCGAGGGCATTAGGCACATGTGATCTCTTTCATAAACATTTTCTAATGTGAAATTGAACAGTTTGTCATTTTAACTTCCAAGCCTACGTCTTTTTGCCTAGAAGGGTTTACACCTGAGACCAGAGGTTGATAAAGATGACCCTCTCTGTGTCCGTTTCCACTAATAAGAATTCTGATACTGGACAAATAGACAACTGAAATCCTTCTGAAAAGTTAATTTGGGGATTTAAAAATACATACACAGTTAGGATGCCTGAGGCTGAGAGGTGCACTTGCTCACCTGAGCTCCCCGGAGTAGCCTCCAGGAAGGGAGGCCTGAGGGCAGCTGTTGGGGTCGCGTCCCTGGTCACAAGCCTTGCTGTGTGGAGCTTGTCTTTTCCGTGGTCTCTGAGTTACACAGCTGATGATGATGGGGAACTTTCTTGCTGATGCTGCCGCATTTGTGCACGAACAGCTTGGTGGCCATGCACCTGTCTCCAGCCTGTACATGGACCACTTGTCCAGAGATGCATACATATCCTTACACATATTACACACTCTGGGCAGATTATCCGGGTTAGATCACTAGTCTTATAAGGTTAGATTCTGAAGGAGAAGAAAGGGAAGGATTCTGTTGATCCGTATAGAACATGACGGCTAAAATTGTTGGAATCTTTCTTTCTGTTTGAGAAATGTTCCCTTAGTATTATTTTAACTTTGAAAATCCTTGTTGGCTTGGGCAGAATGCTGTGGTCAACATTTGTTTCAGGACTTCAATATGATTAATGATACACTTTCACATTTCTACAGATTCCTGGGAAAGAAACAAGGGAGGAAGAAGTTGTAATGCAATATAATAAAGATACTTCTAACATTTTTAACAGATGCAGACAGACAGATTTCCCCTTGCAGAAAAGCCGTTAGAACAGCTCTTAGCGCATCTCCGGGCAGGTGTGTGGGGTGATGATGCTGTCTACGAGCAGGTGCTCTGAGGGCCGCCGGGCCCCGGAGCCTGTGCCCCAGTGGGGAGAGCTAACTCCAGTCTACTGGGTACTGGGATGTGCGGGGACAGACACGTGGACTTGAGGGCAGAAGGAGAAGCATGTTGCCATGTGAATAACGCACAAAGTGCCCATTTTTTGCTGGAAGGGAGCGTTTAGCATGAAGGGTAATATTCAAGTTGGCCTTTTAAAATTGTGTAGCAGTGTCCCTCTGGCCCCAACTCCCCGCCCCTTGGCTGCCTGCTGGTCTGCTCTTCTCTCTCCTTCTTCCCCCAGGAGCAGTCTCTGAACTTTGTAACAAACCCCATCACACCTCCTTGGTCCTTCCTGCCCACCTCCCTCTCAGTCTGGTAAAAAGTAGTCCTCAGAATTGAGCAGCAAGCTTCCAGTAGGATCTTGCTTTTGAGTAGCTGGGAAGGGGGAGAGGTGGGAACTTATCCACTACGTGAACCACATCCTTTCCCACCATGTGGCTGTCACTCCTGCCAGCCTGAGTGTCTCCCTGGTCCCTGAATCAGGAAAGCCTTCACTCTCCTGTGTTTTTGAACATCTTGTTTTATGGTCTTATGTATATTTAAAACTAAGTTTTTCATTATCCCTTCAGGCCTCTGTCTTACTTGTTAATGCTCACAGGTGGCACATGCAGAACTGTCATTTACAAGTTTCTCCCAGTCTTGAGTCTTAGCCCCTTGAGGGCAGGCACAGTGCATGCTGTGTAGCATGGACCAAATAAATGCTCTTTGAAAAAAAAACAAACAAACAAGGATGCAGGAGTAAATGCTGACTATTTCAATAGAGATAAATTGGAAAGAAGGGCGTAAAGTTCAGAGGGAACAGCATAAACCAAAGCTTCTAGTTGTGAAATACAATGTAAATAACAGGATGTGCTCGGGGTGACATGGAGAGTGAGGCTGGCATGTTTGCACGGATGGACGCGGTTGACAGCACCCGGGGGTTTCGAGGAGAGAACTGGCTATAATGCCTACCTGGGGAAGGAAAGTGCACACCCTCTTTTGTTTGTAGGTCACTTTCGGATTGCAGGAAGGGCAGGGGAATCGCAGAGAACAGACACAAAGACCCTGTTCGAGCATTGCATGTCATTCTTTGTTTTCCAATCTTCCTATTGGTCACACCAGGAAACAAGGAGCGGTGATGCTGGAAACCACATGAGATACTCAGCTCCAGGCTGGACCTGGAAGTGAAAACACAGTGATTGGTGTTGCCTCCTGTCCTTGGGTGACTTTTACTACCTGCTGCCCCGGGCACACAGTCGTGGCCCCCATGTGGGCGGAACCCCTGTTGTCTCCGGGCCCCCACGTCCCTACATGCATGAGCCCAACAGGTCCACCTGAATGCCCTCCTCTGGGGGCCCCATCTCATCTCCCTGCAGCACTTGTATGTGTTTATGTTAGTTGACTGACACGGGGATCTGGTGCTCCCAGGTCGCCTTCCCCAGCTTGGCAGAAGGGCTCTGTCTTCTTGATCCTGAGAGGACAGGGGCGGAGCAGGGTGGGAAGGACCAGGAGCCAGCACACCTCTCCTGTGGGCTGTGCACCTCCCCTCCGCCTTCCAGAGGGCGGAGCAGCGTTGGTCCCCGAGAGACGCTCCCCACTGCCTCCCAGGGGAGCGAAATGAGGTGGGCTACTTTTTGATTTGCGCCCCTGCTAATTCAGTTACAGTGTTTGCCCTGAGCGCTGAACTCCATTAAACCAACAACAGAGAATAAACAGAAGGATGAGGAAAAGAGAGAAGGAAGCCTAACAGCGAGGCTGTTTAAGTCTCTAGGACTGTTCCTGAAGGGAGAAGGAAGCACACATGACACATGGGGTTGCCCTCTGGGCGTCTCTGAGGTCCGTCAGGTACGAATGTGCCGTGGCTGTTAGCATTATGGAGCTAGAAGTGACAATTTAGATTTTGTGGAATAAGGGTATCTCCACGTGAGGAAGGTCACAGGAAGAACCAATGAAGGAGAAGGGAGTGAGAGGGGGTGGGGCGGAGGAGAGAAGTCACACCGTGGTGAGCCAGACCCAGGAGAATGACCCTCTGCAATAAGCAGGACGGTGGTGACCTCAGAGAAAGGTTCTCTGTGGGGAAATCTAAAGCAGCCTCACTTGCCAGAGTTTAGTTAGTGAGTTTGTGGAGAAGAAGCAAAAATATTGAGGAAACATCTGTTCTGATATCACTGGAAGTGGATAAAGGGGGAAAAAAGTAGAAATTTTTGAAGTAATGAGGCAAAGAATAATGTAAAACAATCAAAGATTTTAAAAAGGCAGTAATTTCCAATTCACTTAAGGGTTAGATCCAATGTGAGTCAGTGTCCCAGCCCAGCAGGGCGGCCGTCCCTCCCTTCCTGACCAGTGTCCTCTCTGGTCATCTGTCTCCTTTTCTGCACAGCTGGTAAGAATAACCCCAGCCTGATTGTGGCTGATACCAGGACCACGTGTTCACTCACCTTGGCTGCTGTATGAGCATCTTTTCCTAACCTTACCTGACGCTGGAGGTGTGGGTAAGCCCTGAACCAGTGGCTGCCTTCTGGGATGATGCAGGTCACATTATTTCCTAGAAGATTAAAGTCTGGATAGATATGTAAACGGTAAGATTAGACAGAAACTGTAATAACTATAACATAAACATCCCTCTAGTTTAGCAGGTTATTTGGGAGTGTCATGACGATCTTGTGGATGTGCTGGAGGAAGGACTGGATGGCGTGTTTACTGATGTTTCACAGCTGGTTAGCAGGTGGTCACTGATGGACGCACGGGCAGGGGGACTAGGGCACTGAAGAGGCTGCAAGGGAGGACAGCTCACACTGTCCTTGTGCGCATGCCACCTCTCCCAGGCTTCGCGGACTTGATTTGATTTGAATTCTAACAGAACATAAGAAGTTAATATTTTCAAGGCAGTTTTACCATCAAAGCAGATGTAGGGCATTATTATTATTTTTATTATAGGAAGTTATCTACATTTTTTGAAAAGTTAAAGCTCAGAGAATTATTAAAAAGAAACACAGAACATTTTCCATCGTAGTAATAAATTCTATTAACATTCCAGGCATGGGGCTGTCTCCTGGACAGGAAACACAGCATCATGCTAACCTCTCTTCCATGATTGTTGAAGAATTTGTGCACATTTTTCATGTAATTTATTGGTCGTTGGTTTATTTTTGTGGCTTTTTCTTAGTAAATCTAAGACCAGTTCAGGGTAATTGGCTGGTTTGCATAAAGATGAATCCATTATATAGATGAATGGATGAAGACAGGCATCAACAAGGTGAATTTAAATAAAATTCTGACACGCACATGAAGAGATCACGGTCTCAGCGGCTCCTGAAATAGTTGTATTCCCCAGACGACCACAGAGCAGCGAGGTTATAACCAGTCACCGTTACCGCCTCTCAGGCGGCAGGAGCGGTGCTGAGCATCCGACGCACACGGGCTCATTTCATATACACAGCTGCCCCGCCAGGAAGACATCACTGCCCCTACTTTACTTGAGGAAACAGAGGTTCAAAGAGGCTGAGACTCTCTGTCAGACGCCTGACCTAAGTCCACGCATCGTGTTCACTTTCAGCATCTTGGAAATACTGGGATGAACGACAGACTCTGACCCTTCCTGTGTGCTTGTGAGCATGCGTGCCTGTGTGTGCGCCTGTGGGAGACGCGTGTGTGCGTGTGTGTATGAGAATATTCTTAAAGACATGACTGCTTTACTGGTCACTAAGACCATGCTCTCTTTAGGTGCATTTAGAATGTTATTTAAATTCACCTTGTGGATGCCTGTCTCAGTCCATCCTTCTACATAATGGATTCCCTTTCTGCAGACCAGCTAATTATCTTCAGATGGTCTTGGATTTATGAAACTTCATGAGCAATTTTTATAAGTGGCTCCAAACTGGAAGTATAAACTCAGCGCTGGGCACCAACATCTGGTGAAGTCCAGAGGCATCATTTCCCAAAAGAGGATTGAAAAGCAACCATTTTGCATTTTCTGTGAATCATTAAAAATCACAGGGTGAGAGCAAATAACTCCAAACATCATTTAAGTCGAGTCGAGCTCTCATCACTGCGGATTTGCAGCATCATTATCCACAGTCTCACGACCTAGAGAGGATAATAAACTGTGCCATGCCAGCAGTGGGAGGATGGATGCCGGAATGGGACTTAGTTTTTGGTTCCTGCATTGAGCTCAGGAACATGGACAGAAAACACTGTTGAAACGAGGGAGGTGAAACGCTGGTGTGCAGCTCATCCCTGAAAACCGTGCCTATGCTGGTAAACCTCTGCAAGAGCTCCCAGCAGCTCTGGTGTGAGCCTGCCATAAAGAACAGACGTTCAGTTGCTCAGCAGCAGCTCGGTGCTCCTCAGAGCGTCCGATGATACTTCCAGCGGCCCCGGCGACGGCTTGTTCACGTGGGGTGGGCGTGGTTTGCTCCCTTGGTGCCCTCTGCTGGTGTCACGTGCCCCTGTTCCTACTCATCTGGATTCAAGTTGGGATTTGGTAAAATCTGTATAAAGCAGTTGTAAAGGAACATTCGTAGTTGGACGTTTTGTGATTTCTGAGCATTTTCTGTGATAGAACCTTTTCTGCACCATCTTTTAAACAGTGGCTCTTATTACTGTTACCGGGAGAAAAAAAAAGTAATAAGTAAATGCAAATACAGTGCCAGAATTACGCACGAGAGAAGGCATCACTCGCCTTTCCCATCTGCACTGAGCATCTCCGTAAGGACCAGTCAGATCTTTCCCCCTCCTTTCTTCCGATCTCAGGCCTGGGGTCGTGCAATAGGGTCTCACAAAGTGTTCATCGATGGTGTAGATGAGTATGTAATTACGAACATAAGAAAAATACAAATATAACATCAATGCCACATAATTAAGTTTTCCCAGGTGCATTTTGGTGAATAAATATGAAAAGGAAAACATAAAAGCAAACATCTAGTGATTTCTGATTTTGAAGCTATTAGAGCTTTTTTTTTTTTTTTTAACAGATTTTGTTATCTGAAAGCAAAACTCAGGAGATCATTTCAATATTTAGTGCCCCATTTATGGGCTGTCTGTTTTCCAAGAAGCCATGGTATCCTGTAGACCCAGTCTCATTAAATTTCATGCTGTCCTTCTGAGGTGGGTGCTGAGCTATGGCTAAATGATAAGTGAAAAGCTGTTAGGTTGGTAACAGAGTGTTTATGCACGGAGTCTCAGAGGGCGGAGAGGCTGGAGCTCCCTGAGCACATCTCAGGTGTCACGGGGCAGAGCCGCTCCTGAGTCTTGTCCTCCGCTGGGCACTTGTAGAGTGGGGAAGAGGGGAAGAGGGGTTCCTCCTTAACTCAGGAACCCCTGCCAAATGGAATCAGTCCTCCTCAACGCTGCAACGACATCTGCATATGCAAACCAACCAACAAAGGTAGACTTAGTTATCTAGGTATAAGACACACAGACCCCACTAGCTTCCCAGGGGCCTCAGGAGGGTCCCTAGGGGAACTGGGAGCCCACCTCGCAGCCGCCCAAGCTTCTCTGCTCCCCAACCCTATCCAGCCGGCAGCAGTGAGACTGCCTGGTGTTGGGCCTCCCTAAGGTCTGAAAGAGAGAAAAGATTTAGGGACTTCCCGAATCTTAGCGATAACTTAGTCGTGGAGGTGAAAAGCACAACTAAACAGAGGGTTACTTACTAATTTCTTGCTTTAAACCCTACATGCTTGCTGTTTGGATAGACAAAATGAAATCTCTATTCTTATTTGGTGAATGGTTCAGCAGCGTGCGCTGTACCAACTTCCAGTAACTTTTGAAAGGGAGATTTTGAAATAAAGTGGAAACTATTTGAACTACCAGTATAAATTTTTGGTTAAATATGCGATTCACTGTTTCTACTTTAAAAATAATCATTCATTCAAATTTCCATATGGCTACTTATTTTTTTAATTTCAAAAATGTTAATTAAATTGGATATATGATGTAAAGATACATATGTAATAAAAAAGTGGCTCATCCTGCCCTCGCAAAAAATTAGAAAATGTTTTCCATTATGTAGAGAGGAGATTTTTTGAAAATTCCAGTTCTCTTTTATGATTTTAGAATGTTTAATTAGGTGACTCTTTTGCCATTGGATAATTATTGTACCTCACACTTTCCCTGAAGATCTTATTTCTGATCTCCATCGAAGTTATACAAATTAAGTTTGTTTCTGATGGAGAGACTCTTGGCTTTTTTCTGAAAGGAAAATTACAAGAATTGACTTTTTAAAAATTGACTTTGAGCATTAAATTTGGCTTAAAAACTTATATCAGATGTTAAACAGAGCATATTAATCTTTCACTTTCCTTTAGACCTCTTTTCTACCTTCACATTGACTTTAAGAATCTTAAAATTCTTCTTGTTTAAGTCCTTGCATCATAAATGATGAAACTTAGCCCCAAATTGTTAGGTGACATAAATAATGAAACAAAAACAAGTCTTTTTTTATTCATTTTAAATAAGCCATCATCGATATTAAGACTTATTTTCCCTTTGGCTCACATTTAAAATTGGAGGGAAAAAAATCTTTCAATAATTTGTTTTTTTTTCCAATAATGTGAAGTAAAACTTTATTAGGTGAGAGGCTCCTAGAACATGATTTTGTGAATTAATGATAGTGACATTTTCAGGGCTTTTCAATGTTTAATTGTGTGTGTGAGGATCATATATATACATATATATGCATAACTCAAAATATATTCTGTAGTAACTAAATTTAAAGTTTCATAGTTAAATGCAGTTAGATTGTTGGGTACCTGTTTATTAGCTGAAACTGCATTTATTGAGCAATTAACAGGTAGAGGAAGGTGGAAGAAGAATTGAGACCAAGATAATGCTATAGAAGTCTGACAATCTTAAGTACATTTGCTTATCTATTTAAAATGGTTTAATAGTTTCTCTTATCCTCTGGCTCTTTGCATACTTTTCTTTATATAGTCTCAGTGTTTTCAGAAGCATTTAAAGCAATTAAAAAAACACAAATAACCTGACAAGATGAGATAAAATAGAAATAAATATGAAAAATAGTGTAGGAGAGCAAAATATTGCCTCCACTAACAGTAAGATATTTGACTGTAGGTTACACTTAGAACTTAGAGCTGAGACAGGGGAGGGACAATATGTCTTCTGAAGGCTCAGAATGCCATGAGTGACTTCATACTTGTGGGAGATGATTCACAAGCTTGCCTCTAAGTTTTATTGCAGATAAAGCTGATACAGAGACCTGTCAGTTACAATATTTACAGTGCCCGTATTGTAAAAATAAAACTCCTGCTCAAGAAAAAAACTGTTCTGATACTAACAGTGTATGTCTCCTTTAGAAATACCCTCCACAGTCGTGGAGTGAGGACAGTGATAACTCCTGCTGGCTTCTTGTTTTGATACTTCTTTTTTTGGTGGGGCAGAATATTAGTACTAAGTGTGGGTGAGGGGAAGTATAGACGTGTCTTCTACACAATCAGATTTGCATAACTAGTCAAATTTCTTCTTTACAGATATCGGGGAATTCAGAGCTAAATGTATTACCTCATCCCAGCAGCCATAGTATGTCTGGTTCCAGGCACCACATTCGCCTTCGGAAGTCTTGACGCCTCTTGGCATCTTCTGCTTCACTTGCCCCTGTTGTTACGCTTTGTTCTGAGCTGTCTGTGTGGTCAGCTGTTGAAACTGAAGTGCCAGTGCAGGGTGTGAGGATGGGGGCAAAGTTACTGGGCAGGTGGACCTCAAATTCAGGGTGCCCTTGGGAGACTGCAATAGTGCTTACAGAAAAAGGGGGAAAAAATCTCGGGGCCAAGTTCAATATGAATGTCTCACTGCACCAAAAGAATAAGGTGCAGAAAATAACAACTCCAACTAATGCATCCAGGGGAACCATTTTCTTGTGCTTATATTTGTAGCGAAAGTGTATAAATCTAGCCATGATTTAGAAGTGGATGGAGCCAGGGAGAGGAGTTCAGCGGGGAGTGGAAGGAAAGACGGTCGAAGACAGGGGTGGGGAGCGGTGGGGAATGACGTCAGATCAGATCTTGCAGGGCCTCACAGGGCACTGGCTTTTCCTCTGCATGAAGTGGGAAGCATCAGAGGGTTTTGCCCTGACTTGAACCGGCTCCTCTGTGGAAAGTAGACCTCAGGGAGGAGAGTGCAAGAAGGGATCAGCTGGAGGCCAGTGTGCTGACCCCGGTGGGACACAAGGGGCTCAGATGAGATGGGGCAGGGAGTGGGGAGTGGCTGGGTGGGGAGTATAATTAGAAAGTAGAACCAGTGAAACAGATCTGTGGGCAGGTGGGATGTGCGTGAAAGAAGGAGGAGATGGAGGACCATCGTGGAAAGTGGACGAGCGCAGTCCGGTGCCCGCAGTGAAGAAGACTTCACGGGTCAGGACTCAGCCACGGACGTGCGTTTCTGAGACCACTGTGGGACGGGAAGTAGACAGTGGCACACATGGGCTTGGGCTTTGGGGGGCAGAGATGCCTACTTGGGAGCCATCAGATACAGAGGACATTAAAGCCACGGCATTAGAAGTGAGTGTAGATAAAGAAGAGGTCCAGGACGGAGCCCTGGGCCATGACAGCACCAAGCAGTGGGGAGTCGAGGGGACGCCAGAAGTGGAGGATGAGTGGGAGCCGGACAGCGTACGTCCAGGAAGCCAGATGCAAAAGGGTTTAAGGGAAGGTGGGCTCAGGCAAGCGCCAGCGAGGTAACTGAAAATTTATGAAATTTGCCAATGAGGAGGGAGAAACAGATTATAATGTACTTGCTGAGGTAGTGATACTGAGAATTTAGCAGGTGTAACTGTAGTTAAACTGTGGTATGATGTATTAATTTTCACATTAAAAAGGAGTATTATCTTGATAGTAAGTTTTCTTTGGAATTTTCTGCTTTGAAGATTATTGAGAAGTAACTAGGTTCTCCAAACTGGTGGTTGCCAGAGGGAAAGGGTGTGGGGGATTGGTCAAAATAGGCAAGGAGGATTAGAAGGTACTAACCTCCAGTTATGAAATACATAAGTAAGTCACAAAGAGGTACAGCATAAGGATTAGAGTGTAATAACTCTGTATGGTGCCAGATGGTTCCTAGACTAATGGTGGTGATCATTTCATCATGTATTTAAATGTTGAATCACTATACTGTACACCTGAGACTAGCATAATATTGTAAGTCAACTATACTTCAATTGAAAAGAAAATGGGTTCTCAGTTGCTGAAAATAGCTTACTTGGGTGATTTCCCGCAGTGGTAGTATTCACGTACTTTCTGAAGGTCTTTTTTAGCTGTAGGATAAAACAATTTGATTTCATTGGTTTTCTATTCAGGGCAGTTACTTTTGGGCATAGAAAAGAAAATTTGTTCCCTAAGGAACTGATGAATGGATGTTATGTGCTAAGTTACAAAAAGAATCTCTAGAATGTGTCACCTCCAAACACAGTGGAACATTCTCTTTCAAGTATAAAGTAACAGTACATTTTAGTGTAAAGCCTTATTACTATGAGACTATGAGATGATACCCATATAGCAAGAGCATAATTTGTTTTTCAGTGAAAGGTAATCATTCAAGTTGATTATTTAGTTTCAAAATAAGTGGGAGGGGAATATATATTTTGTTAATTTAGATTAATTAATTCATTTAAGCTTGCATAGTTAGACATGTTAAAGGGAATAATGTACAAAAATCAAAAAATTAAAAATTAAATTTGAATTCTGAATTAGTTTTAAATGACTAATTTAAGGTCATTTTAATTTTCAAAACCTTTAAAATATACTTCTCCTGAAAAGCCATAGTCTTAATTTAGCTGAGCTAAATCTGCTTTCAGTTTTATACTTGGTCACTAAGCCCCTGAAAAATGAGAGTGTCTTTTTACAACTAAGAATAGTGTTTATTATCATTTAATTAGAGTATGTTCAGAAATGCAGATTCCCTTTTCATTTCTTAAATACAGAATCTTACATCATAACATTTTACATAATAATTTATTGTTAATTTGCTAATTAAAACTTTTAGAATCTTTAAAATCATAGAACATAGTGAAAAGGAAAATTAAGTGACATGAATGCTATTTTCAAATTATTTTTAATGGGCATGGTGCTTGAGAACTGCATGAAACACATTTGTGGGAAATCATATTATGATGGCTAAAAACAAACCCAATTTTAAAAAACAGATTGTCCCCATATGTTTCCTATGGTATTTTTTTTTACATGATTGCTATCAGAGTTAATTTTCCCTATTTAAGGAAAAATCTTTAATAGTCTCAATAATATTAAAAGTCTACTAAATAAAATGTGGAGGTTTAGTAGATGACATACTTCATTCTGTCTAGGGACGTCTCGGGAAATAAGTTTCACTGCGAGCTGGTTGAATCTGGGGCCCAGGATTCTGCTTGGATGTTTCCTGGTAAAACCTGTGACCATGGTTACCGCCAGCTGGTTCACCACCAGCCCTGGCCAGGCTGTACGGACCAGCCCATGGGACCTAGAGCAAGTGAGGAGACTGGTTGCCAGTGTGGGAGAGGAGAGAGAGCATCAGTCAGAAGGCTGCTGTGCCCAAACACTGGGAGAAAGTGTTCCGTTTTAAAGGAATGAGAGAAGCTTTCGTTCTGTAACCCCACACCATCCCTTTTTCGCCTAATGGAGATTCTTAAATTTAGCTCTTCTTGGAAAGAAAGAAATGCTATTAATTTCATACAATTTTTCAAAAGATTGTAGCTAGAGAAATAATTCACAAAATCATAAAATTATAGTCTAGGTTGAAGGACTGAGAAAATTTAAGAAATCTAAATAGACTTCCCTTTTGTATTTTCTTCGTCCTCTTTAAGGCTGTAACAGGTTTGAGTATCAGGCTTAAAATACGTATAAAATTAATGTTGTAGAGCATGTTCATTCCTTGACATTTATGATTAGCTGGGCATAATCACGTCACTGCGAACCGGGCTGGGGAGCCCATACTTTTCCCAGTGTTGATGGAGGGCGGGATGTCATCTCAAACTGTGAGATGGGAGGTAATTCAGTTTTCACAGAACATTCATGGAATGCTAATTGAATTAATCCTTGGGTTATGTGGCATGTCTTGTTTAAGGTATTATACGCCTGGTACTTTTATTTGTCTGGATGCTTCTCCATCATACATTTTGTGTTTAGTTATCTGTGGTCCTAGTTCAACTGGTCACTTGCAAAAGACGTGACTGCACTTTGGTTGTCAGGCATCATATGGGTCACTCTTTACTTCCCTGAATATGTCATGAACAGCAGATGCAAAGGTAAAAGCAAATTATAAAACTGCTTTCCCAAGCTAACAAAAAGTGCACACTTTATAGATTAAATGTAAAGTATCCGATGGAGCCTGATTGACTATACTTGCTTGTACCCGTTGCTAATAATGAATAAGATTTTACTACATGCTGGTAAGATTTGGAGGCAAGAGGGCGTAGGGTAGGACTGGAGGTGCATGAGAATTCCTAGAAATCAAATCCACACAGAGGTGCTCAATAAATGCCTTCTGGTTAGGAATGCAAAGTTTCCTTTAACGTTCTTATAATTTAGAAGCTCATGATCTGAACGAGTTTCGTTTGAGAGGTGCTCCAGTCACCCTCCTGACAAAATTGGGCTAGTTCTGAATGTCTCCACTAAGATACCAACTAAATGCCATAGGAGAGAAGAGGAGGAGAGGGTTTCCTGGAATATGTTAACTGCTGATGGTTTGAGGGGCAAAGATCTTCCCTTTAGGCATTCATTCATTTGACTGTTTTTTCTTTCAATGCCAACAACGGAGGACACCCCACTGGGTACCAAAGACATGAAGATAAAAGAGGCTCTCTACTAATAAGGCACCAGCGAGCCCGTGGGGAGAAAAGACAAATACAATAGATTACGTGCAGATTGCAGGCTAGAGGTCTAAGTGGGATGGTGTGCAGCACAGAGAAGTGGCTCCTGATTCACCTCGGGAGGTGCGGTGCGCTTCTCGGGGGAAGTGACATTTCAGTGGATTCTTAAACGGTGAGTGGAAGTTAATTAGAAAGAAAAATGTGTGTGTGTGTGTGTGTGTGCGCGCGTGCACGCATACGATATGTGTGGTGAGTTTTGGCTGGTTGAGAAGGATGTCGCATGTACAACACTTAACATGAAAGGGTACATAGAAATGGAAAACAACGGTGCACGTGAGTAACTGCGGAGAGTTCAGTTTGCACAGACGGGGGCGCTGTGGGGCATGCGGGCAGGACCAGCTGGAGGTGCAGCCCAGTTTTATATAAGGGCCTCCTCACGTCTCATGCTGGAGTAATAGGGACCCGCTGAATAAGCAGTTTGGGGAGGGAATGCCAGTCACATTTGTGGTACAGAAATATCATTGTAGTGGTATTAAGTGAGAGGAACCAGAACTGAGGAATCGAGGAGCGATTCATGGTGGCAGAGGGGGTGGTTTTAATAACACAAGTGAGAAATGATAAACGTGGAAAAGGGGAAGAAGGCATCCTCGAGGCTGAAGGTCTGGTGTAGCTGGAGCAAGGGGTCTGAGCCTAGAAAAACCCAAGGCTGTGGGCACGGTGAGAATCTGAAGTTTGATTTTTCATATCAAGTGATGACAAGAAGCAGGGTTTGAAATGGTGCTGGGTGTTGGCAAAGGCGTCGTGATCGAGGTGAAGGGGCCAGTCCACTTTGTTCAGGGAATTTATACCTAAATTCAATAAATTCAATATTCCACACACAGTACAGTTTGAGGAACAGAATTTTGATAAATGATATGAAATGACCTGAAAAGTGTAGATCCTATGAAGGAAGGTGACAGAAGACCACACAGATTAAAAAGCAAAGAGAGGAAGAATATAACCAAGTGGTCACGAGGCACGAATGGTGGACAGAAAAGGCCCTCACATAAGCTAATGAAAGATGCTCCAGAAAGAAGAGAGACCTGGCAGGAGTCAGAACAAAGACAGATGAGACCTGTGCAGAAGTAATGAAATCCACCATCCTCAGTCAGGAGGCTCACCCAGTCCCCACAGAGACAGATAAAAACATGTCCACACCTGGAGACATAATAAAACTGAAAAACAAAAAGAAGGGTCTTAAAAGTAACTTACAATGTCCAACTAACTAATTCTCATCTTAAAGCATCAGTGAGAACCAGGAGACAGTGTGCTCAGGAAAAGTAACTAACGCCTGAAACTTGTAAACCCAATCAAATTCTGTTTCAAGAAGGAGGTCACAATCGTGATGTTTTCTGCCAAACAATACCAGAGAAGTTACTGTCCCAGTCCTCTCTAAGGGAACAAAATTCTAAGACACAACTTCATGCAGGTGTGAAGGGCCAGACAGCTGAGTCCACCAGGACATCAGTCAACAGGTGGGGACTCAGTAGAGTCATGCCTGGTGTTGACATTTCTGGTATGGGCGTCTGATGAGGTTGAAGTATGTACTTTAGAAAAATAAAATGAGTAGGTATCTTCAGATGGAGTCAGAATAGGTAATGGTTCTTGGGTAAAGCACACACTTCCGAGTGTTCAGTCACAGTCACCGGGTAGCAATGGAAGGACACACAATCACAAAGACTCATAAAAACTATGTACCTACAACAGTAATATCACAGCCTGTGAAATGTGTTGTCTCTACAGCTCTCATGGCAGACTCTCTTCTCACCGAGATCATTGATCTGTCCCTTTGTCTCTTTGATGCACACACATGTGTGTACACACACAGACCAGACACATCCACACTGCACACACACTCACACATAACACTAGGAGAAAAGAAACTCAACCAAGTTACCTTCTAAAGAGCTGCTGTGTGGTGCTTGGTGGTGGTCATGATACCAGGTAACGGAAAGGAGTGATTGCTCTGATTCGGGAGCATATTTACAGTACTTGTAGAATTTCACTATTTATATCCACACAGAAGAATTGGATACATTTTTCTAGAGCCCAGGGCAAAGTTTGAAACTGAAGATGTAAATTTATGAAGATATTTTACCTAATTAACAATAAAAAACACAAACAATATGGTGGGAGAAAGTATATTGAGATGGTTAGATTACTCTGCTTTGTCAGCATGACACAGTGAACTAGCAATGAAAGGAACCACCTGCAGAGGTACTTTTTAGGGGAGAGAAAACTTTGGTTACAGAAAATTCATGAAGAGATTTGAAAAATATTAGTTGTGTGTATGAGGTGCACAGCTCAGAAACATTTCACCAAATCTGAGTGTTAATGCTGTGTAGACTCACAATCCGAAAGGCTGTTCACCTTTTCATTTGTGTTTGTAGCCAGCTTGTAGACACATTTAACAACACCCAGCGAGAGAGCCTCTGTCTCACAGGGTTTGCCAAATGCAGGGAAAGAAATAAGCCCCATGTCTGGAGTGTGAGCCTGTTCTAAGAAAAGCCGTGCAACCCTCCCAGTGCCAGGCTTATTCTGTGCGTGTCCTGCCAGTATCTGCAGAGAGAGATGCTGTTTAGTCTTCAGACTAATGTTATATGTTTAGTTTCATTTTCACTCTGAGCTCAGGAGGGATAATAATGCTTCCTTTGCTTTTGCACATGAAGGAAGAGAGTTTTGAAGACCTTGCTGGCATATTCTTACTTCCTCCCCTTTGTTACATAGGAATTTTCCGCCTTCATCTGGGAATCCCAGAGCACCTCCTCCTTGTCCAGAGAACCGCCCTGTGTCGTCCCTGCAAGTTGTCAGCCGTGGTTTTCTTTCCCTTTGCACACTGTGGAGTACATGTGCCCAGGGTCTAGGTCGAGACGCAGGATGCCCCTCAGGGGGATTACCTTGTTTTCCCTGCTGTCCTGACCTAAGGCTGCCCTCCTCTCCCGCCGCGGACAGGTGACTGCCCTAGGCAGCGGCTGTCTGCAGACCCATCAGCACCAGGGACAGTGCCCGGTACCCGGACAGGGAAAGAGACGCTGTCACTTTCAGGTGTGGCAGCGCGGGGAAGGGGCTCACCGTGTCTAAAATGGGCACTCATATTTTCACGTGCTTTCATGTTTAGTGTGTATTTACAATTTCCCCCCTTCAGTGTGTGCATCCCCTTGTGTGCATGTGTGTGAAGAGTTGGTAGTAAGAGGCAGGTGAGTTTGTCCTTGGAAAAACCTCCAGAATTGTTTCCAGCTGGGCAATTGTGGCGATCTCTAGGAGCCTAGATTGTGCTGGCCATCTGTCCAGCATTCCTGCTCCTGTCTGTACTGTTGATGGAAATAGAGAGCATGTATTCTACTTGGAGTGCAGTTGGCCTGTCTACATGAAGTGCTCAAAATGCATTGAAAGTAAAAAATGCAGTTAATGACTTTAGTTGACAGATTCCAGCATCTCTAGACCTTAATTTGTAGTTAAAAAAAAAAGAAAGAGAAAATTGCTTTTTGCTAAGAACAATGGCTTGATTATGTTTATTAGAGTTAGATGGCTAAGGACTGAAATAAATGATACCCAAAGTGAAAATAGGTAGAGAGTTAGTAGGTAATTCCTCCCATCACTTAATTCACTTAATTTTCTCTTTCAACAGGCATTTAGCTTTGAGTGAAGTGACTCCCCAGTTGGGTGATGCCCAATCTCCTTCTCCCCACAAAACATTTATGGAAAGAGAGGGTGTATTAGTTAGTTATTAAGCTGACATTAAAATAATTCAACTCAATATGCAAAATTTATACATTTAATTGAAATGTGGTCAGATATAACAGATTATTTTTCTTGAAATGCCATGTTCTTACAAATGCTTAAAACTGTCTGTGTTCATTTACAGTACTCAATTTTAATCTCACAAATGAAATTTGTTCCTTAAACTCACGATGAATTTTTTGTTTTGCAAATCCAAACCCATTTTTTGCAAAATCTCTAATTTATTTGTTTCCCTGTATATCTGATTTATGTTATCCATTCATGCATCCTTCCAACAAATACATTTTGAGGACTGATTGTCTGCAGTTGACGTTCTAGGGGTTGGGGCACAACAGGGAGCAAGTGGATACAGTTTTCCTCTCACCAGTGGTTAGTCTACAGGCAAAGTAAGTCATTAAATAAGCAGTAATATAAAGAATCATGTGTTATGGTAGAAGAAACCCCAGCATTGTTGAGTGTATACTCTTGCTCTATGCTGGTGGCACATGTTTGCACATCTGTATCTTTAATTTGATCTCATGTGGAAAAATTTTAAGTTGCATAATACAGACAATAGATGGTACATTAGGAGATCCAAAAAGAAAGAAATTTGAGGTGTTTAATTTCTGTTAGCAAAGGTGTTTTTTGACATCTATTTAAATTTTAATATTTCTTTTGTAGCAGAGTATATATTACATAGAACACGCTGTAATCATAAATTCATCAATATTATTATTTATATATAGCAATCCTTGTTCCTTTTAACATGTATTTACTAACTCCAAGATCTCTGTGTCTCCAAATATTACATTGCCACTAGCATCCTTCTCATGTTTGTGGTAAAAGTGGAAATGAAAATAGAAATCGTTAGGGTTGCTATATATATGCAATAATTTTGCAATTTAAATAAATTTAACTGGCGTAATCCAAGAGATACTGTGCAAATGAAATGCTATTTTGGAGCAACATTGGTCCTCTGAGGAGATATTCAAATTGCACAATATATCAAAGCAAGCTTCACTTATCTGAAAGACTCATGCAAAGCTATCTGTACTTTTCTATTTATTTCAAAAAAATGGTTGACATTAAGACATTCTGATGGAAGAATTGAATAAAATAAGTGAAATAAGAACATACTGTACTTAATAGTTTAGGGATTTTTAATCTTGACATTATTAAGTACTTATATGTTTAATTTAGTGCCATAATTTCTGAAAATTACATTAGAATCATAGTCAACACCTTACTTTTCTTTTTGACGTTAACAAAATTAGCCTTGACCAAACCGTGGTATTTTAACCACACTAAAAGTTATCTATTTGATTTTCACCAGTCTTCTTTGTTCTTATTTCCACTATCTTACTCCCTTTGGCAGCATTTCTTTTGACAACATTTGAGGGTCGAGATTGCCTTTCAGTAGTTTGAGCACCGCACCTTCGTGTTGAGACATTTATAGAGATGAATACTGCACTTATCTTCTCTGCCTGTACCTTTCTTTGGCTACTCTCATCCCCACCACATACCAGACTCCCACACACATACACGCGGTACCTACAGAATAAATGAACGCCTAGCTCATGCCAAGAGGGCTTTAAATATATGCAGTTTTCCATACACTAAAAAAGTACTTATTTTATCCAGCAGTCTGGTTTTCAGAGCTACAGCAACTGAAAATTAGGAAGGCAAAAATTACCGAAAGTAGATGGTGTTAGAATTGAACTCAGAGAGGTATTGACTGATTGACTGATTTTATCCAGCACCATCAGGAGCCTAGACATATTTTATAATGTCTTACACTGGCTCCAGGGAAAAGGAAATCACAAGGTGAAACTCATAAAAACATTTTTAAAATGCATGATAAATTATTCTGTTTTTTTCCTAACTTCTTATAGTTCATGTGATTGGTTGGCTGTTGAAAATGATCAGATTGGTGGGAAGTATTAGACAATTAGATGGTGATGATGAAATCAAAGCCAGTAAAGTCTACATTTACAACTCAAGTAGATCCAAATTATTTTATATCAATCTATTTCTCCCAAATAATCCTTGTATTATTATTAAGGATAAGCAAAATTTTCTGATGCCTTTTTTTCAAGGAAAGACTCTTGTTTTAAAGAAATTGAATTTCATCCAGCATATTTGTGTCTAGAAATTACACAAAATAAGCTTTAACAATATGGAAAAATTATAGTACGAGAATTTAGGTATGAAGAAAAAATGTTATGGAGGGATTTACACCAGCATAAGAAACTGAGTTTTAGGAATTTCCTAGCAAGACTTAAGGTTTTTTTTTTTTCCTTTTTAAAGTCAATGTGTACTTTTTATTGGGTTTTCTAGAATAAAGTTAGAGAGTTACCAAACTTGACTACTACATTTTAATGTTCCTTTTCTCACCACAAGATAATCTTAGTTGAAAAAATGTTTTTTTTTTTAATTCTTTAAACAGTAGCAATGCTATTCAAGACTCAGATAGGAACACAGGACCATAAGCATGCGTTAAGAATTCTTTACCCACTCCAATTTTTTAGTTTTTTTAGTTTCTACAGCAAAAAAGAAAGAGATGCAATATAGTGATTCTAGTGAATAATCTCACAGAGGCCCACCATAGAGGTGAAGTTGATATTCTCAAAGCTAGAAATGCTACTAGAAATAAACCAAGAAAACTTTACCAGTTTTTTTTTTCTGCTCTTGTTTCAGCAAAGTTCCCATCACCAAGAAATGTTTTTTTAACTGAAATTTTATTTCCTGAAAAGTAGGGAGGATATAGTTCTTTCCAATCAGGAATTCTTAGAGAATAAAGTTTGCTTTAGCCCTCATTTATCTCTGATGAAAAATAGTTGTCAAAAGTCATGTAGAAAAAAAAAAGCAAACTCAGTGGACGTAGAGCAATCTGTGGATAAATTCAGGATGTAATGATCTGAGTCATCCAATGGTACATTGCTTCTAATCATTGGGGTCTTCCATGCTAGGAAGAGGGAGTAATCAATAAAGTGAGTCCTAGGATAAAGTCTTTTATTGACAATGCAAGGATGATAAATTTATCAAGGTAGGGACAGGCAGGAAAATGAAAGTGGGATAATACTTCTGGAATGTTCCAAGGGGTATAGCCTCAAAGTTCCAACACTTAAAAAAATGGTCAAAAGAAAAATTGTCTTTGTAAATGTTATGTTCCCTGTCCACACATATGCTTTCTGGGGAGAGCTTAAAAATCCTACGTGCATTAATCTGATGATAGGAAAATAATGGCCATAGTTGTTTGTATTTGATACTTTGTTTCTTATTTGTTTTTGTAATTTTCACTCTTATTTGCAGGATGGCATTAGTTTGCAAAATAATTTGAACCCAAGAAAGAGCTTGTTTTCACTAGACTTCCCGAACTGAAGATGAAATAAATCAAAAGTAATAGTGTTCTGCATCATAACTCAGATTTTTTTTCCAACAAAACGTAATAAAGCTGTTTATAGAGTCGACCGTACCTCTATCTGTAAAGATTTTTTTAAATCACGTTGTATCTTCTTCTTGTTTATGATCTCACGTTCATTAAAATGGAAAACTTCCAAGTTTAAAATTAGCTTTGATATATTCACAGAGGGCAGACGCCACAGATCTGGCTGAACATCTGGACATCTGGATGGAAAGATGCATCTTCCACGCTCCTATCCTTCATTCTACCCCGAATCTTATTTTGATTAGACTAGATCTCAGTACTTGAGATTTAGTAATCTTCAAGTGTATACTGTTGAAAACAGCTTGTGGAAGTTCTTTAGGAACCTCCTGTAAGAAGCTGGTGCTTCAGCTGTCTGCACAGACAGTTGGAAGTGCTGGGAGATGAAGGTGTGGGCGGGACTCGGGTTTCCGCTCTGCAGACGTAAGCAAGCCGCAGTGTCTGCTCCATCTCACAGGTAATTAGTGCACTGTTCCACAGAGCGAGCCAGTTTTAAATCTGTTTAGTATTTGTATCTATCGACTTTTTAATTGTTACTGCAGGTATAATCTCAACACTTTCATGCGCAGGTTTTGTTTGCTTCAGGGATTTCCCTCACCGCATACAGAGAAGCAAATCGAGTCTATTAAGACATAAAAATGCTGATGAAAATCTCAGATTCGTTCAAATGCGGTAAGACACAGCTGAGCTGAGTGACTCGACATTTTGGCTTTGAACAGCTGGAATAGTAAGACGCTTTAAAGCATCCCTGACGTGACCTGTCACTGCTTCCCAGTTGCTCTGTGCAAATAAAGAGTGGAAGTGGGAGGGCCCGGGACTGACCGTCTAAGCCATAGGAGTGAACTGTGGGACCCCGGGCAGATCCCTGACACTCTCTCTCCATGTATAAACTGGGGACAACAGCTCATTTCCCTGTTCTTTCATGAGTTTTTTAGGGTCAAATAAGGTAATGGGTTTATAATTATTTCCATAAGCAGACATTACTATTCAAGCGCAGCATCTACCAAGGAGTTGGCTGGTTTGTTGGAAACGAAATTACAACCACTAGGTGGCGCAACCTCATTGCACTCCCCAACTGGGGCAGTCTCCACGCCAGACAGGTGGTCCCTTCAGATGGGGGAGGCTTTGCTGACTTCTTTGAAACTGAAGTGACCTTCCTTTGCGTATGCTATTGTTAACTTGGGAGGCATCTGTGTCTGCTTCATGTTATCAGATAAATTAAGAATGTGTTATTAATAGCTGTGCAGGATATGCCCCAAGTGGCCCCAGCTCCTCCAGTTCTAGACTTAACAGGCAGCTTTCAAATAACTCACTGTAAGAATGGAGTGATCAACAGGGCAGAATTAAACTTTAAAATTTGGAGTTCATTATCAAGGATGTCTTTTAATCAGGAGTTCTTCTCCTTTTAAGTTCTGTGATTTAAAGTAACACAAAAAGTAACTCACAGGTTATCAGCAGTAGTCCACACGGAATTCTATTTCTAAATGACAGGCTGACTCTGAAGAGCTAGAGCCTGTCCTGTGCTTAGGGTCACCTTTTTAGTCCGGACTCCTGGGCACAGCACTTCACAAAATACAAAGTTTCCTGAAAGATCGTTTAATAAACAGTTGAATCTCCTGTGCTATCTCAGTTACACTATAGCTTTCCTTTGAACTATTTAACATAGCCTGACTTTAAAATAATTCTCCAGGATACGATTTCTTCCTGTGACTAATCAACTTCTTATGTGAAGAGCTTTATTTGCACTTAAACAGGATTGAATAAAGGTAGATGTATACCGTGTTCAGTAAATATGCCTCATGGGAAAAGTATTTATATGAAACAATTAACTCTATAACCCAGGACTCAAATGTAAACGATTGGCAAAGGAAACATCTGATTAATCATTTTAAACAAAAATATAATTTGGGGAAGGAACACAATACTAACTGCATCATCAATATGGTAAAAAAACTATTTGTGTGAATTTTATTGTATAACAAATAAAGAGTAATCTTTAAAAATATTTTTTTCATGTAACAAAATACAGGTCTATATATTCATATTATTTCTTCACAATTTAATCTCTGGACTCAAGATATCATAGACCTTATGTGAGAATCTGTATATCTGTGTAAACAATGAACATTAAAATTTCCCACACATAATCAAATAAAAAGGAAAATAACAAAATTAATTTATAGTATAGCTGATATCACTTTTAAGATTTTAAGAGAGTGGTATTAAGAAAATGAAAGAAGCAAGGCATAGACTGAGAGAAATAGTTATAAAACACATATCTGATACAGAACTTGTATCCAAAATATACAAAGAACTCTAAGAAAGTAAACAGCTCGATTAAAAAACTAAGCAAAAAGATTTGAACAGATTTTTCAGCAAAGAAGATATTCAGAGGGCAAAGAAGCACATGGAAAGATGTTCAACATAGTATGTCATTAGGGAACTGAAAATTAAAACAAGATACCACTACATACCTATTAGAATGGCTAAAATCCAAAATACTGACAACACTAAATGTTGGCATGGATGTGGAAAACAGGAACTCTTATTCATTGCTGGTGGGAATGCAAAATGGTGCAGCTACTTTGGAAGACAGTTTGGCAGTCTTACAAAACTAAACATACATTTACCATATGATCCAGCAATCACTCTCCCTGGTATTTACCCAAATGAGTCGAAAACATATCCACACAAAAACCTGCACATGAATGTTTATAGCAGACTTATTCATAATTACTAAAACTTGGAAGCAACCAAGTTGTCCAACAGTAGGTAAATGGATAAGCAAACTTTGGTACATTCATACAATGGGATATTACTTACTGCTAAAAAGACATGAGCTGTCAGATCACAAGAAGACATGGGTGAGCATTAAATACATACCACTGAGTGAAAGAAGCCAGTCTGAAAATATTATCTACTGCCTGGTTCCAGCTATATGACCTTCTGGAAAAGGCAAAACTATGGAGACAGTAAAAAGATCAGTGGTTGCCAAGGGTTGTTTTTTGTTTTTGTTTTTGTTTTTGAAGGTTGAGTGGAGGAATAGGTGGAACACAGGGGATGTTTAGGACTGAAATTTTTCTGTATGACACTAATGCTGGATAGGAGCCACTCTATACTTACAAAAACCCACAGAAAGTACAGGATGAACCCTAATGTAAACTTGAGACTTTAGTTAATTATAATATAGCGTATTGGTTCATCAGTATTAAAAATATCCTCAAGCAATTTGTTAATAAAAGGGGACAGCTTGCAGGGGAGGCATGTGGGACTCTGTACCCTCTACTCGATTCTTCAGTAAATCTACAACTCCAAAAAGTAGTCTATTAATTAAAAAACCATGCTGGTCATTTTTATCATTAATAACTTGGTCTAATACACACAATTTAGAAAAGTAATTATAGTCCATAAGCATCAGGTAAATTTTACAGTAGCACTTCTAATTTACTGAGCTCAGTTTCTAAATCTATTCCTAGATAGATGGGTTTTTAAGTAACTTTTTTTAATGTGTGATAAAGCTCGATGACATAAAATTTAGAGAATAGAGAGTATTTAATGCCATTGTTTGCATCATGTAATACCTGCTACACGTCCGTGTATAAATATCCCTCAGCTTTATTTAAATTAATCCCTTTTTATATGTTTCCTCGCTTTTGGCCAATTTAACTCAGAGCTAGCAATAAGTTGCTCAGGACAGAGAAGCTGTCCCTGGTGGAGCCTTCTGACCCTAAAGTCCATATTTCTACTGTAGTGAAAGGTAGTTTGTTTTAAACAGTATCTCTCTTATGTTAAGTTATTAAAGCTTTCATGGAGGTGCGTTAAGTTTACAATTCTGCTTGTGTAGACGCAACCTTTACCTCCATTAGCAGAGGAAGTGTTGTAAGCTTAGCAATATACCATGGAAAGCTATGTGACAAATTAGCTAGGTTGCATGTATTCTATTTTAATTAAGTGGAATGTTTTTAGTAAAAAGGTAACATATGGCAAAAAAATTGCGTTGAAGAACAAGTAATTTAAAAAAGCAAATCTCTCAGCTTGGGTGAGAGGTGAGTCTGTTCAGTTTCCTGTACACTTTTCAGGGCTCATCTTAGTCCTTTCACTGCTTTCCTTTTGTTTGTTCCCGTTTACCGGGGATTGTCCGTATTATCACGTATCAGGTTGCCTCAGATCTCACAGGGACTCACTGAATACATTTTACGTAGTTTAACCAGTCCCTGTTGATGCGTTTTTAGGATATTTCCAAAGTTGTGATGTATTAATAAGTTACAGTGGGCATCCTAGTATATATGTCTCTGTCCACAAGCTGCTGAGTAAATTCCTGTAAGTGGAAATGCTTGGTCAATGTTTGAGTCCATTTACATTTTTGATAGGTATTGCCAAGTCATTAAAGAGATTATATAAATATATAGCACTGGTCCTAGAAGAATAAAAATGTCACTCTACATTTTTAACTACGAAGTCCATTGAGATTCAAATTAATGCATTCATGAATGGATACCATGAATTTTACTGACAAGGGCTTAAGATAGCTGTCAATATAAAAAGATTTATATTATATCATGGTTAAATAAAGCTAAATGTAGGACACTCAAATTGATATATATATAGAGAGAGAGAGAGAGAGACAGAGAGAGAGTATTACTTTATATTGGAAATCAAATGAGCATTACATTGATAGAGAAATAATTCACATAAGAAGAAAAAACGTTTTACTCAGTAATTAGGTATAAGGAAATAATCCAGGTCACCTGACCGACAAGTCATTGGGCATTTAACTGTGAATAACACAGTACAACATGAAAAGCAACAGAAGAGGCGAAGATCTCTTCAAATAATTTATTTTACAGGATTAGCTTTTTGATGGTGGGAAAGACAATTCTATCTCATGCTACTTTATTTTAACTACATCATTAGGAAAATACTCCTGCTATTATTTTAGAAATTGGAAAGATTCTTCTCCATCTACACCTTTTTTGCTACTCCCCCCCAAGTAGCTGGCTGTTATCGAGGGAGCCTGTGTGAAGGGGAACCAGGGAGGGAATGCCAGTGCTTTCCATTTATAAAGTAAAACTATCCCCAGTTGTGATGGGATAGCTTGTAGCTGACCACTGCTTCTACTGAGAACAACTAGAAAAGTCAGCTAAAGTTTATGAAAAATGTCTGAGAGGATCAGATGTCTGCGGACATAGCCAAAACCCAAAGGAAGGGCCATTGCCAAGAGAGAAGGGGGACACCACAGTGAGCCCGTTTGCCTCATTTCCTTTTCTGGTCCCTGATATGAGGCAGGAGAGGAAGAGCCGAGGAGGAGAGCGGCTGCTGAGACAGAGAGAGCGAGCCCTAGTGCTTTCTGCAGCCTCTTGAAACCTGGGGAACCAGAGCTGGGGCTGAATTTTGCCATGAGACCCAGAAAAGAGGAACCCAGAAAAGAGACACAAAAAATGAACCCAGCACTCAGTACCAGTTCCTCTTGTGTTATTTGCAAAGAAGCTCTTAAGGCAAAAGTCTAAGAAGCCAAGCATAAAACAGTTTAGAAGTTAAAAGGTTGTTTGTTTTGTTTTGTTTTGTTTTGTTTTTTCTTCCTCTAGCGTTTTCATGGTGCTCAGGAGAGAGAAATCAGAAATCAGAGCTTGCAAAGAGAAATTGTAGAAAACAAGATAACAGAGAAGAAATACTATTAAATGAGTAAGACAACAGGCTACAAGTAGTTATATGGTGGCCATAAACCCAAACGTATCAGTGAAACCCATTAAGTTCAGTAAAACATTTTTAAATAGTCAAATATTCCACTTGACAAATAATAGCAAATTGGATAAAATATGCAACTGTGTAACATTCAAAGAGAAACAACTTAAAGACAAAAATACAGAAAGATTGAAAGTAAAGGTACAGAAACATATATGATAAAATTTTAAACAAAACCAGTTTCACTTGACTAACATAAATCAAAATAGATTATATGGCTAAAGAACAATAATTCATACTGATAAAATAATTATTTCCCCAAAAGATGTAACAATTCTAAATGTGCAAGTAACAATGTTCTAACTTCAAAATATAATTATACTTATAGAACTAAAAGGGGAAAAAAAGAGACAACTTCATAATCATAGAAGAAAATTTTAACCTCCTTCCCTCAGAAACCAATAGAATAAGCAAAAAAAACTTGGTAGGATTTTGAGGAATTGAACAGCATGATCAATGAACTTGGCATAGTTTATACTACCGTCCATAATGAAGATGCACCTATTGTTTAAGTTCATGGAAACAGGTACACAATCTCAGCTACTTGCAGAGAAATTTCATTTTTCAAGATACAAATGTTTTTAACTGAATGATAATGAAAAGCTGATGTATCAAGACTTGTAGGATGCAGACAGGTCTATACTTAGGCTCTCTATGTAAACAGATGCACACATTGTTTAAAAAGAAAGGTGAAAAATCAATGAACTAAATATCCAACTCAGAAGTCAGAGAAAAAGGTAACAAATATATGAGCTGATATTAATTCATTTGAATATAGGTGATGATATGTAGGCAGAGACTCTCTAAACAGAGTTCTTGGAGAGATTCATACAATTGACAGACGCCTGGGGAACCTGGTCAGTATGCAGAGTGAGAGGAAAAGTTACTAATATGAAGAAAAAAAAGCATGGAGCATCACAACAAATCCTACAGATGTTTAAAAGTTCGTAAGAAATTGTCAAAAGCAACTTACAGCAATATTTGAAAAATCAAGTAAAATGGGAAGATTTCTAGAAAAAATGCAACCTGTTGAGACCGACACGCACAAATTAAAAGACAAAGAGAAAATAGAAAAAGCGAAAATTCCAAATCCACTAAGGAAATAAAGCCTACAATAATTTAAAAAATCCAACTTCCTTATAGGAAACACTCAGCTGATACGGCTGCATTAGTGAACTTTTCTGATCATTTACAGACAAAACAATACTAGTTCTGTTTAAACCCTTTCAGAGAACAGAGAAACAGGTAGCACACCCAAATTTTTGAGTTTAGCATGGCCTTGATAAGAAAACCTGTCAAGGATATTGTAAGGAAGAAAAATTACAGACTAATCTGTTTTGTAAACATTAATGCAAAACTTCTAAACAAAACATATATTAAAAAATTTAATCCAAGTTGAGCTTGTTCTTGAGTAATGTAAGCTCGGTTTATCATCAAAAATCAAGCAGTGTCACTTATTAAAAAATAAATGAGAAAAATCACATGATCATCTTAATAAATACAGAATTTAAAAAATTAAATTGAACACCCACTTACTGTTTTAAACATTGATAGCAAAATAAGTATGGGAGGGGAATTCTTTAGGACATCTAGAGGGTGGGAAAGGATAGACTGGGATTTCAAAATTGTAGAATAGATAAACAAGATTACATTGTATAGCACAGGGAAATATACACAAAATGTTACAATAACTTACAGAGAAAAAAATGTGGCAATGAGTGTGTATATGTCCATGAATGACTGAAAAATTGTGCTGAACACTGGAATTTGACACAACACTGTAAAATGATTATGAATCAATAAAAAATGTAAAATAAATAAATAAATAAATAAAGCAAAGCCAAACAAACAAACAAGCAAATCCCTACAGCAAATACCCAAATGAAGTCGTAAAGTTCTGGAATCTTTTCACCTGCTGTAAAAATCTAGACAAAGATACAGGCTATCCAAGTATTTTAAACTGGTCTCAGCTGGTCCTGCATGGCAAGAAAACTGTGAATGGTACAAGAATTGGAAAAAGAGAAATGAATATAAAACACTACCAAACAATTTGAGAAGGGATTTTAGAAGAATTTCATTTAAAATAGCTTCAAAAAAACCAACAAGCATGCAGGAAAATGTATAAGGAAGAGTTTATAAGATCCATAAAGGACTTATATTGCCGGATATAAATACTTATATAAGATTATATAGAAATTAAAAGGGTGGCATTGGTGCAAGTTTAGACAGTGGACGGAGGAGATGACATAGAACTCAAGATGCAGACCCACCAGCTGTGCTCATCTGACTTACGATAAACTTTTCACTCCGCCATCGTGAAGAAGGGATAGCTTCCAATAAATGGCGCTGGGCCAGCTGACTATCCACTGAACAAAATAAGAAGAGTCTATCCCTTATCCGATGCAGACACCAAACCAGATGGTTGTGGATCTAAACGTGAGAAGTACAGCAGTGGAAGTTCTGGAAGATGACCTGGGGGAACATCTTCATAGTCCTGGCGTAGGCAGGGGGACCTTGAACAGCGTACAAACACAGCTCATCACAGAGAAGAGGACTGGTGAACAGACTGCATGCAAACTAACGACATCTGTTTACCAGAGACATGATTAAGAGACTCGAAAACGATTTCCAACACAGGTATCTGATGAGGATCCAATATCCAGAATATGTAAGCAGCTTCTACAGACTAGGATGAAAAACACAAAAATGCCTTAGAAAAATAACAATAACTAAGACCCCCACAAAACTGAGCAGGCACTTCACAATAGAGGCCATTCTGGCGGCTCATGAACCTCTGAAGGGGAAATGTGCTCAACTTCTTTAGTCATTGGATCAGTTTTCTATTGTTGCTCTAACAGATTGCCACAAATTTGATGGCTCAAAACAACAAAAATGTATTATCTTACAGTTCTGTAGTTGAGAAGTTCAACATGGGTCCCGTTGGGCTAAAATCCAGCTGTCAGCAGGGCTGCGTTCCCTTCTGGAAACTTTAGGGGAAAATCCATTTCTTTACCTTTTCTTGCTGTTCAAGGCTACCTGCATTTTTTTTTAATTAAAAAATTGTTTTGAGAGAGGAGGTAACTAGGTTTATTTATTTTTTAATGGAGGTACTGGGGATTGAACCCAGGACCTGTGCATGCTGAGCACGGGCTCTGTCACTGAGCTGTACCCTCCCCGAGGGCTGCCTGCATTCCTCACACAGGCTCATGACCCGTGCTCCACCCTCAGAGCCAGCAGCACAGCCTTCCTCTGACTCCATTTTCGTCATCATGTCTCTTCTCTGACAGTGTCTCCTGCCCTCTTACACTTTTAAGGACACTGTGTCAAATAAACCAACGAGACTGAATGATCTCTCACTATAGGCAATGACAGTAATACATAACAGAACACAGAGCTCATGATTCTGGTTCTGTAAAGTCAAAATCAAGCAAAACCAACGTAGGATGTTAGACTCTTGGGTGAGTGGTCACTTTTGCTGGAAGAACAGGATGGGCAGGGGTAGGACTGATCTGGGTGATGGTTCTAGAAGTATGTTTATATATGTTAAAATTCAGTAACAAAAGAGACTTACTTTAAAAAGGAACACTTACACATGAAAATCCTTTGTAAGACAATATTTTGACGTATGAACAGTCTCCTCAGACTACTGGGAGATGTCATTGTTTGCAACTTAAATATAAGCACATACATAACTTTAAATATCTTTTCAAACACTATTTCTTTCTGGCCCATCGTGCTAAGGTGAGCCAGGAAAACTGTCCGTAAGCTCAGTGCTCGGTGTTTGGGTACAAGAGGCACATGTTCTAAAGTTAATTAGACTTTCAGATCCAGTCCCTGGCATTTACTGGCCGTTGAGCTTTGACAAATTCTTTGACTTCCGTTTCCGTGTTCATCGGCAGAGGGAGGTAACACCACCCCCGGCGGGCCATGGTGAGAGCTGGAAATAAGCCAGAGCGGTTCCGTTTATGGCAGGAGCGCCCACACAGCTGTGGAAACCTGCCACTGAAAACTCACCTGAAGTTTGGTGGCTGGAGGCGTTTCCGTCTCCTGGCTGAACTTCCCTGTCTTCCTTAGTGTGAAATCCGCAGTGTGCCATCCTGCGGCGCTCAGGCCCGGGTGCCCCTGGACGGGACGCAGGAAGTGAAGTACCAGCAGGTCCAAGGCTGCCGAGCGAGCAGGCAAGGCCCGGAGGGCCTTGGTGATGAGATTGAAATGCTTTGTAGCAACAGGCGTCATACTACGTTCTCTGTGCTTCTCAAGACCGCTTCCCTTTTAAAATTGAATCTTTTTTTCTCATAAGATGTTATTATATTAAAATTTGGAAATAGGAAATAAAATCATAGAGAAGAACATAAAATTACTCATTTTCCTAACACCCCCCTTTATTGATTCCCTTTCTGCAAATAACTGTCCTTTATTTTTTCCCAGCTTTATGGAGGTATAATTGACACATAATGACCGTATGTACATTTAAGGTGGTGGTTTGGTATTTGTATATGTTGTGATCACTGAAATCAAGCAGATTAGCACATCCATCACCTCACATAGGCACTTTTCTTGCGGGTGTGGTGAGAACACCTGATACCTAGTCTCTCAGCGGATTTCCAGTGTACGCTACATTCTTATTCACTGTAGTCACCAGATTTTAAATTGTCTTCACGTCCTTCCATTCTCCCCGGCCCCACACACACTACCCATGGGAATTTCTGTATCCTGAGTTTTCCTTATCTCCTTCTGTTGGAAGCCTTCCCTATAACTTGCACGTCCTCTGACAACATAAGCCTGAACCACTATGTCATACACCACTTTTGATGGGAACAGTTGATCAGACCAGCCTGCTGGTTTGCTAACCTCCTGCTTTTTCACTTATGCTAGCACTTGAGTTAACCCTTTCTTTTTATTTATGCTAATACTTTGTTCATCAAGCTTTCATCTCTAGTGTCAGTCAGTTGGTCGCCCCACCTGTGATGGAGCCCCTGAGCCAACAGGCAGCTGTGACACATGCCGTCTGCTGTCTTAAGCCCTGAGACACTCTCCCTGCTTCCACGCACGTGCTGTGACCTTCATAGGTGTGACATCATAAGGGGCAGAAGTACCACATTGGTCCTTTTCCTGAAACACCTGTAATTCAAGAGCAGAACACAACTGCTGTATTTAAGTCAAGGTAAAGGGGCTTCCGGGTTAAACAAAGTAAAACGTTAGGAGAACAGTGAAACAGGTGGAGCCTCCCTTACTGCTGAACGCCACGGTACGGCCGCGTTAAATGTGGCGGCCTCTTTCCCCTCTGCATTGGCGTCTTCTGACTTTGGTCTTTGTGGTCTGCTTACCCACACATCCCTCCTTTCACAGAACTCCACACGTTTCAGAAATAAGTCAGTAAATAAGAATTCATCTAGGACAGAAATCACATATTTTCAGATGTGTGTTGATATTCATAGATGAATATTACAAATTGGTTGTTGTGAAGGAGCAAAACGGATGATTTCAGTTCAGCCACATGCAGTGTGTATAATGATCACTACCTTATACTCTGGGCATATAAAGTCTAGTTCTTATTTATGAGAAACTGAAAATCTTCCATGTCTAGTACAGTGCCAGGCACGTGGTATTTGCTTAATAAATAGGTGTTGCATAAATGCATAAATGCTGACTTCAACGAACATTTTTTTTTATTGTGCCGACATAGCCAGTGTTTCAGCTCAGTTAACTGCGTCATAAGTAAGTGAAACCCAACCTTTAGTTTCAGTGAAAACCCAGCTCCATGAGTTGTGACAGCCACTTCCCACCAGCTCTGATGAGTGTTTAAAAGCGGTGCTTCTCAGCTTTCACTGCGCATAAAAATCACAGGATGTTGTTGATCCTGATCCATAGTTCAGGGAGATTCTGCGTCTCTAGACGCGCCCAGGCGGTGCTGATGCGCCCGGCCCGAGGACCTCTCCTGGCCTGAGCCAGTGTCTGTCGCTCTCGGCTGCACGCAGGCACCACCCGGGAAGCTGGAAAAGCTGATTCCGAATCCCCCTCCCGAGATACTGGGATCCGGCTGGACTGGCATGAGAACTGTGTGCTGAAGTTTCTGAAGTTCCCTGGTGGTTCTAATATACACAAGTTTAAGAAGCACTGTGTGGAGAGAACCAGTTCGCAAACCTCTCCAAGGGCGTTCATTCTCCGTGGCCCTCTGAGTCGGTCCCAGCCGAAGCCCAGGATTTGATGGCTGATGGGGTCCCGTCATCCAGGACCTTTCAAAGCTGGGACCGTGCTGTGCGACTCCTGAGGCAGAGTGGAGAGTGAGGTAGACCCAGCTGCTGGCTATTTTCTGACACTTGAGAAATAGAAGCATCCTTCTGTGTAGAGACTGAAGAATGAAACCAAACAAATAAAAATTGAGATATCAGGACCGCCGGCTTTGGTTGCCCTCTTGTGAGATCCAGTGTCACTCCCTGCCTTGAGCCCCACACACTATTTCTGCATCTTTAAAAGAAACTCCCCTATCAGATTACCTAGCTGCCATCAGATGGTTCTTGGCTAAGAAGATAACTGACCAGTTTAAGCAACAGGTATGAAAGTCCCACTGATCATTAAGTTATTATAAATGGGGGGATACATTCACATATTCTTCATAGAAGTGTGCTGCCGAAATATAGCATCTTTGCTGAAAATATAGGGAGGTGAATGCATGCTGGAAGAAGAGTGCTAAGAAGAGGGGCAGCCCCATCTTTCCTAGTAGCACCTGACTGTTTCCATCCTGTAAAAGTCCTGGACGATTCTCAGCTTTTGCTGGAGCCTCACCAAAAAGAACACAAACGTAGGTAAAAATTGTATGAAGAGCAAGGGAGGAGTTTCTGAAACCCATATTTCCCCTCCTTTGGGCCTCTTCCTTCTCATGCCAGGAGGGGAACTGCATGAACAAATTTCCCTAAGGAAGTCTGTTCATGCCACAGTAGCTGGAGATGACTGGACAATTTAAACTGAGGTGCATGAGATTTGGTTCCGTGAATGAGTCTTTAACTATGTACTTATGTTCTTAGCACAAAGATATACAATTTGCAGAGACAAAAATGCTGCATTTTCATGGTCCCTGCCTTTGAGGAACTTCTAATACAGTTTCTTTGACTTGTGCATCATTTTCTAAGTGCTGGTATAAGAGACAGGAACTCAGGATTTATAGCCTGGTTGTCCATGTGCAGATGGCAGCTCTGCCACCTTCTGTTGTGTGGCCCTGGGCTTCCATTTCTGTATCTGTGAAATGGGAATAAGAGGTGTCCTCTGATGTGTATTGACAGGATTAAATGATTTCAAATGAAAGGCCTGGAAGAGCCTTTGTCTGTGGGGTAAGTACTCAGTAATTTTTAGCTATTATTATTATTATTATTATTATTATTATTATCCTCAGTGTTATTTTTATCCTCAAATCTGTATTTGTTTCCCCAACCAGAATGCTGGCTCTTTAAAGATAGGTTTTATACCTTTTAACATTTCACATATTATCGCAGAGCCTCGTACTGGTCTCGGGGTCCAGAAGTAGGCCAATGTCGTTAATTCCTTTGCATTTTTTGAAGTTCATTCATTATTATTGCTCTCAGGCCTCACAGAGAGTGGTGTGACACATGTGTTAAACCTATCTCTTCCACTACAACACTATTCTTAGGAAAATATTCGCGCAAATGAAGTCTTTGGAAGAAAAATATTATAGGAATATTTTCACAAATACTGTTTTCTTGCTGATAAGCATTTCCATGAAGTGATCAATCCAACCCAGCTCTGAGTAACATTTGATCTATAGATTATTGTTGCAGTTTCATATTTATTAATCTCAAATCTTATAACTCCAGACTGATGTGAAATTAATTAAAGATTATGTGAATGCTGCCAGGGCATATGACTAAAATAGTTTGAATGTCTTCTTACTCTATCATAAGAATACTGTATTAGGATTAATTAAAACCAGATAAGCTGATGCATCCTGGAATGCTTCATTTTAAATTATATTCTAAAGTTCCCTGCCTTGACTTTTTAAATACTAAACCATATTTGCACTACTGCGTAAACAAGCCATGTTCTCATCAGTTTAGCTGTAGGCTATGTCATCTAGGGCAGGTTATAATTTTTATTTTGTTCCTCTGACTAATGCTATGGTTCTTAGTCGTTGAGACATAGAATTTATTTATAACCTTCAACACTGTGTAAACTTGTTTTCTTCTTTGGCAGAAGAATCTTCTACTTATAATTTTAAATGACTTCCTTTTCACTCACCAAAGCAATGCCATAATAACAAGAAGGCAAGGTAAATTATAAATATTTAAAGCATTAAAGGATTCTAATCCTTCTGAACATAAGCTTTTCCATTCTCTTATCATGCATTTGCTTGGATGATGTTTGATTGTAAAGATTGGTCCAAAACCACCATAATATAAAATAAATTAAATGATACTTCTTAAATGTTTATATGTTCAACAGATATTTTATTATGTACCAGCTCCCTTTCTCAGGTATTGGGAAGCATAAGAAGACAGTACCATTCACGATAATCTTTATAGTTTGTTGCAGGTATAGAAATAAAAGAATGCCAGGAGTACAGCAAGGGCACGTAGATGAGCCTGCTCAGTTCCACTTGGGGTATGAAGCATGGCATCCAAGAGCAGACACCTTTTGTCCGAGTCAAGGACACCCATTTACCTGACCTGTGTGTTGAACTCCTCCTCTGTGTCAGAGTTTGTTCCCGGGCACTGGGGATGCAAAGGTTCACCTGTTCAAAACCTGTGTCCTGGGAAACTCTGTGACCTGGCAAGGAGAACCTATACCCCTAAACCATGGAAATACGCACCTGCCGTGAGGAGGAGATGGCGGGGACTGGGAGGGCCGGGGCTGAGCAGCACAGGCCGAGCAGATGAGGAGGTTCCTGAGATGAACTATCACCTAAGCTGAGTTTTTAGAAGCATGAGTTGGAGGCAGAGGGTAAGGACACTCCTAGTGAATGCTAGGAGCAGGTGCGGAGGTGGCGTGGTGTGTCTGCAGAACTGTGACGGTGGTTTGTCTGCACCACTGCGAGAGACAGGAAGGAGCGCTGCTGACAAGGTAGGCTCAGGGCAGGTCACACAAGGTCTCGCTCCAGGTCAGGCTGGTCAGAACTGCAGAGGGAGGAGGCATTAGACTCTGCCTTGCCAGGCAGTCTGGCTGTGTGCGGGGTGAATGAAAAGTAATCTGTTTGGCCTCCAGCAAAATAAATAGCTTATATGAGCTAAGTTATCTCTTCCGTGGGGACAGCTATCTTTTTCATTATTTCTCTCAGGAGAACAATTTGCTTTTACTGGGAATGCACTGTAATCAATCAGCTGTTCCAACAGTAATCAATCAGCAACTGTGTATTGAGCTCCTGTTAATGAAAAGCATTGTGCATGTTAGGTGCGTGTCTGGCAGCCAGATGTCAGCCACGTGAGTGTCCTAAATTCTTCCATCCCTGTGGGCCTGGCCCCTCCTGTATCTGTGACTTCATCACCAGTCCTTTGCCCAGAGCTCTTGTCTTCTGCAGCCTGTCCTGCCTTCTGCAGAGCTGCTGTCAAGTCGGTGTCCATCCCGCCCCAGGACTCTTGCCCAGTTCTCTGTCCAGAGAGCTTTCTCCAAAACCTTCAGATGGCTGCATTCTGACTCACTCAGGTTCTAGCTGTTTCGTGACATCTTCCCAGACTCTGCCATAGAAACTCTCTCGGCCGCCCCCTATTTCATTCATCTTTTCCTTTCTCTTCTTGAAAGCTCACATCACTCCCTGAAATGGTCTTACTCGGTGATGGTTCCATTTTGTTTTTGCCTGGCATCCTCTTTTTCCTGTGCCCGGTGACAGGTTATGAGGCTCATTATAGCAGGGGCCTCTCCGGCCTCGTTCACTACTACCACCAGCACTTCCGAAGCACCTGCAGCGGAGCAGGCTTTCACTGAGTGCTCAGTGAATGATGAGAAAGAATCCCCATGAGAGTGCCACAAAATCAGATCCCGGATCAGGCTTACCTCACGCATTCTGCATTTATAAGTAGGAGAAAAGGTGAGATTTATGAATCTTGGGAAGTATTTTTTAAAAATCAAAAATAACTTTGGTATAATGAACAAAAGAGACATAGAGGCTACTAATTAAGTTAACTGTAAAACTGACTGGTTTGAAGACTACTGTAGTTTCACATCACCTTACCATACAAAATTGTGTAAGAATAATAATAAAAAGAAGCAACCGTTACTTTAAAAAGCAATCAGAAAGAAAAACAAAATGATGCATGATAAAAAAAAATCACTGAGACATGAAGGCATTTCACTCTGTTAGAGTCAGAAATAAAGAATTTATCCTTCAGCATGTTTTCCTGAAAATAATTTGTTAAATGTGTAGTCTTCCTGACTAGTCTCCACCTTGAGCAACCAGAAATCAATCTTTTAAATAACATGCACTGAAGAAATGCTCTGGTTCATTGTACAAGTTCTATAGAATTGGCACCAGACAGTTCTAAACAATTTTGTGTTCAGTTAAATCTTCCAGTGGATGGAGGCACGCGCAAACTCCTCCACACTTCATTCCAATTTATTTCTTATTTGGCAACTTTGACTTTTGGACTAAATTATGCTGGTTAATGGATTCAATAATTGGACTGTAGGGGGCGGTAACACTTCGTGCTTCTCAGGCTGCAGGGGAGGGACTCGGCTGACCTTCAGCACTGAGCTTCCTCGGGCTCAGATTCAAACTGCACGAAGCAGGGCACTCGGTCTTTGAACTGGCTGTGTCCTGCTAATCTCCCCTTCCACAGCTCCAAAACTCCTTTTGTTTGCTTTTGTTTTGTTCATGGGTCTTTTTGTTTCTTCTAAACTTCTCTCAGTCTGATTCAGGTTTGCAGGATTAATAACTGAGTAAGCTAGATGGAAAACTAACTTATACTGTACATTTATGAATAGGCTTTTGTTTACTATCCAAGCCAACCATTTAACTGTGTAACTAATTGGTTTCGCTTGGATTGGGGCTGCTACTAAAAGTTACAAGTAACCTTAAATACCAGTCATGTGCTATGTTCTCCAAGCACTGTAACATTCAGTTCTTCAAACTCATTACTGTTACCATTCCCAATTTATAGATGGGGGAATTGAAATTTAGAAAGGCAAAGTGAATCTTCCAAGAATAAGGGGCTGGTAAGTAATGGACTGAAGACAGAGAACGTCTGTCAGAAACGTGCATCCCCCTCAGCCGGTCCTCATCACGACTTGAAGGAATTTGGGTTTGCGGGTGTGTGGGAGTCAACTAGGGCTCCACAGTCTGTAGAAGAAACTCTGGTTATTAAGACATTCACATACTCAAACTTGGTCAAAACATTTTAATTATTGCTTATATGTACTGATCATCATGATTTGGATAAATATGAAGTAGATAGCACAATATACTTTACAGTTGTACCAGTTACCCTTTCCTTGGTAAAACCATAATCTTATGTCCCTTATAGGGCTTCCTCCCAGCCCTTCTCTGAAACAATTGTCTTTAGAGTCAACTCTCTTGCTCTGTCTCATGTCCATCGCTAACCTTTCTCCAAGGTGCTACTGTAGCGTTTGATGCAGACACAGTAAGACAATGAATAGCCTCCCTGTGGTCTGTTTCTCTTTCGCCTTGAAGAAAGTCAGTGACTTCTTTGATTCGCTTGACATTCTTCTCTTTGATTCTGCTCCTGCCCTCTACCATCCTTCTCTCCCTGGAAAAGAAATAAGGAATGAAGGGAGGGAAGAAGGAAGGAAGCAAGGGAGGAAGGAGAAGAAAGGAAATAACTGCCTCTGGGTCTCTCTCCATATCATGTTCTCACCTCTGTGTTCCTTCTCCTCCTCTCTGCTTATCTAGATCTTTCACAATTTAGCTGAAATCCCACCTCCAAAAATAAGTCTTTTGCATCACTCCAAGCTCTGGAGTTTTCTCTTTTTTTCCTAAACTTCTGTTGCAACACCACATGCTTTAGAAACAAATTTACTCTCTGATTTGTTCACATATATTAATGACATTTTTCCAAGTGGAATATAAATATGTATAAGAGAAGGGAAAGAAAATTAGCATTTGAGTTACTTCCTCCCACCATCCTTACCTCCCTTCCCAGAGGTTATTCAATATACGTTGTATGGATGGTAAATGCTTGTTAATTAACCAGTTAACATCTGCTACTTGGAGTCAGTTTTATAATTCTACACAATTTTATAAAGAATTAAAGAGCTGGAACTTAGTATATTTTGATTTAAATATATATTATTAAAACCTGTATAACTGTCTGAGCATTATAATATCTAGAACAACCATATGAGACCAGTTCATATATATATATATATACAGCATATGTACAATAAGTGCTGTATCCTATATATGCATACATTATAATGTATAATATGTGCTGTACATTATAATGTATGTATATAAAATAAATAAAACATTGGGCAAATGTATGATAGACTTAAAATTGTCTGGCTTTGTTTTTATACTGTTATTCAAAGTCTTATGAAGGAGAAAAGAGGTTTAGGAAGGTGGTAATGTGACATTTATGAGGTGCAGCCTGTGAAGCATCACAGAGATCAGGGGAAGGAGCAGGTGGATTGGATGGGAGTAAAGTCAGTGATCGGCTGCTGTTTTGGCATCAGCAGTATAGAATGGTCACTCCCAGAGATGGTGTGTATGGTGGTGCATTATGGTGGAACGATGGAGCCTGAAATGAGCTCAGAAATTGTCTGGTCCCGCTCTTCCTGTTCTAGCTGTGATGGCTGAGGGGTAAAGGGATATGTGATTTTCTCAGTGTCAGCCTCATTCTTGTGAGTGCTGGAGTGTCCTAAGCCAGTTTTATTTACATTGTACTCTATTGTCTTCACAGTTTCTTTTATCTGTATTTATGTGTGTTCCATATGTTTTATACACAAGGAGAGCTTTAGACATTTATTTTTTGAAATATCACTGACTTTGGAAATTGTCTTTATATGAAACTGTACACATCTATGCATCTGAATATGCTACCCAGCCATTCTTGGGATTATAAGCCAAGTCTATCTCCAAGATAAATAAAAGTAAAAATGAGATATGACTTTCGAATCAGCAGATCAATTATTCTTCCTTTCTAAAAATGCCTGCTTGCCTTATTCTGCACGCCAGCACTCACTGGAGACGGGCGCTAATTTTAAAAAGAGCTGCACTGATTGAAACCTGTCAGTGAAATCTACGCACCTGCACTTTCGTGGGTTTTTTTTTTTTTTTTTTTTTTTTTTGGTGAGGCTTGTTATAAAAGTTTCGGCTTTCATTTCCATTTTTTGGGCTTTCCTTCTCTAGAGAGCACATGATTCAATAATCATATTCCACTTATTCCCTCATTCATTTTGAAATTTTGAAAATAATGTTTATGCTCCTTTTGTCTTAAAATCATTAACTTCATATACACCTATTTGCATTATAATCTACTTAAACTATTTTATATATAAATTTCTATCAAATTTATCCTTTGAAACATCTGAATGGAAGTAGCTAAAAGTGGAATTACTTTTCACCCCCTGTTCCTGGGTTTGGAGAGGGAGTAGGGGCAACGGACATCAACCTGGAGAGGCAGTTGAGGCCATGATGAAGACATCCTGAAAAGATGGGAGACAGAGAGAAAGTAAGGAGGGACTGGTAGAGAGCGTGCCCATGTGTGGACAAATATAGAAGTCACAGGTGTTATCGAGAAGGGTGGCTCCTAAGGAAGGGAGAGAGGAGAGGACAGAGGAGAGTGAATAAGACACAGAAGGGGGTTTTCTGAGATGTCAGCGATGCCAGTCCTTTCCAGCCCCTCACTTATACCCCTTCCCCAGGGACCAGGATCCAGAAGGGCCACACAGAGATGTGGATAACCCAAGGAGGTAAAGGCAGAGCTAAACCAATTAAATGCATGTGTGTGCCTGTGTGTGCGTACGGTTAGATGGAGGTGATAAATATATAGATACACAGATACGCAGAGAAAGATGCATACAGGGGTAGACAGAGCATTGTCACCAGAACACTGCCTGTTAGAGGCATTTACGTACCCTGATGGGGTGCAGGTGCACTCATTTGAAATGAAATTAAGTTGCATATGCAAAAGTGTTTTTTCAATTATGCATGTTATGCAAATGATAGTTATCGTGTATGTTATTACTATGTTAATATGTACATTAAAAATTTTATACCCAAAAATGAAATGGAGGATTAAACAGAGGTTGTCATTTAGGAAGCGCCTGAGAGTATTGTCTTTTTAAACCTTTGAAGGAGAAACTGAGAGAGAGAGAGAGAGAGAGAGACAGAGAGGAGAATGTCATGTGGCTGAACTGGTATTTTCCTGGGTTGTCTTTGAAAAACAAAAAATGAAATATTGCGAATATTTCTGGCTTTATATCATCTGTATTACAGCAGAGGAGCTGTCCCTGAATTTGATGTCAGCAGGGACAGGAGGGGCTCATTGTAAAGGACACAAATCATTTGCCACCTGAGTCCCAGTGAGTCTAAGCCACTGCAGACAGTGCGGCCCCAGCCCAGCCGGCTCAGGCCTGCGCCCCGCTGTGCGCTCTGCTGCTTCAGAGCCTGCCTCCTGGAACCCGAAACTCTGAAGACAGCCTCCAGCCTGTACTCTGGGTGTTCCGGAACCTCAGTGGCACTGCTTCTGCTAGTTTTGCCAAATTTCAGAAGTAATTTTTCCACATTTTAACTAACTAAAAATCAGAAGCAGGATTATTATTCAACCACTATTTTAAAAGATAGGGTTTTCTTCCCCAGTGACATATTTTCTCGTAATTGAAGTATGATACACTCAGAATCGCGTCCTCATTTGTGAAACAGTGGGAGCAATACCTACGTGGTAGGGGCAGGAGGGGGCGTGCGTACACCCCCAACCCAGGGGAACACAGAGCAGGCACCATATATTGGTAGGTTTTATTTTTACATCATTATTAAAGAATATTTGAAAGCGCAGCATAAGAAAAAATTAGCCATTTTACCAACATAAGGTAATATTTACAGAGCACCATTATATTTGGACATTCAGGTCTACAGATTCAAAAAGCTGGAGGATTTGAGTTGAGGTACCAAGGAAATTGCCTCAGCTGCCTGTTGGATGAGCATGAATCCTCATCTTTTCTCTCTAGTAATTGATCTGTCCATCACCCCAGAGATGAGAATATTAAAAATATGTCAGCATAAACCATGCATGTTTTATAAACCATATATCAGAATTTCTTTTTGTCTCAAAACATTTGCCTTTTTATGCCACTCTTGGATCAGACCTGTATATGCAAAATAAAAGCAGCTGCTAATAATTATAACCAAAAATACAATTTTGTCCCAATTATTCATTCAACAAATACATATCGAGACCTTATTCTCTGGCAGGGACAGCAGGTAGAACGCTAATAAAAACAGTGCCCCTGCTTTTGGGCTCCAGTGGATGAAAATGATATTTTATCTTTGTGTGATGATGACTTTCCAGGACTCTGAGAAATGCCTGTAGCTTAATGCTATTTGTGGAACAGAGGATGATATTTGTGGTTCTTTTCATTCATATGTGGATGTTGGAGTGTTTCAGGAGGAATAATGAACTTAAGAAAGGGCCCTAAAATACTCATGGTATACAGAGGGGTGTGAATGAACAAGAATGACTACCTCGGGTTGTGCGGTAAACTCAGAGCGGATGGACGGAGGTGAGAGTGGACAGACCGCTCTGCGAACTTTAAAGTACTTCTTGAGTAAGAGGATGGACTTAATCTGATTGGGCAAAGGAAATTCAACATAGGCAGAGATAGATAAAGCAATCAATTAATTGATCTATCAATCAACAGATCTACTTCAGTGTGTTTATGTTTCTGTGTTTGTTCCCATTTTTATTTTTTCTGTTTTTGATGAAAATCACATTACTTTCTGGATTACTCTTGCAGCTTCCCAGCTACAGGCATACATCAGAAACATTGCAGGTTCGGTTCCAGACCACTGTAATAAAGCAAATATCACAATAAAGCAAGTCACATTATCTTTTTTGTTTCCCAGTGCATGTAAAAGTTACATTTGTATCGCTAATCTTTTTGCTGAGGCCATGTTGATGGCTGGTGACTCATCAGGGAGGTGGCTGCTCAAGGTTGGAGTGGCTGTGGCACTTCCTTAAAATAAGACAACAACAGTTTCCACACCAAGTGACTCTTCCTTTTAAGAACAATTTCTCTGTAACATGCAATGCCGTTTGATAATGTTTTACCCACAGTAGAACTTCTTTCAAAGTTGGAGTCAACCCTCTCAAACGCTGCTGCTGCTTTATCAAGTAAGTTTATGTAATATTCTAAATCATTTGTTGTCATTTCAACAGTCTTTGCTCATCCATAAGAGGCAACTCCTCATCCACTGAGAGTTTTCATCATGAGATGCAGCAATTCAACCACATCTTCAGGCTCCACTTCTAACTCTAGTTCGGTTGCTGCAGTTACTTCCCTCTGAAGTCTTGAACCCCCTAGATTCATCCATGAGGGTTGGAATCAGCTTCTTCCAGACTCCTGTTAATGTTGATATTTTGCCCTCTCCCCATTAATCCTAAGTGTACTTATGTCTAGGTGTCTAGAATGGTCAGTCCTTTCCAGAGGGCTTTCAACTGACTTTGCCCAGATCCATCAGAGGAATCACTGTCTATGGCGGCTGTAGCCTCGCAAAATGTATTTCTTGAACTATAAAACTTGAAAGTATTCTTTGATCTGGGGGATGCAGAAAGGATGTCATGAAAATAACATTGTCCACTGCCATCAGATCTCTTGGGTGACCAGGTGCATTGTCAAGGAGCAGTCATATTTTGAAAGGAATCTTTGTTTTTGAGCATAGGTCTCAACAGTGGGATTGAAATGTCAGTAAACCATGGTGTCAACAGATGTGCTGTCATCCAGACTTTGTTGTTCCATTTACAGGGCACAGGCAGAGTAGTTAGCGTAATTCTAAATGGCCCTAAGATGTTCCGAATGGTAAATGAGCATTGGCTTCAACTTAAAATCACAAGCTGCATTAGACCCTAACAAGAGGGTCAGCCTGTCCTTTGAAGCTTTGAAGCCAGGCACTGACTTCTCCTCTCTGGCTATAAAAGTCCCGGGTATCATCTTCCTCCAATATAAGGCTGCTTTGTCTCCATTGAAAATCTATTGCTTAGTGTAACCGCCTTCATGAATGATCTGATCTGGGTCTTCTGAGGAACTCGCTGCAGCTTCTGCATCCTGCTTCACCTGCACTTCGATGTCATGAAGATGGCATCTTTCCTTAAATCTCATGAACGAATCTCCGTTGACTTCACAGTTCTCTTCTGCAGCTCCCCAGCCTCTCTCAGCCTTCATAGAATTGAAGGGAATTAGAGCCTAGCTTTGGATCAGGCATTCGCTTAAGGGACTGTTGTGGCTGACCTGAACTAGCCAGACCCCTCAGACCTTCTCCATAGCAGCAATAACGCCGTTTCACTTTCTTATCAATCACGGATTCACTGGAGTAGAATTTTACATTTCCTTCAAGAACTTTTCCTTCGCGTCCACAGTCTATTTGGTGCAGGAGGCCTCGCTCTCGGCTTGTCCCAGCTTTCAACGTGCCCTCTTCACTAAGCGTGATCATTTCCGGCTTTCCATTTAAAGTGCACCTCTTCCTTTCACTTGAATACTTAGAGGTCAGTGTAAGGTTATTAACTGGCCCAATTTCAATATTATTGTGTCTCAAGGAATAGAGAGACCTGAGGAGAGGGAGAAAGATGGGGGAGCGGCTGGTGGTGGAGAAGTCGGGACACACGCATACTTATCGATCAAGTTCGCACCTCAGATGGGTATGGTTTGTGGCGCCCCCCCCCAAACAATTGCAACAGTAATATCAAAGATCTCAGATCACAGGTCATGACAAATATAATAATAATAAAAGTTTGAAGTATGGTGAGAATTACCAAAATGTGACATAGAGACACAAAGTGAACAACTGCTATTGGAAAAAATTGTGTTGATAGATTTGCTCAAAGCAGGGTTGCCATAAGCCTTCAGTTTCTAAAAAATGTGATATCTGCCAAGCAGCAAAGGGACGTGCAATAAAACAAGGTTTGCCTGTAGGATTTTTGCTTCTGAGATCTCGTTCCAGCCGATCAAGATATCTTTTCTAAAATATCTATCTATCTATCTATCTATCTATCTATCTATCTATCTATCTATCCATCTATCTCTGAAGTAGAATTCATAGGAGTTGGTGACCAACTGAAAATGAATGAAGTAAGGGAAAAAGGGTTGTTAAGACTGACTCCAGAGTTTGTAGCTCAGTGACAAGATGAATGACACCATCGTCAGTCAAGATGGGGAGACTGAACAACTGGGAGAATGAGGGGAAATCGTGAGTTTTGGACTGATTTTGACAAAGCAAGTGTACTAACCAAGAGGTGATTTCCAATAGACAATCAAAAAATATGGGTCTGAAGCTAAAGAGGAAGATCAGAGTTGAAGTCTGATGTGGAGATGTGAATCAGATGAGTATTTTGGTTGGGGTTACATAACTGCCAAACATCTCAGTTATAGTTTTCAGTGATACAATTTCACATCTTAGTGTGAAATATTATGAATTATTTATAAATAACTGTAGAAATGTATTTCAAAGACTTTGTTATTTATGTTGATCTGAATAAACCTATGTATAATGGATGAGAGTAGCATATGTTAATGATTGTGTATATATATATCAATATTATTTTCAAAAACAGTAAATAAATTTTAAAAAATTATGACCATTGAGATAAACATGGGCACTTCATAAAGCTGACCCAGCTGTTGACTATATGTCTAGAAAATTTTCTTCCTTTATGTACATTAGTCTTTATTTTTTGAGAGATTTTAGAAGATCAAATTTTATTGTGGAAATTGCTAAAATGTTAGTAGAGTCTCACTCTTTGTAGAGGGCATCTCAGTGCTCAGATGGTCGTGAATTTTAAATGTGTAGACTAGGACTGGACGCGCGTGGCAGTCAGTAATCCCCACGGGAGTTCTTAACACGGCGGTGCTTTTTGTCATTGGGCTTATGTGTGTCACTAGGTTGTTCTTTGGGTTGGATGATTACTTTGTTTCACATCGAAGTATTGAAGTACTTGGACTGCATATTAGAATCATTTAAAATTTGCACTGGAAGGAACTTTCGTAACATAACCCATCCGATTCTTCTTAGAACACAGAAATAGAGGCCGCTGTTCAGTCAGTGCCAGGACTAGAAGTGAGAGTTCCTGACAGTATCCACTGTATTATTTGCTTTATCTCAGTGCTTATATTGGCCAACTGATGGTCACTCAGAAGCCACCTTGCAGAAGGAGGGCACATGAGTCTTAAGGGATTTAATTCATCTCCACGCTGGGTGGATGAGAGATGGATAAGAAATTGGAAATACAACTTCTCTCAAATAAATTATTACGAAGTAGAGGACAGACGGTAAATACCCTGCTACTTACAATAACAGGCAAAAGTTAAAAAGAATGTCCTAGGAGGTATGAAATTTAATTGGGGAGCCTGTAGGTAAGGAAAAGATTCACAAAGAACACATTAACATCACTTCTTAACCTAAGGTTAAATATGTTTGTCAAAGTAGCACTTTGATGCCTCAGTGCCTTGATTATTAAAAAGTGCCAAAGTTTCCTATAAATTATTTTGAAGTAAAACCATCCATAATAACTAAAAATAAAAATCCCATTGGCAGTTCATGTAAAAGGTAACCAGGGTTTGTTTTTTGTTTGTTTTAAATGACATTTACCAATGGACTGTATCTGTTTAGATAATAGTTTCTTTCCTGAAGAAGGAAAAATAAATTTGACTGAAAAATGTTCAAGATATTACCTAAAGCTTGGATAGTCTTTCATTTTAGAGGAGCATTGAGAATTACCTCAAGCAACTAAAAAAAAGCATATTGCCTTTTGATATGCAAAATACTTTAGCAACCTTATTGTAGCTAATTATCTTTTCCATTTGCTATGTAGTTGTGAGCACATTGAATCAATATACCTTTTAATAATGTGAAACATAATTTATGAAATGTGGAAATGGTAAAGGGTTCCTCAGACATTTTGTGACACAAAAGGAGATGAAGTAAAGGGTGGGCTGCCTTGAATGAAAACATGTTCACTCTCACAGTTCTGTCCGTGGTCTCAGTTTCTGATTGAGTCTCACAAAATAGCACAAGACAATTAGTTACTCCCTTGACATTCTGCTTGAAAAAACAATGGCAGGAAGGGGTAGCCTAGTGGAAGGAAAGTGGAGATTGGGGAGGTATGATGTCTTACATGGAAAGGACTTTGGATTTTGCCTTAAACCAGCTGAAATGTGCTGCACAAATGCAGAGTGAAGCAGGAGAACATGTCTGTTGATTTAGGACACCAAATGACCAGAGCGTGAATCTTGGCTGTCCTTTTAAATGAAACGCCTTGCTTTGGAAAGATGTCAAGTGTCTGTTACAAGGGTAACAGGCCGTCATGATGGTTTATTAAAAAACAAACAAACATAAAAGATCAGCCGTATGGATAAGGAAAGTGTCCATGCTACTGAAGGAATGTCTTGTCCATTTTCAGAGTTATGAGAGAATAATTTCATCTTTATAACATTTATAGATTCCATATAGACATTACTTAGAAATGAAAATAAAATTACTTCCCTTGCCTTCCTCCTCTATGTTCAAGGCAGAAAAAAGCCTTTAGCATCGTATTCCTAACGTTTAAATGAACTGGATTTTAGAACAACGCCAAGGTGATAACTACCCTCAAGTTTAAGGCAAAACAAGCAAACCTGTGGAAGGCATTCATGTTGAATGTGTGCAAATTTGTACTTTCCTTCTAGAGAGCAGGATGCTTCCAGAGCTAAGCTGAGAGTCAGTAGTAACAGAAGAGGGGAAGGAAACAGAGTCCGTAGTTAAGTGCTTTCTCCGTAGTGGTGTTTCATTTGATTCTTTGTTCTAGGTTGCTTTGAGTGGCATTTTTCTTTAAGCCTTTGGTGTAGGCTTTAAAATATAAGTTTTACAGGAAATTGCACTCCTAGGCTTATAGGGAAGAATGTGTCCCGATTGCTGCCATGCGGGCGGCTTTCACACAGAGCAAATGCAGGCACAAAGGGACTCCTTCATTAAGGTTTCACTGGCACGTAGGAAGACAGCCTCCCCCTCACTCGTGGTAAGTAACACTGAAACTGTATGACTTTGTCATATGACATCATGAACTCCATTATGGGCTTTTCTAATAATAATCATAAGGAGGAAAAAACCTCAAGAAATCTGTTCATGCCGCTCATACAGGGTCTGGTAAATTAGTATGGTGGACTCATGCTGGTGCAGTGCTTAATCCCACAAAGTGCTCATTTCTTTTCATGAGGTTTTTTTTTTGTTTTTTTTTTTTTGAAAATCAGTCTCTAACTCCCACATCCCAGGGGAAATGATACTATATTTTCTAGGTAATTAAAACTTTCCCAAGTTCACTGGTACATAGAGCCAAGACTAAAGCAGTTGGATTAGAACAATTTTAACAGGGGACAGACCTCACCTTCTTTATGTGTTGACGCCATTGTTAGTGTGCTGTGCCATCTTGAAACTGCCTCACTTTCTGGAATTGCTCCTTGTAGGATGTTTGAGGGGAGAATGAGGAACAATATAGCACTCCGAAACTGACCCAACTTTTGAGTCATCCTTGCACTGTGTGGCAGAGAAGAATGAGAAATAAAATGTGCCTTCGTTTATTTAAGCACTTTCTTATTGTAGGTCTTCTTGATTGTTTCCACTTTCTAGTTATAAATAGTATCCCAGGGAGCACCTCTACATGTAACTTTTTTGCAGTGTCTGTGACTGTGAAAGATGCATAAAAGCAGGAGCTCACGATATTTTTTTTAAAGATTTTGACATATCTGTCACCTCATCAGTTATTAACAAAAACTTTTACATATCCATTGTCATTATTTTCCAATTTTATGTAGCATGTAAGATGAACAAGTTGGGAAAAAACCTTTTTATAATCTGCGCAGTCAGTACTTTCAAAGTAGGTGTTACTGAACTAAATAAACACTCTGAGTGTTGAGTGAACCACTGTACAATTTTTCTGCTTTGAATATGGGATCCCTCATGTATCACTCATGCACTAAATTGTCTAAGCTGTGTCTGTCTGCATTGCCAAAACTACCTGTCAATTCGGAGAAAATAATCAGTTAAAACAGTTATTTGGTGTCAGGTAGGAATGAATTTCCTCTTTTCAACAGGTTTTGTTGGTGTCGTGTAGCTCAGACTAGAAAGAACATTTATTCCAGAAATATTATCCTTAATGGAAAACTGTAACACTCCCCTGGCTGGGAGACAGACGAAGGGCCCTGTGAGGGAATAATGAGGAGGAAATGAACATTGGCATTACAGTAAGCAAAAGAGACCTGCTTATTTTTTTTCTGCGTCTCATTAATAAACTTCGATTTTGCAGAAGCATTTTGTATAGACAACCAGTGCCTCACATAAAATGCAGCAGTAAGATATGTGGGAATGAAAGATGGGAAATTACGGTATTTCACAATATCCCTACGGTACTTTTAAGCATGTTCTGATATACAGCATCTTAAATAATTTTTGCATTAAATAAATCCCTTAATCGCTTGAGATGTAGCTAATAATTTGGAGTGGGTGGTTCCTATCTGTGCGCTGTTTTCTGCTAGATGCCAGGAAGTCGACGTCTTTTCTGAGTCACTAGAATGCTCTCCATTTAGCCCTTTTTATCAAAAACATTGAACCACTTTTTTTTTTTCCCCAAGTTACATTGCCCTGGGTGGAGAAGAATCTAATGCCAAATCTACAAAAAGCTGCAAGTAGAGAGAAGTTAGGGTCAGGTGCTAGTGGAAATGTAACATTTAAAGACAAGAAAAAGTGATACTCTGCATGGGAAGTCTGTGCCTGCACCAGCGTTGTTGGTAATTAATTCCCCAGCATTAATGACTGGGGCCCTGATAGGCGAAAGGAATTTCGTGCTTTTATGGTTAAATTAACGCATGCTGGAAAAAGTCGAGGGTCATGCAGAAGAAATCTATGTGTTAAAAATTTGTAAATGTCTGTGGTTTAGCACATTTGAATGTGTTACTTTTAACTTTGGCCTGAATGTATAACCTGGCATTTATCTGGAAAATTTGGAACCAGAACATCTCTTTCCCTTCCTGCCTTCCTCTCCTCTCCTTTTTTATTGAGAAGATAAGAGGGATATTGATGATGGTGAACAAGCAGTCAGAGAACCTGGTAATCAGAAGAGGAACTGAGGGAGGCTGGGAGCCAAGGTCAAAGGGCATAAGTATGAGCGAATCTAACTTTACAGTTTAATGATGTCTGTTCTACAGCTTACTAGTCAAAGGTTTTATAGCAAAAAAAGAACCCAAGCACTTATCCATGAACATCCACACATTGAAATTCTCCACAGCTGTAAAAAAGAAAAAGAAAAGAATAAGAAAGAAATTGATTAGATTGTATTTTATCTAAGAAAGAGGGAAATGTGAATGCGTGTGTGTGTGTGTATCTGAGTGTGAAAGCAGAGATGTGTACTGTGAGGATGGGTTGGTGAGTGTGAAGATTGAGGACAACAGAAATTAGAGTCAGAGCAAGACTTTTTAATCTATAATTTATTAAATCATTTTGATTTCTAAGTCACAGGAATGAAGTTTACTATCCAAACTAATAAAATTCACTTTAAAAAAGACAATCTTTATACCATCTTTAAAAATTATATTAGTCTTCTAAAATAAACAATAACTTGACTGAAAAAAACATTATACAAGATGACATTAGTTTTCTCAGAACTACAAATTGACAGCTCTGATTTCTTATCATTGTTACCAAGAAACTCCAATATACTGTGGAAAAGCAAGAGTTATAATAAGCAACACAAATTTTAAGAGCTTTAATAATGTCTGCTATGATTTTTCACATCCTTCCTCCCCACTGACCACACAAGATATGTACTTACACTTGTATAAAGCACACACTGGCTTCATGGATTACATTAGACAGTAAAGCAGAAGAAAGAAATCTGACAGCTACTCTTTCCTGTAAGCACCTTCCGGTGTCTCACTAACACGCCTGAGCCTTCATGTCTTTGTACAGTGAGGATGCTTGTTCCTCTATCACTGCGTCATTCTCCCGCAAAGACTTAGTGCTGTAATGTTGAGAAATCTTTCACAAATTTTGAAAGTCCTGTGCAGATGAAAAGCGGTAATACTGTGGTTATTTGTCACTCACTGGACAGAAGTTGTGCTTCAATCAGCCAAGTGCACGTGTTGATGTAACAGATGCGCCCCCTGTGCATTTTCATCCACGGTCGCACTTTAAAACGCTATGCGTGCCACCCTCGCTCCAGCTAGAAAATACTCCCCGATCCTTTCGGCCAAAACAAGTTCTTTCCTTCTATTCCTTGTTTAAACAGAATCTCGTCCAAAAGGTTCGTTCTGATTAACGTTGTCTGCTCTGTGTGGCCGCTTCATCTGCTTTAATGAATAGCTATCTGTGAGCATACCCTGTGTTTAGAAAGCTCAGGAGATGCTGGGGGTGCAGAGAATCCATGCACCACACTCTCCTTACTTCACAGCAGGCAAGCCCTGTGTCTGCATTTCTACCGAGGTTTTGTGCAGTTGGCTTGAACCATGCACACAGCAGAAAGAAACAGTGGAGCCATAGTACAGTTACCTTTATTTCACTGAAGGCTTTGGGATATTTTTGCATTTAGAATTCTTAAGCATTCAAAACCCTTCCAAGAGTGGCTTTAGAGATAGGGCTCAAGAGGAGTTATTTTCTAGTTTCTTTACCCTGTTCCAAAGCTCAGAAACATTCCCTTCCTGAGTGATGTAGGCCTTCCACTTAAACAATGTGACCTTGAGTAAAAAACAGTTTTCCTGGGAAAAAAAAAAGCATATAAAGAAAAGTTATTGTATGTTTGTTTCTTTGAATACAGATTCAGTCAATGAAAAAGGAGTCATGATAGGAGACATTAAAACAGTGGAAGATTTATAAACCCTCTAACTCCATTATATTCACAGGACCTGACAAAGACTAACTACAGCCCACAGAGCTGACTGCGTGTGTGGTGTAATCCATGCGCTCTGCGCAGTCTGCAGGGGGAGCCACCCGCCCGGGTGTCAAGCCCTCATGCTCCAGCTTGGAGCAGAAACCACTGCGTTCTTAAGAGCAAGTCCTTGGCAACAGAGGAGCCTATTGCAAAAGTTCTTTTTCTTTTTTTATTGAAAACCAGTAATTTATATTTCAATTTTCCCATCTTTTTTGAGATGTAATTGACATGTGACATCTGTAATTTTAAGACATACAAAGTATCAGTTTGATACACTGAAATATTGCAGAGGCATTACCACCATAGTCTTAGCTAACACCTTCAGCATGTCACATAATTTCTTTTTTGTGGTGAGGACATTTAAGATTTATCTTCAGCAACTTTAAGTATACAATATGGTATGAATAACTATAATCACTATGCTGTACGTTTATCCCTCAGAACTTTTTCCTCTTATAACTGGAAGCTTTACCTTTTGACTGACATCTCCCATTTCCTCTAACCCAGCAACCATCCTTCTGAACTCTGTTTCCCTGAGTTCAGTGTTTTTAGATTCCACGTATAAGTGATATGATACAGCATTTGTTTTTGGTATACTGGTATCCTGTAGATTCTGCTCGTCAAATCACATTCGTTTGATGATCTCTACAACTTTGCATGGTGCAGTGAACTTGGTTCCCAGATATACGTGGTCTCATATCCATGTACTTTTTCACTTTGACAGAAAACTGCTGTAGATGGTATCAGCCATTCCCAGTTTCATTGTTGTAACTAGTTACTGTCATAGTTTCTGAAAACCACTCCCTACTGGGTGCTCTGTCTACAGTGAGCAAAAACACAGAGATTAAAAAAAAATGGAAATAGCTGAGCTATATCTGAAATAGAAATAGTTTCTGCTGGTGGAGAGTAATTTGTTAATTGCATATTGACATTCTACCTGGACAGATGGATTTATAAATATCTGCGGTGAAAGCGGCCCCAGAGTTTTGTATAGAATATTTCTCTTTTGTCAGTAGCTTAGCTCTGAGGTAAGCAGGCAAATTGATCAGAGACAGAGCATCAGTGGGATGGAGTAATCGTTCTCGGAGAAACTCTCTCGTGGGCATATTTCAGATCTCATTCCATGAATCCCAGCGGCGCCTCCTATGGAGAGGAAGTGTCATTCCCGTTGCACACGCCGGAACTGACTCTTGCAGCCAGGAGGGAGATGGGGGCTTGGCTGACTCAGTCATCCAGGACCGCTCTGGGAGCAGAACCCAAGGGATCGGGTTTCAACTTGATTTCTGCTCAGCAGGTCGGAGCCTTACCCAGACCCTCAGTGTAGCCCCTGTGGAGCAGAATGCTTCAGTTCTCGTGGGATTTGAGTGTTCGGTGTAAGAGTAAGGGTGACAGGTCAGAGAGCCAGGCGTCACATTCAGGCAGGCCCGGGTTAAATGTTTACCGTCCCCAAGGAACCAGAACACCAAGAAGCAGAAAGAAATAGCGCAGCAACTGTAACAGAGGGAACAACAATACAGCCACTTAAAGCGAGAGCCTGACAGCGTGCCACTTACAGGAATGGGGCCAGCCGGCGCGCAGAACCGCGCTTCTGATGACTCAACGATCCTCTCTGAGATTTTACTTCAGCCTCATTTAGCTTAAGAGTTCACCAAACAGGATTATTTTACTGTCTTGTTTCTCACTTCTTGACAGAAATTAGAACATTTAAGATTGTCACTAATAAAAGATATGAACCCGCATGTCCCTGTAATTCTTTTAACCTTAAGGAAACTTAATGATACTAGAAAATGTTTATCAAGTCAAAACTATAGTAAGAAAATACTCTTATCAACCTGGAAATATGCGAACTACCTAATAGTGGACTGCTGTGTTAACACTGTAATTTAGGACAGAAGAATCTGGTGGAATTTCAGGGGAGGTTAAGGCAGTCAGACATAATTACTCACTTGAAGATCAGCCAGAACACTGCACACCCTCCATGATGGGAGAGATCGGCGGCAAAGCGCTCAGCACCAGGAGCCAGTTTGCTCTTAGCCACGAGTTCCGCTTGGCAGAGTGAGGCTCCCGGGACTGTCCATCAAGTGTGCGCCGTATTTGAGCTCAAAGTAAGCGTGGTGCCGTGAAAGCTATGATGAGGTGAATGGCAGGAGTCCTTCCCACTGAACTGAAAAGAGAGAGAAGGAGGGAGAGAGATGCAGACAGAGAGGGGAGAGAGTGAAGGAGCAGAAAGGATTACTTCTAAGGGACCTAAAGTTTCTCTTCAAATAAACCAAAAACATTTTGGAAAATGCAGAAATACACAGAGACGGTGATTATTTGCGATGAAGGGAAGCTTTGAGTTAGTGTCACGGGCAAATTTCTCTCGTGCCCTCCCCGCACAAGACTGTGCTAGATTTCTCTACCACATGGTCCTGCAGGACAGGACCATCAGAGGAAAAACGTGGTCAAGCTGGAAATACACTTGATCCATTGGAGCCGACATCTGGCATGATTTACTGGCTGCATGTCCTTATGTACTGAACATATATACTGATTGCCGTTTTATACCCCAAGTGTTCCAAAAGAAGATAGTGGACAAGAAAGCTTATGCGCAGGGTTCTTACTGCTGTGAGAAAGTTGTTTTGTGCATCCGTATCAGAAGCCGCTGCCCATCTACCTGGGAATCCATGGATAGGGAACACATCCTCTGTTTGATAAAGGTGAAAAAAAAGGTTGCAGATAAAAAGTGTAGAATCCTGGTGAATATTTGTGAACAACAAAAATTGCAAAGCTGGAGGTTTTTCTGCTTCTCTTAGAATTTCCAGAGACACATACAATTAGAGATTACCATGTCTGATTCAAACAATAGCACATCGTTCCCCGCATACACTGTCTCTGTAGCATGTGATGGCTTTTTGTGGCTCTGGGTTGAAAGCCAGAGATATCAAGGGTATTTCCTGCTTGACCAAATCATCACCATTCTTTTGGAATCCCTCCTCTGGCTCACCATCAAATTATGGTTCCAGTGTGGACTTTGGACTTCAGTGATAAGCTTCCTGGCTAAGGGTTGGCAGCTTTTCTTTTTTTTTTTTTCCTGTCCTAGAGGAGTGTTTTTTATTTTTTATTTTTTTGAACAGGTTTCAAACAGCACAATTGGGGATTATTCCATTTTAAAGGCCCTACAAAGGCAACTGAAAGTGCCAGGAAAAAAGAAAATGCTGACTGATGTGTGCCTGATTACTTAATAATGAACACACAAGAAGCAGGACGCCTGCTTCTTTCTAACTCCCTAGTCCGTTTCTGATTTGGGAAGTTTGACAAGAAAACAGGATGTCCAGGCATTAGAGCCTCTGAAATGTCCATATTGGCCTCCTCTGGAACAAATAGCTTCGGCTGCAGTAGTTTGGGTTAAGTCTTACCATACAACACGGCTACGTCAGAAGTGTAGACGGGACACACGAAGCACGCGCAGGCCCGCGGTCTTGCCCCCGTTCCGCCCGTAGCTCACGGTGGACGCGGAAGCAGCTCGCGCGTTCGTGTCAGTCCGTGGCAGGACTCGATGACCTCTGAGAACCTCCCAGTGCAAATGGCCTGTGACTGTCTCTGGAATTCATTAGATGGTTAATATGTTTTCTTCTCTTTACGAATGTGACTTCAGTAAAAGATTGTATATTTGGCCATGATCTGATAAAGAAAAGCGCAAAGTGCGAAAGACTAGTTTACATTCCAAGGGAACCCAGGCTGAATTTTCTGTCATCCAGCTACCTTCTTTCCCAAATCCTTGCTGGCCGCCAGGGTACAGTGTGGGCGACGGTTTTGCTGTGAAGCAGTAAGATACTTTCTGATGGAGTAGATTGCTCCTACTGTCATTCCAGGTATGAGGCGAGGAGCCTCTTCTGGAGTGGCAATGCTAGGAAGAAAGAGCGGGGAGGATGGATGTAAGACGTATTTAGAAATAAATCAACAAGACTTCGCCGCTGTTGCCACATCTGAGCCCATCTCCAGACTGTCCACCTTGCTTCCGTCCCACCCCGGACACGCTAATCCTCAGGCTCCGCCCCCAGGGCCCTGGCACGAGTGAAGGCCAGCAGCCAGCCCTGCGGGCTGCACCTCGCATCCGGCGCCTCCCCGCGCCCACCGCCTCGCCCGGCGGCTGCAGAAGGGGTCCTGGGGGCTCCTGCTTTCCACTCTTGTCCTGGCGCTGATCCATTTCCCACACCACCGCCGAACGGTCTGTTTGTAAGTGTAAGTTAGCCCATGTCCACCGCCACTGAGAACTCGAGGGTCTTTCCTTTGCTCTGTGACAAAACTGGCCCTTCGGCCCTCGGACCCACGCCCCACCCCGCGGCCGCTCCCCGCCTTCGCCGCCCCTGGAGCGCTCTGCGCGCGCTGTGGACGGCTGGCTTCTTCCGCGGCGTCCCGCCTCCGCTGGAATCCCCTTTCTCCACAGAGGCTCTCCCGCCGTCTTACTTTAGGTCCTCCTGTGTCTTCTGTCTCCGCCCCGCTCCGTGGCGCTTGCCACAACCTGCGAGTAGCCGTTAAGAGTGCCTGTGCTCCTTCGTTACTGTCCGCTCGATGCGAGCAGGGATCACGCTTGTCTTTGTTGTGCAATATTCTAGTAAATATGGGTTGAACGAGAAAATAACTATGTGGACAAAATGCACCTCCCGGTTTAGGTACCTGCGCCAAGCACTTCGAAGAATGAAATGCAGCGAAGTTTCCATGAGAGCAGGCGAGCACACGGGGCTGGGCGCTGCGGCTGTCCCAGTGGCGGCTGGGGAGCGCCGGCCACCTACCCGGTGCTGGGGCGGGAGCACTCTGGGGGGGGGGGGGGAGGCGGAGGCGCAGGCGGTGGCAGGACAGCTGCAGCGGAGCCCCCCGCGCTTCCGCCGCTCCGGGCTCCTTTCCGCTTGCCACTCCGGGGCTGCTCCGTCTGCCAGGCCTTCCCGCCTAACGGTTCTCTGGGAAGACAGCTGAATGCAGTCAGCGGTTTGCACTTAAGTGATTCCTTTCATCTGGCATTTTTAAAAAAGGGCTCTGTATCACAAAGTATACCTGGATTGCTTCCTCAAATGGAAAGCAGGGCTTTCCAAATTTGCTTGGTTAAATTTAGAGGGACCCAAATATATTCAAATTCAAGGAAGCATAATTTAAAATGTAAAGCACCTGATTTATTTGGGTTATTAAGTCCCGTGCCAAAAGGAATGTGTCTGTCATGGATTTATCTTGCTCAGTGTGTACTTAATTACATGTACTGGGGAAATCTGACTTCGTATATACCCTGGCATTTCCATGTTAAAAGAAATTTTTCAGAATGACTAAGCTCCTTGCCATACATGGAACAAACAATACTTGCTCTGTAAAAACTTTCGCTTTTCCATACTTAGATGTTTCATTTCTGTATTTCTACCCTTGGGTGACATCTGACTATAAATCCAGTTTTGTTTTGTTTTGTTTTTTGCAGTCCAGGAAGAGGTGGACACAGCGAAGTGCTCTCAGAATTGTTTTTGCTGCCCCCACCCCCACCCCCACCCCCATCGGCTGCAGTGGGAGGGCTCCTGGCAGCCTGGGTCCTGGCTTGTCCTTTTACTTCTGTCACTGTTCCCGGTGACCCCAGAGCACTGTGCGTCTTCTCATATGTCAGCCTGTCTGGCATTTGTTCTACAAAGGATGGGTGAAATAGCAGCTTCTGACATTTGCTCTGGACTAGAGGAAGGGAAAGGAAGCATCTTGTTACCCAGGTAGCAGGTAGGTTCTCAGGTTTCCCTGAATTCTGTTTCAAAACCAAATTTGTATTCAGCTTTCAGGTAACATCTTTCCATCGAAAAAGAGAAGATCAGTGGCTTTGAAAGATACATTAAAAAAATCTAGTTACAACACGTAGGGCAAAAAAATACTTAGCACTTGTTGAACTAAAACCAGCAAATGCTGCTGGGTTATTGTTCAGTGTGACGACATCAGTGTGTCTGGGAGATTTCTTTCCAGGAGTGTGATTCCACATATGAGATTGCTCATATGAGGAATCCAAAAAAAAAAAAAAAAAAAGAAAAAAGAAAAGAAAAAGACAAATGAACATAAATATAAAACAGAAACAGACTCAGATAGAGAATACAAACCTGTGGTTGTCAGACGGGAGCGGGGTGGAAAGGGACAGACTGGGAGTTCGAAATTTGTAGATACTGACAGGTAGATATAGAATAGATAAACAAGATTATACTGTATAGCACGGGGAAATAGATGCAAGATCTTGTGGTAGCTCACTGTGATCTACAGTGAAAAAGAATGTGACAATGAGTATATGTATGTTCATGTATAACTTAAAAATTGTGCTCTACATTGGAAAATAACACAACACTGTAAACTGTCTATAACTCAGTAAAATAAAATTAAAAAAAAAAACTCATGGACATAGAAAACAAATCATGGTTACCAAAGGGAGAGGGTGGGGAAAGGATAGTTTAGGAGTTTGGGATTAACAGATACACACTATTATACATAAAAGAGATAAGCAACAAGGACCTACAGTGTAGCACAGGGAACTATATTCAATTTCTTATAATAACATATAATGGAAAAGAATCTGAAAAGAAAAATGTATTTGCATGTTTATGTATAACTGGATCTCTTTTGCTGTACACCTGAAACTAACATCGTAAATCAACTACACCTCAATAAACATTTTTTTAAAAATCTGGTTACAGCATATAGGGCAACAAAATGCTTAGCACTTGTTGAACTAAAACTGGCAACTGCTGCTGGGTTGTTACTCAATGTGACGACATTGGGTGACTGGGAGACTTCTTCCCAGGAGCGTGCAGGTCATCAGGCAGACGGACAGAATCAGGCACTAGAGGTCAGGTGCCCACTTTAAACCAAAGTACTGTGTGTGTGTGTGTGTGTGTGTGTGTGTGTGTTCTGGAATTTTTGTCTTAACATTCAAATTTTCACTTTCTCTTCTTACGATCTTTCATTGTTGAAATAGATTTTTATTTTCCAGGAAGTGTATGTTTTGTGGATGCAGGTGTTAACTTTCACATCTCCCCCTTCATCCTCATCAGTAGCATGGAAATCACGTGAGAAAGCAGCTGGCATTTACTGAGCATCCTCCGTGTAACAGGCACTTTAGATGCGTTTGCTCCGTTAATCCTCATATGGTCTTGCGTGGAGTGTATCAATCTGCCACTTTACAGATTAGGACTTGACAGAGTGGGCAGTATGAAATCCCAAGGGACCGTGGGGCTTTAAAATGGGAAGGCTGGAATTTTAAACTCAGGCCATGAGAGACTTGATTTAAGAAGTACATTCCACTAAGCAGTTATCATACGCATGGCTGTCTTCTAGACAGAAGATGTAAGTGATAGCGTTCATCAGTCTTGAGATGGTTTATCATTTAACTGAGCAGAGTGCACATCTACCTTAAGAGAAAAACAGTCCAAGATCCTAATTTCTAAACGTAGATGGCTAGTATAAGCCACTGCTTCCCAGCTTTTTCGTATCAGGGCACACAAAGCATCAGTGAGGCTGGCTTAGAAGGAAGTGGCTGGTCCCTGAGCTCCAGCCCACTGCCTTGAAGGTGGGGGGGCAATAAACTGGCACCCTTTGGACCTACTCTCTGACTGATGACTGACAATTTCATATTATGGACCATGGTTACCGGAGGAATTGAAGGAGGGAGGGCTGGAAGGAACAGGTGTTTTATGATGCAGGGGGTGGGTTATGAAACAACAATGGGAAGTGGACAAGAGGACAGTCGTGGAGAGAATAATTAGGCAGGGGGAGTAAGTTGGTGAACCTGCCGGTGATGTGCTCAGAGTACAGAGAACAGGAAAGGAGGGTAGCTTTACCGAGTACTGACTGCAGACAAGCTCTGTGCTTTTATAGAAGTAGATGCCTTCACAGGTATGATTTTTATCCCTTGATGGGAAAAAGATAAATGCACACAGTGGTAGCTGAATTGAGGGAGGAAGAAGAGGAAGATGATTTATGTAGGCTGATTTTTGAAATCTTGGCTTCATGTTTAGGTGCTGGTGGTTAGAAACTGTCTATTAAAATAATCAATAAACAATCAAAAGTAAGAACAGAAAGGAGTTTTATTTGAGCCAAACTGAGGACTAGCCCGGAAACCCACTTCCCAGATCACTGTGAGAAACTGCTCCGGAGAAGCATGGCTTCCAGCACAGTTGTACATCTTGTCAGAACAAAGAACATTAAACGAGTCAAGGATACGTTTTGTCAAGGTTTCACACACACACAAAAGACCAACACGAACCCAAATGGCCTTGGCACCTGGGAAGGGAGTCTTATCATCAGAGGAGGACCAGCATTGGCGTCCCAGGAAGGAGGGACGTTTAATCTTTATTTTTAACGTGAACATTCTTTACTTCTGGTCAGTGTGCTCCTTTCTTTAATAATTAAAGCAGATGGACAATGTATGTTAGATAGACCACAAACAGGTTATTTTAGCTAGCATAAAATTCACATTAGCTCAGGTAGAAGCCAGGATGACTTCCTTATATCTCAATAATGTGAATTTTTTTAATCAAAACGAAAAGAGATATGGGATTGAAAAATAATGGAAATTTCAAAAAGAAAAGCCTGCACTCCAGTATGTCAGAGTAGAAAAAGACAATATATGTGATCTGTGGACAAACTCCCGTCTTTCTACAGAGAATAGAGAGTAAATTTATTTACTAAACATTCAAATGGTAGTTTTCTAATTTCCAGGCATGGTTTTAAGTGCTTTACCAATACTGACTCATCAAATCCTTGTAACTGCCTCCAGGGGAGGCTGCGCTTGTTTTATTTTGTTTTAAAAAAAAAAAAATATATATATATATATATATATATATATATAACATAAATATATATATATATATATATATATATATAACATAAATATACCCTCTGTGTTACTCAGGTTCTATAGAGAGTCAGACCCAACAGGTTATTTTATATATTATACACACACACACATACCTATACATACACATATGCATACGCATGGAGAGAGAGATTAATTCATTATTGTAAGGAATTGGTTCACACAAATATTTTCAAATATTTGCATATATATTCTATTCAGAAACAGTATGTATCTTGGTTTCATTTCTATTTGAAGTTTATAAATGACAAAATACTGTATGTCATACTGTATTTTCACTTAATTTATGGCTTTGAGATATTTTCATTTACATGTATATACATTTCTTTGTTCACATTTTCTTATTCATCCACTTAGATGAATAGATATCTAGGCTATTTCTGATTGTTTTGTTTGTGTAAATAATAGTGCAGCAGACAATCTTCTATAAGCCTCCAATCTCATTGTGCAATCTGAATGTTTCTCTCGCATACCCTCCTGCAAGGAACACGGATCGGCCGTATACAGTGCCCATACCATCAGTGATACTGGATATTGCCAAGTTGCCAGCCGCAGTAGCCGTGCCAGTTTCTTCTCCACTAACACTGCTTGTGATTTCCTCTTTCCACATAGCTTCATCAACATTTAATTTTTCAGACCATTTACATTTGAGTAAATCTGAGAGCAGAAAGAGAATCTCATTCTGGCTTTAATTTGCATTTCCTTCATTACTTATGAGTCAATTATCTGTCATATCTCTACCATCATCATTACTATCTCTTCTCTTTTGATATTTGAGTCTCCTAGTCTATTTTCCTCTGCTAATTTTTTCTTCCTTTTTCAAAAATTGATTTTTTAGGAATACTTACACACACACACCCATATGCATGCACATGTATATATCCATCAATTTAGATAAATACAGATACATTTGTGATAATTGTTTGTTATGTATACGCAAATATTTTCTTCAAGTGTGTTTTAAATCTGTGATGTTTTTTGACAACAGTTTGCTAAGACTTTTGTTTAAAGGAATGGAATTTTATGGAATGCTTTTTTTTCTGAATCAATTGACATGATCATATGATGTTTCTCCTTTAATTTATAAATGTGGTTAATTACATTATGTATATACTTTATATATATATATATATATGTATATAATACAATATATTCCTTGCTTACATTCCTAGAATTAGATGTATATCACCAGGAACAGCTTCCACCCACCACCCAGTCACAACACTGATGCATATTTCATGTTTTCTGACATGACAACACCCCGCTTTTAGAAACAGAATCTGTCCTGGAATGTCGTCCTGCACACTAAGCCACCTGGAGCCTAATCTGCCACAGGAGTATTTATTCTGCTCTAAATCTGCAGGTTGGGCAGGGGTCTGTAGTTTCAGTTCATCTCTGCTCCACTTGGCATCAGCTGAGCTGGCTTGAGAGGAGCCTAGAATTGTCTAGACAGACTCTTGTTCACATACCTGGTGACTGATACTGGCTGTTCATGGGACCTCAGCTGGAGCGGCTGGTCAGAGCACTAATGTGGCCTCTGCAAGTGGCCCAGGCTTCTTTGCAACATGGTGGGTGAATTCTAGGGCAGGAACCCCAAGAGAGATCCCCCTCGAAGCCGTGCCACCTTTTACTGCTTAATCTCAGAAGCCAGGCAACCTCACCTCCAGCACATTCTGCTCATCAGGAGAAGACGCAGAGGTCAGTCCATACTCAGAGGGAGAGAAATTATGTTGACATCCATGAATGGGAGAAATGTCAAACAATATGCAGATATGTTTTAAAACAATATGAAATGGACAATAAGGACAGTACAGAGTTTCACAAAAGCAATAGTCCAATGTTTCAGTGTAGACAGAGGTCCCTGGAAAAACCCCCATCCTTCTGAAGAGAAAAATTAAGGGATTTTATTTTATTGAATAACTTTTTTCTGTGTACAGGTATGGTTCTAAGTGCTTTACAAGTTCTGTTCAACAAATCTTCCTAAAGCCCTATGAGTTAGGGTCTGTGATAATTCCTATTTTAAAGATGTGGAAAGTGAGACAAGGGTGGTTAAATAAATCGCCCAGGGTTACACAGCTAGTAAGTCTTACAGCTGTTCAGACCTATAAGGTCTGACTCCAGACTCTAGGTTTTGATCACATCATTATTTTGCCTCTGCAGTAGAGACAGACTAGGTCAGGGAGGGCGTGGGGGCGCTATGTGTTTGTCCTTAGTGTGCCAATGGAATCAAGTGAACCAACTCTGTTTAATTGTTTTTATTTGAGACTTCTTTCTCTTTAAAAAAAAAAATACAAATTATCCTGACCTGAAATTTTTCCACTTTACTACTAGTTTCAAAAAACCAGCCTCTGGTATTGTTGAAAATCTCTTCTATTTTTGCTATTAATTCATTAAATCAGTATTTCTTTTCATTATGCATTTCTTTGTTCTTCCTTTGGGTTATCCATATGATTATTTTTCTAGCCTTTGGAACCAAATGCTTAGCTTATTTATTTATAACCTTTTTTATATTCCACAAATTCATTCAAGCTGACGAATTTCTAAGACCAGTGTAGCAATATGCAGTATTCTTGCTGTTTACATCTAAATAGTTGGTACGCACATTATAGTTTTCTCGTGGCTCTCTTTTCTCGTTGATACACCTCAGAAACCTCCAGCCTCATTGTAATGATACTTTACACATTACAGGCCCTCAGGAAAACTGCCCAGGTACAGTGAACTAAATATAATAAGATTCAGCTGCCAGAGTAACAGAGAAGGAATTACCTCCAGTTACAAATGGACTGGGGCAGAACAGGGTTCAAACAGCTCCTTGTTAATTCAGCAAAGCTAGATTGTTACGAAATAAAACGAATCAATCCCAGTAAGTTATTTCACTCTTCAGGATAGATAAAACGTATTTTAGAAATCCAGATCGCTAGCACCTTACAGAAACATCACAGCAGAGAAAACATGAACCAACCAACCCACTGACAGTTCAGCTTGGAAACAAAATTTGTGTTAAGAAAGTAACAGTTTTAACTTTTTTTTGTTTTTATTTATCACTAAATATACTTCAAATGTTTCTTCTCAAAAGATGTTAAGAAATATAAAATTGATAGGAAAATAGAGAATATTTTCTCGGGGAATAGTAGATCACATTTACTGCTTAATTTGGTCACTGTGAGCTTACTGCCATTGTCATAGTTACAGTGGTAGCAGGGGTTACAAAATACTTGTCTTGGGGCTTTTTATTGTACAGGTGAGTTTAAGTAGTAGAAAACATGTTTTTCTCAAATTGCACATTTGCCTGCAGCATAAATATGAATAACGAATTATGTTCTTTAGGGCATGTCAAGAAATCTGTAAGAGATCTGACTACTGAATACTAAACGTCAAACATCCCCAGGCTTGTGTCCCTTGATGGATGATGATCTGCATGGTACAGCCTGGCTGAGTCTACACATGGTTTTGGAAGGAGTAACTAGTGCGTAAGAGGCAGCATTAGCTTCTCAGCGTGGGAACAGGTTGTCTGCTAGATAATGTTTCAACAAATGTTTTCTTCAACTAATATGTTTCACCGTGTGGAGGGGATGTTTCCCAGCAGCAATGACTCCATCCTGCGCTGCTTAATCAGAAGCACCCCTGTCTAGCTCTCTAGAAACACACCATATGGGAAAACAAGCCATATTTTCAGCCCATAGAACGTTACAGTGTCATATGCACATAAGTGGAAATATCTAAGAAACACCAAGTTAGGATTTTCCCCTTCTCAGGGGTGGAGTCTTATTTTCCTTGACAAAGCATTTTTAATGGGACCTGTAGGTAATACTCATAGGAAAAGCTAACAGAAATATTAAAAACAAAAACGTTATAATGTATAATTAAGTAAGCAGGCCTAATAATGAAGTTACTGCTGAGTATGCTGCGAATCTGCATAGCCAGGTCCTGAATCAGTTGACAGAAAGGTGGGAGATGCCTCTGCTTCTTTAGGGAGAGTTGGCTATGATGCCCAGTGAGGCTGGAAAGGGGTCAGGAGGGCGTATTACACACTTCGGGCCATAAGCAGTAATAGCTTAAACTGTTTTGCTGGGAGAGAAGCACATCACGTTCCTATGATTTTGATTCAAGGAAAACACAGGCTGTTATTAGTTGTGATTAGATGAAATGATGTCCTTGACTAAATGAATGTCATGCTTCGACCAGCACTTTCTTTAAATCATCATTTTGGGGGTAGCAGGCCAAAGCAGTTTAGAGCCCATCGCTGGAGCCAATCTGTGATCAGACCCTGCAACCCAGTTGCCCTGTGACCCTGGGCAAATTATGAAACTTCTAATTCTCAGTTTTGGCATCTGTGAACAGAGATGATACCATAGCTGCTTTAAAGGGTACTATTTAAAAAAATGAGAATGTGCATGGAAAGTGTTTAGCATAGGCTCTGGTATGTGATAAGCACTCAGAAAGGGAAAGCTATCGTCGTCATCATGTGTGGCATTATTATTATCTCATGGCTAGCGGGACCGTGGCAGAGGAAGATGCCAGTTACGCTCCATGCCAGAATTCAGCTGTGATCCTGACGGCACAGCAGACTTTCCAGACAACCAGACCATTGCTCATTGCCACCAAGTAACTGGGAGGTAGCACAGACGCTGTTCTTAGGTAAATTCCATGCTAGAACTTAAATTTTTAATTAAAATATTCTGGAATATTAATGAGGAAACTTGCCATATTCTCCCTCTTTTCTCATCCCATGTTTTACTCCCAGTCTTAATTAGAGAGAATAATTTTCCTATTTGTCTTTTCAATGAAGTCTTCCAAAAGAATATCAAACATATAAACTAGCACGCATCCTAGACTGTTCTGAAATCAGCAATGTTTTGTTCAGATATGTTCCCCAAGAAATGAAAAATCCACTAATTCTGGTTGGAATTACATTGCTTTGAGTATTTTCATTTTGACTCTGAGTCTTCTAAAAACGTCTAATCATACAAATGAGAAAAAATTTTTTCTTAGTTTCTTAGAAAGAAAAAACAAACTACTGAAATCTAAATGTGGATAGAGAAGATGAGCAAATAGTCATTTGGATTAAGGGGCAACAATTTAAAATATAGCCTCTCCATGACTCTAAACAGCAAAAAAAAAAAAAAAAGCAATTTTAATGTGCTTACATTTGGAGGAGAAGGAGGATGGTGAGGATGACTGGCAAGAAGGCAGCTTTCTGGGTGCAGTCGTTTCTGATCTGAAGGCCACTGTTGTAGGGTGTCTGGGGGAGGAGTCGTATTAGGATTTTAACTTTTGCCTGCTTGGATGCTTTTATGATGTCTTAGGCATTTTAGCTACTTGATTCATTTTTGTCTTCAAATATGGTTAGAGGAAAAATATATTTCTGGAAGATTTGGAATTGAGAATGACTTATTTCTCGGTTAAAACGAAAATCTTTGAGTTAAAACACAGCCTCCTGCATGTGGCCCCTGTGTGTCACCTTCTGCTCCCCTCCTCCTGCTCCAGGGCAGGGCAGTGGAACAATCTTCCACTGGAGACTGTGCTCAGTTGATAGAATGTAAGTGGTCAGAGTGTCAAAACATGCAAAAAGCATGGCATTTTCAAAATAGATAACTGTGCTCACTAGAATCGCGTTGGCATTTGGAGTAACAGATGGAAACATAGAAAATGGAGCCCCGCACACAGATACCATGCTCACTGGTCAACCCCACCACACTCAAAGGATTTTCATTTTCATCCTTGCTTTCTTCTTCAATTTAGTTTTTATGGTCAGATTTTAAGTTGCCTCTTTGTTAATGTGTTCATTACTGATCTGTTATTAAAAGGAAAGGAGTATACTTCAATGTGATGTTGGTTAATCCATTTTTCTTTTATATTTGATATGTTGGCATATTTAAAAATAACCCTATATCATTGACTTCACACTGTGATGTTTGCATGGTTATGACTTTAGTCTTTTCAGTCAGCAACAGTAACTCATTACTGCTTCAAAATTCTAAAAGGAATCCCTCATATTTGGCCAATTTTTCTGATTAACTTGAAAGTAAGTTCTTACATTTAAGCAGTTATGGATAGAGCATGGTAATCTTTTTCCTTGAGAAATGGACTCGTGCCTCTATAGATTTGTTACTAACAGAAAACAGAGTCATAGGCCCATAAATCACCTGGAAAATGTGAATAGAAAGTGCATTTTAATTAGAAATGGTTTGGCAATACCATTTCAGTAGCATTAAATTTCACAGCTAATTATTAAGCTGCAAATATGTGCAGAAAAAAGGAAAATGATCATTTGGAATAATTTTATCATTGCTTTCTACAATTAAGGAGCATTTTTTTTTCTTCTTAAGAAATTTTATTAAGGAATGATTTTGAACTTAACCAAAATTTCTCTTCACAGACCAGAATGTGAGAAGAGAATCTGTAGTAAGAGCTGCTAAAACTATCCTGTCCTGTCCCTTCATCCTCTTAACAGGTCTCTTTGCCAGGTCAATTGTGTGGAATGAGTTTTGCTACATAATTACTGAGAAAGATGAGTTATGGAACATGCATGAATTGTCAGGCCTCTAATGGAACATGAGCATAGGGAATCACGTGTTCTCTTGTGTGTATGTTTTCTGGGCCTGCAAGGTTATCAGGAGCATCGGTGAGATGGTTGGATCCCTGAGAAAACTGGCAGCTATAAGTACATGAATTACAAGGCTAGATACCAAGGAATAATTGAATGAATTCAACATAAATAATCATTTAATAGACTCAAACTAAATATTAAGTGAAATCTTTAAATATTCCTCAGATATTTAAAGATAAACTAGAATACAGTTGGAAATATGATGTATAACATTTAAGGAAAATAGGAATGTATTAGTAAGCCATGCCACTGTGATATAAACACCTGCATTATAGATCAGCATAGTTTCTCATCTGATCTGCCTCAAAATTATTCATCACAGAGAAAACAGGTTTACCAGGGTCCCTTTAAGAGGTGAGAAAACACCACTTCATCACTTCAGGGAGGTTGAGTGACCCAGCTAGGAGTGGCAAAGTCACACCTAAAGAGATCTCAGATCTGATTCTGGTCTAGTGTGCCTTCTGTCTAAAAATTTCATCTGTTCTCAGCCCCTTTCTGATTGTAATGCTTGCAAAGCCTTCCTGTGTATAATTGGAGTATATCGATTTCAGGTTCGATTCTCACGGTTTCACAGTGATCAGAAATGAACAAAAAGCAGATCTTCTTGTCCAGTCTTGTCATTTAACCTGAGCACTGATGCTCTAGGAGTTTAAATCACTTGCACAAACAAGTTGCTCTTGAAGGCAAAAGCTGAGATTCACACCCAGGTCTCATATCACCTACAGTTCAGAAGTGTTTCTGTATAATCAAACAATATGAACCTTACTCTGAAGGAATTGTCCAATTCTTGTTGTTGATTTATAAGAAAAAAAATGTTTAAGGAAATAATAGAGAGCTTGTGTCATTGAAAAAAGAAGGGGGAGAGGAAGGAAGGAAAGAAGGAAAGAAAGAAGGAGACAGGCTCAGTAATTCACTCTGGACAAAACGGACATTGATCTGAAGTCAGATTGTAACTCATAGCTAAGGATTTATCTGTATGAAGAAACAACTTTGGTTCCACCTTTCCTAGGCAAAGGAGATTTTTTATCTTTGTTTTTTCTGTTGTTTCACGTCTTCCTATGTATTTCATTTTGTTTTTATCCTGGAAGCTCCAAAAGTGCTGAAGAAAAATGAAAACGCCATAAACTAGTTGTGAATGAGACACTGCATCTGTTCTTCAGGAAGCATGATGAAGACATTAGCTTTTTAAGGATATTCATGCATTTTGAGAAATTGTAGTCAGAAGGCCATAATAATTTAGTTAATAGCAAACAACCAAAGCCTCTTATCTTAGTAAAAAATGGGAGTGCTAATGTAACCAGGCAGGACCCTATTATCATTGGTGACCATCTGATATCTGCAACAGTGTTTGTAACTGCCTGACTGTATAGTATTTTAAAGAGTTTTTCTCATACTCTTGCTGACCAGGGTTAGGCTGGAAAGGAGGGAGGTTTGAGTGGTCCACTCAACCCCCTTGTGGTGCTGCATGAGGGGAATCATGCCCAGTGCTCTGCTCCTGACCCCAGTGCCCTGCTCCTGACTCCAGTGCCCTGCTCCTGGCCCCAGTGCTCTCCTTTTAACCCCAGTGCCCTCCTCTTGACTCCTTGTGGTTTCCTTGTATCCTGTTGTTCAAGCTGCAGGTCCCAGCCTGCAGTACGAGGTCCCAGGCCTGCTTAAAAGGCTAACAGCATTTATCCACCTGACTTTAAACTGTACAAGTTTTTCTCTACAGTGCTTTTCCATGGAGCCCCTTCCTGTGCATCCTTTGTTCTCGGTACAAGAATATTAAGAGATTCCCAAAGCTGGAGGTGATCTTCATACCCAGAAGAGGGAAGTTGACCACTGCATCTGCAAAAAAAGAACAACTTGGCAATAATTTGTTACTCTATATGCAATCTCTATGGAAACTAGCTCTGCCCCTTGAACTCTTGAACTTTTACTATAAAACCTCCTGCCTTCTCTCCCCAGCAGGCTCACAGTCTTAGAGGCATTAGCCCACTGTGACCTCCTTTGCCTGGCAAATAAGTGAAATAAAGCTGCCTTTTCTACCTTATCCAAAACTCTGTCCTCAAGTCTCAATTCGGTAAGCAAGTTATGGAGGCCATGTTTCGGCAACACTAACCCTATTTGAATTAATCTAGGAAATGGCTCTAGAGGCTAACTAAAGTCTTTCTAGGGGACAGAGATGGTGTTGGAAGAGAGATTGGATGTATAACTTTACAAAGTAATTTCATCTCTCTAGGCCTCACTTCCTCAACTGAAAAAAAAAAGTGGATGAAGTAATCTATAAGATTATTTCAAGTTCCCAAATTAGCACTTCTGTATTATAGAGTGAATTCTTGCATTAGAATTCATCTTCCCTCTCTCCTTCCTGGTTGGCACCTGCCCAGCCCATCTTGCTGTTATCTCTAGCCTAGAATAGTGCGTTAGCCTCCTCACAGATCTTCACAATCTTGGGGAGGTGGGAGGGAACTCGCTTGGGAAGGAGCCTGTGCATTCTGGGGAGAATATGGACATGCTAAATTTGATATGCACATCAGGCACCCAATAATGCTATCTTGGCAACTGAATGTGTGAAGATCGTGTTCAAGGACAGAGTTCAGAACTAGAGATATCTATTTGGGAAACTCTGGCCTATTGTATTGATTTAAAATTATGAGACTGTAATTACCTAAAGTGTTGGTATAGACATTTAAGGACTCCACCTTGGTTACCCAAGTATTCAGACAGTGGAAGATAAGGAAATTCAACAAACAGAAAGTATGGAATTGTTGCAAAGATGAAGGCAGAGAACCAGGAGTGACTGCTGCCCATAATATAAATTTAGACAAAATAGAAATCACATGTCTGTGAAAAATTAGGATTTTGTGTGTGTCCCCGTAAAGCAATCTGGACAGACAGCAAAATGGTCACAGTAGTTTTCAACATGTAGGTGAAAGAACATAGAGTTTTGAAGACATTTTACCTTGTCTTTTATTTATTGTCATATTGATTGATTTTTAAAAACAATTATACATTATTTTTACAATTAGCACAAAAGCTCCTTTCCTTAAAAAAAAAAAAAGTCAAGCAAACTTCTCATAGTCTCAGTCTCAGGATAAATTTCTACTCTAGTTTTTCATTGTATTCAACTACCTAACATTGACTATTTTTATTTTGTAAGCATTTGTATGTTTTCCCTAGAAGAAAGCCATTTGCACAGTTCAATACCCTTTATGTTACCTCTATTATTTATAAGAACAAAAGCTCTGGAAAGAAAGAATTTTCATGAATATGAGATGGATAGTTTCAGCTGAACCTTAATATACACACCAAAACTCATGCATTTTCAGTCTTTATTATGTAAACACAGGTTTGGAATGAGTGATGATGTGGGAGATGAGGTGCTAAATAGAATACGCTGTAGAAGTTTCCCAAATCTTGTACCAAAAGCGTAATTTAAACTGTCTCTGCCTAATCCACCTTGTCTACGTGTACCAGAGAGCCATGAGTATGTGTGCATGTGTGTGTGCATGTGCATGTGTGTGTGTGGTCACCCACGTCTCCAGGCATGAAGGCAGTAACATGCTGCTTTATGCTAGTGTCTTTGATCTTAAGTAGACCTTTTTAGGGACTGACCTGAAGAATCTGTTTGTTCATGTTGTCCACAAGAACACTTCTAATATTCTCGGAGGGCAAATATGAAAAGGAGCTCCTCTCAATATATGCAAAATATCATTAAAGTTTATCTCAATTTAAATATAGAAGAAAGTATCTCAAGCAAATGCCAAATTGAGACAGAACAAATAGAGTCACACGCCTAGAAAAGCAAACCACCATTGCCACTTCAAGTGATGTGAGTTGACTTCAGAAGTTCAGCTGCTTAAAAGAACAGGCACAATGTCTTTCCCTGAGATAAGTATAACAGTGGGCTTATTGCCAATTTGAAAAACAAAGCAATACGCAGGAAGGGAAATTGCCCATTCCTATGAGGAGGCACCTAAACTTCTTTAGAGAATGTGACTAGCATGGTTATCCTCCTGATGAGATTGACAGAGACCTTCGTATCATCAGGCACCTGCTACCTTGTATTTGCCAAGGTGTTTTCTCTTGGATCACTGCTTCCCTGATTGCCTTCAAAGCCTGACCTCTTACACATTACGTGTGCACACACACCCCCCTGCCCCTCCCACATGCACATGCAGGCACTGCCACTCCCACAGGCTGAGTTTTAGCAGTTTCCAGCCCACAGTCTTTAATAATATTACTCATTTTGTTTATTAGCTAAGTAGCTACTAGCTAAATGTCTACACTGAAGTCCCAGCAATACCCAGAAAATACGCAGAAAAGCAGATGGTGCACTTTGCCATTAAGGGGAGAAGGGCAGAACAGAGTGGCAGGCAGGTCACGTGACTGTCTGGGAGTGGGCTCTTCATCTTCTGTGTGTTGAAATGGGCTTAGTTCTTCGAGACTTCATTTTCCGGTTATTTGGGATTGTTCTGTGTTTTCTCTCACACACTACTCGTGGTCATGGATGATGCATATAACAACTGTCTCAGCCTGGACATGTTGATCAGTTTTGCATGTATCTTCTTAAATAGTGATTATTGGGGAAATATGGCAATGAGAAAACATGCCTTAGAAATGTGCCTATTCTTCCTTATATAAAAATAAAATTGGCCATGGTAACACACTTAGTACCAACTATTTTGGGTTGTCATGACATGGAGTCAGTGAAGATGATAGAAAGCAAAAAAATCCAGGCAATGAGAGAAAAACTTCTCTCAGAGATCTAAACTATGGCCGTTTTTAGTGAATCCACAGGAAATAGGAGAAACCTCCTTCAGGCAATGTTAATATACTAAAGTTTGTGGACAAGAGAGGAGCAATGCCTTGAATTTGTTCTTATTGTTTAGATTGTTTTGTACAAGAGTAATTTTTCTTAGAGCCACAGTGTGTTCTCATTATGTCCTAGATTCAATGTATTCCAATTAAAAGCGAACATTTTTTGTAACCCTGGTTACGAACAAAGAGACAGTTTAAAAAATACTATGATGCAATTCTGGTTGAAAACGCAGAAGGATTTCTGTTCACCTAACTGTGACATACTACACTTTAGGGACGTGGGTGACTATCATGGCAGCTCCAGTGTTCCTGGAATGGTGTGTGTGTGTGTGTGTGTGTGTGAAAATGATAACAGGCTAATTATTCTCTGGATCATCTACGATTTTAAACAATATGATGGTAAAAGGTAATGACCTATGGCCTCAGAGTTCATGGAGAGTATAATGCATACTTTTTTTTTTGCCAAGATTTTCTAACTTCCAACAGAGTTGCCATTGGGAAAACACCATTTCAACCTATTCTTTAAGGGAAAACAACAATATTAATTTGCTTTTATTTTTTAATTTATAAGGATAATTACCATGGTAGAATTTTGGCTCACTGTTTTTCATCCATTCTTGCTCTCATAAATTTAATTCTAATGGCTAGAAACATTTTTAGGATTATTTTAAAGGCAGTAAATGTAAGATACTTTGATAACAGGTTAGCAGAAGACACACACACACAGACACAGAAAAAGAGAGGGAGAGAGAGAGAAGGAAAAAAGGAATAGGGAGGGGGAAGAGAGGGAGGGGTGGGTATTATTAATGCCACTAAGTTACTGACTATATATTTCACTACTCAAATTCATGCAAATAATTCATTTATTCATTACTCATGAATTAGCTCATCCACTGTTTATTGAATGTCTAATTTCCTAAGCAATAAAGGGATAGAATGTTCAGAGGAGAACTGACATAGTGAGACTTGGCACTTTTGCTCTGTCTTGCTGACAGCCACGTGGAAGACAGCACAGAACCAGGATCTGGAGACCACTTAGAGGTGTAAGAGATGAAGGTGCATGGGAGGTGGGGTGGTGAGAACGGGCTGGCTTGTAGAAACATTTAGGAGTAAGCAATTAATTAAATATTGCAGGAGAGTAGGGAAGGAGTCAAGGTGGACTGCCATTTCTAGAAGCATTGACTTTGCAATGCCTCTAAGGAGAGAAAGCTTAGGAAGAACACATGCTGAGTCTTCGATGGCCATACTGTGCCTGAGGTGTGCACCTGGTAGTTGGATACAACACCCAAATCTCAGAACCTCAGAGGGCTGGTCTGAGGTTAGTGATGTGAGGACATCAACTTGCAGGTGAGGGCTGAAATCAAGAGAGAACGTGGGACCTTCAGATAAAATGTAGAGTCAGCAGAGAAGAGGAAGAGTGGAACCCATCAGAAAACCAGCATTTAGGGGTGTGCAGAGGGAGAGTCAGCACTACAAATCTAGGGGACAGATCAGGTCTGATCAAAGGCCAGATTGGTATCACCCCTGGTATATTTCCACCAGGTCTGATGAGGAAAGGGGACTTGCATTTGTGAGAGAACAGAGTGGAAAAGTCAACCATGGAGGAAAATAAAAGCAGAATATCATGAATTAAATGCTAATGTGTTGTCATGAAAGCCAAGCAGGTAGTGAGTTTCAAGAAGATTGACAATATCAAATGCAGAAGGCAGGCTACTTAAAATCAAATCTGCAGTGTCTGTTTCAGGGTAGTTGGCTTAAAAGACCACTTTCAGCCCAATTTCAGTGAATTGGAGAGGAAGGGGAAGGACTCAGATTGATAGTTTTGAGAAATTTGGAAATGAAGACCAAGATGGATGAATAGATCACCACCAGAAAGTCAAGATAAAGTCAGTGCCTTAGTCTGTTCCAGCAGCTATGCCATAATACCAGACTGAGTGCCTTATAGACAACAGAAATTTATTTTTCACAGTTCTAGAGGCTGGAAGTCCAATATCAAGGTGCCAGCATGGTTAGAGGAGAGATCTCGTCCAGGCTGCAGGCTGCTTGTCGCACCCTCACATGGCAGAATAGCTGAGGGAGTGCTCTGGGGCCCCTTTTACAAAAGGTCACTAATCCCATTCATGAGGGCTCCACCCTCATGACCCAGCCACATCCGAGAGCTTCCATCCCCCAATACCATCACCTTTAGGGGTTAGGACTTCAACTTATGAATTTTGGGAGCACATAAACATTTAGACCATCGCAGTCATTTTTGTTTTAGAATGAGAGAGTTTTATTTAAATGTAAAATTGTCCTATTATCTGATGATATGAAGCTCAATATTCTTGAGCTTCTATTCCCTGCCATGTACTCTTCAAATACTGTTGTAAAGATTAAATATATTTTAAAAGACTTTGTATAGAACCTGACCATGGTAGTCTCTAAACCAATGCAATTTCCAAATTCTGGTTTGTTTTTTTTTTCCGAGTGGAAACATAACAGAGGCAATCTGAATCTGGTCTTTGATCATACTGATTTTTTTCTTGATCTGTAGTGATGACATTGAACAGTCATTTTACTGTTATTCAAGGTGTCATGGTGTGTGATTGCAAGCAAATAATGTGTGTTCCCCAAATATATCACTTAGCATCACTGGAACTCAGTGTTAGCATTGGCTGAATGGCATAAAGGACAGAGTGATAGAAGTGGTCTTAGGTCTCTCCCAGTTCTGAAATTGTCTGTGATCATAACTTCTCAATAGGGTTATCATCTATTAACTGAATTTATGAAACACTGTTTTGCTTCTATGGGATGTTGTAGTGACTAGACAATAATGACCTGATTCTCTCCTAAACTGAATTCAATAAACATTTTTCAATACATGCTACATCTCAAGCATTATAATAAATTCTGAGATTAAAAAGTAATCATAAAAATAATGGAAGCTTGGACACACACATGTACACATACACACAAATATCCTTTTTTTTATCAGAAAGAAATGGGATCTTTTATTCATAGTTGACATTGAATAAAAGAGCTGGAAAGTGAAATCTTTGCATTTGATTAGGTAGATATTTGAAATTATAGGGGAAATGTTAATTATCTATACTTGAGTATCCCTAGGGCTATAGGATCTCTGTCCATTTTCAGAAGTAGCAGAAATAAGAATTCTTCATTTAGGTTGACTGTTGGGGAAAAATGTTCAGACCAGTTTAATTTTTAGAAACAATTTTATCAAATGTTTTAATTTATTTAAATTCCCCTGTGTTTTTGAAAAGATTTGATACTGAGTCAGTCAAGAAGGTTGTTTTCTATACTTGGTTTCTCTCAGAATGAAGCAGGTAGTATCTACAATTCTAAAACTCCAAAAGGTGGAAGAAAAGGAAAACATGGCTTTCTTTTTTCCATTAAACTAGTGGGAAGAGAGAGAAAATCAAGCAAACCTAAAACAGTTACACTTCAGTCGTTTGGAATTAAAGTCACCCTGTAATAAAAGTTAAAAATAACATGAATATGAATTACTTCTTACATTGCATCTGGCATTTATTGAATGTGTGATACAGTGAGTAAAAGTGCTCTGGTCAATTTTTACATTCGCACGCTGTCACTCATCTAAAAGGTAGCTTCTAGTGTATTTTCAGGTATTTTCATCAGTCTGAAATCTGAAACAACACTCATGCTCTAAGCCTGTTATGTTACAGGGTAGATGTTAAACGTGGTCACTCAGATGAGAATTGCTATTCATGTGTCACTCCACTTACTCAGGCTGTGGGAGGGGAGGGTCTCCGGAAATTTCCATCCATACCTCACCTCCTTCATTTCCATCTACACTCACTTGACAGCTTCCTCTGCGTATTCATCGTCAAGCACAGCTTTATTAGGAAGTTTTGGTTATATAAAAAATACTTGGAAAGCACTGACACATGGAATTATCCTGGTGGGAATTCTGTTGCTACTCTCATTCTTACTCACCCCAGTGAGCCTTTGACTCACTGATCGGTCTCTTTCCTCTTTACTGTTTCTCACTTCACATTTACATGTTCCTTCTGTTGGTAAATTTTATAATAGTCTTTATAAACTCGACAGCTGAGTCTGTGATAGTTTTACAAGACTGACCCAAGCCCTAAGACCTCATAGTCCATCTACCAGCTCGAGCTGAGGTATAGGGTTTCCCGGGGTGTGGGTAGCAGCGCTTCACAGACTGAGTCAGTGGAAGGTGGGGGCTGCGATGGGGCCAGGGGAGTCATCAAAACTGCGCATGAAGAAGGCACCTGCTCCTTGAAGTGCTTACTGTGGCAAGACAGATACAGCCGAGGTTCTGACTCACATGCCAGTTTAAAGTGGTGCCCATCTACTGCCACCAAAAGACAGGTTAGAGAAATTCACAAGTGATGGGTGTGTTAACAGATAAAGAAAGGAGTTAGGAACGGTTGGGGCTGGTTCCTATCCTCTGAGAAGGACTCTACCGCTTTTAAATAACAACTTGTTCCTTTGTTCATAATGTTTCTTGGTGTCACCAAATATGTAAACTGTTCAGTTATACACCAGAAAGATACTTTTTGTTCTTATGAGTAATAGAAGTGAGGATGGTTTATTCATTGTATAATTAGTAGTCTGTAATTCAAACAGCTTTATTTTCTTTCAACCAATGAACAGTTTATTCAGCACATAATATTTAAAGCAATAAAATGCCAGACAATACAACCAAATACCCCGAATGTCATACATTACACTTTTTTTTTCTAAACAACTCTGAAATATTGTGGAAATTTAAAGGTTAATGAGCTCATTTCTGTTTCTTAGAAGAAAAAAATCATAAAAATAAAACTTTCACATGCCTGATGTTGACCATTGTAAATCTTGTGGAATTGTTACTCATCAGTTAAAAATTTAGAATCATTTTATTTGTTTTTACGTAACAAATACAGATTAAACATTTTCTAAGTGTACAATGATTGGTATTTTTCATGATAAGAATATTTGTCACAACAAATACTTGCAGCTATTATCATTATAACCTTGGTATATCTCTAGCGTCTTTGTTGTCAGTGGAGGACAAGAATAGCAAGGAAATTTGATCCCAATCAAGTAAAACACTAAGGAATATTAGCCTATTAACTAATGGAAGTGGTAAAAGTACCGAGGAGGCTTCCATCCCCTCTTTCAGCTGAGATGTGAGTGATGCAGCTTGGCCAGATATGTAATCTGTTTGGTCATCCTGCCTGATGTTACAAGCTTTAGCCAATTTTGAAAGCCCAAACACAGCATATAATCACTGCCTCAGGAGAATTTCCAAAAATCAAGCAATCAAAGAAGAAACTAGTTTACCAGATAATCTACTTCCTTAATCAGTATCTAATTATACATGGACTGTTGTGTTTTGGAAATACTATACTTTAATGTTTCATTTCACAATTGCAGCCTAATTACACAGATTTCAGAGAAATTTATATTAAATGTTGTGAAAACTATGCAATAGCAAATGTACTCTAATAACATTAACTTAATGTTTAGGAGCAAACACCAGTTATTTTCTACACTACAGGAAAAAAAGTCTTGGAGAGATCATTTATCCTCAAGAGCCATTCATAATTACTTGAATATTAAAGCAAATTCATAAAGTAAAAATTCAAAACTTCCAAAAACTTAACTAAATATGCCATTGATTCAGTGCGCTGGTAAAATCACAAAATGTTTCAAGAATTATTTCCCTAAATGAATTTATTATAGTAGAAAGTATTTTAGTTGCTATTTAGTAAAAAACCACCAAAATTCAGACAGTTGAAATTTGTTTTTGGCTTCTCTTGTAACCTTGAAATGTAACCAGAATTTTAATGGGGATGAAAATAATACATGTAAATTCATCTTCATCTTGATTTTTCTGACAACTCCTAGTGAGCCAGTAGTCTTAAAAATGTTAAAAGGCAGAAAAAGGAAAGATTGGAGATAAACAATAATTTGAATAATTCACAAATTGACATTTGATTGTTACTTCTTGAGAATTCACCATATACAATACCACAAAAAATGAGAAAAACCGTGAACAAAAATCATGTTCCAAACCATCTTGGCAGTAACCTGTTTGCTATTTTCTGTTCTGAATATTTTAGGCAAATTTTCAATTAAAATGGATTGTAATTAAATTATTTGGGTGCAGAAATGTGCCTTAGCCTTTGATTAAGCTGATCATTTCAGCATTTCAAATGATTAATCTATTTCTTAAAATGACATCAAGTTGTAATATTGCCATTTATGGAGTTTCACATGTTCTCGATGCATTTAAAGATCTGGCTTTCCTTCTCTTTTTTTATTACGCTGGGAGAATATGACTGATTCAGTTTTATACATATGCAGAATGCCTTCAACATGGTGCCAAGTATACCCTATTCAGGAAAAAAAACCAAAAAATAAAAAGGACATTTCTTTTTCTGCAGCAGCCAAAATTATGCAGATGTAGAAATTAAAAATCCTAAGACTCCTTGCCAGAAATGGCTCAAGGAAAATTTATTTATGCTGTTTTTCCTTTTCCATTCACAAATAACAGGTTTGTAAATTCCAAAACAGCCTTCATCAAAACAATATGATGGACAAAGTGGTTCCTTGTGACGCCGTTCTCTCTCCCACTTGTGCCCAGACCATCGTATCTTGGGCCCCTTTTTCATGCCCAATTGTTTGGGACCTGTCTTCTCTTTCCAGGTGTGCTTAATCGGTTCAGGTATGTAGGGGGCTTTCCCTGTGGACAACATCCAAGGCTGTCTTGGCCATGTTTCTCAACTCACTCTTTCCAGACCCTGCAACATATCCTGTATCACGTTGCATCTAGTCAGAGACTCAAAATTGCCTAAGGTGATTTGGGCCATTAATTTATTTGATAAACTAATTTCTGTTGAAGCTCTTTGGACCTTAATTATCAGCTAAAATGTGTATATGTCAACAGTGGCCCACCACGAGCACTCTGCTTTTGGAATCTCTGGGAAGACATCACTGCGAGAGAAGAGATCCACTTTATGTGGGCACAGTGGGGACAGCCCGCCGTGGGCGGACCGCGGTGGCTGGATTAAATAAGTCTCTGGGAATAAAGTCTCTTATTAAAGCAAGCAAGAAACATCTGTATAAGCCGTTCAGTCATTCACGTATTTATTCAACCATCTTACTGTGCAGGCCCGGAGGATGCAGGAGGAGGTGCAGACCTGTGTATCCTCGGGTGGTTTACAGTCTAGCAGGGACGCGCTCAGAGACAGAAATCTGTGCACTGTGTCTGCTGTACCCACCCCCAGCCCAACGGAAAGTGAAAACAAGGAGAGCAATCACGCTGCTGGTAACAAGGGTGAAAGTTACACTCGAGTGTGGGGTAGGCGTCCTACCCATGCCTTCTATTCACCCCCGAGCAAAGTTCAGAGGAGTCTGGACTCTCAGGGTGCCATTCTGTTCACTTTTTACCACCTTGGCAGGCCATTTCCCCTCGTATCAGATGCAAATACATCACTTCTTCAGATCCACTTATAACACTGCCTGCTTTTTAAATCCATTCTTACTCCCTCTCTCTTCTCATCCCCCCTCTGCCCAGGTACAACAGATCGAACTGAGCCTCGGGCAACAATTACCATCTCAGAAGCGACATTTATATTTGCAGTAGTATTTTATCTGCAGAGAAACAGGGATTAAAAAACAAAACACAATTGAAATAGGGAAGAATTACCCTGAAAGGTATAGCTCAGAAGTGTATATACTTTGTAAGTTGGTAAACTGATCTTCCTAAGAGACTGGGTATGGTTTATTGCACCGCATCACTCTTCAGACTTCTGCGTCTAAGGCATCCATACATGGCTGGGAAAGCACCTCGATCCTTGTAATTCATCTATAGACACCTTTGTCGGTCCTGTGGAATGTCCATGTCTCCCTCACACTCCTCCTTCCTCTCAGAGCCGTCGCGGAAGCACGGTAACTTTCTGCAGCTCTAGTGATCTGGAAACTGCATTAACACCCTGAGCATAGCTCTAAGTAGCGCTAGAATTCAGATCCAGGAGCAAGAAAAGGTTACTCATGAGCGCTGGTTCCAAAAGCGTGATGTGGTGAAGGCTTCTTTTTTCGAGTGAAGAGTCTCACGAGTTTAATCCATTCTACCGCTAACTCATGGCTTCATAGAAGTGTCTTGGAACTCTAGATGAAGCACAGCGGACACACGAAGCGTCATGTTTCTCCTTCTACCTTAACGCCTTAGTTCTCTCTCTCTATTTCCCAACCATTTCCCTTCTCTAAACACAAACTTTAGACTCAGGGGTAACCAAGGCAGAATGTTGGGAGTAGTAGAATGGACAAATGGCGGCATTTTGGTGGTGCGGTAATCCCTTGGACAGTATTCCTTACATGTGTCTTTGCTGTTTGCTCTAATGCATTTTATAAACTCATCTGTGGCAAAAATCTACTTAGGAGAACCATGAGTAAAGTTACGATCTCTGAGTGATGGCTTCCTGCAATACATCCCTAAAAGGCAAGTTTAATAGCCTCCTTCCCATAAATAGATAAATCCAATCATTTATTTAAATAACCAACAAAATAACTGGAAATGGACCCATAACATACCGCTATTCTAGGGGCGTGTTGGAGTGATGGCGTTCAGTCTCTGGAGTCACAGGAAACTGAAGACCCCTATGCCATTCAAACTTCACATACTTTGAGCCGCATCGACCACCAGGATGCTCGTTCATAAATGATGGTTAGGCTACATCTGTTGGTGCTTTGCTCTCTAATAACCATTCTGTGCACTTGGTAGGATGGTTGTCGGCCCCACGTTATAAATGAGGGAAGTGAGGTGAGGGCTCCATGAAGCTGCATATGCAAGCCAGCTCGTCTCTGCAGCGCTTTCCCCAGAGCAGGACAGTTGCACCAGTGCCTGGAGCTGCCTTCCCTGTCCTGCCTTCCTCTCCGTCACACGCAGCCTTCTATACTCAGCAAGTGTAAGATGAATGTGATTGCTTGACTACATTTTGTCACCTGCTGAGGTGACAGGCATTCTTCCAGGGCTTAAGTTTTCACTTTGGCTGGCTTGGAGTCCCCACTTTGAATCCTGTCTCTGTCACAGGCAACTGTTCCAGTGCTGAACATATGGTCAAAAGTAATTAAATACATACATCGTGTGAAATTTCAGAGAATTGATATTTTCCCTCCAACAGAAAGGATTTCAGGAAATGAGTGATTAAATTAATGAAATGCTATACTGTGTGTTTATGAGGTCGGTGTGTGGTGATAGCAGGGGAAAAAAAAAAAACACGAAGAGCGTTGCTTTGTTGTTTGTAGGGTTTTGCTTTTATTGTCCCCAACTACGATCTGAGAACAGATGGCAAAGGCTGTCAGCTGGGTTGCGCGGCCCCAGCGAGCAGGAAGTAGGTGATGATGAATGGCTGGTAATTTCCCTTCGTGCAGCCGCTGTACAGACGGCTCTGCCGGAAAGAATGGATGCTGGGCTAGGACATCCTCCGTGGAATCTTGTCCAATACTTTGATTTTTTCTCATAAGAAAAGCAAACGCAGAAATCTTGGTCTTCTCTTTGTAAAATCTTCAGAATGCTCACAATAATTTGTTTTCTACTGCAACAGAATTATCAGCCTTATCTAAGAAATGAAACCTCATATTTCTTGCGAGATTAGTTGGATTTTTCTTCGCCCCGTAAGCCACTGGATTTACCGAATACTTCCTGTTTGCCCGCCTTTGAGATACTGGCCAGAACTGGTTTGTCCCTTTGGTCAAAGGTTTGGCTGAGCAATTTCCCAAGCTGATTTTCAGGTGAACAAATGGAAGAGATTCTTTATTTGATTTATTTAAACAACTGGTTATTAAGAATCTATTTTGAAAGGATACTGGTGTCTAATATAATAGAAAAGGCAAGTCTCTGAAATCAGATTAAGCCTGAATTGCAGTTTTATCATATGGTATCTGTGTGTCCATTGTCAGTAACTTTACCTTCCTGGGCCTCTGTTAATCATCTGCAAAATGAAAAAAAAAAAATCACTCCCCAGGCTACTGGGAGGATAAGTTATTTTTAATTATTTAAGGAAGCCAGCGCTGTATAGTAGCTAGTAGACATTTAAGAAAAGGTAGCCTGATATTAAGTAGAGTGACCGCTGTAATAATAATGATAATAATAGCAATCTCAGGAATACAATGTAGCGAAGAAAAAGGCATCGGATTGGGAGGAACATGAGAACCACCCAGCCTGTGGGCGTCAAGTGCAGCCACACAGGATGCAGAGATGTTCCATTTGAACAGCTCTGGAAATGAGGGTGAGACTTACCAGCTATCAGAAACGGACTTCTCCATTTATCACAAGTGAAACATACAAACAAACTAAAAACGGGTGGCAGCTCCCTTAGTATTTCTGTTCGGTTTAATGTTACTTACCTCAGTGATAAAGAATGAGAACCATTTTGATACTTGACATTCCCTCAAGAAGCAATCATTCAAAAGCCTCTTCTAAGTGCTGGTTTTATTTGACATACTGATCACTGCTTCTTTGAGGCTTAATTTATGGTGTTAAATTGCAAGTATGAACTGATAAATGAATGCATAAAAAACGAGTTCTTCAAATTCTTGGAAGAAAATATCTCATTTCCTTAAACAGCCTTGCATTAAAATGCTTCCAATGATCTTACTTTGTAAGTATCTTACATATAAGTGGTAGCTTTGGACTATCTGACATTGAAAATCACAGTTCCTATGAAATCTCTGAAATGCCTCTGGTATATGTATAATTTTCTTATGCATCTGATACATACTAATCTTGTATTTATGTGACTGACTCTCTTGTCCCATGTGTCATTCATTCAAGAAAATACATGTATTTCTTTCAGAAACAGGAAAGGAAGAGTTGTCCATTGGCTAGCCCATAGGTTATCGCACATCTTTAAACTTTATTTATTTATTTATTTGTAAATTAAAACCGTAGGTTCAGGTTCTGGGTACTTGGACCTTTTAGAATGGAACCTGTGTTCCATATGGTCCTTAAGCCTCATCACTATGCACTCTCTTATGATGGGTTGTGGAATATTGAGGGAACGTTTTTGTTGTTAGGATTAAGGCAGAGTTAACCTCTCTTCTTCACTAGGAGTCAGAGGGGGAGACAATGAGGGGAGGAGAGAAACACCCAGAGGCCGGAAAAAGGCCGCATTAGCGAGCAGGGGCAGTGGAAGGTTGCAGTGTGTTTCAGAGGACAGGAGCTCTTAGGAACACATTGCTTTGAAATATGATAACAGCCAGGTCTTTGCACCGCTGTAAAATGTATATACACACGAAATTCTGTGTACAGTTTCTGGACATTCATGTACTTCCTGAACTGTTCATCATTAATGTCAGACTAAGAACGCTGAGTTTCTTTAAGTAAAAGAATGTTAACAGTCGTACATACTAAATGGTGAGTTATTAACTTCAGGCTAAAACAATTTGTTTATTCCCAAATGTACATGTTTTAAAACTAGACCTAAAATGGCCACAGTAGCCATTTAAAAATGATCATTTTAATGGATCACTTTTGCTGTATTTTATCATCACTGGGCACAAAACCAATAGGCTGGAAATATTTATTTTATGGAAACTGAGATCATGTAAGTTTTACAGAATTATACTTCATAATTTATAATTGATCTGAAGTAAAATATAATAGGGAAAAAAGTTCTATTTATTTGATGATATAAAAGTACTAAGACTATCACTTGAAAATGCATTTGGTAAAATATATGTACAAATCCTAAAGATTGAGAAGTATATCATAAAAGTGATTCTTGCAAAAGCTATATATAATAAATATTATGTTTTATAAATTACATATTTTATAAGTTTATATTATATTTTCTAAATATTATAATAGTATATATATAAAGGGTTTATCTGTCAAATTCATAATCTGTATTTCCTTCTATATGAAAAACGGGGTGACTCAGAAAAAGAGGCAGAGAAAAAAGGGAGGAAATCACAATGAAATAGTTCAAGGTATGTTCTGAGGAAAGATGAAAATAGCCTAGACCTAGATGTATTATTGGGAAATCTCAAGCCATCAGTGATGAAGAGAAGATTCTAAAATCTTCCAGACAGGGAGGAGAAATAACCTACACAGAATCCGGAATCAGAACAGCTTTGGGTTTCTCAAGAGCAAAACCCAAGTGAGAATACAATGTGTGAATGTACAAGCATAGACACATTTCAGGCTGCATACAGATTTCAGATGAAAAATTTGAATCTATCCGGACTGAACAACATTTATTTTTTTTTAGGGAAGAAAATCATCATTAAATATTGTTCTTAGAATTATTTGCTCTTAAATAAGAACTTTTCTATGTTTGGGGTACATACATTTGCTTTCATGTAAAAGAAATACTATATATACACATATACATGTATATGCATGTATATATGTATATATATGTAACTTCAAATTTACTTTAAGCCTCTCCCTAAATGAAAATTTAAGAAAAGAAAGAATTTATAACTATAGGTTAAAATTGAAAGAATCTTCTATAAATTCTGACCAATAATCAGTTACTCTTCCTGCTCCAAATGCAACTTAAACTTCATGCTGGGCCTTAGACTTCATTTGTTTTTTCTTGATCCAAAATAGCTTGGAAAGGCTTCTCTTTTTGGCCTGTAATGTTTTCTGTCTTTGAGACCAGGTTTGTTTGTTCCCTGTTTGTGAAACCTTTTCTGCTTCTTTGAAAATGTAGGGGAATTCCTTCATCAGCATTCCTGTAACACTAGTATTACCACCATTATTATCATGTTTTTAATCTCTATAGCATGTGAGTGCTTCCATGTCAGTTTTAACATATTCACAGAGAAGAATTCATGTCTCCTCCAGGCTTGTACCTCTGGTTTCTTTGTTAGTACATATATGCAGTAGGTTCTGAATGACTGTTTGGAAAGAAGAATCTATTTCTTGGGTGTTTGTGTCATTATATTAATTTCTATACAATATCCAGTCAACAAACTTACCTTTCCCATCACATATTTAAAATTTTGTGTGTAATTGTGGCAATATTTTTTTGGATCCATCTCCTAGAATAATGGAAATAGAAGCGAAATAAGCAAATGGGACCTGATTAATCTTAAAAGCTTTTGCACAGCAAAGGAAACCATAAACAAAATGAAAAGACAACCTACAAAATGGGAGAAAATATTTGCAAATGATGAGACAGACAGATTATTTCTAAAATATACAAATAGCCCATACACCATAATATCAAACAAACAAACAAACCAATCAAAAAGTGGGCAGAGGACCTAAACTGACATTTCCCCAGTGAAGACATCCAGATGGCCAACAGGCACATGAAAAGATGCTCAACATCACTAATTATTAGAGAAATGCAAGTCAAAATTACAATGAGATATCACTTCACACTAGTGAGAATGGCCATCATTGAAAAGTCTACAAATAATAAACGTTGGAGAGGATGTGGAGAAAAAGAAACCCTCCTACACTGTTTGTGGGAATGTAAATTGGTATAGCCACTGTGGAGAACAGTACAGAGATCCCTTAAAAAACTAAAAATAAAGTTACTGTATGATCCAGCAATCCCACTTCTTGGCAAATATCCAGGTAAAAGTATACCTCAAAAAATACATGTATCCCAATGTTCATAGCAGCACTATTACAGTAGCTAAGGCATGGAAGCAGTCTAAATGTCTATCGACAGATGAATGAATAAAAAAGATATATATGTACTCAATGGAATATTACTCAGCCAAAGAAAGAATGAAATAATGCTAATTGCAGCAACATGGGTGGACCTAGAGATTATCAAATTAAGTGAAGTAAGTCAGATAGAGAAAGACAAATATCATATGACATAATTTGTATGTAGAATCTAAAAAAAAAGATATAAATGAACTTGTTTACAAACCAAAAATAGACTCGCAGACGCAGAAAACAAACTACGGTTACCAAAGGGGAAAGAGGTGGAGGAGAGGGATAAATTAGCAGTTTGAGATTAACATATACATACTATGTAAACATATACATATCTATGTAAAATAGATAAACAATAAGGGCTTACTGTAGAGCACAGAGAACTATATTCGATATCTTACAATAACCTATAATGGAAAAGAATCTGAAAAATAATATATGTACATGTATAATTCAGTCGCTCTGCTGTAAACCTGAAACTAACACAACATTGTAAATTGACTATAGTTCAATAAAAATAAGTTGACAGAAAATAGAAAAAGAATTTAAATAAAATTTGTGTGTAATACAGATGATTTTTACCATGTCCAGAGTTTTATGCTATGTAAACTGTCGCATGGGAAACTTTAGTGATAATGTAGAAAGAAATACAAAAAGCATTAGAAGGAAGCCTGTAATACTACAGCAGACTAGTCATACGAGAAATAAGTACCCAAAGGGCTCTGATGAACAAGAACAGTTACCATTATTATGGATTTGCATGTAATGATGGGTGAGAACAGAGTCACAGAAAGTAGGAAACTATTAAATGTACATTAGTGAGGGCCAGAATTGGTGTGGGAGGAGAAAGGCAAATTTTGCTTATGAAGGAAGGGTCAACAGGACTCAGGCACTTACTTGCAATATTCCCTCTATTATGGAGACATTTACTGCAATATGTTTTCATTTTGTCTTATGGAAACTTTGCTCCAACTAGAGCTAGAATAATCTGTTTATTTTGTTCATAGTTGAGTAACCTCCCTCTTTAGACAATTTTCTTGTACTATGCGAGGTTTTATGTGTTTTTAGTTAAACTGGCAGGACCATGGGTTTTGAAAGCTCGTTGATACCCTATGATTGCTCTGCTTTAGACAAAATAGGCATCATATTGAACTTTGGAGGCATATGTAATAATTAAGTGCTAAGGAGGAAATGCAAAAGGCTTGAGTCAGAAACAAGTTACAGTACAGCAAGTTACAGAGCTTTTCCTTGTTGATTCTGCTCCCCTTTTGGTCCTTAATGGGGTTACTTTTTTATATAAAAAAATACCACATGTTTGCATTTCAGTTATACCAAAAAGAAACAATCACAGAGCAATTACCCAGCCTTTGACAAATGCTGTCCTGAATCAGTGGTTGGCTGGCTGTAGCCTAATCGAAATGTCTCCAAGGAACAAACAGTGCAAACAAACAGAAGTAACTCTATTTTTCTTGAAAAAAATCATTTCCAAGTTGGTTTTCACTGCCAGAGCCTTTTACTTAGCTCTTATCTGGGTCTACCGTGTTTTGACCATTTTCCCCTGGTCTCTAGCTCATTTAATGCCTCTCTTGGCTCCTGTTCAGATGGGTGCAGCAAAGGGCAGTTTTTCTTTATTGTGACAGTGACTCTCTCTTTCCTCTTGTTCCTCAGCTGCTTTTTCTTTGACTCCTGAATTGCCAACAAGCCGCTCGTCCTCTCTGGTCAAATCTGGGCACCCTTTCCCCTTGCTGTTAAAATGTTTAATTGTAAGTCAGAAAGAGGAGAAAACCTGTGCATTAGATATGATCCTTCTGCCTCTCCGAGTTTTTAGCTTCTTTCTCCAAACTCAGAAAGAGTATATAGTTTTATTTATTAGGCAAATATTGATTGATTGTTTTCCTATGTGCTAGACACAGTGTCAGGCCCAAAAAGACAGCAAGGAGCAAGAATCAGCCCCTTATGTCATGACCACATTCTTAAGGGGAAGTTACATAAAAACTAAGCAAGTAAGTGATGATTTGAGAGAAGGAAAAGGACTATGAAGAAAACGATGGAGGTCGTGTACTGCAGGTACCTGGGAGTGGGGGATGCTATTGTTGAAGGGTCATCCAGGGCAGACCTCATAGAGAGGTGCCACTGCAGCTGAGGCGTGAGTGACAGAAAGGAGCCAATGTACAGGATGTAGATCATTGGAGTCTCAGCATGGTGGGCCAATTAGTAGGTTATTGTAGTCATTTAGGCAAAATATGAAGATGCTCAGATCACAGTGATAGTAGTTGGGACGGAGGACAGTAGAAATAGCAGGACTTGTTAATGGACTAGATGTAGAAGACGGGGTAAAGGGAAAAATCAAAGATGGGGACAATTTTTGACATGAGGACCTAAAGTATACAAACACAGCAACCTAATTAGGAAATGTAATAAAGATCAGCTAACAAAAAGTGAGACAGACAGTATGTATCTGAATATCTGCACATACAGTTCCATCCCTCAGACAAAAGAATTACAAAGAAGGGTGAAAAATTACTCTATCAGAATGTTAAATGGAATGGATTGAAGAAGGATGGGAATTAAAAAGACTAGTCCAAAATTAGTGAGTTTAACTAAACAAGGCCTGACTGATGTCAAAGAGACCAGTTAAGAAACTGGCACGTGATAGGGAACAGGGCAGTGGACAAGGGTAGAAACAACCAGAAGAGATGCAAGTTGACTGGTTTAGGACTTACTTGAAAAGAAAAAATGGTGGAACTCATAAAAAGGTTAGATGATGAGGACGAATAAGTGGAGGGAGTCAGAGACTCAGATTTTAAGTTCCAGTGACTGCAGAATGGACACCCAATGAAGAAAAGGCCGAGAGAAGAATTGGGAGAAAGGATAACACCAGTTCAGTGCTGCACTCCTGGAATTTTAGGTCTTGGTGAAATCTGTGGGAGATATTTTTAAATAAGTGAAGATTCACAATAAAGCAACAGAGATCCTAAATAACACAATAGACTTAACTGACAGACTTAACTGATATTTTCAGGACATTAATCAAATAAAACCAGAATAGGCCTTCTTTTCAAGTGTACATGGAGTAATCTGTAGGGTAGACCATGTACTTAGACACAAAATAAGCTTCAACACATTTAAGATGATAGAAATTTGTTTCCAGTAACTTTTCTGACTGCAACAGCATGAAAGCGTAGAAGCAGAAATCAACCACAGAAGGAGAGACAAGAAAAAAGCAACTGCATGGAGAATAAACAACATGCTACTGAAAACCCGCCCAAAACCAAAAAACAATGGGTCAATTATGAAAAATTAAATGAATGGAGATTCGAAGAATTACCCTGAGTCTACAATGGGGTTATGCATCCAAAGACAAAGTGTCAGAAGTGCGACTTGATGATGAAAACAGGGATGAGACTAAGGAAAAGACAAATGCCTTCTAATAAGATGGTCAAGGGCAAAGCCCAGACTCAAGGCTGGGAGGAGTGGAGGAACCACACACAGAGAGAGATGGAAGCTGAACCTGAAGAGTTCTGGGCTAATAAGATATTCAAGAAGCCAACTGGGTTCAGATGGGAGAATTTCAAGATCATGGTAGATTTTACAACATCAGAGGCCATAGAAAATTTGAGGAAGACAAAATGTGACCCAAAAATCCCCCAAATCTACCCATTAATCTAATAAGGAGATTTTCACAATGGTTACAAGAAGATTTAAGTAAATTATTTAAATCACAGAACTAATAAATTGAGTGAGGAACAATATGGTACCTCCCTTGACTTTGCAATAGAATCATAAATACATATTTTTCTATCACAAGTTACCTAGTTTTGAAGTATTGTGACTAATAATTTGGGGTGTTGCAAATGGCTAGTTTTCTGCCAACAATCCATTTCCTCTTTCTTCCTGGGTTTGCAGCTGGCCAATTAGAATACGCATCCCTCTCCTTGCAGCTGGCTGTGGCCATGTGGTTTGCCAGCCCGGCTTGCCCCACCCCAACCCCCTGCAAGAGAGAAACAAACTTTTATATTATTTGGCCACAGAATAGTAGGCTTTTTGTTATGAAAGCTTTGCCTAGTCTCTAATTTACGTAACTCCTGTCCATGTATGGCTGGCTACTATATACTCACTTTCAGGAGAACATTATTCTACAGAAGTTTGCAAAAGTATGAACAATTGTGAAGTCTATCCCCTACTGAGGCTAGGAAATATTTATTTTCTATACTTCTGTCCTTCCAAACTCCTTGTCATTTTTAATTTACAAGATAAGACTTCATACCTTCCTGCCATTCTTTCTCTGGCTTACTCCACCCAGTTCTGTAAGATCCAGAGCACAAAAGCTTTCCTAAATTTATCATTCCCTCCTCTGAGCTGTATATAGGTGACCCATATGCCAGACTCTGTACATGATCTTACAACAGCATGGCACACTGTTGGTAATTATCTTTTTACATTAGGCTTCTCTACTAGACGATGAACTCCTTGTTGCGTAGGCAGCATGATTTATTCATTTTCATTTTCCAGCCCTCATCCTTCAGAGTTTCTGATGCATAGAAGGCTTTAAACTTAGTCTGAGGAAAGAATTCTCAGGAGAACAAAGAAAGAAAAATGTTCTTTCCTTTGGGGCAATTATTGTTTCACTCTTAGGAATTTTAGACCCAGAAAGGAAGGATGTCAGTGAATATGTAGAAATTACTAATTCAAGGGTTATTCTTTGAAATGGAACTTTTAATTGCGTTTAAATCTGGTCTAACAAGAGCTGAATCGTTATCTACAATGATAAGACCTGTCGAAGAGATTCCCTTTCATCATTAAATAAAATGCTGAAGTGGTCGGTAGATTGTGCTCTCATTTCCTGATTCAAATAGGACAGAGAAGTTAATCAGGTCTGATCTTGTCACTGTTTTATTTATGTCCTTGCTCTTGATCAGAAGCCAGACATTAAATGTATTAAACCTGAAAACACACACACACACACACACACACACACACCTTCCCAAACATACCTTCATGAACTTTGTTTTATACTCAGACTGTGCTCTATGTCAATCTCAAACTGTAATTCAGAGTCCAAGGCTTGTGTTACAGATGGAAAAAAAATCACCTAAATGCTATAAGTTTGGTAAGCCTACAAAATCTGAGTCACAAATCCTCCCCAACCACAGTCAGACAACAGAAAGTGAGTCAGGTGTCCATCTTTAACCAAAGGAAGGAGACAAAAGGGATGCTGAGGCAGGCAAAGGGAGATGGAGGAAGGCCATGTCCGCAAGAGAAAATGGCTTAATATGGACCACAGCAAACCGTTTATATCAAGAAATATCAACCACTGCTTACCATTTTGCATCATCATTGACTTTACTCTGACAGCCTCACTGTGATGGTGGCCCTAGTATTTTGAGGTGATTTTGTTCTCCTGGACTTGCAGAAAAATCAGGGAATCTATGCTGAACTTACTTACATTGTAGAATGGAGCTCGTGGGATGGTGTCATGGGGAGGCAAGATCATCCTGGACTGGGTCGGTGCTGGTTGGGCAATTCCTGACCGGATTGCCCCTGGGCTACTCACTTTATCTCTTTGCACCTCAGTCTTCTCAAGGCAAAATGAATGCATCCTACCAGATGGCCTTGAAGTTCCCTTGAGTGTAAGATTTTGGTTTTCTTCCTCCTTGACTCTACTAATTTTGTTAATCTGAAAAATTCACCAGGGTCCTATGGCTCTGTTCTACTGAAAATAATTTTATATTCTATATCCAAGTCATTTTCTATTGTTAGGAAAAATAGAATATCACAGTAGGCCTTGTGCACTTAGAGCTCAAATTTTCCCTTAATCCTAATACAGCAAAAAGGTTTAGACCCTGTTTTTAAGTCTCAAGAAAAACTTTATGACATGCGTCCAGGACTTTTATTAGCTGAGGAAGTTTTCATAAAATATAAGTGCAATATGCTTCAAGTGTAAGAATAATTATTGGTCACCTTACTATTTCCCTGCATTATCAAGGACTTCCCTGTGCTTGTCTTAAAGGGCACTGACTTTCATTCCCAGCCCTTGGTTCTACTTGGAGTGCAAGTTTCCATTTGTAATTCATAGATAACATCTTTGCTAAAGAAGGACTGCTCATTGATATGCAGACTGAAGAGTCAGGGTGTCCTTGAAGAGTTTCAAACTGTGGAATCAACCACAGTCCTGCAAAATAATAGGACCATAGAGCCTTTTACACTGTGAGACTTTGATCTCCTACTAGCAGGTCACTAAGTTTAATCCATGAGCTTCACTTAACATGAAAAAGCAAAGCTTGATCTCCAGTAAGTGATTCTAATGCAGAAATATGTAGCACAAGATCAATAGTAAAAATTCAATCACTGATTCATTCACTCATATATTCAACAAATATTGATTGCTTGTTTTTGTTGGTGTAGGAATTGAGCTTTTGTCAAGCAAGAGACTGTTCTAATGGACTTATGTTCTAGTTGGAGTGAGGAGGGAAGGAACGGATGACAAACAATAAATGATCAAGATTCAAGATGCTAGTCAGGTGATGATAAGTGGTAAATAAAAATGGTGTAGGATGAGGGAATAGAGAATGAAGGGGCTACCAAAGGTAGTTAGTTTCCAACTACATTGGTGTCTTTGATTAAATCTCTTTGAGACTGTATCATTTAGGATCATGTTTAAATACGGAAAACAGAAACTCCAAAATAACACGGCTTAAGTAGGACTGAAATTTGTTTCTCTCTCATGTACTAGAACCTCAGAGGCAGGTATTTCAGAACTGTTATGTGGGCTAATGGAACCACAGATCTGTCAAGAGATAAGAAGGTCCCAAGATTTTGTCCTACTTGCAGGCTCTCAAGTTAGCCTGACAGTTTCATGGATGCTGGTGTAAGTCATGAGAATCCATGGTCAGAACAGAGCACGTTTATTACAGAATAGCAGTAGTCAGATTATCATCAATTGTGCACCAGTTTCTGAGCCCCAGTTCCCAAAGGACAACACAGAGAAGACCAGGTGATGCCTGCCCACCCAGTGGATTGCATTACAGTAGAAGAACCCTGTGCTTAGGGAAACCAAATCTTTTATAGTAGGCAGTAGGCATGCCTGCCCTTTGCTCCCTGGAGAGACACTATCTCTGTTTTCCAAAACTGTTCACAATTCAAAAGTCCTTGAAAAAATAGGCAAAAGGGAGTCACTACCTCCTCACAAGATATGCAGAAATGCAGGAAACCCATGGAAAATTGTTTCCCCAAAATATAATTTTAGTGGAATTATTTGAAAATATTTTTGCAAGATATGCCAATTCTGTTATCTATAAATTATCATTTTAGTGAATTATAGCTTTTGCATACAATTTTAGGATAAATCTAAAATGCTGTTTATGAGAGTTGGAATGTTAAGATAAGTTAAAAGCATGAGAACTCTTTGTAATATGCCAAACACAAGTTTCACAATACTATTCCTACAAATCAATGATTTGGAACACTATGGATAGAAAAAAAAGGCAGTTTATTTTTTGTCCTACACGTTGTTTGCAAAAGTATTTTCATGCCAAATAATATTTTCCTACCTACTACAATTGTAAGTTTGAGGTTGTGTTGCCATAATAACTCATAGAACCTAATGTACACAAATCTCATTTAAGAATTATAATATTTTGTTTTTCTTTTCAAAATACAATTGAAGTACTTCTAATTATTTTTCAGAATTTCTACAAAAACTTAGTCCAAAGCTCATAGTTGGTTGTATTCACTTTAAGTAAAATATACATATTAAAATATGAAGTAAATTCTGTTTTTACTGGACATCTGTTATTTAATATAAGATGGCACAACCATTCTAAAAATAGTTTGATAACTTCCTTTCAAAACTAAAAAAGGATTTAACAAAGGACCCAGTAATTGCAATCTTGGGCACTTATCCCAGTTAATGAAGACTTAATGGCATGCAAGAACTTGTACATGAATGTTCGCAACTGTTTTACTTATAACCCCAAACTAGAACTTACTCAGATGTCCTTCAGTGAGTGAATGGCTAAATACCCTGTCATACATCTGTAGCATGAGATACTGCTCAGCAACAAAAGTGAACAAGGTACTGATAACTCACAACTTGGATGAACCTCAAGGAAATGCTGAGAGTGATAAAAGCGAGTCTCCAGTCATTTTGCACGAGTCCACGTATGTAGTAGCGCTGCTGGGCTGACATAATCATCAAGGGGAGAACAGATTAGTTGGTGGTTGCCAGGAGCTAGGGCTGGGAGTGCGGCGATGCGTCTACAAGGTGGTGACCCATGGGAGACTTACGCTAATGCTTCAGTTGAATACGATGGTTGTAGTGGTGGTTTCACAAAGCTACACACATAGTAACGTTGCGCAGAGCTACACACACATGAATGCATGTGTGATGGTGAAATCTTCATACAGTCCACAGATCTTAGCAATGCTAAGTTCTTAGTTTTGATAATTTGTACCTTACTTGTACAAGATGTTAACATTGGGGGTGGCTGGGGGAAGGATGGGGGGGTTTCTCTGCATAGTTCTTTGTAAACTTTCATGTATCTTTTGATTTCAAAATAAAAAAAGGCTAAAAAAACATAAAAATGGGTACCATTTCAAGTAAATTATCAAGCTAATCGATGTGTGTTGGACTTTATTCTAATTACTTCCCGACTTTGGGTCCTAATAAAAAAAGAAAGGCTAAATTTAACATTAGTGTTACCTGGAGTTGTCATGATAAGTTTGACAGGATTTAAAATTTGTTATCAAATATCAAATGTACTTTGATAAATAAGGGGAAAAAAGAATAGTGTATACACTTACCATACATATGACTTATTTTGATTTTTAAAACATTTATGTCTATATATGCATAGTCTAGTTTTTAAAACTAATATTAACAGTATGTTACTGTATATACATATGGACAGAATTGGAAGAATGTCCATTCAGTTGTTGAAGATAGTTACTGCAGGGGTATAGATTATATTTTTGTTGGCTTTACTTTCTACCACGTGTTTCTTTAATACTTGACATTTCTATACCTTAGTAATATTCTTTTAACTAGGGGAAAAAAGCATATAGGAGAAAAGATAATGAAGTCTAGTATCTAACTCTACCACAAAATGTTACTAAATTTCCTTAAATAAAAAGATTCAAAGCATGCTCATACACCCATGCTGCGGTCAGCCGGCCCAGCCAGCAACTGCTCAGGGACAGCTCCTTGGGGGGGTCTCCGAGCCCTTGAAAGTGGATCTTTCCTACAAATCTCAAATCCCTTCTGTTCACACAGCTCGCTTTCTTTTAGGTTACCTAATGGTAACCTATTAAATTGGAAATTGTAAAAAATATGACAAAATATTTTGTTAGAAAAGACCAATGACCCTCATGGAATTGATAACAAAATTATCTTAAATCATACCAATGTATACAAAAGAAAGAAATTTAAATTCTTTAGTTATACAAATGTATACAAGTTATCTTAAATTACACAAATGTATACAAGTAGAAAGCAAACTCTGATGACTTCCTGGACATGCCCACCAGGCGGGCTGGCCTCCGTGGGACCCCCTCTGGGCGAGGCAGTGAGACTCCAGGGTGGGCTGCGCGGTGCGTTTCCATCTGCCCTGTCTCTCGTCCTGTCAGGCTGCCGGGATCCCGCCTCCAGACCCAGGCGGTGCTGGGTGCCTCTGGCTGTCTCAGCTCAAACTCCAGAGGCCTTGCCCCTCTGCAATTGCTCCCTGTCCGGTCGTTCATGTTCAGAGAGATTCGGCCGTGGCTAGAGAGGCTTCCTTACCTCTGTTTCTGGGGTGGAAGCTCTTTATGTTTAGATCTGTTATGACACAGATCTGCAGAGCGTGGGAAATGCTGCCAGTGTGCCTCATTTCCAATAGAACGTGCTCTGCTCAGGCCTTCGGTGACTCCCTCCTTGGCTGTAAAATTGTGACTCTCTTTTGTGAAATGCCTCTCATAAAATCCTCCCAATTGCCATGAATAGGGTGAATGTTTTTATAGCCATTCTTGACTTGAGGTGAGAAATGAATATCTTCTCAGTTTGATGTTGCTGAGAAAAATTCCCCTGTCACTTGGAGGTCCTCCCCGTAACAGGTGCCTCTCAACAGGAAAGACTGTTTTGGCTTCCATCCGAGTAAATTATAGTTTATGAGTTTTAGGCTGTAAGTGTGCCTTTTACTCTGCCTGGAAAAATGGAATGGTCTTCTACCTGAAGAGGAGGCTCTAGGCATATGTGAGGTTATTTCTGAGATTGAGAAAAATTCTTTTCTGTTTTAAAATTTAAAATGTTTAAAATCTATTCCTGGAAGAGGCTGCTGAAGGTTGCTAGTGAAATCAATTGCAAGGTTTCATAGGGAAATTCAAATTTTTGCCTGGGCAAAGAATTATGGACTTATCAATTGCTAGAATAATCAGATTAAGGGGAAAAGTCCAATTATTCTCATAATGGAAGAAATAGAAGACTTGAGAAAAAAAAGACCGAGGAAAAAAAAACAACAGGCAACATGCTGATACTGATGTACACACACATGCACAGTATGTAATGTCATGATACCTGTCTTGTTTTGCAGATGAAAAACTTGAAGCCCACCGAGAATAATTTCTGCTTGCCTGAGAGTGAATTTGTGGCAGATTTAGGCATAGAAGGGAGGTTTTCCAAATCTGCATAGTTCTTTGTAAACTTTCCAAAATATCTTTGTGCCTCTCCTCCAGTCCATTTTAACTAGAGGTTCTGTTTTGCTTTGTTTTTATTTGAGCACCTTTTCCTTCCTGGCATAATTTCTCCATCACATTCCTGGAGTTCCTGTTGTATCACCCCGCTTCATTCAGTGATGCCTCTTCTGGGCCATCTCTCTGTCCCCTCCGGCAATCTCTGGGTTCCTGTTTCTTCTTACGTGACACTGCTTGTTTTCATTTTACATGGTTGCTTGCCTTTGGTTTTGCCTTTTCCGTTCTGTCTGAGGAAGGCTTCTTCCTCCAGTTACTGCTCCTCCCTTTCCTGTGCTTCTGTATGCGTGCTCTGTCCTTTGTGCGCGCCTTCACCCCTCCTGCCCAGGTTACAAGTTACCATGATTTGTCTGTATTGTGCCCTTGATTCTGTTTCATTTGTGCTATTTCTGCCTCTTCCTTTTCCATTTGTTCTCCCACTGGTAATATCTTTTCTTTCAGTATAACCAGTTTCATCTTCCTGTTCTTCCCTGATTTAGAAATGACTCCATGCAAAAAAAAAAAACCAAGGAAAATGTCTTTTTTGTAGGCATTTGCATTCATGTTGAACTGCACTGGACAGTGTAAAAATGAAAGACATATTTGTGCTTTTATATATAACCATGTTCCCAAAATACATCTGTAACACTCCGTTAGGTTTGGGGACATGTGGGGACTCCAGTGGGAATTGTCATGTGTGACCCCAGGAGGAGCAATGTCAACTCTTTGCCCTCCCCAGCCTTGCAGCAGCCTTACTGGTGTGAGGGATTTGGGCTCAGAATTCGAATGGCTCTGTCTTAGATACAAAGGATGGAGAGGCCCTGCTGCCTCTGACTGAACTCTGGTTTAGGAAAACTGTCCAAAAGAGAAGCCCAGTCCCCTTGTCCCCAGCTCCCCTCCAATCTGAAAACAGAATAAGCTTTAGGCTGAATGAGAGCCAGTGATCCTCTGCGGACGGAGGTCGGAAAGACGTGCAGAGGTCCTGGCCGTGGCAGTTAGTGTGCAGGTGGCTTCAGGCGTGAGTGTTCACCTGAGCTACTCTGAAGGGAAGCCGGGTCCAGCCTCCAGGAATAAGGTCCTAAGAACAAGGCGTGTGGACAATCAGGACCCGTCTGCTCCACCGGGATGAGAAGGAGCAACCAGGGTGAAGGCAGCAACCCCCTGCAGCGTAGAACAGCCTCACGGTTGCAAGGACATGGTTTAAAATTTACTCCAGGACGCGGTCAGAAGGCAGAGAGGGAGCTGAAGGGTGACCGGCAACCGTTCCTCCTTCGTGAAGATCCCCAGTTTAAGGAAGTAAGGCTGCTCTGATGATTCTTTCTCACACACATGCATATTCATACCTTCACAGCTGCTTTATGTTACAGTACACATTTCTGAAACCTTTGAAATCAAAAAATAAATTTAGCAGCATTGGACTTTAGAGTTAATGAAACTTACAATGGATTAGTTGCATATTTAAATTTGAGAGCTGAGTCTTTGGATTGCAGAAAAAGAGGAAGTATCACCCCCCCAACCTCCATTAACATGGGACGTTGTCTCAGTCCTTTCAAAAGCTCCTTCATTCCAGGCCGTCTTTCCCAGTATTTCCCATATATTCCAAAGCTGGCCAAGCACTGTGAAAGTCCGGAAGATACCGTTCTGCCGAACAGTAATAGGTCAACTATGAGACGTGCAGTAGATGTTTAGAGGTCTTTGGAGAGGTATTTTGATAAGGTTATAAAGAATTTATAAATAATATTTAATTCCTTCATATTCCAGAATGGTTATCTGCCTGACATATTCATAGTGGATTAATTTTTGCTTTTTATTTGGCCCCGGATGGATAAACTAAATAGAATTAGAATTATACAAGTAAATGTTATTTCAAACCCTCCAGTAGCAGGAAATAGCTTTATAACAAAATCACATAACAGCTGGTGCTGCCTCCAGTGACCAGAATGGTAATGTTTGCTTTTGATTCTCTTGCAACTGCACAGGGCTGTTTAGCTGCACTGTCTTCAAAGACTTTTGGCAAAACGGGGCAGAGCTGAGGAACACGAGGGCTTTACAGGGATAAATAAATAATAGGTTGTGGTATATAAAGTGCTGTCTCCTCCCATGGAACCAACTTTGCAGAGTTATGTCACTATTTTAAATGTGAATAAAGGAGCAACGCTGCTACCCCACGCTTCTCAAATATTAAGTGCATCCAGGACACGTAAGAAGCGCGTTAAAATGCAGATGCTGACTCCCAGTTACGGGCTGGGTCTGAGACTCAGCTTTCATCACCAACTCTCGTGGCGCTCACGGTCCCTGAGCTTCCAGGACTGGGAGTCCACACCACTGGCCGGGTTTGTCCACTCCAGTCCATGCTGTCAGGCCTGGCCTTTGTGTACAGGTCAGGCGGGTGTGTGGGAAGCTCTGGTTTTTGAGGTGGGGGCTTGTGGTTTTTTCAGCCGCTGCAGGTCACACCGACGTGTCATCTTCCTCCGACTCCAGAGTCACCTTGGGGCAAGGACTTTGTCACTTCAGTGTTTTCAGTCCCCAAATACCAAGTGCCTTAAACTGGCTTTGTGCTCAGTGGTTGGTTTTTTTCTAAATTGAGATCTGAATAAACAACTGTTGAAACTCATTAAACATATTTTCACCCTCATTTGCCCGTTTGTTTGAAGAAGCCCACCTGAGTTCTCGGCAGGGCCAGCGCCGAACTTCCCGAAGGCGGCCCGGCAGCCCCAGGGCGGGGCGGAAGGAAGCGCAGGCGGGCGCTGACGCTCCGGTTGGCCGGGAGCTGGGGTCGCTCCAAAAGGAAAGCGAGCTCGGAGCGCCCACTCCTGTTCCACCCAGTGGCTGCACAGCCCTCCTTCAGGCCCGGGACCAGTTTAACTTCTCCTTGTAGCCTCCTTCAGCCTGGAGCACGCTGGACGGCCAAAAACTATCCCGAGAGTGGGTTGATGTGGTCCTGAAGACAGATGGCATTGAGATTCCGAGTTGACGTTTGTCGGCGGTACCTGGAGACGCTGCAAAGGAGATTACGGTCCTCAAGACCCGCTAGATCCACGGCACTTATCGCCCGATTTTTTAGGAGCTAAAGAAAGTGGAAACTCCTGTATTTATAACAGACATCCTGGAAAGCCCGGGGCTGCAGCGGCTGTGGGTCGCATACAAAGCAGAGGCGGCCCGGCGGGGGGCGAAGCCTGTGCGGGTCCAGGCACTGCGAGGGCTCCAGCCTCCTGTCCCCTAGGGCGGGCGTGCGGCCAGAAGCCGAGGGCAGCGAAGGGTGGAACACACACACTACAAACACGCCTCTGACTGCCCCCTCTCTCAGAAATAAAACTGCACAGGTGCTTGCACAGGACTCACTGAGAACTGCGTGTGCTGCAGAATGGCAATGAAGGCGAAATCCATGCCACAGACACCAGTTTCTTAGGCCTTATACCCTCCCGGGACACGTATGCATGTCTTCCCGCCTGCCAGTGCAGTGGACCCTGCAGCCAAAGGCAACATTTTTCATTGCCAAGATCTCAAGGCAAAGTCCAAACAGCAAAATCTCTTCTTTCTTCTCTGACAGTCTAGTAGGCCGTCATTGTTAGATTCCATCAATATGACTTTACTAATTATGCTTAAATTCAAGGAGTTACAAATTGGCTTCATTTTGCATCTTGTTTTGTTAATCTGAAATGACAAACCTTGGAGAATTTCTTTTAATATAAGCCCCTAAATAATAATGTAGCTAATTGCCAAGAGTAAGAAATGTTAAGTGTTGGCAGGTCGTTATCCCTGCCTTTGAAGGTTCAGTGGAGGCAGAGGGCAATTTCATGAACACTCACCTAGAATGGACCCTGTAGAGGGGTGTGCACAGGAGAGAAGATAATCAGCTGTGCTCTGGGACTGCCAAAGTGTCACACCAAAAAGATAAAAAATAATGGGTAATCTTAAAAGCTTAAAAATCGTCTTAAGTAATCATGGGTAGGAATTCACAAACTAAAAATCAGATGAGAAGCAGAGTATTTGCATGTTCTCAGAGTTTCTCCCCACAGATTGCTTACAAGTCAAAGGGAAGAATGGTAACCACAGTGGAAAGTATTAGGCAACACCCTGCCCAAGAATTCAAAATCAGCATCACTGAGGGGAGCAGAGAGACCCTGGGTGCCTTTAAATGCAGCGTGCCGAGAAGCACAGTTAGTGTGTTCTGGCGAGACACTTCAGGCAGGCCAAGCGGGCAATGTTGCGTAAAATAACTTTCCTTTGGTCTTCACTACGTCAGCGTCATGAGAAACAGTAAAGTTGAGGAATTGTTCCAGATTAAAAGGAGACTCAAGAGACATGGCAAATTAGTAGTATATACTCTTGGACTGAATTGTGTCAGAACCGGGGAAATGTTATAAAGGGCATTACTGAACATCTCTGGGTTTGTCAAAATTGGAGTATGGAGTGTGTCGATGAAACTATGGTATCAGTGTTACATTTCCTAACTTTGATAGCCGCACAGTGCACCGTTACAAGACAATATCCTTGCTCTTAGGAAATAAGACTTAGTTGAGTATTAAGGAGTAAAGGGAGATGTATAAACATGTATGTATATATATGACCTTTTCTCAAAAGATTCAGAAAAAAACAAACTGGCAAGGTCATTCAACACTTAGAACACATATGCCATGATACAAAATAATGCACTCACATTAAGTATTTAAAAAATAAATTAAAATTTGCTTGGAAAAAATGTGGGGCTAGTGGCAGGTGGTCTGAGGAAATATGGCTGGAAAAAGTACGTTGAGAAGAAGTAATTAACGTCTCCAATATGATGGGGAGTTTATCCTGTATGCACGATGCTCACGATGAAGACTTCCAGGCTATATTTTTAAGAAGGTTGTTTCTGTGCCTTGTCTGATACAAAGATATGAATATTTAAACACGACTTGTCTTGGCAGAGCACCAGTAGGTCCCTGGGGAGCACAGAGTGTGCACACCTCTGGGCATGAGCATGTGTTAGTGAGTGTATGAGTGTGAATTTAGTATGTTGTGAAGATGTGAGCAGAAAGAATGCACTAATAAACGCATAGTCTGCGGTGTTGCTCTCCACTTAAAATAACAGAAAGTCTAACCCTACTTCATACCATATTAAAAATATATTTCAGACCCTTTAAAAGATTAAATTTAAAGAGTAAAAAAAAGAGTACCAAAAGAAAGCATAAAATATATTTAATCTTGGAGTGAAAATGGCTTTCTAAGTGATACAGGATGTAATGTCAGTATCTATTTTGCTTTTTTGTTTTTGCAGTGTCCTTGAAAAAAAATCATTAGACAAATCCTTGAGTATTAATTCTCTTCAGAGCTTTCTTTCTCCTCTCTCTGAACCAAACCTGACGCCCTTCCCCATGTCTACCCTGCAGTAGACGCCTTCTCCTCGCCTTTCCTGTCTGTGGTCCACTTTTTTCTTCTTTTCTGACCCCCTTCACCTATTTTGCACCCCCCCAACAACAACCACCAATCTGTTTCTGTTCTCTGAACCTGTGATAAGCGTTTTTTGTTTTGATTCCACGTATAAGAGAGATCAAGTGGTATTTGTCTTTCTCTGACATTTCACTTGGCAAAAGGCATTCCAGGTCCATCCATGTTGTCATAAATGGCCAGATTTCATTATTTTTTATGGTTGAATTATGGTATCCACTTTTGACCTTATCGGGTCCAGCACATTCCTTTGCCAACTCCAAATGCTAGAAGCCTGCAGACTTGATCCGCTCTGCTGGAAAAGTCTGCTAGTTTCTCAAACTCAGCATGTCCCAACCTACTGGTTTTTGCCATCTTCTACTGGCCCTGAATCCCACGAGATGTGGTCTTTTCCCTGGGGCTCGTGATTCGCTGTTACAGAGGGAAACCTTGGCATGTCCTGATTTCTCCCCTTCCTCAGCGAAGTCCATGTTCACCCCCATTGAGTCATTCACCTCAGTGTCTCTCCTTTCCGTCACCATACTGATCTATTTAAGCCATTATTATCCTTTCCCTTGTATAAAATTTGTATGAGATTTATGTTGACTTTAGTTTTTCGTTTAAAATGTTACCATTAAAGAACATTGAAGAAGAATACAATTAGCAGCCCTCAGACTTCGGGACCCTTTTTGCACAGAGCTAATGCTGAGTGTGCGGTCCCTTCCTGACCGCTGTGTGACCTCGGAGGCCATCTCCATCCTGACGAGTAGCTATTCCTCCCCGGAAGAGCTCAGCAGTGCAGAGGGCAGTGTGTGTCACCTCCGCAGTCACTGCAGCTCCCAAGTCTGATGATGTTTCCTTCTCTACTTTGGATATACGAAGCTCAGATCAACACAAATGGTAAATTATTAGATCTTTATTTTCTCGATTTCATTTTATTTCTTTTGTACCTATTTTCTTCAGTGCTTCTTCAATTGTTCTTACGTTTTCTTGTACTCCTGGAATCTTTGTCAAGTGCGTTAACTCTTTTTGGTTTTATAAGACAAAATCCATAAGCAATTAAAGAATTATTTCTTACCCAGATCACTCTCTTTACAGTCGCCTCTATACTGTGCAAGATTCAGGGATCACCCACCAAAGCCTTCGCTTCCACCTTTCTTCAACCATCAGGCTGCTGCTGGAATGCAGTCTCCCTCTCTGCTTCTCTCTTTTGCGTCTGCAGTTTCCTCCCCATGAGATGTCTCCTCCACCTGGAGTATCTCCTACCGCCTCCACCCTCCACACCAAGTTCCAGTTCAAGCCATACCTTAACCAGTGGCAAGAGTAGGGGCAACCGAGTTACATTATTACTGTGCAGATAATCATAAGCAGCCACACTTGTTCTCAGTAGTTTATCTCTGTGAGCATGTTAGTGTTTTCTTTCAAGAAACGGGCACATAACTATATTTCTCTAAATTTAGCCTTATTGGAATGCTGTCCTAGGTCTGGTTCTCTAGGTTTTTAGGCAATTTCAATACATTTGTTTTCCGCTATAATTAGCCAAAGCCCATCTCTGTTGTTTTTGAACTTTAGAACTCTGCCTGATGCAGTCAGTTTGTATGGTCAACAATCTATAGTGAAGATTTAGAAGAAAATTAGACCAAGGATGATCGAGCATTTGATGTGTACAGCTGCAGCAAATCTCAGGGTCTAGAAGATAATAACACTAATATTACCACTGCTAATAAAAAAAAGCCGTATCAAGAACTTATTATATATTAAGAGCTGAATTAAGCCTTGTATGCATTATTTCCTATAATTCATGGAAGATACAGAGATTCAGATCACGTGAAAATGAGCCAGATGGAAAGACATGGCCTGCAGTTTAGTGGATGATGATGACGATGGTGGTAATGGTGATGACAACGCCTGAAGGGAGGAGAACCACAGCTGGGGTCAAAGCCATGTAGTACTGAGTTTCCTTGCAGTGTCCCAAGTCCTACCCCAGCTCTGTCTCCTTCACGTTCATGAGGAAAGACAGAATTTAAATAACTGTTGGTTGTAAAGATAACCTCTGTGTCTCCTGGAATTAGCCTCAACTTCAGGGTAAGTGTGCCCCTTGGCAAATTCTCCAGTTTTCCAGTCCTAATGAATTTAGTTGTGAAGCTACCAGTGGGCTGACGAGCAGGTCATAGGGACCAGGTTGAGCTCAGTCACAGCCGGCCAGCATGATCCTTGTGGATTTACCCATGGGGTTCGAAAAGTAGCTGTAGTCACCTTTTTGGTACAAAGAGTAGCTGGCCATCTAGCCTGATTTCAGTAATTTCTCTTTGATACTGAAAAGGACAAATAATGTCATAATTTTAATAGAGTGGTAAAATTAGTAAATAGTGATATGCAATTAAAGGTAATCAAAGAAATGTATCAAATGAAAATTTTGGTAAAATAAACACTAACAACCTGTGAAGGTCCTTTGTCTGAATTAAGAAATATTAAAAAATCTCAGGAAGGACCAAAGAAAAATGAAATATCCCAAGTAGAACTTAAAGTGGGGAGGTGTGCATTGGGGATTATTGACTGCACACCCCAGGGTGGGGCAGTTAGCATGAGATATAACCAGTGAATGGTAGGCTCCCCTCTTCCATTAGCTACAGAGAAGCCTTGACGCCCCTCTTCCTACACACTCTCCCCAGAGTTTCCATCTTTTCCTGAATTTGATTTGGCTGCACCACCACTATGCCTCCAGAAGAGGTACGTGAGAACTCTGTACACAGATGCTTGTTCACATCTCTTTGTGTTTGCAGCAGTAGCCTCTGTGCTTAGAATCTGAGTTCCAAACTGTAGTTGGCACTCAGTTTAGGTGAAGGAATGAATGTCTGACTGTTCTTTAAAAAATACTAACAAAACAATATTCATGTTAAGAAGCAAGTCTCTGGCCATAAAAAATATTAAAGAACAGATATTACCTTTTTTGCAATATTTGAAAATCTAATTAAACTTTTCAGTGTTTGGCAAAGGTGAACTGCTGTGCACTAAGCCAAAACCAAATGCATATGGCAGGTCAGAGGCTGGAAATTTGCATTATGCAAATTGTGTTGCATTAAATGCTCTTGCTTCTCTTCCGTGTGTTAGCAGAATATTCCTGCCTTCTCCCTCCTTTCCCTCCTCTCCTTCATCCACCCCCTTCTGCCCCTCCTGCCTCTCCCCCTCCTCTTCCTTCTTCTATCAAGTACTGACAGGTAAGCAAATCTAATCTGAAGGAATTGTTGAACAATAAAACAGATATGAATTTAGTATTTTCTATAAGGCCTCTCGAAGTTTAATGTTAAAGGAAAAATGAAGAAGGTTCTAATCCAATCATTATTTCCCAAGGCTTCTCCACATATATGCACAAAATTGGGGGGGGGGGCTCATTTTTGAAGATAAGCAAAAAGAACTATTACCAGGCCCACATCTGTGGCCAATATAATCTTTTCTTCCCCCTCTATCTCTCTCTGTCTCTCTTTTGTTAATCAATTGGTATGTCTCCAACAGACCTTCTTTAATAAGAATTTGGTTGAATTCCCTTCAGCTAAAACAACTTCAGCTTAAATATAAAATCAGAATAATCTTCCAGATAAGAATGTATTCTACTTTTTTTGAAGATATGATATACTCTAGACTAAACTTAAAATTTATTGATTCAGAGTTTGAGAAGTCAGTAATAATACTTGGTGTAAAGAAGTGATTTAAAAATATTCCTGAAGTATTTTAAGTAAACTTAGACACGTGTTTTAACTTCAACAATATTCTAAACACATATCATTCTTGCCCAGTCATTAAAAGAGACCTGCATAACTACTGGTGGGAATGGAAACTGGTACAGACATTATGGAAAACAATATAGAAATTCCTCAAAAAATAAAACTGGAACTACCATGTGAACCAGCAATCCCACTGCTCAGCACATATTCAAAAGAATTGAACTAGGATCTCAAAGGGGCATCTGCATGCCCACGTTCATCATGGCATTATTCACAAGAGCCAAGATGTGGAAACAACCCAAGTGTCCATTGGCAGAAAGAAAATTGGTACATACATACGATGAAACATTATTCAGCCTTAAAAAAGGAAGGAAATCCTGCCATCTGCTCCAACATGGATGAACTTTGAGGACACTATGTAAAGGGAAATAAGCCAGTCACAAGAGGACAATACTGGTGATTCCCCCACTGATATGTGGTATCTAAAGTAGTCAAACTCACTGAAGCAGAAAGTAGAATGGTGGTTTCCAGGGTTGGGGGAAGGAGAAATGGGGTGTTGCTGTTCAGTGGGTTTAAAGTTTCAGTTATGCAAGATGAAAAAGTTCTAGAGATCTGTTGTACAGCATTGCATCTATAGTTAATCATATTGTATTGTAGTGTACACTTCAATGTTAAGAGGACGAATCTCATGTTATGTGTTTTTTGCCACAATGAAACAAACAAAAGGAAAGAGATCTACACTGATTATAATTGATAATATGTTTTGCTAGCTATTCATCTTTATATAACCTTTTAAGTTTATAGGTTAAGTTTATATCTTATGGTTACCAGGGGGGAGAGGGTGTGAATGGATAAATTTGAGAGTTCAAGATTTGCAAATATTAATTACTATACATAAAAATAGATTAAAAAACAAATTTATTCTGTATAGCATAGGGACCTATATTCAGTATTTTGTAATAACCTTTAATGAAAAAGAATATGAAAATGAATATATGTGTATTCATCGTGGCATATATATATATATATGGCATGTGTAATATGACTGGGACATTATACTGTATACCAGAGATTGACATATTGTAACTGACTGTACGTCAATGGAAAAAAAAAAGACTACTTTTTTTCTAATCTAAACAGATGGTCCCCAATTATTCACAATTATTTTTCATTATTTTTAGGGAGGATACCTGATGAATCGATGCTCTAACAATAGGCAACTTGAATAAGCAGAGAAAAGTTCATGATTGTTATCCAAAGTGAATTTCGGCTTCTAGAGAGCTTCCCAAATTTGTTTTACTACAGCCAAACATTTTCTCCTCTCACAAAATAAACTTTGAGTGATAATTTGCATGAAGAAATCTGTATTATCCTGTTCCAGAGCCCTATTCTAGTGGTTAGGGGGTGTGAATCACAACATAATTAAACAGCCCGCTGAACGATCGGTTGGATTCTGTTGGTTATTGCCAGCTGGAATAATTAGAGATTCGCAAAAATTCCTCAAATTAAAGCGATAGTTTCACAGCTCAACTTCGTCTTTTTTACCTGTAATATTTAGGAAGAGAAAGCACCCCTGGGTGGCAGCCTCCCCGGGAACCGCGGGCTCCCAGCCTTTTCTGCGCCGCCGTCGGGGCCCTCCGCAGAGACGGAGCGCGGCTTGGCGTCCCCTCCGCCCTCAAGCCGCCGGCCTCCCTGCTTAAGCATTCTCCGCGCTGCGCATCAGCACCCAGCGTCCCAGCCCCGCCAGCCAGCCTGATGGTGCGCTCCGCGGAGGGGGTCCGTCCTTCCACCGAAGGAACGGCAGTATTTATCATTACGCCTCGGTGGCAGCTGGAGAGGGAGAGGGTCGCTCAGACACAATACATAACCGTGGGCCGCGAATGTGACGGCGGGCCCGTATCAGGGGCGATTAGAAAGGAAGAGTGCATTTCCAAGCCTGGGGTCAGCACATCAGTAAATAGTAGGTCCAGTCTGACGGCGCCACGGCCTGCTTTGACAGCCCCCCTGCTCTCTTAGCTCATTATTTGCTCTAAGTACATTGATGAGATATGCTCCTACATCTCAGCTTATGCTCTCTCAGTGTCACTGGGCCTTCCCACCCACCACTGCCACCCGGGTGCTGCAGAGGGACCTGCCATCCCTGCCAAGGGAGAGGCCTCCCAAGTCCCCAGGCTGCAAAGGCTCTCATGACTAATTGCACTGCCTTCCATCAGCTGGCCCAGGGCTGCAGGCACTTGGTGTTCAATGCACAATGGATCTACTCTGCTCTGACCTTCGTCACTCACCCTCTGAAGCAACAAAGCCTCTGATGGATGATCACAAAATCAATTCCCTAAAGGGTATTTTTAGTTTTCCCCTGTAGCCTTTTCTCCGAGAACTCTGCCCTAGATCATGGGACTGGACAGAAGAACGGACACACAGTCTGTCCTCTCAGGAAATCTACAGAAAGCTGGAAACACAGCTTCGTTCTGATACAGCCTGGTGCTGGCTCTGAATTCTGCTCTGGGCTCAGCTCAGACCCACTCCCATTCATCAGGACACCTGTCATGGTACCAGGTGCTTTCCATAGCATCTCCACCCACACAGCAACTGTTGTGAGGTCACAGGAGCATCTCCAGTTGCAGATGAGGAAACCAAGGCATGTAGCAGACAGTCACCGAATGAATGGGATGCTGAGACTAGAATCGATGACTTCCTGGCTCTGTCAGTCCATGAATGTGCTCTTTAAGAGGCGTGGATTTCAGTGGTCACTTGCTTAACTGAGGCAGAATCGGGTCTAGGATTATGATCAACCAGAACATAAGCAACCTAGCAGGATGTAGGAAGAATGGTGACTCTCCAAGAATGTGAGATTGTGCCTTCTTTCTTACGAATAAAACAGAGCTGAAAGAGCCTCTATTTGGTGTAATTTTGGCAAAGTGCTCATTGTTTGCTCTAAGTATATTGGGAAGTCATGTCCATGTTAAAGAAGCCTAATTACTTGGTCATTTTAACTAAATGTCAAATTAATGAACATTTTGATAGGTGAGGTTTTATTGATGTGACATTTCTTCTAGAACCTTAAGAATGTCATATATTTCAAATAAGAGTAACCTACAGGAAACCATAATGTTAACTTCAGCAGCAATTGCAAGGGTTTTTCAAACATGAGATTATGCAAGTAAAGTGTTTCTTGTAATTCTCGGAAGATAATAAATACTCTAAATATTAGCTTTAAAAATGTAGTTATATTCTCACTACAGTGCAATTCCCGAGAGTAGTGGCAACAGGCAGAGGCTACCAGCTGTAGTACTAGTCACGTGGTGTGATTACTGACGATCGCCCAAGGCATGGTGACAAAAATAGTACTTATTTTGAAAACTGAAGTGCGTTGGTTACAGTGGGATTTCCTGCATGCTCTAAGACAGTTTTATGAGAAGATTTAGTAATGAGCGCCTAGCTTTTAAGGCCAGGGAGCACATCTTACCTTTAAACATTAGATGGTCTTTTCTCTCAGAACCACTTATGTCCTCATGTCACGTCTGTGTCATGGCTCTTCATTTACTAAATACCAATGTTGTTGAAGATTCATCTATTTGTATTTATGAGAACTGAGCCTCTTAAACCGTATATAGTTAAATAAGGGTCACTGAATATTCAGTTTTAATTCACTGGCTTACTAGAGAACAATTCAGATTACTTAAGTGGAGGTTGATTTCATGGGTTATACCCTTTCAGCTCTATTTATTAAGTGTGTCCCATATTTTGAATATGACAGGAATAGTAGTAAATCACTGGTAAACATGAATCTTTGAAATCCTAAAAAATGTGATGTAACCCTATCAGTGTATCCTAACTACTGTAAGATTAAAGTACAGTCTGAAAACTTGAACTGCTTAGTGCAAAACTATGACATTATTATCCATCTTTTTCATATGTTCTTTCCTGTTCTGGACAACCAGAATCATTATGAATATACGTATTATAGATTCCTGGAAGGTCTACAGTGGAACAGGGCTGCAGCTGAGAAAGGCTGAGGCTGGGAGTACTTTCGTGGCACCTTTAAGAGGTGTTCCCAACATCTGCTGATTGCAGGAAAGCAGTTCCCACAAAGGAGCCCAGTTTGTGTGTCTATAGCTTCGTGGTTGCCTTATCTTTTGGAGAAGCATTTAAAATCACTAAATTCTCCCCTATAAAGGAGGAGATTATATTAAATGATCTATATGTTCTCCTGATATAATTTAATTTGCTAATGCTTAATTTGTCCAAAGTATTAATTTAAATAACTAGATAGGCATATTTTGAGTGTTGATAATAAGCACAAAATACATCAGTTATTCACATGCTGCTTATCATAGCTTGTATGTAGAGCACACACATATATACATATTATATATTGTATGTGAATGATATATAAATAATATACAATATATAAATATATTTGTATAGTATATAGTTATATATATGTGTATATATGTATATGGAGATAACCTAGATAAATCTCTACAAGTTCACAGGCTTCAGGTCAAAAAGAGCATCAACAGTTTCAACACAGCACACCTAGCGCTGCATGCAGTGTGTTAGGGAAGTAGACAAGGAACAGACAGAAGGCAGAACAGTCAGGAGGGGTGCTGGGAGGCTCCTGTGAGGCAGTGTGGTACTTGTCGGAGCGTGGGGGAGAAGGAAGCATTAGGCTGGCCGCCAGGGTGGGGGAGGGGTTTCTAGACTGAGTTCACAACAGCAAGGACAAGCCACCTGCTATTTCTTAGGGCTGCTTCTCTTCTGTGATCACTTGTCCTGCTGCACGTGGTCATGTAGACATAGCTCTTCTATCTGATTTTTTAAATATTATTTTGTTTTATTAATGGTCTCACTGAGTTTTAGACTTGATCAATAATTTCAATTTAATATAAGCATGTCTTTACCACTTTGTTAAAACCTGTGGCAATCCTAGATGGAATTGCTCTTATGTGGTGCCCAGTGTTGAAGCTTAGGCTGACCTATAGGGAGGGACAGTATGTGTGGTTGGGTCAGGGATATGGAGCCTCCAGACTGCATTTTAAGACTGGTTCCACCATTGGCAGATCACACCTCAGTTACCTCATCTGTAAAATGGGGAGAGTGATGGTTGCTACTTCATAATGTGGCAGTGAGGATTAATTAAGCAAATCCATGTAAAATACTTTGCATATTAACTGGCCAATAGTAAACACATTATAGTCAAAGCTATATTATTATTCATAAACTGTTAAAAATTAACTTGTTAAACCACAAATGTTATCTATTACAGACTCTCTTAAATTATGAAATTATTGAAACGTTTTTCTACTAAGTATTGTAAAATGAAAAGGTGTTGGGTTCCATAGTAGAATTCCCCTCTCCTGGATTTCAGTTTCAATGCAGCATTTCTCTTTAGGGATAAACACTAGAGCAACCCTTCCACCACTTCTGCCCTTTAAGTCACATAAATATTGTAGACCACACTATTATATATATAAGTTACTCTTCTGATGCCATAAAAGGTACAATTTACAATGTACATGCTGTTTTTAAATTATGATTATTATTAATGACTACCATTTATTGGACACTGTCCAAGTGTCAGGCACTGAGCAAAGAGCAAAGAGATTTTTAAAAAAGATATATTTTATCATTTAATTTTCTTAACAAAACTGTGAGGTTGGTATTATTATCTCCACATGCAAAGGAGCCGAAGATGATAAGAAAGATGAAGTGACTTGGTGAGAGGCACAGAGCTCATATTCAACTTGGGTTTAGAAAATCAGGCCTGCTCAATGCTTTTTTGCAAATCCTTCTCCCATATTTCCTCCTTATGCAAAAAAGTGGCAAATATATTAGGTACCAAGTTATACTGAGAGAAGTGCTACTTAGAAGAGAGAGATGCATATATATTTTATGTGTTGTATATATTTAAATATCTATCACATTAATTTTTTTCTTACATTAGTATTGATATGGTTGACAAAATTTCTATTTTTCACTAAAAGGTAATTTTAATTATATACAGTGTCAGTGGGAGGTTTTTTAATTTTTTTTTTTTTTTTTTTTTAGTTTAACATTGGTCTTCAGAGTGTTTTTTTAGGCATAGCAGGGCTAGATGGCCAAGCGGAAGAACGCTAGCCAAGAGGAACAGAGAGACCGAATACCGAAACAGTGAAACTTGCCTCGCAGCAAAGCGTTATTGACTTGTATTTGCAGTGTTCAAGGCTGCAGCTGGAGCCTTTTTGCCCCCTGGAAGTGCAAATCAAAAGGTCAGTGTAGACCATGAATGCACAAACGAATGTAGTATTTAGGAGTGCTGATCCTAGGGTAAACTGAAGTAATTCGCGTCATTATAATCTGGACACTTAACATTCATGAGGTCAATGACAAGAAGTGTGTGAGAGACGTTTCCAGGCAAACCCGCGTTGGCGCAGCTGAAAACCCCGCGAGTTCTGCTCGCACTTTCCGTTCTCACGCTGCTTGCGGCCCAGCGCGGCGGGCGTGCGTTCACAGCGCTGAGTCCCAGCGGCAGCCCTCCTGCTTGCAGAGGGCCGGGTGAATCACGGTGGCCTTCACGGCACGGGGGAGCTACAGGTATTACTGGGCTGTTGGCTGTAACTCCCCAGGGAGAAGGAAGGCCCAGCGGCTCTGGCCATCTGTGGGGGCTCCAGAAAAGATGACGCTTCTTCTCGGGTGCTCGACCGGCAGACTGTGAACGCTTCAGTGTCGGGATGCGCCTGCTTTCATGTGCTGGACAGACGCCTGCAAGCACACGGTCCTTCCTTCCAGAAGGCTCTGTGCGGTGGGGAAGAAGCCACGCCTCGAGGCGCGCCGGCTGTGAGGGGGATCTGCAGCCGCAGAGCTGGGCGTGCTCCAGCGTGTTAGAACCTGCAGGGGAGAGAGCCGCGCACAGAATCTGCCGCCTGCTCGGACGGGAGCGTGCTGCTGGGTGTTTTCCTCAGCCCACGAGGCCTTTGGACCTTGCCCTGCCCGCCTCCCTCCCTCCCCGCCACCGTCCGTGGGCAGCATCCCCACCCACCCCTTTGAGGGGGACTGCTTCAGCCGTCTTGGCCCACGGGCCTTCACAACAGGCTGCCCTCTGCCTGGAAACACAGCGTCACCACCCCGCCCGCCGCCCCACTATCTGCTCTAAGCCTTGCTCTTCTTCAGATCCCACGCTCCAACCTCTCTGCTTCAGGGAAGCCTTTCCTGGCCTCCTCCCTCCTTCTGAGGTAAGCAGGGCGTCCCTGCCGTATCCTCCCGTAGCCCATAGTTCCCGCGCCCTGCAGTCACAGCGACCCACGAAGGGTGTTGCCACAGCAGGAATTTATCCCTTCTCTTCTGGAAGCCAGAGGGTGGAAATCACGGTGTCGGCACGACTGGCTCTGCAGGCTGTTCCTTGTCTCTCTCCTCTGACTTCCGGTGCTGCTGGCACGACTCGCATTCCTTGGCTTGTAGAGGTGCCGCTCACATCTCTCGGTCTGTCATCGCGCAGCGTCCTCCCGCGTCTCCTCGCGCCTTCGCCCTTCCGTGCGATCCTGCGTCTACATCTCTTCCCTTCTTAGAAGACCAGCTGCAGTGGAGCAGGTCCACGCTGCTGGCCTCGTCTTAGCCCGACTACGTCTGCCAAGGTCCTACTTCCACGCAAGGGCACACTCACAGGCCCTGGAGGGACAGAACTTCAACCCACCCTTTGGGGGGACACAGTTCGACCCATGATACATAGCAGTCTGTATTTTCCCTTTACGGTATCCAGCGCAGTCTGCCACTGTACGCTTATTATGTGACTGTTAATTGTTCCAAGTCTGTCCGCTAGAGTGGACCCACAGTGGACACGCTTCAGCTCTGACTCCATGAGGCCCCACACACAGTGACTGGCACACAGTTGCTGCTCAAGAATTTTTATGAATGAATGTCTTTTCTCCTCCTCTCCTCGTGTTCACAGGGTTCCCCATCTTCCTCCTCCAAAGCAGGTGTCAATAACAGGCTCCCCTGTGGGTCTGAGGGAGAACAAAGCTTCTACGTCGAGGTAGTTGTAGAAGCAGATTTCCTACAGTGGTCACTGCAGCTGAGGCCCGTGTTGACACTGTGGCCAGTTTGACCAAAATCCATACTGTTAGGCCCTCGGTTTGTCTCAGTTTAGCAGCAAAAGGGTTTAAAAGAAACTGGGATTCTGCCTCTGGAAATTGCTCATGCTTCTGTTTTGCCTTTGAGACATTTCTGTTTATTATAGTGGAAAAATTTTGAGGAAAATTGCTGTTTTTCTTCATTTTGGGTAGTTAAGACATCTATTCTCATTTGCAGCTAGACTCATTTGAGGTAAAGTCTCTGAACTGGGAATACAGAGTGTATTAAAGTAGCATCATGAGCGCCAAGCCTTTCTAACTAAGGATTTGGAAAAATCAAATCCTTTAGCTGTCCCAGAAAATCTATTTGAAGATTCGAGACCACTTATCTAAAAGCTGGTGTCAGCCCACCAACTGTATGTTAATGAGTTGTTGTTAGACAGTTTACATAGAGTGAGTTTTCATAATTCAGCTTGCTGTCCGTGTAGCTTGCTGTTGTCATGTTTGCACATTTGATTGTCTGAATAATTCTAGCAGAAGGCTGCATTCTGATATATTTGAGTATCGAGGTACTTTGGGATTTTTTTTTACTTTTAGATTATTCCCTGACTGGAAATACTACCTACTGTTAGATTTAAAAAAAAAACAAAACAAGACACTTTTGGACGTATGTAATGACAATAAAAATACTTTATCATTCATAGATATGTTGATACTTTAAATTGTCACTATATTTCCATGATTTCACTTCTCATTTTCTTTGCAACTCTGAGATGCTATTCCAGTTGAGAATCCTAAAACTTAGTGTGTGTATATATATAAACACATAAAATATTTTTTTTATTTAGGGAGCTATCTGGTGAGCAAAGATCTCTGATAGTTGACTGTATTATACCTGCCTTTTCATGTCAAAGTTTCAGGGCACACCTGGGTCATTTTTCCCAGGAATAGGCCTGCAGAGCTTCTTAGTAATTACACTTGAATTCGTGACACATGGTTTTTATTTTGTGGTTGTTGCTATTTTAAATAAAGTGAGCTGAGATGGAATTATAACATATAATGTGGCATTAGTTTCAGATTTTAATGCTAAATGTACCTTGAGTTTCATTGATTTCAATTTGGTATCTGATATTAGGAACTATGTATTCTGAATTTAAGAATAGAATTTGCCCTGAGAAATAACAAAGTACACTAGCTTGGTGATAGCCCTGTCACATGTGAATACTATGGCTAAATAATAACTAAATATATTTCTAGTGTGCAGTTCACTTTAACAAAAGATAATAATTTGTCTTTTAAATTAATCTTCAGGCAGTCTGTTAAATAGTTATTGATCAGAGAATATGTGAATATGTGGGGTGATTTGATAGCTGTAACTGGGTGAGTTGTCACAGCTCTTTAGAAAACAGAGGTGAGAAACTTAATAATAATGTTTACCAAGGTGGCAAGGAGACCAGTAATTACTAAGAATTGTGATGAAAAAGGGGATTATGAGAGAAGAAGGGATTAATAGAGTTCATATAAATTATCATGGACTATAGCTATGTGAATGCCATGGCTTCTAGTGTTTTCTAAACATGAATTAAAATGATAAATGATAGCATCATTTTAATAAACCAAAATTACAATATTAGCACATTTTCCAAAAAAAAATTAAGCTAATAATCTGACTTTAATTTTTAATTTTTTGAAAAGCCATGCAGAATTATCCATTTATATTCTAACAGTATGTCTAGAATAACATGTTTTGCTTTAATTTTATTTTCAATTAATGTGATATATTGATGAAAATCTATAGCCTTGGACTTAGTACTAAACCACATGTAAAACAAATAAATCAACTTGATTGAGTGGAAATGATGACAATAAAGTTTATTTCTTTTCAAAAGTGAAAATACTTTTTGACCAAATCTAATTCAACTAATATTTCTTTAAGAAACTAGCTTTATAGCTATATAATTCATGTCCCATACAATCCACCCATTTAGAGTGTACAATTCGCTGGACTGTGGCATATTCACAGATATGTGCAGTCATAACCACAGTTAATTTTAGCACATTTTCATCACCACAAAGGGAAATCCATGCCCTTTGTCGTAACATTTCAAACGACTCCATTCATCCCTAAGTAGCAATTAAGTTACTTTCTGTGTCCATAGATTTGTCTATTCTCGACATTTTATATAAATTGAACTATAAAACACATGGGCTTTGTGACTGGCTTCTTTTTCTTAGAGTAATGTTTTCAAGGTTCCCCTATATTATTATTTGTATCAATACTTTATATTTTCACTGCTGAATAATATTCCATTATATGGATAAAGGACAATTTATTTTTCCATTTGGCTTTTGATGGACATTTGGGTTGTTTCCATCTTTTGGCTGCTGTAAATGGTACTGCTATGAATGTTTGTGTACAAGTTTTTGTCGGCACCTTTTTTTTTTTTAATTCCTTAGCATAGATGTCTAGGAAAAGAATTGCTGGTGGATATGATAACTATGTTTAAGCAGCTGAGGAACCACGAAACTGTTTTCCCAGGTGCCTGTGCCATTTTACACTCCCAGCAGCGGTGCATGGGATTCTGCTTTCTCCGCAGCCTCACCAACAGTTATCACCTGGCTTTTTAATTCTTCTAACCATCCAGGGAGCACGAGGTACGTCTCCTGGTGGGTTTGATTTGCAGATCCCCAATCATATAATGGCGAGCATCTTTTTATTGACTCATTGGCTATTTGTTTGTATAAATTTCTTGGAAGAAATGTCTATTCAGATCCTTTGCACGTTTATTAATTGGGTTAATACAACGTACTTCTAACTTTAGTGATTTTAACTCTTCCCCATAACTTCAAATCTCAATAACAAGACTTTTTCTATCAAAAAAAGCAAAGAAAACTGCCCTTCATTTTGCTTCCTCTTCTTGGATTCCTCTTGGTCTTGCAGCCTCCATGTGTGCACTTGTGTTCTCGTCCTCAGGTCTCAATTCACGTCACCTCCACAGAGAAGCTTGCCTTGATTCCTCCAAACTGGCTTGGGTCGCCCCATCATACACTTCCATGGAAGGGTGTGCTTGTCTTCGAGGAACTGGACTGGCTGATAATCACTGACACTGTTGGTCAGGTGTGTCTCCAGCCGCTCTGCCTGCACTTTCTATTTCAACCCTCATCTGACTAAGGAACTTGCCCAAGAACTCATATCTATCAAGTGAGTGACCTAGGAGTCGAGCCCTGAGACCCGATTCCAGAGCTAATCCTCTTAACCTCTACTGGCCCATCATGCTCATTTTTACCAGATTTAATTCTTGTATGTATCAGCTTAATGTAACCCTTGAACTCGGTTCGTGGGTCACGAGGGTAGACACCAGGGCTCTGCTCCCCGTGCTGTCCCTGAACCCTGGTGCAGTCCAGGTACTGGCTGTGCCTTCTGTTCCAGACTGCAGACTTCCCTGCGCCCCTCACTGTACTTGCCTGGCTCACTCTTGTTCATCTTTCAGGACACAGGTCAGGCAGACTCTTCTCTGGGGGGCTGATCCTCCAAAACCAGATCTTGTGCCCTTGGGAGTTTGTAGGAAAACACACATGCTTCTCAAATCCATACTGTTCCTCACGCTGTGTTTTAACTGGCTTCATCTGGCTCACACAATAAGCTCCTTGGGAGCAGACACTACAAAGAGGAGTAAACTCTATTCTGCAGCACATCCCACAGTGCATGTTTGTTGATTGAATGAACAGACTTGCCTGGACTCTATATATCTCAGTCATGGTGTAGCTGTGTGTCCACTAATATCTGTGACTGAATTCAAGTAGATATTTGCAATTTAGCTATACAGAATTAATAAACCAACATGAAATACACCTTAAAAATCAGGCTTTTGGGGTTGTGAATAATATACCAGTTGCTAATTCAGTAGGGTTCCTAATCCATCTCCATGCCTGGTGGCAAAATTCCAGACATTGCAATCATAAAGGTGACAGGTAAGACTTTCTTCTCATTCTCATGGGAGGAGAGATTGAGCTCATGCCGTTTATGCTGCCTGATCCCAAAAGTTTGGTAAATGACATCAGCTTGGTGGCACAGGGCCATCCCCAAACTCTGCCTTCACATTAATTTGAATTTTTTTGTTCCTTCTTCATTCAAGCGTGTATATGTGCCAAGGATAAAAAGCACTTGATACATAGAAAAGAATTTTATAGCCACTTTTCTGGAGCTTCTTTATTCTTAGTTATCAAGGGCTCTTTCTGATTTCTTGCTGAGGCAGAAGGAACGTGGCAGGCTGGGCACACACTTAGTTCTTTGAGTGCCGCTGCCTTAAAATCTCGCTGCGGCAGGGCAGTCGTCCGGGGATGGAGGGTCTGTGAATGAGCGTAGCAGGGTCCACTTCTTTTCTTCATCCTGGGAAAATATTTCACACTTTCCCTTTCTTTATCTATTGTTCCGTATCTATACTGGAAGGTTTTCATGTTACTTAAAGGCTGATGGCTGGAATTTGGAGACATTGTCTAAAGAACTCTTCACTATCAGGCCATTCATGTTAATAAGATCACCTAGTCTTTATGTGTAACATTCACATCTATTGCTTCAAATTGTATATGCATACCCTGAAATGACCATGTGTAGTGCACAGTGCAGTTTTAAAGCTATATGTAATGAAAATGCAGGGTTTTGGTGTAGTTGAGAGGATAAATCTTGTCCTCTCTCTCTCTCTGCCAAGACATTAGTCTTTCAGATGTCTTGAGTTTGGAATTAAAGCTATTCCTTTCTTCTGCTTAAATGCTCCCTTTGCTCTAGAAAATGAAGGAGGAGAAAGGGTACATCTGCCGATGCAGGCACACTAAATTAATTTCCTGAAGCCATAACAGAGTAATAGGACAAAGGACCATCTGAGCTGTGGCAGCCTCTTCCTGAGCAAGGCGAGAATCACAGCTCCAGGAACGAGCCTCGTCTCTGAAATAACAAGGTCTTCTTCAAATAGGCTCATCAAGATCCTAGCGTTTTATTCTTTGACAGTTGAATAATTAATTGCAATACATTTGTAAGATTATTAAAAGCTTTGAATTGGGTAGAGAAAAATAAGGAGCATAAATCTTGCTTTTCATTTTTTGTTTATTGTAAGTGGCTGTCATGGCTGTTTTTAATTTATTTAATATTCCTGTTAATAACAACTCTAATTAAGAAATCCATTAGAAGTCTGTAAAGTTAATTTAACAGGGGGAAATCCTAATGGAGTGTTATTGGAATTGTCTTTATAAGAAGAATGCCGCAAGCTCTCGTGGATTCTTAATCAGAATCGCCTATCATCTCAATAAGTCCATGTATTCAGGCTTGAATATTTTTAGATTTCTGTTATTGAGCTTCTCTCAGAGCATTTCTGGTTTCTGATGTGTATGTCAAGTAGCTGTATCTCTCAGTCATTAGTGGTTACTATGTTGTCAGGAATTTGGAAATTAGATGACTTTAGTTCATACAAAATCTTCTGAATGTAGAAGATTAAATGATTTTTACCGCTAATGAATTCAGCATCTCAAAATTCAGTGACCAGCAGTCCCTGTGGAAGCTGACGCCAGAGCTTGCAGTCAATCGTGCATTACAAAAGCAATCGTTCACTTCTCTAGAATGGTCTGCGTCTTCTCCCTCCAGGTCAGCGTGGGTACACACGTATGAAATATTCACTTTAGGAAACTGAGGATGCAGCTTTACCATACATGAAGCTGTCTTTCGATCATGAGAGAGAAATTAGAATTTCAAACGATATTTCTGTAGAAGTATACTGAAAAGTGGTTAAATCAAAATTCAGAGGCAGTTTCTTTAGATTTGCCAAAATTTTTTTTTTTGCCAACATTTTTAATATGTTAGGTCTTTCCAGCTGTAGCAGAGGCTGAGGAGTTTAGACTGTTTTCCCTTTCAGTGGGTGAGAGCCTTCCTGTGAGGGACAGGAGTGCGTGTGAAATCTAGCCCCTGCTGTACTTGAGGACAAGGCTCTTCTTGCCAACTCAGGTAGAAAGAGCTTCCTCGACCGCAGCAAAGAATGGCTCAGCGCTATTATCCTGGTGGGAATTGCCCACAGAACAGAACACTTTCAGACTTGGCCTCTGATTATTACTATGTAGCCTAGGAACACTTTAAATTCTCATTGGGCCAACAAAATCTGGTGACTATCTGATTTTGTTTTCCCTGCATTTTCCTGGGTTTTAATGGTATTTTAAGCGACTTTGAATTAACCAGAACAACCCTCATAATGATGCCGTCATTAGGAACTTAAAAAAAGACAGACTTTGTAAGTTTGTGCATGCCAGTAACGCAGAGCAAAACCAGTACATCGTGCTAGTTGAGAACAGCTGCTTTGAAGTTCGAACTTGGTTTGGTCTCAGCTTCACCAGTTGTGTGAACACAAACTCACAACCTCTGCGGTTATAAACACACATGCGGTGTGACTGAGAACATGTCAAGGAGCCGTTTTCAATCAACAGATGGTTCAGGTAATGTCAACGGTTACTCCATTAACTCCATATGAAATCTTTTGTGTATTCTATCCTGTTCCAGAATACTAATGTGTTGTGTTATGATAGTCATTAGGTAAACATGTCTGATTTCTCCCTGCTTTACAGATGAAGAAACAGGTTTAAGAAAGTTAAGTTGAACTGAGCAAACATTCATTGAGTGTCAGCCTCTTTTCAGAGTACTTAGGTGCTTCAGGAGGTGCAGAGATAAGCACAGGGAATTACCTGATGAAGTGTACAGCAAAGTAGGGGAACGATCGAATAGCCAAACTCTAGCGATGAAGTAAAAACAAGATGTCCATGTCTGTTTTGTTTACCAGTGTATTCAGACCTGGGGTTTAGCAAAATGCCCTAAATGGCATAAACACTTATGACATGTTTCTGTGCAAAACAAATGGATGTGAATATAATAATAGGTGCTTTACTTATTAATTCAGTGATTTTATATTATTATCTAAGAGCCTACCTGTGTTGACCATTCATACTATTCCAAGTGCAATGCTAGACCTTTCATAAATTGAATCTGTTGTAATTAGTACAGTGATCTTGTGGAATAGATATCATCCCCTTACTGATAAGTAAACGGTGGCTTACAGAGTTTAAGCTGTTTTGTTCCAGTTCTCAAGTGAAATCAGGACTTTAACTGAGATCTGACTCCAACAACCTATTCTTGAAATACACTGTCAAATACTAGGGGATGTGTCTGTGATCATGTAGTCAGAATCCCAGACAGATCCTTTGCTAACTTGCTTCCTTGGAAAGTAATTTAACTGAGCTCCAGTGGCTTTAACATGAGGAAAACAATATTTGTATTTCCCAGGGGTATGCAGATTAAATGCTTTGCTTGTGAAAATGTTTCCTAAGATATACTTAAGGGGTACATGGTATGGGGTTCAAAGGCAAATGGCTCAAGCATTCCTGCTGCTCCAATGATCTTTCTATGGAGGGTAAAGTTTCCCAAATGATGGAAACAGACTATAAAAAGAAAGAGTAAAGGATACATTTATTAAATGGCTTAATTGGAACATTAAGTCAGTCAGATGTTCAAAACGGATAGATGATGAGTCTGTTGTGGTCCCGAGACATATTTTCTTGGGTTTGAAAGTTCTGAAAACATCAGAAAATTTCACAAATGAGTTCATATTTTGACCTACTCTAGACAGGTTGGAGCATCGGCCCCTGCTTGTGCGCTGGACGTGCATGCTCAGCATTTCTGACGGCCGGAGGCTGACTTCCCCACCAATTCTTCCACCCCCTTGCATAACCCTGACTTGCGTCACTCATTCACCTTGCCTGGCTGGTCCCTTGGGGCTTTTGAGCTGGCCATCCCAATGTAGGAGGCCAACCATGTCGTCTTTAACCTGAGTCTACAAAGTATTGTTGAGATGGCAAATGTAGAAATCAAGTGTGAAGTGAATGCTAGGTCCGTCAAAATCCTCAAGTGGAATGATGAAAAATGTATCCCAATCACTAAGTAACCAAGTTATAATAATGAAACTAAAAATAATCAAATGCTCCATCGCGGCTATAGAACAAATCACATGAGTAAAGGAAATTACATGTTAGTTTCCAAATTAGGTTAATTAATTACACACAAAGACTCCCCTAAAAAGGCTCATCTGGACACCTAAAGGCCCGAAGGTAAATAATTATTACCAAAAACCTGCAGAAATTTTAGTATGTTGATGTGTTCAAGTCAGAATAAAAAATGCTTTATGGTGAATATGGTCCTTCAGCACACAATCACACAACCAGTGGGGTGATTATCTTCCTATTGAGGGAAGATGTTCCATCAGTAATTGGCAAATGGGGCCCATCGGTCTCCTGCATCAGAATCACTTTAGTGTTTGTAATAGTCTTGCATCTGTACTCTGGTTACTTAGACCGGATCCTAGAGGCTGACCTGAAACCTGTGTTTTAACAAATTCACTGGTGAAAGTTTAGGGATATTAGAGATGGGAAATACTGGCTGAATATTAGAAAATTAGTATTCCATGTTAACTTTTCTTCCTTCTTTCCTCTCCTCGCTCCTTCCCACCCCCTCCCTCTCTCCCTTCCTTCCTTCCAACTAAATTAGAAATATGTTGTCTGTCAGTATTCAAGGGGGATTGGTTCCAGGACCCCCTCGGATACCAGCATCCAAGGATGCTCAAGTCCTTTGTACAAAACGGTGAAGTGCAGTTGGCCCTCCCCACCCACAAGTTGAATGGGACCCTCGAGTTGCTTGACTCGCTAATGGGGTACCCGTGCATATGGAAGCCAAGTGTGGTGTTCAGTTTTTCTAGGGAAAAGTGTTAATATGTACACAAAGAAAAATCTATTTTTCGGAAAGAAATATTTCACTTCATTGTTTCTGATCAGAAGATGAGGTGAACATTCTGCAGTAAACACATCTGTGGTTCTCAAGTTGAGTGAGCATTGGAGTCACGGGAGGGGTTGTTGAGACACAGATGTCTGGCCCTGCGCAGAGTTTCTGATCCGGTGACTGGGTGGGGCCTGAGAACTTGTATTTCTCCCAGATTCCACATGTTGCTGACATTGCTGGTCCAAGGACCACACTTCTAGAGCTGTCATGGTAGATTTCCCACTCACATTCCATCCCCACCACCCCCTACACCTGCTTCGTTCTCTTTCTCCTTTGTTTAAAGAATTCCCTCTGCCGTGCTTTGTATCTTAGGATTTTAGCTCCTTGGTTCTTCTCAGGCCACAACTAGAGATCTCTTTATTCTGTCTCCTCTCCATTGTCCAATAAGATCAACTTATTTTGTCATCAGACAATCTGAAGAACCAATTTTTCTCATGTCATCCAAGGACACATGGAAACGCCCTTTTAGAGGTACTGCATTTTAAAGAAGTCCTTAACTGAAGTCATGACCTCCGGTTGTGCCCCTCCGGGTACCACGGAGACTCCTGCAGCAGGGGAGGGGTTCGGGGTGTTTGTTTAATTCAGCGAGCTTGTTATGTTTTGTTTTCCAAAGGAAGACCTTTCTAATACCCTCTCAAGTTCTCATTTGAAAGACATCTGAACACATTAAAGAAATTACGCTATAATCATAAACACTGTTAGGCATTTCAAATGTGTAAACGTCTATAAAGTATTCGAACAGTCACTTACAAGCAATCGAAATATATAGAAAGAAAAAAAGAGATTGGCAAAACCAAGCCCCTTTAAAGGTCGTAGTTATAACTATATGTTGTAGGGAAAATTTATGTTTGGATAACATGATTGAAGTTTTAATTCAAAAGGACAGGCAACAACTGGATTGAGTCAAAGTAATCCAGTTTTTAAATTATATTTCAAGTTTCAGTTTAGTAATTATACTTAATTTTTTTTCTTTCATGTGGTTTAAAATAACTTGATACCTATCACTTTTATGGAATTTTCTTAATAGTTCTGTTACTAACATTAGTATAATTCCTGAAGCCTATTTAGGGGTCAACATCTTGTCTCTGGTCAATATAATTGCAATTTTATCTTAGAAACTGACACAGAAATATGATTGTATTTCTAAGTTGATTTCTGAATTGCTCTCTTTTCAGGGATTCCTATTTTCTCTAAATTGAAGTTCTTGAGAATTTCAGTAATATCCAAGGCCACTCATATAAATGGACAAGGCATATGGGACAGAAAAGTCAAAGTTGGAATGCTATCTAGGCAAAATAATCAAATATCTTAAATAACTGATGTCAAAAACATAGGTATATAGCAGCTGCACATAATGCATTTTGATTGATTTTCTGGTAGTTTATGAAGTAGGAATTTGGACGAGATCACATCAATAGCCTGAACTCCCAATATTTAATAAGATAAATTTCATGTTTATTCATGAGGGCACACATGACACTAGAATGGCCACTTCATGGAAAAATGTAACAGAAAATACTAGCAATGATTTCAACTCAAAAAAGTAAGTATCAGAATAGTCCATGATGACAGCCCACGCCGAGGTAGTAAAATGCACTGAAAGTTCTTAATGAACACTTCAAGATTTATCCTTGAATAAGAACACCCATCACCATGGGGGAACTCACTGTATTTCAAAGGGTCTGATGCAGTTTTACTTTAAAAATTTGTTCATGAAACCTGTAGTTTTTCAGATTCTAATTCTGTTCAATTTCGAATTCAGATTCTAATTCTGTTCAATTTCTCCTATTTCTTTTATTTTGTTCTCGGTTGACTTCAAGACAATTTATTCAGACCAGAGCATTTAAAAAGGTTTAGTGTATGATAAAGTGGATTATAAATCAGTTAAGGAATAAAACACTTTTCAATAAAAACTTCTTGGATGACTAGCTAATTATCTGAAAAAAAATTTAAGTTAGATCAGTACAGGAAATTAGCAGTATTAAAGACTTAACTGTGAAAAATGATGCCTCAATCATCCAGAAAACAAATGCAAACATATCTGATTGTAAAATGACAGAGAACTTCATAGGCATGAAAGTAATGAGAAAGTTCCAAGGAGACTACCAATAGATTAGTCTTTATGAAACACAAAACTCTGGCATGTCCAAAAGCACCATGAAGTTAAAATGCAAGTGAAAATCTGGAAAAATTATTTGCAACAGTATGTCTGTCAAATTCAGAAGATGTGATGCTGATAGAATGATGAAAAAAAAATTTAACAGACAAATCATAAAAAAAATGTTCAATATGAATGGAACCAAAAATATCATTGTTTAAATACTGAATTGGAATAAATGGGGAAAATTGATGATGGAGGTCAGTGATCAAGAGCTCTCTCTTTCTAAAGGGCCAAAATATTATCTATATAAATACATACTCTTCGATTCAGTAACTCCTCTTCTAGGAATGTATCTTAACATCTCAGTTGCAGACAAATACTTGTATATTAGAATGTTCAGCAGGGGATTATTTATGTCAAGTGCAGAGAACAGAGTTCTACTCTTTAGAAGTTTTTACACAATTAGTTTCTTCACTAAAATTTGTAGTAAAAATAGGGAGTATTCTTTGCACAGGGCCAGACACATTTCTGGCATTTCTGCTGTCTCCCTTACGATTTCTGAAATTTTACTGCCAGAATGGAGAGACCAGATCCCAGTTCCTGTATTACTTAGAAGTGCTTGTTTTCTTTGTAGAATGTCAGCTGCTCTTCATAGACGATTAGCCTCAGTGTCCTGGATGGTTTCCAGTTTACATAATTATAATGTAATTGATATTATGTTTTCCCCATAGCTCCGGTGATTTGCAATATTCTGTTGCTTCCTGTTTGTCCTGTCATAGCGGCTGGGTTGTCCCAAGAGGCAGTGTTTACTCCCTGGCATATTTGTGTGGAATGAGTGTTTTATGTGTGCATGCACGTGCCATGGGCGTATTAAAATAATCACACTTGGGGGGAGGTATAGCTCAGTGGTAGAGTGTGTGCTTAGCGTGCATAAGGTCCTGGGTTCAATCCCCAGTGCCTCCATTAAAAATAGATAAATAAATAAACTTAATTACCTCTCCCCCAAAATAAATAAATAAAATTAAATAAAACATATATGTGGATGTGTTTCATTCATGTAAATTTTTTTTTCCTGAGCACTTACAATATACCAGGCACTTCATGGTTTATGTGCTAGTGGGGGATTCAAGAAGGAAACAGGAAAACAAACACGTTACCGACTGGGATAGAGGTACAAAGTGGACAGATGGGGAGTGTCTTGCTGGGGTGCAGTGTTCTGCTCTGGACAGAGCTGTCAGATTCTGACTAGGTGGCTGAGCTAGGATGATGCACCCAGTCCAGGAAGAGTGGCCCAAGGTCAGGGGGAAGCAGGTGAAGCCCTCAGGCTGGGAGGTGGAGGGACCTAAGGGGGCGGCGTGGCTGAGTGAGAGCGCGTGGTGGGAAAGTGGTTTGGGGTGACAGCAGAGCCTGGCCCGTGACCCTGGGCTGCTGACTATTCTCTTCTTGGTAGTGGAGATGGCTGGGTTAGGCAGACTGTGAGCTGGTGCTGGTTCCTTACCTTGAACCCCCTGGCCACTAGGGGAAGGGAGATCAAGCCAAGAGCCCTGCCGGTCGCCCCCTCCCATGGATAACTTCTCAGACTGTGTCGCTGTCAGAATCCACTGAGATGGTGACCGCCGCCTCGGGTGGTGCCTGGTCATCCCCCACGGGACTGTCAACATGACTCCACATCTGAGTAAAATGAATCTTCCAGTCATTGCACTGCGGGCAAAGCTGGCAAGATTTGACTGGTGCCCCTGGGGCTGGACGAGCTGGAAGCCAGCATTCCTCACCTTTCATCTGAAAGTCCTGCTCAGATCAGTAAACGCTAAGGTGGCAGCCAGGGCGTCAAAACCTGAGGTTGCATGAAAAGTCAAAAGTGTCAGGTTTCAGGGCCACTGAATGTACTGCGTCGTCTGCTATTCCATGAGTGAACCTTGCTTCCTTGCGTCTCCCTGTTTCCAGATTCTCTCGTCCCTATCCGAACGTTCTCTCCTCCTGACTGCCTGTTCAATTCCTAGTCATCTTTTTTTCTTTTTTTTGTTTTAAGACCGAGAGGGGTTAAGTGACTTCTCAAAGCCACACAGCTTGTTATTATCCAAGCTATGTTCTCATTTTCCTGCTATTTAGTAATTTTTCACTTTTCCCCTCAGTTGTGGAGGGTGTGCCAGCCACGTGCTAAGCACTGAGGAAGCAAACGTGATGAAGACAAAAGCCGATGCTCAGCTGCTCACCGTCTGGTGGGGAGACCTTGTCGAGCAAATAAAATGGGATGGGAGTGAGCGAATTGGGTGCTGCAGAGGACAACGGGGGTGCTCAGCAAGCCTGTAGAAAGGGGTCCTAGAATCCGTGCTTGAACTGAAAAATAACTCCAGGTTAGCCAGGGAACAGAAGAGGTTTGATGGGCAAGGACTGCACACAACTGTATACGGAAGCTTATGATTTTTTGATTTATTAAAATGTTCAATTGTGCTTGGATTTCTTCAGTTATTAAGCTGTATCCTCAAATTTTGAACTACGTGGCAAAAGTGGTTTGATTACAAGAGATGGACACTTGGTCCTTCACTGTCCTTTCCCATGAATCACATCTGCATTATCGGAATATTACAGATGACTTTCCTGAATAAGCTGGTAATGCTGACATCAGCTTTGTTAGGAGGACATGTCTGTTGTCCTCGTCAGATGGGCTGATTCCTCAGGGACCAATGTGTCCTCCGTTTTGACCCAGACTCATCCTTGACTCTGGCTCCCGCTCCTGGAGAACAGGACCGTTGTGCCCACAGATGCCTCAAGGATGCCGACGCCTCTGAAATGGGGCACTGATCCTGGAGGCTTGTGAAGAGCAGATTTTGGATGCTCAGATAGGTCTAACAACAAAGAAACAAAGGTTCTGAGGATTCAGGGAATGAATCCCTGTGGAATTGGACATTTTTAAATTAGAAAGAGCATATGACTCTACTAAAGAATGAAAGTAACTGATATGTCACACTGTTTAATATATTTATAGAATTTTTCTTAACCAGAGTATATGATTTTAACTTATTTTTAGCATGACATAAAGTTTCTATTTATTATGTAGATTAGAATTGGCCCCATTGTGAAAAATACTCTTTTCTAATCAGTAAAACATGTTGATTTCTTAATTGCTATTATCAACATGCAAATTATTGTATTATTGTCTACATTAATTGCAGAGAATATTTTCGAGCTATCTTGTATCACATAATTTGCTGGTAATTTAAGAATACTTATGGTTATATATACTTGCATTTTTAATTAGTGGATATTCTTTCAATTTTATTAGTAATGGCCTCATTCTTTTTAAAGTATCAATTATATTTGTATTCTTCTGTAATAAACTAAATACTTTTGAAATACAAAAAACTTGTTTTTTAAAGAAGAAAAATCCAGGCAGGCTAAACTGCCCAGACTTTTTCAAATTGAGGCAAAAAATTACCAGCTGTAATAGTTGTGTGTGTGTGGACGTGTGTGTGTGTGTGTGTATGTGCACAGGTGCCTGTGCAGGTGTGTGATTAATAGTAATACTAAGTATTTGAAAATGTAAACTTCCAAAATGGAACGTATCTACGTGAGCTCTCAGAACATGCCTTTTTTCTGAGCACTCTGAAGTTCCTCTGTTCATGTCTGCACAGACGTCCACGGAACCTTTAGCACATGTTAACAGTGTATCACAGAGGAGCCGGGTTAAGCACCGAGGCGCATCAGCACACATCCTTTCTTCCTTCAGCTCATCAAAGTGGTCCCCCGATGACGGCGGTCAGCATCTGCAATTCCCCAAGTAAAGATCAGCACCTCACAGTCCTTCCGGAGACTTTTTTTTCTCTTACCACTTAAGTTAATACAGAAATCATGTTTGAAACTTCACTGGGGTTAATTGGAAAACTCCAAAAGCCACCCTGCAGGTATTGTGGCTTGTATGATCCATGCCTGTCCTAATTTTTTAGAGTTGCTATTCAGCAGTCTCGTTGGAGCTCCAGCAGATCAGCTGGGTCGTGACTAGGTTACACTGTGCTTGTTTTCAATTTAATTTCGTCTTGTCACTTAATAGACGTACACTTTCCGAGCTGTCTCATGTTTGAAACTATTTTCTTGACTTTTTTTTTTCTGGGCATCAGTTGCTGTTCCTTAATTGTAAAGGATCTTTCAAGTGAGATAGATTTCCATTGATTTCGAACATCTAAAGTTTAATGCTCTCTAAACACAAAGGCACAAGCTGTATCTCTTCATAGGGTTAATCCTGGGCCTGAAATGTCAGATTATCCTCTTTTGTTTTGACCTTTAAATCATATCAATTATATTGATAACACAGTGATTCCTATCACTTTTCTGGGATCCTCTTGCTACACAATAATTTTCCAGTGTTTATCCTACTCCGGTAATCTTATTTGTAGTTAGAATGCAACTCGATCCTCCAAAATTGCCAGGCTTACTATATTGCCTTGGAAAATAATGCATGAGATGAATAATAAATATTAAATTATTCACACAAATAACCTCCCTGTACAAGGACTCCCTGCTTCTCTGCCAGAGGATACACAGATAACATAAAACAATCAATTGAAACAGAGTTAGGAGATAAAGGCCTGAGAAAGCAGGACAGCAGCTGCTGCCAGCAAAGCTTTCAGTAGATGAACCTTCACAAAGGAGGCGGGCTGCGCTGTTTCTTGGGGAGCTGAAAGGGCAACTTAGCCTAATGCCACACTCCAGCTTATCTGAACACAGGGTGCTCGGGGAGAAAAATGGAGACAAAGACTAGGTAGTTCCAGAGAGAAACTAAGTGATAGATGGCATAATAAAAAAAAAAAAAGAAATTTAAAACTTTTGCTCTGCAAATGACAGTTTGAGTGAAAAGACAAACTTCGAATCGGGTGAAGGGGTGAGATTTGCTTTGCAAATCCCTGACAAAGAACCTGTATGGAGAGTGTGCAAAGAACAACCGACACCAATAGAAAAAAAGCAAACAGCCCAATTGAAAAATGGGAAGAAGACATGCACAGACACTTTACCAAGGAGGATATATGGATATTAAGTAAACACACAACAAGATTCAATATAATTAACCCTTACAGAAATGCAAATTAAAACCACTGTAAGATACAATATCCCATTAGAATAACTGGCATTAAACTTACATACAAATAGACAACATTAAGTGTGCTGGTTCTGCGCAGCCACCGGACTCCTGTACATCGCTGAAACAAAATCGTGCAAAAGGGTACAAAGTCGTACAGACACTCAGGAAAATGCTGTCAATTTCTTATAAAGGCAAACATATGCTTACCTTATCAGCTGGAAAACCTGCTCCTTTCTTTTGAAAGAATCCTGGTTATTTACCCAGGCAGAAATATAAACATATGTTCACACAAGTTTATGTGTAAATGCTTATGGAAACTCTATTCATAATGGCCAAAAACTAGAGTCAGCTCACAGGTCTTTCGGTGGTGAATGGATAAACCACCTGTGGTACTCACGTCCTTCGTGTGGTGCTACCAGCAGATGAAAGCAACGAAACACTGACACATGCAGCAACATAGATGACTCTTAGGGACAGTGTGACAAATGAAAGAAGTCGGTCTTGCAAGAGTACATACTGTACGATTTTGTTTATATTACATTCTGAAAAAAAGCTGTAACAATGGAGATCAGATTAGTGCTTGCTGGGGGGCGGGCAGGAGTGAGGAGGTTGTGTGACTTTAAAGGAACAGTATGAAGGAGGTTTAGGGGGAGGTGATGGAGCTGTTCTGTTTTCTGATTGTGGTGGTTGTCACCTGATCGCACGTGTCAAAATTCATAGAGCTTTTACATACAAAAATGTCAATTTAACTGTATGTTAATTCAAATGTCATCTCTTTTAAAAGGGGTTTTCAATAGCCCCTTGAAATGTTCAAGATTCACTGACTCATCTGTAGGTTAATCTCTCCAAAGACCCACATGGAAAACAGTCAGAAATGGTGGGGTAAACTTGCGAGGCTTGAAAGCTCTCTGTGTCTCCTGAGATTTTTGTTTTCTGAGAACAAATTCCTCAGCTGTTATACTGAAATGTTCAAATTCACAGCTTTTAAACTGCAGCTGCTGAACTATGGCTCTGGAAATCATCCGAAGCTGAGAATGTGTAAATATTATATATACAGTAATTTAGAAGAGAGTCAACATTTCCTCTCTTAACCCAAGGTTTTGGGTTCCTGAAATTGCCAAGGTTGAGTAAACTTTGAAGCCATCCATCTTGTTTCTTTTTATCCACGTTTTCCTATTGAATTTCTCTCTCCCTACCAACGATGTTCTAAAATTTAAATGATTAGACTGCAAAGTGCTTTGAGGCTTTGGGATGCAGAATGATTCAAGCACTAATTATTATCGTGTGGTCTTCTGCAAACACCTCGCCTCGCCTTCTGTGATGCTGCTTTCTTCCCGGTCCCGCCTACATTCCTGATCGTCTCATTCTAACTTTTCCCGTGGATCTCCTCCTTTCTCCCACCCTCCAAATGTTGACATTTTGTTAAGATAGAAACTTGGATCTCTCAATTCTCTTCCCTCAGACATTTTTTCCTTTGAAAATGACATTAATTGTCCTGGCTTCCTCTAACCGTGGAAATAGCTCCCAAACCAACACTTTCTACTCAGGTCCTTTTATTTAACTTTCATCAATTGGGTCTTCTCTCCTTGGCTTTTCAACAACATCTTAAACTTTCTGTGTTTGAAAAATCCCATTACTGCTGAGGGTTGGAATGGAAAGTCTCTCGTATTTTTGGTGGAAATTTAAACTGGAAGACATTTTGGAGCGCAGGTTGTCAAGATGTACCCAAAGCTTCTATGACATGCCCTTTGACCCAGCAGTACCATTTTCTGGAATTTAAAAAACACATGTACAGAGATGTATAAATAAGGCTTATCATCATTTTATAGCAAAAAAAAAAAAAAGAAAAATGTAAATGTCCATCAATAGGGAGTTGTCTAAATAAATTACAGATAATTCCATATCATTAATTTCTGTGTAGCCTTCACGTGTTTACATTTGTAGATAGGAAATACGCCCACATTATATTATTAAATGAAAATAGGAGGTTATGACATAGCATATAATTGCTTCTTTTTAAAATTGATGTTTCTTGGTTTCATCAGATACTATTTTTATAATCAGGAAAAATCTCTCCTCATTTAGAAGACAAAATTTAAACAAAAAGTAGTTTATCACGTTCATCTCAAGTGGATTGATTTGCCTTAATACCTTTGATAGGAACCACCAGCCCTCCTGACAGCCAGACTTGAGAGCTAAGCGCAGGCGCCCTGAGATTGCGCTCTCTCCTGCTCCAGCTTTCACACTGCTGACAAGTCTCAGTGCCTGGATCTCTGTGACAGTGATTCTTAAGAGGGACTGGGATAGATCTGTACATAAAAATCTCCACTTAGGCATGGTGCACAGTGGCAGTTTGCAACTGAGCTTCTGAAATATCCATGAACTTCGCACAGGTGCCACCTGAAGAATCGTTCTGTGCACTGAAGGCTGTAACTGACAGCAGTGTTTTGCCATCTGTCAGTGATGCGGGGCAGTAACCAGTGTTGAGAACCAGAGCTCTGAATTCTGCCTTTTCCTCATCATTTCTCCTCTGTACTTCACCCTGGGTAATTTTTAAGAATAACGCCATGAGTTTTCTTCTCTTTCTTTCCGACATAGAGCTCTCTTCCAACCTCCATCTAATTTAGCCCCAACTCTGTGATCGAGGTTACCAAGCCATAGTTTGCGATGGGGAAACAGAAGGTGCAGTCAAAAAACTGACTGCATCTCTTGACAGGTAGATGTGAATTGAAAGAGAAAGTTTATCAAAAACTAAATCTAGTAGACACTCTATAGAGAGGAACCCCAAACAAATGCTGTAAACAAATAAATACTGTAAGAGATAAAAGACAAATCTTTATCACTGAAGCCTTAGGGATGGGCGAATCCTTTAAAAGGTGAATGTAAAGACAGAAGTTAAGAGAACTAGGCTCGAATGAAGAGAAACACTGACTTAACGAGGTAGTGCAGGATGAGGGCCTGTAAGAAAGGGAAAGATTTCAAAGAGTAGGAGGGAAATTGAAGGGTATTTTGTTTCAGGGTGTCCTTCCAGCCCCAGCGGGCAGGGGTTGGTGCCACCCTCGCATGAGTTTAGAAGGGTGGGAAGAGGCGTATTTTGTTGTCAACAGGACAGAACTGTGGATAATGATGCCAATTGCTTTGCTACACACCAGGCAGTCACACACAGTGAAGAATTGTTCCACCAAATGCCAGCCCTTTTGAGAATCACCGTGTACAGAGCCTCGCACGTGGTAAGAGTTTAATAAATTAATGGTTGAGTGAATAAAGTTCATTCATGGGGAACTGAGTGCACAATGCTTATCTGCGTGCCAAGCACCATGTAAGTCTTTAGTAAGTGTTAACCACTGTGGTTACCAGCATTTCAACGTTACAAAATGTTTCCCTGCTTTCAGATTTAGGTCAAAAGACACTTAATCACCTCTGAGCTCGTTTTCTCCAGGTCTGTGTCCGATTGCTCTCTCTTTCAGTTGTGATCATCTCTCATCTTTCATACTTTATTTCTGGTCATCCAAGGTGAAAAATCTGTTGAATGAAGAAATGTAAATTACACGGGGAGCCCTGAAACTCTTATACTCTTTTAATCATGATTTTAGAATAGGAAATCCTCATCTAAGTGAAAACCAATGAGACTGACAATCAGCTCACCAACTGATTGTTTTGCATTTTCCCTTATACAGTATGAAAATAGTTATATTCATTTGACCCCCAAAACGCAACTTCACAGGTATGATGTGGGCCAGTGTACATGCACTTCAATTTCCTATAATTTCCTTTTGTGCACCTACAATTGATGTGCATAATGCTGACTCCAAATGACTATAAGATACTGAAGAACTTTCACTGTCATTGAAAAATAAAGCCTCATCATTCTAGTGTTCATTTTATTTCTTTAATTTTAATTTTTAATATGTGACATATATAATTTTATATGTAAATTATTCCTATTATTGGCAACTTTAACCAGAGTACTCCACTTTTTGAAATGTCCTTTCTCTAACTATAGTTAGATGTAGTTTCAATCTCTAGAATCAACAGATAGTTAATTTTAACTGAAAAATACCTGATTATTTTTCCTTAAGCAACTTCTCTCTCTACCTAGGTCTCCTGGTAATATTATGACACAGATGCAGTGGGAGAAAAGCATTACTTGGCTGGAAAGCATTGTTCATTTTATTAGGTCATGTGGATTTAATTTTATTTAGTATTTTGATGTTAAATATTTCTGTTTTGAGACTTTGGTTTCTTTGTCTAGGAAAGAGTTAAAATGGGATCCTTCAGCAACTTTCTCTGTCCCAGCAAAAAGCACCAACTATTTAACAACTTAGATTGTCTTCCTATTACTGGACACATGGCCACCCCTTGGTGAACCTTACACTGGGTGCTGTAACCCCCCTAAAAGTGTCCCCGGGGAGCCCACTTCCCACAAGGACTTCCTTCTAACACAAGATGCTTTGTAAGGCATAAGTTACATTTATCCCAGCTTCAGTTGTTACACACTTCAATGAGTGTTCTTTGAAGTGTCCTCTATTCTTCCCCCATCTTTCTGATGTGCTGTCACAGAAGAATCCTCATCATGTGCATCTTGCATGTAACACAGCCCCACCGTGACCTCCCGAGAAATTGGAATTGAGTGCCCAAGGAAGTTTGCATCTCTTTTTGAGAATAATCTCAAACCTAAAATTCTGTTTGGAGACCAATGTGAACAGTAATTATACTGTACCTATAACTTGCGGTTGGTTGTAAACACAGATTACAAACTATGACCTAATGCCCTTAACCAGATGTTACCAAAGCTCTCCAGAAGGCACGTTGCAAATTCTGCACATTTAAGTCTCTACCATCAGCTGAGTGCTGGTCCACTTGTGTGTCTGCTTCACTGTTTTGCTTTCAACTTCAACCCAGTTTGCCTCCCATGAAGGTCACTGTGGCCTTCCTTGTAGCTTGGCGTTCCAATCCGACCTTCATTTCTCCTGTGTATCACTCTGGTCTTGTTATCTCGTATGGTTCCACTTCAAATTCACTTTCCCAAATAAATTGCCACAATGTTGAAATGTTCTGAAATTTGTTTAGGATGTTCCATCAAAAAATCATCCTGCTTGTTGAAGAACTCCCCAAAGAAGCAAATGTACAATTTCGGGCTAACTCAGATGTCTTCTTTTATTCACATTTGGCAGGAAGTGATAACAGGAGCCAGTCACAGCCATGATCTGCTCACAGCTCCCTGCACTCAGCAGCCCCGCCCCAGCGCTCACAGGCAGCTCACCGGGCTGCTTTTATTTTTTTTTTCTATGAAAGCAGTTATCACCTCTAAAATACCACATAGTTACTCAGTTGCCATGTTTGCATTTTCTTCTGTCTTTCTTTACTGGAATGTGAGCTCCAAGAAAACAGGTGACTTATTTTTGTAACTTGGAGTATTCTAAGTGCCTGGAAAAGTGACTGACACAGTGCAGCCAGTGAATGCTTGCAGTACGCATGACTCGCAAATAGGCTACGAGTTGCTGAAATACGTGATGGTGTACGTTTCTAGCTTCCCGTTCGCTTCACTTAGGCCTTCGTGGGGCGATGGCCACTCCCCTGTGATTGTCAGACTGTAGATCTGCGGTCCTTACACCTTACTTCCCAGTAATCTCCAGAGCTCTGTTCTTTCCAAATACATGTGTGAACACCTCAAATTTCATTTCACTAATTTCCCCAAAACTTCTCTCACTCCTCCAGTTCTTAGGTATTCCCAAATTCCAATATTTGTGTTTCCTTCGTAGAGAATATGTAAATTAAATGCAATCAAAGCCATGTGTAACACCGTAAAAATTGACTACTTTATATTTATTTATTTGGGGGAATATTTGATCTTATCTGTTCTGTTCTTTTCTTTCCTCTTCTTTCAATACCAACATTTAATCCTTTAATCTGAAAAGAAGCAATAAATGTAACATATTTGTACAAGAGAGAGAAAATAAGGCAACTGTTTTTCTCATACTTAACAAGACTATTTTATTCCTCAGTTCTTCCTAACATTGAGACCCTTATTCCAATGCATCAGATCTTCTCAGCTTTTATTTTTTTCTCATTCTGCATTCTGGGCAGGATTCCTGGGTTGGTTCTGTCTGTATAATGTTCTGCCTGACTTGGAACTACTCTTTTGAGCCTAAGTTTTGATTCCCTGTTTTTCTACTTAAAAAAAAATTCCCATTAATATTGGAAGAAGTTAGTCCTGGGTATTGTTGCCAATATTGTCAATATTTTGCTTCTTTCTTTTCCTTTAATTTTTCTATTATATTTTCTCTGTTTTATAAACACATTTTATCTTTTCAAATAAATAATTAGGGCAGAACATTTTTCTAAACATCATCAAAGGCCAGTAGAAGTAGGAGCCAAGATATACACACATATGCACACACACTCCCGCACCCACAGAAACGTTACTTAAAACTGAGACAGAAAGTAGGAAGGAAGGAGCAGAGAAACAGGGAGGAACACCTTTCTATTTCACACAATGGGAAGAGCGTTTCAGATACCACGAGGCACCATTCTTCCTCATCATCCAAGAATGTCAGCGAGGTAAAACTTTTATTTATCCAATCTAAGATTATCCAAAACCTTGAAATTTAGCTTTCAAATCCGGCGTTTATGAAAGAATCCGTGTCCAGTTTTGCAAATTGACAAAAAACAAACTTAAGTGTTTATTTTGGAAAATATCAAGTGACTATCTCAATATTTATTAAAACTCTCATTAGCTGGTCAGAAATCATAGTGGATGATGCTTCAGAAAAGTCCCCGGGGTGCACAGTTACAAAGTGGAAATCGGCGTGTGTCGCCGTCGCTACGTGCTAAATTCGATGTGTCTGTTGGACATGAAGACTGTAAAGAGTAGCCGTCACACAGACAAGTTTTTTTCTTTTTTTCCTAAATGTGATTGTCGACCACTACAAGATTGCTGACATTACTTCATTATTTCACACAGCATCTGAAGGCTGACAATAACTTGGGAAAGTATCATACGTTAATAAAACGGAGAAAAACTAAATTAGACTTAATTGTCAAATTAAATCTTTTTGCTCACTTCATGGCAAGGGCTTGTGTTTAAAGAGGAAGACTCTCTATTTCTTGAGGAGCAAACATCAGCCTTTTTCTCCTTAAAACCCTACAGGTCATGCCCCGTCACTTCAATTGGCAGAATGAATGTTTTCACTTTGTTTGCAGAACCGCTGAGTTAAGCCATCCTGTAAAGGTATCCCCTCACGTTCTGCTCAGCTCCAAAGAGTCGATTCGCCCTCCTCCTGGTGAGGGTGTCTAGACATCTTTCACACCCCGGGCAATGCCTGAGGCACAGTTTCCTTCTAAATCAGAAGAGATACCTATTCTCCCGTCCTCTGAGACCAAAATCGGTCCTCCTCCCCAAATCTGTCTTCATACAGTGCGTAAAATAGGATCATTTCTCTTGAGTCCAACCCCAGAAATAAGCCTGCCTACCCCGGGAGCTTGTTGTAAGGATGAAATGAGTCAACTGATGGAAAGACCTTTGCACGGTGTCGGACGTGTGGGAGGCACTCAGTATGCTGATATTTAAATGTTCAATATAAGTATGAGTTTGCAAAGAAAAAGTTCTGGTCATCTTTAATTTTTCTCTCTTTCTCCCCAGTCATCTCTCACCCCTTAGCTTTCCCTCCTTATTATCAACACAAAGGTTCTAGCACCAGGTACCACTCAGCCGTTTGTAGAAATCGTACTTTCTCATTTTGGAGCAGTTTTTCTGATTACAGGCACTCTTACAAAAGCGGTGCATTTGATCTTCACAGCTTCCATTTAGAAGGGGTACATTTATTTCTCATAGTCTATAAATGGGTAAACTGTTGCTCAGAGAAGTTAAGGAACTTGCTTATGGGGACACAGCTGGCAGGTCACATCTTCCTGGAGCTCTTTTGAGGATAGGGTCTATTCTTATCTATCACAGGAAACATAATGAGTACGTGTTGCATAAACAAAGATCAGCTAAACAAAGTTACAACATTATAAAGCATTATGTAATATGTAAATATAACGCTCCTAAATATATACACGCCAATCTAAAGACCCACAAGCCAGTTCTGCATAAGCGGTGGGCTGAATTTGTGCTTTTGCATATTTGCAACCAATTGCTATTTGAAACGGAATCTAATTAAATATAAAAATTACATATGTATCAAATTTTTAATTTCATTAACTATTGAAGCTTTGTTAAAATATAACTTGCAAATAATTATTTTTATGTTGGGCTTATTCTCATGACAAATAATCATGATATACTCTAAAAAGAGACAAGTTTCCCAAACCCCAATTTTAAACTTACTGGCCATGGAAAGTGTCCTTTTTTCTTGATTGCCTATTTGTTTGCTTTTAACTGGTAAAAGATTTGTTTAGCTCTGCTCTCTGTTTATGAGGCTGATTTGGTGGCTGTTTCTTCCTGATTTTGTGTCAGTTATGAGATGTGGGCTGTCCATGTGTACTTAAACTTGTGATAATCCACAGCTGGACTTTGCCTTCAGGTGTTTATTTTTGGTGTTGCTTTTAAGCAACTTGCTCAAGGAAAAATCAGAGTGAGTTTGAAAGATGATAACAGAGTCAGAATACCTAGAGCTGCATCTTATCATCAGCATCTGAAAGTTAATCTGCCCCCCTCTCTATTACAGGTGAAATGCAAAGTTTAAGAAAGGTTGAATGACTATATACCAATCAAATGTGTGTAACATATAATTATAGGTTATTAATTATATAAAACAGTAGAGCAATATACTAATAAAACCAATATACTTATATAAATATGTCAATAATTATATTAATATAACTAGAATACCTGTATAATTATATATCTATTAGTGTAATACATGTTAGTATGGTCATTAGGTTATTTATATGATGAAGGCATGTATGACTGAGCACAGAAATCCAAATATTTGTATCATACAAGGTAAAATAAAGAGCTAAATCAGTGGTTTCAAGATTTCATAAATCAAGCAGAATTTCCACTAGTGCTTACTTAACGACCTTGAGCATTTTAAAGCAACAATTACGAATAGTTATTTTCTTGCTTATATTCGGAGCCAAACATCCCTGTGACTATTTCAAATTGTCAGAAATCATGACAGATACATTTTCAAGTAGAATGGGGCAGGGTAATTTACTACTCTTTTTTTCTAATTATTGAGCCTAATCCATTTCTATGCAGAAGGTGGCGATTCAGAGGCGACAAGGTGGGCACCACTGTGTGATGTGGGAGGAGGCTCGGACACGGCGGGCCAGGCGTCCCATTCTGGGAGCATCCAAGTAACTGAGCAATTTTTGGTCCTCTAGTTAATGCAGGTAGCCATTTTTCTTATTTTAACTTAGACTTTTCACTTGGCTCTTCAGTTATCTATTCAGCAATGAGTGTGCTAATCATAAATGTAGCAGGTATGCTTTAAAGGAATACCCAAAATCAAGAGGACAAGACAATTTAAGATACTAGGACCCAAAGTCCCGATTTCCAAGCACCTTCACCACACTAGAGGAAGTGGCTCCTTGACAGATACTGTGAACTTCACTGTATTGAGTGTTTCTGCCCTTCCTTTCTTTACGGAGGATGGAAAACTAGAACATGCTGGGACAACTTTAAACATTTTTTTTTTTAGAAGAGGTGACAGACTTTTAGACATGCAGGAGCAAGCTCATTAGCTCTGGTTGCCTCAGTTGCTTCTCATGTAACTTTCTTTCCTTAGCCATTAAAAAAAACTTCTAGCACATACAATACACGAGTCTCCTCCAGGGCCAGTTGCCAACAGACGTGCTGCATTCTAAGTTAATGAAGGCAAGTAAATTTGAGGAAAACCTGTCTTCCTCCTACATTTTGCCGTCATTTGCACAATTAACACCTGCAGTTACCCCGGACCCGCTGACGAGGAGCTCCCTAATAAAATGCTTAAAGTGGGTCAGCTTAACATAAATTTTACTTGGGAGGTTCTGTTACAATATGAATGATGATTTCGTTTCTGGAAAATAGATTAGAATTTTCACACGCATCCCTTCAGTGTTGGATGAGGAACACAGGTACTTTGCACGTGCACCATGGAAGAGCTGCCCAAAGTTAGGACTCAGCCATACCCCGGAAATCCAGCATCCTTACTCTTCTACGTTTACCAATAAAAGATGACTTCCCTCATACATTACATATAGTTTCTTAGTTATGTTTAAGTTTAAAAATAGATTTAAAAATACTATTAGCCAACAATTATACTCCTAATTATTTTAGCTATTTAAGAGAAATAAAAACATATTTCCACTCAAAAATTTGTACAAGAATGTTCATAGCATCTTTATTCACAAGAATCAAAAAGTAGAATGCAATCCAACTGTTTGCCAAGTGATGAGTGGATAAGTAAAAAATGGTTATACATAGAATGAACTTTTATCCAGCAAAATAAGGCTGCATTTCTGTTGCCTGTTACAACAGGGATGATCCTTGGAAATACTCTACTTATTGGAAGGGCCAATCACAAAAGATGACATATTTTGTTTTTCTACTTACATAAGATTTCTGAAATAGGAGATGTACAGAGACAGGAAGTAGAATAGTGGTTGCCTTGAGTTGATGTAGGTGAACGCTAATAGGTACAGGTAATTCAGGGGAGGAGGGGATGGTTAATAAGAATGTTCTAAAATTAGATTGGGTGACAGTTGTACAACTCTGGTGACTGTACTAAAAATCATTGAATTGTACACTTGAAATCAGTGAACTGTATTAGAGGTGAATTATATCTCAATAAAGCTACTTAATTTTTAAAAATGTACTATCTTGTTTTCAAATTTAGTACATTTGTAAAACACTCCATTGTATTTAATATCTAAGACTTACTTAGTTTGGGGATAAAGATACAGCCATGAGAGCATCAGCACCACCGAAGCCACAGGTACATCCATCACCTCCCAAAGTGTCCTCTCACCCCTTTATTATTACTATTTTGTGCGTGTGTGTGTGTGTTTGTGTGTATGTGTGTGGTAAGAACACTTAACATAAGGCTTTCCTGCTTAGCAAATTGTAAGTATACAGTACGATGTTGTTAGCTAGAGACACTATGCCACTAGACCTCCCTCCAGAACTTACTTCTCTTACACAGCAGAAGCTCTGTACCCTGTGACCATCATCTCCCCCTGCCCTCCTTCCCCTAGCCTGTGACAACTACCAGACCAGTCTCTGCATCTATGAATTTGACTTTTTTAGATTACATGTATCAGTGAGATCATGCAGAATTTGTCTTCCTGTGTCTGGCTTACTTCAGTTATAATGGCCTCCAGGTCCATCTATGTTGTCTCAAATCTCAGGATTTCCTTCTTTTTTAAGGCTGAATAGTATCTCATTGTATGTATATACCACGTTTTATTTATCCATTCACCCACTGATGGACATTTAGGTTATTTCCACGTCTTGGCTTTTATGACTAATGCTGAAATGAGGATGAGAGTGTAGGTGTGTCATGGAGATTATGATTTCAATTTCTTTGGATAAATACCCAGCAGTGGGATTGCTGGATCACATCATAATTCTATCTGTAATTTCTTGAGAAATTTCCGTACTGATTTCCACAGTGGCTGTGCCAGGTCACATTCCCACCCACAGTGCACCAGGATATCCTTTCCTCTACTCTGTTGCCAACACTTGTTTTGTTTTTCTGATGGCAGCCATCCCTGCAAATGTGAGGTGATGTCTCACTGCAGTTTTGCCTCGCGTTTCCCTGATGATTAGAAATGCTGAGCACCTTCTCATTCACCTGTTAACCGTTTGTGTGTTTTCTTTTGGGAAATGTCTATTCAGGTCCTTTGTTCAATTCTTAATTGGGTTATTGGTTTTTGGCTATTTTTGTTTTTTTATTTTGTTTTTTCCTGTTGATCTGTAGGAGTTCCTTATGTATTTTGGATATTAACCCTTTATCAGATGCATGGTTTGCGGATATTTTCTCCCATTCCGTAGGCTGCCTTTTCATTTTGTTGATTTTTTTTCTTTGTTGTACAGAAATATTTCAGTTTCATGTAATCTCGCTTGTCTGTTTTTGCTTCTGTTATCTATGCTGTTTGGTGTTATGCCTTAAAAAGTTGCCAAAATCAGTGTCAAGGAGATTTTCCTCTATGTTTTCTCCTTGGCGTTTTACAGTTTCGGGTCTTACATTTACGTCTTTAATCCATGTTAAGTTGGTTTTTGGGTGAGGTGTGAGACACAGGCCCAGTTTCATTCTTTATCACGTGGACGTGCAGCTTTCCCAGCACCACTGATGGAGGAGACTCCCCTTTCCCTAGTTAGTCTTCTTGGCACCTTTGTCGAGTCTGAGATGACTGTGTATGTGTGCATTTTTCCTGCGCGCCCTATTCTGTTGCGTTGGTCTGTGTCTGTCTTTACGACAGTACCGTATTGTTGATCACTGTAAATTTATAATATAGTTGGAAATCAGGAAGTGTTACGCTCCCAACTTCGTTCTTGTTCCTCAGGTTTACTTTGACTAATCAGTCCGTTGTGATTCCTTATGAATTTTAAGATTGTTTTTTCTATCTCCATGAAAAATGCTTTTGGTAGTTTTTCAGGGACTACGCTGAATCCATAGATCACTTTGGGAGGTACGGACGTTTTAACAATGTCAATTCTTCCCTGAATATAGGGTGTCTCTTCACTTATTTGTGTCTTCAAATTTCTTTCATTTATGCTTTATATTTTTCAATGTACAAATCTTTCATCTCTGTGGTTAAATTTATTCCTAGCATTTAATTTATTTTGGTGCTATGTGAGTGGGATTGTTTTCTTAATTTCTTTTTCAGATACTTTGCTGTCAGTGTATAGAAATGCAGCTGGTTTTTGCATATTGATTCTCTGTCCTGTGACTTGCCTGAATTTGTTTGTGAGTTCTAGCAGATCTTTGATGGAGCATTAGTATTTTCCGCACGTAAGATTATGTCACCTGCAGGGACAGTTTTATTTCTACCTTTTTGATTTGAATGCCTTTTATTTCTCTTTCTTGCCTGACTGCTCTGGCTAGGACTTCCAGTACTGTGTTGAACAGAAGCAATAAATATCCTCGCTTTGTCCTCGATCTAAGAGAAAAAGTTTTTTGTTTTTCACTGTTGAGTACGTTAGCTATGGTTTGTCATATATGGACTTTATGATAATGAAATAAGATCTAGTGTATTTTTTAAAAACGCATTATTTAAGGAAAAATGTAGTAATAGATATGGAGCGGTTTGATTTCAGGGAAATATAACTAAATATGACTACATTTTCTTAAATGAGTTCAACTTAAAGGCATTTCTGGCCTAAGTTGAATTTTTACTTTCTCACATATTCTGACATCATAAATCAATAAGAACAGCAAAAAGTTTCTCCAGGTTTGAGATCTGGCATGGTGAAATGTTTTACATCATAATTGTTCATAAATAATGTCAGTGCAACAACACTGAACATGCTTGAAAGACTTTAGAATTGGTTTGAAAAATGAAAATTTTTATATATCAAATAACCTACAAAGAAAATTGTATTATCATAAGTTCAACCAGTATCTGTTGAACCTTCACTATATATCCAATTGCATTTATATGTCACTACGTGAACCACTCAGGAGACAGCATTCTCTCTCCAATGAGATTTCGATATGGTGGGAAAACAGATTTGTCCGTACATAATTGAGATGTTAAGACTGAAGATAATTTCTCAATCATGTGGTTATATCAAAGTTGATAACTTTTGAATTTATATGCCCAGTTCTGGAAACTCAAGACTCACACACCTAGTGACGTACCAGAAACCTCCAGCTGGACACCTAGGAGACACTTCGAGCTTCTTATGTACCCAGTGGCTCTTTTCATCTCCTGCCCACCAGACTCACTCTCCTCTCCGTGTTCCCCAGGGCCTCCCCATCCCTACTCATCAGGTCTCACTGATGGAAGTCACATGTGACTTTTTCTTTCACTCCCACATCCAATCCAGTCCGTCAGCAGACCTGCCATCCTACCTCCACATAAGTCAGGCTCTGATCAGCTCTTACCTTCTTCCCAGCCGCTCTCATGTCTTACCTGGACCCCTTCCAGGAGTCACCTCTGAGCTCCCTGCTTCTGCCCCGAGCCTCCTGCTACCGTAACCGGAGGGATCCTTTTTAACAAAAAATCAGACCGTGTTGTTCCCACATCAGCCCTCCTCGGTCTCCCTCCGCGGTTCGAGGAGCCACTCTTCTTTGCCCTGAAGGTCGCTTCCCCTTCCTGCTGCGCTCAGTCTCCCCAGCGCCCTCGACATTTATCACAAGTGCTCTGTTTGCTGGAACATTCTTCCAGTCTTTGCCCGGTGCTGCCCTTGCCCCAGGCCTCGCTCTGCTCCCTTCCTGTCACATGCTCGAAGCCCTTCCGGGGCGCCAGTCCTGCCCTGTGCCCTGAGCCCTGCAGGTCTCCTCCCCAGCCCTGACAGCTCCCTGCAGTTCTGTCACATTTGGCTTATCTGTGTATTTCCTGTGTTCCCTGTTAATGCATACCCTCTCTGCGTGCAGGGACCTTGTTTTGTTCAACACTGGCTCTCTGGGCCTACAGCAAGGCCTGGCCAATGCAGGCGTCCACTGAGTATCTGCTGAGTAAGCAAAGGTGTCAGGAGAGCGTAACTAGACGGTGGGCTCAAAGCAGCTTTGCCCAAGATGACCTTTCCCCTCAGCACAGAGTGACAGGAGGGGGCAGTTAGAATGGTGCCAGGTGCAGTGATGGTATTAGAAGGCAAAATATGGAGAAAGGCCTGAGGAGCAAGATATGTTGTATTCAGCAGAAAGAGGAGTTTGGGGGTGAGACTAGTGCATGGTATAAATGGTATAAAACTGAAAGTTAAGTTAGGGCCAGATTTTGGAGAGGACTTCAGTGTCAGTATCAAGAACTTTGGACTTCAGGTTATAAACAGTATGTAAATCCATTAAGGGATACGAAACTGAACAGTGATGTGGTTAGGCCTTTTTGATAATAAATTAGCTACCTTTTAAAAATCTTACAATACATGGTAATGGCCACTGGCAGGGCTATTGTAAAGATGGCCTATTCTGTTTTATGACATCTGTCGTCTGCTAAAGGCCACAATTTCAAATGCCTCTAAGGTTGGACCGTGAAGAAAAACTAAATGGATGAGCTGCCTGGCTGGAGGGCTTCCTATGGAAGGGCTGCGGGAGAGCTCGCCCCACCTGTAGACATTACATTCTATTTTAGTTTTTTGAATTTGGAAGTCAGACACCACCAGTGCACTGGCAGGATGCAGCCTGAAGCCTCGGAGGCCGCAACGGATTCTCCAGACTCCAGTCAACTAACTCATGGGGCTGGAGGGACCTCAGGCTCGGGGCTGTGTTCGGTGGAACTGGTGCCTATCAACTGCTAAATGGTTATTTCCACAAATACAGACGTAAACGAGCCGCATCTCCATCTTTACAGACATTTCTGAAAAGAAAAAAAGTATGCGTTAAATAACAGTATCATAATGAATTCAGCTGTATTTTCTGAAAGTTTTTAGGAAATCAAATTACACAAGCAGTGCATAAATGAGGAGGCGTGGGATTTAGATTTAACCACGTATCTGCTTTCACTTTTATCTCATTGTCTGAGAAAACATTTGACATTCTGGAATGTAGTGTTTAAATCATTATGAAAAGTGTAAGATCTTACAGAAACTTTAAAAAGGAAGGTGCAGCCAAAGTCCTGAGAAGTGGGTTCAGGGGCCCTGGGCCTGGGAGGTGACCTGCGGAGACGGAATCAGCTGTGAGCAGGTGGGCTCCCACAGAGCTGGGCTCATGAAGCCGCTGCATTTTTTATTTTGTACTTTTAGTTGCATGCCTTTTATGCAGCTTACTGTTCTAAATTAATAACTGCTGGGCTGTACAAGGAAGCATGTTTTTAAATAAAAATCTCCCAAGAGGTTTAACTCAGAGGAGTGTAAGGGGGATTTGTGCTGTGCTTACTAAAAGATGGGGTGTGGAAAGATGAGGGGGTGCCTGGAAAGCTCAGACATCTCTTATAGATCTTTTTTGGAAAACAAAAACTTATTAACTGTATTTTTATAATTTTCACAGTGTCAATATGAAGCATTCTCGAAGTTTTTCTCATATCTATATTTTCACAAGAATCACCAAAATATTTTTTTAAAAAGAGGGAAGCTGTATTTATCACTTAAGATTATGCATTCTTTGCACTTCTGACCTCGTGAAGCAGGCACTCAGGAGTAGAAATAGATTACTCTGCTAACACTTTGGGCCTGGAAATAATCTGTTCTGTTCTATGTCAGAGATAGTCTGCAAATGACAAAAGATGTAGTCAGTCCTTTTCAACTTGAGGGGATCCTTACTGCCTGCTCCATAGGAGAGCTCCCAACTGTAATTCTTCTGCATTTGTTCATGTGAAAAGCAATGAAATGCCCTTCGGAAGTTCCACCTCTTCGCTGGATAGAAAAATTGTTAGTTGTTGCTATTATACGTCAAAAAGACTTATTTACATTGAAAGGAATGCCTGAAATCATGTATTTCACATGGTGGAAAAATGCAAAAAAAAAATTCCTTCTCTTTTACTTTCTAGTAAATCATTATTCCATTTATCCTCCTTAAATCACCACATTCAACAGAAAGTAGAACTCTGTTCCAATCAGCTTAAATAACTCACATGCCTATGCTTAAAATTGTAGGAGGGCAATGACCTGGTAAATACATGAAATTGCATCTACCTGATTCGTTTGAAATCTGAAAGGGGAGCTTCTCTTTAAGTACTTTAGTTTATTGTCACTGGACAAAATATTTGCTATTTCAGCAGCTTAGTTCTTAGCAGACATCTTCACGCTGAGATGGGAAATGACATAATAGAAGTTACTAAAAATACTCAACACTATGGAAGAACTGAGGCGAAGCAAAGTGATGTTAGCATAAAATGGCATTTTAAGACATAATTCTTTACCACCACTGAAACAAGATGGTGGGCTTTTTTAAAAATTCCTGCCCACTTTGGAATTAATATATGTGAGACTGTCAGGTCTTTTCATATTGTCTCAATTGTAAATGTCTCACCTTATACATAATAATGGATCCAGTTGACCTATAAACTGTGTGTGATCTGTTTTGAAGGTATAGCTAATTTTGATGCTACTTTTATACCTGACCTTTTAAATGGAACATTAGGAAGAGTTATAAAGACAAATGAGTTGCCTCAGGTAAACAATAGAGTTGTCTATCAGCGTATTGTTTGAAAATAACACATAAACATTGCACTAGATGAGGTAGATGTCAGTTAAAGAAAAGTCTCAAAGTCACTTACAGCTCAAAGAGAAGAGAAAATATACACATGAAAGAAATTCTGAATAATTAGAGAAGAATATGTTAAATTAAGAATAGCAGGAAAGGCAGACCAAGGCATAAAGAAATAATCGATTATTTTTCCTTTGGTCTCCAAATCTGTCTCCATTACAATGTCTTCAGTTTTCAGAATGGTGCTGTAAAACTCACACATTAGTAAAACAGTGTGAAATAGTGACTTAATCAAGAGCATGTGTGTGGCACCTAGAATTTCCAACCGAAAAGTAGAATTTCCGCTGCTCCTGAGACAAAGGGACTCCAAAAGATTTTTATCATGTATAACCTTTAAATATAAGACAGTGATTTAATTCTAATAGTTTGTGAACTCTGTGGCTCATTAATTCTCGAGATGTTTAAGAAAAAATAACTTTTAGTGTTTAAAGAATTGTTTTTAAGTGATCTGTATTAATAAATTTTATTAAGTGACCATATACCAGGGTTTTTTTCCCCATCTGGCATTTATTGACTAAATAATTAAGATGATAGGAAACCAGGCATCATCTCAGGTTTACCTGCAACTGTATTGATAGACCTTTGCTCTTTGCTGAAGTGCAATGTCCTTAGGTTAGGGCTGCGTCACAGTTGTGTGTGTATGTGTGCGTGTGCGTGAGAGAGATACATATGTAGACACCTGCACACATTCATGTTAAATACTTAATAACATTTTAGAAATCCATCGCCACAACACTTTCTCCATATATGCATTCTCTTCTGATTGTTCTGAATGAAAATTGCTTCTGTTTTCCCAAAGATTTTTTTTTGTTTGTTTGGATTAACCTGGAAGAACTCCTTCCAGCCTCTTTCTGTGACAGTTGTCAGGATTGCTGCCTTTATTCCTCTTGTTGAAGAGACTTGAACCCATTGTTACAATAATAATAGCATCCAGAACAAAAATCAGACTTCTGTTTAATTTTTTCATAATCTGTGTGCATTCATTCATTTTCCTCCCTTCATACACGGCTTCTCCCAGGTCTGAAATCATGCTTCAATTGCACGTTGTTTGCCTAGTGTCTTCTTCTCACCATTTTCTCTTCTTAAAATTGCATCAATAAATCTTACCCTTTGATCGTTAGCCATCATGCTCCCATATCTCTTTCTGCACAAAACTTGCTTACCCTCCAAAATCACTGCCCAAATTCGATTGACTTTTAGAAAACCAGAGCCATTTTTAACAATGATCAGGAAGCAGACATCTCCAGGGCTTTCTTATTTCCCCACCATAAATTGTTTCCAGTCTCCCACAGTTCTCTCCCAAGCCCTTCAAATTCTTCTCCTGCACTTTTTCTGTAATGGATCCAACAATAGGAATCTTTCTTTGAGCTTAATACTGTCTGACACACCTTATCCGCCTAACTCCTCTTGACGTATGATTAATTTGTTCTCACCTTTTTATTTTTTTGATATAAGAAGTCCATCACCAGACCGCGCATTCTTCGTTCTTCTTTGCTATTTACCCATAGAATTTGTTTTATGTGGTATTTCTTTAATTAGGTAATCAATATCACATCTATTCTAACATAAAATTAATAAAATAAAATAGCAGATCTGATTGGCTTCATCTTATTTCTTGTGGATGGAAATTGGAAGGCAGTCAAACAGGATGTTTGCTTTTCATAAAATGATATTCGGTTCTTACAAGAGTAACGATTCTGATGATCAGGCAACAGATAAAGTTTACAATTATTGACTTTATCTGCATGCGTTTGATGATAGACCTGCTCATCTGTGATTTAGTTGTTTTGTTCTGTTTCATTGTCAGATGCAACAAAGACACATTTAATCATCATTAATTAAAGGCCTCCAGCTACAAGAGATGCTGTAAGCATATGAAGACACAGGAGGCTGGTCCCCTGACCCTGGCCTGTCTGTCCAGGATGATGCATCCAAAGTGCTGTAGGGGCACTGAGGAGTATTAATTTTGATTTCTTTGACTGCAGATTACACCCCAGTTAGCAGTACTGAATGCAAGGTATACAGAGCACTTGTCAGGTAATTTTAAGGAGTTGGGTGGGCATATAAAGTTTATCATCTAAATGGAATTTGGCAAAATTTGTGTTTGTCCTTTCTGCCACATGTGGCGGTACATGAGCAAAGTCTAGTTTGCATTTGAACAGGGTATCAGCAATCAACAATTTTTTAATGTATTTTTCAATTTAATTTAATTTAATTGCTATTTTTAAGGGAGGTCCTGGGGGGTTGAACCCAGGACCTCGTGCATGCTAAGCACGTGCTCTACCACTGAGCTATAATCCTCCCCCCATCAACAAAACATAAATTTTTTGTTTTATGTTTTCTGTGATTCCATTAAAATCTTCATAGAAATCAAGACAACAATTTAAAACTCTGTTTTTCAGAACAAAGTACCTAAGAGCTAGGTAGACCACTTTTGACTTCGTGGCTGTGATTGGACACATCATTTGCTATGTTACAGAAAGCATGGTTGTTAGTATGACCTGACAAGATCAGCTCTACACTGTATGGGCCAACACATCTGTTGTCAAAATTCTCCCTTTTGTTCACCTGTGGAACTTCTGATTCAGGAAATGTAGCTTTATTTGTTGTTTTGTTTTGTTTTGTTTTTTGTTTTGAGCCATCAAGAGAACAATATGATAACTTTGTTTGAACAATATGACACTGTATGTTTGTGTAGTGTGATAATGTGTGCTCATTTCTGCAGTATGCTCAAACGAATTCAGTAGCTGCTGAGTTTAATGATGTCTTTTGAGGAGACAAACCTTTTGATTGATTCAGGGACACCTACCTGTCTCATACTGACCTGGGAGATGAGGTCTCCACCTGGCCTTTCACATCTCCTTCTGCACCAGCCCAAACTCAAGCTGTATTGTGAAGGATGCTCTCTCTTCATTACTTACCTCTCCAATCCAGTTGAATATGTCCTTCCATCTGTCATTTAAAATACCACTGTTGTTCACCCTTCTTTTTTGGTGATGTCTAGATCATACTGGCTTGCTGTAATCATGATTGTTTTCACTACGTGAACTCTTGGGAAACATAGCCACAATATTCGTCATGTTAAAAATTAAACTAGTGCCATCTTGGTACAAAGCACAATAGTTTAGCTTTAGGCAAACAGACACTGCCAAGACTCATGATTACAATGCATTGAAGTTGCTTCACTTGGAAAAATGCAGCAACAGATGACTGATCCCACACTGTGAACCAAAAATCATGGCTGTCAACATCAGTGGTCGGGGAGAGAAGCATGAGGTTGCAGGAGTGGACTGGTTTATGGGGTGAACTGAGCAAATCATCTGTAACTCTATAGAGGGAATCTGGAAACTCCCAAAACCTCAAAGTATTGCCTATGGTTCCTTCCCTTCTAAGAGACTTTAATGCCTTCTGTTTTGGGTTTTTTTGTTTGTTTGTTTGTTTATTATTTTTAGAAGGAAAACTCAGCATAAAAGAAAGAACAGCAAAGGAGCACCTGACCTTAGGAAGTAGGATGAAGTTGTTCAAAGCTTGAAGTCAAAGTCAACTAGGTGATTAGAGCAAATCCCAGCTCCTGTTCTAGTCAGGACAACTGGCACAAAGCCCAACAGTTTCGTTCTCATAAAGCTTACAGCAACTACAGGAAGCAAACACTATTCAAAGAACTACGCACAGAACACTTAAAAACCCAACTGTAATAAGTGTTTCAGGGAAGTAGGGTATGGTTTGGAGGGTATGATAAAGAGCAACTGACCTGGCCAGGGAGATCAAAGAAGGCGTATCAGGGAAGAAGGCCACTGAGGTGATATCTAAAGAAAGATGAGAAGTCGCTTAGGCCTGAGGATTCAGTTTGTGCAAGAAGAACAGTATGTGCAAAGGCCCTGAGGTGAGAAGCAGCATGCTATGTCTGAGAACTGAAAGAAGGCCAATATGGCAATAGTGATGGAGAAAGTGAGCATGGTGCAAGCAGAAGCTGGCAGCAGGGCAGGGGAGAGCTCTGTGCCTAGTTGAAATTTGGGGTGTGTCCTTCCATTCTGTTTCTTTTTCCCTTTATCAAGAAAGACAACAGACTCCTTTACATCAAGCCATTTTTACTGGGAGGTGCCAAAGTGAATCATAGCATTATAACCCTTCCGTTCACCTGCCTGTTAACCCCAACCCCTCAGAACACTTATATTTCTGTATTTCTGAAGGTCCCTAGCTGTGCGTCTTGCTGCAGTCGGTATTTGTGCTGGTGGAATAAATGCACCAGTTCCTTCTGTCAAAACAAGGTGATGGACTTTCACCCACTGAGACTCAGATCACATACCTAGGAGGCTCTAACTTACCCGTTTTCAGGACTCTACATGATATAAGCAAAAGGCTCGAAATCATTTTTACTTTGCACCGTTTCTTTCCAGAGTTATTTTCTGGGTGCAGTTCCCCAGGTAACACCTTGTCCAGCCCATTCACCTACATTTTTACTTTGTCTGACAGCACTGACCTTCAGCTTAGGAAAACCTCTTTGCCATTATGATTCGTATTTTCCTCACACATAAGATAGAAATGATAATGTCTTTTTTTCTGCATATCAGGGCTATCATGAGAGGATAAAACCATAAAGATAAAATAATGGTTATGAAAGCACTCTGAACAATTCTAAAGATTATACAGTGGTGGATGGTCCTCTGTTACATACAATTTCAGTGATAAATTCTAATTCAGCCATACTTGTTCTTAGTAACAGCTTGCTCCGTTCTCATAATCATTCCACATATTAATATCACTGTGAAGCCATTTCAACAGCTGTCTCTTTGCAGATGTTTTACCCTCAAAGAAAGTGAAATTGTGTACTTTTTTTTCTGTAGTTTTGATTGAACCAATTTTGAATCAAAATAAGTATAGGAATGTCTGTTGTTGCCTATTGGTGAAGTACACCCATTAGCAGAATCTTGTAAGTTAATCTTTTCCAGCATCCTTTATTCTTCTGGTATCTAAGAAACATCCTACTTATAGACAGCAAGGAACCACAAGAAAGAAGGAGAGAGACTGATAAACAGCCATTTATAGAAACACTGGAGCTGCAGTCCTGGAGTTGCGGATAGGACAGCATGATGAGCCTTTGGGGAAGGTGGTGAAGGCTTCTCTGAGGAGGTGACCCATAAAGTCAGGTTTTTTTTTAAAATGAGAATTCAAGGAGGCAGTGGTGCAGAGGATAGCACCTCTATGGAGGCAAGAGTCGCTGTCTTGAGTTTTTAGATTCTATTTCTGGTGTCTTCAGTCCTCTAGGTCAGGGTAAGTTTAGGACAAGCCTGGAAAAATGAGGAAAAATTACATTTGCAGCCTACCTGAGTGTCAAAGCGTGTATGTGTCCAGATGGCATTTATCAGTGTGATGACAATGGCAGTGAATATTATTATAATTATTATTAGCATTTAAAGTAATTGATAACATCCTGCCTTCCCTTTGGCTCATCTTGCCTTTTGCCTTCAGCTTTTTTTTGCCTTCCTACAGCAATTTCTGTAAGAGTGGGTTAAATGTGCACAACAGCTCTCGGGGTATTTCCTGTTTACTAAAAACTTATGGAACGTTCTGAAGAGCGAGTGTACGTGTGTCCGGGGGTGGGAGGAAGTGGGCCTGGTGCACACCGGGTGAGCCAGAGACGGGTGTCGGGTATCAGCAGTACCTTATGACGTGGTGATTTTGATGACTTGCAAACTTCAGTTACTGTTTCTGCCTTCCTTGGGTACATGTTTAACCTAATATTTGCGGGGGTGGTGAGGGTACGGCCACCCTAACTCACGTGGCACCTTTTGGGAGCCGGATCAAGAGCCCGTCCTGGTGGGCTCAGCCTTGGGCGGTGGACTCAGTCCTGCTCTGCGGCCAGGCCCCCGAGCCCTCCAGCTCTGTGCGCAGCCAGAGACGCCGCCGCCTCTGCTCCTCTGGAAACCGGGCCTTCTCCTCAGGGGTTTATTTTTCAGTTTTCATTCTCAGCCCTGGAGTCCATCTCCCAGAGGGATTTCTCTCAATGTCTGTCACTCCTTATAAATGACAAAGTCATTTGGTTGTGACCCTCAATGGGGAAACAGAGAAACTCTTCAAGCCTTTATAAATGTTCTGAATCACAACTGCCAGTCTGCCATCTCCACTCTACAAAATGTCCTTCAGGTTGGTTCCATCCTGATGAGGTGTTCACTGTGTTGTGAATTGACTCAGGACACTCTCTTGGCCACAATTTCATTTTTACTTTGTTCTTAAAACAGACAGCTCCTGCTGTAATCCACTGGCTTGTTAGACTCAACACACTTGTTAAATAGGACTTTGAGGTAGAAGGTTGTGTTGCCTTTTTAAGCTAAGTGTGTAAGATCCATGGCTTCCTTTTGCTCATGAAAACTGAGTTGGGATAAACACAGAAGTGTCCTTGTTCTGGAAGCTTCGGGGTCTAGCCAACACTGTAAGGTTTCTTTGCAGAGCTGAACTGATTAACCGTTTTTATTAGTCTCTCAAGTACATTACATTGTCGTTTGCCATTTTGTTATGCTGCAGTGTTTCTCCATAATGAACTTGAATAGGAAACCCCAAGGGGGTAATGCTCATATAGATAATTGTCTCCTTTTTGAAATGCGATAGCTTGTGGGGAAATAATAAACTGTTACGCAGAGTTTATCATCAAAATGTTGTACATCATTTTCAACGTCGTGGACCCACCGCACATCCGTGCACGTGTGCCGACCCAGTGAAACTGTTCTTCAAGGACGCGAAGCTTTCATCATGTTGCTCATGATACCCCCATTTTTTCACAAAGGCCTCCTGTTTATCTGTAAGTGCCTCACCAACAACATATTAACTATTTGAGAAAAAGGCACAGATACCTGGAAACTTGCTTCCCAAGGCCTAACTGTGTGGGATTGTGTGTGAAAATTACCAGCAGGTGGTCTACTCCTAGATGATTTTCCATAATTGATACGTCCATCTGGAAAGGAAGATCTGTGTGTTTGAAAATGCTCACTGTTTCAGTTGTCGGAAATGGATGAGGGTGCGTGGGCGAGAGCGCGTAGCGGCCGGAACCCTTCCCCCTCGGGTGGCTGGCGCTGGCGAGTCTTGGAAACACACGGGAGCCACACAGGGTTACTGCACTGGAGGGGCTTGTGTTCTGTCTCCACGTTATTCTCTACAGAGAGTCTGATCTCTCCCCTTATAAGTCAGCACAGGCTTTCTCGAAATTAGGGTGTAGTGACCTTACGGATGGATATTATCTTAGGCCCTTGGTGTCAAGTTCACTCTTCACACAGGACACACTGAGAAAACAGTGGCAGTGCTTCTTAAAGAGTTTAACTTCCTCCGTGGACACATGATAAAAAGAAATGACCCGCTTGAGTATCCAAAGACACCGAGTTGGAATATTTTATGAGAGGGAGGGAAGGAAGGGGAGGAGGAAGAACCACATTTCTTGTCTTGCTTCCCCCTCAAGAAATGCAGATTGGAAACAGGACAGAATAACGCGTGTCTGCCCTCTGTGCCCGGCGTCCCCCGCCCACCGTGGGGTCACCCCTCCCAGGTCACTAGTGAGAGGGGCAGGGGCTACCCACGCCCCCTGGAGCAGGAAACATCCCGAAGCACGAGAAGGAGTTGGTTTCTCTCTCTGGGAGCCCGGCCTGCTCTCCACCCTCAGAGACACGGGACGCAGGGAACTGGGAGATACTGTCCATGACTTAATGTAAGCGCTGTGTCTTCCTAGATTCTTGCATCTCTGCTCTCCTGATGGCCCTTCCTATGCTAATCCCCCAGTAATTCCTCTCCACTTCCATTGCCTTTACTGTGCAGTTTAACAGCTAAAAACGGAGCATGCTTTTCCCTTTATCCGTTTCTCGTTATTAGATGGGTCTAGCCAACTGGTACAGGTTGGATCAAGGCCTAAAGAAGAGGCCTATTTGTCTGGTCAGTTTGGCCCTTACAGTCCATGGGGGCAGAGGTCATCGAGCACGTGTGTGCAATTTTAGCCAAGAGGGTACTGAGCCTTCTTACAGCGGATGAAGATTTGGGACACTGGACATTTTGCCTGGCACTGAGTTAGCTTCTAGAAATTAGCTAGGGTTAGAAACACGGGAGTCACAGGATTTGACAGGGTGGAGGTCAACGGGGGTTGTATGTAGGACTGACAAGCAATTTCACAAATTTATGGAAAATTATTACTGTTTTAAGCGCTGTGAGAGCATACAACAGGGAAGCCTGTCAGGGTTAGGGATCTGGCCGTGCTTCCTCGTGGATGGAGCTACCTTGGAGTTCACTCTAAGGGCTGATGAAGAGGCAGAGTGCAATCACGCATGCATGCAAAGCTCCCCCCGACCCCAGGCCCCCCGCTCCCTGCAACAGGGAGCACGGTGTTCGGGGAACTGAGAAGAGGTTCACAACCAAAGACCCCGAGTGTAAGCAGAAGGTTTTTGACTTCCGCTAAATGTTTAGGTAAACGTCACAAAATGGTTTGCAACCGCTGCCTGCAGATCCCTTGACATTCCTGTTACGGCAGCTGTTCCTTCGCGCATTGGGTGACTGGTAACTGAGCATTCTCTGCCCACTTCTCTCTCTGCTGGATCCTAGGAATCGAGTGATGACTGAGGACCCGCCTCTGCCGGCTGGCAAGCAGGTCCATCCCTGAAGTGTTCACAGCTTCATGGCTGAATACCTGACAGCGAGTGAGATGTGGGGCGAATCCCACAGCCCCTGAGAAGGAAGGCAGAGGCTTCGTCTGGAACGCAATGAGACACATTCGGATGGTGGGCCTGCAACGAACTGCTCGGCATTGGTGGGTGGGCCTGCCGAAACAGGCCAAGGTCATGCAGGTGTCTGGTGCTTCAGAGGCTGGCAAACGTGAGCAGAACTAGCGGGAGCCCAGCACGAGCGGCTGCGGCCCTGGCAGGAGTGCTGGTCAAGTGTCTCACTGCCCGTCGCTAACTGGCGCCCCCAGGGAGGCGGCGGAGCGGTGCGCCGCCTCCGTCCCCCGCGGCGTCGCCGGCGGAGGCTGCACCCCCGGGGGTGGCCGTTACCTGGGGACCCTGCCTGTGCACTGGGGTCCCAGCCGTGCCTTTAGGAGAGCTGCTGAAAAACGCTGGCTTTTCAAGCCCTGAGTGAGCTAGCCAAGGAGCGCTTGCGAGCCCGGCGGGTCCTGCGAGGGTGCAGACAGAGGTGCGCCGTCGCGTCCCCGGCCCGGGCCTTGGGTCGCTGGAAGTACCTAAGGACAAGCGCCCGCAGCAGGGCTCCCTCAGAAAGGCTCTCGCACTACAAGCGGATTACTGTGGCTGCGAGCTCCGGTTCCTCCTCAGGCTTTCTCTGCCAGCAGGCCCGTGGAGCGCCTGCCTTCTGCTGCTGGGGGGCAAGAGCTGTTCTCAGGCCTTCACCTGCCCGCTGTCCGTCTGCCGCGTAGCCCTCGGTCCCAGGCAGAGCGCCTCGGGCCTCCTCCGGCCCCGCGCCTCCCCGACGCCTGCAGGCGCGCCGGGCTGCGGGCGGGGCTCAGCGGTGCTCGCTGTCTGGCGGGGAGCCCAGGGTGGGCGCCAAGAGAGCCGGCTAGGGCCCTGCTGGTTCTTCCCTGAACCTCGCTGCGGGAGAAGGAAAAAGACGAGAAAGAAGGAGAAAGAAGAAAGCCCTCCCGTCCGGACGCAGGCTCCCGCCTGGCCGAGCCGCCCTCCTTCCCAGGCTCGCGCGGGGATTGCGCAAGACGGAGCAGTCGTTTCCGTTCCAGACATCGACTGTGTTCTCGCGACTGAAAACATGACCATCCCCTAGAGTAATTTTCCGGAAAGAGTTTATAAAGCAAGAGAGTCACCAATGGACACAAAACGCGTTCAATTTGATACTGAATGTAGAATATGCAGGAAAAATAGCTCACTTTTTTCTAGAGGTCTGTAATACATAGGGATATCGGGCACAGATTTCTTTACTTCAGTTGCCTTTCTGCTCTCGGCGAGCTGTGCTGGATGATGGATTTCTCATTCCTTCTTGGCCTTCCCCATTGTGCTATTGCTGTTTGAGGGAAAAAGAATTAAATTTTAGAGTTAGGAAATTTGCATTTGACATTGACTTTTCCATTTACTTGTTGTGCGACAACGGGTAAGCATTTTAACCTCCAAAATTGAAATGAGGAAATATTAATATTAATAATAATAATAGTGGTACTACCAGTAGCACCCTTTCCTTAGAATTTTTGAGACTTACAATATTTTGTATATATTTTTAAGTTTTTTTAAAGCTAAAGATTTTTAAGCTATTATGTTTATGTAACATGTTTATATTTATAAAATCGCTGTCGTTTTTAATTCTACAGTGCTGTCATGTTGCAGGAGTTTAAAAATTAAGTTCCAAGGTGAAGCAAATCTCATTCTCATCTAATGTAATAATAATCATTGGCTCCAAACTCTTCAAACAAAAATTGCATAGTTTAAAAACATTATTCTAGTCTTAAAATAATCTGAAGTTTATTTTAAATTGTAGTTACTTCCCTTCAAGGCCTATATTTGTATCTACAGATAAAAAAGGTAAGAACTGCCCTTTATAATTGTTGCTTTAGTTGTTTTAATAAATCAGATTTCTGTATTACAGGTAGAAATCTGATTAAATTAAAACCAAGGAAATATTGCATTTCATCAAATCAAACAGACCATCAATTATGGGACTAAGAAAAACACAGACAAAATGTGACAAGCTATTGATTTTATTACACAACTAGACTTCAGAAGTGTTAGGATGCAATGGGTGAAGTTGCCTTAGAATCAAAGAAATAAGAGATTTCTATGCATTTTTACCTAAGTTAGCTTAAAGCTTTCATCATGCTCACTGTATAATGTTCCCTCGCCCATTCCTGAACTGACAGGTCTTGAGTAAGCTTGCGACGTGAATGCATGATGCTGGTGAGTGAAAGCAGACTGTCTGTGCGGTGTACTTGTACACGGGACCTGTGTGCGTTTAGGAGTTAGACGCTAATCCAATTACCCGACCAGTAAATGTAAAACCTGACACTGTAGAACCATTTAGTGGGATTGCCCTCAGCGTGGAGTAAGGGGAGACCTCTCTGGGAGAGTGACATAGAGCATGATTTACATTTTAAATTACTGTTCATGGTGAACTTAACCACCTTGGCTGGGGAACTGCCCTGGGGCTGGTTTTGCTCATATTCTTTTATTTCTTGCCTCTCTAAATCCCCAGATTTGTCTTCTAAGCAGGTCCACTATCCATTCCCCATGTGTATCTGGGCCAAAATGCATCTCTGTTTTCTCAGGATGGTTATTCTAGACCACTCCCTAAGTTCTTGCTGAAAGTTCATTCAATATATACTTTTTATTAATTATTCTGATTAAAAGGTTTATTTATTTCTCATCCATTCTGTGAAATGTGGCTGCCCACCTTACTTACGATGAGACAATGTAGCTTCTCTCTCTTTTTCTGTTCCCGTTTTTCTTACTTGAATGTTCTCTGTCCTATTTGAATTCTCTGCTAGACTGTAGACTTAGGAGGATATTATAAAACTTCTTTTGTTGAAAAGCAACATCCCTGTTGGGGTCCCTGAGTGTATTATTTAGAATTCTCTTGAAAAAGAGAACTAGTAGAATGTGTGTGTGTGAGAGAGAGAGAGCGAGAGAGAGAGAGATTTTAAGGACTTGGCTCACATAGTTGTGAAGGCTGGCAAGTCCTAAATCTGCTGGACAGGCTGGCAGGCAGGAGGCCAGGGAAGAGTTAATGTTGCAATCTTGGGTCCAAAGGCAGTCTCCTGGCAGAATTCCCTCTTCCTGAGGGTACTGCAGTCTTCTTCTCTTAAGATCTTCAACTAGTTGGGTGAGCCCCACCCACATTACGGAGCATCAACTGCTTTGCCCAAAGTCTACTGCTACTTTGTCTACTGATTCAGAAGTGAATGTCATGTAACGAATACCTTCCTGGTAACATCTAGACGGACATTTGGCCAAACATCTAGGCACTATACCCTGGCCAAGCACACACATAAAGTTAACCTCCATGCTGAGATCATCAGTTTCAGAAATAAGGATGATGGAACACTTTCCACATGGCCTAAGTCCGCAGCCTCTACTTCCACCAAAGCTCATGGTATTTCTGTGATTTCATCAGCTAGAACCATGTAAAAATCACAGTGTCATGGAACAGAGGATCCCGCTCAAAAGTCCTGATCCTCCCAGGCCCCTGTCAGATAGTTCCTTTGATGAGAAGGGTTGTGTGTACTGTTAATTAGACCCACTCAGTCCTTCCCTTAAGCCCCCAGAGCACTTCACACATTCTCTCCCCCGGATTTCCACTTTCACTGCTGCGCTGGAGACTTAGACTGAGGGTGGTGTGTCTGTCACCCTTTACCATCCCTCAGTAACTTTCACCTAATAGGTGCTTGATAGATCATTTTAATGGAATTACAGAATCAACTAAAAAGTCAAATTCAGTGTGTGTCTGTCTATATGCTCTGGAGTGAAGTAACATAGATAATGGTTGGCTCTGTATGATCACTTTTATTTGATAATAACCTGTTTTTAATAGAAAAGAAAATATCACTAGGTTTTCTTTTTCCCATTAGCATTTGAAAAGACAGCAAAAAAGACTTTTAGACTATTTATCGTTTCAGGTAGATCATTGTCACAAAGATTTATTTGTAGCGAACTGTTTCAAGGTAATATTTCATTCATTAGGAATTTTAGGGCAATTTTCAGTGGCAGAAAAAGTTTCATGGTAGGAAATCCATTCAACTAGGTACAAATGAACACTTTTCTGGGGGCTTTCCCCTGACATCAGAAACATAATGCAGTTAATTTCTAATTGCACTAATGAAACTTTTAACCATCAATCTGACTGCTATGTTCGTCAGATCAGTTTAAATGTAAATAATTAAAGATAAGATCTCCATTTTCAAAGAAGCGGACGCAGAATCTCTTTGGATGGTTGAGAGGACCAGTTTTCAGTTCCTGGTCTTCAGCAACATCAAGGGTTACTTCACTCTCAAGTGACCCAAGCCCTTCCCTCTCATTTGTTTTATTTTTGGAATATTTTTCAAGAACATAGTAGAATTTGTAGGTATGTTCAGTCAGCGAATATGCGAATGCCTTTATCAGTATGTTTTGTTTAAAATCAGAAATTTAATGGCAATCTTAGAGCTCTGATTTATCTCGTATAACCTCTATTCAGGGTCTAAAATACTTCATTTTAAGACCAGAATGACAAGTACAGTAGGCCGTTCATTTAAGCAGATTGAACTGTTCTATAGAGACCCTGAAGATTTGTGCCATGTAGCAATTTGGAATTTTACTGAAGAACAAACTGGAGTCAAAATACTGCAGGGCAAATATGCTAGGATGATTTAGCTAATGAATGACTTAGCAGATGAGTGACTTAGCAAATGAGTGATTTAGCTAATGAGTAAGCTTAACCTCCAGAGAGGAAAGGTCAGTGTCGTTATTAGAAGAGGATCTCTGAAGTCATGGGGCTTGGTTTCAGCCCAGCTCCTCCACTCCCCAGCCACGGGCCCACCTACCTGACCTCCCTGAGCTCCCCCGTCCCCCTGTGCGGTGGGACCGTACCAGCACGAATGCTTAGTTTTCAATAACCCCAAATTGGCTTTGACGTTATGTCTCTGTTTCGAGTAAAGTAATTCCCCTCCACTGAGTAGTATATGTAGTTCTTTATGAAAATTAGACTCTTTGAAATATATATTTATTTCTCCCCCTGCACTACATAATGCCAGAAATTCTTTAAACAGTTCACCTTCCTGAGTTTCAGTCTTATACTTGGTGTTGCAAACACTTTTCATGAAGGTAAAACAGAGAAAAAAACAAGAAGAGAGAGAAAAAAAATTGAAAGTAATTGTGCTTGACTTTTGAAAAATGATTCATTCTTTCCACAATATTGATTTCCTCCTGAGTTCTTAAAAATTATCCACTTTGACTTTAAAAAGTTACTGGCAAGTTTCAAATACATGACCGTCACATTTCACGTCTAAAAGGTTGTTTTGCAATAGGTTTAAACTGTAGGAACATAATTTCCCTCTTGAAAGTCTGGCTAATAACTGGTGATGGACATAATTAGAAAGGAAGCGTTAGCTACTCCTGTTTCCAAGTTTTTTTTCTTCTTCTTTTTTGTTTTGTTTTTTGTTGTTGTTGTTTCTGGAGCAGATCTCACTTAAAACCCCACCTAGCAGTTTAATTCAGTTTAGAAATAAACTGTTTAATAATTCTAATCACCAAAGAGCAGAATGTAACAGTTATAAAAGTGGAAACATAGAGAATATATGCCAGTGACAAACGTATCTGTTGAAAATAAGCAGGAGTAAAGTGGGCATAATTAGGCAGAATGGGTCTCCTTTGACAGATATGTTAAAATAATGCAACTATTTCACAATATAGGAGATGCTTTTAATATCGGCATTTCTTTAATGTGAGCATAAAACTAATACAAGACAGAGATATTATGTAGCAAACGTTTTGTAAGAGGCTAATAGTTACCCTGTCAGGAGTTTTGAAATTCCCAAAAGACATATCTTGATTGTACATTAGATATCGTGAGGATTTTTCATTTTCAGTTCGTATACTTGGGTATCTAAGGTGCTTTGAAACACTAGAGGGCCTTGGCAAGGAGGGAGGAGATGGGCAAGGAAGTGGGGCGGCTGGTCCTCGCCTGGTTCAATGCACCGACTTGAAGGGCGTCTTCTACAGAAGGCTGGAACTGCCAGCATCAGCGGGTCCTTTGACACTCAGAACTCACTTGAATGAAAAAGTGACTTTGATGTGAAGGATTTTTAACCCTCCTTCTCTGCCAGGTACTCCCTCCATATGATGAAACTCTGGAGAAACTTTTGAACTGTGACTTTCTTAAAAAGTCAGAAATTATTTGATTGTAGTACCTGGAGTGAATATATTTGTTTCTAAAGATCTTGTGTTTTTCTCAAATATGTATTTTTAGAATGTCATACAACTGTAAAACCTATTTATATAACAGTGAGCTTTTTTTGTGATGAATTGTTACAAATCTAAGGTTTAAGTGAAAACAAACAAACAAAAAGCTGAGTTTCTTTAATTTCCCCAGTTAAGCAAGAAGAAAATATAATAAAAACTTAATAAAAGTAAATATAAACATTTAACCATAAGGAAGAGAGTAATGTGAACAAAAAATACTGCAAACCCTATCAGTGAACAAAGAATGCTGAAGCCATCAAGTCACCAGTGGCTGTCACCCCCCCCCCCCCCAGTGAGGACAAGCCTACAGCCCAGCCTCTGCAGCTACTCACAGTGGTGCACCCTGAGGGGACTCAGGGTGAGAAAGGACAGGACACTGGCCCTAGATAGCTCGTGCTTGTCAAAGGAATGAATTCAATGAGCCCAAATGTTTGCTTCCTCCCATACATACAAAAGCACTAAATTCTTTAACTTGAGATGCCTGGTTTTCATTAGGTAACAAGTAATCTTTTATTGTTCCAAAGCCTTGTTGTAAAGCTCATATATATCCTAGCTCCTCCCCTACCTCTTCGGGGCAGTCCCTCAGAGCCATCTGAGAGGCTGTCATCCCGGCTTGAGTCCTCCCATCAAATAAAACGTAGCTTTCACCTTTTAGGCTCACATTTATTTCAGTTGACAGTAAGGATAGCATCGTGGTTTAAACACAGACTCAAAAATCAAACTTCTTGCTTAGGTTTTTCTCTGTTACTTAAGCAATTTCCGTAATTGCTCTGTTCTCTCTCTTTCTGAATCTGCACAATGAAAATAGTGATTTATTGCCAACCTCATAGTGTTTTGTGAATCTTAAGCAAATGAACACAAAGAACAAAGCCTACCACTTGGTAAACATTCAATACATAATGGAAAATATGATTACCTACAGTCTCACATAGGCCTCCTTTACCTTGCTTGATACATTATATTGCATTTGTAAGTAATCTGAAGCATTGTGTTTTGAGGCTTTCCAAATATTCATAAACTAGTTTGAATAATTAATTAGATTATGCTGAATTCTCTGAGGAAATAAAAATAAGGTCCAAATAGAAATGAAAATCACATTTCAGAATCTTAACATTCATTTCAACAAGGATGTTTGAGTTGTGCGTTAAAAATGTACATTTTTCATGTGAGAAAATGAATGCTGAGCAGCCAGTACCTAAAAGATCAAGCTGAAGCAAAAATTGCACTGATGAGGTTAAGCAGGCCAGGATGACTTTATTCAAGGCTCCGGCAGGAGGGGACCGAGGCCAGAACCCAGCATGAGCTCAGCTTGCTGCAACAGAAGGCAGAGGGTTCTTAGGGCTGGGGGCAGGGATCCGGGTTTTAGGCCGAGTGTTCTGATTGTCCTTCCCCAGGAGAAGAACAAACTTTCCACGACGGCAGGTGCTGTTACAGCTTGTAGGTAGCCTGGGGTGGGGGGCGGTAAGTCCCCTCCCCTCCCATGGAGACTGGGAGGTGGGGGCGCTGTCTACCCTGATGATTACATTTTGAAGGGAGGGCCCCCAGTACAAGAGGAAGACATTCCTGGGTTGTAGAAGTGGTGAGAAACTTTCACAAAGATTTACACATCAAAGGAGCAGAGAAAGAATTTCAATGACAAATTTTCTAAAGTAAATGCTCCAAGAAAAAGGAGGCCTGGGGCCTAGAGTCAGGAAGAAGCCTGTCTGAAGCTTTGCCACGAAGGGAATTTTAAGCCCGCCTTGGCCAACACCAGACTAGCCTGTTGACGGAACAAAGCTTAGCTCATTACCTCCGCGTGGGCGAGAACATTACAGGCTTTCGGCCGTGTGAGAAGGGGGACTCTTGGGCTGATATTTGTGGGCTTTGGACTCCGATTTAAGATGAATTCTCAGTGCAGGGTCTGGATGAGAGCAGGCCCAGTTCATATCACTGTAGCTAAGGATTGCTGGACCCAGAAGGGTGAGTGTCTTGAAGCAAGTATTTATAAATAAATAGTTGCTTCGTTAGAGAAGAGGGATGTTTGAGCAGTCAGTTGGTTTAGGAAAAGTTCCTGAAGCAACGAGGTTATGTACTGGCCTACAGCCTTATCTTCCAGGAGCAAGAATTTGCTGAAACAGCTGATAAAGTCATGTTGATATAGAAGAACTAAATCTTGGACCGGGAATTAAACTGTGGAATGCCTTGTGGTCTCATTTCTCAGTAGTTAATTGAATATTCAGCATTCAACTACAGTCTTTTTGGAAATAAACTAGGACACAAAGATGGTTTTCATTCATTTTGTTGGATTTGTTTCTTGATTCGGTTTTCCTGCCTGAACATGCCGTTAGTGAGAGCCCCAAGCGTCACATGAAAATACCTTTTAGGGTTACATTAATGTGACGTGTTTTTAAGGGAATAGTTGTCCATTGAAGTGCTCCAGCTACTCTCCTAAATTGTTTGTTGACTTACAAGTTAATTGATTCCCGAGTTCCTACGTAACTCTTGGCTCATTACAAGGACACTTGTATTAATTGACCCAGCAGAGGGTCTCTGCTATTATCTCTGCTGCCAGAGAATCTCTACCAGGTGAGTTCATTTAGGGATTTGAACTTAAATCTATGATTGTAGCCCAATGACACTGAATGCAAAAATCTCAACACTAAATGCTTAAATTGAGATGTACTTATAAACAAAATTAATAAAATGTCCAAAAGGTATCTGTACTTTCATAGTGCTGTATGAAAGGTTAAACGTTTTGGGTTTGATAATGTCCAAATACAAGAGAAATATTTTAGAGTTCTTACTCTTAGAAAGAGCATTAATTTGCTTATATTTAAAACAATGGGATTAACTTTATATCCTTTTTAAAGGACTATATACCTTTGTAGCCAATTTTAATTTAATCTAAATGAGTTTTCTCTTACGTTTTATGTATGAGAAAAAATATGCTCAAGTGGGTAAGGACATGGTCAGATAGTTGACAGGGGAAATAAAAAATTCTAAATCAGTGTATTATAGCTCTTGACTCCACATAGACTTCCAGTCATTTTACAGCCACTTTCTTTGGTGGGTGGTTCACAATTCAAAATTCAGGGGTCAAGACCACTAAATCTGTATCTGTAAAATGTCAAATCCAACATGAAATTGCCTGCTACCTGTAAGGACAGAGCTTTCTTTTTAACGCAAGGATGCCACCCCAAACGTAACTGTGGTATTCCTAAAAGCTTTCCTTTTTGACGTATTTATTCCCTTCAGAGATTCAGTGTGTAGACTGGGTACTAATTCATCTCCCCAAAATGTGGTTGTCTGCAGGCATGGCATCTCCTCTTCTCAGGAGTCCACCCCCAGCAGCAGCCAGTGTCAGAGACTTATAGGATATTGGACTGCTTTCTTTTTCATTCCTCGTAGCATTTCTGCCCTTTGTCTGTTAAAAAGAACACAGGGAAATGTGTATTTTTGCACTGGGCGAAGGCTTCGGGTGTGTGTTTCTCCATCTTTGAGTTCCTGCACGGTGTTTGTTGAACAACTCTCGATAAAGAACTTCTGCGAGGCAATCATTTCTCCCTCAAGCTCGATTACTTTCTGATTTAATTGTGTCCATTTAATTGAACTCTAAGAGACTATAACTTCCTTGAGAATTTCTTCAGCAGGTTCTAAAATAAAATTAGGTTATAGTTATAATTATTTTCATTACTTGGCTCTTCGAGGGCATCTTTAATATATTGATTTGAGGAATAAATTTTTATTATCCTAAGAATCTACAATAAACCCTGTGCCAGGAACACCAGGCATTGGATCACTTTATGGGTAATTAGCACCTTGTGTGTGAAAGCAAAATGCTATTGTGTATGGAACCAAAGAGCATTGTGTCTTCCACACGTACGCAGTGAACGAGAGCTGGATTTGAACGTATGGCTCAAAGGATCACTGCCCAGCAATTTGTGTGTCTCTCAAGTTTCAACTTTTCCCTTGTCCTCTCTCAAAAGTTAGGGCTGCTCCTCATTCTCTAATGAAAACCTCTGGTTCCATTTTTCTGGATGGTGGTGACTTCAAATACTGTGCCTAGAAAGCCAAGGGTTTGTCTCTCGGCCCCTCAGGCAAGGTGAATAGCTTTATCATCAGGGTTTGGAGAAGAGTGGCTTAATGTCAAAATGCCATAATCCACCTGCCCCATATAGTTCTTGACCAACAGTTTTCCAGCTCTGTGGTTATTTTTCCTTCTTGATCATAAACTATCTGTTCCTTAATATTCAAATTACAAAAACTACATACTCTGCAAAACCTCGATTGATATAAAAACATACAAAATATAATGTGAAAGTTGCCCCTCAAATTATCCAGGAAAACTCTTATTCATAATTTGATATTGCCCTTTTGTGTGTGTGTAAATATGGCTGTGTGTGTATATATATGTGTGTGTGTTTATATATATATATGCCTTATAAATAACATACAATTATATAAAAAATTTTTGAATCAAAGGTATTTCATGGGCATCTCTTTATAATTGATAGTCATCTTACTACTGTTCATGCCTGCATCATATTCCTTTGCATGTGTGTAAAATATTTCATTTAACTATTTATTGATCACTGACGTTTTTCCAGCTTCCACAGTTTTATAATTAGTGCTTCAATAAATATTCTTGTACATTGTCCTTGTCCGCTTGGGGGATGCTGTAACAAAAAAACACAGACTGGGTGGCTTAAATACTAGATATTTATTTTTCACGGTCCTGGAGGCTGGGAGATCAAGGTGCCAGCAGATTCAGTTCCTAGGAGGAGCCTCTTCCTTGCTTGCAGACAGCCACCTTCTTGCTGTCTTCACATGGTGGGCAAGAGAGAGAGAGGGAAAGAAACAAAGAAAGACAGAGAGAAGGAGCATATTCTGGTCTCTTCACATAAAGGCACTGATCTCATGTGAGGGCTCCACCCTTATGACCTCATCCAAATTACAACAGGGAAGTTTGACTGCCTTCATCCAGTCCCCGCTTCCCCATTCCCTGCCTCTGCTAAACACAAATCTGATCCCTTTTTCTATGAGTTTGTTTGCAAGTTAGTTTGTTTTTGAGGCATACTTGACCTACAACACTATGTTAGCTTCTGTTACATGGCATAGTGGTTTGGTATTTCTAACCATTTCAAAAGGATAGGTGTTAACTCTTGTCTAAATGTTTGGTGGTATTCACCTGTGAAACCTTCTGATCTTGGGCATGTTTTTTGGGGGGGAGTTATTTTATTACTGATTCAGTTTCATTACTGGTAATTGATCTGTTCATATTTGCTGTTTCTTCCTAGTTCAGTCTTGGGAGATTGCGTGTACATTTAGAAATTTGTCCATTTCTTCTAGGTTGTCCATTTTATTGGCATATAATTGTTCATAGTTATCTCTTGTGATGCTTTGTTAAGAGGTGTTTATTATATGTTTATTTTGTCCAGGAGTAGTAAGTGTATTTGGAGTTATAAAAATATATCTGGTCAGCTCTACCGCTGAAAATAAACGTCTATTCACAATGTTATTTCATTTTATTCTCATATTTTTCTTATAGTGGCTAGTGTTGAAATAAGGAAACTTAGGCACAAAATTTAAGTGGATTAACCACTCAGACCAGTGTGACAGATAATGAGCTGTGGCTCTAAATATTTACAGCAGCACAATCTCCACACTTATTTCATTCTGGAGTTAAGAATCCTAAATGGAAAACCTGGATAAATGACGCTGACAGAGCAATCTGAGAGAACCAAGAAGCAGCTTCCACACCATCGCCCATCTGACCATGCGTTGACCCAACAGCCCCCAAACAGGAGAAAAATGGAGAAAACACCATTAAAAAAAAAAGAAGCACCTTTACAAGAAGTTCCAAAAACACAGGTTACAAAGAGATTTTCTCCAACTCTTTCCAGGTGAACCCAGTATATGTGTATATATGTCTATATGTGTATATATTTCCTATCTCATCCCAAGGAATATACCTTTGAATCATCAAATAAACTGTCTCAGCCCCTGATTCCGCCTGGAGTTGAATGGACCAGACAACTCAAAATCTGGATTTTTATAAGCTATGTATCTACTCTGGGCCACAAGGCGGGGCAACTGCTGGGCTCCTGGAGGCAAGAAGCTCCTTGGGCCGTTCTCTCTAGACCCTGCTTTGGGGATTCTTTGCACCCATCCCTCCAGGTCCATCTGTCTGGAGTCTCCATCTCCTGCCACGCAAACCATCCTTGCCCTTCTCACCTTGCCCTTTACAGTCCTGAACTTGCTCCCCAATCTTCTGTCTAATCAAAAGCCGTGGCACAGTTTTAGGGTGCAGTGGGATCCCATTCCAGGTTTTGATTGGTGAAAACACACTGAAGTGTGTTTCAGCAGGAATGCATGAACACAGGAGGTGTGCCGCTGTGGGCAGAGGACTGACAGACCTCCAAGTCACTGTTCATCATGCTTTTCTGCGATGGAGTTTCCCTCAGAGCAGAGAGGACCAGGCAGCACTAAGACATGTGTAACAAGAGCTTGGATTAGGGGGGTACAGAAAGATTCAAGGGAAAAATGAGAAAAACATAAGGCTTACAAAGGATGCTGAGCAAAAATAGTAAACAGAAAGACATCAAAATAACTATACTATTTAACAACATAGAAATATTTAACAAAGCAAGAAAACCAAGAAATATTTAATAAATCAAAGTACCACATGTAATCCTTTTATAGTAAAGAAAAAAATCTAAATTAAAACCTTCTATGATCTTACCAAAGTTCCAGATATGTTTCATCATAGAAGCTATAAATTAAAAAATTTATATATAAATCAGATGCTGTTTTTTTATCCTACAAATAAAACATGAAAAGTAAAGGTAATAAAAATGTAAATTTAATAAAAAGGGCAAAGTGTGACTGTGGGGTCAATCCTTTGTGAAAAATAAGACCAAAGGCCACCTTATAATGACTAGAGAAGAGAGACGATCAAATAATTCCTGAATTATTTTACTTATTTAAAATTTCCCATTGCATTTATTTAAATCATGTGTGATTTCTCCAGATACACAAATTCTAAGTCTCGTAAGAATTCAGAGCTCACCATATGTCCATTCTTCCAGCTCCCCAGTTTTGTCACTTCAATGTCACTTTGACTGTTTCCCCTGCTAACAATGTATATATCATCCATTCTATTGCCAAATAGTTCTCATTTAAATTTCATTCATTTTCCTGTGTAATGATAGTAATAACCAGCTGTCACCTCGAGCTTGTTGTGAATCAGTCACTTTAGTCTGTCATTTTTTAATGTGAATTGGGAAATGAAAGAACCTCTGTTTTGCATTCGGCCAAATAAACCCACGCAGGACGTCGATAACCTAGCCAAGGTGCCACCGCTTAGTGAGCTGCAGAGCTGGGAATCTCAGCCACTGGTCTGGATAAGAACATGGGTTTTGGTGTCAGACAAGTTCATAGCTCTTCTCTTACAACAATTTATGGTTGAAATGGTCGGTTTGTACATCAGTTTCCAGCTAGACTGTGAGCAGCCCAAGGGCAAGAACCGAGCCTTACTCAGCAGTACTCCGGGACAAGCCCCCATCCTGGTTTGATGTAAGGCTCATTAGCTACTTTTCCTGCTTTTGGGGGGATTCCTTTTCCTTTCCTTTCCCTCTTGCCTGTGTAAATACAATACATGCTCCTTCTCTTCTCTTCTGAACGTCCCTGAACCTATGAAAGCGCTCTGTTCTCCACAACCACCTGCCTCCGTAGCTCTGCACCACTGCTTTGTCATGGGTGATAAACCTTATTTTCATACAGCACAACGATACCTGTGTATCTGTTTTGTCTTTCACTCTCCATTTATGCCTCTCAGTTGATAAACTTTTTGAAGGCAAAAACAAAAACAAAATCTTCCTTTCATCTTATTCAATGAACAAAATCCAAAATTTGACATGCATGTCTTTTTGTTCAGCGCAGTCCTTACGTCTCACTCTATTCTGTACTCTCCTCCAGATGTTTACAGCTCCCTCAGCGGACCTTGTAGGCTGTGCCTCCACTCACCTGGGATTGTGAGGAAACATGAGCTTTGGAGTCTAACAGACCTAGATGGGAATCTTACATCCATCCCTTCTGTCTGTATGTTCTCCTCATCAGTAAACTGAACGTGATCATTCCTACATCAAGAGACACTAGGAAGAGTGAGTGAAATAATTGACAGAAAATCATGAAGCACTGATTCTGGGATGACTGAATACTCAGAAATGAGAGCTCCCTTCCTTTCCCCTTCAAGATTCAGATCACACATCTCCTTCTAGCTGACGTCCCCTCTGAATTCCTAAGGAGAATTCTCCCTTTGTGCTCACCCACGTGCACATGCAAGCCAGGCATCCCCCAGCGCACCGTCGGGCTTGGTGACTCATGGCAGGACTCAGAGAAGCTGATGTGCCCATGGTCATGGTTTCTTACAGTGAAAGGATACAGAATTAAAATCAGCAGAGGGAAAAGGTGCCTAGCGGGAGGCCCAGGAGAAACCAGGCACCAGCTTCCCGGTGTCCTCTCCAGGGAAGTCCTGCAGGCAGGTCACTTGCTCGGCAGTGATGACCTAGCGCCTGGGAAATGGTGCCAAGAAGGAAGCTCCCCCAGCCCTGGGGTCAGGGTTTCCCAGGAACTAGTCACACAGGCATGCAGCGCAGTAACTGGCCTCAGCTGCTCAGTCTCCAGCCGCATGGAGGCCACGCCTGTGCTGCAGGCGGCCAGGCTGCAGGGAGGCCGCTACCGAGGGCTGAGAGGTTACGCTGCGGAGCCCGGCGAGCGCCAGTCCCAGCAACAGGCCTGTTTCTAGAATGTGCAGGGCTCGCTGCACCCGGCCCTGCTGGATTAAAACCTTCGCTGCACCCCGTGTTTTATCACAGTGACTTCACATGCCTGTCTCTCCTGCCTTCTCCCTACTTAGCGTTTTGCACTCAAGCAGTCTTTGTCGAGTGGCTGAATAAATACATAAATGCATTTCGGAATCTCCTAACGAGACCTAACATTTCTCTCCATATGTGCAATATTCATTATGTACTTGTAGGTTCGTAATTGATAATAATAATTCAGAGATGAGTTTCTTTTGTCTTTCCTTTTGTTTTAGGAAACCAGCCAAAATAGGAACTTTATATTTGTTCAAGCTTCACATTTTGTATTTTGCTTTTTTTTGAATTATCCAAAAGACTTACAAAGATTGTTTGTGATTTGCAGTGACAGTAGAAAGCAAAGAAACTTAACACTGGTCTTTCCTGACCTGGAGCACACAAGATGGCAGAAGGCACACACTTACAGGTTAACAGAGAAACCATCCTTGGAAGGCTGCAATCTCAACAGACATACTAGAAAGATAAGGGAGAAGCGATGTCTGCAAAGCCGAGGAAGACATCTAGATGTTAAAAATGTGAAGGCCTAAAGGCAGGAATGAGACTAACCTCTAATGCGTTTTGTTACCTGGGACTTGGAGGTGATGGGAAAGTGCTGGGAGCTGAGACCAGGGCGAGAGGAGAGAGAACCCGTCCGCACTGCTTCACTCAGTGCAACTGAGTATTTCATTGCATCTTAAAAGCATCTTTTAAAGAACATGTTTTGAAAATACGCAGACTAGACTTGGTGACCTAGGCACCTAAATGGGTAAATAAAAAGAAAAAAAAATGCAGGCACAGTTCCTTACAAATGTCTCTGCCTAGTTGGATACAAATTACTCATGCAAGGAAAGGACACATTTCTTAATTCCTCCTACCTCACAGAAGAGCTTGTTCAGAGTGTTTTTATGTAGAATACAGGATGTGGGGCATTCAATATAGAGATAAATGAATGCTTCTAAAGCATTTTTTAAAAATCTCATTTTCTTCAACCGGACAATGTGTCTAATATTCTTTACAGTGGTTTACTTCATAGATGGCATTAAGTGTGAATGTTTATGCAAATTGTAGCATGATTTCACCCAATTTCAATTACTTCATGTTCATAATAGTTTTGATTAATAAAAGGGCATTTACAATTTATGTTGCATCTTTTCCTATCCATTTAGAAGTCTGTAATTTTCTCAAAAGTAATTTGATTTGATCTAATTTTTTTTAAGAAACAAATTATCTCTACTTCAAAAAATGTTAATGATAAATCTGAGACCTTGGGGCCTAATCCGAGGGTCTGATCTGTACTGAGCTTTCAGGCCTTTGTGTTATGGTCCCTTTTACCCTTTTAGCAAAATAATCCTCTGAATTTTGGCCTTTCAGTTGGTCAGTTAAAGTCAAGGCAGTATATTCTGATGTTACACTCAGTATTTTATAAGGCGGCTTTAAGTCCCACATTAAATATTAAAAGACGTGTCCTCATGTGCCACCTGATTCTTTTTAAGAAAAAGGGGATTATATTGAAAACCTCAAAATGGTGTATTTCGTTCTAATACCCATGATTAGATTATGCTGCTGTTAGTCAGTGTTCTTACATTTAAAGGCTAAATTTAATAGTCTGTAAAGCATCTTTAGAAGAAAGAGATTTTTTAGAATAATTTTGCCTTCAGAGACAGAGTTGGGAAAGAGCAAAATCAGATTAAAAAACCCATGATAACTTTTTGTTGTCAATGTACAGATTGGTTTGTACAATAGCATATGCAACTATACTAGCTGTCAGGTTTGCAACCTCTAACGTCCGCCACTTACCAAAGACGGAGCCACGTGAAAATCTGTCATGAGCTTTGATGGGTGCAAAACAGATCAATGCTCTGCTTAACCACAGAATTCTGTGTACCTTTTGCAGAAATTCAGTTTGATGCCCAGGAACATCTTTTATAGAACAAAAAGCCTAGGAGAAAAGCAAGCATATTGGGCTAGAGCACTGCTCCCAGCACAGAGTAATGCTCTCGATGTCAGTTGTTAGTTCATTTGCTAGCGGTAGGTGCCAAGTCCCAGGACTTATGAGATGTGTGTGTTAAATCACAGAATTAATTGAGTGTTATGTGAAGAGTCGGTCACGCTAACTGCTGATCCCCCGTCTCCAGCCCCCGGGGCCCGGTCTCCTTTGAGGGTGCGCAGCTGTGCCCTGGGGGACAGACGTGGGGGCTGTGACTCCTTGGAGATGCCCAGGCTTCTAGCCTTTTAATTTATCGCCTTGTCACCTCCCACTCTTGCCTCTTTGGGGCTGAGATGAAAGGAGTGAGATAGAAAGGAATATTCATTTCACTTTTTAATTAAACATTTGGTTCAGTTCCAAAATATAAGACTTCAGTTCAGATGTATGGGGAAGATGTCAGAAAAATGGTTAAAAAAGAAAAAGTTAAGCTTAGAAACTATATTCTTAGACACAGGAGACTTACTTGGCTTCAGCAGAAAAAAAAGAAAAACAAAACAAACAAACAAGAAAACTCTGCTTGCAGGGCCAGACGGGGTTCACAGAGTGCAATCTTGGAATGTGGATATTTCTTGACCTCTGCCCTTGGAAATAAGTGTACATACCATAGAAATATACAATGTTGTCGTGGTCTCTGATCAAAAATGATTCCTGTTTTTATATTTAAGCAAAAACATTTTGCCAGAACTAACTAGATAAAGCTATAGAAGCTTGGTTGGAAAGTGTTTACTTGTTAGGATCTCTTAACCCAAACAAATGTTAGAACATTTGTTTAAAAGACTATCTTAGAGTCCTCTCAGCATCTGTTCTCATCTTCATTGGCCGCTTAGCTTTGAGCAATACATAAGTCGTGGGATGCGCAGAAACATGAATTTGCTTTTATTTGATCTTAGCCTGTAAAGATGCAGTTACCAGTTTAGCGGATGAAACACCAAGCATCCCCTAAGAGCCTAAACATTGAGGTTTTTTTCCAGTAAGGGTTCCAAGTTAGAGAAGAGAGTCCCTTCCTTGTTCCTACCTGCCACACTTTCTTGGGTCTCAGCACAGTGTTTGTGGGTGCAAACCAAAAAAAAAAAGATTTTAAAAGGGTCTCATAAGTGAGATCAATGCCAGTATTTGTTCCAAGTGTCTGAAAGTCCCAAGGTTCTTTCAGAGTCTCCTGTTTTTCTAGGCGGTGTTTCTCCCGGGTGCAGTGAGGTGACCACTGAGGTTTCACCCTCCCGGCCAGTAAAATGAGGGCTTTAAATTGAATGCTTTGGATGTCCCTCCCAATGCTGATCTTCCATGGATACCTTTAATGTGTCCGAGCCTCTTAGCGGGGTTTTACTTTAAATCATATCATAACTGTTGGGATGTGAACTTCTTAAGCATTAAAGCAGGGTTTATGCAACTTTAATGGAAAAAAATAAATAAGAAAATACCCTTTCCGTTGAATTGATCATTGAGTTTTTCTGGGTGTCACCTTCCTTCCAACAGTGGCCTTACGCTCTCACATCAACGGATGCCATAGAAGTGCTGTCTTTTAAAAAAAATTTAATTTTTTTATTGAAGTATAGTTGATTTACAATATTTCAAGTGTACAGCAAAGTGATTCAGTTATACATCTTTACACATATATGTATTCTTTTTCAGTTTCTTTTCCATTAGAGCTTATTACAAGATACAGAATATAGTTCCCTGTGCTATACAGTAGGTCCTGTTGTTTATCTATTTTATACACAGTAGAGTGTATCTGTTAATCTCAGACTCCAAATTTATCACTCGCCTCTTTCCCCTTTAGTAACCGTGTTTGTTTTCTGTGTCTGTGAGTCTCTTTCTATTTAGTTAATAAGTTGACTTGTGTCACTTTTTAAGCCCCCACATGTAAGGGACATCACATGGTGTTTGTCTTTCTCTGTCTGACTTACTTCACTTGGTATGATCATCTCTAGGTCCACCCATATTGCTGCAAATGGCATTATTTCATTAATTTTGTGACTGAGTAGTATTCCATTGTGTGTGTGTATCACTGCATCTTCTTTATTCAGTCATCTGTCGATGGACATTTGGGCTGTTTCCGTGTCTTGTCTACTGTAAATAGTGCTGCTATGAACGTTGGGGTCCATGTGTCTTTTCAAGCTGGAGTTTTCTCCAGAGGAGAAACGCTATGTTCCAGGTAAGTGCTGTCATTTTAAGCTTCTGAACTGAATAAAGGCAGTGGTTTCTGCAGCTCTCAGTGGCAGTAGAGAACATACCTAACCTCCTTTCATGGCTTCTTTGGGAGAAGTCTCGCATCTATCACATTTCATCACTTTAGTGAGATGATATCCGTTTCTAGAGCTCATTGTGATTTTCAGTCTTACTTTCTGAAAAAAATCAACACGACAGTAGACTTCTTCCATGCTGTCCACATAGACGCTTCCTAGAGTTTAACAAGGCCCGAGCGCAGGACGGTCTGTTTCATCTTTCTGAAATAAAGCCAAGAAGAACTTTGAGATGGAAAAAGGCGATGAGAGCTCCCAAGGCATTATAGATCGTCACCGAAAACAAGATTCCTGCTGCGAAAACCACAAACGGTAGAGAGTTTCCTTGTTTGTACACTAAGCAGCAAAAGTCTGATGCAGAGCCAGGAAGTATTGTTTAGAATCCCTACATGTTTTATTAAACGTAACAGGCCAAGTAGAGAGCATGATCTAGTTGCGTGATTCCTACTGGTCCTAAGCAATGGCTTCTTAAGTCTTTAGACAGCATGTTATTCAAATAAATACATTCTGAAAAGTTAATGATAAAAGTCATGAGCAGCATAAATCTGCGCAACAGAGGGTTCTGAATGTCCACCATTGCTTTCACTTTTACGTGTTTGCACTTTGGTGGAAAAAAATGTGTTGTGTTCCAGTTCTGAATTAAACAGGGATGGGGGAGTCAGGGGAGAGGGAGCCCTAATTCCGGACAAATTCGAATTCTAAGCTGCCCTTCCCCCCGACTTGTTTTTAACTTTCTATGTCAGTGAAGAAGGTCCCCACTGCTCCCCTACTGTGCTGTGTTGTCAGACCTGCCTGCAGTCAAAAAGGGAGCCCCGAAAAAAATGAGGTGAAACAACAGTCTAGCATTTGTGCTCCTGGGTCTTTACCCAAATGAGCTGAAAACGTTTGTCTACACAAAAACCTGCACACAGATATTTATAGCAGCTTTATTCATAATTGTCAAAACTTGGAAGCAACCAAGGTGTCCTTGAGTGCGTCAGTGGATAAATAAACATCAACACAATGGAATATTGCTCAGTGTGGAAAAGAAAGAAGCTGTGAAACCATGAAAAGCCATGGAAGACTCTAAATGCCTATCACTAGGTGAAACAAGTCAACCTGAAAAGGCATTCTGCGTGATTCCAGCTTGTGACCTTCTGGAAAAGGCAAAACTATGGAGACAGTGAAAGGATCAGTGGTTGGCAGGGGTCAGGAGGGGGCAGGGGTGGCTAGGCAGAGTGGGGAGGATTTTTAGGGCAGTGAAACTGTTCTGTATGACACTATCATGGACACGTGCCTTTATTTGTTTGACAAAACTCAGTAGAATGTACAACATCAAGAGGGAACCCTGATGTAAAGGATGGGCTTTGAGTGGCACTGATGAGTTAGCGGGGGGTCATCGGTGATCCCCACTGTCCCACTCCGCTGGGGATGTTACGGTGGGAGAGGCTATGTGTGTGTGTGTGAGGAGGGCGTATGTGTGAAATCACTGTATTCCCCACTCAATTTCATTGTAAACCCAAAACTTCTGGAAAAATAACTTTACTTTTTACAAAATAAGGCAATAGTTATGTTAAATGATAGAATTTTTGAGATGTCTCTTGTTACTTAAGATTCCTAATACATTTAATACTTAATTTAAGTAGGATGCGATATGTTACATTGCTGAGTAAAACAAAAATGGGTTATAAAAAACACTCCTATTTCACTTTAATTTAATTTAATAGGCGTTTCACTAGCCAGACCCACTACGCTAGTAGTCATCCGTAAGTCTCTTTCCGCTGGCTAGTGGCAAAAAAGTTTTCTCTAACTTGAGGAATCAACAACAGCTGTCCTGAAAAAGGTTCTGTGGGGCCCAGGAAATGGTCTGAATGCTGGGCGACCTCCAAGGGGAACTTCTGAGGTGCGCCGTAGACATATGTCCCAGCCAGAAGGATGCTGTTCAGCTGGTTGTCAGACAGAAAGATTTCCAGAGTTTCCCCGGGCTCGGTAGAAGCCAGAGTGTCAAAACCTCCCAACTGAAAAATCGTGCCCCAGGGTTAAGTAACACGGCAGGTCGAAGCAAGCACACGTGCCAGAGCAGCGTGGCCTGTGGATCAACAGTGTTTTACCTTCTGGCACGGGGGGATAGGCTTGAGAAAGAGACCTCTGAGTGTCCTGGACTGAGAGCAAAGAGCCGAACTGTGGGAGAGGGAGGAGGAGGAGGACGCAGCAAGGGGGTCAATGGAATAAAATGAGGCGATGTGGGACAGACAGCAGGATAGGTGTCGACAGACAGGAGGGGGAGGAATGAAGGGGTGTGAAAGCAGGAAAACCAGTGAAGCAGAAGACGTAAGGCTGAAAACCATCCTCTGGGCTTGGCCAGTAAGCTTGCTTCTGGCCTTTGACACCACGATATCAGCAGAGCATCAGGGCCACGGATGCCAGTTCAGGAGGGAAGAGGCAAAGCTGCTGGAGAACTGGGAGGAGCTGTGCACAGTTTATTTATTTAAGAAGGCTGATAGTTAAAGGAGAGGAATTGATCGGAAACCAGGGAGATGAAGTGAAGTCAAGAGAGCGCCAGTTTTTCTGGGTGCAGGGGATCTGTTCAAGTGTAAAGCAGAAATGTGAAGGCCAGTGAATAAAAATGCTGGAGGGAAAGACCAAAGGGGCTGAAGAACCTCCAGGATTTATTCGGATACACTCCTTGCTGTACCTGTTTCTAAAACCACACTCTGCCCCATCGTTTCGTAAGCTAAGTTTATTTCTCGCACTCGTGGCTTAATAGGTGCTGTTTGTTCTGAGGACGGTTAACCCCTAAGCGATCAGGACACGACATGTTATTATAAAGCTTTGCATTCATCTGATCTAGCCTGTGTGCTTCAAAAGACACATCTGTAGACACCCACAATGTCATAGATGGGGGGGTGCACATGGACTCACAGCCACACCAGACCCCCTCCCCGATGGGTCTACACTGTTATGTAAGGCTCCCGGACGGGTCTTCACGTCTGGCATCTGCATTCTGGTGTAAGAGAAGCAGCCGTACCTCCTGCAGACGCGCAGGCAGGATCCTGCCGTCCCCGGTGCCCTGCCCCGAGCCCTGCCCCAGCCCCCGGCCGCCGCGCGTGGTCTGCTCAGCGGAGCACAGTCGTCCTAATTGCCTCCCTCTGGGTTTTCCTTTTATCCACAGGGCAACTGGTTTCGGAAGGTCCGCATCCTTTGTGTAAGCAACATAATATGAAATCCAGTGTGATTTCCTGTGCTGTGACTCACACCCCATCTGGCACAGCCAGGGATTGAAACATCATCTCCAGGGCACAAAGTATTTAAAATGTAGCTCATAGTTGGAGATTTTCACGGCCAATTCCAAGCCTATATTTTCCATTAGCTAAATATTGAGCATTGGCAAGATGAATTTGAATTCTTTCATCTCTTGCAAATTATCTGTTTATAAGCATTAGTGATACCTAATGAGACTGAAATAGGGCCCCTCTCCTGTACCCAGCTCCGCCTCACCTCTCAGGTTTAAACCAGTTCAGGGCACAGAGCATCCCTGAGACGCCTTACACCCACAGCCTTCCGCCTGCTGCTCGCCTCTCCCTGCACAGAAACACTTCTGTCTCCTAACCATTCCCACGCCCCGGATTACTCTGGGAAGCAGTCTAAACCGAATGCCTTCGCTTTTTCATCTTACTTTCATATTCCAGCCCCTTGCAGTTGGCTTTCCTGAATCACTGCAGAAGAAAACAGCCCTGTTATAATCTCCATCTTCAAGTTCAACAGCTCTTCCAAATGCGTGTGTTCAGTTCTTCCTTAGTCCTCCCCACCCCCGTCCTTCTCCCTCCCACACTGGCCAGAAGCCACCTTCTCCTCCTGGGCCCTCTGCACCCAAAGAAAATGGCTCTTTCTTGTTTCCCGACATCCTTTCTGATGACCCCCCTCTGTCTCATTTGCTCCTTTTGATTCCCCCAGGCCTTCAGATACAGTTGCGCTGGAAGGCTTATCTTCCGGCTGCACTTGAGTTCCTATCCAGGACACAACTAGGGTGCAGCCCCTGGGCCTGGGTTCCCAGTGTGGGGGTGGGGGGAACGCTTGTAGAAGGCATGTCTTTACTTTTGTCATCTTTTAAGCTCTTTTTGCCTTATTTATGTCACCCTTCCGTCCCTGCCTCTCAGCGCCCACCTCTTCCCAGACGAGCACTTTGAAGAAGGCTGTCGGTGTCAGCGCTGGCCGCTGCACCTCAGTGAGTGAGCGCGGGGGTCTCGGGAGGCGGTCTGCCCCACCTGCCCTTCCCGCTGCCTGGGGATTCTAGGCAAGGCGTCCAACCTCTGCGTGCTTCTCTTTCTTCATCTCTTAAATTTTGTTATATTAATGAGCCCCTAAGATGTTGTGATGCTAAAATTAGTTACTGCATTGAAAGAGTTGAAAACAGCATGGAGGAAGTGTGTGGCCGTTGGCTGTTATCATTAACACGGCTTCACTCCGTCAGCTGCATTCCTAGTGCCCGTCTCTCTCCGAAGCGGCAGGACCAGCCTGATGTCTCCACCGCTGCTTTCCCCGCGCTCCTGACGACAGAGTCAAAACCAAATTCCTCCTCTACTTCTACAAACCTGCCTGACTTGGTCTTCCTAGACTTCTTCTTCTTTTTCATCAGCTACCTTACCAGTGCTCTTGCTTGAAACTCCTCGGTCATTTGTAATTCCTTTCCCTCCTGTGCCCTCCCATACGCCCCCTGCAATGTTGCTGTCCCTTTTGCATCCATCTCATTCTTTATATTCCGCTGTCAGTTATCTAGGTCAGGCTTTCTCCCCTAGTTTGGACAGTGAGGAAGTTCTTGTTCCAGTTCCACACACCACCCGTCCCACCCTCCGGGTCCTGCCCACGGCAGCCGAGCGGTGTTCTGACGGCACAGCTCTGCTCGGCGGTGGCAGAGGTGGGACGTCATTAGGATGTGCTACTCTCGTTATTTGCTTGAGACTCTAACACTGAAATCTGTTTGGCTGCTTTCAGACACTTACGTTTCCAGATCAATTCCAGGGATGCTTGTCTACGCAAACACTGGTCCGTTAGAGTCCGAAAAGCCTTGTCACCTAAAACAGCTCCTGGCAGGCAGCAGGCACTCCTTGTATGTTTCTCCAGCGATTGAGTCAATCTGTAATGCTTACAAAGATGCATAAAGAAAATGCGAATGTTGCACATGTGTGTGACCACCAGTCTGGCCCCCCATCCGTCTTGGACACTGCCCCCCTCCGGTTCTTCCGTGTAAATACTCTGTAAAGAGCCTATTTCTGCACGTCCAGGGACAAGGCCAGTTCTATCGTAAATGATCCGAGGTGCCAGCAGTCGAAAGTGGCCTCTGCTTCCATGCCACGTGATGGAAATTCTTATTCCTGGACTTTCTCCTTAAAGTATTAGAAACCGAAGGCTTCGATTAAAAATTTAAATTACTTCTTTAGTATATCTGCGTGATTTTTTGCTTTTTCAATCAAATTAGCTCTAATCATTGTCATACAGTAAACAAGGCACTGCTGGACAGATGGCCTGGTGCCAAAATGGGGCTGGTTCTGTGCAACGTGGGGCCAAGAGCTCAGGGAAGAGCGGGAAGGCAAACTGAGGCTCAGGGGCTGGGCTGAGGCACACTGTGTGGGACAGGAAGGGAGACGGTTTAAGCCCTGGGGGACTGGCTTGTTACCTAGGCAGTAACAAGAGCCTGTCTGACCCCGAGGAAAATTTAGAGAGATTCACAGACCAGCAGTCGAGTCAAACTGGGGGTGCACATCCAGGTAGAGGACCTGGAGCTTTGGCAAAGCTGGTCTTCCTCTTGCTTTGCTTTTCTTAGCTCATTTATGTGAAAACAAAATTTATAGAACAGCTGTGTATGTAGGTGCTAGCTCTGTAGCAGTGAGCCAGATGGACAGAGTTCCTGAGTCCTCTGCATTCTAAACAGTTTCTGCCCAAACTCAGATCCCACCGGTGCTCTGGCCCCGAGGTGGGAAGACTCGTGTTCCCCTCTCTCTGCCCACTCTCGCTCTCTCACTCTCTCTCTCTGTTCAGGCATCGCTCTGAAGTCCTGCCTTAGGTCTCTCGTCAATACTCACCACTCAAAGTCTTCATTTCAAACCTCACCTTCCAGAAATGTTCCCAGAATAGCGCTTCTGGGGGACTTGGTCCTATTCAGCTTTCTTAAATGAGCTCATGGTCTTTAATAAGTTAGCTCTGAGCTCTGACTTTAACTGCTTTTTTTCTCACTGTAGTAATACTTCTTGCATTTCCTCAGCTTTCTTCTACATGCTTTCCTTTATGACCATATTTCCTCTCGCACTTTAATTTATATTATCCAGCCTACTGATCTGATGTTCACCCCGTCAAGCAGCTGCAGATTGACAGCACTGTCGATGGCGGTGACAGTTCACCAGGCCACCCAGGCGTACGCACCCACCTCCTGCAGACATGGCTGGAGGTCACTCTCCACACCTCTCCAGTTCCAGTGTCCCGCTGGCCGTGGACCCTTCCTGAGCGCACTGTGGGCATTGTTCATTCAATAAATATTAAAGTTAATTCATTTCTGTGCCTTCTCATCGCCCTGCTCCATTTTTCTCTCATGGCCTGTCATCCACGCATCCTCAGCATCACTCACACCTGACGCTCGCTCTTCGTGGTTTTACCCAAAAGCCTGGAATAGACCATGAGTGCCTGTGATGCAAAAGCTCTGCCAGGGACTTCTGCTCCCTTTTAACCATCCTGCCAACACTAGGAGGGCAATCTGCTGCAAAGCCCAGGCCTTTATGCTCGTTCCCTTTCTTACTGCAGTAATGGATTTCCACCGTGAGTCCCCGGGTCCCCTCTCGTGTCTTGCACGCCGCACTGGAGCGTAAGTTATCTGAGAGCAGGAGCCGTGGCCTCTTCTGTCGTCACCCTTGCAATTGGTAAATGCTGTGCGTTCAGTAAATGTTACCCGAGGGGCTGAGAATGTCCATTCACTTCTGAGAGAGTATTAGAGAATATGTGTTTTCTTTAACTCCAACTGAAGATTGTAAAGTTATTATGAATTTCCCTCTGAATTTGCTTTTATTCCTTGGTAGTGGTGTGCACAAACTACATGGAGTAATTCCTCAGTCTTTTTCACTAGCATTTTAGGTATGGAGGGAAAACTTTAAAAAGTCGTTTCAACTAGAAAATAAACTTACAGCAAACATTGTTACATCCTGTTGCAATTATAGTCCCCATTACTAGACAGCAAGCTTTCCTGCGATACCTTTGTTGCTTACGTGCCTGAATCATTCATTATCTTCCCCACGTTCACCCGGCACCGAAAGCACCTCGGTGAACAGTAAGCAAATGTGATGAGAGCCGCACAGAACTGTTAGAAACAAGGTGAAGAAGGCACTGGAAGAGCATCAGCCCGGCTCATGGCGTGACTGAAGACCGTAAAAGCTTGGCTGTAATTAGGACTCGCACTCTTAGAATTTAAAAGTTCTCAAAAGACATATGCACTATCTTTCCAGCTGAAAAAGCAAAAGCTCACAATGTTGCTGATTTGAATGTAATATCTATGTCAGAACACTCACTTTGTGGGCTCTTTGTGCGTGCGTAATAATATACAACCAGACGAAAGGTGTGGATGCTTCCATTCAGGATTATTCTCAGGACTGAGGGTTCTTTCCGGAGCCGACACAGTTTGGGTTGGTTCTGTGCGCATGGTCTGCCCTGGCCCCTCTAACTGGACACCAGACACCGTGACCTCCCCCTGGTCTCAGACATTCATGCCGAATCATGCCTTCTGAACTCTTCCGTTTGTATGTGGTGTATTGGCTCCAAGGCTGTGCTACTTTATATCTGGAAGGTTCATTTACGTTACTCTACATTGTAGCTTCTTGTCACATGATGTTCTTGGTACTTCCTGTAGTCCCCACTCACAGCATGACAGAACATGAATTTATTTTTTTTCTATAAAAACAACCTCTCAGTGGACAGCTATTTTCACATAATGTGAAATAAAATATACGGGATTAACAGATACACACCACTATGTATAAAACAGTTTAACAACAAGGATTTATTGCATAGCACAGGGAACTATATTCAATATCCAACAATAACCTGTAAAGGAAAAGAATCTGAAAAAAAATCTGAATCATGTTGCTGTACCCCTGAAGCTGACACAATATTATAAACACCTATACTTCAGTTAAAAGCCATTGTTTGGCATGTTATTCACCAAAATGAATTTTTGTTTGTTTGTTTTTGGGGTTTATTTTGCCATTTTCCTAGAATGTAGATAACAATAATGAGTGAGGTTTATTGGGTATTTGTTAAAATGTGTGAATGGTAGACACATATATCATCTCATCTTCGTAACAACCTGAGAATTGGGTGTGACTCATCCCTTGCAGGTGAAAAAACTGAGTTTTGAGGCACCACGGAGCTGTGAACTGTGCTGATACAGATCTAGCCTGAGTGAGTCTTCCATGTTGATCCACAGTTAAGTGTCATGAGCTCAGGTGGATTTGGGGACAATTACTACTTAGGCGAACATATCTTTAATTTTAAATAAATTGAGGGAAACTTACTCAGACGCCAGCGGGCTCTTTGGGTTAAGAACGCTGATGATCTGGACAGCAGGAGGGGAAAGGAGAGGCGGGGCGGGAGAGAAGGTTTCCATGGCAGCAGCATCCACCGATTTGACAACGTTCGCCAAAGGAGGGGAAAGGGAGCTGGATGTCATGGATAAGGACTCTTGAGTGCTGAGCGAAATGGAAAAATGTATGTAAAACTTCAAATCTTGGCTTCTTTGGAAGAAGAAACTGTGGCAACACGGCCTGAGTACACACGTGGCAGGATCAGCTTTAGATGGTGTGTGCTTTCGGATGGCCCATCCCCCCCGCTGTTGTACACCTGGTGGCCTTGCTCCTTCCTGTGGACGCCTGGGCCCTGTCACTGCTAGAATTCTCAAACTTGGCATGAATAGAATAGGACTGGCTTTTTAAGTGAAAACTGCAGTGTGGCACTGGGAGGAGAAAGAGAAGGCTTGGGAACCTAAGCATTGGCAAAGAGTGGAACTCTGCCACTGTTATTTTTGTTAGCTTTCAGAATTAAATTATAGACTCTAATAAATTGATAGTGTTTCTGCTCATTCCAGTGTTCGACTTCCTTTTAATCACACTAAAAAAAAATTGAACTCATGCATCGAGAGAGAAAACTGATTAATGTCAATTATGTTGCACATTTTCCCCCAAAATGAAATGATTTATTTTAGTTATATGTTCTTAGGGAAATGACTTCAACATTTATATTCGGAAATCTTAAGTCTTTTATCATTTTAAAGTATTAGGTATATTTTGACTATTCTAAACAAAATAAATACGTCTTTTCAAACTACTCCCAAAGAATCCTCTTAAGAAGAAAAGATAAACACATTTTGAAGAAAAGTGAATAACGTATGGCTAGAATCAAAGGCATGGCCTAGAAAAGATTTGACTGTTTTGCTTAATCTAAGCAACTGTTAGAATGGAACTTGGGACATTGATTCACTCAGTTTGCTTCAAGTTAAATCTGAACTAGCTAGGGTAACCACTGGTGCCGGCTATTAATGCAAAAATATATAAAGATGGAAATTAGTCAACATTTCTTAGTGTTTCAGAATCTATTTCTAAAGCCTTCTCCATAACTGGAGGATGTTGATCTAGACAACCTTTCCCGTCTCTTCCTTCCATGGTCCTGGGATTCTGCATAAACTGCTGTGATCCACACGTCGCCTTAATTTAGCTCAGGTTAAATTTCACCCCAGATCTAACTTCATTGTGCAGAAGAACAATTTCATGATTTTGACTTACTTACTTCAGGCAGATCATGTCCAGTTGACTGCCTCACCTTTTGTTGGCTGATTCAGTGATGAAATACAGCAGTATTGTCATATGCCAGCTATGGTCACAGTTTTCTGTCTCTGACAGAAATCGTGTCTGGAGCTAGAGGTGCCATGAGTCTCATATTTCTTAATAGACTGAGTTTCCTGGGATTTGGTCAAAATGGCAAACTATACAGAATTAGATACCTGAAGCACATCCTAACAGACCCCCCCAACACAATTGTTGAAAACTGTGCTCTGGGATTGGGGAGGGACCTTTTAGGCAACATAAAGTCAGATGACATGTTTCCACCTGGTGACCTGCTTGCACTGGTTGAAGAGAAGGACAGCCTTTTGTTTATTTTATAACAAAGTAGCCAAAAGGAAATTATAACTGAAAGGGTTGTCTGAGATCTACACATGGTTGCGTGTGAAGGTTGAGTACCAGCACAGCACAAGAATTTTGAAACAAGTTCAATATGGTAGTAATTGCCTGAAACAACTAGATTTTAAGTGTATAGAATTTAGTAGGTGCACTAAAATCCAGTTTCAAGCAAGATTCTGTGTCATCATCCTTGCAAACAAGAGTAAATTGCAATAAATAGACAGACTCAACAAATGCTCCATTTTGAGTGTTTGCTCTTCCTCCACACGTTGTGCTTCCACAACAGACCTACCAACAGTTCCCGGAACACATCACCCTCTTCCCTTTCTCCCAACACACAGTCCAGCTGAGTGATAATGACCTGAAAGAAAAACATTTTCTGCTGGTTCTCCAGCACCCAGAACAGTATCCATGGTGTAGTGGTTAAGTAAATATGTTGAGTAAATGAAGAAATGTGACTGGCTTTGACTTCTCCAGACTCAACTCTACTAAACACAACCCAACTAAACCACGACACAGAGTTGACAGTTTGATGCATCAACTATTACGTTCCTCCCCTACCCCACCGCCCTCACGAGTTTCTGTAATCCACAAGACCCTGTCCTCCGCTCGGGTAAACTAGGGCAATCTGCTGCGGGTGACAGATGGAGAGTTTTAATGCAAAAACATAGGGAGAGAGAAATTAGTCAACGTCTCTTAGTCTCAAAACATACTTATAAAGCTTCATCTGTAACCAAACGTTATTAAGCTAGAAAACGTCATTTTTTCTCTTTTTCTCCATGATTCTCTGATTCTGCTTAAACTGTAGTGATAATGGATAAAGTTACATATTCTGAACTATTAAGTGGAAGCACTTGTTTTTGAAAGTTCAGACAGTAAAACACACGTATAATTAAAGCACGTATAATTTTTCCTCTGAAACTGTCAGTGCTCTGTGACTTGCTTTGCAATTTCACTCACAGTGAAAGAGAACACGGTCAAGGGTGGGAAGCTTTTCTTTCTCTCTCCCCTTCTCCCTCTCCTCTCCTCTCCCAGGATCATCTGAGACGATTTCCAGAGAAACACATTTAGTTTGGCATCAAAAATCTGGCCTCCCTGTGAAGGTAGCTCATTGAGCTCAGATTCAGAGGACAAAGAGACGCCGAAATCATGAAGCAGACGCGGGCAGCGGAGGAACTCTGGTTTAACTCCATCCAGCTGAGAGCAAAGGTCCCCCACGCATCTACCAGTTAGGAGATTAGGGCACGTGGAGGGGGGATGACTAGAGGAGGACAATGCAGGAGGGGAGGATCGCGGAAAGGGACGGGGTGACGCCGCGGTGGGGCGGGGAGAACTCATCGAGGCATGTGAGTTGTCTTTTTTTCTAAAATCACAATCCAAGGGCAAGTGGGGTTTCCTTTCGGTATCTGCGAGATGCTGTCATTCTCTACCGAGAAGACGCAGGCCAGGGTGTCAGCACCAGCCACCGGGAATGAGAGCCAGACCGTGAACTGGGTCCTGGTGGAAGCCAGCTGCAAGGGCGACAGGCCAGCATGTGCGGTGCTGTGCCCGCAGCCCTGCGTGCTCTCCTTCTCTTCCTTCTAGGAAATTGGTCTGTGGGCATCTTCCTCCAGACGCTGTAACTCCCCGACCAGCCACACGGGTGTAATGTTATGCTAAGTGCTCAGGGTGAGACTCAGAATTTGCCAAAAATATGGTGTCTGTCTTCTGGCTCTTGATACTAAATTAACACGCAGAATAAGGCCACCAATCCCTCGGCACTGTGGCTGCAGAGCCTTAGCTGTGCGTAATTAAGAATTTAAATATTTGTGAATTTTTTAAAAAGGCATTTGCATTTTAGCCGATAGGTTGGGTGAAGTCTCCCTCAACTCTTATTAATAACAGATGACATCTCTAAATTTAAACACAAATACCAAAAACATAACAATATGCCTTAAAATGAACGACCACGTTGTGTATAAGATTATATTGCTCGTATACATTATTAAGTAATCTTTCCTGAAAAATAAACAGACACCCATTATATTATTCTTAAATTTTACTCTGCAGATTTTAAACAGCCCAAGTTAGATCATAACCCAAGAGATATTTTTTCTGCCTGCTTCTGTTTCTAAAACAATGTTAGCAAGCATTAAAGAAGTTATATTTCAAGCCAGTTTCTAATCCCTAATTTTTACAAAACCAGCAAGTCTCAACTTCAATGAAATCACATAAACTTTTAAGTGTTCTTGTCCAGAAAATATTAAGTATACGTTTTTCCCTTTAAACTATGATATCTAGGACATATCTGGAGGAAACTTGAAATGTATTTCCTTCACAAAGATGAATTTTCTATCCCAGGGAATATTTGATTTATATTAACCATGGTGAGTGTTTCTAGAATCCTATGTTGACAATAAATTCATGCAGTTTAAAAACACATTTCAATGTACGTGTGTGTGTGTGTGTGTGTGTACATATTCAGGTCATTCTCAAACACAGAAAAGTTGAAAAAAAATAGACATTGGTCATCTCTTTATCCATCATTTATATTCTACAGTTAGTATCTTACTCCACTTGCTTTATCACAAATGTGTCCATCAGTTTATTCCGTCCGTTTTGATGGATCTCACAGCAAGCTGCAGACGTCAGCACATTTCCCCACTAGACACTCCAGTATACATATCATTAACCAAAAGCCAGTATTTTCCTTTCTTTTTTTCTTTTGAGGTAGAAGTTATATGAAATAGAGCAGTCACAGTTCTTGAGTCACCACTCCAGGAGTGTAGACAAATGCACACAGCTGTGTACAAACACCTATGATTTTTAGAATATGACCACCAGCCAGGAAAGCTGCCTCAGGCCCTTTCTAGACGATCATCATTCCCGCTGCCCCACGGGCCGCCACGCGTGTTAGCTCTGCTGTTCAGGAACCTCACGTAAGTTGTTCATACAGACGGCAGACGCTTCTGTGCAAAGCCACCTCCACTCATAATGCCCGTGTGGTTGCGCGCGTCCGAGTTTGTTCTCTTACTTCTGGGGGCAGCTCTGTGTCCATGCACCGCAGCTTGTTCGCCCATTCTCCTCCGGATGGGTGCCTGGGTGGTTTCCAGGATGATCGTTATGAATAATATGAATGGTACGCTGTGCGCATTTTTGTACAAGTTTTCTGGTTGTCCTTTTCTGTCCCTTGGGGACATACTTAGGTGTGGAAATACGTGTCACAGGATAGATGTGTGTTTGGTTGCATAAGAAATCGACAGGCGATCTTACAAAATAGTCGGCGTGTTTTATACACCTAGCAGCAGTACGAGAGTCAGCCAGCCTTGCACGTGGAGTGAAGTTCGACGTTACCAGGGTTTTTGTTTTGTTTTAAATAACAGCATTTGGGTGTGTGACGGTTCTTCATTGTTCTTCTAGTTGACAGTTCTTGGATTCCTAACGACGCTGGCACTTGTTCATGTGCCCCCCCTGACACTTGTATCTCCTGTGTGAAATGTCTGAATATTTTGCCTTTTAAACAATTGTTGTTTTAACCATTGTTGGATTGCTTGTCTCCTTTTTTTAACTGAGTTGTGGAAGTTTTTTGTGTTCCTTGAAGATCAACTCTTTGTCAGATATACGTTTTATAAATATTTTTTCCCAGAACGTGTCTTGGCTATTTCTATTCTTAATGGATTATTTGATGAGCAAAAGTTTGTTGTTAGTGAGTGAAAACAAAGTCGATTTTTGCTTACTGGCCTCGTACCCTGGATTCATACCGGTAGTTGTTACTACAAATTCCTCAGGAATTTCTGCATAAACAGCCTGCTTCTCTGCTGAAGAAGACAGTCCCCGTTCCCCTTCCTGAATGTCATGCCGTCGCGCGTTCTTGCCTGTGGCGCCAGCTAGGGCCCCTCCCGCAGTATGAAGTCAAAGTGATGTGACTGCACACCGTGCCTTGTTCTCCATCTGAGGGGGAAGACCTTCAAGATTTCACAGGCTATGGTGTTAGTTTTCATTACCACATAGAATGAGTTCCCTTTTGTTCTGTGTTGACCGTTTTCATCACGAAGGGGTGTTGAATTTCTTCATCAAACGCTTTTTTTCTGCGTTGACCAAAACAACCAGAGGCTTTTGTTTCCCCGTGTTACTGTGCTGATGCACTGATTGATGAGGCTTTATCTTCCAGTATTGAAGCAGCCGTCTCGTTTGGGATAATCCCCACTAGGTCATAATGCATTAGCCTTCTTATTTACTGCTAGCTCCTGCCTTTTATTTAAATTTCTAGATTCAAGGGGAAGTTCTTTGATTGCTTACTTTTCTTTTTCAGCAAAGTGAATTTTCTATTTGGGTAATGTTCTGAGCTCATTCTAATTAGCTGAGATAATTGTAACTGCAAGAATTATTTCTGAGAACATGTCTAAGCAGTTATTCAAAAATACATTAGAAAGGCACAGTAAATCACAGAACAAATATATTAATAAATGCACAAAGTTCATTGGACAAAAATAGTTTATTTAGTGTTAGTATTGGTGTTTCTTCATCTCTAAGATAAAGCTTTAATCTAGTTTTGATTTTAGAAACATGGTCCTTCTAGGCAGAGGAACCCCTGACCCAGCTTTGTTTATGACGCAAAACCCAGCGGCTCTCCAGGGTTGGGACAAGTTCTCCATCCCTGACACAATTCTTGTGGGGGTGGCAGTGAGGAAACAGCCTTGGGGAGGCTGCAGAGGCTGCGGAGGCTGCAGCAGATCTTCCTGGGAACGCTGGAGTCCAGGGCTCTGCACTCAGAGCCCTCGGAAGGCCATTCTCCCCTTGAATGCTCCTTCTGTTTACACTGTCTCTCTCTCTTTCTCTCCTCTTTCTGTCTCTCTCTGCATCTCCCCTTCACTCTCAGTCTCATTCCTTTTCCACTCTTTCTGCAGTTGCATTGTGACGATGTGACTATTTATCAAAAGCTCCTGTAGCTCAGACATTGGACTGTTGCCGTTTCTCATCCCTCCCTTCATCTTTGAGGACACAGTCCCAGCAGCCAGCTTGGAGGGGGTTAAAGCTCAGGCACGTTTGCCGTTTCTTCAGGCAGCACGTGGCGGGGCTCACAGCTATGCTGGAGCTGCAGATCTGCCAGCAAGTGAACACAAAATGTGATCACTTCATGAATGGAAAAGAAGCCTTTACATCCTCATACGATCATGCAGAAGACATCTGAGAGACTAACAGGTCCATTCAGAATAGCAGGTAAACCTGCTCCGTGCATTTATTAATTTAATGAAGAAAAACACCTAACATGGGTCTGTTAACAACATTTTGAGCTGACGTGACTTTCTGGGTTTGTTTTTTTTTAATCAATCTCTGAGGTGTTAACACGTGTAATACCATCTCAGCTCCACAGCTGGGAGCGACTCTCAGAAACTCTTGGAGCCTCTCGATGATCTTTTTCGGGGTTAGAACTAGGGGAGCATGGCTAGTTTGTTGTTCTCTCACAGCTGGAATTCTCCTTGTCATCTTGGGCTTTCTGTCCACACATTTCTCATAGGGGCTGAATTATAAATGGTGGTAAGTTGCCAAGGTTACCCTCACAGATCTCACTAATGCCCTCATGGAAACAAGGACCTTATGGAGGAGAACCTTTCAGACACACCCAGTGTCTCCAGAACCTCCAGTCATTTGGCATCTGGCATCATTTTGAAGATGTTTTATGTCTCAGAAGAAAGGGGGCCAGCATGGGTACGCCCCTCCCCACGTGTCTGTGTGCCCCACTCCCTGTGAGGGCTGGAGAGCCACTACACTTACTGAGAACTCTCTCCATTTTAGACCTCTGCTAAGCTCTTTAGATGCACTATCACATTGAAATCCTGCAAGAGTTCTTTAAGATATAATATTCTCTGCATTTGCAAAATAGAGAAACTGTATCTTGGAGAGGATATTCCAGTCCCTTGAGGTCATTGCTAGGAAGCAGCAGACACAGAATGTAAAGAGAGGTCCGTCTGACTCCGAGCTCCGAGCTCTTGAAGGCTGAATGCAGACCTCCCGGGTAGCCCCTCTCCCATGAGTTAGGGCCAGTGACCCAGGCTGTACTATAGCTGTGAGCTTTATTATGTTATTTTTGGAAAAGCATAAATCATTTTGGGCTTCCAGAGTCAACTGCCAGAAAAGTGCAGGAGAGCTGGGCTGGCAAAATGAGCGGAGAGAAAAATTTAATTAAAGAGCCTCCTGTGAATTTGCATGGTCTTCTTTCACAGCTCTGGTTAGTGTGAATCCCGTCCTCTTTATGATGACGGGTCTTTGTGAACAGGCAGGAGAAGATCCAGTTTCTCTTTACCTACCGAGAGAGAAGTGAAAGCGAGCATTAACTCTAAGTGTCAATGAAAATCAGCGCATAGTCAATTGACATAAAGGTTCTCATCTAATAAGCAGTAAATACAGAAATCAGGACGGTGGAGTTCACTGTCTGCTCTAGAGGTCTTTGCATGTTAATAAGATAACCTTCAACTCAGTATATGACGGGCTGATACGACCTCTTATTCAGAAAGCGACATCGTTCTGGAATTCTAAAACTGTCTGTGCCATCGGTCAGTTTGCTTGAGTTCTGTTATTTCAGGAGGGCAGGGTATCAGGCTCTTGGTTCTCACCTGACATTTTCTTGATGTTCTAGCACATCCTCCTCCTCATTCAGCGGACGGTGACTTTGCTCCCATTTCCTGGTGGCATATAGGCATACAGTCTTCTTTAATTACTGAAGTGTAGTCAGTTTACAGAGTTGTGTCCATTTCTGGTGCACAGCATCATGTTTCAGTCCTACATGTACACACATATATATTCCTTTTCACATTCTTTTTCATTATAGGTTACTGCAAGATATTGACTATAGTTCTCTGTGCTCTACGGAAGAAACTTGTTGTTTATCTATTTCATACATAGTAGTTAGTATCTGCAAATCTCAGTGGCACACAGTTTTCGGTGGACCAGGCTTGTACCGTGAGACCGTGTGTCTTCCTTACGCAGAGACCCGCCGGCTTCCGAGTGCTCACCTTCACATCAGCTGGCAAACTGGCTGCTCACCTGTGTCTTGAGACGCGTCTCTCTATTCCAGCAGAGCATCTGGGAGTCTATTCAACCTTCCCACTAAATGAAAAATGATCTCCAGGGAAATCTTCTCCTTTTACTTCTCGAAGAATTGTTGATGGTGTATAATCAGTGATCATAGTGCTTCTCCATGACACAAAATGAACCATTTTGAGGAAGGAAATGGGAAGTGCTCTTCTAGGGAAAAAGAGAACTAATTATCTCTTTAATCTCCTTTCCATAATCGGTAACTCCAGCAGCAGCATAATTTGGGGTAGGGTGGGCAAAGCACCCTCAAAGCCACATCTCTGACCTGTGAAGATGTGACTCAGTCAACTTAAGATCTTCATATTTTAGGCAGAAATAGTAATTCTAACCTTCGAATATTTTCAGTCATCATTATGTAGCAACTAAGTTTTCCGGCCTCAAGTTGTTATGATGTACAATAATTAAATAAATGTACTCAGTGTTTTGTCTGCTTAGTGGCTGTAACAAAATGCACATTTTGTCGTATTAGCTACTGATACTAGACTTCTTAGAGTCAGGATTTTTTGAGAAAATACCTCCAGAGTTTGCTTAAAAGAGAAGGTAGGACCCTGGGAAATGGATGTCTATTTGTGGCCAAAACAATACGATCATAGATTTCTCTGTAAGACCAGACTTAACAGTTTATCTTGAGAGGGGAACGGAAGAAAAGATAAAGAAGCGATGAGGGGTGAGGGGGAGCCAGGTAAGAGGACGGAAGCCTGATGGCTCTTCGGGAGAAGTGCGAGTCCTTGGGATGGGATGGCATAAGAAGATCTGAGGAGATGAATGCCTAATTTGCACCACAGGTATCTGCCTCCATAATGGGAACTCCCCCTCTACTGCTCAAAATAATACGAAAAACCAATCATAATATGAAATTATTTTCATGGGCAAATATTGAAATACTGAAGAAAACCTGAAAATAGCACAAGCAGGTGACACAGCCTGGGGAGGCTGTACGGGGCATAAGGCCCCGCAGGAGTCAGAGTACCTTTGGAGGGTTCTGAAACGATGTAGGCAAGGACTCGGGGGTCCATGCTGACCCTGTCTAGAGGTACGAGGTTGGGGTGCAGCCGACGACTGGCTTCCTTGCATGTCCAGATATCCACAGTAATTCCCACCCTTCGCTGCCTATCGGAAAACCCTCGGGGAGCTTTTCACACTTGCTAATGCCAGGATGTGCCACCCCAGACAGTCTGATTCTTGAGGGTGGAATCTGGACTTCATTATAACTTCAGTGCTCCCCAGATACTTATAGAATGCAGCACTAAACTCTGTGACAGCAGCGAATATGATGCTGAGAATGCCGTGCAGTCAGGAACTTGGAGTGGCCCGCTTTCTCAAATGAGGCTCCTCATTTGAACCAGAGAACATCCAAAATTATTTTGGTAACTACATTTTTTTAGTTCCTCCAAGGATTCATATAACTACCCTGTCCTAAATGCTTACAGCAGGCTTAGGGCATGAGAATTAATTCTCTCACAGAACCCTACTTGAGGAAATCGGGTAGACAGAGGGTGGGGACATTACAGAGGCATAAATATTTGGGGGTGCATTGCATGGTCTTGAGATAATCATGCCCATGCTCACTAACGACATAGCTAAGAACTCATGGAACTCTTGCCAGCTGAGTCCAGGCTCTCCCGCACGAACCTAATGAACACTTGCCCCTGTGAGCTGCACGCAGTCAGTTCGCGTGATGCACTTAGCCTGATGGCATCACAGGGCCAGTGACAGTGACCAAGACACTCACACTGTCCAGACTGGGACAGTGTGTGCAGGTGTGTGCGTAGGAAGCACCGTGGATGGTTATGCTGAAACATGGGGTGTCAACTGCGACCTCCTCAGCATACCAAGAGGCAGACTTCTTCTCGTGCTAGACAATGAGCGGTGTTCCTGGGAGGGAGGTTCGCTTGGCCACCAGGACGGTCACAGGAGCAGAGTGACTAGAGGACGCGCTCTGGGGTCCGACTGAAGGCTGTCTGATTAGGAACTCCGGCTCCTGTTAGCTCCGTGGCCTTGCTATGTTCAGTGCTGGGTACTTGAATTATCCGTCCTGGTTAATATTGTATTCCAATTTCTTATTATGGAACGGCTTTTCAGTAAGTGTATTTGAAATGGACAAGGAGTGAGTAATACGCATTCCAGAATGTCCCTCCACTTGATAGCCCCTGCTGTGAAAATAACCTGTAGACACTGCTGTCTCTCCTAATATTAAATCTCAGAACTGAACGCCTAACTCCAGGTATGATCTCTCAGCTTTTCGGCAAGAAAATTAAGGAGTCTGGTATTTAACATGTTTGTTTAACAGCTTTATCAAGTGTTGTTCTCATTAGGCTGCGGCATATGAAAAATTCAGGTGTTTGTACATCAAATTGCTTTCATCATGCCTGCAAAACTGAACAGCATATTTGATAGATTGATTTTAGGATTTTTACGTTTATCTCAAGTGTGCTAGTTCTGTTTCCCCGACTTTGATTACTCTAAATTCTGATTTTAACCTTTATCATCTTACCATTTCTTACCAGCGCTGAAAAGTAATCTTATGTCATTGATAACAATATCGCATAAGAACGCAGAGCCCCCCCCCCCACTATGGTGTCTTCTACTTAGTTCGCGAACGCGAGCGAGTGTGGTGCTCCAGCTGGTAGCAGATCAGCCCAGCGGTGTCCCCATCACGCTGATGTGCTTGCTTTACCTAAACAGAACGTTAGGGCAGCACTAGGGGCCCTCTGCTTTCTCCCTAGAAGTCATATTCATTTACATTTGGCAGATAAGCACAACAAACTCATGGAAAACATTTTGACTACTTTATAATCCTTTTCTTTAAAAGTCTGAACGACCCTGACGGCCAGCATTTCAAAGACATGGTTATATGATTAGGGCCCAATGTAACACCTGGTCCGCGCTGAGCACTCAGTAACCAGGCTGAAGAACTTACCTTTCAGTGTGCGATGACTTGCTGAGGCCTTGTTAGAAGGCGCTTTAAACAGTGAAAAGGTTGGGGGATTGTTATTAGGAGAACTCACGTTAAGTTGCAGCAAAATGTACATAGTTTATTAAAATAAGAAACCAAGAGGGCACCATAAACTCTCAGTGAACAATGAAATATTTAGCTTAAAACTTCCTCCAAAGCACTGATGTTTCAGTAGCTAAAGGTACTGATTTAAAAAAAAAAATTGGCTTAGATACTTGAGGCTCCAGAATTTAGCAATATACCACTTGTCACTCTCCACTCTAACATTTTCTGTTATTCTGCTGCTTGGGGCCTCTTGTTGGGCTGTTTCCTAATTCTGGGAGGTTCTGTCTTCAGAATTTGAGAGCTGGAAAAGAGCCTAAAACCCAACCAGTCTCAAATACCTCTCAAATTTTAGGGATAAAAATGAGATCCAGAAAATGGCTCTTGACACAAAGCTGTCAACAGTGCACATTTCCTGATTTCCAGATCAGATGGCAGCATAGATAGTGGTAAAGATGCTGGTTGCTAGGTCCAAATTATCAGAGTTCCAGTCCTGGTTCGATCATTTACAGAAATTGTGTGAGCTCCACCGAGTTACTCGTCCCTTCTGAACCTCGGTTTCCTCATCTCTAAAATGGGGTAATAATACCCCTGACCTCAGTTTCCTCATCCCTAAAATGGGGCAATAATAGCACTGACCTCATCAGGCTGCCCCAAGTGGCCTGAGTTAGTAGATGTGGAGGACTCAGAAGCGGGCCCAGCTCAAGGAAGCACTGCGTGTCAGGCGCAGTCCGCTGTCCTGTTCGGTGTCACTCCGCCACGCTCCTTCTAGGCTCAGCTCCCCCACCCCTCCTCTAGGACCTCTTTCCAGCCAGTTTCACTGTTTGTTCCCAGCAGTTCTGTTTTGCGGTTACTTCATCCTGCTTCAGCTGCGCGGGTGTCTCTCTCCCCGGGCACGGTGGTTTGCCCTGTAGGCCCTGTAGCATATTTCAAATTAAGCACGTGCTTGTTGAATTAAAGTGCATTTTCATTTAGGATACTAAATTTTAGACTTAGCTTTATCTTTTTTCCCGTTCTTAACAGTCTTCAGATGGAGAATTTGTATTCCTGGAGCAGAGCTCTCAGCCAGTTTGTGACCAGCTCCTGTAAGGCCAGTCCGCAGAGGACGCTCGCCGCTGGATCTCCTTCCGAGATCCCTTCTCTGAACTAACAGCCTCAGCCCTTAACCCCAGGGAGGGCGCAAGGCAGGGGTTTCTGTTTTTAATGAAAACAAAAATTTTCTTTTTCTTCTCTTTTTCCCTTTCATCCCTTTTTTCCTTCTCATCTGAAGTTAACTGCTTTGGGGTATTATTTATGAACTTCTTGTCCCAAGCTGACAGCTCTGCCCTGGTTCTCTGAGTATCCCTTCTGTTTCTTCAGAAGTTTATCTTTTAGGAAGTGAAATTCAAAGAGATGTGCAGTTTTATTTTTCAGGGAGTATTTCTCTTGGAAAAATAAAATTCCTCAAACAGTCAAAATGACTATGATAATCTTTCCCCAATTATGTCAGATTGCTTTATAAAATTTAAAATAAAAAGTTCCTCTGTTGCACTTCAGGGCTAAATCATATTTTGGAGAAAATGCAGTGAGAGTATAAAAAGTGAAGAAAAGCACAAATATCTGAAGTTGTTCTTAAAACAATGGAAAATGGTATAATTATGTATAGGAAATGGAATAAACTAATATATTTAGTGAAAAAAATAAAGTCAACTCCCTCATTCGTGTGGACGTATCTATTTGAAGGGTCACTGTCCTTATTTTTTGAATTATAATAAACTTTATCCATTAACACACCATCCTGACATCCTCACACAATATCAACTTTCTCTATGTGTGAACTTAGAATATATAATAATAATTGGGGTAATTGGCTAATGTTACTTAGATTATACAATGTCCTAGGTACTTGTGTCATGTAATATGAGAGATATTATCTTAGTTTTATCATCTTTACAATGATCAGTTTAAAAAACTATTATATTTCCATCTATTTTGTCAAGAGCCTAAAATTTGAATTATTTTATGAATCAGGGCAGCATGATATCATTGAGCAAGTTTTTTCAAGAAGCCAGCAGCAATGGAGTAGAGAAAGAGACACGGTGTTTTGGGAGCAATCTGATGGAACTCTTTGGTGTGTGTTTGAAGATGGTGCTTGTGTGGTTGGGGAAATGTAGAAATCTTAAAGCTGCATCCATTACTACTTCAGGATAGAATCTGGTTGCACAGAGGCAGCTACAGAGCTCACACACCAGTGTCTCTCAGAAGCACATTTGATTGGACTTTGTACAAGTTCCTCGTAATTTTTTGTATGAACAATGATTCACTGTGAAAATATGAGAGGACAAATATCCCAAACAATCGTCTGGATTTCTAAGACGGTGAAGGAGGAGGCTGAGCATCCATATGTGATGAAAATCCGCAGCCCCTGGTGGCAGCCGGGTGAAGGTCTCAGATATCCATTTTGTCTGTAGGCTTCTTCAGCTTTCTCAAATGTTGCACTGTATTTATTCACTTATTCAACAATCCCTGGCCTCTCGGAGCTTACTGTCAACCACAGGGGAGAGCTCCAACCCAGCCCTGGCGCCATGGAAGGGGCAAAGGGAGACACTGTGCTCTAGAAGCCAGGTGGTAACGACCCTGACCTGGCTCGAGAAGCCAGGGGAGTCTTCCCTGAGGGAGAGAGCTAAACATGTGAGGAACACTGAGAGTGAAGTTGGGGTGTGGGCTAGAAACATCCCATGGGGAGCATTTCATGCAAAAGAAACAAAGAACCCCCATTTTTGGAATGAGGGTGAGCAACCCTCTTGCAGGAAAAAGAGGAGGCTGTGAGCTTGACAGGACTGAGCAGGGGTCTGGGCTGGAAATAGATGTCTAACAGTTTCTTGTACAGAGATCCTGAGTATGCTCTTTTAAAGTACAGTAAATAAAAATCTGCATTAGTAGGAAGTTAAACTTTTCCTAAGAACTTTCCAAACTTGGCCATTATCTTTCTTCTCCTATACTTTTTATATCACATGTATGCTCTTTCTGTACTATTTTGGAAATACTTCCATAATAATTTTAGGTTAGATTTAATGATGAGTTTTTTCTCTTTAGAAATGTACCTAGTTCATGGCAAATCACTGACCAAGCACGTCTCTACATTTTCACCCACGTTTCATTTGCTGTTGCATATACATTGCTTCCACCAGTATAGCTCCAAAGTTCTCTGCCGTCGGTAAAAAGCATTTGTTTCTCAGCTTACTCTCAAGGTTGGACTTTGTTCCAACTGACTTTCTTTCTTGATGTTGTCAGTAAAGGAAATTAGGAGCAACTACAACTTTCATTTGCAAGAAAAGATTTGGTTTGCCAAACAGAGCAAGGTTCCGAGAGTAAGTGCTTCTCTCTCACCCGACACGGTGGGAAAAAAAGTTAAAAAAAAAAAAAAAAGGAACTTCATAACTGGCAAAAGGATGTATATTTTACATGCCCTGTTTATAGGGAAATCCTAGAGAACAGAGAGATGTATACCCAGCAAAGTCTAATTTCTTCACAGTAACACTAGAGCACCTGTAAAAGAACCTTTCAGTGAACTGCTGTTAACTTATTACTTGGGAAATCTTAAAATTCCCTGAAGAAGTTCTGAAAATCAAGCGACCTTTTAAAGAAGTCATGGAAGCTGAGCTCTCTAGGACTTGAACAGAAAGATGACATATTGTCAATGATACACCTCTAAGAAAAACCTGAAATGTTATAATGTCTCTCCTCATCAATGATATTAATTACTTTACACAAAATTTTTGCAAATGAGACAGATCAGTTAACGTTTATAGAGTCGTCAACAGTCACTTGAATTAAAATGCTATTCTGTTCGTCATAGGCTGATGCAGTCTACAAGCACGTGGCATGTCAGAACCGCCCATGTGCATGTGAGAAGGCAGATCATTTCCAGATGGAGCAAAGGATCTCAGATCACTTTGGAATGTTATCCAGGAGTTAGCTATACCAGTTCATTTGATGTGTGGCTAGTATTGAGTAAGATCTGATAATAAACGGCTGCATTTGAAAAACATTGATATTTACAGCACTGAAAGAATTCCATTTGAATTAGAAACACTACTCCTTAAGATCTAGATGAAGGCTGGCAGATAGAAATGATTCTCTTCAATTAATAATGTACTGTCCTTTAAAAATAACTTGCTAAGTCACATGGCATATACTCATTCATCCAAGATCGGTAGCCTCAGGAAATTGGCGAACAAAAGGAGTTTGCAGTGAGCTTCTGGAGGCATCCGTGTATTTAAGTGTCTGTGTTTGCTTCCTCGTTATTGAGTTAGTCCAGCTCTGCTTTGGAAATCAGTGAAGATCGAGTGTTTCTTTCTCTAGTTTATTAATTCTTTGTTTTTACTAATTCTGATAAAGCTTCAAAGAAAATGCTTATTAATCAGAATAGCAAAGTGAATAGAAACAGATTTTGGAATAAGTAAGTCTCGAATCAAGCCCTGTCTTGACCATTTAAATATATCTACCACGTTGGGGAAATTCTCTTAGAGCTTTAAGTCCCAGCCTGTTTGCAAAGTGGAGCTGATCTTAGCTCGCTCTGCGACGGCTGGATGTGAGCAGCCAGCGCCCGCACGGAGCTTGTTACTGGTAACTGCTCAGTAGGCTGCTAGGTGTTGTTTGTGTGAGGTTTTGTCTTTATGATCAAAAAGGAAGATGTGGAAATACAGTTTTTAGCCATTTTGTGATACTTTTAACAGTCTGATGAGTGAAAAATTCTTCTTGAATAATTGATGATGGTACTTGAAAATCTGCAGGATGCGTCCCCCACTGGCTGGCATTCCCATCAGGGAAGCCTCGTGGACAGCGGCAAGGAGGTGGGTTCGCGACTAAGTTTGCTTTGACTCCTACAAACTACACGACCTTATGTGGGTGGGCTTCCTAAAAACTGTGTTGTCTTGTCATCCTTGTCTGTGTTGGGGGGTGGGCCTGTCTCACTGTGGTGGGAGGTTTAAGTGGAATACCGTGTGTATAGCCATGAAAGTACGCTTGGTATGTAGCGGGCATCCGTGCATGTTAGCTCTTATTATCTGCAAGAAAAAAGCACCTGTCAAACAAGAGAGAAAAGGCCGCCGGGTCTACTGCTTACTGAGCGTGGGTGGGGATGGGTAAAAACGTTTAACCAGCAGCATAAGCCTGCTAGGGAGTGTCTCAATCCAGTGGGAAGACATAGTCATTTCAGATCTGCTTTTCCTTTAAGGATAGATTTTTCTTTTGTTTCTCTGTAGAGAGAGATGAAGAAAAGTTAATTTGTGTTAGTACTTTGTGTCTGAAGTGTTCAGAAAGGATCATAGGCAGTTGAAAGATAGGAGATGGGTAGGCTGTGTGGGAGAAGGTAGAGAAATAGGCCCAGAGATGCTGCACGTGTCTGAGCAGCGGTGACAAACCCCAGCTCTGGAGACAGCTTGTTTGACGTCAGCCAGGTTTCCCAACTAGGAAATCGGAATGTGTCCATTTTCCCTGGGGCGCTAATCCTCGCTATTTCTCTTTCTCTTCACCTTCCATTTCTCGCCCTCTTCCTGTATCATCTTCTATCACCATATTCTTTTGTTCTTATGTACACCATTCGCATGATTTGTAACAGCAGAAGGAGATACATCTGGCTACTACGTTTGGAAATAGAAATGTCAGTATCGTTAGCCCTGTCCTGTGACATCATAATAGGGATTTTCGGGGATTTTAATAGCCGTCTCTTCTTTGTTACAGTAGAAATGCAGTTAATGCACACAGAAGGGATGATTGAGATAGAAAATCACCATTTAGCAAACGTCTCAGTAATAATTATTTCAGACCATTAGCATCAATGGATGCTAAATCTACTAGCCTACAGTATAATGAGGAAAGAGATATTTGCATAGCCTCAAGGTATCTTTCCTTAGATATTTCTTAATTGCAAAGGGTAAAATAATAACTTTACAGTGGAGACACCTGGCAGACATCACACTGACCAAGTAATCAAAATGAACATCGCCAGTAATGAGACATATCACCATCGTGCATCCCCTGGTACGATGCAAAGAACAGGGCACTGTTTCTGTGGGATTGATGTCCAAAAAGGGCATATCCTGAATTTAATCTTGATGAAACATTAGACAAACCCAAAGTGAGAGACATTCTAAAAGTAAAAATAATTGTTCTAGGGACTACTTAAACAAATCATGTTGAACACATAATACAATCTTGCTTTGCAGTAAAATCATCTTGGAAATAAATGATTAGAAGGTTTATATTTGGCACATGGAATTATTCTATAACTTTTGGCAGATCTACAGAATTACCCATATGTCTTAATTAGATTCATAATAATAATGTATTGCCTTTGCAGAACAATTCCAAAGCTAGAAATGCTATTAGGGCTCCAAGATGTATTTTATTTTTCACATAAGCTGAAAATATTTAGTATAATAATATTACCGAATTTTCAGTCAAAAGCAACTGTACTGAGATATACCAGGAACGCTTAATGCAGGATTTATTTGCACATTTTTTCTCTCTTGTGTTTTTTACCCTTCCATCATTTGAGAAGAAAAATAAAAATGTATTTTCTTCAAGTCGGTTTTCGAAATAAGATTTGCTGTTTGTGAAAAAGTCTTCTTTTTTGGAGTGCTGGTTCTCCAAAATGGAGATGGAATATTCTACAAAGAACCTCGAGCCGCAACAGCCAGGGATGCTGAAGACGAGGCACCGGGCACCCCCACACGGAGCGCCCCTCCCACTCTTGGTTCCGCTAACCACATCGCGGACTTCCTAGACTTAGGAGTGCATCACGATGAGAGACTAGCCTCATGTCTATCTTTCTGGCTTCTTATGTTTATACAATGAAATAAGATGCACCGGCACAATCTGTTTTATCTCTCATTTAGAATTCACTGTTTTCTGAATCAGAGTTAGCATGCCCTATTTTACTAAAGAGCTGTTCTACATCCTTAATAGCAAAGCATGCCCAGTAAGCACACATAAAACTTTGACTATCTGGCAAATAACACATACCGGAGCAGTTAAAATTCTCCTTTTCTGTGAGAACTGGGATATATGAAGAGGAGGCACCAAAGAAAATGCAGAAGAAATCTGTGCTTACGAATCACCAGAGCTCTGCAAAGACTATTGTGTCAAAATCTCAGCTCCAGGGATGAGATCGTGTGAAATGAAGTTTCTCTTTTCTACACTCAGAGTGGTTGCTGCTGAAAGGTGGGGTTTTGAGGGAAGAGTGGCATTTCCTTCCATGTTGTAGGTTGATGAGATAAAACCCTATCCCATCTCCCCTTTCTGACCTCTTATTTGTGTTGCTTAGTAAAAGGGGTTAAGGCAGCCCCTGATATAAAAATAAGGAAACCACAACGGGGAGAGGTCGGATGGCGTGTCTGAGAAATGTACAGAAACAGGAAAACTGGGAAGTTGTCAGATGTGTCCCCGCCAAGGACAGATAAGGCTCACAATACGCCATGTGCCTGGTGTGCCTGTGTGTGGCTGACTCTCCCTGGATTAATACAGTGACGGGGTTCCACTCAAAGCCCTAAGGAGACAGGATAATTTCTGAAATGACAGCCGGGCGTAGTTACCTTCTCTTATGGGTCAGGGCCAGCTCGTCTTACCGCTCAGCCACGCTGCTCTAGGAATTGCTTCCGGAACATGTGAGCTTCAGAAGAACTCTTTCTAGCAGCTAAGGTGGGTGCTTCTAATAAAATATGTTTTAAATATATATAAATGTAAATAAATCATAAAATGTAATTTTTCCTTGTACGTATTTTATTTATTAATTTTCCTCAAGAAAAGAAGGAACACATTTTTTGTAATGTCAAGTTATCAGCACATGAAAATGTGTAATAGGGAAGCCCTCTAAATAAAATGAGTGTGGCTTTAGAACAGGTCAATGATTGCATTTTTGGTTTTGTTTTCTTTTTTTCAGAACTGAAGAAACATCTTTTTTTTTTTTTACCTTTTCTGGTGATAGAAACGTGCACACAATGCAAAGCAGTATCATTTTGAAACGTTATTCATCTTTCAATTCTCTTTGGGAAACACTGAAATTGAATTTAGTAACTATGGTATCTCAAGAGCAACTGAAAATGGTTATAGAAAGGAAGAGGCCAGACGACGTTCTACAGCATAAACTCAAACGCATTTCCATTGCTTCACTTGTCCTTTCAATGTCTGTAGTTTTGCAGATTTCATTCAGGCTGGTCTTTACGAACACAAGGCACATAACATGCCAGTAAATTATTAGCCCGACCTCTACAGCAAATTGACTTCTGATTTCTTTCTAATATTTTTAGAGTTAACTAAAGAGCAATTGCACTTGCAGACAACAACCAAAATTTTTTTGACACCAAAAATCAGAGATACTTCACTCATGAGCTTATTCCATTGGTCAGTGTGATTGATACCTCCACAATACTTTACACTTTTGCCTCTTTTTCTTAAGGAGATATTTCATAAATAGTGTTTCTTAAGTATTTTGAAAGGAATGGATTTAGAAGGAGAAATGAAGAAATTAAGAGCATTGCACTATGTAATTATTTCACTAGAATTGTAGTTTTTAAAGTTGGAAAAGCTCTCAAAGTTCAGCCACCCAGTTCGGGGTCCCCCTCCGGCTCGGCCCCCTCAGCCAGTAGTTTCTCAGTCTGTGCTCCAAGCTCTTCACGGGACTTACTGCCGCCTTCAAGAGCCAGTTCCATTTTGGTTCCACTGCACTCTTTCTTGTACAAAACCTTGGTCTCTTTCCTGTGTATCTGAGGATTAGCTTCCTGGCAATATTACTCATGGTCTACATGCAGAAAACTGCCTGATTTTAAATATAAGGATGTGTGACATTCCAGTAACTGACATTATGTTCGAGTATTTTCACTGTCAATGCAGCTTCCAAATTCTAGAAATTTTGAGAAATAATATAATTTTGTTTTTATTTGATTAATGTTTAATTGGATAATTAACTTTTAAACAAACCATATCAAATCTACAAACCAAAATTAAAATGAGCCATAAACAACCATAAAAGCCTGTGAAGGCAAAAAAAACCCCATTTAAGATATATACAGTTTAATGAATATGCACTTTGCATATGGGGCCAATTAACCTCACCTTCAAGAGACAAGAATTTCTACTGATGCTGTCAGATTATCTGTATATTGGATTTGAGCAGAATTCGTTTTGCTCCTAAGTGCCATGCTTGCTGTCTGCTTTTCTTCTCTGTATTAGGCAATGGAAGGTAAAATTTGTGTCTGTCAAACATTTCTTTGGAACAAAACTAAGAATTCTCATACCAGATCACTTATTGTCCATACAATCTGTGTTTCAGTGGCATTACATGTGCATGTTTGAGAACCAGAATAGACCAGTTATCTCTGCATACAGATTATCCCCAAACTCAACGACTGAGAAAAAACCTAAGTATTTATTATCTCACAGTTTCTATGGGTCTGGAATTCAGCAATTCCAGAACTCAGCTGGGTGGTTCTGACTCAGGGTCCCCCTGGTGGCTGCACTTGTGGATTCGGGGTGCAGTTGGATTTGCATTCATGTCAAGGCTCCACCAGGGAAAAATGTGCTTCCACCCTCACATGGGCCTCTCCACATGGCCCCCTCCCAGCTTTCCTGGGAATTAAGTGGTCTGAGAGAGAAAAAGACCCAAGTTACAAGCCTCAGTCTTTTATAACCTAATTTTGGAAGTGATATCTCATCACTTCTGCCATATTCCTCTTACAAGAAATGAGCCCATCAGCTCTTCCCAAACCCCAGAGCATGGGTGCTAGGAGGCGGGAGTCATCAGGAGCCCTCCTGGAGGCTGTCCACCACAAGGAACTTCTCTAAAGGAGACAGAAAGTTCCCATGACTAGAGAGCACTTATCTTTACTGGGCCAAGCAAGTAGCAAACACACAGAACCATTATGAATAGAATTTTTTTTTCATTTATTTAGGTCCATGTACTCTTAAAGATAACAAGGAGGAAGTGGACCCAGAGAGTCGTATTTGAATTCTTTAAAATTCTGTTGCCTTTTTCACATCCTGGTGACATCGCTAGAGAGGAGGTAGGAAGGACAAGACAGGAAGACTGTTGTGGGGTTGTGGCCACGCACCGACCACTGCCTCTGTGTTACACAGAAATAAGTGCAATGTGCTCCCTCATAGAGCTTACACTCAAGTCAGGAGGACACAGACACAAAGGGGTAAATAAGTATAAGGAAGCAGGAGGTTCAATTTAAAACTGTGCTGTGCAGACATTAAATATTAGGAATTCTGATGCAGTGAAATGGTAATTTGCACCTGATCTTGTCCAGACAAATCTGGGTTTATTAGATGAAAATGATAGCTATTTACTTCGGTGAAGGTCTGAGCTAACTCTTGGGAAGATGTGGTTGATATCTGGGGCTAAAACAAGATCAGTACCTGATAGACAGGGAAGAGCTCACTCTGGGTCCATGTTCAAAGGCACAGACAATGGTTAGGGGCCCACCACAAGGATGATTTTGAGTGTAACATGGGACAGGTTACTCAGAATGTCTTCCAGCGCAGTCCCAGTCAATCAATTCTACATCACTGGGGGGGGTGACTGAGAGACATGTGCTTTGTTAAATAAAGCGAAGTATTGTCTCCCAGGTCCACTGTAAGAAACTGAGTGACCAGAGTAACTGGCAGGCGGTGTCAGGGATGAGAGGGAAGCGTCCCCATTCCTGGAGGATGCTACAACTGTGAACACACGTGTGGCGGGGACCCACTGGTCCTAGAGAGGCGGGGTCAGTTCAACAGCAGGTCCTCAGACACAGCGAGTGAGCACTGATGTCTTCCTTCAAGGGTGTGATGAATAAATTCCGGCTCAGACAGGACAAAGCAAGCATGAGGAATAGCATAATCAACTTGCAAACACTGGCATGAAGAACACAGATTTGGGCCGGTGAATAGATGAGGTCAAGTACAGAGTAGCCGCAGAGGACACTGGAAAGTCAGGCTTTGACTGCAGGTGGGTCTTAGATCGGATAATAAATCTCCCCCAGACTCTGGAGTTTAAATGCTCAGGTAGGATTTCTCAGTGTTGTATTAGGACCCAGAGTCTGCCAGGCCGTGTTGGAACACGTAATTTGGAAAAAGGTTACAGATGATCTTGAGTGGAAAGTAAAATGCAAAATTGGATTAGCTCATTCCCTCTCTATTTGCAGTTAGAGGAAAGGTAAACTATGATACCACGTGCTGCGACCATACAATTTAAATTTCTACATCGTCAGAGTGAAGTGCTTGTCATTGGCACCAACAATTAATTTGGGTGAAATGGCATAAATATATTATTTTTCTCTTGCTTTCGACAGTTTGGGTTTTTTTTTTCAGGATAATGAAATCCACTGTGTTGTCAGCAAGAGCCATGTGAAGGCAAACTTGCCAGTTTCGCCCACCACTACTCCTAAATCTGCTTCAGTCTAGGTAGTACATTGTGTACTGTGGTTCCCAACCAGAGGAGCTTTTGTTTTGTACAGAAAAAACCTCTCATTTGGGCCTCTTTTTTTTTCCTTAGGCTGTTGGGCATTTGGCAGTGGACATAAAGTCCAGTAGAATTTTACCGTCTCAGAATTATTATTTGCTTAATCCTCTCATTGTTTTTAACTTACTGGTCCTTCACCCTCATAATAAAAAGAAGAAAATTAAAATGGTTGTGGTTTAGGAAGAAGTGACATGCCTAGGCAGAGAGAATTTCATAGATACATTTCCTGTATACTGACTTGTAGTAAAATCAGTTAAATTTGTGTGTCTTGTTTCAATTAAGTGAACCAGTCCTTTGGCAAATTTATTATCTGGTGAGTTGACTTTTGGTCGCGTTGCCCTTGGCAAGTCGTCTGGAGTGATAGTGACAGCAGCACAGGGACAGGGAAGCAGGTCTTGGACGTGAAGGAGCACTTGTACAAACAACTGTGTCCCTTCAGTAGAACTTCAAACAAATAAAGACATATTGATTGCTTTATAAAAGCAGTTAGGATGATGGGTATCCATTTACATAAAAAATTGAAAGAAAAAAGAAAAAGGGAGGGAAAAAAAGGAATGAAGGAAGAATGGAAGGAAGAAGACCGAATTATACCTCTTATATTTTACTGAATTGATATTAATATTCAAATATTGACAGTTACATCATAAAAGTACAATAAATACACATATAGGGTTTTAAAACATAGTTTTCAGTCAAGGGAGACTTTTTAAAGCATATGACCATTACATGAAATTATTTAATATGTAATTTTGACTACCTAAAATTTTAGTGAAGTATTAAAAATAGTATAGTATTGAAAATCAAAATTTCCATTTAAATGAATGAAAAGTGAATGGAAACATAAAGATTTCACAATATGTATTCATGGCATTTATATTCTTAATATATATTCTTAATATATGATCGGTGTGAAAAAACTTGAAGTAGAAAAATTAGTAAAATACACAGAAGTGATTCACAAAAGGAAAATAAATGGTCAATAACCAGATGAGATATTAGCCTTTTAGTTGTCATGTAATTTTACTTTAATTGGTATCCCCAATTCAATCACATCGCTCCTATTTAAACATGTACTATCTAAGAATTGCACGGAGACGATTTAAGAAGGCTGGTGAGCTTGCTTTGCCATTTTCTCTTTACCTACCATTTGGCTGTAATGCGCATACAGCCCTTGTTAATGGGTGAGATTTAAATGTAGAAATTTTGTTTTTTGTACTCAGAGTGTAACGTAAGACTCAGCAGTTAACCTTTTTATCATTGCAAATAACATGCACTTGGAATTACGTGGTAATTAATTATTCTCTTTTCAAGCTTATTTATTGAGAACCATTTGCCAAGCTATGATGTTAATACATGAACATAAAGTGCACTGTAACAAATGTTAACTATTTCCTACGAGAGCAAAAGGCTGATTTTCAATCTGACAGGTAGAAACAGGGATCAGTCCTTTCTTAATCTGTGCTCCCTTCTGACTGGTTCTGGAAAGGAAGTTCTTCCTTTTGGCAACAAGACAACTATTAATATATTTGACAAATCCAAGTTAGCTTTTCAATCATCTCACCTGGCTTTCATAGGTCACATATACAATATGCAATGAGAAATTCTTCTCACAGTACTTTCCTAATGAAAAAAATCCGTGTCTTGCTGGAAAACAAAGTGACACTCTACCCTGACAAAAGCATATTTCCTCTGCTATTAAAAATGAAGATTCTGTAGGTACAAACAGCATCAAATCCATTACTCCCTTTTTGTGAAGCCTGACTTCTGCCAGATGCTGTCTTGTGGCAAAGCTACAACTGCAGTCCTCACTGTGCTGCGTGAGTTAATGAGTTAATGGGTCAGTCTGCAGTTTTGTTATCACAGTGTTTCTCCAGGCAACATCTGATGGAACAATCATCTTACGCTTTGTGTTATGTGACAGTGACGTGCAAAGCACATTAATTGCGATAACGACTCAGCAGTTGTGACTTGCTGCAGGGGACACAATCCTAGTGAGCAACAAGCAGCCTACTGTGCTGCTATGCTTTAGGAAAATACATGGCGCTGGTGAAGACGGTATATTTTAGCAATCTGTGGGTTCAGTGGCAGCCACCACAAGTCAACGTTATAACATGAATGACAGGAGAAACGGCCCGCTAGAGGCAGCAGAAATAATGCTGACCAAAACAGGATGATGGCTCACTATTTTTTTTTTCAATTTGGGCAAGTTTTTCTTCTTCATATCACTAATACTCAAGTTTTATCCATTAAGTGGAAGTAATAATACTACCATATCCGTAGCACTACGGTAGATCAGACGGGACGGTGCGGGGACGTGCTTAGCGTGCTGCTTAACAGCCACGGAGCCTCGTTAAGCCGTCGCCGTTAGTAACGCTGCTGTTGCTTCCGAGAAGACCGAGGTTCATCTGAGAAACTACTGTTTCAGCGTGTGCAGATCTGGACCTCGTGGTGCTTCTGCCTCTGTCCCCTGGTGTCACAGCTCATTTAGCTGTGAACTTGAGTTGGACAGATTCTAATAATTTGTGGATTGTCAGGGTATTTTTTTTTCATTGACAATCTGTCAGTTTCTGGTGTACAACACAATGTCCTCGTCATGCATATACGTACATATACATAGATTGTCAGGTTTTTGAAAATGCAAATCAGATTGCATCAGTGGCTTCCCATTTTTCTTAGGATAAAAGAGCAAAGAGAGGGAGACCTTGGCCAACCTTGCTGGCCTCAACTCCAGCTGCTCCCTAATTCATACCATTATCCCCCTATGCCCTCCTCCCCACACCCCCATGTACCCTCACCCTCAGTCTACAGAGGTGGCCCAGGGAACTTCTTGCTGACATTCTGCTTTTTGCCCGCATCTTCTTCCAGCTGTCCCTTCCAGTCTCATTTACCTGACTACCTGTTCTCATCCTTTAAAAGTGACTTCTGGGGAGTCACCCCTACACCTACCCCATTTCCATGCAGAAATGTGGTAGTCTCCAGGCAGTCGTGTGGGGACTGGCAGAGGGGTGAGGATGGGCGCTCACAGCTCCCCTGAAATTGTTCAGTAAACACAACTAGTCTTCCTGTCTTTGGTCCCCCGATGTCCCTCTCTTCTTGGTGACTCTCCTGCTCCTTGTGGTCACCTGTCCAATGACTGCCTTCCTGCCACAGTGAAGGGTGCTGATGGGCCAGCCAGGGGCCACTTTCCCCAACTCCATCAGCAGTGCCTCGCACAGCACTTGGCCTGCAGGAAGAACTGAACACCTGAATGTCTGAATGAGGGATAAATCCATGAGTTCAACTGCACATCTTTTATTTTACCTTCAGCCTGTGGGCAGGATTGCAAGAAAACATTCTCAGAAGTGTGTCGTGAGCCCTACAAGCAAGGAAGAGTCACAACCGTCCTTAAATGTCCTTACATTTCCTTGAATTTCACAGTCTTTCCAGCAATCCCTTGTTCATGGGACTTAGCTCAAACCACCCCTAGGGCCTTAAAAGCTGAGATACACCTTTACTGTGAAAGGAAATATATTCCATCCACGTTCTAAAAATGCAGCCTAAACAAATTGGATGCTGAGTTCCAAGCATTTCTGTTGGTAGTTTACTGACTCAATTTTTTCCACCTCCTCCCACCTCCAAATCTTATTATAGTTGAAAATCTGATGCCTGTGGAGCTCCTTGGACTGGGTATTTTAAAGTCTCTTCCAGTACAAATATCTTTAATACAGGTGAAAATTATAGCTTTGCACAGATATTTTTCAGAATATATACAAAGTTGCCATGATTTGTCCTGTGTCCTTTACACGCCCCCCTCTTTATAATTCTGAGTAAGAAATATGGGGCAGGGCTGAAGTACATATTCTGAAACTGACTGACACAGAGTCCAGGTTGTCTGCACCCAAACGCCACACAAAGTCTGGTGTACTGTCTCTTCTGAGACTACAGTTCTTTTCCAACTCTGTACCCAGAAAACATTTCAAGTGTGTTAGCAGCTTTGTTATTTGTTTGTGTATGTGTGTTTGTGTGTCTCTGTGTGTGTCTTACTCCTTGGTCCCTTCCAGAGTAACTATTCCGACTCTTAAGGGCCAGGTCCTCGTAAATGGCCGTCCGGGGTGGGGGGACGTTGCCCACACGGCCCAACGGAGCAAGCGCGGTCGGCTAGACCTGCCTCCGCCTACATTTCAGTCTCAGTTTGGGTTATATTTGCCAGCTGATTCTTTTCGTAGATTTCATTCAGATTGCTTTTCCGTCTTTCACTCTGACACTTTGGGGAAGGAGAGTGACAACAGTGCTGGAAATCGGGAAGTAACTACAGCAAAATCTGCATATCCAGCAATGCTAGCACTGAAAGTATGTCATTAAAAATGACTCTGAATATTGTATTGTTTGCTAATTAGAAATGCTGATCCTTGAATCTGTGTCATTCCCCTCTGCCTGAACACCGTAATGTCTGCCTTTCCTGGTCTGCCTGTCTCTTCGGGTTTACTTTGATTCCTTTCTTTCTGTGACAACAACAGCGAATATTTCAGCTTCCTGTACTTCTTCCTTCTCTCAACTTTTAATTAAACTTTGTACATTTAATCATATATTGCTTCTCATCATTTTTTTTCACTGATTTCAATATGTGTCTAATCTTCCTAACGCATGGAAATGCTGTATCAGTTAAGAGTTCAGGTTTTGCAATCAGGGCTGAGTTGAAATGCATCCATTCAACCCATAAATATTTACTGAGCACTTGTTATGTGCCAGACGCGTGCTCTGCTCTAGAGACCGGGGCACAGCAGTGACTGAAACACGCAAAATTCCTGTCCTCAGAGGGCTCAGACAGTGTAACGCGTGGACACAACATTAACAATCCAACACACAAACACTATGACATTAGCTATGGATGGGGCTGTGAAGAAATACGAAGACCGAAAGGACACAGAGTGAAAAGTCAGGGGGGGTGCTGCTACTTCAAATAGCGTGGACAGGAAAGACCTCTCTGATAACGGAGGAGTAATCATGAGGGTCTGTAGAGAGAAGAGGAAGGAGCAAGTGTGAAAACCCAGAGACAGGAGAGAGCTAGGTGCGTCCAAGAACAGCAGAGCAGTCGGCATGCCGGGAGCTGAGTGATGCGCCGGCGAGCGTGGCAGTGACTTGGAGAGAGGGCCGGCAGCCACGGTCTGCCGCCTTGCCCCGGGCTGCAGTGGGGGGACGCTGTGGAGAGTGGAACAGGGGAGTGATGTGCTCCTATCTGCGTTACAAAAGGATTTCTTTGGCTGATCTGTGGATATTCTTACGAGTTCTCATAAGCCTTGGTTTCCCCAGGTATATAACACGAGCCATATTAAACCTAATTTCATTGGTGGTTGTGATTGTTAAACGAGATAATATGCAAGTTCAGAGCGCAGGTCCCACCTCCCTAATTCAGTTCACCACTGTTGATGTCCTTTTAGCTCCCTGAGTGCACCTGAGTCGTCTCTCACTCTGAGACCTTGGGCACTTGCTCCCCTTAATCCTGGGGGCTCCCTGCTGCTCTGCCCAGCTCATCTCTCACAGCAGAGCCACAGCAGTGGACCCTCAGATCCTTCCCTCACTCTTTCCCGTAGTTCCCTTATCTTTCCTTTCCTTCCCACAGTTTGCAATTTTACATTATTTATGAGGTGATTTGCTTAATTTATTCCCAAGACCACCAGCCCCAAGACACACAGAGCATGTTCATTCCTGTTCTGTGTAGCACTGTGTCCCCAGCACCTAGCCCAGAGCCTGACATTCCATCGACATTCGTTGAATGAATGTTGAATGAACACGACCATTATTTCACTGCAGTGGTGGCTGCGTGGTCCGTCCTGTCTAAGAACCTATTAAACTGAGCTGAGGTCTGACATCTGTCACTTGGGGTCCCGCCAGTAGCCACCCGTCCTATCTGTAAGGACTCCTTTCTACAAAAAGGTGACAGCCTCTTCCTGTTGGGTTTTGCTTGTTGATTCATCTTTTTACTCTTTTTGTGACGACCCTGTTCCATGCAATGTGGCTATTCTGTACAGCACCCACAGGACTCATTTTGAAGGGAACTTATACTTCCTCCTGAAGTGTGCATGGTGGGCCGTGATGGAATATTTGTTGGCTTTCTAACATTTTCACTCATCCCTGTTCATTATATAGTGCTGAAATTCATTTCCTAAACTTTTCATGATGAGTGTTTACTGCGTGCTCTTTTAATACTTGCCCTCTTAGGAACTGAATCGTTTAGTTTTCAGAATTTGCCACCTCTGGGTCAATTTAATTGTAAGATTTGTCAATGCTCTACTCCACCATTACAATAATTGGTAAAATATTTATTTTTCTTTTTAAAGAAATAAACCATATGCTCCCAGTGGACAAATTCTTCGAAGCCGTCATCAATTCAGAGACGTGATCACAGCGCTGCTGAGAGCACTAGGATGCCCACTTGCTTTATGATTGTCCCTGCTCCGGAAAGCTGGATGCAGTTTTCAGAAGCTGTTTTTGCCTCCAAGTTACAGGTTACACACGGACAGAATCCCGGTCAAACAATTTTTAAGAATTAAACTCTCATTAGGAGAAAAATGCTGTACCCTGGAGTGAGATAGGGGTGGAAAGACTATTTTGAGTCCATATCTCTTTCAAGAAGGTAGAATTTAGGATGGATTTCATGGACTTTAGAGTGGATTTAATTTTACCTTTATTATGACAATGAGATACTTTCATATCTGTGTCTTATAGAAAGATCTGTGAGTAAACCTTTGTCTTTTTAAAGGTTTTATTGCTTGCACCCTAACGCATGAACATCCACATAAAAACTGCTCTTAATACTGATGAATCTTTAGCCTTATTTGATGTTACACCACTCAAAAGGTTAGACGTCATAGGAACTCTTCCCCTTTGATCATTTCCAAGGACCAAAACAACCTCATGGCCGCTTTTTAAGTAGCGTAAGACTATGATTATATGAAGTAAAAAGAAGGTTCTGTTAGCCAAGATAAAAACAGGAAAAAAAGGAAAAAAGGTATATAATTTCAACCGTAAATATAATGTTCCCAAAAGAGGTGAGTCATTGTTTTCCTCTGATCTTTGTAGAGAAGAAGGTATTAGATTTCCTTATGAAGAACTCGCCTTCGGTGCTTAGCATTTATTAAGCCTATGGACCACTTTTTCCCCCTGCTTTGCAGGATTGATTTAGCAACTTGCATAAGTATTACATTGAGCATGTCATATAAGCTATGAGAAATGCATTCTTTCTCATCTCCAGAGTACATTTAAAATGTTGAATTATGCATTTTAAAGACCAAATAAACCGAGTAATGGAGCAGCCGCAGGCGTGCCGCTTCCTCCCAGCCCGGGTTTGTCCGCAGGGCAGCGCCTTCATCGAGCACGATCCCCACTAGCTGCACAAGTGCTCTGCTCGGGCTAGCACACTCACCGCACAGGCAGTTGAAAGTAGCGTAAGAGAGTTTCTAAACACAAGAAGTAGAAACTTTGCTATAAATCATTTCTGTGATCACTCTTCTCTGCTTCCAAACCATGAGGGATTGTGGGGACAGGGTGGAAAGCCAAAACAGGAAGAAAAAGCAAAGGCGGGAAGTAAAATTTGGAGTCCGACGGGGAGCACCAGCCCTGTGTGTGCCAAGAGGCTGCAGTCACTCCGCTCAGAGCTGCAGTCACCAGGCCAGCAGGGACCCAAACCCGGGCGTCTTGATGGGAGAGACCTCTGACCTCCAGTAGGACACCTCTTACAGAGTTTTTGCCAAGACAGTTGGGGCAGTAGATTGTGCTGGGAAGGTGGTACGTTGGCACAGCAGAATGGCAGTGCCAGAAATAAGCGGGGAGAATCCTCAAAGTCGTAAGTTACAGTATTGTCCTTAGAATTTTAGTAGTGTAATTCCAGATGACCTGTTAAGTGAACACACGGTCACTCCATGTACGTCCCACAACCCCCAGAAGTACGAATCATATAACCCCTTTCAGAGGCGAGAGAACTGAGGTCAAGGGAGTTTGAGTCGTGTGCATAAACGCAGCGATGACGCCTTCAGCTCGATGTGACTTCAAAGCCTGTTCTCGTCTGTGTCTCTGGGAGGAAAGGTGTTTGTAGCGTGATGCCTCTAGCTGCCACGTTTATGAGCAAAAGCCATTAAAGACTTTTATAACCCAAATAAAACCAGGGTATAGTATCAAGTATCGCATTCGCTATCGACTGCTGTATAACGAATTACCACATAGTTAGCTGCTCAAAACAACCCTCACTTGTCACCTCACAGTGTCTGTGGGCAGGATCCGGGCCCGGCCCAGCAGGCGCCGCCCCTCCGGTGAGTCTGTGCAGGACTGAATGCGAGGAGCCGGGCGGGGGCGAGGCCTCCTCTGAAGGCGGGGCCGTGGAAGGACCCATCTCCAAGCCCGTGTGCTTGTGGGCTGGTCGTTCACAGCTCTGAGCGTCGTGAGACTGCTGACTGCGGCCTCCTGCTGTCTCTTGGCTGGGGGCCTCGCTGGGTCTCTGACTGTCCGGGCCTCTGCAGTGTGGCTTCCGGCTTCAGCAAGGCCAGCAGAGAGGAGTCTGTTAGCGAGGGTGACGCCTGGGCGCGGAAGGGCCGCCCCTCAGCTTTGCTAGGCCAGGCGCCAGTCAGCAGGAGGGGACTGTACGTGGGCAGGGCCAGGAGGAGGGGTGACTGGGGCCTGCCCAACACAGGCACGGAGATACAAATGCGTTTTGTGAAAAACGATGAGGGGTAATCTCACTGTTCAGCGTAACGCTTACACAAATAAATAAGTAAGTTACATAATTCAGAAACAATTAAAACGTCAAAGCGTTTGTGTAAAAAGTCCACGTTACCGTCCAGTGTGGGTTTGGTTATGACACTACCATATCCTAAATGCATCACACAGTTATGTATCTCCAGTCACGAGCCATTAGCACACACTGACAATTAATACAGCAGCGAAAGAAACAGCATTGTTTTTTAAAGTGACAATTATTTCATTTGGGTGAGAATAATTTAAAAACTGTCTGTTTATTTTAGAAATGCACAGTATTTTTTCCCTTTGACATGGAAATGAGCAACTCCAGGGAAAAGCCTGTCATACAAAGACCAGTTGACAAAATAATAATTTGCTTTAATTCATCTCCAGTGTTTGTTGGTGATGAAGCTATCTCCGATTTGATTTTAGAAGAGACAGTGTAGTCACTAGTGGGCTGACTACTGGACAAGAAAACAAAACCCTTTTAGCGATGCAGGTTGGACTTCAGATCCTCTGTGTTCAGCGAGGATTTACATGTTGGCCAAATCAGAATATACATGATTGAGACTTCATTTTTCCTTAGGGCCTGTCTCAGTGGGATTGAGTTAACCAAGTATCTGGATAATTTCATTAGGGAAGGAGTGTCTACGTGGGTTTAATCTAGCCTGGCCCACTCAGTTAGTCTTGAGCAGAGTGATGTATCAACTTTTGTTCTATAAGCTATGCCATCACACACGACTGTCCGAGATTCTTAAAGACAGAAGAGCAAAATTGATTGTATTAAGGCACTTTAATGAAAACAAATTTAAATTTGCTCTGTGTTATTTTTTTTTAACCAAAGTTCTAAGAGAGGGCTATTCAGAAAGGAGATAAAACACAGTTTAGAAAAATTAATGAGAGATGGAGTGAAATTGATCAACCATACAATTTGTTCCGAACTGGAGACAATTTTGAGAAGGAAAGGGGATGTTAGACATATGCAGTTTAAAAAAGTATATAGTAATTAATAAATAATTTTATTATATTGGCAGACAAAGTTATATGCAAAACCATTTTAGTGAAATTCTTTACAAAAATAAAAAATAACAAAAATATGTGCATGTTGAAACACCTCAAAAATATATATAAATATTTGAACATTGAATACTAACACAAATAATAATTATTCTTGATACATTTCATATACTTTTAATTGGTATTTTGGCCACATCTCTCCCCAGTACTATGCCCCAAGTATTTTCTGGAAGAATGCTTATAGAACACAGTCTTAAGTTTTCAAAAATATAATTGCCTGCTATCTTCATCAAAGATGCATTTTACATTTTCTTGTTTTATGTTTACAAAATTTGAAAATATCAACATGTTCAATTAACTATGACCATGCTATACTATTTCTAACTGAGGAAAAATTATCTTTGCTGGTGCTAAGATACATGGAAAATTCAAAGCAAATTTTACTACCTGGAGCATACTTTCAATATACCTTTGTTCTATTTAAATGGATAAATATTTTAATGCAAACATTATCACATTTTTTGTTAAAGTCATTCTATCTTTGAAAAAATTTTCAAGACAAAACTTAACAATTTGTTTTTATTTATTATTATTGTAAATATTTTGCCACTTTTAGATACTTCAAAATTTCAGGCAGTCCAAATGTCACAAAATTCTGGCATAGACTGTAAATTTATCCAATTAACACAGCAGTTCCTTCCAAAAGTCCTTCCCGTGAGTGGAGATATTCCAAAGCTCTCCATTAAAAGATCAACATTAAATCTTGGACATGGTTTGAACTCTTATCACATTATTGTGTTCAAGTTAATTTATTCTGTTTCTTTCTTGCTTTTATAAGATATAGTTCTATTTTTTTCTTTTTACAAACTTTGTTTTCAATGGCTAAAAGCACTAAAAAGCACTAAAAAAAAGCTGAAGTGGTTTGGTGCTTTATTTATCCAATATTTTGATTAGAAATTTACACTTTATTTTGAACAAACATAGCAAAAATTTGCAGGCTTTATTTTCAAAACAGTTCAATAATAGGACTAAATTTACAAAGTAGTTCTTCAAAAGTTAAAACATTCCTAAAATCTCATCTTTAGGTAACGTTCCATAAAGTACCTGAAAATGAGAATTGAAAATAGATGTACTTAATTTAAAAGAACAAGAATAACAGATGTTTCACTATTCACAGAATTAATTTCCAAAAGCTTTACTTTGATTTCGTGAATTGGTTGGAAAAAGTCGAACTGTTGCTGGAATTAACTGATTCTTAATTTGAAACATCTGATGATACTGGTGTGGTTCTCTGCATTTATCAATGTTAACTGCTGAGCTGTTCCATGACATTTCACCATTAGCAATTACCCTGAGCCTCATCTTGTCCTAGAGCAGCTCTCAGAGTGTGGGTCCTAGACCAGCAGTGTCAAGTATCAACTGGAAACTCGTTAGGAAAACAGTTTCTCAGGCTTCGGCCCAGCCCCTCTGGATCAGGAGTCTAGCAGTCGTGTTACTCCAGACCTTCCAGATGCTCTTTGTGTGTGATGAAATTGGAGAGCCCCTGCCAAAAAGCAGAGTTGAAGGCCATCTTCTCTCTGTCGGTGTTTTATTTTAAATTTACTTAAGGTAAGCATAGTTACATACAAAAAAAACTTGAGTAAATTATTTATTATTAAAAAAACTTAGCCACTCTATCAGATAGTCCATGCCTCAATTTGCATGACTAATTGATACTAGGCTAAATTCACATATGTAAATATGCCTAATTATGTTTGAAAAGCTAGAAAATTAGATGATTTGTGAATCATCTAAATAAATAAAAATTACATGCATGAAATTTATGTGCTGCATGTACCAATTCTGAGGTAGAGGTATAAATAAATGTGGTGTTAAATGAATGTCACGACAGACAATTAGCAAAATTTTAATTCTAGTGTCCTCTTTATTACACACCATGGTCTTGTAAAATGGCTTAAAATGAAACATTATGGTCTTTTAAAAGGAGCATCATTATGTAGTGACCTTAGTTAACGCCATTTTATTCATCGTGGCAACAGCAGAGTACATAGAATGATAATCATCATTGCACACCGTATTGGTCTTTTCTGCTTTGGATGTTTGTTTTTGTTTGGTCTGTTTATGATATGTTTATAAACGAAAAAATTACATAGACGTTTTAATAGAGATTGAAGCTGGGACATAGGGCATTCTGCCACTCCTTTTGCTCCCGGCGATGCATCTCAAGAGTCCCCTGTTCCTTTACACTCGGAGGGTGCTGGTCGGCTGAAGACGATCTGAACTCTTCCAGGAAGTGGGAATTTGAGTTAAGCAGGGCTCTGCAGGCCACAGGCTCTGGGCAGATGTATTATGATGGTGACATGGCCGAGGCCACAGCGTTTTGGGGAGCACTAGGGCTGAGCAGACGGGAGAGGGGGGACCTTTCTCTTTCCTCAACTGGACTGATTTCCTCTCTCCTAGGCACTGTGTGTGTATGTGTGTGTTGTGTTTTGTTTTAACTGTGAGTTGTTTATTTTAGGGAAGTGCCTGTGAATGCTGACCATCTATGTTGTGGGTGTTCAGTTGTGTTTGCCATAGTAGCTCATTTATACGGAGACACACACGCACATCTTCTTGCACACAGAAATGCACACGTATGCATGCACACACACTCATGTATATATTTTTATCTGTGTATTTTCATACAAAGGAATACTTATATATAAGTGTATATAGTTTTATGTTAAAGTGTATATCATAGACAATTTTATAAATGTTTACGTAAAAAGTTCAACATAATTTTTCTTCTTCCTATAGTATAACATAGAACATATCCATCGTAGGTATATGAATGTTGTATACAACCCTCTGCAGCCATTTTTCCCATTAAGCAAATAAGAGAGCTGCTTCTAAAATTATTATTAGGGGCCCCACGTGTCCAGCCACATCACAGAGTCTGCAGCTCCTGCAGTGAATATGATGCATGCAATCTAAAGTGTATGGGTCTTCTGGGGATTTGGGTTGACAGAGCTGCACTGCTATACCCTGTGACCATGCCACTCACGAAGACGGTCAGCCCCACCATGACATGCTGTGCTAACGTGGGAGCTTTCTGCCACCCTTCAGCCTTCCTCACACACAGGAATGCTCAGGGCCAACAGTGAGGGAATCAGGTTTCTAATTGGTAAAAAATGTAAAGAGAATGACTTTGTTTCTCTCATCTCTTGAAATCGGAAGAATGTATTGCTTATGTTTTCCTAACCATCAACTCATTCTTTTATCCATACAACAAATGTCTGTTAAGTACCAGCTGTGCCCTGAATATGGTGCTGTGTGTGGAAGGATACGCCAGCGACCAGGACACGTGGACATCAAACCATTTACTGCATAGTAACACGTCAGGCTTGCTTAGCATCAGTAACACGTGGACATAAGTTGCATTGGGAACAAAAATAAGTAAAGAAAAATAACTGAATTCCCAACCTAGAACAACCTGCTACAATAGTTATTTACGCCAAACAAGAGGAGTAACAGTAAGAACAACCATTTTTAAATGCTTCCACTCAGCGTCAAGTAGTATCAACGAAAGGGCATGTAAGTTATTCAACAGTACCAGTCATATTATCTGTTTATTCTGCATTGCTTGGGATTTATTTTGGATATTTGCTTATGTCACAGTTGCCAACATTTAAGATCCACATCCCTTTCTCTGGGCTGAGGACAAATCTCCTTCTTCTGGATAGCCACTGGATAACCAGGAGACATCTGAATTTTACCAGTGTGAAGCGTTTATGCTTATTGCTTTGGAAAGCCAAAGGAGTCAGAAAATATGTAAAAAGGTAATCATTTTGCGAGGTGCTGCAACCCATATCTCTTCCTTCAAAGTGGATTTTTAAAGGTGGGAATTATAACCTTGACCATGGAGTTTAGAGAAAAAATACCAAATTCTTTTTTTGAAACAGACAGCCAGGGTGAAATATGAATTGCCCATTATTTCTCTGCTTTGGGAACATTGTCATGCTGATGGAAGGGAGTATGAATAAATATCAGTCAAGTTCATCCGTAAAAGGATCAATTATGTAACAGAGTACTAGACACTCCAATGGAACCCCTTTTCAGGATGGCCATCCTTTATATTACAAGCCTTCTATGCCAATCCCTGGGTAATTTTTAGGATGTTGGAATTTTCTATATATAGGAAGGCATATGAATATTAAATATCAAGTAACTTTTTGATTGTTCTGCTTTCCATGACCACGAATTAAATAGATCAGAGCCAGGGATTAGCTTCCTAGGGACTGAAATTGGACGCTGTAATAGGTTATTCTATTTGACAAACATGGAGCAAAGCGATGAGCCCACGGCCGTGTCTTTGGGGAGCTCTAAAAACCACGGTGTAGGAAGCCAAATATTAATAGCAAGTGACGTTCAAATGCAAACAAACCGGGGCAGGCTGGGGACCAGCTCGCGCACAATGAGAATACAACCCTGAGTGATGCCTCCAGTGATAGACGTGCCTGAGAATCACTGTGGGGGCCAACATGTACCTGCAACTAATGGACATGCCGGTCTCAGTTAGAAGTACCGGGTGGATGCAGTGAGTTTGCAAAAACCTTTCAAAGTCGCCACCAAGGCTCCCCGGCATTCCACAGCAGACAGGGTTACTCTAATGTTAGGAACACACAGATCGCAGGTGGCGTCCTGGAGCATCTCTCAGTCACTTTTCTTCCTCTCATCATCTCTGAGGCCTGGAGAAGAGAAGGGAAACAGAGGGGACAGGAAGGGACAGGAAGGAGGCAGTCCACTATGGGCAGTCCATGGAGTTAGCAAGAGAAGTGGACGCCTTTGGATGGAGTCCAGAAAAACCGACTTCAAGGAATGGTCTTCACAGCAATCCTTGAGCGAGTCTCCCTACTGGGCTGGCTGGCCCGGTGCTTAGAGCCAGTCGTCTGCTGTTCGCGGTATAGAAGGCAATGGAGACTGAACCTTGACTGGTAGTCCCAGGTGGTCAGCCTTCCACAAAGGGCAGTGGTCTATGCTCCAAACACGTCCCCAGGGCCACCATGCTTCCTTTAGCCTCTGCCATTATTTCCAGTGATTCTATATAGATTTATATGAACACACACTCGTATATACACGTACAATCCGATTAGTATCAATCACCTGATGAATATCTATAATGTCCTTGTGTATAATCTTCACCCAGAAGTCATTTTTCATACACATGTGTGCACAGATCCCACAGATCTCTGAAGCGAGGGTGTGAGCAGGGGAGACTTGGCTGAGAAACCCGTCTCCACTGCAGAGTAAGAGAAATGCACACTTTCATCTAATGTCACGTGACTTAAATGAACAACGGTGGCGCCGGCGCGTTTTATTCCAGTTCTGCCAGTAAGTGCAAATGATGGGAACTTTTTTTTTTTTTTTGGAATATTTCCCCACACGTCCTGGGCTGTTATCACCGGGCCTTACCTGAGAGGCTTGTCCCCACGGTGCCTTGCAGTCTGCTCACTGCCATCATGAGCATTTCCTGTCGTTGCTCTCCCGACATGCAGTCATGGCAGCTCAGTCCCCTTCAACGCCTTCAGCACTGGAATGGGACACTAAGATGCTCTCCTGACTGCAAGAACCTCGTGCGTGTTCTTTTGGGTCACACAGCGGCACCTACCGGGGCAGTGGCATTGGGGGTCTTCCCCCGTGTCTTCTCTTGCTCTCCTCCAAAGCGGCATGTGGACGTGGCCATAGGCTAGTTCTTCTGACAACGGAATATTTCCAGTATGAGTTGAACTGTGCCTCCCCCCAATCTGTATGTCTTCTATGGACTGAATACCCCAGTATTCACATGCTGAAGCCTCATCCCTCAATATGCCTGTCTCTGGAGACAGGGCCTCTAAGGAGGTGACAAAGGTTAAACGAGGTTGCGGGGGGGGGCGGGGCCCTAGTAGTAATAAGAGACATCAGAGTCCTCTCTCTCTGCATCACATCAGGACACAAGAAGACCTTTCGCCCCCAAGGAGAGTGCTCACACCAGACACGAAACCTGCTGGAACCTTTATCTTGGACTTCTAGTCTCCAGAACCGTGAGAAAATCAATTTCAGCTGTTTAAGTGAGCAGTCTAAGATACTTCGCTATGGCATCTGAGTGCACTAAGACAGTTTTAACCTGCCATACCTCAGCATGTGATTGTGTTTGGAGCTAGGATCTTCACAGAAGTAATTAAGATGCAGTCACTAGGGTGGGCCCTAATCTGATATGATTAGTGTCTTTATAAGAAGAGGAAATTCGGAGACAGACAAAAATGAAACACCATGTGAAGACACAGAGGGGGTGAGCATCCATAAGCTTCAGAGGGAGGCCTCGAGAGAACCCCCCCACCGACAGCTTGGTCTCTGGTTCCTAGGCTTGTTAAGCCACCTGTCTGCGGTGCTTTGTGATGACAGCCCTAGAAAACTCATGCAGTTTCAGAGGAAATTATAAACTTACTGTCCAACAGAAGCAGCAATGACATAAAGAGGAAAACCTCAGAAAAACACTCCCGGGGGTTGACAGATCTCAAAAGCTCAGCCCCGTGGTCCTTGGAGGCTCCAGGGGAACCGGGAGGGGGCGCTGAACCTCCTGCACCTGCCTGGCAGCCCCGAGTGGCTCCCGGGAGGCCCTCAGTCTGTGACCTGCGGTGAGGCTCTAGTCAGCTTCACTCTCCGGAAGGGCTTGGCTTCCCCTCCAGTCACCTGGGCTGGCCCAGGGGGCATGGCCGTCAGTCATTCACCCACCATCACAGAAGACAAGAGGGTAGCCGGTGGGATGAGTCCCTGCAGTGTGGTCCATAAGACTGGCTCAGCTTTAAAAGTGACTTTTCAACCGACTGCTGCCAGGAACATCAAGGCAACCGACTCGACTAATTCGATCAGTTTTACTTGTCGTGTGAAAGCTGGTCTTCTTTGAAAACACTAACGTTCTCATTCCCCATGTAGATCCTCAGCAGTCTGTTCGCACACTTAGTGCTTTGGAGCAGGGGGTCCGTGCTGTGCCTTATATTTTTGTGTCTCTCCGAGCACCCGGCACACATGGGAACTCAAAAATATGTTGTTTAATTTAATGAAGCAGAACATCATTGGATGTCCCCATTGGAATGTCCCACTTGTACCATCCTTGCCACTTTGCTGGCCCCCCTCCTGGGGATTATTCCTCTGCCCACTCCAGCAAGATTCTCCTTGCAGCCTTAGTATAAGAGGATGTTAAATTGTAACTGTTTTACTGGAATCTGCCGAGGCCCAATACAGTGGATGCCACCTCCCACACTGACACCTAGGCCACTCATACACAGAGGCGTGGAGATACACTGCTGTCTCCTCCCCCTGGAAGGTCTGGGCAGTGAGAGCCCGTCCAGCCACTGCCAGAAACAGAGCCGATAAAAAGCAGTGGCATGACGGGCTGTCTCCATCTGGTATTCCTTCGTCCGTTCCTCACGAGAGTGTGAAAAAGAAAACACTAGTGTTCATCACAGGGCTCGTGTAGAAGGCAGCAAGCCTGTCAAACAGAGCGGCCAACGGGGCCGAGGGACGTGCCAAGGAGCTGGAGGTCCTGCCAGACGCCTGGGCACTGAGGAGCAGCCCGCAGCCAACCAGTGAGCGATGCCCTGGCCTGGGTGTGGGCCACCCCACGGGTGAGCCTCCGGGGGTTATGCACCCCACGAAGGAGACTCACGTCCCACTGGCCTGCCTACCGAGGAAAGCCTGTGCCAGAGCTGAGCAGTGCGGAGGACAAGCAACGGGAAAGTGTGAGGCAGCCAGTGACAAGAAGAGGGGCGCAGTAGATTTCAAATACGAGTTTTGATAATTTTTATTATTACACTGAACTGGGTACTTTAATTCCTGATCTGAGACCATGACTTGAAGAGACAATGTCTAGAGTACTTTTTTGCTCATCTGAGAACCAGGAGACACTTCCTGGAACCCATCCTAATTTCATCCACAGAGGTGGGAAAAAACTACCCACACGGAAATTTAAATGGACCATGAAGAGAAGGAAGAGAGTTGCTCCCGAGGACACCCTCAAATGTCCTGCTTGTTCGGGACAGTGGTTACATCAGCTTCGCTCTTCCTTCCTCCACATTCTGTGCCCAGGGTGCTTGTGTTATGCCTGGCACATATTAAATGCTAAGTAATTTTTAAAAAACAAGTATTGAATGCACTGAGCAATCTCTGTCTTTCCTTCCATTCTCTAAAAATGAGTCTCTATTATTATTACTACCACCACCACCACCACCACCACTATGACCACCACCACCACCGTCACGACCACCACCACCACCACCACGACTACTTTTATTATTTTTGGTTCCTCTATCGCATTCTACTCTCCCAAAGATGTATCTTGGCTTCTGGACTTTCAGATTTACAGAAGAGCTGGTTCTGCAAGTGCCCTGTGCTATTTTAGCTTCATGTGATCCACTAGAAGTCTGGCTGCCATTTTCTTGTCAAATCTGACAATGTACTTAATTTCTCTGGGCCTTTGCTGTCCCATCTGTAAAAAGGCCATGGCTGGCCTTGGGTAGTCAGTGATGGCCATGAATCAACCTTTTCTCAGGTGAATTCTAAAGCACTGGGTTTAATGTTTAAAACCCTGTTCTGATGGGTTCTTTGCAGCTTATTTATGTTTTGAGATGCTTAATTGATTTAGGGATTTAAAAGATTGTCAACTCTCCAGGGTCAAATTATGTTTCTGGCCAAAAGTAAAGAGTTATTTTGAATTTTCTACTAGGAGATATATTTTGACTACCAAAGAGGTCCAACTACTAAGTTTACCCAGAAATTGTGAGATAAGTAGAGATATGATTAGAAAAAAATCAAACCTAGAAGGTTTATTTTCATATTTAAACATCTGACAAGGCACATTTTAGAGGCGATATTAAGCAATTATTTGGTTTTTAAATCCAAGTTCTTTTCTTGAACTGTTAGCCCCAGCTGTCACATCCAATTACATGTGAATACGATAGATGTGGTGCTTAAAGTGATTTATTCTTTCAATAAGTGTTAATTGAACAGTTCTGAATGCCAGGTGCTGGTCTAAGCAGTTATAGTACGTAGATTAATGAACAAAATGGACCAGACGTGGCCTTCATGAACTTACACGTTAGTGCGTACGTGTGGGTGGGCATTCAGTGCACCACGAGGTAGTGGACAGCTAAATAAGTCAGTGTGTGTGTTGCTTGGCGGGGCTGCCGTGGGGAAGTGTCACAGTCTGGGAGGCTTACCCAGGGAGATGTATTATCTCACACTTCGGAAGCTAGAAGTCCGAAATCACGGTGTCAGCAAGGCTGGTTCCTTCTGAGGCTGTGAGGGACCTGGCCCAGGCCTCTCCCTGGCCTGTGGACGGCCGTCTTCTCCTGGTGTCTCTCCACCCGGTCTTTTTCCATGTCTATGTCCAGCTGCCCCCTTTTAGTAAGGATACCCACCATATTGGATTAGGGCCCATCATAATGGCCTCACTTTAACTCGATCACCTGTGTAGAGACCACCTCCAAATAAAGCCCACTCCGAGGCACTAGGGGCTAGGACCCACCTTATCTTTTCAGGGGGACACAAGACCCTTGTGTTATGAAGGTGCTAGCAGGTGATGCGTGCTTTGGCCAGGTGTGGGTAGTGAGGCTGTGAGCCGCGTGGGCTGCCTGCAGAGGAGGTGGCCTTGGGACGCGGTGAGTTAGGAGGCACTGTCCCCTCCCACAGCTGCAGTCTGTCTCCGGGCCGCCGGACTGGGGGAAGCAGGAGCTACCATGGGAGGGTGGGTGTCCACGTGTGGCCGAGACTCTGCTCTGGGGCCACTGCATGCCCTGAAGCTGGAGGGGTGCCTTGTGCTGACGCGTCCCGTGTCATGGGAGCTGCAATATTGTAAAGATATTTGCTGTTGTGAGGAGTTTAAGAGGAATCTGCACGAATGCGCCACGTGGCGTGTAGCGCAGCCTTGGTGTTTTGCTGGAGGCGGATCCCGAGACGCCCTCTCCCGTGCACGGGGGGAGCGTGCCGCCCCGTGCGGCGCTTCCCGGGTTGTGGCACCTCATCGGCACTGACGCCCGGGCGCCTTTCTCCCTTCCACAACGCGCTGCGTGCGCTGCGATGAAGGGGCGGGAAGGCCGGCACCTCGCAATACGTTTAACTTGACGCAGTGTGTTTTATTTAAAGGAGCTCATTGCAGACACTACCGTGTCTCTATCCAGGGCAAGAGTTTCTCCCTTGGGTCGTAAACCTTGTGTCAGACTCTACCTGATGTGTTTTGCACGACACTGAGGTCTTGTTTCTTAGATGTATACTTCCTCAGATTAGAGGGTCATGCTTTCCAATGTTTGAAGTATTTGCAAAGAAGTAGTATTGGGACAAACATATGGAGAAGAGTCTAACAGATTTAAGCAGGAGCACAGTGTCATTCTAGAATTTTTGAAGTATTTGAGAACAGAGCCTTTAGCATAGAGCTTCTGACGAATGGAGCTATCTGTGCTTCTGTGTCTTGGTGCAGAACCGTGGTCCGTAAGGTATTCTGGGTGGTAAAATACACATGAGGCTTTTCTCTTGCGTGAGATGAAAAGGCTATTTTGAGCAGACCTCAGATGGGCTTGTTGTGAACGAGGAAGCACTAGAGGAGAAATTCCGGGAGCACCGCGTCATACCTCCGATTCTTTACTTACTGGACCAAAGACTAGCCGCCTGTTTATTGCCAACAGCAGGTAGATGGGGAGGGACAGAGGCTCCAGGCATGTAACGGAAGGGCGGGGACAGCAAGGGAAAGGGGGTGATGAGGGCGCCCAGCAGACGCGCAGCGGGTGCTTTGCAGGCGCCGAGAGGAGAGAAGGCGGCCCGGAGGGGGGACAAGCCCCTCGGCCGCGGGAGGCGCGCGCCCCGACCCCTGTTCTCCTCGCGCTGGAGAAGATGTCCCTTTAGAAAGAAAGTGCAGATACCTCTGGATCTCAGCCAGTTTTATTCAAAATAACTGCTGCCTAACCAGTTGTTAACGTCGCAGACTTGCAAACTTGGCGCCTTTTCCCGGCACATGTTCGGAGTCCTAAGTCTGTTGTCGGTGTGGGGACAGCCTGGCCCCCGAGGACACCGCAGTTGTGTGAATCTCGTCTCAGATCCGAGCCGATCCTTGAAACGGCACCGCGTTCAAGGCGGGGGCGCGCTTCGTCCCCTGACACGGAGCAGATCCCGTGTGCCACCCCAGAGAACCTCCTTTTAATCTAGCAGGGCGCTTTCAATGGAAGCAGACAGCCGTGGACAGGCAAGCAGCAGCGCCAGTCCGCCGGGGCTGACAGCGGCCCATTACGGGGTGAAGATAAGCCGTGTCTTGTTCCAGAGGCTCCAGCTCTGCGAAGTGACGAAGGGCCTGCTGCTCCGTGCTGCCTGATGGGGGCTGGACCTGGGACAGACGCTATCTGTCAAACCGCATCCTGCCTGTGGTCACAGAATCAGACAAACCAATTCCTGTGAGGAGTCATAGAGATCTCTGAAATGTCTCTGAGTTTTGAAAGTTCACATTTGGATCGCTTCCAGAAAAATAATTTAATTTCTGTCAGATTTGTCCAAATTTCTAAGGCATTTGAAATGGCCAAAATGCCCTTTATCGAGCCTTTTTTTCTCCCTATGCAGGGACGTGGCTATTTATCACTGCCCTCTTTATTTTAAGCAGCTACCGATGCTGTGGCCAGAGGTGTTTTGTTTTTATTTTTTCTGTTTTGGGGGTCGGGGGAGGGTGCTAATACCTGAACTACAGTCTTTCCAGACCGGAAAAGGTGTCATTCTCTGGTCTGCGATGCCAGCTACGGCACGAAGAGCCTGTTTGCAGCTCTCTTTTTCATGTGTTGCTCTTTTACTTAAAAGAAAATGTTGTCTTTCCTTTCCCAGAATAACCATCATCTTATATTACTTTCCTTTGAATTCTGAGTTCTCTGCACAGAAACCTAAGTGCTTTCTGAGTTACAGGCCACAGCCCTTGCCTGGAACCTCTCAGATAACTTTAGGGAGTGGCCAGTGAAAAATGTGTGGCCACACTGGCCAGAGAGTCATTGTAACCTCATTAGACTGTGAAAGCTTGGAGGTCAGCAAGCCACTGCCCTTTCACAGAATTCAGGTCATTGTCAGGGATCACCCAGTTCGCTGCTCTGAAATAAGCAGGGCAAGGACTGGCACGCTTACCTCAAAATCAAGAGTCAGTCAGACTTGAGGATTCAGGGAAATCTTCCCAGAGCAGGTGACGAGTCAGTGGCACTGTAGTGAATTAACCGCTGGGAGAGTGTCACGGACTGAAGGTTCGTGTTCCCCAGGTGTGGCGAAACCCTAAGCCCTACTTACGAGGAGGTAGAGCCTTTGGAGGTGATCAGGTCACAAGGGTGGAGCCCCCATGAGTGAGATGAGTGCCCTCATTAAAGGGACCGCAGAGAGCATCCTCACCCCTTCTGCCATGTGGGGACAACCTTGCAAGTTCACCCTTTGCAGCCAGGAAGAGGGCTCTCCCCAGAACCTGCCCGTGCCAGCGTCCTGATCTCAGACCGCATTCCATGTGAGAGACGAGTGTCTGCTGTTTGTACAGCGCCCCACCCAGTCCACAGCCCTGCGTCGTAGAAGCCCCGGTGGACTAAGGCAGAGAAGAAACACGGGAATACTTCCCAGTCGGTGGAAGCAGCTGTGTAAGAGCCCCGTTAGGAGGGAGCAAATGGCTCACACACCTAAGAAACACCATGGGCACGACCTTGCCACTCTGGGAACAGGAGTGGCTAAACTTGCACCCCGAGATCAGTTTGACTTACAGGGAGCCAGTCGAGGGGGTTTCGTCTACAAATATAGCCTTAAGATACCTTATTTTGTAAAAAATCTAGAAATTACATTATTTTGCAGGAAACATCTTTGAGTGAAGACATCTACTTTTGGATTGTTTACCGGTCAGCGCAAGGCAAGCTTCCTCAGCAAGCTCTCGCTGAGAAACCAGAAAAAAAAGTAACAGTCGCAGTTCAACAGGTTTTAATAAAAGATGTGGTTTTCTGTTAGAGGTGAAGGTTGTTCTCAATTTTAAAGTTAAAAATTGGAAACGTGTATGGCTTTAGTAGCACTTAAGGCGTCCTCAGCCACCTCAAGGCTCCACGTTGTGATGCACTGCCTTCATGTTGCAGCTGTGAGCCAGCGGACTGCTCATGTTCCACATTTCTTGCTAATCCTGCGTCTGAGTTGAACTAAGAAATTTCTTTCTGTTCAACTTAAATTTTATTAATGAGTCAGAACAAACTTTTAAAGTACACGATGAAATATCACTTCCTCTCAATGGGACTAGCGTGGCGGAAATGTGCAACTTGCTCCTTTGACACTGTTCTCTGAGGACTGGCACGTGCAGGCTGTAAGCTGCTGAACAAAACAGTACCTCGTCCTGCCAGTAGCATGAAAACCTGTTGGTTTAAGATACTCTCGGTGCAGTTAATTTCCAAGAACTTAAAAACATTGGCTTTCCCTCTCCTCCTCGGAAACGTGCTCTGAAATTAAGTAAAGGAATTCTTTATTTAGAAAAGAAAAACAAGGGGTGGGGAGATACTTTTTTTTCAACTGAAAATGAAAAAAATAATGTATTTTTGTTAACTGTAGAGATTTTTGAAATAGGAATGATGAGAATAACAGGTAACATTTAATTATCCCTTAATATGTGCCAGAACTCTGCTAACCACTTCACTTGGATTATATAATTTACTTTTTATGACCATATAAGGTATGGATATTATTGTTTGCTTTCTACAGATGGAGAAACAGATTTACGGGGAATAATTTTGCTTGCCTGAAGTCCCACAGCAGGGTCCAGAACTGAAATTCAAACCCAGGCAGCCTGACTTCTCATCTTCAAGTTGTAATGATTGGGAGAGAACTACCTGTTCAATCAGACCTTAGAAAGCAAAATTAACGTATTTTCCACGTGAAAATATTTACTAATTTATTTGATTTCCTCTCGTGTGTCATAAAGATAAAGACAGCTAATTTTAACCTTTTCTTTCACCCCTCTGATTGAGCTGGTTTGTTTTTAATATTCTGACACTCAAAGGGAAAGAAGTTAATTGAAAAATTAATGCAGGACATTCACAAACAAAGGTTCTTTTATTATCTGTGTCTGATTTTTTAACAAATATGCCTTGTTTGGTTTCACTTATTTAAATTATAATTAATTCATTTTTAACTGGGGGAGAAATGTAATTTCATTTTAGTCACTATAAAGAGATATTAAGTATAGAAAAAATCGTTCCCATTCAAACTAAAATTTCGAAAAAGTAACCTGCTTTTTCAAAGTTGAATAATTATTTAATCACTCTGGTACTAAATTGTTAGACTTCTTGGAAAGTAAAATGAGAGGCCAAATCTAGTTCTCTGTAGGGATACACAGACATCAGAGTTATAGATGTACTTGGTTTATTACACTGCATTTAATTTTAATTGCTTTTAACTCGAATTTATAAGGGAAATAATACCTACTTGCACTGGGAGTGCAATAAAAAGGAAACAAGCAGCTCATCTTTCAGGTATCTAAATAATCTGTTTTCAATTTTTAGAATTGCTTCTAAATTTTCAAAATTTATTTTTCAGTCTTTTTTCTTCCTTTTAAACTTGACTTTACTTTCATGCCACGGATTTGTTGCTATTGTCTCAGAATAAAAGAGCAAGATTGTCATCAGGTGAATTGCTTTTCTAGAGCAGTGGGAATTTTATCCCCCAAATCTGATTTTTATTCCCTCAAAATATTTTTCAGCATAACAAGGGGATAAACATCAATTATTACTCACAAAGAAACAGACCCTTTTTTTTAATGTGTAGAGCTTTTGAGTATATAGAACTTCAAAGTTTGATAGTTTTAGGAGAATTAAAAGAAAAAAGATCGAAAGTCAATTAATCTTACGTATTAAATACACAGAGAGGATATGTACACAGAGATTGATGTTTATGGAAATTGAACAAGCGCGTCAAATGCTAACCAGGTTAGTAGAACACCACCAGTTGGAGTGTTGTTTTGCAAATGAGGTAAAATCATTTAACAGGTACTATTAATAGGCTAAATTTGGCTAGCTCCATTACATGTTAATAAAAGCAACAACTGTATTTTCAGAAGAAAGGAGTCACAAAATTATCTTGACGTTTGATTCCTAACGCTGTGTGTTAAGTAGCAGGAATCCTGTAACAGCCTCAGCAATAGTTGCTTATTGAAGGAGAGTCGGTTTTTGAAGCTGCGGACGTCTTGCAGACAAGTGCTGAAAATAATCTTGACAGTTTACTGAGGTCACAGAATGTTCAAAGTGTGCCCAGCTGCTAGGTTGTGGTATTTAAACACTTAGGAAACCCACAAAGAGCTCAGACACAGTCCCCGTGTTGCCCATGCCTCTCCGAGGTGGCTGCAGCTTGGGGTTACGCGGCTGCTGTCCCTGGGGCTCTTGTCAGCACGTCCTCGAGTCGTCCAGCTCTCTGCTGTCAGCTTCACACCTGTGTTTATTCCCTAAATCAGAGCTAAAACTAGCTGTTTATCCAAAAGCTGATGTACCACGAAAAGGCAGAAGAGTTCAGGGAAAAAAGATTACACTCAGCACCAGGTGACACTGCCTTTAGTGTCCACTGGCAAACAGGGGAACATCCTACAAAGCAACTGACCAGTGTCAAGTCATGGAGACAAGGAAAGACAGAGGAATGGTCAGACTGGAGGACCCCAGGAGGTAGGACCACTAAAGCAAGCTGGGACCTTGAATTCCTTTCTGACATAACAAAGATGTCGGAGAAAAGGAAGGATTGAAGTTTAGTCCACAGCATTGTACTGATGTTAATGTCTTAGTTCTGAACAGTATACCACGATCACATAAGATGTTAACATTGGGAGAAGCTGGGTGAAGGCTCTGTGGGAATTCTTTGTATTATTTTTGTAACTCTTCTGTAAGTCTAAAATTATTTTAAAATGTAAACTATAAAAAATTAAGAAGTAAAACACATTAAAGGAGATAAGGTTGTCTGACTCCAGAATATTAATAAGAGCTATAAATTGAATGCTTGTGTCTCCCTGAAGTTCGTATGTTGGAGTCCTAACCCCCACCCATGTGATTAGGAGGCAGGGCCTTCGGAGTGAGTAGGTCCTGAGGGTGCAGCCCTCGTGGTGGGATTAGTGCCCTTACAGAAGAGACCCCAGAGAGCTCCCGCACCCATCCTGCCCTGTGAGATCACAGTGAGAGGTGGTGGTCTGTGACCCAGGAGGTGGGCTCTCACCAGACCCAGAATCTGCCGGTGCTTGATCTCAGGCTTGCTGGCCTCCAGAACTTTGAAAAATAAATATCTGTTGTTTATAAGCCACCTCGTGTATGACATTCTGGTGTAGCAGCCCAATGGACTAAGACAATAAGTGTATTTGGCCAAACCCCTCTTTTGTGCTGGGCTGTTATTACAGCTATTCAGACGTTACTTCTCCTTTTCAGCCATCATTTATATGCCATTGTATGCCACAGTACATGTATCATGTACTCACCACACTTATACTGTGTACTTTCTGTGTGTGTACCACCGTATACATACCACCCCAGTCATCAGTTCACAATGGCTTCACACTTGGGTACGTTAAATGTTATACATTTGAAAGCCTTTTTTAGCAAACATCACATTTCAAATCCATGATCCTTCTCCTTTGTCTGGGAACATATAACATAAAAACTTCTAGAACACGAGTCAACCAAGTACAACAACAATTCTGAGTTCATCTAACATCCCTAATGAACTCCTCAATTTTTATGCAATTAGCTCATCTTTTCAAGAACCAGAGATCACAAAGCGTTAGTTATAGATGATAAGAAGCGACTATTAATGTTGTTACATGAATTTATTTGGCCGGCGTGAAGTAACACTGGCGTTGTGGTTTCCTAACGCTGGGGAGTGGAGCTAAAGTGGAAAGGCAACTCCAACAGTCAGTGGTGCTGGATACGGGGGGAGAGTGCAAGGGTGGGGGTCTGCAGGGTACTCCTTGACCGGAGACGGCGGAAGACCCAGGCGTGGCACCGAGCTTAGGCGCCAGAAGGAACTAAGCCCCGGGAAGAGAAGGGCCATTCTCGTGCTCGCTGGATCGGGCACCGTCGGCAGGGACTTGGCTTCAGAACAGCCTGCGGGAGCCCCCTCCGCTCAGATTTCCCACAAACTACCCCGAGGTCTCCATACCTATCAGCTCAGAACCGGTCCTGGAGGGGCAGAAAGAGCCAAGATTTCCCTTCTTCTCTCTTTATGTGTTTTCTTCTTCAAGCATCATTCCCCTCGATAACAAAACATTTTAAAAAATAATATAAAGGAAATGGAAGCAAACCAGCAGGGCGAAAACACGTCCGCTTTTTAATCTCCATCTTCTAACAAAATGCTTTCTCTTTTCTTCAGAGATGCAGTCTTTTCCGTTTTCTTTTTTGCCTCTGAAAAATATTTCCTCAAGAAAATGACAATCCCTGTCTGTTGTACTGAAAGAGGCGTGGGGGTCATTTCAGGGGAGGAGGTCAGAACCGTCAACCTATTTGTTGTCTCGGAACTGCCTTAACGTAATATGTGTGTGTCTCTGCCACACGGATGTGCACCCAGCTTTTGTGTTCTGCTGGGTAAAGCCGTCAATTCAAACTCCTCCTTACTCCATCCTCATGTAAGGCTTTTCTCTGAAGACAACTTGTTTATATAACTTTGCATTTTCTTCTTTTGATGATGACTATCACATAAAAAATAATGAGAGCTTTCCCCCCAAAAAAAACCCCAAAAATTGTACTATAAAGGAAGCAGCATCCAAGTATGCGAAAATCTGGTAAAGGCTGGAAAATGTGGACGTTTTCAGCCTATGCTGGTTTACATTGCAGAACTAGGACCATTAAAAATACTAGTGCTTTTTAATAATTGTTATTTTAGTAGGTATACTCCATTAACGATGCAGAAATACCACAAATAATGACGTAACAGCTTATGACTGAATGTACAGACGTAACTGTGAAAGAGTCTGATCCTTCTCAGTATCACAAAGGGAAAAAAGGCCGTATTTGTCATTAAACATTTTTGACCTGTGTATAGCTGTATTTTCTTGAAACTAAAAGGAATTTCTAATAAATCCCAGGTGGGTATGGGTCTTTATAATAAAGAGCATACTAACGTCCGACTTGCATTTTGGTGGGTCTCCGTCCTGCTGATTTTGCAGAGACTTTGCATCACAGCCTTGAGTCTAAACCCCAGATGACCACTCAGCTGATGCTTTCTCTCTAAATAGAAGCAGATTCTCTGATAGGTTGTCTGAAGGCATGTCCCTTGTCTGAAGCTTAATTAGCTCTGAGCAGGTGTTGAATGAAGTGCTCAGGCTGGGGTGCAGTTAATCAGACGAGGTTTCTTGTACGAGGGGTGCTGAAGAGGAAGGAGGATTCTCGAGGTGGGGGACAGCAAGTCCCGAGCAAGACGGGTGGCGGGGCTGTGCCGGCGACGGGGGGGACCCTTCCTAAGAAAGGCGGGCTTTCTGCCCCGTGAAGACCCCAGTGCGGGTCTGAACCTCCACCTCCTCTGGTTCACGGCCCCTTTGCTTTTCCGCAGCGTGCTTCTCAGACCAGACATCCTTGGGGCATATCCTCAAACTCTGAATACATTGGGACGAGGAACATTATATCAGTACATTACCATTTCAGCTTTGTGAAAACACAAATTTCAGACTGTTTTGAGAAACTAATGGAAAGTTACTATAGCAGTAATGAAATCAGGCCTGGGTAGGGACGAGGACATTTAAAGTCACTGTGATTTGTTTTTGGTTGTTTCCTTGGTGATAAGAGAAGCTATAATTAATTAACAGCCCACTACTCTGGTTATTTCTGGGTTATTGCTGAACAGAACATAAAGTGATTTTTTTGAGCTACATAAGAAATGGAAAATTCCAATTCTATTTAAAATAATTTCTAACTTACAAGGTGGTCTATAAAGATAAAAATAATTCCTTGTTGGAAGAGGTGTCTCTGTAAGTTACCTAGCAAAGCAATTATTCTTTCATGATACAATAAAGAGCTGTGTTAGCAATGACTTATCATCCTGCAGTAGTGGTCATTACTCTGCTCAAATGCTACTAAGCATAAAAGCATTCTAAATTAATGTGGCCTTGATTTTATTTTTCATTTGAAATATCAAGTCTTGATTTTCCTGTATTTCAAGATAATCAATATACCATTTGTTCTCTGTCAAAAACCTACTTTAAAAAAAAAAAAGAGTAAATGCCCATATATTTTATTTTTCAACAATAATGTTAAAAATTTTAGAAGAAAAATCTGTTGTATTACCTACTGTGTCTTGCAAGGTTAGTTATGTATTTTCTATTTCTTTCTCATTATATTTTCAACATGAGCCCTGACAATAATTCACATAAATGTCCAGATTTTCAAAAACTCAGCTACATGTTTTAGCACTTGGAACCAGTTTTTGTACCAATTCCTCATAATATTTATGGCTAGGAAAAGTGAAATAATCCCCAGAGAAAATTGATTCTCGGAATAAGTTTATAAATGAATTTCACTTTCAGAATATTCCAAAGCACTTGGTGAGGTATGTGCACATGTGCTTAATCTGAGTGTGTAGTTAACCTTCAAAATTAGCTATATTACAAATATATATGGGGTGTGTGTATATATATATATCTCCAAATTACTAACCTGCAGAGGAACAGTTACATGGTAAAAACCACCAGACACTGATTTTATATATATATATATATATATATATATTTATCCTGCATACACAAACCCAATTCTTCTGCTTTATTCAAGTTGGTAAGAACTGCTTGGTTTACTCTTGGGAGAAAGCTGTTTTCATTTTTCTCTGTAGCATCATAGAGAATGTAAAACAAAAACTGCCTGTCAAACTTTGAACTTTCAGGCAGCTCCTGTGCACAGCAGCTCAGGATTTACTGTGTATTTTATTTTAAATTCCAACTTTGTTTAAACTCCGAGGGGCCCACACAAGAAAAGCAGGAAGAGTGAAGAGATTCAAAAAAAAAAAAAAGAGTGAAGAGATGGATTTTAAAGAACGAAATGATAGCTGAGAAAAGCTGGACCAGGAAGGAGAATAAGGAGAAAGAAGAGGCTGTGGGAGAAGGAATGTTAACACGTAGACTGTTAGTTGCATTTAGTTCTCACTCAGATTCAGAATTGGAAGTAATTTATTTGTTATTACTTAAAAACTATTCCAGTCTGCTAGATTATTTTGAAAATACATAGATGCTTATCTGCCCAGTCATTTCCTGCTTTGTCGTTAAATTTGGGAAACCAGAGAATAAGGGTGGGGCCCACTGAGTAAAACGTAACTCTCAACATTCAGGGTGTGCGTTTGATTGCAGTGGACAGTGACATTTGCAGGGTCTTCGGGTCATTTTCACATCAGACCAGCAGCATACTTTTCATGGAAGACAGTTACTCACTGACTTTATTCAACAGACATTTATTGAGAGCCTATTATGTGCCAGGTACTTTTCCAGGCAAGGGGTGCAGAGAGAAACAAGATGGGGGAAGTTGCCACTTTTGTCATGCTTATATGAATATATGCTGATTGTCTAAAAAAATAGATAATGCCAAGAGAAAATGGAAGTTCCTCTGTGTTTGTGTGGAAGGGGACTCATGAGTAGCATCAGGGTAGAGGACCACTGGGGTCACCTTGAAGCCTGGCCACTACAATCCTTTCCCACCTTCCCAGTTCCACTCCCTACTCCAGTTTGTTATATCCACTCTGAATCTTCTTTTAGAAGAATGTTCTAGAGCATTCTTTTCTTCTTTTGCTGTGAATGTTTATCAGGGTAAGGGAGCAGTGTTCTGTGTTAATCTTTTCCTCAAACTTGGAGCTACTTTGTCATCCTATTCTTTATAGAGTTCTTATATATTTTTAATTATAAAAAATTAAACTATTAAAAATTAAAAATTGAAGCTTAAACAGTTTGCATATATGTTTGTTCAGTATTTTATGTCTCAATTGATGATGGAAAATATGCAATGTGAGGCAGGTAATCACTGAAATTGGAGAAAGCACAAAGATGAGATATTTCCTGTTTACCTACAGGATAGGTATTTTCAGGAATGCTCTTTCTTCTTTGATATACATTTTCATAAATAGTGATATTTTTGTGGAATGCAACCAAGCACTTCCCAGAAAGTTATTCTTTGAGAACATGAGAAATATTAAAAGAATTTCCAATTTGTCTTCATTAGCTTGGTTGAATAGAAAATGTCAAATACAGCTTTCGTGAGTTTAATGGACTATGATTAGGTAGAAAGAATGTATTTTGAAACTACTTACTCGAAAGCTAAACACACACATATATATATGGGCACGTGATATCACAGCTCATTCCATTCATACAGTTTATTCATTTTCATTCCTTGAATCATAATTGTTGATTCTAAATATGCTACGTTTATCCTATCAAAATTAATGCAATTGGGTATGTCCACAAACGTTTTTCCTGTAAAACTAGAGAAAACATAATTGAGCCATTTATATAGTTAGAAGATATATGAAGGTGAATTTTTAAAAAAAAGCAGTGGATGGTACCATTTTAAGTTACAAAAGTATACCTCTTTGCCAAGCCTAAATAAAAAATAATCAAATGACGTTTCTCATCTCATAAAAATAAATTGTCAGTTAAATTATCTCAGAGAATGAATTATCAAAATCTTCAGACAATGAAGTATGATTCTTGGTTTACTATTGACCTTCTGAGATCGGGGCCCAGCCTCCGCTTCCGTGTCTCAATGATTGGAGCACTTCTTAGCATCTCATTCCACATTTCTTTGAGCAATTCCAAGATGATTACAAAATGCTTTTCTCAAGCGAAAGCTGCTTAGTGATATTTAAGTTGCCAATTTTTAATACAGCTTAGCCTGTAATCTAAAACCTGAAACAGTAAGAAATAAATTATATTCCAGAATTTGAGAGGCAATCTGCTTGTTAACCTCCTATTGAGTTGAAAGCTAGCCCAATAAAGATGTTCTGATGTAGTCATGTGCCGAATCAGAGCAGAAAAATTTTTCTCTAAAAATAATTCCATGTTCTTGATAAGGAGTGGTTCCACACAGAGTGTATGGAGGGTCAGTTCAAGGAAAGGTATGTTTGGGGGATCATGATGCGTTTGTGGGATGCTAATTGGTCCAATTTAAATAAATGAAAGAAGGATTTGCACGGGGAAGCAGGAGGAAAAGGGACGTCAACGAATTTTGTAATACACTTTTTTTATAATTATAAAATTATAAAATGAAAATCATGCTAATTACAGAAACATCAGAAAGGTCAGAAACATCCCAAATGCATTTTCTAAGTGGTAAGAGGAAAACCAATGTTTCGTTGTGAGGAATATTAAGTGTGATGTTAGAAATGTTTATCATCATGTATAATCTATTTTTCGTAAGTATTTTATGAATGAATGAAAACCACTATGAATAAGGCAGGTTATTTTGATAGATAATCTTAACCTTCTACCATGCTCAGCCAGATTTCCCTGACTTTTGTCATTTGAAGCTATGAGATTTGTGTGATGAATCAGACTAAATCTCAGGTTAAAAAAAAAAGAAAGAAAGAAAAAGAAAAAAAGATGATGGTGTTGCCCTCTTGTGGCTGTTTCTAAGACCAGGTCGATGCTTAGAGAGGTCTGACATGAGGAGTGTTTTCAGACAGACGAATTAGCCCTGGAAATCTGGAGAGCCCCGTTATTTGGTCTGGTTTAGCAACGCCGCTGGGCCAGTGAGTTATGACCCAGCTGCGGTCCCGTCTTCCAGCAGCTGCAGGAGCTGCGGCGTGACCCTGAGTGAGCCCGGCCTGGCGATCCGGGTCCCGGGGCTCGCTGCAGCCTCGATCCTGCCGCGAAGCAGCCTCTCACGTTGAGACTGTTCAGAATGCAGGTTTCAAGTCATTCCGTCACAACCATTCCATTTGGGAGCTGCAGTCTGTCTTCGGGCTGCCTCCCTGCCCCCGCCATCTATCATTTAACGTGGAATCGAGGACCCTGCGCCAGCTGTCAGGGGTGCCGAGAGCTGGCCTCGGGTCTGCTTTTCACCGATTCCTGACAGCGTGACTTCCCCTTGAGGTCTCATTTCTCTTTAGGAAAGGCTAAAAGGAAGGGCGAAGGGGAGCCCACATTCCCTGAGCTGCGGGCTGGAACCCGGCTCTCTGATCGCTGCCCCCCAAGCCTTGCGTGACCAGCTTATCATTCACGCAGTGACTACGTAACTCGGATAACCACAGGAGCTAATCCCGACGCAGCCGGAGCGTGCATTATTATCCCCAGTTTACAGATAAAGGAACTGAGGCTCGGAGAAGCTAAATGACTTCGTGAAGCTTAAAGGAGCTAGCGGTGGCGGACGATTACCAGGTGTATCGGCCACTATAGTGACGGCTGATCCTGACAGTGAGCAAGTTACGTCAGTGGCTACACAGCTTTGAGATACGCTGCGCGTAACAAAGTTGAGCAGGTTTGCTTCCGAGTTTCTCGTGGTCTTTGACGTCGCAGTATCCGCAGTGATGCACTGTCGCGCCTTGCCAGACCCCGTTGCTCTGTAGGGCACATTTCAATAGCTCTGGTCTGCCCACAAACTGTTTTCCTTTACCTCATCTAATCAAAGATCTTCCCTGATTATTTATTTCATCTCTGAGAGCTTTTGTCCTAATTCATGTTTCTCTCCATGGTTGCCTTTAATGATACTTATCATATGATTTATTTTAGTGTTGTAATTTCATTACACATTTCTTCTCTGTTAAATTTCAAATTCCTGGAGGGCAGAAATTCGTTTAGAGATAAGTATGGTGCCTTTTCAGCCAACAGGCACTCAGTAAATAATTGCGGAATATGAGAATAAAATGAGGTGGTTATGTAAATTACAGTTTGTCTCTAAGTTTGTCTGGGATGTTCGTGGCTGGCAGGTCATATGTCCCTAACAAGTTACTATTGTTTCAACAGAGGCTTGGCACATCTTACCCGGAAGTTTGTCTGAAATAGAAATTGCAGGCATCGTGACACCGTCAGAGGATTTGATGGAAAGGAGATTTCAAGGGCCTTTAAATCACATGCACATTGTTAAAACCTTAGCATTAGAAGGGATTATGTGGGTCTGAAAGATGAAAGAAATAGGGACTTCAGTTTATCTGTAATGATTGACCCCTCCAACATCTCCCCTTCCCTGTGGCTGCACAAACAGCTGAGACTCCCCGAGCTTTGCAGAGCCTCAAAGCAGGAGCTCAGTCCACAGCATCCTATTCGCCTCAGAGAACAAACACACAGTTACAGACTTTTCAGGCTGGAAGGGCTGTTAGAGGCCATCTTGCCAAGTTATTTTCCAACCGTGTGGGATCCTGGGACAGAGGTCTGGGAAATTTTGATGACATTTTTATTTCACAAGATATGTTTATTTCTAAAGCTTAATAACATGGTGACACATCCGATGCCTCTTCCTTTTTGACTGCTGCTTTAAGGTTTTAACTTCTGCTGTTTGTACCTGATTAAAAACATTCTGGACTGGGGACAATTACTAATTTTTTTCCTCACGATTTCTCAGGGTCACTACGATCACAAGAACATAAATTGGGTATTAAGACCTATATAGAGTCGCAACTCTCTATCGTAGCTGCTAAGTTCAAAGTGCCATCTTGGTTCTGGCTGGTGGATTTTATCATAGTAAGAAGCATAAGCTCATAACGCATTCTCATTCTCATGAGGCACCACCTCTGCTGTTTCATATTTTGCGTTTTTCCTGTGAACACGTCTCAAAGGGTTTTTTCCAGAGCTTTCCGCTAGGTTTGCGGCAGAGGAGACTTGAAGCCAGGGAATAGGCTAGAATTCGGTAATGTCTCTTAATTCCACGCTCACTATGGAGCTTTCCAGTCCACTCTGCCTTGTTTCAGTTTAAACCCAAAGCACAAGGAGGAAGATGTAAGTCGTTTAAGGAATGAGGAATGAAAAATTATAAAGCTTTCACCTTTTTGCTTCCCATGAAGTTACTTCACATCCACATGCAGAACAGCCTAACTCTGACTGGTTGGAATCCGTGCCGAGCTGAGCTCCTTATGCCCCCGGAGGTGGATTTCAGCTCCCCAGTGGTCCACCCCCTACTGAGTTGACTTAGTTACGTCTTCGAGATTCCTTATTTTGAGAACAGAGGAGAATAAGCAGGCCGTGGCAAGAGCGTGCTTGAATTCTCCCTGGGAACTCAGGAAACTCGAGTGTTTTCCAGAGCAGAGTCAGGGGAAGGCTGTTTTGGGGAGAAGGCTCTGTGCCTCTCCGCCAGTGCTGACTCATCTCCCCGCGTGGGGTCCACGCCACATAAGGGCTACTCAGGGATCACTTCCCCTTGAGCATCTGCGAGAGAGCTCACCTTCCCCAAACTACAGTTTGTAAGGAAGAACTTGGGGTTTTACTCTTCGTCAAGTTCACAGACTTGCACTTTTTGTGCCTCAGACTAACAGATGTCTAACCTTTTGAGAGGAAGTGTGTATGTCTCAGAAGAATGGTGTTCTATTTACAAGTTTACCGTGATCCACGTTTTCTCCTGCAGAGCAATTCATGTTCATTTGAACTTAGAAAAAATAAAAACTCACGACAGCTTGTTGATGCTCTGTTCTTCCTTGGTTTATTAAATGAATGAACTAGACGTTTGTAATAAAGCACCAGTTACTACCTTCTCGCATTTGCCCGAGACCATCTTTGGAAAGGCACTGAAGTCAAGAGTGTGGGGAAAACATACCAAATGTCTTTCATGATATTTCAGAGCATCAGAAAGAAGAGATTCATTTCAAGGATAAACTATTTTTTAATATTCACTACTACAAGAATTTCTTCTATTTCTATTCTTAAAAGCTGTGTGCAACTTGGATAGTAATTAAACTCCTTTTGATAAGATCTTAAAAATAAATCTTTAGGAACCTGAGCAGAGGCCAATCTTGGGGCAAGGTGATGATTTCTCCAAACCTTTTATTCCATGACCATATTAGCTCTTGTTAGGTGGCAGTTCTTAATTCTTTCATTCGTTAATTCATTAATTTATTCAACAAATATTTATTAAGTGTATACGATGTTTTGGGGGGACAAAATATGTGCAGAATGATTTGAGTTTAGTAACTTTTTATATATCCACAAGTAACACAATACAATGAAATAGATATAAATATTGGAAATATATATATTAATTGTTTCCTGTTTTTAACTCTTAATGGTCGGGTTACAACAGTCAATTCTAATTTTTTTTCCTTTTGTGCTTATTTAAATAATCTAAATTTACTTGTAATACAAAAAAGTATTTAAAAAACATTATGGAGCACCTGGGAAAAAGTGTCATATTCCAGATATTGAAACACAAAGATGAATTTTTGTCATTCTGGTGGAGGAAGCATAATCAGATGAGGGCATTTGTAAAAAAAAAAAAATTAGACTGCATCGTGATGAAGGCTCGAATATAGTTGTGCATTAGTTGCTATGGAGGGTCAGAGAAAGAGACCAAACTCAACTTCCCCTGGAAGAAGGCGACTCAGAGGCAACTGGGAATTCTTGGCAGATAATGAGTAGGAGATCACAAGTTGGACAAGAAGGAGAAACACATTTCCCACAGAGAGAAACGCACAAAGCCCTGTGAATAATCAACGTATGTGACAAGAGGGAGCAGATAGGTCAGAATATAGGGCAGAGTGAAGCAGTCAACCTGAGTTCCTTAAACCCAGTCCTGACTTGGGCAATTTTCTTAACCTGTCCAAATGTGTGCCTTGCAGTTTGTCAATGGACAATGCTATTTCTTTCTTTGTCTCTCGAGATATTAATGAACAGAAAAGTGAAATACTGTATCATTTGGCACAAGGGGATGTGTAACCGAATGTGAGACTGTGTCGCTGTGGGGACACTCCTGCCCGTGATGACAATGTGGTGTACAGAAATGTGTCAGACAGTGTGTTCTGCAGCCGCAAGGCTTCCAGTGAAGCCACAGCTCTGTGTGTGTTCTTCTCCAGATGGGGCGCAATTCAGGGCATCTTTGTAATTAATTTCTTCCCACCTTGGGTTTTCTACCGTCAGCCAGGAGAGATGCTAATCAGACAGAAAACGCATGATCAATATATTCAAACAGGAAATGAGGGCGAGACTTTGTCCTCCATCTTCTTGGCCTGAAATAGGATGTCAGGACAATGTGGATTCTGGAGCACAATTCAGGTCAGTCTAATTCAGGACAGACCAACCTGTGCAGACTTAACAGATGCTAGCTGATGAGCACAGACCTGGGTTATAGCAGAGAGTGACCGGTGGATCTCTGAGAGCTTTGCTTTACAACCAAGGCTTTTCTCATTGTAAGTCATTTCTGAGTTGTGTTTTTACATTGGCGATGGAGTGCGTGGAAAGAGAAATTATCCCTCAGTATTTTGCAAAATTAATTTCCAAATTCAAGCACATACAACTTTATTGTAGCTGTAACTTTCACTTTTCCTCTTGCCTTTCCCCTTTCATCCTTGACTAAGAGCCTGGTTGTCCTCAGTGTACCTTCTTCTCCACCCCTGGAGGTTAGCTCTGCCCAGGGACAGTCAGAAGAGAGACTTCAGTCCCTACAGAATGAAGTTCTGGCCAGAGCTGAAGCTGTGAGCCAAATTAGCCACAATGGCAAAGTATCTTTGAAAGAATAAAACAAAGGGAGAAATAACTGCCACCCAAGAATCTCTTGCCTCAGAAACAACGTTGGCCTGAGACCTTTTGTTGGTATATTCATTATGAACTTACTCATTCCGCACATACAGACTTTCCTGACTGCAGGTTTAGAGCAGGCGTAGGATCACAGAACGCAGTGGCAGGAAGAGACCACGAGGGAGGAAGGCGGGATTGCAGAAAGCCCAAATGAGGGTAATTCCCCTTCAAGATCAGATGTTTGCAACCTTTTTTTATCACAAGGAACGATGAATCTCTGTGTATAAATTAATTTTTCGTCATTGAAATCATAGCACAGTAAGCACTTCCACTCTCCTGTAGATACGAATCCAGAGTTCACAGGAGTCCTTTGTCAGAGAAATCCTTCACGAACGAGGCTGCTACACCGACTCTCTTTCTGGACAGATCCTCTGCACATGCTCAGAATGACTGTTGTTTCCATCAAAATAAACCATGATGGACAGTCACTCTGTGTGTCTCCATGTGCTTTCAGATGATTTCTGTGTTTGTTGAGTGACTTATTGTGCTGCATTCAGCAGACAGGGAAAAGTCAAACAGATCCACAGTAGGCTTTATAATCTCATTGTTGCTTGTAACTGAATTTCCAAATCTATCTCGTTACAGTAAAATAGCAAGTTCCTGATATGTAGGTAGCTTGTACACCGTCTGGAGGGACTAGAAAAATGAACAAGAGTAGGAAAAATTATATATAAGTGCATACTTTGCGGGGAGGTATCTGTAAGCCAGTGAGGTTGTAGCTCTGGGGAGCTATTAAGTTAGTGATATATTAGGAGGATCTCTCTGCTTGGATTTAAACACTTGGCTTACCGTCTGGCTCAGCCCACAAATGAAGCCACGAGAATATTTGATTCCCTTTGTTAGTCAGGATGCTTCTGCAGGAGGAGGCTAACCTTCCAGCAGCCCGACTGCAGCCCTGGGCATCCATAAACACCAACACACAACAGAGGACCAGACCACGACATCCATGCATCTATTGCTCGTTAACTGCTTCTCCACTTTTGCCACATTTCCTCAGGTCAACAACTCTTGAGAGAAAGTCCTGAAGTGGAAGAGTGAGGTGAGAGATGTGGGTCTGTGGTGTGAGGTTCCTCTGCACTGCCGCCAGAGGGAAAGTTTAGAGCAAAGAGAACTGAGAGAGATTAATTTTGAACTTTGGAGAATCACGAAGGTTCCCCAGCAGAGGAAAGCTGTAAAGTATTAGCTCACGCTTGCCAGCACCTGCTAAAGCACTCGGCGCTCACAATCAGGTGTTTTTTGCAGTTACGATTTTCCTGCACTTTTTCAGACCTAGTCTGGTCACTTCCCAATAAAGCCAAGTCCATCATAATATATGTTGGTGAGCGTTTTCAAGTGTACATGCTGCTAGTCTTTTGGTGAGGGAAAGACATGAAGGAAAAATGAAAAACCCTTCACATATTCGGACATAGACCCGAGTAATGAAAAGTACCATCTTTTTATCTCAGCATCAAAATCACGTCATCCTGGGTCAGGCTGTCTGGCTTTTAGGAACAAGCGGTTATGAACTTGCGACCAATGCTTGTGTCTCGCCCTGTTCCCATACTTATGTTAAGACCCTTGACTACCTTTAAGATGAAGTGGAAGGCAAACATTGACTCCTTTGCTTAAGCCTCATTTTGCTGTCTGACCACTTGTTTGTGCGATGGACATCCTATAGCATCTCAGATCTACCCTAAAGTCACTCTGCTGGGTCCTGAGAGCACCGGGCATTTCCATCCTTAGGGACAGTGAGGGCAGAACCCAGGCCTCTGGTCTGGATGCAGGGACACCGACCTGAGGGTGGGCTAACGCGAGCCCACGTGTTTGCCCCCGGGGCTGCCAGCAGTGCTAACTTTGTTACTGCTGATGTCGTCACGCATTATGTATGTGACACACACGTAGACAGGTGTACGTCTGATGTGTAACAGCATACCTTGCGTTTCACACCCACGCACTCTGGCTCTCCATCCTCTGTGAGTTTTGAAGTTTCTGAAAATGAAGCAGTTGGCACTTCCTGTCCAAGGTGAGTAACAAATGCTTGTACCAAAGGCAGCCTGACCTCTCGGTGTCAGATTGCTTTGAATCCCTGAAAGGAGCCACTGCGTAATCTTTAAGAATTATAAACTGCAACAGGTGCAGGGGTGTTGAGGCTCCACATCCCTCCTCTGGGTTGAATTCTGTTCCCCAAGCAAGGTATCTGAAGTCCTTCCCTGAGAACCTGTACAAGTGACTTATTTGCCAATATTAGCTCCTTACCTTTTCCCCTTATACCTGTATCTTTATACAGCTAGCCTTCGGCTGCTCCTACTCTGGTTTGAACACTTTCCTCTAGTCCTGCTTCTTCTTCTACTGATCCACCTGTCCCCATCCTGAGCCCCTTATCTGTTTCTCAATTCATCTTCCTCTTCCAAACTCTTCACTCCAGGTCCTTTCCCGTGTCTTCTTTTTGCCCTCTGTGCTTTCTCCTGGGGTGCGCTTCTCCTCATCTGTTTCTGCGTCTACTATCTGTACATCCAGATCTCTGGTCTTTAACTCTCCCTGAGCAACAGATTCCCAACGGCTTGCTGCTCATTTCCTGAACCAGCCATGTTTCTTGGCTCTTCCGTGGACTGTTTGCGGAGCCTCTACCAGAAGGCTTCCAAGTTTGCATCAAAGCCACTTCCTTCTGTAGGCATTCCCTGCATTCCTCCAGCCAACTTACGTGTGATATTTAAGTAATTGCTACTTTCTGTTTACCTATCTCAGTACATACTCATGAGAGTAGAGGGCTGGACAATGAATTGGTAAGTAAGGAACCAAGTTCTTGGTTGCTGATCTACAAAGTAAAATATTTCTCTGGATATAAGTAAGACTTGGCTGAAAAAAGGAACCTGAAACTGACCAAGCCTATAGGTTTGACTACCAATGTCTAGGAAATGTGGGAGAAGGAACAGAGTAAACACCACCCGACAGGCAGTCAGTGAGCTACGGCTGGAGGAGATTCTACAGGAATAAAGGACATGGCTTGTTAACCAAAAGATCGTAAGAGACAAAAGAGAGGAAGAGACCAGGAGGAGAGAGAGAGGGAAAGGTAGCTGTAGGTTAGAAAAAAAATTTAAAAATCAGCCTATTACAATTTTTACATTCCGATTTGAACAAATTATTAAAAAGCATGAAGTAATCAGAGAAGTTTGATTACATTAAGGTGTCTGATTTTTAGGTATGTTCATTGATGCTGAGATTATGTTCTTTAAAATGTTTAAAATATGTTTTTAAAAACAGAATATATTAATATAATATCTGATATTTACTTCAAAATAATTCAGAGTGTGAAAAAGTGGGTGGGGCTAGAGCTCAATTATAATTTGATATGAGTTAAAATTGGATGATGGTTTGTGAGGGTTCATTTATTATTCTCTTCTACTTCTATGTGTTTGAAAATTTTCATCATTAAAGAGAAAGATTGGCTGAACTTGCCAAATAACAACCAAGCTTCCACCAATTTCCATGATGTGAAAAGGGTGAGATATCTCATTCGCAGTTCAGCTCCAAATGGATTTGATGATTCCAATGGGGTTTTGATCTGAAAGTGAAGATGATAGGCCATCTGGGGCCTGAATTCTTTTGGGATCTGAGCGCCACAGCTTAGCGGAGATTGTGTTCCAGCTCATAGCAAGTTTAGTCAGAACTAGAACTCCACGCAGACTTCCTTTGGCTCTGATTTACTTTATTTTCAGTGCAATTTGTTGACTTGTGAATGCACACAAGCGCCTACTTCTGTTGTCTCTTTATTAGTGCCCTAGCAGCCATCCTCAAAGTAATTACTTCTATTTCCATGTGCTTAATTTTACCTTGTCTTTTGCATGTTGCTACAAGTCATTTGTGAATTCTCACATCTATGCAATAGCATAACCACATTTGTGGTCGTCAGCTTTAAAAATCAATTTCTCCCTTGTGCCCATAGTGAAAATAATTACAGGTTCTATAAATGCGAGTTTTTTCATGACAGTGGAGCAGAACTGATGTGGCATACTAATGTATTCGTTAAAGTGCAGATGAACAAATTATGATCAAAGGTGGTTGCATAGTTTCCTTCTGCCTCTGTTGTCCAGGAGCACACACTCCATTCAGATGGGAAACTGACAAAAGACAGACTCTTTGGAGCCCTTAAGTGCACTTTGATTTCAACCCCACTTAAAAAGCGATTAAAATGCCACACTCAAGAGGCGACATTTTTTATTTGGTTCTTAAAGCAGAGATATCCTGATATTGAGGAAAAAGAAGGAAGGAAGGAGAAAAGGAAGGAAGAGGTAAAATAACTTTTTAGGGAGTAGACATCAAAATTTGTATCTACAGGATACACAATCCTTCTTTAATATTCATTGAATTGGCCATTTGTAAAGGCATATTGTTTGTGTTTTTTTAAACATGATATCACAGCTGTTCTTTAGTTATGAGTCCAACTGGATCAGACATTCCATTTTAAACACTGAAGGATGGGAGGGTAAAGACCAGGCTAACTCCGACCTTTGAAGCCCAGTGGAAGAGGCAGATGTGTCACGGAGTCACAGAAGACATCAGTTAGCAATGCACAGCCCATCAACGGAAGAACAGAATTACGTTCAGGTGGGAGATGGTCACTGTGGGATGGGTGTCCAGGGAGAAATCCTCGCAAGAGAAAGGCATTGAGAGAAAAGTGAGGACCATTTGATCCAGAAGAAGAGAGAAGGAATTATGAGAATGAGAGAACAGGGAACGTGATTCCAGGGAAGGGAATGTTCAGAACGTGTTTGTAGGAGTTACAGGACCAGCCAGGCTAGAGCAGAGAAAGTACGATTAAATCAAAATAGATAAACAACAGGTTTCTACTGTACAACACAAGGAACTATATTCAGTATCTGATAGTAACCTATAATGAAAAAGAATATGAAAAGGAATATATATGTATGTGTACGTATGATTGAAACATTATGACATTCACCAGAAATTGACGCAACATTGTAAACTAACTATACTTCAATTAAAAACAACTGTGGGAAAAAAAAAAAAGAAATTCAACAAAATTATTCAGGGTCTCCAATAACGTCCAGGAATGTAAGCAGTTTTTAAAACCAGGACTTAACACTAAGTGACACTTTAAGAGCAGCGTGCTCCTGTGGTTGACACGCTGACAGAGTGGCTGCAGTGCGGAGCTTTCTCTCCCTGCTACTCGTCTTTGCACCTGGTCCCAAGGAAACCCGTGTGTAAATAGAGAAAGTACATGTTACACGTCAAAATCAGCATTTCAATTATGCCCATTGTCATGGTTTTCAAGTTCATACATTAGCACTGGGGATGTTGACTAAATTCACTTGCATAATGTATTGTGTCCAATGGTGCAGGGGCCACACGTACCGTTTAATCTCCTGGTGATGGCAGAAGACAATTGTATTTTTAATTTTCAGTATTGTGTTTCTGTGGATATTTTCAAGAGACATGCTTCCAGGAGTATCTTCTTTAGCCCTCAAACAAGGAGACGTGGCGTTTCAGACAGTTGAATTAGCTTTCCTTATCCCTCGGAGTGTGGCTGACATAACCACATCGGCAATAATGTGGGTTAAAAATACTGGGGAGGTCTGCATCCCAGCATCTAGCAAGTGCCAGGCACTGCAAAGCATTTCTGGTCTTTATATCCCTGAAGCCCCAATATTTGTGTGGCAATTTCCACTATTCACTTCTTTTGGCAGCTGGGGAAACAAAGGCTTAGAAAAGTTAGGTAATTTTCTGAAGGTACCACAGCAAGCAAATGATGGTGCCAGGAATCAAATTATACTAATAATATTATTAAATTAATAACAAGTTTATTAAATTATTTATAAATGTATTAAGCTATTAATACATTTGATGGAATTATATAATATATATTAGATATATAAAATATGTAGACAGGTAGAAAGACACGTGTGTATGTGTATCCATACACATATATATATGGAAACACGTAGATGTTTCTGTGCGTGCACACATGCATGTACCTGAGGGCAGGGATACATATGTATACCCATGCGTGTACATATATCCATTATGTATATAATTTGTTTGTTTCTTCATGCATCTACTTGTTGCAAATGCAGTGGGTGCACAGCCCAAAGGGTCTGCTGAAATCGTTGTCTAACTAAACTTGATCATGTCCGTGCAGATGACGGGCCACAGAGCACCTCAGAGTGACCCCTAAAGCCTCAGTGAGCTGCACCGAGTGGCTGATCTGAAGTCTTCTCGAGAAATGATCCATTAAACTAAGTTCTCTGGTTTATGCCCGTGTGTTACTGCTTAGCTCCCTGCAAGAAACTCTGGAATCCTTTGCCATTATTATCTCCAGGTCGGGCTTCAGCCCTTTGGTGGCAACATTTACTGTTGGCAGGAGTGAGTGAAGTGCTGTGGAGAAGATGAACGGGGTCCCACACTTGGGATGCCCTTCCTCTCAAGTCATCTGTTCACATCCTCCAGGGCTACGTCCTTTGTGATGGTTTCCTGGTCCCTCAGCCCGATGTAGATTCTCTCTCTCTCCCTCTGAAGATCTGCCACAGTGTTTTTAACAGCTGCCTACTTTCCACGTTGCATCGTGTGCATTCGTGTACCTCTCTTACTGTCTTTATTAGATTTCAGTCCACTTTACGTTTGATGCAGCTTCCTGTCCCTCGCTGTGCATGTGTGAGTCGGGCCCTATGGGGGTCACAGATACCTGTTGAAACAGTGGGACTATGACATAGAACAGGCTTGACCTAAAGAGAAGCACTGAACGCGGCACGGTTGGCATTTGGTTTTCAAATTGCTGTTCAGAGGCAAACTAAACTCTCTCTCCTTGACTCGACGGTTTGTTTGAAACTTGTGTCGGCCCTTGTTGATTTGCCCCCAGACTGTGGCCTTGCACAGCGCTGCTAAGGAGAGAATTTATCAAGAGTTAAATTTTAGCAAGAGTCATATTCTCTCTTACAATAGAATTTTATTTTAATAAATTTGTTTACTAGTGTTTAGTGTTTACCTGTGAACTTTTAAAAACACAGATGCCAGGTATCATTGGGAGTCATTTAACTTCTACAGCTTCCCCCTGGTGGAGTCAGTCGCATGTTTACATGAGCTTTCCTGACCCAGTTGCTCGGCAGTGACCGAGGATGGGGAGGAGAAGGGAAGGTGACAGGCTTCAGGGCACGTTCATTCTAGAATAAGGCAAATAGATCGTTAACTTTGAAGTGATTAGAGACTACCCACCTTGTAATTTTGCTTTCTCAGCAATTTAAGTCTCCTTGGTAGACATACAGTAATCAGAAAGAATCTAAGTTTGGGGAGACACCTTTGCACTGAGCTCATAAGGAAACTGGGAGACCTAAATTTCCATTTTCTTGAGGACCCTTGACATTTTGAAAACTTAATTAACTGAGCGTCCCCGTGGTGTCGTAAAGTTCATATTTTCATGAAATCTCTCCCTGCCTAAAATGCCTAATGTCGATTATCCTGGCCTGAATCGCAGGCATGGACCAGTACTGAAATGTAGTCCCAGAAGGTCCATGAAGCTTGTGAGGTCATGGGCTCTGTTCTTGCACCTGCTTCAGTAGAGCAGCATCTGAGGGTGTGTTTGCTGAAGGAGGGGGCGCGCGGGAGCCCAGACCGCAGGCTTGCAGGCAGGCAGGGCCGACCGCGGAGCGCGGGCCTTCAGTGAGCTGCAGGGTAGGGAACTACCAGCCCTGGACGGCCATGGAATTCCTTCAGGGCCAGGAACCTTCAGTGATTAAACGCACTAATGGGGAAGCGTTATTCTGCTTACTGCACACAGAATCACTTTTTTTCAAAAACTAAATAAGGCAAGTCACCTAAATCATCTAAAATATTTATGCATGTATTATCAGTTAAATCCAGAGCCACGTTTCTCTCTCGGGCGGTAGACTTGCCTGGGACAGCAAAGCTGAATGCTCTGGTTCCCATTCTTTCCCGGGTTCTCAGGGGTGGGATGTCGAGCTGAAATTCAGCCTCGCCTCAGCCTCAGGCATTGCTGCCTCTCTTTTGTGAATGAAAAGGTGACTAACAGTTGCTGTGGGGGGGCCATTTTCCTAACTTCTAAAAATTACGTCTTTGACGTGGAGCACTTAAAATGCTCCCGTCCTGGCTTTTCCCACGGGGCTCAGTAGTTTTCATGCGCGAGGCTCTTTTCTTAACTTTTACAGGAACTCAGAGTTAACACCTCTTCGCACTCTCAGGTTAACGAACATGCACTTGAGTTTTAGTAAATGGATTTGTCTTGATTTTACTGCCCTCTGTGTTATGGCAAAATGGAAAGCGTAAGGAAGGAGGCACACTGAACTCTAACCTCAGGTGGGTCAAAGGGTCTGCTGCTGGGTATTTGTCAAGAAGAAGGATGTGAAAGAGCCAGCTCAGTTTTCTCGTCTCTCTGGCTTGTCCTGCACAGAATGGTTACCCTCCTGGGGGACAGGTCGGGGCACCCAGGACTGCTTGATTCCAACAGGAGACATTTGTGGGTTTCACTTAAGAGCCACAGGGAGAGGCCACAGGGCCAGAAGGAGTGACTGGGGCCATCAGAACCCACTTTGTAGGTTTCTGACTAGCGCAGCTGAGGAAACTAGGAGGGGAAGGGAGAGAGGAAGAATGAAGCAGTTCTCTCTCTTGAAATACCCTGAAAGTGCACAGACTGGAAAATATGAGACAGAATCAGCCTAGTGGGACTGTCCCCAGGAAGTCCTGCTCCACGCTGAGGATGCAGACACCCCGGAACGCTGGCAGCTCTGTACGGGACTTCTCTCCACCACCGCGCTGCGCAGGCGGCGTTCCGGGGGCCGTTGACACTGCATGAACTGCCATCTCATCCGGCAAAGAACAGCAGGAACGTTCTTAAGTGAAGCGTGGGGTCTCAGTCTGGGCATCTTTGCTCTCAGTCCCTTACAAAGGAAGAGCTAGCATCTGAAACAGAAGAGAGTGTTTAGTAAGAAGAAAAGGAAATGAGCAAAATATGAAGGGTGTATTGTAGCAAATTTCATTGATGTTTTTCCTTATATTTTTAAATGATCTAAAAATAGCCTCCCACCCATATTCCCCCAAAATCGTTAAAATATGAAATGCCTGCTTTCTCTGAAAATATATGACTTGTCACCAAAAGAAATAAGTGCACACTTTTCATTAGTGATTAAGAAAAGGATGTCTGTTATATGCATGTTAAATTTCCCCAAATGATTTGAAACATTTATTGAAATCTATTTAAGTGTTAAATTTGCTTCTGAGTAAACTTACCCTTTTAATGCCAAAGAAATGCTGCTTTAAAAATCCTGATCATTCATAACTTTTATGAATTAAATGATTTGATCCATAAAGTGCACAAGTAATATTACTATTCCTTCTGAAAATGCCTCCAGCACAGCAATCAACCAATCAAACATGGAGAAGATTTTCTATGTTTTCTACGGAAGTGAAATGAACAATATTCAAAGCTGGTTCCAGACGGAGCACAAACGACTGAGAAACGATTCTAGGTAATTACGTGTAACCAACAGGATCACCGGAATATGCTGAAATGGTTGTCTCGGGAAGAATGTCAGTGGTGCTCAGCGCTTCCTAGAATCATTAGGGGCGGTCATGGGTTCTCTCCCTCTGCTGGGAGGGTAACAGACAATACCCAACCCAGCCTGGCAGGGACGGACTGCTGGCCCGGGCAGTGTCCTCCCTACAGCCTTTGCATCGTCACAACTGTGCATCTGGAAAGCTTGGAACATTTCACGGACAACCAGCAATTAACTCCTCTCGTGGTAACCTGCTTAACTTACCAGGTTTAAGTTTAGATGTTGTTATTAGCGTAGGTATAATATTTGCAGCCGCAGAGGAAAGGTGTGGCTAGCAATTAGAAAGTCTTTCTCATTTCACTGGACTCAAACAGACTTTTCTGTTTGCACGCTGCCTCATTACGAGGGTCCAGAAATAAGGACAAGCCTATTGGTTCGGGGCTGGGCATTCCACGCTCCCCACTATTTGATTTGGCTAGACTGTCTGCCCCTGACAGAGAGCTGATGGAATTTTAAAGTAGATTCTGTTGTAGCTGGTTGAGCAGAGCTTGTCACAAGCTTGTAATAATTACACAGACTATTCTGTGCACCTTGTTTCATAACTCAGATCGTGTATCTGCTCTGCTAGGGAGGCATAGAGTTTAAATTCCGCATCTACTGGAAATTTCAGATGCCAAAGGATGCTCGAGTCAACAGGGAGAACAGGGTATACAAAGGGGAGGGCTTCAGACGGCGAGTGGTCCCCTAGGTGAACAGGCAGCTCCTGATGTCCAGGGTGATGGCAACTGCACAGGCCGGGGAGGCTGTCCCCAGAAGCCAAGTCCACAGGCTACTCTGAAGCCTGAGCGCAGGGCCACGGCCCAGCTGTCAGTAGAGGCGCCTCGGAGAGAAGTCCGGCAAAATGAAAGGATTGTGCGCAATCCCAAGTCCACACTGTGCCCTTGGTGGGCCCTTTCCTCCATAAAAAAAATGAAAAATGATACTTTATGACTGTTAGTATAATAATGAATGTAACCCAGGATGAATTAATTTCATCTCTTTTTTCCGATTAAAAGAATTTTGTGTGCCCCTACTTAAAAAGGATTTAAGAAAACCATTAACCTAGTCCTGCTCTCCTGAATATCAGCACAGTTCGAAAGACCCTGTTGGTAACTTCTCCAAAGTTGCAGAAGGGAGAATAGCAGGCAGTTGTCCCAAATGACATCATCTTAGTACAGAGTGGGCTGCGTTGTTTCTCCAGTTTTCTCAGAGTCCTAAATCTGTGCCAGTGCAAAAATCAGAGATTGTCCCTCCAGATGAACAGTTTCAGGTAAAAACCACCACCGCACGACATTTTAACTATGCCCCAAAGTAGCACGCTTTTGACAATCTACTCTGTGCGGTTTATTTTTCCCCAGCATTTAAAATCATCACCAAATAGCAGTATCACCATCACTTTCCATTTCAATTGTAAAGCCTGAATACATCCCTGCTGCACTCCACTGGTAGTTGATCTTATTCAGCAAACATCTTCTGTGCTGACACCTCTGCCTAAGCCTTTTACAAGTATCAGTCCTCATTGAGTCCCCATAACCGTTCACGACGGGTTGAATCACGTCTCCCCGAAAGGTGTGCTGGAGTCCTAAGCCCCAGAACCTGTGGCTGGAACCTTATTTGGAAATAAGGACTTTGCAGACATAATCCTAAGTGAAGATACAGTCATGCCGGAGGAGTGTGGGCCCTCAGTCCAAAACGGCTGGTGTCCTCATAAAAAGAGGCTATGTTGTATGTTTTTTACCACAATACAATATAATCCTCATCCAGGCTGTAACGAACAATTAAAGAGATAACTCTATTATCCAGTCACAGGAGATAAAGCTCAGTTACTCTGCCACTTCGTAGTAAACAACATACAGAGAATTTAAAAGTATAGGATGTCGTAGCTCATTGAGAGTCTTCATGGAAACTGGGCCATAATATCGCCCTGAAATGGAAACACCACAAGCAGCTGCGAGGGGAAGGCTTTCTTTCAAACTGAGCAGTGAACTCCTGGGAACTGACCACACTCCCCTGCGCAGAATCAGGCCTCATCAGCTTTCATACTTTGTTGAAATTCAGTGGATGAGGATATAAGTCAGAAATACAAAGAAAATAGGAAAACATCAAAACTGCAAATGGACGAAATGGAGGCCCCAGTGGCCACAGTGGACCTGGAGAGACACCCCACGTGGAACACAGCCACGTGGTCCTCGGTACCCTTCAGACATAATGAACCTAGCTGCAGTCGGCTATCTGTGAAACACAGTTCCTCTCTTCCCACAAATGCTCCCTCCCTCTCACGCTTTAGCCTCTAACTTAATAAATAAAAAGGAGAGAAGAGAATATATGGGAAGCGTTTAAAGGAATGCACTTTTTACTGAAGAATAGTTGACTTACAGTGTTAGTTTCAGGTGTACAGCAAAGTGATTCAGTTATACATACACAGATATATTTTTTCTTTTCATATTCTTTTCCATGATATGTTATTGCAAGAAACCGAATATAGCTCCCTGTGCCGTCAGTGTTGAATGCTGGATCACCCCAGCATAACTATATCTGCAACAAATTTTGTACGTCATTACTATGCGTGTGGTTGAGTGGTCTGTGTGTATATTTAGTTTTAAATCTCTCAGCTCTCTGCTGAGAGGTTATTATTATTCATTATTACTCTTCATATTATTACTCATTACGCAGACAAGACAATTGAGACTTAGAGAAGTTAAGCAACTCATTCAAAATCAGACCATTAAGTGGTGAAGTCTGGGTGGATATTTGGTCCCTCTGATCCCAAAGTCTTTGACTGTGCTGTGCTGTGATGCATTGACCATCTCCAATCCCTGGATACTTTTCCAAACTCTTTTCTCCATGCAAATCTTTCAGCTCTCAGATCTTGACTTTGTCACAGAGGAAATAACTGTAACAATAGCCTCAAAGAGCGTTCGCAGGATCAAGGGAGAGAAAGGACATGCACATTAAGGGATGGGGTCCCGAGCACGATGCGGGGGCAAGGTGCCTGTCTCTCCTCCTTTGTCAGTGTTAACTGTGCTCAGCAAATACCTCACACATCAGCAAACCCGTAGTTAAGTGAGGAGTCCCCAGGTGCATCTCAACCCTCACAAGGATTCAGATACACGAGAATTTAAAAAGAGGTTACAGTTGAAAGCAATACAGATACAACACAGCAAATTTTTGTTCTGTTGCAAAGCATTCGCCCTTTCATTAAGTTTGAAAGAAATAATACAATTGTGAATTTCCGTATTACACTGCAGTCTGAGAGAGGGACACTCCTATCTAGCATTTTAAAGGACCAGCCCTAGGCTTTCTGATCTAACAGAACAAACTTCTGCCCATTCAGATACTTACATTTTCCGAGGTGTGAGCCACACCACAAGGGGTGCCCTGCATGTCATGGGCCTTTTCTTCTAACATGTCTTCATAGTTAACAAAAGGAAATGTTTCATTTCCAGGATGACCTAATATTTGGTAAAAAGAAAGAGCAATGCTAGTTTCTTTTCCTTTCATTGATCATTATGCATGAATGCGTTTATGTTGATCAGAAACAGCTGCTCTAAAGGTGTTCTTACTTTTCTATCTTGATCTGTTGTCATTGTTAAGCAGAGTAAGGGGGAAGAAGACGGCTTGGAGACCCTTCAGATCAAGCTCAGTTAGCCACCTAAAGTTATGAGCTCCATTCCAGGGGTCTAGCTTGAATCAGACTGTTGGGAAAGCAGTGTCAACCTGTGTACAGCAATAGGTTATTTTTGGGATAGTTTCATAATAAGAAAAAAAAAAAACCTCTTGCTGATAATGGGCTCTACTCAGTTTTGTGCTACGTGAAATTCATGTTCAAGGGCATTAATGCAGAAGAGTCAGCTGAGGCCTGGCTGGATGCTGGTGTGTGATGAGTTGTCCCAGCCTGGCCTCCTGGCAGTACGTTAGAAAACAGAGATTGTGCCCTTCTCCACGCGACTTTAACAAATGACTTTATAACCTCAGTGGCTGCTGAGCTAATCGCAACCAGCAAATAAAATATAGGTAAGAATTCAATTATTTTAGTGTTTATGTCATGAAGGTTCTAAAATACAATTTTCCCATTCATGAATTTACTAGACTTTAAATACTCATAAGACACTAATTTTGCAAGGAAGAGGAAGACTATGTGAAAAAGCCATCACCACCCCTCGTCCTCGCCACCACCGCTGAGCTCTGCCACGCAAACTTGCCGGTTTACCTGAAAGACGCATTTTCTACAACTGAAAAAAATTAGTTAAAATTTGAAAAGACATCGTTTATAAAACTGAAAAAAAAAACTTGTTAAACTCTGGAAGGATATCTTTATTACTTAAGTAAAAACGAGGATACTATAGTTGGTCAAGAAGAAAAACAAATGAGTGTAACTGGCCTGAGGTTAAAAGACAATCAATTACATTTTAAGTGGCTGTAGATTTTGAGATAGCCGTGAAGGAGTCACAAACATACCTCACGGTTGGGATTTTAAAATTACTTTTAAAGTGGTGGGAAATTAAAAGGAGATGCTCAGTTGTAGATGAAGATAAGAAAAGGTCATTGCTCTGTGAGATTTAATAGGGCGTCAGCGAGCACCCTCCAGCACTTTCTGGAGACTTGTGAAAATTGGTTATGGCTTCAAAGCGCTTGCTCAGTTTTACTGGAACTACATGTAATGTGGGAGATACAGGGCTGTTGTCTTAGTGACAGGTCCCGAGAGAAGCTTCCAGGCATCATTTAGTGCAAAATCTTGAGGAACTGACCGTTCTCAGAGAGCCAAGGCCACTGGTTTTAATTTCCAGGAGATTTACGAGCATATTGTCTTAGTCCCATCTCATTCTCTCTCTCTCATTAGCCGAGGACATTCTCTCCAGTCTGTGTGAGCACGTGGGCGCTGGCTTCGGAGCAGAAGTGAGGAGACCAGCGTCCTCTCCGCCTCCCAGCTCCCAGGCCTCATCCTGTCTCTGCCCCTGGGAAGGCTTACTGAGGCCTGGGAAAGTGAGTCCTTTAGATTCTCCCATCTCCTCATCCTGGGGAGCAACTCTCAAAATCTCCAAACCAAAACCACAAAAACATCACCAGCGACAAGAAGCAGTAATACAAGGCTGCATCACAAACTCTGCCTGAGTCTAGATGGTGCGTTCTGTTTCAGCAGCAAAGCAAAACACCGCAAGGCGAACAGGCCCAGCAGTAACTTAGTAAACAGACCTAGCATTTTCCCCTCTACACTGTGTGTTTGGGTAGCTGCCTAATCTCCCTCCACCCAGATTGCCTTCAATTTGTGCAAAGAGCCCCTCGAAGAGTATTTTAAAAACACACACAGCCCTAAAGGCAAATTAAAACTCCGTTCCTAGTAAGAATTGTGAGTTTTAAATGCAGTTTGTTTTCCCTGCTTTCACTTCTCAAGGTTAAACCATAATCTCACCTCTGGCCAATTCCTGAAGTCCTTCACTGAGGGGCTGACAGAGCCTTCTGGAAGAAAGCGTCAATCAAGGGAGCTGTAAAGGAGCATTCTAGAGAGTCAGGGCTCATCAGCAGAGTGCTGCTGAAGGAGAGGCACTGGATGAGGCTCCAAACAGAGATCTGAGGATGGAGCTGAGTGTTGAGTCTTCACCGTCCTGTGGGTCACAGGTTCTCAACCAAAAGATCAACTCAGGTGACCGGAATTGCCCAAACACACATATTCCAGGGTTCCTGTTTGGGGAAGGTCTTCCCAGGTAATGTTGGCATCCCTCTGTGCCAATCCTGGAGGATTAGTGTGATGCGTAAATAAAGAATTGTTGAAGATAGATTTCCTTGAATTTGAACCACCATCACATTAATTAAATTACAACAAGATCAGTTAATCCCTATTCAGTTCCCTTGACATTGTGGACTTCAAAGTTTGCTGAGGCATTTCTTAACTTCTAAACATAACTTCATGAATGAAACAGTGATATGAATGAAGAGAATACATTCCCTTTATTTAAGGGAAACACAGAAGAAAATAAATCTACAAAAATAAAGATACATCATTTTCTCTGAATTATTCATCAGTGAGAAATTCTGAGACTCGGAAATCACAATAAGTTCTTGAATAGCAAGGAAAATACAACCCAAATCAACCGACAGACGCAACCCCTTCTCCAGATTGGAAGCATTCACTGTTCTCTTGGGAAAAGGAGACAGAAGTGGCGATTGCTTCCATTTTCACTTTGGCTTGCTCTGCGTTTTAGCGCACTGTACGTTAGTGAGGACTGCGTGGATGTCTTTCAGAACGGCTCACGTAGTTGAATGTTTCATGTACCTTTTCAGGTTCTGCCAATCTTTTTTAATTGAAATACAATTGACATAAAATATCATATTAGATTCAGGTGTACAGATTTCACAGTGATTCGTATTTGTATACGTTTTTAAATGGCCCCCAGGACCATCTAGTTACTGTCTGTCACCGTGGGAAGTTGTCACAGTGGTATTGACTAGAATCCCCATGCTGCCCACGAACTTCCGGCTGTAACACAGTCATGAGGGCGGAACGCTCAGATTCCGCCATCTGAACTGTCCTTGGCGTCTGTGTCTGCAAACTCACCTACTTGCCAAAATTTATTTGTAACCTCCAACACCAATACTTGGGTGCTTTTATCGCCAGCCGGGGACACACAGAGCAGTGAAAAGTTTGTCACCAGACAGGCACATTCCCAGCTCGGAAGGTGATGCTCTGCTTTGTTGTTTCAGCTCTAGTCCTGCAAACAGATACTCTCCTCGTGGTCTGCTTAGTGCCGTCTTTTGCATTGTTTATGCTTTCTGTTGGTGATGTCACTATTTAAAATGACCCCCAAATGTAGTGCTGGAAGGGTGTCCTGTGTTCCTTGGTGCAAGAAGGCTTAGATGTGCCCAACAGGGAAAGGACATCTGTTAGAGAAGCTTCCTTCAGGCACAAGGTACGGTGCTGTGGGTTGTGAGTTCAATATTAATTAATCAACATTATATATTAAATAAGGTGTCTTGCAACAGGAATACACATAAAACAAGGCTATTTTTGATTGACTGATAAAAGCATTGTGACCAGAAGCTCACAGGAACCCACTCTTCTGCTCTCCCTGGGAGCCAGGGTCAGTGTCCACTCTTTCAGGGTTTGTGGCATCTGAATAGAACAGAACTGCTGTGTCATGAGGATCTACGTTGTTCACTATATATTTAAAATTTTTATCAGATAGTGCATTGCATTCATCCTCTATTATTCTACACCATTTTGGAAACTGATAGGAATTCAGTTTCAGCACCGGGTTTCCGTAAAAATACGCTCACGTCTTAGCCGTTCTTCTGTTTGACCAACAATGGAGGAATCAGTATTTGTATTCTGGGACTCTGGCCCTCACCTCCGGTGATGACAGGGGTTTACACCTCTGTGTAGCTCCGAGGAAGGCCTCTGTCACAGCAGGTGAGAAGATACCCTCTGGATGTCTCTTTCTACGCCCGCCACTCCTCTGTAGATTTTTAAACAGTCTTGATTTAATTCCTTTCCATGTTAAAATTCTCTGTCTGTGTGCCAGGTGGCACTACGGTTAAATATAAGAGTCTTTGTCTTCTGCAAACTGGGCAGTTTGTGTGGAGTGGGAAGGATTATTCCAGAGCTGTCATGGAACCAGTAAATGAGTGTTTGTGAAAGTAGGCTGTTTATGGCTACTTTAACAAATTCTATGTATTCAGAAGTGATGGTTTTATTTACAGAATGTAATTATTTGCAAAGGACCAATTCCAGGAACTAAGCATTAATACCCATATTTAGGAATTGCTCTTTTATTGAAATTTAATTTAAATTTACTGGCAGTTTTCTTTAGAAAGAAAATATTTTACAAATAATTCTTGTTTGAAACAGGCAATAGAAATAAAATGCTTTATGGGTTTCGCCTTTGTATTTTCATGGATTATTTTGATGTCTTTTGAAATATGAATTGTTTTCATCTCTAAGAGTTAATATTCTAGGATGCATAAAATTGAAATGTCTTATGAAAACATTTATAAACATTTTGATTTTCTTTTCTAAATGTCTGACCCCTTCTGAATCTTTAAAATATGCACAGTAATTTCCTCTAATTATTAGTTGAAATAAAATCATTTTTATTATGTAACAACTGTTTCGTGTTCTCATGAATAATTATTCAAAAGTTATTGTAATATTATGCTTAGAGAAAGAGCCTGGAGTAACCACCAGGAGAATAAGTTTTAGTACTGCCTCTGCTGCTAGTTGACAGTGTGAACTTCTACAAACTGCTTAATTTTGGGGGCTCTCAGTGCCCCCCGTTGTGAAATAAGGAGTTGAGGCTGGGTTTCCTTGATGACTTATGTCATCTAGGGGGAAAATGTGACCCTATGCAACGGTAAACATTAATCGTGCCACAAGAACTTGGCCTTTCTATCTTGTATCATTTATATTATTTATGAACAAAATATTTCTTGGCATTCCCAAGCAACTGAGCAATTGTTCTACAGTCTTCAAAATATTACATTACTGGAAAAGGTTAGGGTTGGACTTCCTCTAAATGCTAACAAAAATAAAATCAATATACAGACATTTTTGTTCACTATCATAAAACTAAAGTTTCCACACTACTATTTTATTGTTTTGCAAACCAGATTTCAAACATTTTAGAAAAAGTGAATATTTAAAACCGTTAGCATCTTCTTTTCTTCTGTAGTTCCCTTTTCATCTTATTCTATGTTATTGCAATTGTTACATGTTTTATGTAAGTTCTGGGCCATCTTCTGTAGTTCGCGATTCAGATTATAGTCAGTCATTGAAAAGATTCACTAAATGAATAGAGAGGTTTGATGCAGAAGTAGAGAAGAATGTGGGTACAAGGGACTGTGTGGAGAGAAAGGTTGTCATATATTTGAAAGCATTTTGTTATTTTTATTCTTGTTTGGAGCATTCTATGATGTCCCTCATGACAGGGTTTGAATTTAGACTGGTCACACTTGAAGTTGAAAGGTGCAGTTCAGCTGTTTGTACACAAACATGAGACAATGATTGCCTGAAGCACATCCCTTCCAGCATCCCTGGGTAACCATGGAGACACAGCCCCACAGCGTGAAACGCTGCACAAGACATGTGTCTATGAAAAAGCCTCGTGCTGTAACTCTGGACCTGAGAGAACAGCTGAGAGATGAGCGTGGAAACAGGATACAATTAAACTCCAGAACATGCAGCTGCTTTTATTTGAGGCTTTCTCATCTGAAATTAGAAATATAAACTACTCCTCTCGTAGTTACCTTCATGTATTTTCATCCCAGTAGAGAATCAAACGATAATTCACTGGGTAATAGTTTGACGCTCTACAATTTCATATGTTGCATCCTAAGATGGAGGCTATAGATAAAAACTGAAATAGCATTATGTTCTGTTTATAGTTACTATCAAGCATCATAGAGACAATGTGTCCATATATTTGTCAACATCATTTCCCTTTTGACATCAAGTAGATGAAGTCTCAAATCCTTCATCATCAGAGCCAGAATAACCAGATCAGCTCCTCTTACATCTGCTGCTGGAGGTCTCCTAGGTTTGGACTGTAACGTGCATTCCAGCTAGATGTACTGTAGTTTGACAGGGGCCACCGCCTTGAAATGCCTGCCTATGATTTGGTCATTGTGGCCAAGGAAGACAGCCGACTGCCGGCTCCCCTCCTCGCCTTCCTCCTCAGCCAGCCTGAGCCTGGAGCCGACGCCGGGCTGGAGCAGCTGGAGCTCTCTTCCTCTTGAGTTCTCAGAACCAAAGACACCTCTCAAGTGAAGAGCAGATGTCTCCGTTCCCCACCCTTCACTTCCCCACGCCTGGGACCGGGCCTTAGCGACCTCAGGCCGCTATGACAAAATGCCACAGACTGGGTGGCTTAAGCAAAAGACATTTATTTCTCACAGTTCTGGAGATTGACGTCTGAGATCAGGGTGCTGACGTAGTCAGCTTCTGGTGGGGACACTCTTATGAATTTACAGATGGCCACCTTCTTGCTTAATCCTCATAAGGCAGGGGAGAGAGAGAAAGAAAAAGAGAGGAAGCAAGCTGCTAGTGTCTCTTGTTGTAAGGGCACCAGTCCCACTCGTGAGGACCCCCTCCGTGACTCATCTAAACCTAATCACCTAATCACAAAGGTCCCACACTGGGGGCTGGGGCTTCGACATACAAGTTTGCGGGAGACACAAACATTCAGTTCATAACAACCTGAAATAAAAGGATGAGGGGAGAAATGGTCTATAATTTTAAAAGGTCAAGTTAGGCGATAAAACCTGTGGGGACAATTTCTTTCTCTCAAAAAGTGAATTAAAGAGCCAAGCCAGATTTTCTTCGGAGAGTAGCTATGAGATAGTTGAAAATTAGGTTTGTTGGAAAACACTTATCTAGGACAGGACATGATGTTTCCAGGATACTTGACATCAGATTGCATTTACTAAGGTGAAATGCTTTTTTCCACTCCATTTGGTTATAAAATCGCTACATGGACTTCCAGAAAAATGCTTCAGACTTTCTTGCATTGAACATTTAAACTCTTTTATGAAAGCAAACTTCAAGATCTACTAAGATTTCACTCTTAAATTGTGCTTTTCTAAATTGCTAAAGACATATTATCAGTTCCTAACAAGATTTATGTTTAAGACACTATTTTAAGGAAATACAGTCAGTTTGTGTTTATGTCTTGAAGATGACACAGCTCAGCATCCTGATAATCTCACTCTAAGGAGACCCCCCTCTTCATTTATAAAAGCTAGTCTGTTACAACGTCATGCTGGTGAAACATCTCTAATTTAAAACCTAGTCAACAATATTTTCCGTAGAAATATTGACTGAGTGTTTCTGTCTGAAACACTTTTTGCTTTGCATGGGAATTTTGTTTGCTTGAGATTCTGCAAAAGAGGTAAATTTCTGATGATTTAGACGAAGACCGTGTGGATGAGCGCCGTACACTGAAGTGCTTCTTGTTTATTTCCGATTATGAATGTAGAGGCTTAGGCTGTGGATTGCAAGTTTATCCCTCTATTTCTTCCTTTAAAAAACAAGATTAGAAAATCATTTTCCCAGAACATGGGTACAAAGATTCATGAGGCATTAGATTGTTCCTTTAGAGGTACATTTTGTTCCTCCAAACACTTGTGCATCCGTAGAAGCAAGAGAGGCAACAGAGAAACCAAAGGCTGTGTCGAAACCATTCTTTTAAAGAGTCTTATAATGACTGATTGATTGACAGAGAGAAAACGCTCTGTGTAAGGGCTTCTGGTATCCAGCTGGACTCTTGAGTTTAAGTTGAGATAAATTAGATAATTGTAAAACAAAATGGAACAAATGTCAAGAAAACTTTTCTTTAAGCACCTAAAGCATGCCAGGTGTTGGGAGCGAAGTGTGACAAGTCTAGTGTGACAATTACCAGCTGCTGAGAAAGAATAAAGAATATAGCAGTGAGCGCTGAACCGAAATGTGTGTGTGCGCACGTGGGTGTGTCGGAGGAGGAGATGGGGATAAAAATCACTCCAGGTTAAGATCTGAAGAATGACCTGGAGGGCAGGGGTGCTGCACTATCAAGGAGCAATGACAGAGATGCAGGTGTGTACCCAGTAATCTGCACGGTCACAACTCACATAGCATTAACCATCACACTCTGGATATCTGATAGCTACTGAGGCTAATTATCAAGCACTTAAGAAGAACTGATTAGCCATTTGAATGCTGGTATTACAACCCCAAATATATAAAGAGAGGAAATGAAACGGTCATCCACACTGAGATGCATTTGTGGTCTGGTGGTTCAAGTCAAGGAAAGTTTTAAAAGTACTGCCACCTCGTGTTTCATCAGCCTGAAATTATTCACCAGCCTGATATATTACCGTATCTAGGACACTCGATGACATTTGATTAAGTGCTAATTATACTGAAAGCTTGATAATAGGAAAGAATGTATTAAATATGTGAATGACAAGCTATTAGAATATTACCCGTTAGAGACTAGCTCAGGCATGGCGATCTCATTCATATTGCATTTATTTCATAAAGTGATTTCTCTTGAAATAAGTACAGTTCAAGAGAGCTTCGAGGTCTAATGCCCATGGTTGGCAGTGTCCTCATGGACCAGGAGTGTCTGCTGGGTCGGCCGTCCTTGGACAGTCTGGTTTGTCTGAAGAATGGCAGAGAGAGTTTTTGACGGGTAAGCAGAACTAACCCGCATTAAACTTTGCTCCAGGTGCACTGTTAAAAAGTGGCTTATGATCATTTTCCCTGATGTTGTATTACTTAGGTAAGACTCAAATACCAGCTTCCCAGTTCCTGCTTCCTAGCTTCTTAGCCTTCAAAATTATTTTCCTACTGAAAAATTTTAAAAGTTTGTTTGAAAATTTGCATATTCTTTTTTTCTGCCAATTTGATGCTAGGGAAATGATTTTATGAGAAATAAAAAATTATTTTCTTAAAAACTAGCAGTTACTATAGAATGAGATGTTAGAAGTCAAAGGAAAGAAATGGACTTCCCACCTGTTTTTTGCTCTCAGCTCTGAAACTGACAGATTTTGTACAAGACATTATTTTCCATGAATCTCTTTTTCTTGGTCAAATCAGGAGTATAAAATATGTCTCGCAGAATTTTCTTGAAGATTAATTAAGAAATAGTTGTAAAAGAACTTGGAAAGATAAATACTTGGAAAACATAACTCAGTATTATGCACTCTATTATTAAGCCATTGTATTACATTACAATATTTGGATTTTTTTATCTATATTGCGTTATATTATGCCCTTGTGCATTATAATATGCACACTGTCCTTTTCAAATTATATAGTACTTGTTAAGTGCTGTGAATAATTTTAGAACATGAAAAGTAAATCATAAGTTAACAGGGCACTTCCATATTTTTAAGGGAGCCACTGAAAATTTCAAGACAGTATTTGATTGAACAGGCTACCTTTGGCAGGATGGAGGGGCTTGTAATAATCATCTTTACAACTGATTCAAGTGCTTCAACAAATCCATCCTGTGACAGCAGACAAACATTTAAGATGGTTAAAGTACGTAAATTGACTCATCCAGGTTTTGTTAATATCATAGTGTAGAAACAGTCTACATGGCATTGAGTAATGTACCTTGAGTGACAGTAGATTCTTTGGTATGACTGTCCTGTGTCAATACATTTAGCGTCACCTCTTCTGCAGTAAGTAACAGTTTCTTCAGAAATAATATATAAATTCCTGAATAGAAAATATTTCTAAAACATTTGGATATTTTTATGAGATTACATGCACACCTACTACATGCACAAAGGAACACACATGCCCCAAACTCAGACCCAATACACCGTGAGTTAATGCTTATGTCTGGTGAAGACATGGGATGCTTAGATTAACCAGCAACTGCACTTCTAAGCAATGTTATCATCTGGTAGAAGGATACTTTCTTGGAATTTGGGGAGTTTCTTAAGGAAATTTGTCTCTGAATATGCAGAAATGGCCCTGAAGACTGTTTACAACAGAGGGATTTTTTAAATGTAGTCATTTAATATGTGAACCAGAAAGTTAACTACAAGGTCAAGCCCTTTAAAAGAGACTTCAGAAATGCAAATTTGAAATAGTCTCCACTGAGTTTAGGTAAACATATTAAACCTACAGAGAGGAAGCAAAAGTGAAAATGAGTTTTAAAAAGCTTTTTATGGATTAATTTTTTGGATAAAATGTTTTAATGTGACAAGACATTTTAAAGTATATCTTTGATCAAAAATATGAGATACTATGAGTTAGAAAAATAATAGGCGGTCTTGGAAAATATTTGTCCAAGTGTTTGGATAATCATAAAGAAATGAACCTGCCCTAAACTACTTTGTCCTTCCTACTGGTGACAGAATCCATTTAAGATACAAAAGGCAGAGATATCCTAACAGTCTCTCTGATAAGTTCAAATTTAAAACAAAAAATTGGAGGAAAACATAAGGAAAGTAAGGAGAAACAAAAGACCGGGTGGACACACAAGGGTGGGTTCCATAACTCAGTGATTGTGCGTTTAGTTCGCTCAACACGTGTTGCTTGCAGGCGGGCCTGCTGCGGTTCAAGTGCCGTGGCCGACTCTCGGGCGGTGAAGGAGCGGTCTTCTTCTCTTAAAATCTGATGTGGGAGAAAAACGAGCAAGTAGGAGCCATTGGTAGATTTTAAGTAGACGAAGTAATGATTAAATTTGCATTTAACAATGATCCCCCCAGGGACAAAGTAGAGAAAAAAATCAGAAGGGGCAAGAATCAGAAAATAACTCAGAGGCGGATAAAGTAACCCCCGCCAGCTCCCCCAAAAGGAGCAACAGAAATGTATGAGTTGTCAGGTGACAGAGACAGTGCAATTTAGTCAGGAGTGTGATGCTCTTTATTCAAGGGAAAGCAACCCTTGGATTTGGGAGCACGGCGGGGCCCTCCTATGCAAGAGCCAGTCTGGGCAGGAGCGGCCTTACAGAGCCTTGGAAGAGGCAACTGGGACGTGCACGGTTGACTCGGAGGTCGTGACTTTCCCCAGAAGGAATCAGGTTCTGTCTTCTAGGGTCAGCTAAGTCAGCCAAAGCTGGTTTGGAGGATTGCGATTGGTTTCTTTGACAGAGAGGCACTTCCAGGAAGCGAAGGCTGATGTAGGCTTAGATGTGTGAGCTGGGCTGGGCCACTGGGGTGGCCTCCGTTTTGTGGGAAATACACTGATTTCTTTTATCAGACTGAAAATGTAGAAGCCATGCAGATGGGATTGTCTCAAACGCTTTTAAGAGGTGATCTGAGATGAAAGCCCCAAATGAAACAAGATTGTTTGTGTTCTGTGTTCAGAGTGGAGCTTTTAAGGCTGTCCAAGAGCCACTGAGGGTTTATGGATATAATATTCTTTAGGAGAATGCTTTTAAAGCTAATCAGAAGTTGTGTAGCACAGAGGCGTTTGCAGGATTGTTGGAAGATAAATCTCTTCCTGCTGCTGGAAGTTTGGAAAGCAGGAAGGGGCAGTTTAGCCATCACCTTCCATCGGGTCCTTGTTTGTAGCACTCATCTGATGTCCTGATAGAACTTTCCTTATGAAAAGGCAAGAGCACTGAAAACAGAGAATCAGCTCACCTTAATGCTGGTTGAAAGAGCAAGGAGAGCCAGTCCTGGTACAGTCAGTCTTGGCGTTTCACCCAGAAACCTGAGCCTGGGGTGGAGGAGCTGGAAAATTTCAGACAGAATACTTTTCTAAAATTCAAAAGGGAGGCAGAAAGGAGAACAGGTAGAATAATAATGACCCAGGGTTGGGTTCTTGTATTGAGTGATTGGCTTGTGTTTATGTAAGAAACAAGAAGTCATCAGCAGAATCCAAAATTACTGTATCCAACCTGATGCCATAAATTATCTCCTAAGGAGCATTTTTTTTTCCATGAGACATTTAATGAAATGTCTTAGGACTACATTTTAGATACTACATAGATGTGTGGGTTTATTCCTGTTGCACGTAGATAGGTTCATAATTGTTTGAAGTTTTATTTGGGAGAATATTATTTAAGGGGGAAAATACCAATCTGAAGGGACTAAGTTTCTACCTACTGGGCTTAAACGGAGGAAGGTTGAATCAGCCTGACCATGAGAAGGGGGTAAGGCTCGCGCTCTGCCTGAACTGTTTGAATATGTCAGAAATAGGTATTGGTTCAAGTTTTAGAAGTCACATTTTAAACAAAGATATTGATGGAATTAGTATCAGGAAAAAAAAATGTTAACAGGTAGAAAGTCTGTAGAAATGGCTGCAATGATGTGTTTTAATGGACTTGTGGATAAATTCCATGTAGTTCCAGATGCAGGACCAGGAACAACCCACAGAAATGACTGGAAACAGAGCTCAGTTCCAGATGAGCACAAGATTTTTACCACTTAGCGTTGTCTGAAAAGGTTACAGGCTGCTTTTCCAGAGAGAAAATGTTGGCGAATCTCCCTATCCTCAGAAAGTCATCTCACTAATTACTCCTGAAATCAGCATTTTTAGACACTTGGAACAAACTTGCTAAGTGTAGCTTTTTCTTCAGCTTACAAAGCTAATTCAGTGTTTCCAATGGAGTTCGAGATGTTCTCCTAGCAGTGTAAATTGCACAGACTACAGGGAAGATGATTAATACTCATTACCAACCACTCACAATGTTCTCATATCTTGGTCTCAATATTCAGAAAAATAAAATTGTTCTGTTCTTTTAGCCAGCCTGTTCCCTTCAACTCATTAATTTATCTCAAAAACTCTACTTTTCAAATTCAAAGGCCCATAATTAGAATGTTTAGCATTGATGGGAAAAGTAAAATGAATACATTATCAACAAAAATAAAAACATTTGCCATCCTTTCCAATAAATGCTTTCTCGATTTGTTCGATCCGTGGTAACTCTTGTTGTTTATCTTAAACTTTCATGTGCAGTCATACTGTAAACTTCTCCACATTTTAGACGTCCTTAGCCTATATAGTCACATAAATCTTTTTTTACAAATATTGGTAGGAAATAATGTTCTTAAAGATGTAATAGCTCCTGTTAAGACAATGTGATCAGTAAGAATTCATAGAGATTCACACCCGGAGGGAACATTAGAGCTCGTACAATCTAACCTTGTGTTTTAACACGAAGATTGTAATCAATAAAGGCGGCCCACGTAAGCTAGTCCCGTCACCGACCAAGCACCCAGGATGCAGAACTCAGTGACTGTTCATTAAGCCATGGTTCTTTACTCAAAGGAACTATGATTTTTGCAACATTAAGCCATTATTTATTAATAATGGAAGGCTTGTAGAAATAATTCCGTATAGTTTCAAGATTTGCTCTGTAGTACTGATTTTTTATGATCCATCACGTACCCTGCATGACTAGCAATTTAATTCCATTTCCGTCCCTTGACGTCATTCTCTGTAACTAAGGAGTCAATGTGGGGGAGTACGAAAATGCCTCAGAGATTTGGAAGATGTCTCTCTGAAGTTGTGAGTTCCCTGACCAGCAGGGGGTAGATTAGGAAAAGGCAGTTTTGTTTGTTTGGTTGGTTTTCTTTGTCTTTGGTGGGTGGGAAGAAGTAGGGAAAAAACATCCCAAAGGACAAGATACTGATGGGATGTTTTCCTCCTCAACTCTACAGTTTTCAGATTTATTTCAAAGGACTAAAATGCCCATGTCTTCCTTCTGCCAGTCAGTGTCTGTTTATTTTATATCCACAAATTTAAAAGACCCTCTTAGAGAAGTACATGACACACAGCAAGCCAGAGGTCTTGGGACCACCTTTCCTCGGAAACCACTTCCATGCCCGTCTTGCCATGTGCCACGTGTTTCCCTGTGACATTTAAAATTTATGTCTGGAGCACTCTTCTCTGCCCTAAGCTCCTGGAAATGTGACAACTTGGATGTGTCACAGATACTTCAAATTTAAGTTCTCTAAATGGCCTCCTAGTCTGACAATTCAATCCAGCTTCTCCATTCCCTGTAGCCGGTCAGTAGTACCTCATTTCACCCATTTAACCAAATTGGAACCAAATGACATCATCTCAGCAACTTAGATTCCTCAAGCGAGCAGAGCCTGAGCACATGCAGTGGCATTAGACCACCTTGATTGGTGATTCTGGGGGTGGCATGACCTTGGGTAAGCTGTTTAAATCTAACAATACTGCCATTGAATCCTCTGTATAGTGAGGATAATGATATTTGAACCTATCTGTATAGATTTTTGAGGGGTTAATGAATTAATATTTATTATTTAATATTCTATATTTATATTATTTTATATTTATACAGCTCTAAGAACAATGCATGACATATCATAAGCTCTTTTTCCTCACATCACCAGTTTTCATCAAGTATCTCCTTGGATATTTTCTTTATCCACCCCAGCCTGTCTATCCTGGCTGCCAGGGCTTGAGTTCAGGCTGTTTTCACCTCTCTGTGAAACACTGCAATTGTCATTTCTATTAATCTTCCCACCTTGGGTCTTTCCTTGAATCCATCCTTTATGGTCCTGGCAGAGTGATTCTCTGATACATAAATCTAATCTGTTCAGTGTTCATCAGTTTAAGATTCCTCTGTGACTCGTTATCTTAACACCTAAACCCCTTAGTGTGGTTGATGAGACCATTCATGAATGGCCTGCCTGGCAGTTGGTCCAGTCTTACATGGTGGTACTTCCTCTCTCACATCTTTCAAAATCAGTAGTGGTCAATACTCTGTCTCTGTCCTCCAGCATCTGTTTCAGCTGTTTAGAACTGGAATGGCTTGGCAGACTAAGCTCCCTGAACTATACTGCTTAATCTCTTCCTCCTGGACAAATGTAAGTCTAAGCAGGACGATGTTTGCATGTATGTGTCTTGGAAATGTGCTTACATTCACTTTAAAGATGTTTCTACAAATGGGAGCCACTATACATACACGGTGCTTCACCTTGCATTCAGAATTTAACAGCACCTAGTGGACATTTTCCCATAAGTAGTACATATTGATTGGATCACTTTTAATTGCTGTTTTATAAATTTTATTTAAACCCCAGTCCCCAACAATGAACCTTTCATTTGCCCCATATTTTTGCGCTATGAACAATGAAGCTATGAACATCCTTGTGCACGGCCTTTACTTACATGTGCAAGAACAGCAATTGAGAAAATTATGAGAAGTAGAATTAAGTCAAAGGATGTGAACATTTACAATTTTAATAAATATTTCCAAGTTGCAGTTCAAGAAGTAGTCCCAACTTTTACTCCCACCATAACACATGAGTGTTGCCATTAATCCTACTCCTCCCCTAAAGCATATAGCCTTTTTCACTTCATCTGTATAAATCTAAATTTTCATTTGAAAACCATACTTTATAAATAATGACTCTCTCCTCAGTGATATTTTTTTAAGTTTGAAAAAGTAGTAACCATACTATGGCGCAATACAGAATGAATTATGATTTTTGCAATTTGCACACATACAACCACCCCATAACATGGAGGAACTTGTTAAAGCTGTGTCAAGTTCTGTGCAAAAAATACAAATATGAATTATAGCTTTTATTTCTCTAAGGCATTTTAAGGTGATACTAAAAGAGTGAAAAACTCTGAAAGGATGTTTATTATATGCTCATTGACATTGATTTATTTAATTTACATATGTTGTCAGAAAATTGTCATTTGTAAAGAAATCCTTAGTATATAAATGTTTTCCTAATGAAATGAAATGGAAGTTAACAGATAAAAGTATTTGATTTGTTTGCTTTTATCTGGTAGAACTATCACGGTGCAGTCTTATCTCCTCATGATATTTGGATGCTTCTTATAAAAAGCGGTGACACAAAGCCTCTAGAATTCTCAGGGACTGTTCCTTCTGTCAGTTCTGTTCACATACGCTGTTGGGTTTTGCATGTTTTCTAAGCACCTTTTCATTCCCCAAATTCAACTTTTTCCTGCTCTACTCAACTCTTTTGTTAGTCTTTGCTTCTTTTTGTTATTAACTGGAAGGCTTTCTGTGAGCTTTTTATTTAAAAAAAAATCTAGAGTTAATATTTTACTGCTTTATCTGATTGTATCTCTTTGCTTTAGTTATGTTAGATTATGGTATGGAGATTGTAGTTTTATATAATTATTGGTTAAGGGTCCAAAACCGTGTTCATTATTTCCTTGTGTTGCAGGTTATTTTGAATATATTATCAATATGCATGTTATAGGCTACTATTTCATATAATCATCTAGTATATACTCTCAGTATTGATAAACTTAAATTAAAATAGAAAGCCAATCTGTCCTGGACATAATGTTTCTTACCTTGTCCAAATTAAGATTAAACTTTGAACTTTGTGTGTCTGATCAGAGAATTTCGGAGCGAGATTAATTTTTCACCTAAAGATGATTCCCAGGATTTCTACAAAATTTTCAAGCCTCTGACTTGTTTAAACCTCACACATGTAAAATCATTATCAACATTGTGGAGAAAATGGATAAATCTTTCTTTCTCTTTCTAGAGTCTTAGGATGATTTTGTTAAGATCAAGTCTTCCAAGGACGTATACACTTTAATGATATCATTAGAAACGTGTTAAAATCTATACTTAAGTAGGCAAGTGTTCCTGTCTTGATGAAGGATTTTACGCATGGGCTGGCTGACTCTAGAAAATAGTTAAATTATTGTTTTAATTCTTAGCTTGTCTCCAAACAACCACACTGTGATTCCAAATAATCTTTTCTTTTGCTGAATATGTTTTGTCATAACTAATAAAACATTAAATGTAAAACTGAGTATTATTCTGATTGCAAAGTCAGAATTGCAGTCTGGGTTACTAATGTTTCTACTATAATGTTAGATGAGTTCCATGTCTGCAAAACAACCTGTTTTCTTTCTTCGTAGAAAACATCTTTCATTTATATTTCTAAAAATAAAATAAAAACGAAGGTGTTTACTTTTGTAATTGTTCCAGCACCTCCCACTACGGCTTGTTGTGATGGCTGCAACGATGACTTAATTAAAGATTTAGGTGCTAGTCTTTGGCAACAGAGGATTTTAAAACGAGGCTATCAGTTGCAAATAAATCAGCAAAATGCAAATAAAGTGAATTTTTAAAAAGCAGAGAATTATAGCTGAAGCTGTTAGGATTTTGAGACTTTTTACTTCAATTTTATTTATAATTTGTATTGAGAAGTGACTATGCCTATTTCTAAAACTTTAGAAAGGAGAAACCCAAAGAAAAAGCTTCTTTTAAAACAAGGAGAGATGCTGTAGAATTTAAAGAGAAAGAACACTAAGCAAAAATAGAGACTCAGCTGAACATAGGAAGAAGCTCCCAAAATTTTCACTCAGATTTGGATAAGTTTGGAAGTCCTGGAAGAACTGTATTTTGGTTTTTAAAACAGGAAACACATATTCAAAAGTAAATCTGAAAAAAAATTGCATTGGAAATTGTGTTTGCTCAATACCAGTATGAAATCTCCTGTAGTGTTTTATTCTACATTTTATGACAAAGTAAGTAACCAAGAGAAGGTTGTCAAGGTAAGACTATGGAAGTCTTTTCAAGTCAGATAGAGGAAGCGACTCACGCAATGTGACAACTTTGTAAACCTCTAAGTATGAAAAATGCTCAGTGAACAACGGTGTTTTGACAAAGCCGATCTGTCAGCCTCCTTCACCATGGGCGTGGGAGTCGGCGATGGAGGAAGGAGCCCTGCAGGGAGCCTGACTGAGAAGCGCAGCCGTGGAGTCGGGTAAACCTGAGGCATTTTCAAGGAAACATGAACTTATTACTGAGTGACTATATTGACCAAGAATGGGAGAATTCCTGAATTCGTTCACATTTTCTATTTGGATACACCAAATGGGTGTTGAGAAAAGAACCCATTTGAAGGAAAATGTCACATACTTACTTTTATTTAAGTTGAATTTACTAGTGAAAAATCAGCCTCTGTACCCTGAAAAGCGAATTCAAACTTGGAGGCAAAGTCTGGGAACAAAGGAATGAGCAGCTTTATCGCTTTGCCGGCAAAGGGAGCCGCAGCAGGCTCGTGCTTTAGAGGACTCTGTTGTGGGCTGGGGCTTGGTGGCCATCTAGGTAAACGGGACGGGGGGCAGCCGTGGTATCGATCAACACTGCTCTTCTACAAGAGTTCCCCAGGCGTCACAAGAACTTCAGGTGGTCCACCAGAGGGTCATCTGCCTGAGACCTCTCCTATCTTGATCTCATCCATTTGGCCTACCAGGGGCTTCTGGAAGGTCTGATCATTTTCCTAAGGTTATTATTCTGTGACCTTCTTCCTGGAACAGAGCTTCTGGTTTTAGGTGCAAATTATTTAGGGTGAGGCATAAATCACAGAGTTGGGTTGCTAAGCATGAGAGTCAATCAAGCAAATCAAACAATAATAGTAGCAGAAGGGAGAACAGGTTAGTCAGCCAGAAAGGATTTGAAGAGAACAAGCTAATCAGTCATAGTTTACTCTTTGAGCTGCCTTAGCATCGGGGAAGCCATCTGACTCCTTCACATTTAAGGTGCGGGCAGGGAATTGGAAGTTTCCAACTAACCACTGGGGAATGTGTGGCAGTCCCTGGAGAAGCACTTCAGGAGTGTCTGGGCTGACGTTGTCGTGGAAAACGAAGGCGCACACTGAAGGCATTTTCAGATGAGTTGTCCTGCTCCACTAGTTGGCAACTGTATTGCTTTGATTCCATTGTTTCAGTTGCATAAGCTTTTTTTTTTCATTTGTTCTTAATTCGACAAGTGTTTTTAACTGTTTACTGAAAATATTTTGCACTGTGCTATGCACTGGAGATGTTAACAGAAGAATAAGCAGGGTTCCTTCTGGGGTGGATAGTCTACTAGGCAATATAAACAAGTGAAAGACAATGAAGTTCAATGTCCAAAAAGGTATATACCTAACTGAGACTCGGCAAGGAGGAGATCTGCAAGAGAAAACGGTGTTCGTGCTGACAGAATTGTGGTAAGACTGGAGGGAAGAATGTAGGGAACATTCTAGTGAAAGGGAAGATCATGAGTGAAGGGATGGGTGTGATAAAGAGGGACACTGTTCAGTGTTTGAGGAAGGAAAATTCAGTCGTTCTGGAGAATTAAGATGAGAGCGTAACTAGGGGAGAGAAACGGAGTTTAGAGAGTAGTGCAAAAAAAAGCTAAAAAGTGCTAAGCAGGGTGACATCATGCAGAGTCTCATTAAGGAATTAGTACATCATCCTGAGGCAAAGAGGAGATGAAAGGATTTGCATTTGTAGAAGATTATTCAGACCACCAGGTGGAAAGTGGATTCCAGGAGGCCAGCTGGCGGCCAGAGCCTCATTAGGAGGCAACCATGGTGTTCCTGGACAGGCGGGGCGCTGGCCTCATTGGGTAGCAGCACTGGGGCTCAAGACAAAGGTAGCAGATTTGAGAGGGATTTAGAAGACGGTCAGGCTTGGTAAGTTATGAACAGTCAGTGCCTTGCAAAGTTGCGCTGTTTTCTTTCCTTGCTCTATTTTTGCGTGAGAGTTCAGCTGGGTTGCGGTTAGGATTCGTCTTTTCAATATGGAAGCTCAGGAGACCTTGGAGATACATTCACGTTGCTCATGAGTCGTCGAAAACAATTCCTGCCCCTTGTAATCTGTCAGTTTGAGGGCTTTACACCAGATGCTTGTTTACACCTGCTCTTGGTGCTACTCTCGGTCATTTCTTTCCCTTCTTTTATTATTTTCTCTGTTATTTTCTGGAAATTTTCTCATTTTATCTTTCAAACACTACATTAATATTTTTATTCAAGCTAATATATTTAAATTTCCAAGACTTCCCACTTCTGTACTTAGTTTGTATGTCGTGAATGCAGTTTTTTCCCTTTTATTTCTATGAGAATATGATTTTTTGTAATACTGACATTTTCTCCTGCTCTGTGTATTACGACAGTGTTTCCAGGTTTTCTCTCTGGGTTTGTTTTTGGTTTCATTTTTCTTAAGTAAGAAACTGTCTCAAATATCTTACGGCACTTTCAGGAGTGCGTATGAGTGTGATTAGGAGCGAGACACTTAAAAGCTGACTGGATGATCGCTCGCTGGTGGCTGGGAATTTTGCAGCCACTCTAGAGCTCTCTGTGCTAATTCCCCGAGGTGGCGCCCGACGTTTATCTTTCTTTCTAGGTCAGTGACGACTTCTCCACTGGCTTTCACTCTTTTTATGGATTGTGATTCTGGGTTTTAGGTGCCTGAGTTTCATGAAAGATTATATTTCTATTCTGATTCTCCTTGATGTTATTTTTAAGATGTCTAAGTACAGAAAGCAGTTTTAGAAATTCTGAACTTTGCCATCCCCAAACCAAAAGTCTGCCATTTAATTCTTTTCAGGTTTTCATTGAGCACTTTTTTTGGAAACTGAATTATGATGAATTTGCTCAGAGATTATCATATAATTATGATGTAATAAACAATTCAATATAGTTCAGTCTTTAGAAAACTCTTTTTTTGGCTATTGTGCTACACTGTTCACTTCTAACCCAGTAAAGCTAATGAATACCACAAAAAAACAGAGTTTTTAGTAATTAGAACGCTTTTAAGTTCTGAGATAGATGTTTTAAGATCTGACAGTTTTCATATTAGAGAAGCAACAGCAACCATTTTGCTTTTCAGATGGCGCTTTTAAAATTGACATATGATTTCAATTACAGTTAAACTTGGATGCTAAACATGTTTCTCTTTAAAAGACGCATGCTGGGAGGTAACGGATTATTTTTCTGTACTCGACCCCTCTTCACACATTTTTTTCACTTAAACTGTAGATGAAGTACCTTCGAGCCAAAATCATACAAACAGGACTGATAGCAGAGGTGGGACCAGCCGAAGAACAATCTCATTTCACAGAAAAAAAAAGTGTTAGAACGTCACCAGGATACTTGGCTGCCTGAGAGCTGTTCTCTTATCAGATTGATATCTTTTCCCACCTCAGGCCACATTTTCTAATTTCTTGCCAGTCTTTTCACTCATACATGGTGTTTACTAATCACAGACGATTTCATTGTGTTAATGATAAGGTGCTTGATATATTTACATAATTCAACATAAAAAGAAAATCAAGGCTCTTGCTGTTGTTATTTCAGCATTATTTTCATGTCAGGAGAGGCTCCCATTCTCCTTTAAATTTGGTGTAATGAAATTCATGGTGATATGTTGATATAAAGAAACATCAGTGGTGAGAAGAAAAAGAAAATCTGTTTCCTTTTTCAACGTTTGAGGAGAAATCACATCTTGATATGCGAAGTACCGAGACAGTAAAAGCAAAACACAAAACAAAACAAAACAAAAAACAGCACACACACAAAGGATACACACACACACACACACACACACAACCACACACACACCCTCACCTGCATTTTCCTGCTAACTCATTAGTAGCTCATGAACCAAAGTGCCCTGTGGAGTTGACCTCTGGAACGTCCGGGGCCATCCAGCAGGGTACAGTGCTCTTAAAATGAAGAAATAAAACGACTATTATAAGTGTTTGCTTCAGAGGAATTCTCTCTTCTGTCAAAACTCAGAGAATGAATATAATTGTAAAAGAGAACCAGGGCCCCAGGAAGAAAGCGAAGCTGAAATTCCAGCCTCACGGTGACCAAATCCATTAAGTAAGCAACGCCCTTTGCCGGGGACTCCGTGACCCGCCTGCAGCGCAGCCAGCGCTCCGGTGAGTGGAGTGAGACTCGGGACTGGGGGCGACCGCTCCCCCGGAGCCGACACGGTAGGTGTGGGCAGCGCTGCCCCACAACTGACCGCGGGGGCCCGCTGTGCCTTCCCGGCACGCGTTCTCGCCGGGGACTCGGGTGTGTGGCCCTCCTGGCAGGGCGACGCCAGTTCATCCGCTGTCAGCTCAAGCTTTCCCGAGTCAAATAAACTGTCTTCTCTTGTCAGCGCCGGAGTCTCACTTGCCTCAGGATTTCTCTGCGAATTTTGGGAAACATAAAATGATAGTGACCATGTTCTTTGGCATTTAGAAGCAGGCATGTTTCTGAGCGTAATTCGGATGGTCAGGGACTCTGGATGCCAGCGAACGTGAGACAGGAGTGAGAAGGGCTGAGAGCTGTCACTCTGGAAACCACGCTGTTCAGGTCTGCTGCTTTTAGTCTTTTCTGTATTCAGAGAAAGCATTTCACCAAACAAAAACAAGAGTTTCTATTGTTTGTCATTATGATGCTTATTCACTCATCGACATTTTCATGAAACTACCAGGTTGCAGGCAGACAGGAAAACGCACGCACGAGGCAACATCCTCACATTCATGAACGCCCTGGTGAAAGGGGAGAGTGAAACAGATAACACATTTCTACTGGAAATAGCCTCTTAAAAGATAGATACACAAGCAGGCGAGACGGAGCTGGGCTGTAGCCTCAACGCCTTTCACTGAATTAGAAGTCAAAGAAATTCAGCACCTCAAAAAGCTAACAGAATTTAAAAATGGGCAGGTAAGACAAAATTCAAAGAGGCCGATGGCTGGCTGGTGGGGAGAGAAAGGGAGAAGAAGGTGTGAACATCCTCGTTGGCTGGAGAAAACAGCCTCTGGTCACTCCTGTTCCAGCATGTCACTTTTTTGCTAGTATCTATAGGTAATTTTGCAATAAGTATGTTGGTTAATAAGTGTTTTTCATATTAAGCTTGATTTTTTAGGAGACTTATATAACTAGGATTAGTGGATGGAAGGTATGAGCAATAAAAATTCCCCGATATATATTTCAAATACCTTTTCTGAAGACTACGCCAGGTCACACTCACGCCCACGACATCTGAGGGGGCTAGCATCACCCGTGTCTTGTTTGCATACATTTCTGTCTCTCCGTAGCATTTCTGAGGGAGAAAGGTAACATGTGGCTTATTTTAAAAGCATTTGAGGCTGAATATTTTCTGTCAGTAGTTGACTGGGTGCTCGTATTTCCTTTGCTCCAAGTGGTCATTTCATGTCCTGCACCCATGAACTTCCGGAAACTAACAGCCTATTTGTAATTCATGGGAAATTACTGGTAATGTTTCATATTGTTACAAATATTTCTCAGTTTCTTTTTAAAATTTTGGTTGATTGCTATCGACACTTAAAGAATAAAGACATAGATACGAAGTAGAGGAAAAACAGAGGAAAAGCGATGCAGAAATTTGATGAGATTCCCAGTGGTTTCCTGGGTAAGAGACAGTGTAGAAACACAGTGGTGTCAGCAGCACAAATACTGTATTTAGTGCCCCCCCCCGTCCCCCACACACACATTACACCGGTCTTACACTAAGGGTGCAACATGATATACTTCATAATATTAATCGCTCCTTAGAAGAGAATCATAATATTATTAATGAAAGTTATAAATTGCATCATGGAGTAGAGTCTAATATGTCACTTGTAAGTAATTAACTGCCCATGATCATTAATCACGGTAAGTTTATTACGTCCACTTAAAACATTAGTACAAAGTGGATGAAGATTTCTCTTTTCTTAATGTCTCATGAGCGTTCTTTGGCAGTTAGACAGAAAACTATTCTATTTGTGTGAAAGGACACCTAATTCCCTCACTTGTTCAGGGGACGAAGCCATCCACAGTGCTTCGTGTCTGCCGTTACAGCTCCAACAACTTCTTCTTGTATTTAAAAAAAAAAAGAATCATGTAAATATGGTCCAACTGAATCAATTGTACTGATCAGGACAAATGATTCGCCATTGAAGTGACTGCGTTCTGCCCAGGGGGTGGCAGTGCCCCACTGAATCAGCAACCACAACTTTCCACTTCCTCTCTCCGTCCTCTCACCTCTGTCTCAGGAAATATGCACCTTCTTAATGTAGGAAATAGTTTTGTTGTCATGGCAAACAGAACAGACACAAAACATTGTTTCTTACCAGTAGGGGGAAGAGACGGCCCAAAGCACAACGGAAGCTCTCACCCACTGGTTCTTCAACTTGACTCCATACGGAGAAGATCCTGGAGCACTAACAACTGCTCCCCACGACCCTGTGGTTCTGATTTCATAGGATGCAACCTGGGCTCTGGGATTTCTCTGTTCCCGGGTGATTCTAATGGCAGTAAAGTTTGTGAACAGTGGGTCTGAGGCGCCTACCTCACCCCAGGTGTGCACGCTGTCCTTCCAAGTGTCTAAGACCCCAGATATAGCATGACTTTGATCAGGGGAGTGGGCACATGTGTTTTGGAAGGAAATAAACATACATATGAAAAAACACCTTATTTTAATAAGGAAAAAATGTCATCAGGGCTTATGGGTGTCAACATTGCAAAGACCTGGTACTTTTTAAACAGAAGTTTCTCTTAATTCTCATGGTAAAAATACCAGAGAAGATGGTTTTTCCAATCAGTGCTTGATCAACCATAAATGTCATTCATTTTTGTTGTGGCAATGGTGGAGGTAGCTTTTGTTGTCACATCATAATCAGAGCCTCTTCCCTCTGTCCCCAAAATTGTAAATGGTAATCCGTTCAACATTGAGTGTTTGCAAATCATTGAAATACCAGATTTCATCGGTAGCAAATCATCCTTAATGTTGAATAACAAAATCATTGCCAGAATTCACCAGAAACACTACTGTGGCCATGGTCGTGGGCCCTGACTTTGCACTGTCTCTGTGTAGTGTGCAAGCTTTGTGATTTCTGCAACCAAGGTCCAACATTGATCTTATGTCAGTGTGCAAGGTCACACCATGGGAGTTTTTGTTGTTGTTTATTTTTGGTCTGTCTAGTAGCTTTTCTTTACCTTCAAAGGAGCTAATTTAAAAGTAGGATTTTGAGATATAATAAGTAATTACTTTGAGATTGCTTATAATTTTAAAATTTTATTTATTTAATTTTTAATTATATAAGATTTCATACTTAAAATTTTTAGTGTATAATTTTGGAAAACTTTAAACATGTAGAACTAATGAATGCCCATCACCCAGCTTCAGCAGTAATCAACATTCCGCCTTCTTCTGTCGTCTGTACCAACAGCCCCTCCCCACACCCTTGCTTGATTTATTACTGCTGTTACCATTTGTAAGGTAACAAATCACAGAGAGCAACGTGTCCTTAGCAGGACAATGCTGGCAGATGGATACGCTGTGTAACCCAGACCTTTCCACAGCCTAGGACACCTCCTCTTACAAAATGGTTCCCTCCTGTTACTTCCCCATCACCCCCCCCCAACTTCAGAGGTAACCGCTGGTCTTATGTTTTTCACCTTTGATTATTTTTGGCTTTTCTGGAATTTCAGATGTAAGGAAATAGGCAGTATATATTCTGTTGCATCTGCCTTCTTTTTGTCAACAGGAAGTCTGTAAGGCTCATCCACGTTGCTCCAGGGATCAGGATTTCATTCCTTTTCGTTGCTGCCTCGTATCCAGTGAGAGCATGTGCGTTAGTTTGGTAACTCAGAGAGGTCATCCAGGACCCAGGGTCCCTTCTGCCGGACTCACTATGTCAGGCTTGTCATGTTTTGTGGACACAAGCTTTGTCCTCTCCTGAGAACATCTAAAGCACAAGACTTTGAAATTTTAAAACTTCATCTGAAAAAATAAAATTAGCATTTGGATAACTAAATGAAGGGCATGGATATAAAAATGCCATTTGTTTTAGAAATCCTGTTAACCTAGAAGCAACCAGCATTTAAAATTCATTTTTATACTCAAACGATACTCTGAAGTTCTTTCTAAATAATGAATAGGTAAATGAGATTTTACAATGTATTATGTTGTTTTCCTTAATATAATCAACCTAAAGACAGTAAAGAAAAAAAAAAATCTTTGTGCTTCTTTTTGGTCCCTAAAGCCAAGTGCTGGACACACTGCAGACACAGTAAGTTTTTTTAACTTGGTAATAAGAGATCATATGATTTGCTGACTTATGAGCAGCCAATTGCTGAGTGTAAGGCTCTGACTTAGAGTAGTGGGTGTGGGGTTGAACAAGAGTGTTGTTTGTTTCAACCAACTATTAGTTTGAAAGCTACTGGTCACATTTCTTTTAATAGCTTATTATCACTGCGTACACTGAAGAACCTTTTACATTCAGAAAAGGGCTCCAATGAGACCTTGGAACACTTCTGCGGTTTATTTTCCGGGAGTTAGCCTGTGCTTATAATTAACTAATGGTCCTTAATGCATTCATGGAATAATGACAGCAGTGGTAAGTACGAGATGACATTTGCATAGGTCTGCGAAGTCCGCAAAGCCCAGACCTCTCTCTGGCAATTGACATTCCTGTCACCACCATCTCTTGACACCGGGCTCCCGGGGTTTGCCGGCATGTTGTGGGTCTCCTTTCTCACTCCACTCTGTCTTCTTTAATTGGATTTTCGTCCTGCTCTTAAGTGTAATTATTATTCAAGGTTTTTAAGAAACAGTAGACTAGTAATGAGAAAATAAGAATTCTAGTCTTGGATCCACATTTTAAGCATTTATGGTGGACACCATTAAACCTCTCAAGCTGCAGTTTCTTCAGCTATAAAATGGGCGTTTTCATATTTTCTTTGTTAATTCTGAGGGTTGTCATCCCCGCCGAGATAATATGTGTTCAACCTTCTGAACACAAAGTTTTTTTTAAGTACAGTGCAAGGTTCAGGCATGGCAGTTACTGTGCTCTGCGGGGTCTCAGTAAATCCACCTCTTCCCGAAGCTCCATCTCCAGTCTGTTTACTGGTGACTCCCAAATTCGACAGTCTATTTTTCTATTTTTGGCTTAGATTTCAATTTCTTATTTCCAAAATCCACATCTGAGTGTTAATGAGTAACTCAAACTCAACGTGAGGGATCAGTTGGTATGAAAGTGGCTCCATAACGATGTAAAATGTCTAAGTGAGAAGGGTGATGGGCCCCTGTGTATAGATCTGCAACTCTAAAGCTATTATATGTATTAATGGGATTACATAAATATCAAACTTGATTTTAAACTTGGAATTACCCATTCATGTCTCTCCTGAATCATATGGGTTAAAATGATATAGTCAAAAACTATGTCATAAGTAGTTGCGTATGTATCTAATTATTTGTAGATCTTGAACCGGAAACTGAACCCAGAGGAATAGGCTGTGTTTTGATTTACTTTTCAAAAGGATCCTGACAGTGAAAAATAAAATAAGGAAATAAAGTAAGATATGGCTACCAATAATGCAATAGTATTTAGACTCCGAATATCTCCTAGAAAACAGCCTGGTCTGTGAAAAGATGGTGTCTGCTATGTTTTTGAGTAATTTTTTTCCAAATTCAGTTGTCCAGGAGGAAAAATACTTACTGACAAGAACAGTGATCTTTCACAAATTTTGAACCTCACGAAAAGAGCGCTGTGGTACTGGGTTATGTAATGATAAAGCAGAAATGGAGACCTTGGAAAAAGCAGCTACAGAGCTTTGGAGTTTATAGTAACTAAGATAAGGAACGTTATTGAGTCCAAGAGTTTAATGGCTTGTAGGAACTTGTGAAAGTTGATGTAAACAATGTAGACTCTTTTGACTCTCTGTCTATAAATGACAAACATCTCGAATATGAAGAAAGGAATCATCAAGATAATTCCACTTGTGGCACAAATATCTTGATGCTTTTATTTATTAATCTATACATTTTTAGTTGAAACACAGTATATCTACAGAAAAGTGCATAAAACGTCCACGTGCAATTCAATGAGTTTTCTCTTAGTTTTTGGTCCTTTGATCTTGTCAAGTTATTTCTGTTTGAATTTGCGATAGGGATTTAATATCCAGAACATGTAAAGAACTCTTACAACTCAACAGCAAAAAGACAAACAAAAAAATGAGCCAAGAACTTGAATAGACATTTCTCCAAAGAAGACATAAAGCACATGAAAAAAATGTTTAACCTCATCAGTCATTAGGGAAATGCAGACCAGAACTGCAGTGAAATCCCACTTTATATACCCACCAGGATGGAGATACTAAAACAGACAACAACATCCAAAAAAAGAAAAAAAAAGGAAAAATCATGAATATTATCAAAGATGTGGAACATATTATGCAAGTTCAATTCATTAAGAAAAACAATTTGACACTGTGGATCAGAAGCTGGGGAACAGCAGCCTGCAGCCAAATCTGGCCCAAAGCACCACTTCTGTCAGCTCCTGCTGTTTGGCTCACTAACTCCCCTGCAGTTTATAATTCAGCAAATGTGTCAAGGCAAAATGGACAAGAGAGCCTGTCTTACAGGAAGGGCCCACCCTGCGCCGGCCATCATTCTGACGTTCGGGGCCGCAGTTCCTCACTTCCTCGGTAACTTTAGCGATGCAAGTAGACCTTCCCCTTCGCTTGTCTGGTTGTTTTTGGTTACAGGGCTGACCCCTTACAAGCAAGCCCACAGCTGATAGGATGTGAAACCCCAGGGTTATTCTGTTTGTTGTGAGTTTTTGTTTATTTTTACTGTGTGGACTGTATGAGAATAACTAATGTTAGAGACTGTAAGGATAGTGCCCACATAGTTCAATAATAAACTAGAGAACAAAAATGCTATAAAATAATCTGTAGTCAACACCTTCATTCTAAGGAGCAAGTAGGGTAAGTGTCTAATGAGAAGTTCTTAAAAGCATCACCCCATGTTTCCTTACTTTCAGACGAGGAAGAATGCAGGCAGGAGGGTAAATGGGACCCTTTCACGTTCGCATATGAGTAACATCAGAGGTCAATCTAGACTGAAAGCGTTTTTTTCGTTAGCTCAATTTCGGCCCTTTTTCTGGGTGGTGCGATTGATGTTACTGATGATGCCATAGTTTGGTAATTTCTACATTTGATTTGTATTTCCTACTAGGCTGGAAGCTATTGCCTTGTATGCTTTTTAATTTTCGCTTCTTTTTAATTCACATCACCGTGCTCAGTGGTCTTCTCTCTTGTTTGGTGAATTTAGAGGATAAACAAATGACTAAATGCCTGGATGGAGGCTATTCACACTAGAACAGCAAAGGAGGGGCACAGCGAATGACCAGGAAGGTGAGTGTAGGGAATAAAATGGGGAACTAAACCTAGAATCCTTGGTCAAATTTTGTAGAGAAATAGGTACAAAAGGAAAAAATGTTTTACAACACAGCCCGTGTAGCAAAGGAGACGAACATGGGGAAATGCCAAACTCTGAACGCCGGCATCCCATTTTATAGTATTTTAACCAAGAGATTTAAGAATATGTAAGGAAGATTTGTTACATAACATCAATTTAAGGTATTTAACATGCACCTGAATTTTCACAGCTTTATTCTCCTAGCTTTGGGGGCTTTATTGAAATATGTGAAAAACCGCGTTGAGACCATATTTTAGTTAATGCCCTTTGAAGCTGCCGGTGGAAGGTCAACCATCATGCATGCCAGACGTTTTAACACGCTCTTTCCTAAGCCAGTTGCATGGGTTTTCACTGCCATTTAGGTGCAACGCTTCCCTATTTCATCCTATGACCCATCAGTAAGGAAGTGGCAGCAGTTACAATATTCAAACAGCATGAAGTTTTAGCTTACAGTTAAAATTTGAGATGAAAATAATATTTTCCTAATTTTTTTATCACAATCAAGTGCGGATAGTTCGAAGATGGTAAAAAATAAGGAAGTATACTCATTTCCTGAAGTTTGCTCATTTCCTGTCACTTAGAAATAATGCAAATATTAATATGAAGCATTCTAATTATCCAGATGCGCCTTATTAAAGCAACAGTGTGAATGATAACTCACCTTGTGTAATAAAACTACAAGCACGTCTGTTCACAGTTTGGGCCCCAGGCCGGCAGTGCAGGGCATCCGTCCTCATCCTGGGTGGGAATTTTCTAGATCAGTTTTAAAGCTGGCTCTCTAGCGGGTGACTCGGGGCTATAGCACAAGTGATTATCTGAGCAGGAGCTTCGGATAATTGGCATTTTTAATTATTTAGACCCATACCTTCAACAGTGTAACCTCAGGGCCTGCAGCCTTGATGGGCAGTAGGTAAGCACTGGTGTTTCTGTGCGGACTGGGGGCTCCCAGCCCCAGGTGCACAGCGGGTGCCCAGTCCCTGTGAAACTGCGGAGAGGAGGGCCGGGGGTTCTCGAGTGGCCTCAGAAACAAACGCTGTTTCCTGTGGCGGTCAGTCCTTCTCCCTCCCAGCCCTGTTGCTGCCGTGAGGGGCCCCTGAGCCCCTGGGCACAGGCGGGTCCAACCTAAGCTTTCGGTGTGAAAACACTGCAAGAATTTAGAGAAATCAGAGAAATCTTTGTTTGAAAAATCTGCAGTCCTTCTTTCCTTCACAGAGAATGGGACAGGAATATGTTCATGTTACGACTCTCATTCTAGGATCTGAAGTCTCATTTCCCACCAATAACTGAAGCCCTTTTAAAAAAGCTTTGAAAAGCCTCTGAGGCTCATTTTGCCTGCCGGCCCTTTGGCTGAGGGCTCCAGAGTCATTTAGCCTTCCCTCTGCGCCCCCGCCCCACGCCCGAACGCTTCAGCACACACACCCTGTTCCGTCTAAACTTCTGTGTAATTTGAGAGAAATTTTCTTTTACAGGATTTTGGTGAATATGTTGTTTTAAAATGCAAATTCCCACGTTTCCAATTTGCTGTTGTTGTTGTTAGTGGGGAGATAATTAGGTTTTGTTTATCTGTTTATTTAGTGGAGGCACTGGGTTTGAAGCAGGACCTGGTGCGCGGTGGGCAGGCACTCGACCACAGACCTAGACCTTCCTCCCTCCAGTTCTTAATCGTAGTCTTCTTCCAAATATCCTTCTTTAAGAATAGGAACCAGGGCTCTTTGGAGAAATGGCTGAGTCTCGGTTTGGGTCCTGAAACTTCAGGTTTGACAGCATTTCTGTGGTCATCTTTTTCAACATCAAGCCCAGCCTGAGAAAATAACAGGCAAACCCTAGATGAGCGACATTCTGGAAAGTAACTGGCCAGTGCTCATCAAAAATGTCAGGCCCATGACAGATGAGGAGCAAATGGAAACTGCCACGGCTTGAAGGGGAATAAGAAGGGGCAGCAATGATGTGGGATCCTGGATTGGCTCCTAGAGCAGGAAAACGGGGCTAAGGAAACACTGGTAAAATCTGAGGGAACGCTAATGTTTGCCGACGAGCATTACGCAAAGTTGATGACCTGGTTTTGAATTGTGCTGTAGTTATGTAAGATGTATCACTAAAGGAAGCGGGGTGAATAGTACACAGGAATCTCCTGGACTATTGTAATTTTTCTATAAGTCTACAGTTCTTTCAAAGGGAAAAATAAATATGTCTACATGTTGTGTGTGCGTGTGTGTGTGTGTATCTGTATATATATTGTGCTTCTTGATTCATTATAGTCAAAACCTGATCTATTAAACTTGCCCAAGCTTCAGTGCCTAAATATAAAAAGATTTTGACTACAGTTTGGGACATATTTGAGTGGTTAATAGATGGTTTCTACTGTATTAAGTGCTCCCTTTGATTGTTCAAAAATTCTTCATAGAATTGCATAACATTACTTGACCAGTGTGGGTCCATGGAGATATTTATAAATGTGTCCTCTTTTTCATTTTGCTGCTAATATATATCCCGTTCACATCCATGTTGCTATATTCTATTCAACCATAATTCATTAAGTCTGCTCCACGTTGCCATCTGTTAAATAACTTTGAAAGTTATTGTGAAAGTTTAACTCAACTTAGAATTCTATGTACCAGGCTGGATCCGCTCTCAGCTTGTTCATGCGCTACTCTGACGGTTGTCACCTTGTCCCAGAAGTCTGAGACGCTTTAGTTTTTCTTCCTGTCTTCCTGTGTTACACTGTCTGAAATCCAGCCCTTTGGAAGTTACTGGCTGCCTTCTTGAGTAAAAGGTGAAGATAAAGTTGCTCTCATTTTGACATCCCGAGGTCAGATATCCTTCTCTGTAAGTTTTAGACACAGGTAATTTCAGTGATAGACCTATTTTAGAGAGAGATCAGTGAGACTCAGGTGGATGAATTGAATAAGAGCAATTATTTTACTGGTAAACTGAGAAAAGACACTATTTCATTTCATCATCAAAGCCGTCACTAACAGGTTCAGCAAACGCTTTTACTTGGTCTTCAACACTGGAGGTACGAATGATGAGAAGATCTTTTCCCCACAGAGCTTCCCATTTAGAGAGAAAGGGAGGAAAATCAATAGTTAAAGTAGAGCCCATGAGGGAATTCATAACAAATCCTGCAGGAGAGGCCCTTCCTGCAGACTGAAAAGGTCAGGGATAGTCGACTTGAATTTCACTTGTATTTTCTACTGCAGTTCTATTAATCAATGAAAAAAAATCATACTCTGGTCTATGTGGGTCCGAGTAGTGACTAATAATATTGCATTGATTTTTCTAACCTTCTCCTGGACAACTTTTGCCTGAATGCAAACTTAAGGTGAAGCCTGCCCTCCTCCATCATTTGGGTGGGTGGGCCCTCCCGACGCTGGAGCACAGCCCGGGTTCTGAGGACTCCCAGCCTACCTCGGACTCTGCTCTCCAGACCCTTTCAGCCACATTGCAGCCTTGCTTTGATCGGCCCTTGCCAGTCTCTAAGACTATATTTTATTCCCTTTTTACCTGGCAGTGCTCTACGTCCCCTGTAAGGACCTTGATATGTGTACACTGCTTGACCTGACTGGTCATTCTTTAATAAATGTTTGTTAAAATAATGAAAGCGAGGTATCAGTTGATACCCATTGTTTGTCAATTTAAAGTGAAATATTTTCTTTTAAAAATTTCCTCCGTGTAGCTGAAACCCACGACTCGAAGTAAGAGCTTTAGGCAACGGTGTTTTCCGGGGCAGCGCCGGTTTGCAACCGCTCCTTCATCCTTGTTCTCCGCCCCTGGTCGTCCCGAGACAGCAGCTTGTACTTCAGAGACGTCGGGTTTCACGGATGCTCACTAGATAGTCTTCTAAAAGGTAGCCCCACCAAGGTCAGCTAAGAACCAATTTGCCTGTGGCTATTTTTTCAGAGCACCAGCTAGTGTGTCTGCCAGTTGTTCTTCTGATACATTCAAAGAAAACAAAAAATAAACACTCTAATGGATTACAGCTGAAAACGCAGTTGGATTCAGTACAAGTACTCGTTTGGCAGAGAAAATATAGTTTGGGAGACTGCTATTTATCTGATGATTTTGTGCACTTTTTTTTGTTTTTGTTTTTCATTAATTTGTCTCTTGTTAAATTAGATAAGGAAATGTACATAAAATTGGAAACAGAGCCAAATTGACAATGTTTTTCTTTTTTAAGTTTTTTGAATGTTCCCTGTATCTTGCCTAACGATTTTCAGAATGTATTTTGGCAAGCTTTTTTCTTTAGCTCTTTAAGCTCTTGCATTTTAAAGGAATTCAAAATTTGTTTCAGAATTGACATTGACAATTCAAAACACCAACTTTCAAGGGAACAGAGATAACCAGTAGTTTCTGTGAGTACTTTAAAGAAACCTGGCAAACAGTGTTTCTTTAAATAATCAGATTTTGACAGAGGAGGTGAATTTTAGGCCCCTAGGGTTTGGCTCTAAAACAAAATAATAAAATCTAATTTCAGAAAAGCCACAGTTTAGTTCAAAATCATTCAATGCTTCTAGTTTAAAACCAAGCAATGTTTGTCCTCTTCTCCCTCCACCTACCCTCCCTGTGGTTTCCCCCTCCCCCCTCGGTTCCCCCTCCCTCTCCCTGTCCCCCTCCTGCCTCCCCCTTCTGTTTTAACGATGTGGGAGGAGCTTTAAGCAATATACAGCGGTACAGCACAGGGAAATACGCTCAATATTTTGTAATAACCTGTAATGCAAAAGAACGTGAAAAAATAAATATACATGTATAAGGGAGTCACTTTGCTGTACACCTGAAACTAACACAGCGTTGTGACTCAGCTCTGCTTCAATTTTAAAAACAAAAGCGCTAGAGAGCAGTGGAGCCATCACAGCTTTGAGAGGGAACCCTGGCGGCCTCTCACTAATGGTGGAGGAGCTGGTGGTTGCATTGTGAGGAGGGACACTGAACAGGGGAAGGTGCCTGAGCCCCACCCCCCAAGGGGGGGACCCGAGGAGACGTCACTGAACGCAGTGCGTGTTCGGAATACTTGCTTTTCCTCAGTGGGTACAGTGTCTCATTCTAGTCCTCACCACGGCCCTGTGAGTCAGGTATTTTACTCAGAGCTGTAACTTAAGGGCCGTTAGGGATTCTGAGAAGCAGTATAAAATGCTTAGCAGCTTCGTGGAAACTCGCCTCTGTCACTTACCAGCTTCCTGACCTCAGACACGTTTCTTGAACTGCGTTGCCTCAGTCTGCACATCTTTAGAATGGGATGATAATGGTACCATCCCGATAGCATCGCTGAGATTCTGAGTTCAGACGTGGAAAGTGTTCAGATGATTACCTGGCACATGTCAGGCACTAAATAAATATTTGTGAAATGAATGAGTCTTCTAATAAATTTTACATTATTTTTCTTTTTTTTTTTTTGCTACTGTTATTATTAAGTAGCTTCTCCAAAGTTCCACAGACAGCATGTGATAAAGATCTGAATTTGAATGTTGGATTTGGTATATTGTAACTGTGTGACCTTGGATGAGTTACCTAGAATAGGGTTCAGTTTGTCTACAGTGAATGGGAAAGCAGCACTACCCTTTAAGGAGTGAAGGAGTCAATAAAATAATGAATGTCAAAGAAAGGAGCAGTGACTGGGATCCAAATGGGTCTCCCGTATGCAGCATCTGCAGGGAGACGTTCTCCTGCCCCCCCCCCACTACCTTCCAGGACTGGACGGTCCTTGACAGGGTGAGATTCCAGTAGGATTTTCTCTGTTTAGCTGGACGGCTCGTACAGCCGAGCAGCCACCTGCAGACTCTGGGAGAGTGCTTTCCGGACACATCCGCGAGTTCACCTCTCAGTGACGCAAACCTCAGCAAGTCCTCTGGGCACCGAGATGTGTAACCAGCGGTCTGAGAGGAGCTTACGTCCTCTACTTTTCTCTTCAAAATGTTTGCCAAACTTTCTTCCTAGGCCATAAAATCTCAGTGCTTGATTTTATATAAAATGATATATTTATATATTGCATACATATTTCTATAATAATGTAATTTCCCAAGTCTTTAAATAAAGACTTTATTTCCAGCAAGTTGCTGTATGTTTTCTGGTTTTGTTTCGGCTTGTTTCCCCTGAAGACTGATTTCTCTAAACAGCTGCGGGCGCTTCTTACAAAGGCACGTCCCTGTCTTCCTCCAGAAATTCTGAGGGCTGCACTCGGGAGTTTGCATTTTCCAGAAGAGTCCAAGGGAGTAATCAGTGTGTCCTAAATAAAGCTGACTCAGTGTGAATTACCACTGGAGGTGTGAAGTTGAGGTTTTTCTTCCCTAAGCCTTTGCTGGTGGCTACAATGGAGATCGGTCAAATCCTCGTGAGTGAGAAGCCAGGACTGAGGCCTGGAGGCTCCCGGGAAAGTTTCTGTGGCCTTGGGTTTACAGTGAAACAGCATAAAATGAAACCAAGGCCCAGTGTTCACAGAGTCAGACTCCAGCAGGAGCAGGATGTCGGTGGGGAGACACTCCATTTCGGCTCTAAATGTCAGTGTTCTTCCTTCCTGAATCATGTAAGAAGGTAAAATGTTTCTCGGCTGTTCTCCGTGGAAATTAAATCAGTTTAGACTATGTACTAATTGTGGAAGTAAAATACTTGAAATATTTTGAGAGATAACATTTCTTCGAAAAATATTTTCATTACTTTTCATGAAAAATAATTTCTAGCTACCTCAAGGGGCGAGTAGTTTTCAATCTTTGGTTTGGAAGGTAATTTCAGATTGTCCTTTATCAACACAAAGCATGTGAGGGAGGAGCTTTACTGCTTACTGTCACTTAGCGCTTAAAATCATGACCCAGGAAGCGCTCAACGAGAGCATGATTAGTCAGTTGTTCATGTCAATATGGTGCCTGGGTAAGGAATCAGCTTCTGGAGTAAAGACACACATTTGGGAAGAGGATCTCACATTTTGGTTGTACATTTGAACTAATTATTAAGCAAATTCAAACTCAAAAATATGTCATTCCAAAGAATATGTCTATGGGGGGACAGCAGTAGTAGTCAGAGTGAGCTTTCGTCAGCTAGGAGCAGGCAACGGCCTTGGTCCTAAAGGGTGCCTCAGTCTCAGGTCAGGACTCCAGGACCTTCTAAGCCTTTGATTAATAAATGTTTTCTTTAATTTTTTAATTAAGCAGTATTTTTTCTTTAATTCAATGGGGTGCAAATTTGACGTTAAACTCAGAAATCTATGCTGGTCTATATGAAGCTATAGACACTGTGTGTGCAAATATACATGTAAGTACCACAGAAAGGCATGTCTCCACACCAACTGGTTTTTCTAAACTGCAGGACGTTCTTTTTAAAATAAAATATTAATAAAAGAAATAACTTTTTTTCCTGTATTATAAGGGAGGGGGGAATTACACTGATTCCTTGACTCACTAAAATAAGGTTCCTGATATGAAATCATCCACCATAATTTGTAGCAAAATGTGTTTCAGTTTCCTGCCTCTTTGGGGCAGTGGGAGCTTGAGGCAGCCTCTGAGGTCAGGGGAGACTTAGCAGATTCAAAACTTTAATAAAGGAATTCTACCGATGAAGTCTACTGAAGTCCCAGCGCCCTCCAGATACAGGATAACTCCACCAAGAACCTGTCGGAACATGGAGATGCCGACATCCCGTAACTTGCCACCCTGGTTCTCCTGACGCTCCTGGACAAGAACATAGTCAGCACTTTCCCACCCAGGAACGGGCTCGTTACTGTGACTGCTGGCCCGAGGCAGTGGCTTGTCTTTGGAATTCATTTGTTCTTTGTTACCTATTCATTTATACTCTGTGACTCAGAGGAATGGCCGTATTTTTTTAATGTTCTTTTAGTCATTGAAACATCTATATTCCAGGCTATTCTGGTGGAGTGTTGGTGACAAATTCATCCAGGAAATAGCTTGTTTCATTTCCAAATGGCTCTCAGCTGGATGACTGCAGATGGAGACTGATGGATTTGCATGTGTGCAATCAGATGTCCACGTTCCCTGGAAGGACCAGCAAATTTGGATCCGATTAGCCTCCAGTTCACCGGATCAGTACACAGTTTTGAACACACCTCCCCAATAGGTGTGTTTGTGTCCGTGTGTGTGTACATATATATGTGTGTGTGTGTGTGTATAGCATAACATAACATGGTATCCCTTGATGATGTATTACATTATTAAACAAAAAGAACAAAAAATAGAGCATTTAAGAGCAGTCGTCGATCACCTTTCAGTGGGTGATCATTATGCACCTGTCTTGCACCAGGTACTGTTCTGACGAGGACCCAGCAGTGACCAGGACAATCTGATATTTCAGGGAGCATGTATTTTAGTGCATAAACAGTAAATACATAAATATATAATATAGTGCCAGTGATAAGTATTTTGAGGAAAAAACATGGTGCACTATTCAGGCAGTGACGGGAGCAGTAGGGGTGCTATTTCAGCAAGGGGGTTCAGGAACACAGCCAAGGCCTCTCTCTAATCAGAGAGTGAAGAGAATTATTTGATATCACAGAGGGGAAAGTGCAGTGCCTCGGGACAATGGCAAATGGGATGAAGATAAAACCAACAGAATTTATTTATTATCGGTTAACGAGACACCATTAAGGAGAATGAGAGCACATCTGTATTTCTCACGGTCTTTTAATACTTCTGAGTTTTTCTGAGCTCACTGCGTGGCTTATCTGACGGGCTTGTCATTGTTTTAACTTCAAAACGTAGCTGATGGAGAACTTGTGCCAGGAATGAGAGGATGTCAGCAGTGCTGCTGTTTCGTTTTATTCACACATTAAAAAATGTTTTCATATCATTTCTATTTCCTACCGAGATACAAGAGTACTCTGCTATTAAATATGATACATACTGGTCAGTTGGGGTATGACTTCAAATCTTTGAAATAGCAGGCATGAATTTTGATTAGACAGGATTATTTTATGATAAAAGCATAGAGTTAGCTATTAAAATTTTATATTTGGTATTTTATTATACAGTGTTAATAGAGAAAGGCCTAAAAGGCAAGGATCAAGTCTTTTGATGTATCTGTGTTATCACAGGGAAAACACAGAACCAGAAACACACAGGAGCTTAAATTTGTTTATAATGACCTTGTACAATTTAAGCAAATGTCAGAAGATCATTTAGGTTAGTATACAAATCTCATATTAGGTAATCAGAAATTCGTGTCATGTAACAAGCCTGTCTTCAAAAAAAAAAAAAAGCCCAGTGAATTCTGGAGGAAACCTGAATTGCTCACTGCTTATTTGACCTATTCAGAGGATCAGAAAGGCCCCCACAAGATCAAGACAGCCCAGCTGTGTAAGACGGCGATGGAGAAGTCGCGGCACTCTGGCCTGCGTCATGTGGGAGGTTTGCATGTCGCTGCACAAGGGGAGAAGTCTGAGCTAGGACGTCTCTACAAAGCACCCTCATGAGTAATGGGACCCAGATCGACTTCTGGATGGCGCTGGATTTGCAGTAACGTTCCACTGACAAAGTCAGAACCTTTCTGTACCAGAGCAGTTTTCCATCAAGTGTGTGTGATGGGATGGCGGTGGAGATGGACTGAAGGCAGTAGCTACCCCTTGTCTCTAGTTGCTAACGGCTCTTGCCAATTCTACAGCAAGGTAACCATCACCCTTCTTCCTAAAAAGAGGGTTCTTGTCTATTTTTTAAATAATTTATGGGAGTGAAATTCACATCACATAAAATTAACCAACTTACAGTGAACAGTTACTTCAGTGGAATTTAGTATATTCACAGTGTTGTGCAACCTCCACCTCTATCTCCTTCTAAAATATTTGCATCACTCCAAAGTAACACCCCTCATGCGTTAATCAAGTTCTCCCTATTGCCTCCTCCCAGAGTCCCTGGCAGCTATCAATCTGTGTTCTGTCTCTATGGATTTATCTGTTATAGACATTTTGTGAAAATGGTACCATACAATATGCAACCTTTTGTGTCTGGCTTCTTTCCCTTAGCATGTTTTCAAGGTTCACCCCTGTTGTAACCTGTATCAGTACTTCATTATTTCATGTGACAGAATATTTCACTGTATGTGTACTCTTACTGTTGACCCTTGAACAACACAAGTTTGAACTGTGAAGTTTCTCTTATATGTAAAATTTTCTTCAGTCAATACATGCTCCAGTACTACGTGGTCCATGGCTGGTTGATTCCACAGATGCAGAACCATGGATACAGAGGGCTGCCTAAAAGTTAACTAGAATTTCTGACTGCCTGGGGGGTTGACATCCAACCTTTGCATTTTTTTGAGGGAAAACTGTGTGTGTGTGTGTGTGTGTGTGTGTGTCGAAATTTCTATATTCATTCATCAATTAGTGGGCATTTGGGCTCTTTCCACCTTTGGGCTATTGTCAGAAGTACTGTTATAAAGGTATGTTTACATGTACTTTAGTATCTATTTTTAGTTATTTTATTATGAGATGATATGGTAATTATACGTTTAACTTTTAGAGGAATATTCAAACTGTTTCCCACAGCAGCTGAACCATTTTACATTCCCACCATCAATGTCTAAGATTCTCATTTGTCTTTGGCTTCCAGCAGTTTGATCATAAAGTGTCTGAGTGTGGATCTCTTTGAGTTTATCCCACTTGGACTTCTTAGAGCTTCTTCAATGCATAGATTCACTTTGGCCATTATTTTTCCAAATAGTCTTTCTGTCTTTCTTCTTTCTCCTCTCTTTCTGGGACTCCCAAAATGCACATTTTGGTTTACTTAAAAGTTTCCCATAAATCTCTTAGGCTCTGTTCACCTTTCTTCCTCCTTTTTCCTTTCTGTTTCTCATGCTGGATATTTTGAATTGTCCCATTTTCAAATTTGCTGATTACTTCTTCTTTCTGCTCAAATCTGCAGTTGAACCTAATTCTTTAATTTCAGGTATCATACTTTTTAGCTCCAGAATTTCTATTTGGTTACTATCTTAGTTGTCTCTGGCTGCCATACCAAAATACCAAAGACTGAGTGACTTAAAAACAAAAATTTATTTCTTACAGTTCTGGAGGCTGGCAAGTCAAAGATCCAGGTGGCAAAAATGTAGGTTTCTTCTGAAACCTCTTCTGTTGGTTCGTAGGTGGTGCTCTTTCTCTGAGGGTTTGCATGACCTCTTCATTGTGCCTAAATGGAGAGAGGAGAAAGAGAGCTCTCTGGTGTCTCTTCCTACAAGGACACTAATCCCATCAAGACACCAGAATCACTAGGGTGCAGCTTGAAGGCTGGCTACCACATCAAGTATCCGAATAGTCAACACGTTCACCAGTCCTACCTTTCCCAGTCCATTCCTTCTCGCCAGCCCATCACTCTGTTACAACCCTAAGGCAAGCCTGACTTAAATGAAAGCATTATATATTTCACTTAAAGCATCTTTCACAGATGGCATTGATAGTGAGCACTCAGTAATTACTAGGATTATCCATGCTATCATTTCCTATACGATTTCATCCCACCTCAAAAGGCTCGTCTGGGACGGAATATATTGGTGTTAACGATGACAACTTGGCATTTGGACAGGATTGCTCAAATCGGCAGTGTCAGGTTTGTACCACACCAGATGAGGTTACAGCTGAGAGAGTCTGCACTTCCTTGACTTCTCCCCCTTGTCCTATTGAGGTGCTCCACCCCAGCCGACAATGCAGTCGGTGCAAATGAACGGCTGCTGGGATAGAGAAAGTCAGGTCTGTGGACCCACTGCCTCCATGTACTCAGGCTGGAGAGATACCTCCTCACCACTCAAGTGTTTATTTCCTATCACTTTTAGCAATCCTTGCTGTGCTTCCGTGTCCTATGTCTTTCTGCATCATCAGCCTTATAGCAGGACCATAGACAGTGAAAGATCCTTTTCTTCTCATTTTATTTCCTCTGATTGAAATATATTCTTAAGTCCAACTTATACCAATTGCTAAAGGACCAGCTCAAGTTCCACAGTTTCTGTGACACCTTTCCTGCCCCTTCATGCTGCAGGAAGAGCCTCCTTATTTCAAGAACTCCCATGGCATTTCATCCAGAATGTTCTTATTGGACAGATCACTGTCAACCTTGTACTAAAGTTATTTGTGTATATTTCTGTGTTCTCTATTTTATTACACACCCCATAAGAGCAGGATTTCTGTCTAATTTATCTTCATATCCCCAAGGCACTAACAGTGTCTTGCATGCAGGAGACAATAAATAGGCATTTTTGGAATAAATTAAAATAATCAGCAGTGAGTATTGGAGGGGCACCGCCCCTACATAGATATAGATCTTTATATTTGCATGTGTGTAAAGATACAAACAGATGGACCTGCAGCAGAGAACATTTCGTAGAAAATATTAAATTAATTAAGCAAATATGAAGCTCTGCCAAACTGTCAACACAAAGGGCTGCAGTCCTCGGTTTCTGACGAATGTCTCCTCTCAGCTAATTAGAAAACCTAAGGACCTACTTTTAGTTGTGAGACTCTCCCGTTTGGTGCACAAATTCATATGTTCATTGTCTCCATAGACAAGTGGTACCAAAGACAAGCACAAATTGCTCTTTTTTATTAGAATTTGATTGCTTTGAGCTAGATAGCCTCAATCTGCCTAAAGGTGACAATTCAGAGTATAAAGGCTCTTAAGTTTCTTCAGTTTGTATCAAAATAAAGGCATCCTGGTGCTAGTTAGAACGGAATTTGTGTTGAAAACGGTGTGCCGTCAAACATAAAGGCATTTAACCTGTAGGTTATGTTCTGGCTGTACCTTCTGTGATTACATTTTGGAAATTAATCAGTCAACAAATGTTTACATCTATTATTCTTCATGGTTCAACATGGGCACTTCTGGGTGCCCAATGGAACCCCAACTGTCATACTACCGGTTAAAAGATAAAAAAGATATAAAGTTTACCATTCAGTCAACCATACAAGTGAGATGTAGCATTTACACAAGGAACTAAGAATAATTGAAGTGTCTTATGATACACACAAGGAAGAACCTTGAAATCTCACAGTAGTAAGAAATCATTTTCATAGAAATAAAAGCATTTGAGCTTAACCTTACATGTAAAGAGGGATATTTAACAGTTGGAGATTGTCAGTGGGGGAATTCCAAGGTGCAGAGGTATAAAGTACAATATTGATCATGTAATAGTAGTTCAATTTATCTGAAGAATGGGAAATTTGTAGAGGGATAAACTAGTTTAGGTGCTGTAGGATAGAAGATTGAAAATTGAGAAAATGCCATCTTAATTGGCACTTAGCAGGTAACTACTGGCCTTGGGAAGCAGTAACATCTATTAAGTTGTGGGAGGGGACTGCAAGTCGTTGTTGAGCAGGTAGAGACAAAATGAAGGTAACAGATGGAGATTTTCCCCTAAAAAGGGGAAGGAGATAAGACTGTGTGCTGCAAAGAAGCAAGATTGAGGGTAAGATTTTTTAGGACAAGGAAGCATTTTGTAGGCAGAGTTGAGTGGGTCGAGATGGAGAGATTAAAGACCAAGCGATAACAGGACAATTGATGGTGCAAGGTCTGGGCAGAGGAGATTTCAAGAGCCTCTCTGGAGGATTTTACAGTAGAAAGGGTTGAGAATTGGGGCGACCATCTTCTCTGCGTCTGGGGAGTAGAGAGTAGACGAATGTTTTGAGAAAAAGAGGAAGAAAATTGAAACAGATCAAATGAAGACAGCCTTGATCTCAGTCGAGTTAGAAGATGATGTAGAAATTGGAAGGCTGAGAGAGTACGGATGATTTATAAAAAAAAAGTCCTGAAAAAACAAATAGGCAGTTACACAGTTGAGGATAGATGACATCCATTCACCTTGAATCCAATCAGCATTATTTCCTGACTTTCTCTAGTAACCTTGTGGCAATGTGGGAAGGAGGATTTTGTGAAACATGAAAAGTTCAGCACAATATTTAAAGCAGATAACAAATTCCAGTGTACTGTGAAAAATATTATTCAAAATGCTCAAGAGCTAATTGTCTTCTTTCAGCTCTTCTGCTTCATAGACAATCATTTGTGGCTTAATAGGACCAGGTAAAAGTACTATCATTATTAGATTTTTTGGAAAAAAAAAAAGAACAACATCTCATGTGTTGTAATTAGCTGGTAAGTAGTTTCATTTTATATAAACAGATCGCTTTACTGGGCATCCGCAATTAGCCACTGTGGTCAGAATACGTGGTGTACTTTTTTTGCTCCAGGCTCTTAAATTGTGAAACTGTAATGGACTCACATGCTCACTTGTTTATCTGTTCATTCATTCATCACGGTGGTGGTGCTACTGAGTGTTAAGGAGTATGATAGGAGTGTCATAGAGAAAGAGGAGGAAAAAGCCCGCATAATGCCCAATTCCAGGGGGTTTCCTGCTTTCTGTCCTATATTATCTTCTTTATTCATATTAAAGCATATTTGTATGTTGCATGAACAAATATCAAATAACATGGACTTACAAGGAATGATTCTAATTAAAAAAGAAAAGCCTGCTTTGGCCCATAATAAACAGAAGCACATTAGACCAGGAGAAAGGCAGAGATCAACACGGAGTCCAGATCTATTTTGAGTCTGAGTGGGGCTAAAAAACACCTAGAACAGCCCAGCTGGTGCACGACTCTCCCCGCTGCTGGGTGCTCTCCAAACCATGAACGTGCCTCAGTGGCAGGCTGACCACTGATGTAACCAGTGATTAACTGGGTAACCAGTAACTTTGGACACATTTTCAAACATCGTCTAAAAACTGTTGTTCTTACGCATAAACCATGATATAAAATGGAAACACATTGGCTGTTCTGGGCCAGTTTTTCCCTTCAATTATTTAATCAGCCAAGTCAAAGAGACAGTAAATATGCATAATAAAACTTTTGCACGCTGTGAATGGGAAAAACAACATTGACTTAAGGGATTGATGGGAGATTACATGATGGCAGTGGGGGCGGAATGTGTACCCAGTGCCCATCACATACAGCCCACTTGCTAAACTCTTACCCGTTTGCTTGTTCCTTTAAAGCCATTTTGATTTGATGCTCATAGTTTTGAATCATCTCCATAAACCCTCTCACAGACGCTTTGTTAAGTAGCAGGTGAATAGAGGAGATGCTGGTTTGGTGGATAGCATGTGGGTGGGGACGGAAACAGAGGCTGGGGACACGGACAGAGCCGGAAGCAGGAGACACGGCTGCATCTTTTATGCACTGGCTCTAACAGCCAATTTCGTTAGTAGGATGAGTGACTTCAAGTAGCCATTTTCCAGCACAATGCTAATGAGAACCTGACAGTCAAGATCCAAATTTAGACACTGATAATGGCTCTTCTTGGCCTGCGGATAACTTAAAACAGCTCAGTCTTGACCAAGACAAGGAACAGAAAGCTCCCCTTCTGGGTAGTTGTGTTTTAGAGGAAATTGCCTAAAGTGGAAATGAATTTGTCATTCTTCCTTTCCTGAGAGAAGGAAATGGAGGCAAAGCTAAGAATAATAACTGTTATGTAACTCTTAAAGTGGCATAGTATTTGCTAACTGAAATCAGCACTTTATTAATAACTAGAATAATTATTTATGTAAAGGAGGAGACTGGCACAAATAATTAAGGCATCTTTCACCGACCACACTCAAAATGCCTCTGAGACATGAGGGGTAGAAAGGCCTTTGTCACTTTAAGGAAATAAATTGGAAGTTTTCTGGCTGATATTCTGCTTTATTTCCACATCACAGTTGAAGAAAACAATTATCTTAAATCACCAGGAAGTTCACATAATTTTCTAGAACCCGATGAAAAATTACAGGGTGAATACAATGTTCTGCATCTTACAGAACTTACTTAGGAGAAAAATAATTTAATTTTGAAATGTTTCTTGAGAAATTTTCTTTCAGATTTTCTCTTCTTTTATTGTTTTTTGATGAAAATATACTTGTTTGGGCTGTCAATACAGAATCCACCCTTTTAGTAAAAAAATTAGGAATTAAAATGCTTATGTATATATGACTAGCTAAGCTAAAAGATGGCTTTCAGATTACAGAATGTTTTTTAATTTTAAACATAAGTGAATATGTTTAGACGTTTTAGTTTATAAATGATGTGTTTATCTGTTGATGCAGTTTGGGAAAAAAGTTTAATTTTCTGTCAGAATCTACATAAAGACGGAATATGTTGGTTTTCTTCACACTTGCCAAAAAAAAGAGGCCTGTAAATATTTTCATATAGTGAACAAGGCTTATAGGAAGTCGCCTTAAAAAAAGTTCTGTTAGACCCAGAATTCATGAATATGAGTTTCAGTGTCAGTTTTCTTCAAGGTTAATCCTACCAAATGCATTTAGCTGATCATGTGCCGAATCCCTTACGGTCACGTAGTCTGTTATTGCTTATTTCAGACACGCTTTAAGGGGAGAGAGGAACAACTCAAGGGGAAAATGAGGTGCATGCTTAAAGGCTGTTCTGAGCTTAGAACATTTAACTTATTGGGAATACGTCCACGGTAGACAGCTGCCGAGATGTCCCCAGTGACCCCTGCTTCTTGGCATTCATACCCTTGTATAACCCCCTTCCTTGGATGTGAGCTGGATTTACTGAACTTTGTCTACAAAGTAGAATATGGCAGAAAGGATGGGATGTCACTTAAGAGATTTGGACAGTGGCTTCCATTTTGAACTCTCTTCAGTCTTTCATGGTGGGGGAAGCAAGACGCCGCTTTGCGAGCTGCTCTGTGGGGAGGTCCGTGTGCTGTGGCAAAAGACTAAAACCATCAGTCCAGCAGCACTCGTAGAGCCATGGACCTCCGTGCATGAGACACTGAGGCCCCCCAGTGACCACGTGGTGGCTCTTTCAGCCTCGGTCAAGTCCTGAAACCCAGCAGAGCTGGCCCACACCTTAACTGAAAACTCATGAGGGATGTGTTTGGGTTTAGCAAATGAAAATACAAGACACTCGGATAAATCGGACTTTCAGGTAAACACAGATTTATTTTTTTAGTATAAGTTATGTCCCATGTGATGTTTGAGACACATTTATGCTAAGAAACTATTTATTGTTTATCTGACATTCCAATTTAATCTGCATGTTATCAGACAGTATACTAGGAATGAGGTACTCTGAGCTGGAGGCAGAGCTGAGCCATGATCAGATTCCTGAGCACAGAAATTGTGAGGTTAAATACATTTGCCGTTTTGAGCTGTGAGTTTTGGGATAATTTATTACGCGACACTAGGTAACTGATACATTACCTAATAATTAGATGAGGATGCAGACAAGCTTGCAAGGTGGACTACATTGATTAACAGACGTTTTCGCTGGCCTCACAAGCGCAGAACCAACAGCGATGCTTTGACTTGGCCAGGCTTACTAGGATAGAACATGGGTTATTGCTTTGGAAACAGGAGAGAGAGATTATTTGCATTTAAACACTATTGAATGAAACATAGCTTTTTAGATTCGACCTTCCTAGTCCCATTAGAAAGGAAAACTATATAATCTTGAAATTTTAATTTTTTAAAATAATTCCCCTCTTTAAAAACCTGTGGTCAACAGAAATTAATAGCATGATGCCTAGAGAGGGTTTGTTGGTGCTACTTATGTCAAGGCAAATGAAGGTGGGTTTTGCACAACTTTGGAAACCATATGCATATTTTACACACGTAACCAGATTATGTAACAGAGCCTTTACCCATCAGGTAAACAAGTGCATCGCGGGAGCCTCTTATCTGAATGTTTTCTCTTCCCTCCCTCCCCATCGAACCAATCACTACGTACTAGTGCGCAGTCCTTTGCAGCATTGCTCAGACCCTTCCCTTCCTTCTCTTCTCGTTTTTCCCTTCCAACCAGATGAGGTCTCTATCTATTCTGCCTGTTCCACCACCATGGTCTTTTTTTTTTTTTATTGATTCATAATCATTTTACAGTGTTGTGTCAAATTCCAGTGTTCAGCACAATTTTTCAGTCATTCATGGACATATACACACTCATTGTCACATTTTTTTCTCTGTGATTTATCATAACATTTTGTGTATATTTCCCTGTGCTATACAGTGTAATCTTGTTTATCTATTCTACAATTTTGAAATCCCAGTCTATCCCTTCCCACCCTCTACCCCGCCCCCCACCCCGCTAACCACAAGTCTGTATTCTCTGTCCATGAGTCTATTTCTGTCCTGTATTTATGCTTTGTTTTTGTTTGTTTGTTTGTTTTTGTTTTTTACATTCCACATATGAGCGATCTCATATGGTATTTTTTTTTCTCTTTCTGGCTTACTTCACTTAGAATGACATTCTCTAGGAGCATCCATGTTGCTGCAAATGGCATTATGTTGTCGGTTTTTATGGCTGAGTAGTATTCCATTGTATAAATATACCACCTCTTCTTTATCCAGTCACCTGTTGATGGACATTTAGGTTGTTTCCATGTTTTGGCTATTGTAAATAGTGCTGCTATGAACATTGGGGTGCAGGTGTCATCCTGAAGTAGATTTCCTTCTGGGTACAAGCCCAGGAGTGGGATTCCTGGGTCATATGGTAAGTCTATTCCTAGACTTTTGAGGAATCTCCACACTGTTTTCCATAGTGGCTGCACCAAACTGCATTCCCACCAGCAGTGTAGGAGGGTTCCCCTTTCTCCACAGCCTCTCCAGCATTTGTCATTTTTGGATTTTTGAATGACGGCCATTCTGACTGGTGTGAGGTGATACCTCATTGTAGTTTTGATTTGCATTTCTCTGAAAATTAGTGATATGGAGCATTTTTTCATGTGCTTTTTGATCATTTGTATGTCTTCCTTGGAGAATTGCTTGTTTATGTCTTCTGCCCATTTTTGGATTGGGTTGTTTATTTTTTTCTTATTGAGTCGTATGAGCTGCTTATATATTTTGGAGATCAAGCCTTTGTCGGTTTCACTTGCAAAAATTTTCTCCCATTCCGTAGGTTTTCTTCTTGTTTTATTTCTGGTTTCCTTTGCACTGCAGAAGCTTGTAAGTTTCATTAGGTCCCATTTGTTTATTCTTGCTTTTATTTCTTCTAGGAGAAAATTTTTGAAATGTATGTCAGATAATGTTTTGCCTATGTTTTCCTCTAGGAGGTTTATTGTATCTTGTCTTATGTTTAAGTCTTTAATCCATTTTGAGTTGATTTTTGTATATGGTGTAAGGGTGTGTTCTAGCTTCATTGTTTTACATGCTGCTGTCCAGTTTTCCCAACACCATTTGCTGAAGAGACTGTCTTTATTCCATTGTATATTCTTGCCTCCTTTGTCGAAGATGAGTTGACCAAAAGTTTGTGGGTTCATTTCAGGGCTCTCTATTCTGTTCTGTTGGTCTATATGTCTGTTTTGGTACCAATACCATGCTGTCTTGATGACTGTAGCTCTACAGTATTGTCTGAAGTCTGGAAGAGTTATTCCTCCAGCCTCTTTCTTTCTCTTCAGTAATGCTTTAGCAATTCTAGGTCTTTGATGGTTCCATATAAATTTTATTATGATTTGTTCTAGTTCTGTGAAATATGTCCTGGGTAATTGGATAGGGATTGCATTAAATCTGTAGATTGCCTTGGGCAGTGTGACCATTTTAACAATATTGATTCTTCCAATCCAAGAGCATGGAATATCTTTCCATTTTTTAAAGTCTTCTTTAATTTCCTTCATCAATGGTTTATAGTTTTCTGTGTATAATTCTTTCACCTCCTTGGTTAGATTTATTCCCAGATATTTTATTACTTTGGGTGCTATTTTAAAGGGGATTGTTTCTTTACTTTCTTTTTCTGTTGATTTATCATTAGTATAAAGAAAGGCAATTGATTTTTGAACATTAATTTTGTAACCTGCTACCTTGCTGAATTCTTTGATCAGCTCTAGTAGCTTTTTTGTGGACCTTTTAGGGTTTTCTATATATAGTAACATGTCGTCAGCATATAATGACACTTTTACCTCTTCTTTTCCAATTTGGATCCCTTTTATTTCTTTCTCTTGCCTGATTGCTGTGGCTAGGACTTCCAGGACTATATTGAATAGGAGTGGTGATAGTGGGCATCCTTGTCTTGTCCCAGATTTTACTGGGAAGCTTTTGAGTTTTTCACCCTTGAGAACTATGCTGGCTATAGGTTTGTCATATATAGCTTTTATTATGTTGAGATATGTTCCCTCTATACCCACTTTGGCGAGAGTTTTTATCATAAATGGGTGTTGAATTTTATCAAATGCTTTTTCTGCATCGATTGAGATGATCATGTGGTTTTTGTCCTTTCTCTTGTTGATGTGATGTATTACATTGATTGATTTGCGTATGTTGAACCAGCCTTGTGTCCCTGGGATGAACCCCACTTAGTCATGATGTATAATCTTTTTTATGTGTTGTTGGATTCTATTTGCTAAAATTTTGGTGAGGATTTTGGCGTCTATGTTCATCAGTGATGTTGGCCTATAATTCTCTTTTTTTGTAGTGTCTTTGCCTGGTTTTGGTATCAGGGTGATGGTGGCTTCATAGAATGAGTTTGGGAGTATTCCCTCCTTTTCAATCATCTGGAAGAGTTTGAGAAGGACTGGTATGAGTTCTTCTTTGTATGTTTGGTAGAATTCCCCGGTGAAGCCGTCCGGTCCTGGACTTTTATTTGTAGGGAGGTTTTTAATTGCTATTTCTATTTCCTTTCTAGTGATTGGATTGTTCAAGTGTTCAGTTTCTTCTTGATTCAGTTTTGGTGGACAGTATGTTTCCAGAAACTTGTCCATCTCCTCTAGGTTATCCAGTTTGGTTCCATATAGTTTTTCATAATATTCTCGTATGATATTCTGTATTTCTATTTTGTTTGTTGTAATTTCTCCATTTTCCTTTCTTATTTTGCTAATTTGTGCTCTCTCTTTTTTCTTCTTTGTGAGTTTGGCCAGAGGTTTGTCGATTTTATTTACTTTTTCAAAAAACCAGCTTTTGGTTTGGTTGATTTTTTCTATGGTCTTGTTAATCTCTATTGTATTTAATTCCTCTCTGATCTTTATTATTTCCTTCCTTCTGCTGCTTTTTGGGGCTTTTTGTTCTTCTTTTTCTAATTGATTTAGGTGGTGGGTTAACTTGTTTATTTGAGATTGTTCTTCTTTTTTGAGGAAGGCCTGTATCGCTATAGACTTCCCTCTTAGCACTGCCTTTGCTGTGTCCCATAGGTTTTGAGTGGTTGTGCTTTCATTATCATTTGTCTCAAGGTATTTTTTAATTTCAGCTTTGATTTCCTCATTGATCCATTGTTTTTTCAATAACATATTGTTTAATCTCCATGCTTTTCTTTTTTTCTCCTTTGTTTCTCTGTTGTTGATTTCCAGTTTCATGGCATTGTGGTCAGTAAAGATGCTTGAGATAATTTCTATCTTCTTAAATTTGTTGAGGTTTCTTTTGTGTCCAAGTACATGATCGATCCTGGAAAATGTTCCATGTGCACTTGAAAAGAATGTATATTGTATTTTTGGGGGGTGTAAAGCTCTGAAAATATCCACCAAATCTAGTTTTTCTATTGTAGTATTTAATTTCTCTGTTGCCTTGTTTATTTTCTGTCTGGAAGATCTGTCTAGTGATGTTAATGCAGTGTTAAAATCTCCAACTTTGATTGTATTCCCATCAATATCCCCCTTTATCTCTGTTAGTAATTCTTGTATGTACTTAGGTGCTCCTATATTGGGTGCATATATATTAACGAGTGTAATATCTTCATCTTGTATCACTCCTTTAATCATTATAAAATGTCCTTCTTTATCTTTCTTTATGGCCTTTGTTTTAAAGTCTATTTTGTCTGAAATCAGTACTGAAACACCTGCTTTTTTGGCTTTTCCATTTGCATGGAATATCCTTTTCCATCCTTTCACTCTCAATCTATATGTGTCCTTCTCCCTAAAGTGGGTCTCTTGTATGCAGCATATTGAAGGTTCTTGCTTTATTATCCAGTCTGCCACTCTATGTCTTTTGACTGGAGCATTTAGTCCATTAACATTTACAGTAATTAATGATAGATGTGTGTTTATTGCCATTTTGAACTTATCTTTGCAGTTGAATTGGTATATCCTCTTTGTTCCTTTCTTCTTCCTTTTGTGGTTTGGTAATTTTCCTTTGTATTATCATGAATTTTATTTAATTTTTGTGACTCCCTTGTAAATTTTTGACTTGTGGTTACCCTTTTTTGTAAATCTATTAACCTATACCCGTTTTTAATAAACTGATAATAACATGATCTCAAACCCATCCTACTGTTAAAAAAATTTAAAAAAAGAAAGAAAAAAATTCTATATTTCCCTGCCTCCCTCTCCCACTCTCAGTGATTTGTATGTCTTCTTTTGTAATTTCGTGTTTTCTTTATTTGTAATTCATGAGTTATCACATTTCCAGTTGTACGTTTCTCATTTCTGTAGCATCCTGCTGCTTTTCTATTTAGAATAGCCCTTTCAATATTTCTTTTAGCATGGGTTTAGTGTTGCTAAACTCCTGCAGCTTTTTTTTGTCTGTGAAACTCTTTATTTCTCCTTCTATCCTAAAGGATAGCCTTGCTGGATAAAGTATCCTAGGCTGCATCTTTTTTTCATTCAGGGCTTTGAATATATCTTGCCACTCCCTTCTGGCCTGTAGTGTTTGTGTAGAGAAATCAGCTGAGAGCCTTATGGGGGTTCCCTTATAGTTCACTCTTTGCTTTTCTCTTGCTGCCTTTAGAATCATTTCTTTATCCTTGACTCTGGCCATCTTGATTATGATATGTCTTGGTGTGGGTCTATTTGGGTTCTTCCTGTTTGGGACCCTCTGAGCTTCCTGTACTTGTATATCTGATTCCTTCTTTAAGTTTGGGAAGTTTTCAGTCATGATTTCTTCAAAAACCTTTTCAATCCCCTTTGATCCTTCTTCCCCTTTTGGGACCCCTATTATGCGAAGATTGGGACGCTTTATATTATCCCATAGGTCCCTTATGCTATTATCATTATTTTTTATTTGCTTATCTTATAGTTCTTCTGAATGGGTGCTTTCTGTTGCCCTGTCTTCTAGATCACTAATTCGTTCCTCTGCATTAACTAATCGGCTTTGCACAGCTGTTAGATCATTCCTCATCTCTGTCAATGAGTTTTCCCATTTTGTTTGGCTCTTCTTTATAGCTTCAATTTCATTTTTGACATATTTTATTTCTCTAAGCATTATCTCTTTTAATTCCTTCAGCAATTTGATCACTCCTTTTTTGAAATCTTGATCTAGTAGGCTATCGATGTCTATTTCATTGAGCTTTCTTTCAGGGGATTCTTCTTGTTCTTTTAATTGGGAAAGGTTTCTCTGCTTCTTCATCTTGCTCATATCTCTCTGGCACTGTGGTTTATGGAGTATCCATTGTCTATTTTAGATCTTAAGGATTTTATCTATCTAATGCCTATTTAGGAATACAACTTAGGAAAAGAAAAAGAAAAAAAATAAGAGAGAGAGAAAGATTTTTAAAAGAAGGGAGAAAGAGGGTTTGAAAACAATGTATAATGAATAATAGAAGAGCGGGTTGAAGCAGAGTATTAATCGGGTGGAGACGTCCTTTTAAAACCTTTAAAAAAAAAAGGCGGGGGTGGGGAGATGAATATATGTGTTTGAAGCCTGTGTCTAATCAATAACAGGACATCAAAACCCAAGAGAAATAGAAATGAATTAAGAAGTAAAAATTAAGAGAGTAATTGAAAATAGAACAGGTAAAAACAGATTAAAAAAACAAAACAAAACAAAAACAAAAACAAAAACCAAAAAAACAAAAACAAAAACAAAAACAAAAAAAACAAAAACAAAGGGGTTTGTCGGTGTTCTCCTGGAGTGTGTGTGCTTTTAATGTGATGTCCTTCTGTCTTCGTCCTGTTTTGGAAGCTCAGCTTGTTTTCATAGGCCCTCCGTTGGCGCCCTCTTCTGTGCTGCTCCCAGCACCTGTCGGCAAGCAGATCGCGCCTCCTCCTAACACGGGGTCAGATGCAGCTCTCCTCTGCTGCGGGCGGGCGGGTCACTGCCCCTCCGGTTGCCGCAGTCAGATGTTGCAAACTGGCCAGGCAGGAGGGCGGGTCGTGCCCCCTCCCAGCACCTCGGTCAGGGGTTGTGTTCCTGCCCGGCAGGCGGGGGGCCGCTCTCCCCCTGCCTGCGCCGCCGGTAGCTCCGCTGCTCTGTGCGGCTGCGCGCTCTGCGCCGGCGCTCCACCCCGGTCGGAGCTCCGCCCTGGTCGTGCTCCGCGGGTGGGCTCGGGGAAGACCGAGGGGCAGCCTCTTCCCTGCTCCGAGCCAAGACCCAGCTGCTTGTTTGTCTTTGTGGAGCAAGTTCTCAGATTTTTGGCGTCTTTATCTTTTGAAGAGGGCGATGATCTGTTGGAGTTCCGCAGGTGCTCTGGTTGGCTGAGTGGGTCTGTAGATGTGGGTCTTGGTGTATTTGTGGGAGAGGGTGACTTACAAGCGTCCTTCTACTCCGCCATCTTGCCCGGAAGTCCCCACCATGGTCTTTTAACTGATTTCTTCTCAGAGTTCTGTGTCCCTCTATGATGCAGAGTCCAACTTTCTAAAATATTACAATCATCAGAACAGTTCCACAGTTAAAAGCTTGACTCCCTTTCCACAACCCAGAGAACGGGGCGGAAAATGATTTGGGCCAGAAGTCATGCTTCCTGGAGACGTGGCTCTAACTGTTTTGATTTTCCGTGCTATCCTGAACCACTGCAGTAGCATCACTCATCACTCACCACGCACTAGGATGTAGGTGTTCCACACAAGAAAATGGCTCTGAAGGGAGGCTGAAAGGAAATGCGGAAGCTAAGTCTTTTCTCAGGAGAATCTGCCTGTCAGTCTTCTCTTTCATTAATTCTTGTTTCTTTTATAGCATCCTTTTTTTTCCCTCCTGGGCACTGTCATTTTGCATCCCATAGGACAGGAAACATGTTCAGTGTCCCAACTCAATATTTGCAATTCTACTTTGTAACCAAATTGAATGTTTATTTTAATGCATTATCTTAATATATTATCTTACTGACATAGCCTAATGATGTTAATCTTTCAGGTAGAAAACAAAAACTTTGTATGATGTGGAAGTAAATCCTTTTAAGGTGGGCAAGTAAATGTATCAGTGGCTTCTTTTTTCTTGTTTAGACTAAAAATATACAAAGGATAATACTGTTCAATCTAAATTTTATCTCTATGTGGTGCTGTACGATTGATTCCTTAGCCCAATGGTAGAAATTTTCAGTAAATTTGATAACCTGCAGTGATAAAAATCTGCATAAATAAAAAGACACTTTAAACCTACTGAAAATAAGAATATTATGTGTATTTACAAAGTTATTTCCACTCATTAATTAATGTTTTATTTCCAGTCATCAGGTCCTGATGTTCTATTAATTAAAATCATGTTTGGCAACAAGTTACAAGGACCTAAACCACAGTGCCTTAAGCAAAATAGAAATTTCTTACTCTCTCAGTTACGTAAAGTAGACCCGGGCAATTAGGACTGGGAAGGCAGCTTCACGGCATCAGATACCCAGCTTTCCCCACGGAGCAGCTGCCCCACATGTGGTTTCCAAGACGCTCATGTTCCAAGATGGCCCTAGTAGTTCCGGCTGGTCTGTCCACCCCCAGAGCAGCCAGAGAGGCAGAAGGCCAAAAGTCATAGCCTGTTCCTGCAAGGACGTTGTGTTTTCTGCCTATTTATCATGGGGTTACACTTAGACCCATGGCATGTCTGGCTATGAGGAATGACAGGGAATGCGACCTCTCAGCTGGGAGAGAATGACCCAGTTAAAATTTGATGATGTCATACACATGTTATGCACATGTGTGTAACAATGGTTTATTTAACATTTTTAATGCCAATTTTATTATAGATTTTTTTTAATATTCTATGACTGAGGAAAGAAATGCAGCTGAAGCAATGAACTACTGAAAGAGATATTCCTGGAGTGTGTGTGTGTTTGACAAATTCATAAATATTTCACAGAAGGAAAAGCTTACAAATACAACTTAGCCGATAAATGATTTAGCAAAACCAAAGGGACACAATACACCAGTAGCTCACCCGAGAAGAGAGTGGCTCTGGCTTCAAGTGACCAGGCAAACAGTACTTGAACTCTGTGCTGAGTTAATCATAATTAAATTAATTCTAAATTTATGTAAAACCAGGGTATGTTTCATATCTATGAGAAGAATAAGCTCTCAGAAAACGCATGCTTTACACACCGATGCTATGAAATCCTAAACTACTGCTTTTAATCGTAGTGCTGAATTACAGCTTATTAACACTGCAGTCAGTTAAGGGAGCACCCCGATACCTAACAACGCACCACGGGCTGAGTCAGCATCTGCCGAACGTGCTTTCTGCTCCTCGGTACCACAGATGGAAAATTTGTTCAAAGCCTGGGATATAATTTGTTTAGAAGAATTAAAAGATGGCTGTAATTTTAAACGACTGCTAAGGCAGAAAGTTCCATTTTGTTATCCAACAAACCATTGAATGAAGGACCTCTCTAAAAAGTCGAAACCTTATCCAGTCAAGACGCGCTGTGGCTCCGTTATTCTCGGCATAGAGCATGAAGGCCGTTACTGGGAGCGGCCCTGGTGTATTTGCAAAGTCAGTTCTCCAAGACACACTGCCGTCTAAAGAACGTTATGGCTCAGAATAACTCTGTGTTGTGTTGTGTTGTGTTGTGTTGTGTTGTAAGCACCCATTACTGCTTTCTGGCTTCTGGATGGAAGGACCGTTGGCAGAGATCGCTGCTACTTCATTTCTCCACGTTTATCTCAGGCGATGCTCAATGCTCTGCGCAACAGCAGCGCTCCATGTCTGATTACTGCCTGCCAGTTTGTTCCTTCAAGGGCTCTGTAGCTGAATTATCTGCAGAAATGCAGTATTTTTCTAACTGTATCTCATGTACTCATGTCTTCAACCTACTTTTTCTGCAGACACGGTATTCCTTCTCCTGATAGCAAGACAGCAGCTCAGATGTTCTGTTTCATGTCCAGCACACACTGTCTCTCTCATCCATCTGCCTCTCTGTTACAGACTCTAGCGGCCATTCTATCTGTTAAACTGTGGTTACTCAGTTATCAGGAAGAACGACTAGAGAGTGTCTGAGACTCTCCTGGGGTAGCTCTTGTAAAGGGTCTGCTGATTCATGGCACGGTTGCTGATCATGTTTGGCCATCATTTAAGAGGAAGTTAAACTTGAGAAGAATATTGATAAAAAGGCTGTATCATCGATCATGGTATGCAATCCAAAGCTTCTTGAGAAAATGTGACTTGAAGCCATGAATTCATAACTTTGCATGATCGTAAAGGTGGTTTAATGCCGTACACGTTCCCAATGATGAAGTTACACATGCGCTTTCCCTGTTCTCATGGCTTCCTCGTACTGAGCGTGGTGTAGAGTGTGCGTTACTTTTGTAACTTATGCAGCAGAGTGGTTTCTGCCTCTGGATGGGTGGCGGTCTTTCTCTATCAGCTGTGAGAGGATTTCCTTAGTGACCTCAGCTCCCTCTGTTCCAGCAGTGTGGCAATGTGTGCACGTTTCAAAACAACCCAGGGTTCAGTACGTTTGTTTCCTTGCCTGAAAGTTTTCTCAAGCACTTTTATTGGTTTTAATAGTCTATGAAACGGATGTAACTCTCGGAGGACTGAAAATATTCTTTGCTACTGATTTATAGCTTCCCAATGAGCCTTCAACATCATTACACAAAGTATATTATACAAAACAAGAGTTATTAAGCAAACTAGTGTCATTATAGTTGTAAAAAAAATGTACAGAATTGTATAGAGAATCGTCAATGTGACCGAACAGATATCCTAGAAACTACTGAGTGTTTTTCATGGAAATTGATGGGTCTGCTTATTTTTGTAAGAACACTTGTCATGTACATATACACACACATATATGTGTGTATACATTTGCATGCATATATATGCCATATATGAACATGGCATTATGACAGTGAGAGACGTGTGTCGCTGCGTGTACTACCACAGTTATTTTATTACAAAGGGCTTGTAAGTGGAGGGAAGCTGCGCTCTGAAAGCCAAGCACTGGACGAGGGGGAAGGAGCCCAGCGCAGACGTGAGCCTGGACGTCTCCTCACTGCTCTTATTTCAAGCTGGACAATTACGTCTGTCCCCCGTCTGCCCTTGTTAGTCCTCATTTCCTGAACAATGAAGTGGTCTTGGCCGACAGTGAGAGAGAGATCCCGGGGTGGGTTGGCGGGGGAGGGGCTGTGCCATTTAGCAGAGCCCTTGGCATAGTTTTTGCCCTGATAAAACTGGAAATACTGTGAGCCAGGAGCGTCCACCCAGTCAGGTAGCCTAAGTGATGTAGCTTTATACACAGTTTTTGTTCCTATCATCACGTAAGATTTCCACATGAAAACGTCTGATTTGTTGGGGGCAACAATTGATTTCTGTGCCAACATCAGGCAGCTGTTGGAAGCGAATGCTTCCTTCAGAAGAAATCGATCCCAGGGAAGGGACGGCTGTGCTGGTTTAAGGTATAGCACAAGCACGGCCTGAACGCAGTGCTGCAGCTCTCGTGCGTTCCTGTGACGGCTCGCGTTCTTTTCTACAAGCATAGGTAGAAACTTGCTGAGTTTTATTTATTTCTTCCTCAGTGTGAGTCCCAAGCACGTAAGCAAACAAGAGAATGAAGTAAATAATAAATGTGGTTTGATGTTAGATCACATTATTAGCGCATTGAAACAAACATATGTTACCTTTTGCTTTATGCTAAAATTCATTTATAAAATGCAAAAGCAGATCTGACAGAGTGAGTGCAAAACGAGTTAAGTGTGATGTAATGTTGAACTCCGGGGAGCATTAATCTAGGTTTCAGAAGTTAATGATCTAGCTGTCGACAGACGATCCCAGAAATGCTTTTGAAAGGGCCATGTGACCCAGATAGATTTCATGCCTGGATACTTTGTTGAAATGGAGAGAAAAGAAAGAAAAATCCTTATGTCTATAAAACTGGGCCTTCAAATTTCCATTTTGAAACGGCAATAGTTGAACTATTTTTTCCTCTGATATACGTGTTAACATTTTGTTAAATCGTAAGGGATGTATTTACTCGAGTAACCTGAAGCCTCTGAGGTCAACGTAACCCAGTGGCTCCTGCCCCTATTCTCTGTATTCTTTGTCATTTTCTGGGCTGTGACCTCCGCACACGTTGGCCCAGGGACATTTTGTTGCCTTCACTTAATTCTAGATCCCCTCTTCTTATTCCTTTGTTTCTACTAGCTCTGGTTCTCAACACCAACTTTTAATATCTGACCACACTCGTTTCATCATTGCTTTGTCCTCCTTTTTTCCCCAGTCTATGTTTCGGTTGTTTGTTTGTTTGTTTGTTTTGCTTTGCTTGTTTCCCAAACTTCCTTTCGCGGCTTCCTGGTCTCAACCTTTTTGCACAATGTGGATTGGAACCCAATTCTCTTGCTGTGATGATCTCTGGATCCTGACCTGTGAATAGGATTTTACAGAATTGCAGGCTTGATATTTGGAAAGGGACTAAATGTTTTCTATTCTGAGTCTTGAGGATCTGAATTCCTCTGCAAAATGATCATCTAGTTTCTGCCAAAATCCTTTAAAGATGGAGAGCTCAGAGCAGCACTTTATTATAATTTTGTATCATGGATCCTGTTTCACCGAGAATATCCTTCAAATATGGAAACACAGCTTCGAGTTCTCTCTGTGTCGGTGCCGTCTAAAGACCCTTGATACCACAAGCTATTTATAAATGTAATTCCTTTTACAGACTGTTTGCCTTGCTGGTCCCCTTACTTATGGATGCTTTTCACTTCGTCAGTCTACAGGACGAGAAATGAACATAGTACTCTGTGTGTGTTATCAGCTAGTGCAGAATAAACCTCTACCATCCTCCCATCCTGGTTACATCCAAGGACTTCGAGATCAGATGGCTTATCCGTGTCCATAGCATCCCAATGAGTGATGTCAAGCTTACGTCCACTGGCGATGGCTAGACCACCCCTCAAGGAACTGCACAGTTAGGTTTTAGACTTGGGAGAGGACTTGTCCATTTATCCTAATTAAATTTCACCACTGTAGATCTGACCAATTTTTCAAGCTAATTATGATCTTTTGAGTCAAAAGCTATACACTTGCCCTTTAGCTAGAGGAATCAGACGTGGCAATGTAAAACGTTTTTAACTTGGACTTTAAATGTCTGGCAGTACAATGGGAGTGGGATTCTGCATTGTAAAACCAAGAGAAACAAACAGGATCTTTTTTCTTGAAATACTGACTTAGTAACCTAAATTTTTTTAGAAACCTTAAAATTAAAAAATGATGCTCACATTTAATTCATCAGATGCTATTAAGCCATCATTTACTTTCTGTAGAGTTTACCTAAGATCAGAACCAAATTTTCCTTGCAGTCTTTTGCTGTTACCAAATGCTATTCCAGGTTCTTTCACAAAAGTACATTGTTACGGGAAGCAAGCCGTCTTACCCCAAAACTACTCCAGTTCGATACAAACTAGGCGGGGCTCGTTTCTGTATGCACTGTGTACATGAGCTGTGACCCTTCACTGCTCACTGATTGCTGCAGAGATCTATTTCCTTTAAAAGGAGCTCTGTAACTTGCTGACTACTTCCAGCAAAACATGAATTATTTCAAGTTCTCCCTCCTGCTTCAGTCCTGGTAGGACACAATTTTTCAGAGGCCGGAGGGAGGGCTCTGCCGCTCTTTGCAGGGTTGCCCTCCCCCTCCCCGACCCTCGCCATCTCTCCGCGCCGCAAAGCCGGCCTTTCTGCACGTCACGTGACTCGGCCGCAAAGGCTGGCTCCGCGGCCCACGCCTGCGGGCCTCTTGCGGTGGGAAATAGGTCACTGGCCTCTTCACAGATGGGCGAGTTCCCTGCTGCAGTTTCTCAAGATCAAAAATAAAAGCCCATCCCAGCCATGCTCTGAGGCTCTTAACCCCAGTGGTTTCTACTGGAGCCCATGTGAGATTAAATCTAAATCAAGGGGAAAAAAAAGTGGGAAGAATGACTTTAGTCTCCTGAGTGTTATTGAAAGCTGTTTTACACACTGAGGTTTTCTCTGAACCTTCAGCATATGTTACATCACCGATTTTACATTTCCGACCATTAGTTAAATGATTCTCGGCTCCCTGAGAAGTGAGATCATGATGACCTTTCTTACTGCCGGACCCTGGGGTGCACGGGTGAACAGTCAACAGTTCCAAGGGGTGTGCATGGGGGTAGGTCCCTACACTCATTTTACCTTTTAGTGATTCGGACGATGTGCAGCACGCAGCTTACAAAATAGAAGCACACAGCGCTCTTCCCTGTAAATTCTGTTTACCCAATTGATTCTGACCGAACCCTTCTGCTGATTTCTGCTGATTTTTGCTAACTGTTGCACGAACTGTAGTTGCAACAAACGAGTATAACCCCAACTGTTGGTTGATACTTTTAGTTACATTAATTAGTAAGGAGACAGGATACAGCAAAGGCATATATTAAAACATCACTCATGTGTCAATGCAGCGAGGTGAGAGCAATGTCTCTTCTGCACGGGACGATCATTTTTGAATACTGAAAGAATATTTCCTCAATATTTGTGCTGCTCACAATGTGCATATACACGGAGCTCTTTTCATTTGGTTTACTAATATTTTCTCTGTCACTTTCCTAAGTCTGGACGGCCAACAGAACCATAAATCAAGCTGTGACTTACATTGTTTACCTAGTTCTGTGATGTAAACTCTCCCATCGAGACGGAACTCGACCTACCAATGTGACATCACTGAACCCATCACTGAATTCAGTGCCCCAAGATGCCGCATTTCCACCATCCAAATCCACTCCACGTAAACAACCTCAAGAACATGGATAATTGTAAAATAATGAATAAGTCACGCATTTTGAATATTTATTACCTTTATTTCTGATATAATTTCATTGTAGATTTATATAATTTAATTTTTAATTATGTCTACTTAGACAGCCAGTTTGCAAAAATTTTTTACAATTTGACAATGGGCTTTCCCAGCCAGTACAAATTGGTTCCACCCACCACTGAATACCCCTGTTGTCTGGTAAGCATTTTTTGGCACCGAGCATTTGCCATCAAATAACGTTGGTTATTGTTGCCTGTGCCAATATCTGATTTCTCACATTTCTCCACAGACTGACTGATGATACCTTCCTATATTAGGTGGCCAGTAAGTGCATTGATCAAGTAATATAAGATTCTATGTCTTTGTTTGAAGACAAGCAATAAAGAAAAGTGATTAAAGGGACAGCTTCAAGGACAGGAAACTAAGTCTGTCACATATTAGGTGTGCAGAACTAAAGAAATGACCCAAGTTGCTTCAAATGATACAAAGATGCTAATGGTAATAACATTACAGGATGTTGTGAGCATTAAACTAGACGCTGTATATAATATATGTGCTTGGCATATATTAAGGACCTGAAAAATGTTAATTATTGTAAACTTTGGGTTAGTCCTCCCAATTATGTATATGCAGCAATAGAGCTTCTGTATCTATAAAGTAGAATTGATCATTCTGGTCTTTCCCAAACCTTGTAAGGATGTCCGCCAATGACTCGATTAGACTGGGAATACGACTCTGTAACTCAGAGTGAGGGGTCTACCCACAGATTTGAGTCTTACTTTGGGCAGCCCCCACTGCGGCTGCAGAGAAGTTGAACACTAACCCACCCTCTAACATGCAAGTTTCTCCAGCATTGGGAAATAGTGAAACATAAAAGGCTGGACAGAAAAATACATATGAAAGATCTTTCTCGGTGAGAATGAAGAAAGAGAAAAATTTCTGGTCAATAAAAGAGCAGAAATGTAGGAAGGGATGAATGAATGAACTGTTTTCGGCGAGTACACCACCCTCCAGGGAGAGAGTGTCCAGTCTTTGAGAGCTGTTCCTCCTGCTTCATGATAGGAATTGCCGGTCTGTGAATGGAAGAGCCATTTCCCAGGCACCACTCAGAATCCTGGTCCCTGAAGGGCAGAAGGTTGCAAAGGCTGTCTGCGAAAATGTCATCATGAGCTTAGTAATCTTAGATTTTTTTTAAGAAATTAACTTTGAAAAAGGAAAGGTTAGGTAAATATGGACTTTCATAGGTCCAATGATATTTATTAACTACTGATGTGGGTTTTCTTTGAGCTAATGTAATTAAACTGGGTACTTTATAGTTATAAGCCAACCTCCTAATGAGGGTAAGCAGAATTACACTGTTCATTTGGTTGACTGATACAAGCCTGAAATATAACCTCCCCCCAATGCTAGATGCATTGGAGGTGGAAATCAGTAATGATCATAAAGAAGTTTTGTCAGTGAGACCAGAATCTGAAAGGAAAAGTCTCATTTGCAGGTTATGACACACCACTTCCTTTGATGACTTACTTTAGGAGAAGTCTTTCGTAAACGGTGGTCGTGGCTGCAGGAATCATAATCCCTGCTCTGATCATCATTTTCAGGCTGTGGTGTTCACAGCCCTCGTGAAGCCTTTTCTACTGCTGTTCCGTCTCTGTCTTCCCCACTGCCACCCTCCTTCCACTCCAGCTGCTCGGTCTGTCCAACACCTGCTTAATCTTCAATACCTGACGCGTCTCATTTCTCCCGCGATGCCTTTTCCGTAAAGCATAAGACTGAAAGTGTGAGCTTTCCAGGAAGGACCTGAGTTCAGATTCTGACTCTGTTCATCTCTCATCGTGTTCCCCACATCTCTTCGGTAAAATGATAGCAATGTCTCCCACAAAGGATTAAGTGATGTGATGAGAACCCATGGAGTGGCCTTCCCTGTTGTTAATGAGTCGTATTCTCACCAAGCTCCTGTGTGCTTAGATGCACATTGCAGTTTAGATAAACACATTTGACCCTTGTTGATGGAGCATCTGTACAGGCAGATGCAGTTGGGGCGCTGGGAATACTCAGTGGTGAACAAGACAAAGTCCACTTTCAAGCTATATCCTAGTGGCAGAGATGCACAGTAAACAGGTGTTTCTGAATATATATAACATGAGTATATAATACGATGAATATATAATATACTGGAAGGTGGTATAAGGTAGCAAGGGTACAGAGATGTTGCAAGGCCAACTCCTCTGAAGAGGTGGCATTTTGAGTGACAAACAAAACTTGAGTGACCAACGAAGACCTTGGAGGAGAAGTGATGGCATGTAGGGAGTCACATGCACCAAAGTATTGGGTCAGGAAAGCACTGGGTCTGTTCAGAGAGATGCAAAGAGCATTATGTGGCTGGAGAGAAGTAATCAAGATAGTGACAGAAGGTTTGCTTTTAGAAATAGGCAGAAGCCATGCTCAGGACTCAGTGTTTCATAAGTCGGTGTATAAGCTGTAGACTTCGTGTTCTAGAGTGACCTGATCTGATTATATCACGGAAACCACCGTTGGGGATGCTGAGAAGAGACTCAGTTAAAAGGGGTAGGGTGAGGTGACTTCGCCTCCTGCAGGGTGGGACTTAGGAACTTCCTGAAGGCGGCGGTGGCTTTCTGCTGGAGTGGGCAATATCCCGAGGGGACAGTGTGAGCGTCTGCAAAGCAGTCCCAGTTGTGCCCGCCACCTGGAGACGCACTAGCCATCAGTCACTTAGTGTCTCTTTTGATTTATGGGCAAATGGATTTAGAAACAACCTGCTGGGTGTATAACTTGTTGCTAAATAGATGTGCTTCAGTGCTCCAAAAACAAAGTTATCACTTGATAGATGGAAATAAATGATTGCAAAAGTGTATAAGAAATACCAAACAGGAGAAGGGATTGGTACAGAAGGAAAACAAGAGGCTCATTATTTCAAAGGTCTTGGCAGCTATGAATTGGTTTAGATCTTCTTTTAAAATTTATACGTACTGACTTTGAAAAATCATTCCGTAACAGAAGCTGTTTCGAAGAAATCAAAACCTGCTCATTCTAAATAATCTTGCTTTTCTCTCAAAATCCAACTAGGTAACTCCCAAACAGTTGTGGCTAGAAAAAAATACCTCTTGTCATCAGAATACAAATAAATCAATATATCTTCCCAACATATTTGAACTTATGTCTGTTATCACACCCTCTTTGACTTTTCCACGATTAACTGTATATGAAGCAGATGAACAACAGGATCCTGCTGCGCAGCACAGGGAGCTCTATCCAGTATCTTATAATGGCCGACAATGAAAAGGAATATATATGTATAGATGAATCACTATGCTGTACACCAGAAATTAACACATTATAAATCGACTATACTTCAATTTTAAAAATTAAAAAATAAAGAGACTGACGCAAGGAATCAAAAAAAGAAAATTCCAGTGCTCTCCGACCTACAGCTTGGCACATCAAAGTTTGTAACCTCTTACTCCCGACTGGGGCCTGAGGCCACTGCCCTGGGCTGTGGCTGCAGGTGCCGGTGCGTGTCTGTGATGAGGGCACTCAGTCATCGCTGGGAAAGGCTGCAGGTCTGCCCCAGCTGTCAGCAGAAGCAAAGTCTCCTCTGCCACTTTTACCAAATGTCTGTCGTTTAAAACTGAGACAGAATGGAGAGCCAGGTCTCGTGCTAGTCTTCTACGTCTGAGACTTCTTGTCTGATCAGCCAGAAATAAGAATTTCTTGGATTTTCTGAGATTGCTGCTTTCTGAACTTACTCTGTCTTACGAGGCTGAAATGGAGGCGGTCCCTGGAGAACAAATTCAGCTGCACGTTGTGCCTAAGCTTATGAACGACGGTATTTTACATCTTCCTATCTTCTCCGAAAATCACAGCACAAGATGTTAGTGAAGATACAGATGGGTAATATTTCTGTCACATATGTCTACCAAGTCTAGCGTTACTGTCACCAAAACTGCCGTTAAGATCTCATATGAGGGGGACGGGTACAGCTCAGTGGTAGAGCATGTGCTTAGCATGCACGAGGTCCTGGGTTCAACCCCCAGTACCTCCATTACAAAATAAATAAATAAATAAACCTATTACCCCTCCCAAAATAAAAACAAAATCCCATATGAGATAAAAATACTGTCTTCCTCCTCTTTCCAGCATGCTCTTCTCTAGAGCCCTCTTTTTTAAAAAAGCATTTTAATATTCCTGTTACTATCGCTGAGGGTCATATTTTGAGCTCTTTATTTTCCTGATGTGAACACACTGAATACCTTTTTTGTTTCGTTAATAACAAAATAATCTCTAGCTGATTTCAATTGTGCAAATGAAGTTTTCCTATGGTGTTTTTCTCTTGGTAATAATACCTCTTGAATAAATAGATGATTTGTTTTCTGATGTATAGCCAGCATTGCATGTATATATTTCTAACTTGGGATTCCAGTAGTAGTGAAAAATTTATCTCATGCATACATCTCACCCATGGCTGCACACCAATACTGACTAGGGAGCTCAAAAAACAAAAACAAACAAACAAACAAAAAAACAAGACACCAGCCAACCCCTAGAGGGTCTCTTATCATCGTTCTGATTAGGAGACAAAGTGTTGTTCGATTTTCAAACTCCCCCAGTGACGTTAGTGAGCATCCAGGGTTGAGAACCTGTGGTCTATAACTGATGGAATGGCCCTTAAAACCAGGTATATGTTTATAAAGTGATTAAGTGATATGTATTTGGTTAAGAGCAAATCAACAGCACTGTGATTAATAATGTTAACAAATGTAATTCCCAAAGCAAAAGTTTTATGAAACAGAAAAGTGAAGGACAATATGATTTACTAACAATATGTTTTTTAAGAGGTAGATGTTGGAAAGGAGGAAGGAAGGAGAAGGAGAAGGAAGGAATATGGTTAGAGTTCAAAATAAGAGTATCCTCTATCTACAGCATAGTAAAACTTACAGTTTTAGCCATGTCCCTACACCTATATTCAAAATTGATGTCGTTTGCCTCTTCTGAATCTAAATGGAAAAGCACAGCATTGGTACATGAAAAGCTCTTGAGAAGGAGTCTGGCTACCTTTCAGGATGTGTCTTGAGTACTTGACTCACTTTATACAAAGCTGCCCGACCTGCAGTCCCTCACAGCATCTGTTGGCTCCCCAAGCTGGCATTTTAATTGGAACAGAGCATGAATTGGAATAGCTCAGTCCCCTCGCTTTCTCCTGGGCGATTTCATTTGTTTGAATTTTAGAGACTGCCTGAGATGTAATTTTTTTTATTCCTCTAGCTCTGTTCCTCAGTAAGAAAATAAGATCCTCAATGAGAAAATAAGATTCTCAATGAACTTGATTTAACTGGGGTTTCCTGGCCATCAATCATCACAACAATCTGAGTGTAAACCTATGGCTGAAAATAAAATTATCTTCTCAAATCTTTGTCATGAAAATCCCTGAAGATGAATATTGCTTTGATACTAATCTGAGTAATTTTTCTAACATTTTATACAGATGGTATTAAATATATCAAAAATCTTACCCTGAATGGGCTGAAGACTATGAGGAAGATGCAAATTCTCAAGTCAAGAAATTTCCTGAGGTGTTTTCTGACATTTTGACTTGCAATGTGCCATTATTGTTTTAAAAATATATGCTTTACCTTAAAATTTTATGTTGATATATCCGTGTAGACAAGGCACATTTCTATATTTTATATTTGTCATCTTAAATCAACCTTCCAAGAAGATTTTAATTTTTTTTCTATTTGTTACAATGTCTTCATTCATATTCATCAAAGTAAATGTCTTTCAGTTAGAAACTGCCTCTTGCTGCACTTTATATTGTAAGGATAAAAGACTGTACATTGTACAAAGTTCTCATATTATCAAAATGCTCCATGAAAGTCTAGAATAGTATTGGTCTGGTAGAACTTTCTTTAAAGAGGGAAATGTGCTGTATGTCTGCTTTCCAGTATGAACACACGCAGCTTCCAAGGGCTTGAAATGTGGCTAGTGCAACTAAAAGACTGAATCTTCAATTAAAAAATTTTTTATTCACTTCAGTTTTAAAGCCCTGTGTGGCCAGTGGCTGCCACTTGGAGAGTCCAGCTACAGGGGAAAAAAAACTTTACAAAGTTAGATTTTACCAACTTAAGTTTTACTGCTAGCTTTTCCTTAGGCTACAGGGAATTTTGAAAGTTTTGACTTGCTAAATTTTTGCAAGAGTTTAAGCTGATGAATAAATTACTTTCAGTGGTTGCCGACGGTACCTGAGAGTAAGAAATAATCAGTTGGAAAACTAGACTAGCAAGACCTCAGCAGGAAATGAGAGGCTGGAGCCTGAATCCTGAGCGTGACGTCCCCGCTGCAGAGAGCACCTGTGTCTTGTGCAGTGAAAGCTTCTGCATACAGTTTCTTTCCAGATCTCACTGAATGCGTTGGTCTTTTTTCCCTTTAATCCATTCCCTTTTGTTTTGTGACAGTCCCCCCTCCCAGTCCCTTGTGAAGAGCCTACATTTTTCTCTTCATGCCTTCTTTGTCTCTTTACCTTTCTAAGTAATTTTCCTCACCCATTCATTGTTGCTACAGGAAAATGGTGGTGATTTTAGTAATAATGTTAAGACACGTGGTCGGGCGCCTTTTTGTTGGAGGTGCTTAAAGCTCTCCTGTCGATGTGAATATCCCCCAAGACACATGCTAATGATTAGGGATCTTTCCTGTTCCTTTCCGCTTCTTCACTAAGCCACTGTCTCACGTGAGGCCTGGGGAGAATGTCCAGGGTGACCTCTTCAGACACTGCGCGATGGCACACTGATTTATATTCTGCCTGCTTCTGTCCCAGAGGTCAGACAGAGGGAGGCGCTGGTGGGCTGTGTTGTTGTTACTTCTTGCTGCCTCTGTGAACTCAGACTCCCACGGTCACTGCTTAAGACCTGCACTTTCCCTTTCATTCTAATCTCACTCCATTGTCATTACTTTTTGTTTCCTACGTTGAACTTACTAAATTCAGTTCACTCTCGGTCAAAATAACAGATACCCTCACGTCTCCCTTGAGAAGCAGAGCGCTCTTCCAAGTGTGTGTGATCCAGCTGCACATTGCCCTTGTGATCTCAGTGTATAATGCTTTCTTTCTTACTATATGAGGCAACTCTTTTATTTTTTTCCCATGAAACATCTTTTCACCAAGGTTTTTTTTTTTAAGTGCCTTTTACATCTGTATTTGTGAAAATAAGCAAACTGTATCCTTTTTTCTCACTTGCTTTGATCACGTATGCAAATCAAATTCATTTGGGATGTATCATAAAAAAAAACATTGATTATCCATGTCTGTCAGGATCATATAAGTAAAAAGATATTGTATTTCAATGGATGACACTAGATCAAAAAAATCGAAGATAAATGGACTATTCATTCTTGAATCTCAAATTTTGCCTCTGTTATATTGAAGAAGAAAACGGGATCACGTGATTAGGAGTGACTCACATAATCTTTTGTCCTCATGCCTCTCAACCAATAGATTATTGGTGGCCTTAATCTAGAGTCATTGTAGTGTTTCCAGCTGTTTTCTTCTTCTCCTTCATGTTAATCCAAGAAGATAAAAAGGCCAAGCTAATTTAAAATGAAACTGAGTGAGAAGAACTTACTCCCTGGCTAGGAACTGTTCAGTTGCAACTCTAAGTACATTTTTACAGGTAAGAAATCAATCCTTACAAAGAGTTCTTCTAATGGAAACACTAGAATTCTTAAAGTCCCTCAGTGGAAACCATCAAAAATGTGCGCAATGACTGTCAGAGAAATCTACCTTTTCATCCGGAAGCTTGCCATTTAACTAGTTAGTAAGTTTTGGAAAATATCGCCGAAAGATGAAACCAAGCATCCACTTAATGTTTGGTAATTTATCATAATCTCCAAACTAGCATTTTCTTCCAGAGAAAACATAAACCCTAATTTTCTTGCGTCTAAACCATCTTGCTAGGTATTCAGTGGCAAAAGACTCTGGTGAAACCATTCCGAACTGAGAAATGTTTTTTGATCAGATACTGTAATCTTCAGAGATGCTCCTGAGGAATCTGAACAAATAAATACAGCTGAACAATCCTTTTGAAAGTCACACCGTTTACCCCATGGGAGTTCTAAGTGACTTCTCGCTCTGCTCTGAAAAACAAAGCAAGTAGTTTAAAAAACAACTTGATCTTTGAAAGAGGGAACAAAGAAGATGAAAGCATAAAAAGTACCCTACACTCCCTAACAGGATTTCAAGCTTTAATTTTTGATATTCAAGCAGGATTCTGCTTTGTTCTCATAGGAAAAAGATTGTTAAATGTAATAATAGCACAACTCAATGTATAATGTAAAAAATGAGTTCTGTGGCTTGGACTTGGGATAAGGCAGGAAAGAGCTGAACCCTGAAGGGTGAAGAAAGTGATTGTTGTCTTTGTTGTTGCAAGAATACTTACAGCCTGAAAATCTACGAGAAAAAATACTGTGTCCTGCTCGAAGCATGTCTTCAAATGAATTTTTTTAAATGCACAGATGAAGAGTGTACAAAATGCTCTGGCTTTCGGGGAAATGAAGTGTTGCTGTTGGTGCAGAATGAGATCGAGGCATGTGGGTGGAGGGGGAGAAAGACACTCCAGGTACCAGTAAGGTCAGCGGAGCCGAGGGGAGGAAGTGCTGGTTTGGGGAAGAACATGATGGATTCTGTCTTCTATGTGCTGAGTTTCAGTCTGAGGTGATACTTGCTCCTCCAGGAGGAAATGCCTGTGCTTCATTCAGAATGTTGGACTAGACCTCAGGGGAAAGTTAGTATCTGGCATAGATGTCTGGATTCAGGAAACACCCACCTTAAAGCAAAAATCTGGGGAAGGGGTTTCATTTGGGCTGAATGTCCAGGAAAGAAGTCCCTTATTTTAAGTTTTTTGTTGTTTTTTTTTTTTTTTTTGAGAGGGAGTTATTTTGGAGAAAAATATTGAAAATATGACTTCTTCCTGCATGGTTGATAGACAAAGAGTATTTTTTTTCCTATTTGATGTGATTTCAGCTTCTTCTGGCAAACAGTTCTCGAAAAAGATACAAAGGAGGAACAGTATATCAATGCATAAAATGATAAAGATCGTTTTCTTAGGATCTCAGAGTCAGGCTATATTATTAGACAAAATTATCATTAAAATGTATTGACTTGGAAACCCAAGTTTCACCTGGTGCGGTGGGAGTCTGTGTAACTCATGTCAATTACAGGTCTAAATGCAGACGGTCTAAGTTACGATCTAGGACACATGCATTTTTTGTGTCTAACTTTTTAAAAAGCAAGTGAAGTAAAACTTTAGTCTGGATTTCACTCTATGCTAGAAACATAATACAAAGTAAATTTTAAAATTTCAACAAATTCATGACTTGCTACTGATCAACATGAAAACCATGCTTTTCTTTGCATAAGCCGCTCAGGTAAAAAAAAAAAAAAAGCTATTGTTCATTTAACAGACACTTGCTAATTTGTTTCCAGTTTTAGAAATCGACTTTCAATGTCACAAAGCCATAATGAAGAGCAAAATTACCCCAGGCTGACATCTTCCATGCATCTCTTTGATTCTGGTACCTCAAAATTAAATAGCTATCTCCAGCTATTACAATAGCTGCTTTGTGAATTAAAGTTAGCATCAAGTTGCATAGTGATCGTGTTCTTGCTCAGCTAACACACTGTAAAGTGCTGATGATGTACTTCTTTGACCATCAGAAATTGTAAGCATATTTTGCTGTGGGAAAAGATGGCTCTTACTTAAATAAATAATAGTCAAGACATACTTATTATCTGCTGATTATCAGTTGGGATCAGATGGTAACTTTCAGCAGCTACAGAAGCTAAACACAATTTGTAGGCAAAGACGAATATGTCTTTCCTTTGACATTATAACAATAATGTACAACTGGAAACAGATTTGTACTTATTGATTGGTTCCCCACATACTACCCATATATTGTATTTCAGTATTTTCATCACAACACTATGAGATAAGCAGGGGGATATTATTTTCTTCCCTGAGGACTTTGTTTTGAGTCAACTATGGAAATTAGGCTGCTCAGAGCAAGGGAAGGAGGAAGTGAGAGATAAGCTTCAAAGATGTGTAGGAACCAGATCACGGAAGTTCCCAAAACACTGATTGACCTTGGACATGAAGAACCTACGTCAGAGGAACAAACACCCGTGAGGACAAGCACATCGGTCTCCTTAAGACTGAAATTCATATTCATCCTTTTCTTGTCTTTCAGAGGAAAAATTGATCTGTTCCCGTAAGATGCCAGGTCACTCTGATAAAGCTCACATAGCATTTACATAATAAATAAATAGTGGCTTGAATACACAGCTCTTGAAAGTGACAGTATGCACTATAATGACGGCTTTCTTCTTTGACCATCAGGAACTACAAGAAGCCTCTTTTCTGCAGCAAAATCACCGTAACAATTAATATTTATTTTATCAGCATCATAACATTGTTCTGACTCAGGCTTTTGCAGTGTCATTGCATAGAGTCAATACTACAGGTGGTGGAACAATTTATTGCAGGATTTGAAATGACTTCCTGTGGAGGGAAAGCTATACGGCAATTTTTGACACAAAGCGACAGCACAGATTGTTGCAAAGTCCTTGACATGCCTTTTAATTGATGAACAACTTTACTATAGTCTGCAAGGCTAACCTGATTTTTGGAACTTCAGAAGTTGTTGGCACTGCTTTATCCAGTAGTTTTCCTCGGTGACTGGATTAGGGAGGAGGGGACGGGGACCGTCCGACCGACCACACAGGGTGTGTTTGGCAGTGTTGAGTCCCTCATGGAACCCACAGTGTGGGAATCAAAGAGCGACACCACGTCTCTCCTCCTCCCTCTCAGCTGTCCTGGAGCCAGGACAGAGCATCTCTCAGCTCCGCTTACGTGTACGGCGCCGGCTGCTCATCTAACGCTGTAGGTAAAAGAAATAAAACTAAAGCTTTGAAACAAACAAGGAGACTGAGGGTGGTGCTAGTAACTATGTGAAGGCCCTGCTCCAGCTCCCTCTGTACATGCAGATGCCAGCCGGTCCACTTTTCCATTCATATCTTTAAAAAATATTTAGTGTGCACCTTCTGTCCGCCCTCCAAGAATAAAGTTCAATGCTGGACAGTAGATGAAGGCAGATACAGCCCTAACTTCTACCGGAGTCTTACTGGTAGGATCTGGATGAGGATGCCCGGTAACCAAGTCCACGAGGGCATAGCCGGCACGTGCCGTGCTAAGTGCCGTTGAGGAAACAGCCAGGGCTGCCACAGGGAGCGGTGGGCATGGGGGGGTGGGCCACGCTGAAATCACTCGAGTGGTCTGGGAGCTTCCGGCGGGAGACACATTTACACTGAAATCTGAAGAAGGAGAGGGAAGAGGTGGGGGACACGGCAGGTGACATTCAAGCACGTAAAATGAATACGATGCAGAAACGAGATGCACACCACGTGGCAGACTCCCGGCAGGGAGACCGTGGGGGGCGGGGGGAACGGTGGAGAGTGAGGCAGTGGTCAGACGCTGGCAGGGGCTCAGAGGGGGACTTGGGGTGTCAGTCAAAGGCTTGAGAGCAGAGAGCAATGAAATTTGCATCCCACTCCCTGCCTGTCCTGTGAAGACCGGTTGCACTGGGGCCAGAACGTGAGTGGCTAAGAGGGAACGGCTTGGCTGAAAGCTGGTTGTGGTGATGGAGAGAGGGGACCCCTTGGAGATATTTTAGACGTTCTTTGGTGCTATGATGATGGCAGGTAAGAATATTAGTCTTGCTAATAGAGCAAAAGTTGGAAGACAATTGAGAGATCATCTGTCCAACAAAAGTAATTTTTTTAGGTGATGACCCAGGGAGCTTTATAACACACCTCAGCCTCACATTTAAAGAGTTATACAATCCATAAAGCAAGTCTTGTGACTGCGGTGCCGCCCTGCAAAGTGGATCTCTAGACAGAGAGGCACAATAATGTGCACGTAGCTGTCACTTTGAATTATTTATGAATTCTATATTAATTAACATTGCTCAAAGAATTAAGATACATGGAAAATTAATTCAAAACATATCATTCGTAACTTGTTCAAATACTGTGAAAGAAATTTACCACAGGAACAAAATACAAAGCTACTTCATTCTGTAAATTAAGTAAAAGAAAAGTCCTGGCATTGAAGGTGTCTGGCCGTCCCTCCGTGTTTCCTTTTCTGTCCTCCTTGCTCAGAGCCTGACAGCTCCTGCTGGGCGCTCACCTGGAGCGGGGCCTGCAGAAGAGAGACAGAAGGACCTTCGCAGCAAGGGTCCCCCTTGGCTCCGCTGTGAGGACACCAGGCTTCTGCAGGGATGTGGGGAGAAGGGCAGGGGAGGCTGAGTGCATGCTTAAAGCCAGAAAGTCTGATTAAGGATCAGTCACTGGTGGTGCCAAACCCTCTTTGCAAAGTTTTCATCCTTCTCTGAGCTGGGGAGTAAGCTGGGAAATGGACTTGGAGGCCAGTTTGAACCAGTTGAAAAAGCAGGGGTGAGGGACTAACTGTTCTGTTCATCCAAGGCTTTAAGAATTTGGAGGTTTTTTAATAGCAAGAGCAGTGCTAATTAGGAAATAAGATTTCCAAGACCTTCCAGAGCCAGCGGGCCCTCCCACACGTCCCGGCCGACGTCCATTGTTAGACGGGCTTTACTGCCTCTGCCGGGCCGTGGGGAGAGTCACCTCGCGGAGTCTCTGTCAGCTCTCCGCTCCTCGCTGCTCTCGCAGCTCCTCCGATCCGTGGTCTTCGCATCACCAGTGGTGATAAAGCCTGCGAAATAGACATTCCCGTTTTGCAGGCAAAGACTTGAGTGTTAGAATAACTGAATGACTTTTGCAGGACCCTCCCTCCATAGCAGAGCCTGGATTTGTGTCAGCTTTCCAAACAACAGTAAAACACATGCCTATCGGATGCCAGACAGTTTTTTAAGGGCTGGTATTAATCCTAAAGTCCTCACTCAATGAGCAGAGTGTCATCAACAACCTATTTTATACACGGGGAGAAGCTGAGCACCATGCTCACCGTCACAGGACTAATGACGAGGAGTCTGGAGCTGAAGAGAATTCGTGTTCTTACGCAGAAGGCTTCACTGCGTTTATTAAAATGGCAGGTAATTATTTGGAGCCGATATCCAGAATTCCAGGTGCCTCTGTTACCCCATGCCAACCTGCTGGAGATGCTGTAAGTGGACAGTGACCAGCCAGGGCACCAGGGCGCGCTGCAGCTCCGCTGGTGTCCACACGTGACATCAGACGCACGGCATCGCCATGGTTTATGAAAACTGTGCTTTGGGCTCTGCTGACAGCGTATTTCCATCAACCATCGAATATCAGAGTTGGAAGACTCTCAAGGAAGGAGGAAAAAGGTTAACTTCTTCTGGTGCAGGCAACTTAAGTCTAAATGAATTAAACAATGTGTTTAATCTAAAATGGAGAGTAAAGGGGGGTGGGTAGAGCTCAGTGGTAGAGCATGTGCTTAGCAAGCATGAGGTCCTGGGTTCAATCCCCAGTACCTCCACTAAAATAAATAAACCTAATTATGCTCCCCCTCAAAAACATTTTTTTTAAATAAAAATAAAATGGAGAATAAATACCAATAACAAAGGCATCAAGGTGGAAACCCAGGGACTCTGACCTCTGACCCTGCTTTCTCTAGCACCAAGCCCCTCCCAGCTCTCTCACCTGTGTGTAACCCGAGCTAATCACAAGACAAAACCACAATGAAATCAGGATCATTCGGAAAAATGCCATGATGGTATCAAGGAGGAATGATACTGAAGTAGCATTATTGTCTAACTAAATTCAGAGGAAATCAGGATGGCCCCATACCAATACCCCGTAAATTTATTTAGCTACATTTTATGTTTACTTTTAAGCTTCAAGGTAAAGGCATGCCAGCTCCTCTTCTTTCCCCATAACAAATAGTTTTTTGTGTGGTTTGTGTCTTCTCTACAAGGACTCATAACAAAGCTGCCGTTGTTCGTAGATAAATATCCAGGTTACGTATCTATGCGGATTTAATCCCTTACTGAGAGGATTAAAACCTCCACTCTTAATTAGCAATGGATTATGTGTACAGACTACTTGAATAAATTGAGATTGATAGTTTTATAGCTGGTAAAAGTAAGGGCCGTCTATAAAGGATTTCTGTGTTGAGTGAAACTCACAAGTAGGTAGGAAGGCGATGAATTAAAGCAAGAAAGGGTGGGAGGGGGCTCAGTGTGAAGGGACCACAGAGCCAGGAAGGGTGACTCGTGCAGGACTAGCCTCCAGGTGGCTTCATCTGCAGAGGAAGATTCAGGAAAGATCTAGTTTCTATTAGTGGTTCTGAGATATTCCTCTTATGTTACGATGTCTCTACCTCCAGCTCACTCCTTTTCCACTGGAATTCGTCTTGAAAAAAGAGATGAAGCAAAGGGTATCTTTAGTTAGAACTACCTCTTTCAACTGTAAACACTTCAAATTTTGAAACCACATGCTAACATACTAACCCAAAAAGTCCAATTTATATTCTTACAGAATTCTGAAAAACGTGCTGTGACACGGAAATGTGCTGCCGATTCCTGCCTCAGCTGAGACGGGTTCTCTTTGTGTATTTCCTAGAGCACATGTGATTCAGAAGAACCTGGTCTGAATAAAGCACCCATATTTTTCCACATGTCAGTTCCCTCTTTTGCAATGTGGATGGTAATAGATAAGCACTTCCCAAAGGCACGCTCTGAAGGCAGGCTCTCCTTGACTAACAACACCGCGCAGTCACTGCTGTTGTCTGCGTCTGGCAGGCTGGGAAACTGGGATAAGTGAGCCGTCCAAGGCCACGCACGTAGCCAGAGGCACAGCTGACCTAGGGACCCAGACGCCAGGGACTCCCAAGCCTGACACACCACACAGCTTCTTCGTGTTGGGAGGATGAAATGAAACAACGCTCAGCATGAAAAACACCCAGCGATGCGCCTGGACGCGTAACCAGGATTCCATATCGTTTATCCCAGTATTTTAAACAACTACGACGCTTGTAAGTAATGTGTCTGATGTCTAGTGCCCTGTTACACTGTCAGCTTCATGACGGTAGAGCGATGTCCCCACCATGTAGCACGTGGCAGGAGCTCAAGAAATAACTGTTGCATAAATGAATGCTAGTTTCATATTCTTGAAATGGTTCTTTTAATGGGTTATTTTATTACCAACTCTCATGAGAGATTATTTTTAGTAATTTTTTGATAAAAACCATTTGTACTGGTTTACCAGGGCCGCTGTAACAATGAACCACAGGCTGGGTGGCTTAAACAGCAGAAATTGATTTTCTCACAATTATGGAAGCCAAAAGTCCAAAATCGAGGTGTCAGCAGGGTTAATTTCCTCTAAAGCGCCCCCTCGACCTAGAGTCGGCCAGCTTCAGCCTGTGACTTGCTCTCCTCTTCCTGTAAGGACACCAGTCACATTGGACAAGGGTCATCTTAGTGACCTAGACCTCATTTTAGCTTAATTCCCTCTTTAAAGGCAGTATTTCCAAATACAGTCACATTCTGAGGTGTGGGGGATGGGGGTACAGGGTGTGGTTAGAGCTTCAACTTAAGAATTTTGTAGTGACCAGTTCAGCCCACAACACTGTTGTTGCATTAATGCTTCCTTCTGACTTAGAGTTACTTCTAAATCTAAGGAAGTTTCAAATACATGATGAAGTCCAAGTTTTGTGGACTGATTGCCAAAGCCCTGTTTCCACGTTGGATTGGTGGGTTTCATTGAACCCACAGCCTGCCCTGTAATTTATCAGAACATCAAATTGCTTGGTGTTCTGACTACACAGAAGACATGGTTCCGTGACTCTACTGTGGCTCTGGCACCACCTCTCTGGGAAGCCTTTTCTTTCTTGAGTCTCTGAGATAACACCTAATCATCAGCTCAGATTCTGCTCAGGACCCATCTCCACCGAGGCACCTTGAATTTGCCCACACCTGGCCACCTGTGCTCCCACAGCTCCTGAGATTGGCACGGCTGTCGTGGGGTTACTCCCCAGTGGACTGAGAGCTCCTTGAAGGTGGGGCCATCCTCAACCACAGAGCATCTGCGGGAGGTGGTGCTCCGTGCAGCTGTGCCCACTGCCCGGCTCCACACCTGCACGTAGGCCAGCTGCCCGTTTCAGAAACCAGTGAGGGTGTCCACATCCTTCTCGTCTGTCAAACGGAATTTACGGAATGGATGCTACTTGGGTGCCCTAATTCTGAGATGATGAGGTTTTAAGAGTTAAATGACTTGTCTAAAGCCACATGTTTGATAAGCAATGATTTGAAACCCTGAACGTGTTGCACTGACTCTCCATTTTGTGATTTCGATCCTTGCGACAAATCACGTCTTTGCAATGGGCAGGGCCCCCTCAGCTGTAGTTCAGTTCCATCCAAAAAAAAGAGACTTCTGTGACATCGTTACCTATTCTTTTTACTGTCCTTCAGATTAGAGGTAAAAAAATTGTTCATCATGTTTCTGTGTCCTGTGGGAGAGACACGTGTGTGTGTGTATGTGTGTGTGTGTGTGTGTGTGTGTGTGTGTGTGTGTGTGTGTGTGTTGATGTCTCCTAGACTTAGATCTTAAACTCCAGCCTCTCTTCTGGTCTCTAGACAGAGTGTCCAACTGACTCGTTTTACCCAGTATAACATATATAGATAAATAGATAGACACATATAGATCAAATATATGTCTTTGAGAAGATAATTGAGATTATTACAACAAAGTTAGGACACAGTATTTTTAAGTAGACTTATATTTTTCTGCATACTTAGAATTTAATTTAATATTCCACATATTTGTATCTAAACGTGTGTTTCAGCGCTCACTATCCGTAGAGTTTTATTTTCTTCCTAACTGTCTCCAGTCTTATTAAACAGAACTTTCTATTTCTGTAATTTCAAATTAATGCAGTTGCTGGTCTTACTTGTGATGGATAAATGCTATATTTTGGGTGTGTTTATCATCATGGACAGAAACATAACAGAGAGGAAAAATATATATGTGATATATCACATGTCCCAGGAATATAAAATATATGATACACAATATGTCCCAGGAATATAATTATATTGGTCAAATTTAATTAAACTGCTGAATGGAGTGACGAGATTTACAGTTTATGTTGCTGTGCAGTGTTGAGAAACACACCATTTTACACCTGTATTTCAGTTTTCAGAATGAAGGCATTATGTGCTCTGAACTCTCCTAATCTGGGCACTTCCAACTCTGCTCTCCTCTGGGCCATGCGGGGAACGGAACCAGGGGTCTCTGCTCCTGTGTCCCGACAAGAGCCTTCACGTTAGCGCAAGAGACTGAGCTCTGGCCAGTTGCAGCTGGCCTGGCACGTTGCAAGCTTGCTCGTCCGAGGGAACACGGGGGCGCCCTGCTTTGGAGACCTGGGAGTCCTGGACCTTAGCGGGAACCTGTTTGCCACCCTGTGCCTTCTCTCTGTCCTTTGAGAGACGGCCCGAGACCAGACAGAATGCGGAGACCTGGCAGGAACCCCAGCCCCCAGCAGCAGCAGGCTGGGGGACGCCAGTCTTTGCGGCCTTTCCTGCTGTCTGGGCTGGTAGGACCCGGCGGAGGTCCGGGGGGTAGGAGGCGGCAGACGTGGGGACCTGCTGCAAACTTCAGCCAAGCACTGTCAGGACACGGCAGGCACCTGAAGTCGGATGAGGCGTGCCCTCTCCTTCTGGAATGTCTTCTCTTTGTAAGATGGCCTCTTTCTCCAAGATGCCCTTCTCGTGTCTTCAAAACATGGACGAGGGCAGTGGTAACCAAGGCCTTCCTGTGGTAAACCCACGCGGGGCTTTCCCTGAACTCAGCGGAACACGATCAACCTCTACCACCTACGATTTCACAGAATTCTGTCACAGTTCTTTGAAAAACACTTGCTTAAAAGAGTTCTTGAAAATGGTGTTTCTCTGTATCATTAAAAAGTGTTGCTTCACACTGGAATGTAATGGATTTTTTAAAAAGTGTATGTTCACAGCCTTGGATTTTAATAGGATAGAATTATTAGTAAATATATACTAATAAACTACTTTCGGGGATTATTCCAATAATAGAAAAGCAGTGCACTATGATAGTGAGTATTGTGTCTTGCGTTCTGGTAAGAGCTCCAGTAAGTTGTAAAGTGATTAACAGTATCGTAGTGCATTCATCAATTAAAGACAGAATTATGTAGAAAAAGAGTGTGAAAAATAAAAGGTAGGTGTTATGGAGATCTTCTGGCTTCTACATCCAGAGGAAAGCTAAGTGCCACGAGCATCATTAGGGTGAAGCAAGTGGAGAGGACGGGGCGGGAGCGTCGCTGCAGCTCGTTAGCATCCGGGCATTAGGATTATCAAGTCATCTGCTCTGTCTCAAGTCTAAGCAAGAGTTTCTGGGTGTCAATCAGTCAAACTGTAATTACCCCAAACAGAGATGGCATGGACGAGTTCTTAAGAATAACCACGTTGGAAGGCATTTAAAAATTTAAAGCAGAGGAGTAGGCGAGCTTAACGTCTGCTGCTTCCTTGCTGAGCTTCTGTCTGGACACAGTGGTAGGGACTCGGGGACGTCACTGGTGACCGCTCTCAGCAAGGCCAGGGAGTCCTTGGTGAAGGACAACAGATGATCTTGGAGGAGCCCGTTCTGCCGCTTTTCCACGTGACCTGATGGCTGCAGAGCACGGGGCAGGCGGGCGGAACCTCTCGGCCCCGCTGGGCTGGCTGTCCAGCCTGTCTTTGATGTTCATAAAAACAGCATCCTTATTAAAGCAGAGAACACAAAATCCTGCCACCTCAAGGGCACGTCACCCTTTGTGAAAGGATAATTAGGTCACGGTTGGCACAGGCTCCGCTGTGCAGGTGGTGGTGTCTTGCGTCTGAAGATGCCAGAAAGTTACCAGGTTGTCCTAGCAAAAGAGAGGGCTCACTAAATCCTCAGGGAACGTCTCCTTTTCCGTTTGATTTCAACCAGATGCAAATTTGTTTTATTGAAAAATATAGAAGGAAGAATCGAGCGTGTCTGGAAGAGCTTGTCAATTTATCCCTCCTTAAAAATGGAGCATACAAAAATCTACATTTAATTGTGTTTGCTCCATTTAAAATATAGAATGGCCCTAATGTCTAATTTCTCATTTGAGACTCAGAATACTGGAAACCATAGTTTAGTGCATATCGCTGGAAAATTAAAGATTATTAAGAAATGAACTTCTTTATTTCTATTGCTGTTCTATTTCATATATAATTTGTATACTTTGATAAATAACAATGTAATAAAAGCAATGCAGTAATAGAAAACGTTCACGTGATACAGAAAGCTAATCGTGTCATATATAACTCTCATTCTTTGCCATTTTACAAATAGACTGTAGATATTCTTAATCATGCTCTCTTTTTTCATTTCCTTTGAGAGTGAATAACAACTTTTAAGAGTGATGTGATGTCTAATGCATATTCTATGAATTATACCCTTTCCAGCTGTGACTACTTGACTCATGGCTGCATTTTAAAATACCTGTACAGCCCAGTTGCCTTTGACTTTAAAAGAAGTAGGCATTTTTGGGTGACAAGTAATTTTTAGACACAGACTTTCAAGAAAAAAGATTCAGAAGAAATGACTCTTTCATTGGGTAGATGGTTGGATGCAAAAGGAGTTTCTAGAGTGAAGATTATAATTATATTTCCATAATAAAAAATATTTGTTAAATACAAGAAGAGGAGATGGTTGTTCCCTGCACTACTTGATCCCTCACCCTGGGAGCAGCAGGCACTCCGTGCATGTTATTTTAAGCCGCCCCTTCCGTCCCTCTGTCTCTCTGGCCTTGTGTGGTTGATGCAGTGGTTCAGACACTGAATTCAATTCTGCCAGAACTGATTGTCATTCCTTTCTTCCTGCCCAGGACCTGCTTATGTAACGTGTCCCAGAGCCAGGCAGAAACACGCCTGCGTAACTCTGGAAGCAAACCTCTTGTGGGTATTTCCATCCTTTTTTATGCCCCCAAGTTTTGGCTGCAGTGGTCCGTTGTGGGTGTTTTCCACTCAGTTATGATGAAGGTGGACCTGGGCTGAGAATCGGTGGGCCCGGGCCCTGCTGTGCGCGCCCTGAGACCTTCTCCTGCGTGGCCAGCTGTGTTCGGGTCCAGCCGACCACAGAGACGTCTTATTTTACCTTGTCACCGCTTCTCGCTGGAAGAGACGCCACCACCAGCTGTAGCTGGCCGTGATGCCCGCTTGCCCTGGGTTTCCCATTTGTCCTGCCTTTGTCGTTGTGTCTCGTCCTCCCCTGTGGCCATCTCTCCTTGCTTCTTCCTGGTCTCTGCAATCTTCCTGATGTGAGCTTTCAAAATATGATGTGGAGGTGAATCTCTGTCTTTATATTTGGACATGTTCAAAATTCAGAATTAAGGTCAATCTTTTTTCACTGTAACTGTTTTAGTTGTTATATGTCCAGTCTTAATGTTATAGAATTAAAAGCTTCCCTCTGAGCTGAAAACACTCTCCAAAAGGGAAGCAGTGTATCCGAGCAGAGGAGAACCTGGGCTCTGAAGCTCACCTGTTCGAAGCTCAAAGTTTTGCTCCAACACCAACTGCCTGTGTGATCTCAGGCAAGTTACTTAGCTTCTCTGAGTCTCGGTTCCTTCATCTCTGAGGATGGGGATGTGAGAAGACCTACTGAATGGAATTATCTGCAGGATGATATAAGTCACAGCGTGTGACATTTCTAGAACAACAATTGAAAAAGAGCAAGTGCACAGAAACTATCGGTCCTTTTTACCACCCGTCTTGTTAGTGTTCTGGGAACGATACACAGAGTCCGTTTGCCGTGGGCTGTAGCTCTCTGACTACTCTGCTTCGAGCCCAAGCAAGTGCCTGCATCCCCTCAGCCTAGATCATCGATGAGAAGCTTTATTAAAATAATCAAATTTCCTAAATTTTAAACTACACATTTAGCAGCCTGAGCTTCTCACAGTGGTAGGTGTTGTGGAGAAGAGCCCCTTCTGTGACCCTTTTTGAAGGACTGAGTGAGATCATTTCACGATTAGGATGATGCTTTCAACTGCCTTCCGGGTCTGGTTGTGGGAGGTGAAATAAAGTAGCATCTCAGAAGTAGAAGGAATCTGTAAGACCACATCAGTTTCCCTGTTCTCCCATATTCGAGATCTCTGAAAGTCTGTCACATGGAAGATGCTGTCTGGACGTCAAGGTGACCAGGCAAGGGCAGGGTCTCCATCCTCAGGGCAGAGTCTCCATCCTCAGAGAGCCTCCCTGGTCAGCTCCATTGTTCCCCTTCTTTTAAACTCTTCATGTGTCCATCCCCTAACGTCGCCTCCAGGCACCACGGTAGGAATGATAGTGCCTGCCCTCAGCCGCCTAATTACCTTGGCTTTACTTCCTAGTGCTTACGTAAACAGAGACCGGCAGGAGGAAATGGCCACGATTTGCAGGACTGACATACTCGTCTCTCCATCCATCCCAGAGCTTATTTGCAAACGTTTAAATTTAGATCCAACGGCTTGATGAAACTTGCTTATTACAAGTGCCCTGACTTTCCTAGTTGTTCCAACCCACTATGAACACCCATCCTTTTTGAACTCTGTTAGTGGAAAATAAACAGACAGAAATAAAAATTGCTTAGAAATATCTGACTCTTTGCACATGTGATGCAGCATCAAAACTGCTCTGCTGACAGAGATCCTATCTGCAGTCAGCAGTTAAGCAGAAAATGTAAGACTTCAGAGAGCACCTCACATTTCCCATTCTCCCCCTTCACCTTGATGCCGTGGCGCACAGTTCTGGGCTGCTCTTTCAAATGCACAGATCAGTCTTAGCACTCAAACTTACAGAAAAAATTAACACCTCTCTCTTAGGTGAAAAGTTTCTGCACAGCTCAGAGATGGCTTTCCTGTCTATTATACTCAGAAGCCCTCAAAGAGCTAACAGTAAGAGCAAAATGTACTTGGTTGCCGCAATGCTGAGAGGCAAAGAGGTGAAAAATACAGGGCCTAAATTTGTTATGTGGAACTCTTGCATCTAAAGGCAATTAGTCTAAAATGAATGCAACTTCAAATTATGCACAGCACTGTGAGGGAGGCAGGAAACGCTGCTTATGTAAACCATTAAGAGAACTGGAGTCTGGAAGACTCTCGCCAATAAATTACATCTGTGTCATGTTTAAAGTCAGTCCTACTGTGGAAGCCAACTGAGATCACGCAGACAGAAAGGTGCCAGTAACTGAGGAAACGTGGAGCCTTCCGTGTAAAGAGTCTAAAGACCTTTCAGTTTAAAGATCTCCTATTTATTCTTCTAAGCCCCTCTTTACCCTGCCCCAGGCAAATATTTATACAAAAATGACATTGGCCAGTTTTCCATTTAAAACACATGCTCCTTAGCTTTTATTCAGTAAATTGCAAACCCTTGAATCAAAACTGCCCAGAGCTCTCGCCGGTTCCCAGTATCCAGGGTGCCCTCAGTGGTCCTCTCCCCCGACTCCCTGGCCCACCTGGCCTCTTTCTCTTTTACCCCTGACTGCTCTCTCAGGTCCCCTTTCATTTTTCTTCATCATGTCTTCTTTGCATTCCTTGCAATACCTACTAGGCAAGCAATAAATATTTATCATCTCAAAGTTTGTAATTTTCCTACCACATTCTACTGTTCCTTCCACGCCGAAGGGCAAAAACATAAACAAATAAACACCCCAAAGGGAAGACACACGGACATATGGAGGTAAATACAATAATGACAATATATTCACACACAGAAAAAGGCTTTTTCACCCCAACAGGCAAAGTGGTGGACTTTGTCCTGTTTCCAGTCTACCTGCATAAGGAGATGCTTTCGAAATTCAAGGGCGTATCGAGATGAAGGATGAAGAATTTGGTGAGCAGCGTGTATGTTTTCTTCTTGTATAAAATCTAGCCTTTCTAGTTGGTTAGATTGAACCATATGACATTGCCATTTCTGTAGATCAGCATAGTTGGATGTCCGGGATTTCTTACGGCTCAACTGAATCCAATGAACATGCTCGCGAAAAGGAGCTCCTGTCCCTGAAGACAGAGGCCGCGTCCCGGGGACAAGCTCGCTGCAGGCAGGCGGCAGCAGCTAACGAGTCATCTCTCCATCGTCCTGTTACCTTCCTTCTCGAGGGCAAACTCGCACGCGGATAGACTTCTCTGGAACGGGCCGAACCCCCATCCCGGGACGGAGGGGTGCCCCTTTTGCTTTCCGTCTGGTCTCGTGCCTCCCTGAAGCTTGGTTTGGAATCCGAGGCAAGAGAGTTTTGCTGAGGCAGCAGCAGGAAGATGAGCGACCCTGGAAAACCCCTACCTGGCAAGTGCGCTTTCTCGGGCCCAGGGAGACTTTAATTAGCGTTAATGGAGAAACTTCCTTTGAAACCTAATTAAGCACTTAAATGTGTTCTTAATGATCTCTGCTCCCCAAGCCTGGGTGCAGAGAGGGGAGCTGATTTAACACCAGGAATGAAAATACAGACGTTCCCGGGCCCCGGGAGTTGCTCTGGCTGTGGAAGCTCCGCTCTCTCCTGGTGAGCGAGCTTTCCTCCAGGCCCTCGTGCAGCGGGGGCTCCTGCGGACCCCCCTCCCTGCTCTCCTGAGCTGTGCTCTGAGGAGGTGAGCCGCTGAGCCAGAGGCATCCCTCGATGCATAAAGCACTTTAAAAATACAAACAGACTCGGCGGGCCTGACTATGCGGCAGGTGTTACGCGCCTCCCCCCCAGCAGAAGTGATCCCACACGCTCTTTACTTCAGGGCTGACACAGTGAAAATCCCGCATCCCCAGGGAGAGCAGCCTCCTCTGAAAGCACGTGGTCCCAACCCTTGTGATGAGTGGTGACTTTCCATCAGCACGAGTGTCCCATGATGTTTCCTCATTACAGATCTTGCAAGAAATCCACAATGAATATGTTCACCCAGGTTCAACATGACTTCTAAACACGCGAGTACATGTGTCCAAACTGTGGTTTATGTTTGACCTGGGGTATCTCTGGTCCAAACAGTATTATGCCAGGAGCCAAGGGCAAATCCATTATTAGAAAACACTATGAAACAGTCACATGACAGAACTTCCATGAAGCTGGTTGGCTTGAACCACAGAAGACAATCTGTTTTCAGAAGAGAACTTTAATCACTGAAATGGAGAGTTTTCAAGGCAGACAAGCAGAAGCATCATCTACCAAGTCTCCAAAACGCTTCAGCTTGTATCTTACCCTCTGTGTTTAATGTTGTTCCAAGTAACAATATAAACAACCCAGAAGGACTGAGTTCTTTGGGGCATGTGCCTGAGATAAAGGAGGCAATAGAATGCAATGAATCCTTATGTCACAGCTCCGCCCCCCCGCCCCCCGGCAGAGCTGCACCTTTAACTTACACATGAGCCCCCTTCTCCCTGGGATGATGGGGGTGTCTTCTATTGCCTTAATTCTCTCGTTTGTCTGCTCTCCTGACCCTGAGTTCTCCCCACGAAACTACCTCCAGGAGATGCAGGATCTGCTAAGATTGTAAGAGAGGTGACAGGTGGTCTGATTTCGCTGAATTAGACTGTCATCTTGGCAATAAGGAGACCATTTCAGTAGACTGGTAAGAACTATGTTCATAATTCCCCACTGCCCCATTACCTCTTATGATATATTCTCCAAATGGTCTATAGTAGATTGTAGCTGCCATTAACCTTCTTTGAGACTAACCTTCATGGATATCCCTATTTATCTAAATTAACCAAAAAATGCAGATTGATCAATAATGGCACCACTCCTCTAACCAGTGCACCTGCCACATGCTCCTCACATAACTCCTGGTAAACGTCGGTGAAGATGGTCACATTCTTAAGAAAGGCAATTCGTTAGTTCTTCCAGTTTGTGTTACTTGTAAAGAACTTACATTCTGAAATCGGGGATCTTTGCCAACATGTAACATTAGCAAAGTGTTATTAGGATTTGATTGTATTTTATTTGTCCTTACATATACATAGTTATTCTATCCTTCCTAAAATCTTATGAGGTTGGTATCACTGTAAGCTAAGTGCAAATAAAAGCACTTGCTCTGCACATCACAAGTCACGAGTGACATTGCTCACGGCTTCCCTTGGATCCTTGTCACTCAAAGGGCTCTTATCTCTCCATTGTGTATTCTTGTCCATTTCAGTGTCACTCCCATCATGTAAAACTTGCCTGTATTGGCAGTGGGTGGGGGGTGATTGTTTTAATCATACTGACATTCTTGTCTGTCAAGACATGAAAATCACCAAATAACATATGCAATCCTAAATGATGCAATGGAGAAGATGTTTCAAAAAAGTAATTTGCTAGACTTTTCATTTAAAGTGATTATCAGTGTTTGATCAGAAGGTGTGAATTCATTCATAATGATATTTAAAAGCTCTCTGCAGCCGTGGTGTTTACCAGACATTTTCTTGGAGTTTTACACTGCCGGGAAACAGGCTGCTGAAAACAAGCCGCACCTAGATTTCCATGAGCTTAAAGTGTTATATTCACACTTATTTGCTTAAAATGCACAGGCTTGCTTTGTTTTAATGTTTTATTTAGTAGATGACCTATAGCACGGATTATGCTAAAGAAAGTTTGTGAGGAGAAATCCTGAGATTGACCGTAAATGCAGGAAGCAGGGCAGATATTTCCTTAGGGTAAAACAATGGAGGTCCTGGAAAGCCAGATCGTCCATTAACAGAACTCGGTTCTGGCATGAAAGCGTGTGGTTTAACCCTGGGGACATATCTGCTATCTCCAGATGTCCTGGAGGCAGTAACATGATAGACGTAGAAAATTTGCTTACCCCGAGGAGGGTGACTGTTCCTGGAAGGGGTGGGCCTGAATTAATCAGTTAGCCAGCAAGCAGAACTTAGTGCTTATCACATGGAATGTCTGAAGCCCACCTCTCTGATTGCATTTTTTCTGAGCTGTGTACTCCTAATACATATGATGTCAACCAGGCTTTGGGGCTCTAGATCCAAGAGATCTTGAGTCCCCTGGTCCCATCTTTGCTCTTTACTTTGTCTCTTTATTTCTTAAGTCTTGTGTCGCCCATCCTCAGACACGATCCCAAGCTGCACTGGATGCAGCATTACACACCTTGTGTCTTGAGCATCTTTAGCTTGCAATAGTCTAACCCACTCACTAGTTCTTCATAGATCAAGGCGCCGCACTAGACACGGAGGGCTCTCCGCAGGCATCAGATAAAGTGCTGTCTCAGTGAAGAGTCCAGTCTGAGAAAGTAAGGCAGCCAAAACGCAGGCAAAGCCTGATTCACAGCCAGTCAGACCTGCAGGACTTCAGGGCACCCACGGTGAGGGTAATTGAGGGGATCCTAATCTTTTTCCACAAAAAATTATCAGGAAAATTTTACGTGCAAGTGAAAGTCTGTCCAGAAGTACATAAATATCTATGTTTTGTGAAATGGAAGAGAGAGGGGGGACTGGAGTTTTGACTTAAACAGGAAGAGGGCAGTTGGAGGTGAATTACACACAACCACAGAGAATTTTCTATGCTGCTCTGATGGTATGCTGAGTTATTCCGTCTGTACTTTTAATTCATTTTGCCAAAAAGAAATCTCCTGAAATGATGTAATACAAGAATGTCTACCTACCCCATAAGTAGTAACAAAAGAACCACATCCTTTCGTGAATGTTTAGGTATCTAGCCGTCATTGCGGATGCCTTGCGACTGAACTGCTGGGTGCACGAGGTCTAAGAAAAACCAGCCTGCGTTTAAATTCTGGCCCCTTGGCTTAGCTGGGTCACTTTGGTCAGGGATTTAAACTTTGTGGGCATCATTTTTCACATTCGTGGAAAAAGAACAATTATTGTTTACCTGAGAGGTCTGTTGTGAGATTCAAATGAGCAACTACATGTAATACTTTTTTTTAATTAAAGTATAGTTAGTTACAGTGTGTCAGTTTCTGGTGTGCAGCACAACGTCCCAGTTATGCATATACATACATCTACTTGTTTTCAAATTCTTTTTCATAAAATTTATTACAAGATATTGAATATAGTTCCCCGTGCTATACAGAAGAAATTCGGTTTTTTATCTATTTTGATAAATAATGGCTAATATTTGCAAATCTCAAACTCCCAAATTTATGTCACATATAATACTTTTATCAACAGTTTCTAGCAGGTAGGAAGTGCTATGTGTTAGTGGTTAACATCTCTGCTTTTATTACCATGTTGTTGTAAGATCCAAAATCATCTATTTGCTACAATCATCATTATATTTCTTCAGATTGATAGCAATTATGAAAAGTCAGGAAACTGATGTTAAAAATTTTTAGACTGTAGGTTTATGAATTTCTAGCACCAGCTTCTTATGATCTGTAACCTACTCTCTTTGCCCCACAGTGACTGAGAGCCCTTTTTGAATGACCTCTCATGTGGGTACTATGTGAAATAAACAGGTTATTGGGTAATTTTTCACCATAGAGAAGCAATTTCCATCTAAATGTTTATAAATTCCAGTAAATATACATTTAACACTGTTTTACTCTTAGAATAGAAAATAGACATTTTCTGGCTGAAACCGATTTTAACAATGAAGAGTATCTTAAATTCAAAAGAATAAAATCAAACTGTATTTTGGCAGGATCTTTGGATTTCTTTACCTGATGTCATACAAATGGCACTCCTACCTGATCTCTTACCTGGGGACTTCCCTCCAGTCGGTCATTTGGGCAGCGGTGTGGGTTTAAACTCAGGTGGTCACTAGGATAAATCACCCTCCTTCCTGCTCACTGACCCTCAAGGAAACAAGTTTTATGAAGGGAACTAAATTCCATAAAGGCGATTGGAGTCATTGTTCTACCCAGAGGAAATAAATGTGAGCAAGATTCAAGAATGTGGAGAGTAGTAAGGTGGTTTTTTTTTTCCCCGACTTAAATTTTTATCTTTTTCTTCTTTGTAAAAGCAATACATATCATTGTAGAAAACTGAGAAAATTCAGACAAACCAACAGCAAAACAAAATAAGATGACAGCAAAAATCATTTATACATAGTCCCACTACTCAGAGATTATTCCTACCAATATTTTGGTGTATATGCTTTTTCATTATTATTTACTAAGCATACGTAAAAGTATTTTAGTGCAATACACTATACAAGCTCTTTAATATCTTACCTTTTCTCTTAGCAATATAACTTTTTAACATTATGCTGTACAACAACAAAAAAACACATTGTAACTGACTATACTTCAATAAATGTTTAAAAACAGCATAAAGGTGTTTTTTATTTTTGACTTGTAAGGAATAGTTCTACTCTAGACAAGAAAGTATTTTTCCCCTGATATGATAATGGAATCTGGCCAGCTGGAAAGGAAATACGTGTGTGTGTGTGTGTGTGTGTGTGTGTGTGTGTGTGTGTGTGTGTAGTGAGAGTGTTGAGGAATGATGGCTCTTTGATTTGCATTTTCAGTATCTCTCTGTAATGAGGTGGAATGAATGACTTTATTTCCAAGTTCATTTTATTTGGATTTCAGAATGTGTATGTTAACATCTACTCCATTTACACACTTGATTACCCCTTCTCCACACACATATCAGTTGGTTAATCCTTAAGTTTAAATGTTTCCTGAATTCTCCCATTTTGATATGAAATCACTCCTTTTGTTTTATTTCCGACATCCTTTCTGTTGTTGCTGTTTTCCATGAAGAGATTGTGAAGAACATCAATTTATTAGTTACAGATCCTCTCATTTATGTGCTGATGACCTTTTAATAACTAACATCTTGTTTGGTTTTCAAACCAAAACTTAACTTGGAATTTGTATATTTAAAAGCACACTTATTTTATTACCACCAGGAGTAAGCCACAAAATTTTATCATTGCTGTTGATTTAAAATGACCTTTAAACCTGATTATTTGAAATTGAATAAAAATAATTTGTTAAGTTGCTTATTTCAGGAACTATGGCAGTCAGACTTTATGGAAGCAAATTGTTAGTTTCAAATATTAAGGCGTTGCCATGGACACAAACTTTATGAGCTTTTTATCAGTTCACATGCTCTGGACTGCTAATATACATCTAATATTTAAAAAAAGAAGTGTCCTCATGTAGGCAATGATTTGTGTTTTATTGATGCATACACACATGCAGTCTCCACGTAGAAAATTGGTAAAATTAAATATCTGGATGTTCTGATGTTCTAAGTTTACATAATCATATAAGAAGTACCTTCTTAACTTAATGCAGGCATATTTCATTTACGCACTTCCGGTCAGACTTACTCTGAGTGCAGACTAGGTACACAGAGTGTCTTCATTCTGAGCAATAAATAACCAACAACTATCTGCTGTGACCTACACCTTCCACTGTGCCCAGCAGTTTTGTGATTACTGAGTAAGAATTCCACTAACTCTACTTTTCAGCAATAGTCATAGTGAACGTCGTATTACCTTAAATAAAGCATCGCTTATACTAGAAACGTCCTTCTGATGCCATGCTGAGCTCAGGGTCAAGGAAGATGACATACGGGCTAAGTGTGCCGTGGCGCCCCTGCCCCCCACCGCTGACCCATGCCTGTTTCTGCAGAAGTGAGAACAGAATGTCTTCTTTCCCGGAGTTTTACGCTCCTAAGCCCAGCATTTGCAGGAGTGAGGTGGACGGATCAGGAATATTTATGTTCTTAACTCTGTGAATAGTGTGGCACTTACTTTTGTCTGAGATACACACAGCACACTTGGAGAATAGGAGATGCATTATATTGTACTTTCATATTACATCTTACACACGTGTATAAATACATTATATTTTTACTGTGGAAGGTAAATGGAACTCCAGGAACACTCAACTGAAAATTGTCTTAGGAAGTGTCTTAGCAAGGAATTAAAACATCCTGCCTTTCAGGTGAACTGTTTTTCTTACTCTGAATTGTGAAACTGTTGTGCATGAGTGAATCTCTTTCTATCTTACCTGAAACATCCTACTTCTATCTTTTGAAAACACATTATCTGATTTCTTAGACAACTACATGATCTAAAATGTTAAAAGCATCCATTTTGCTTTATCTCCTTGTTTATTGAGGAAATGGGAAAGCATGGAAAAATTCAGGAAGAACAATGTTTCCCTCTTCCACTGTCCCCAAAAGTTGGTGAAACATTTAAGAACACAGAAAGGGATACAACTGGGAGTTTGAGATTTGGAAATGTTAACTACTATATATAAAAATAGATTAAAAATACTTTTTTTTCTGTATAGCACAGGGAATCATATTCAAAATATTGTGATAACCTTTAATGAAAAAGAATATGAAAACAAACATATGTATGCATAAGTATGCCTGGGACATTGCGCTGCGCACCAGAAATTGACACATTGTAACTGACTATACTTAAAAAGAAAAAGGCAGAAATGGAGTTATTCACAATGTATCTTCATCGAATTCAACAAATGATTTCATTTTCTTAATTTTCACAAGATGCCAATAAATTTAGTGTTCAGCAGTTACACATGTAAGCCTGTGTCAGCCAAGTCGTACCAACCAAAACAAGAAACAGCGGTTTTTACCAGTGTCCCTGCTCCTGAAAGTCAGCACCAGGTGGCTTGTCCAAAAGTGGGCCTGTGAGTCCAGCTCCTGTCACTTTTAAAAAGTGCATCAGAAGAAACAGATGCTTTTAGCTTCTAGTTTAAAAAACCAATAATAACAAAAAAAAGTTGGTCAAGAAAATAAATCCTACTAAACATAACAGGAGGGACCTGCTTTCCCGGCCCTGTGGGCTCACCTTCCGCGTGTGGAGACACCACTCCTTCATTCACTGACGAAACCCTAACTGTGGCCTCCCAGAGCCCAGCCCCCCCGTGGAGAAAAGACAGACTGGGTTCTTGCCTCCTTCTGATTTTGAGGTTTTGTCTCGCCAGTTAGATAAAATTCATCAGTTTGCTTGCACGATGCAAGTGCGTGCTCAGTTTTTAATGTCTGTGACATACAGTTTCACAATTTGCACAATTTTTCAGTATTTAAAAACTTTACACTTTCTCTGTAACTTATCCAGGCTTTCCATAAGTGGCGTATGCAAGGTGGCTCATTGTCATGGGACAAAAATTCTCCTCACGGTGGTCATTTATCCTATTCTTCGCAAGCACTTCTGTGCTTGTTTTATAATGTGCACGTTACACAGTAGTTCATGTGTATGATTTATAAGTAAATATTGATGGAAGGGAAATATATTATGATTTTAAATGGATGGAGTGAAAATGTTTAGCAAGTACTGTTGAAAAGACATACAAGTTGGTGTCAGTTCTGTATAATTTAATAGTTGAATAAATGTTCGTGTGAGAAACAGAAAGAGGGAGCAAAAACGAGACCGTGAAGGTCCAGGACCAGGACTAGGAAAGGAGGCTTCCTGACTGGTGGTGGCCCTTAGCTCTAATGACAGGCAATTTTTTTCAGACTTAATTCTGGTTCTTCTCTCATTAGCAATAGTATTACTCATGTCACCAGCGCCTGGAGTTCCAAGCTTGCCTTAAGACCACAAACACTGTGATTTTTTGCTGTATTTAAAATCTTTCTCTGTAGACTAAAATGCGTAGTGGTTACTGAAATATCTCATTGAGATAAAACGAAATATAAAGTGTTGAAAAATGTTTCAATCTTCAAAACTTACCCCCAGAAGAGATGTTTCTTGCAACCCAGGAGCAACGCAAATGATCAGAAGTTAGTTTTTATTTACATCTGCAGTCTGTGGGGTACAATAAAAAAACACATTTTGTTCAGGGAAGGAGTGCGGGGTAAAACGACCTAAAACCTCAGTCTGACTTTACTGTATTCTGCTGTGGGACTCTGGCCAAATTGCTGAAATTCTCCAAATCTTAGTTTTCATCTTGGTAAAATTGGAGTAATCACACTCACCTCCTGTAGACAATGCGCTGAAGTCACCTGGTCACATAGCTGAGATCAGGCGTGTCTGTTTTATTGCCTTTCATTTTATTGTGTGTGAGTTTTTTTTTTTTAACAAATTGAAACTTTATGGCAACTCTGCGTCCATCAAGTCTATTGAAACAATTTTTTTCTAACAGCATTGGCTCCTTTCTTGTCTCTATATCACATTTTGGTAATTTTCACAGTATTGCAAACCTTTTCATTATTATTGTATTTGTTATGGTGATCGGTGATCAGTGATCTTTGATGTTATTGTCATAATTGTTTTGGGGACCCGCAAACTGTGCCCATGTAAGACGGCAGAGTTAACTGATAGATGTTGTGTGCCCTGTGACTGCGCCACCCCTGGCCATTCCCATCTCTCTTCCTCTCCTGGGGCCTCCCTCTTCCCTGAGACACAACAATCCTGAAATCAGGCCACCTGATAATCCTGCGATGGCTTCTAAGTGCTCAGGTGAAAGGAGGAGTCACACAGCTCTCACTGTAAGTCAAAAGCTAGAGGTGACTGAGCTCAGCGAGGGAGGCAGGTGAGAGCTGAGACAGGCAGGAAGCTAGTCTCCTGCACCAGACAGCCAAGTTGTGACGGCAAAGGAAAAGTTCTTGAGGGAAATTAAAAGTGCTCCTCCCGTGAACACACTAATGGTAAGAAAGTGAAACAGCCACATTGCTGAGATGGAGAGAGTTTTAGTTAGTGGTCTGGACAGAAGCTCAAACTATCACAAAATTCCCTCAAGCCAAAGCCTCATCCAGAGCGGGGTCTGACTAACTCTCTTCCTTTCTGTGGAGGCTGAGAGAGGGGAGGAAGCTGCAGAAGAAAAGTTGGAAACTAGCAGAGGTTGTTTCACGAGAGTTAAGGAAAGACGCCACCTCCATTACACCAAAGTGCGGGTGAAGCAGGAAGTGCGGACGCAGAAGCTGCAGTGAGTTCCCCAGAAGATGCAGCTCAGATCATCCATGGAGCTGGTTACACTAAGCAACAGATTTTCAAAGCAGACGAAGCAGCCTTATATAAGAGGGAGGAGATATCTAGGACTTTCATAGCCAGAGAGGAGAAGTCAATGCCTGGCTTCAAGGCTTCAAAGGACAGGCTGACCCTCCTGTTAGGAGCTAATGCAGCTGGTGACTCTAAATTGAAGTCAGTTGTTATTTACATTCTGAACATCCAAGGATCCTTAAGAATTATGCTAAATCACTGCCTGTGCTCTATAAATGGAACAGCAAAGCCTGCAGACAGCACACATGTGGACAACGTGGTTTGCTGAATATTTCAAGCCCACTGTTGGGACTGACTGCTCAGAAAAAAAAAGATTGCTTTCAAAATATGACTGCTCCATGACAGTGCACCTGGCCACCCGAGCGCCCCAGTGGAGATGGACAATGAGGTCAGCATTGCTCCCATGCCTGCTGACGCTACACCCATTCTGCAGCCCCAGGATCGAGGAGAGACTTTGACTTTCAAATCTTACTATTTAAGAAACACGTTTTGTCAGCCCGCCATAGACAGTGAGTCCTCTGACGGACGCAGGCAAAGGGGATGAAAACCTTCTGGGAAGAATTCACCCCGAGAGACGCCGTTAAGAACGTCCGTGATTCATGGGGCACAATCAAAGCATCAGCTTGAGCAGGAGTTTGCAGGAAGCGGATTCCAGCCCTCGTGGGTGACTCTGAGGGGCTCAAGACTTCAGAGAAGGAGGGACCTATCTGTGTGGGGTAAATGGCAAGAGAGCTAGAGCCAGAAGTGGAGACTGAAGACGAACTGAACTGCGGCGTCTCAGGATCAGACTGGAGAGGAGGAGCTGCCTCCTGTGGGTGAGCAAAGACAGTGGCTTCCTGGGCTAGAAGCTACTCCCGGGGACGGCGCCGTGAGGACTGTTGAAATGGCAGCAGAGGGTTTAGAACATCGTGTCAACTCAGCCGACAAAGCAGCGGCAGGGTTTGAGAGGACTGCCTCCAATTCTGAGAAAGCTCTACCGTGTGCAGAACGCTGTCAGCCAGCACCGCACGCTGTGGAGAAGCTGTTCGCCAAAGGGAGCGTCAGTCAACGCGGCAAACGCACCGTTGTCTCAATTAAGGGGTTGCCACGGCCGCCCCAGCCTTCAGCACCCACCGCCCCACTCAGTCAGCAGCCGCCACCACGGGGACGAGTCCCCCACCGGGAGAGGCTGAAGGGCCAGACGACGGGCAGCACTTTTCAGCAATAGAATATTTTTCTTTAAGGTGTGTGCGTTATTATTTGGCACAACGGTACCGCACACGTACAGACTGCAGTGTAATATAAACACGACTCCATGTGAGCTGCGAAACCGCACATTTCACGCAACTCACTGCATTACGAGACTCACTTTCCTGGGGCTGATCTGGAACCGAACCCGCAGTGTCTCCAAGCGGTGCCTGGACAGTAACTATTTCATCGCCTGCTTCCTCCCGTGCTGTCTCCCACTGTCCCTTCCCGTCCTTCTTTTCTTTCCCGTGTCACAGGCCCTCGACCCCGCACTCCGGTCCCCTCTCTGACGTGCGGATCACTCCCTGTCCTGACGTCCCCTCCTGTCCTCCAGAACCACCCCTTGCACCTGCGGTCCTCACTGATCTCTGCAGTCTCCAAGCCAGAGCCCCCTGCTGGTAACTTGCTGCACGGCAGGCCTCATCTTGGCTCCTTTTATTTGCAGACGCTATTCTTGGGAGCAGGGAAGATGCGTTATAATGAAATCTTTACCCTGCCCTCCACGCCTGCTCCTGGGAGGACTTCCCAACTGCCAGGCCCACGGCCCACTCTCAACAAGCCATTTTGGATTAACAGATAGATTGAACGATACCTTTGAAGCCAAGGTCGGGGGATACCCGTTAGTGGCTTCTGTGTCATGATAACAGCTACAACTCTATGCTAATGAGAAGTTTGAAGGGTTTGCTCTGTGGCTTTTTAAAGCTCTCCGTTCTAAAAGGATCACTGGCACTTGTCTGGCAGTGATCCTATTTATCTAAAGACCCAGTTTAACTAAATAGCATGTTTCTAGGGACCAGGACACAGCTGCGTCCCCACGGTGCTGGGAGTCCACGTGAGGAGCCGTCACCTCTCCTGTCCCTGCTCCTCACAGACAGGACACGTTAGGATAAAGCAGGAAACTCTGAGGATGGCTGGGCGTGGGCTTGGGGACGGCAGAATCAGTCACATCTGTAGGAAAAATAAGGAACATAGAGCCCACCCAACAGAGGGACTGCTTGTCTTTGAGCAAAGACAGGTGAGTATTGTTTAACTGACAACTGTTACGCCTCGGATGCTGTAATGTGGGGTTGTCATCCTGTATTGTCAATACAGGAATGTCCTGATAATGTTGCAAAGTAGAAAATTTAGATCCACAAAGCGTCTCATACCCCAGTTCTGTACAGTAGAAGGCCATGTAAACTTGTAATTGTGTATAAAATGATCAGATTGTTAGTTAACTAATTTTACTTTATTATTACAAGTTTTTTGTATTTGACTTTAGGTTCTGTGACAAAGCTATGCACTGACTTTCTTCATATCTTTATTGTGTGTTTCTATTAAGTGAGGGAGTTCCAGGAAGTCCTATTCTATTTAGTTTTATGAAAAAAATGAATACATCCACATTTTTAATGAATGCACTGATTACTTATTACAGTTCTACTGAATGTATTGGCATTTTCTAAATGCACTCTACATTCTGGATTGTAACACTCATTCATTCACTCACTGTCAACTGCTCCATGAATTCCTCTGTGCGTCCTGCAGAATAAGGAAAGTCCACCACAGTCCTGCTCCCCTTTCCCGGAGAAATGCATTTTCCCCTGAGATGCTTAAGACTCGCTCCAGATTTACCTACAGACTCACTTGTATCTCTTTCTTTCAAAGGTCAGTCCCCCACTTTCTAAACCCCTTTCGACATTCTCGACCTGCTAAAGGTGTGGCACTCCAAACTGAATTTCTGTTAGAGTTTGCTGTCTTTTTAAAGCGATAAATTCCAGGAGAATCACCGGCACCTGGATGACGGTTAACACAAACCACATTGAATACAGTGCATTTAGACGACCACGTGCCATGTAGGACAGTTGCATCTTCAAGGTATTGGTTGGCTGACAGTCCACAAAAGAAGCTGTCACTTACCCTGTCCCTTTCTGCCTCTAGAAAAGGCTGCTGAGAAAACAGCGGTTTTGCCCACCCATGGCCGACACGCAGAAGTAGTTTCAAGAAAGAATTTCCTTCCTTTGTATTTTTTTTTAAAACAGAATCACTTATTATCTCGGGCTTGCAATGTAACTTAAGTGCTGGCCGTATTTCCTGAGTCCTCTTGCTCACTTCACACATGAATTTTCCCAAAGTTATTCCATGTCCATCATCTCCTAAAACTTCCTCTGCAGACCCCGGGTTTTTAGGGCTTCTTTCTGCTGCATACACCATCTGGTGCCTTTATTCAAGGAGTCCATCACCTCAGACACAGCCGCAGCGTTGGGTTTATCCATAAGGACAGGGGAAGCCACGCCTGTACTTTGGCAGATCCCAGCCGTTCCGATATAGATGTTAAATCCTCTGTTGGTGCTTCTGGCCAGAGAAGGAGGAGGGCGCTGGTGAGATAGTTGAGCAACTCCACGATCCCGCGTTTTCCCTAATCGTTCCTGGGCCCTCGGTCGCCGCCGACGGCCCCGCGTCCCTCCTGAACGTCCCCCGCCAACGCCCGCGTGCACAGCGCCCGCCCGCCCGCCTGCCCACGGAGCGCGCTTCTACCGCACCTCTTTCTGTCGTTACTAACGTTCACTTCGGGGCACAGTAACTTTGTTGGAAAGGAACGAGCTAGGGTTACCTGTCCTCCAGACGCGTTTTGCCATCATCCCACCCAAAGCAGCTTGTCCGTTTCCAGCAAGTTTGGAGGAAACTCCGCGCTCTGGAGCTCCTGGCCTCCCACGGGTCCTGCGCACCGAGTCACATCGTGCCTCCTCTTTGGGCAGAAACCTTCCTCTGCTGACAGCAACCCCACGCCCTGTCTCTGCACCTAAACCACAGTGTCTGCCTGGAAAGGGCGGTTCAATTCACAAAGCGGCTTTCAATAGTGCATCTCTGTAGGATTTATTTGTCCTCCAGTAGGGGTTTGCTGCTTATCTCAAAAGGATACAGGGTTTAACACCTTGGGAGCACATCCGGGTTCCTGGTGTGAGTCCGCCCTTGGCAGGATCTCGGAGCCAGGCGGGCTCACACCAGCCAAACCACAAGGGCAGGCTGTGCACGCCTGAGGGCCGTGCTGTGAAGTTCTGGTGAGAATTCCAGGGAAGGGCAGTTTCTCCCAGGCCCCCCCAGGGCACCAGGAATACAGAAGTGCACAGGCCCCTTTACGGGAGCCTGGGAAGGAGCCAGAGGAACAAGGTGCGTGGCAGGCAGCGTCGGTCCACAGGAGAACATTTCAGAGGCTTCAGACGCGTGTCAGGAAGGTTCACAGGGGAGGTCACACAGGGTGGTGGACTCGAGCAGCGGAGGGATGTGTGGGCGAGGCGGGGGGAGGGCAAGGCGGCAGGGCTGCGGGGCCGAGGCACATGTGGTGACCTGCCTGTCACCCTCCGCGGGGGCAGAGCGAGGATGAGAGCTGGGGGGCCAGGAGGCGCGAGCTCGGCAGGCAAGGCCGCGGAGCTCTGAGCCGGCTGAGGAGCCGGAACTCCTCCCGGCGCGCGGAGGGGCGGCCCCGGGTGGCGGGAGGTGGGCGGTGCGATAACCGAGTCCATTTCAGGAAGGTCGCTCTGAGCGCAGGGCGGAGGCCGGCGCGGCGGAGGCGCTCCTGACCGAGGCTACGGGGTGCGGCCGCTGGGTGAGGATGGGAACGGGTAGAATCGACAGAAACCAGGAGACCCGGAGTCCTGACACTTAGGAGACGGGCCCTAGGGCTCGGTGATGAAGAGGCTGCGGGAGAGAGCAGACGGAGGCCGGGGGCGACTTCCACATCTTGCCTCTCCCAGAAGAGTAGACGGTAGACTTGAAGAGACTGAGATGCTGAAGAACTTTGAGACAGAGACACACAGAACACAGATGAGATGAGAGAGGGAAAGGGGGCTGCACTGGAATTAGGCTTCCCTGTCTTCAGGACCACAACCAAACCACAGTGAGCGCTTACCCCGAAACACTGCGTGACAGCAGTTGAGGACAGACGCCTTGGGGAGATCAGCATTCGCGGGCAGGTGTGGCAGAGGAGACCAGCAACAGTTACAGCAGAACGACCAATGCAGGAGTGGGGGGCGGGCCAAGAGGAAGCCCGGGGTAGAGGGAGTCTCATAATCAGCGGGACGGGCATCTCAAGACGGAGATGAATCAGTCTTGCTCACTGCTGCCAGGAGGTCAAATAAAAAAGCAGCCAATTTTAACATCCCAGAGGCCAGGTCACTTGGAAAGAACAGTTTCTGTGCAGTGGTTTGGGTTAACGCCAAGCCATAGTGAGATGAGGGGAGGAAAGAAGGTGAACCCAGGACGTCATTGACTCAGACGGTGCAAGACGTGTATTCCTGAGGAATGCGGGAAAGGAGACACGGAGCTGGCTTTGTGTCCCCTGGGCGGTGCTGGAGACACACAGACAGACTCTTCTCTGCTTTCCCCTGTTGCGCGCCCCTCGCAGCTCATCGCTGGGTGAGAGCGACCCCTCTTCAAGGTCGCTGGCAGAGCTGATTTGCTTTCTGGCGTCTTTGCCATCACGTCCGTGTCTGTGGGCCTCCAGGTACTGCACCTGACTAGCAGACGCGACGGGCTGGTCCTGCCTTTTTCAGACCGATTCCCTCTCCAGATGGACGAGAGTTCTGGTGTGGTGGGGAGACTGGGTTGGGTGGACTTGAAAATGTAGGGCAGCGCCAGGAAGCTAGGGAAATTCTGAAGCTCAGGGGAACAGACCAAGTGTTCATAAGAGGATCCAAAAAGTGGGTCACCAAGAGAAAACAGGAAGGCATTTGCGTGTGATTCAGGAAGCGGAGCCGGGACGCAGCCCTGCAGGACGAGGCGTGCTGACATTCTCAGTCTCTGGCAGATCAAGGGGCCTGTCTCCTGACCCCATCCATCTCTGACTGTTCCTCCTCAGATGACTTGCTTCATCCTTAGGCAGGGATTTCTTTTTCTTGTTTCATCAGTATTTCTGATTTCTGAATACAACCTGCTTTAACCAGACACTGACACAGATATAGAAGAAAGAAGACGTTCAGATATATGAATGTGAACTTTTATTTTGACCTCCTCCCCAACGCGTAATTGTAACAACATGCGTTATGCATCAGAGTGCAGCAGCCCGAGGCAGTTACCATAGCAGACGACTGCTTACATAACCGATTATTTCAGCCCCACTCGCGCTTGGAATGCGGGCCGTAACGCACCAGAGCTGACAGAGTAAGATCCCCTGGAACGCGTCACCCACGCCACGGAGGTACACCCCGCAGTGACACTTGGGGACGAGGACCGCAGCCTTCTACTACGATGACAGCCATTTGCAATTTCTGACATTTTGCTTAATGATAAAAAATTGTAACCCTTTTTTTTTTTCCAAATAGCTAACAAATATTTACAACATAAATCGCCTCCCTGGCTCTAAAACGTAGACACAGATTTGGGGGAAGGGAGGCAAGTGTATTTAAAAGAGATGAGACTCTGAGCCTCTACAGGAAAAACATTAATTTTAGGCATTTTCATGAACTGAGCCATGGCCACGCGGAACGCGCACACCCAGCAGAGGCCACGAGGACCTGGCCCGGGGCGTGCTGACCTCATTTGTAAGGGCAAGCCTGAAAATGACGGTTATCCGGGGTACCGGGCAGAACTTGTAAAGAACACAGAGGGGACTGTTTCAGGCTCATCCTTCCGCCCACATAAAGCCTCCCTTTCCAGAGCCCCACAGCGCAGCCTCACCTCCCACCGCCGGGGACAGAGAGCCCTCCCTCAGCCCGTCAACTTCCAGCCATGATTGTGCCATTACAGCCAGAACTTCCCTAAAAACTGAGGATTATTTTTTGAAAAAAAAACAGTCTTCATCAAAAGTCTGGAAGTGAGCCGAGCAGCCCACAGCTCCCCGGCATCGCCCTCCTCACCCCGTGCTCCCCTAGCTCCCATCTCCAAACAGGCCTGTGTAACCGAGGGGGTTTACGGGGTGACGCTGTGCAGAGGGGAGCCAGAAGTCAGCCCCGGGGCGGGGGCGCCCAGCCCGGCCCCCTGCGCGTGATTGCAAGGGCAAGTTTGGAGGGACGGTGGGCTGGGAGTGAGCACTGTTCAGGTGACGCCGTCCGAAGGGGGTGCTGCGTCATTAAAGCCACGTCCAGGGAGGCAGGGGCTTAGGATTGCGGGCGACTGTGAACTTGCTCGGCCCCAGCTCCCACTTTATGACCCGAGGCTCAGCGGGACGACCTGGGGGACCTTTCTTCTGAAATGCTGCCCCCCCTCCACCCCCGCCAGGACTCAGGACCCAGACGTCGTGTGTTGCCATCACTTTCCATTTAGGCTCAGAAGAGTCCCGGCTACGCAGAGCCCAGCGAAAAGGGCCAGCCGGGGTTTCACTCATTGGCTCCTCCCATCTCTCTGTCACTCAGTTTCTTCGTCTGTGAAATAGTTCCCAAACACATCTCAAAGGTTTCATGGGGAAAAATAACAAAGGAAAAAATGCTTTGGGAGGGAATAAAAAAAAAAAAAGAACATAAATACTAAATAGAAACAAGCTCATAAACATAGAATACAAACTTGTGGTTGCCAAGGGGGCGGTGGGTGGGAAGGGGCAGACTGGGAATTCAAAATTTGTAGATACTGACAGCCATATATAGAATAGATAAACAAGATTATGCTGTACAGCACAGGGAAATAGATACAAGACCTTGTGGTAGCTCACAGCAGAAAAAAATGTGACAATGAATATATGTATGTTCACGTATAACCGAAAAATTGTGCTCTACACTGGAATTTGACACAACATTGTAAAATGACTATAACTCAATTAAAAAAATAAAAAATAAAAAAAATGTTAAAAAGAGAGAAAGAGAAGATTGTTATCCAACTATTCAGTAAAAACATCACTCTTATTTAGGTCAATTTTCATCATCTACTCTTCCTTTTCTACCCTGTAACATGAGAGTATTTCCTGTTGACTCTACTCTGGGCCACTGTCCGGCAACGCGGTTGTTCAGTCAGCCGTCCTTCCCAAGGGGCAGGAGAGGGGGTGAGGTGTCCTCCATGGGCGTAGTTACCTGGAAAACAAGCTGCTTCCCCAGAGAGGCACAGACTCCGGCAGAGGTGGGGTCCACGAAGCTTAGCTATCCATGTGTCTGCAGAGGCCTGAAACGTGCATTTGTTCCTGTCCAACGCCACTGTTTAGCATCGAGAATCATGTCTACTGTTCAGGGACACTGAGAAAAGGGACGACGCGATGTTTCTCTCCACAGGAGAAGTGAAGTCGCTGTTAACAGAGATTTCTGACTTTCCTTACAGACGGAGTTCTTATGGGGAGAAGACAGGTGTATTCATTTTTCATCACGTACTTCTATTTGAAAATCCTTTAGGACTTTAAAAACTTAATCATCTTGTCTCTTTGGGTTTGTGCCAAAACCTTGAAATTTCTCAACCCCTTTCCCTCGAAAATTGTAAAATGGCAGCACTGGGAAGGATCTAAGAGCACTTTCCTTGCACAAGGGTCCTTCTCTCGCTGTATTGGCAAGAGTTACCTGGCCTCTATCGGAATTTTTCCCGTTACGGGGAGCTCAGTACCTCGCAAGGCAGCCTGGTGCATTTATTTGCATCTCATCTGGGACAAAAGCACCTCTTCACACCAGGACAGCTTACCTGTCTGTGTTCTCTCTGGTCTGTACCCTCTGGTTTCACATTAAGAAAAGCTATTGACATCAGCCCAGTGTGGCTTCTTCAGATACTGATGACAACAGTCAGGACTTCACCCTTTCTTCTTCTGCTCACCCTGCTTTCTGGCTTTGTGCATTCCTAGAACTAAACTGTAGAAAATGTTGAAGACTCAAATAAGGGATCTTCCATTGCATTTCAAAAGTCTAGGACTGAAGTCCTAAGAATGAATGATACAGCGGAGGCCGCTGGGGCAGCTGGCTGTGGCCCCGCGGAAGGTCCAGGATTCGGCTGGTGGCTCTGCAAATCACGGCCGCTTTTCTTCATAACCACTGCCTGATGTTTATAAAAACGGCTTGGATGACTTACTAGTTTTTTAAGTCAAAAAACCTGCAAAGGAAGTATAGATGAAAAAGCATTTAGGGAGCAGAATAAAAGTGGACCCATTTCAACTGGGCGATGCTAAGGAGTCTGCTTGGAAAGAAGACAGATGTGTTTGGACCCCAGGAGGCTTCCGTACGTGGCGTCCCATTGTCTGTGGGAGAGGAGCGTGTTTCCTAGGATCGAGTTTATAGGTCCAGCACGCGACTTGCTCTTCAAAACCATTTTAATTTGAATCATTGTACCAAAATAAGTTGTGAGGTGAAAGAACACAGTTTGACCCATAAAAATACCTGTGATTTCTGGACTTACCCACGGGTACTCCCTGAGGGCAAAGAGATACCTGGAGTCTTTTGAATCCCAGAAATAAGCAGAATGAGATTTTTTCCTTAAAAGAGAATTTTATTGTTGTTAGAACTGTATATATAAATATACTCAACTTCCTCTAGTACCAAAAAAAAGGAAGTCTAAAGCAGGAACCACAAAGTAGACACTGACTACTCTTACATTATAGCTCTGTTTACATCCTAAGTGTCATGCATCCCATTACACGTTATGGCGTGCTGCACAAATACCAGTGGTATTTTGAAAAGCGTCCTCAGCTCCCCGAAGCACAGCTGGGAACCCGCTGCTGTTCTCTTTCTCTGCAGCTCCTGCTTTCAGCCTCTTTCTGACAGAGTGGAGGCCCCGCCACCCCAACCACCACGTCTCCATCCACATGCCCCACGCCGTTTCCGGTTGAAATTTAAGAAGTCTTCAGTGTTTCCTCAGCTATTGTACTGTTATTTCTAGTGCAATTCTAATGTACATTTTTATGTTAAGACCTATTCAAAAGACCTATAAGAATACTAATTATTTGGATATTTTCCTGTCCGGTCATATGGTGATTATGAACCATTGACGACAGCAGGTAAAATTACGTTTAGCTATCTAAAATTATATCTGAATTTCACCTGTATCCCATTTTACCCAGACTGAGGCACCTTGATTGAAGAATCAATCTTCACTTTGATTAAATGAATAGTTATTAATAAAAAGTCAATGCAAACTTTCTTCTACCAAATGGGTCCATTGACCAGGTACGTGCAATGCAGTGCTGATCACAGATGAATCCGACATCTCTCTTGTGGTTTCTTCAGTTCTTTTGAAAACAGTTTTCAGATTAAACATAATTATGATGCATGCAGAATTCGGACTCCTGCAGAACATGGATTGTCCAGTTACTTCCATTAGTGATGATTATCCGTGTGCAAAGCGTGACCACTACTTACCATCTGTGTGTGTGCAGAGAATCACGTGGGAAGCAAATGCTTGTAACTTGCTCAGCACGGAGCGTGGCGTGGCTGAATGCTCGCCGTTGCTCTTGGGGCTACTGTCAGGTGTTTGTGATCTCTCTGTGTACGTGTAACTGGAAACCGTTCACTTTTCCAAGTAGGATGTAGGCGACAAAGTCTTCCCTGAGGAGTATTAACCCTAGAAACAGGCGATCAGGAGACCGCGGAGCCATGGGCCTGGGGACACCTAAGTCACAGCGGCATGGACAGCCGATGGGGGAAACTTTGTCACTGGGTTATTCGGACTTAGGCTCAGTTTGTTCCCTTATTGTAGAAAAAGGGTATTTTTTTCAACATTTATTTTCCTAAATACCTATCAAACACAAAGAGACAGCTGAAATCACCATCCTTTTACATTTTATTAAATTAAACAAACACATAACAAATACTCATGTAGACCCCAGGTCCCAGTTGTGGCTCTGACGAGGTTTCCTTCCTCGTGCTCCTGACAAATACAAGACTTACAGAGTGTGGGTTGGGTGTCTCTGGGCTTTCGGACGATGAGACATTTCATGCATCTGATGTGAGTCATCAATTTAATGCCCACCTTACGCATTCGGTGCCCTGGAGTTAAAGCTCCAACCAGCAGCCTGTCCGCACCGCCTGCTGGGGCGTCTTCGTAGGGGACTCAGCGCCATCTAGTGCCCCCGGGGAGAACAGCTGGTGGTCTGCCCGGCTCCCCCGCACCCTGCAGTAAATAACCACAGGGTATCCACACCGTTACTTCCTTCCTTGTACATCACTGGGTCCCGAAAACTCCAGCTCTTGCATAACTCCACTGTTTTCCACGTGAGTTACATCCAATCAAACCATATTACCTTTTGCCTTCTCACAAGGGCTCAATCCAGAAACGTTTGACTCCAGTGCAAAGCCATCACTTGCCGCTGGCGTTGGGTGACTATGCTTTCTGCAAGGGCCGGCGAGTTTTCTTAGGAGCCACTTGAAGCCGCAGCGGGCTTCTCACAGTACAGCCTGTCCTTTACTAGCCAGAACTGTTGTCATCTCGCCCTATTTTTGATTCTTCTCTTTTTCAGATTGTCTACAAAGCCTGGCTGTGTTCCCAGTACTTTGAAGTCGCCCAGCTTAACTGCAGAAAGACAATTCCTTGCAAGCAATACTGTTTGGAGGTTCAGACAAGGTGTCCGTTCATACTGCCCGACAATGATGAAGTGATCTACGGGGGACTGTCCAGTTTCATCTGTACAGGTACAGTGCAGGGCGGCTTTGGCCCCCAGCCGCTCACGGGGGGCTTGCTCTCCTGCGGCCTGCTTGTCTGCTGGGTTGGTTCCCTCCACTCATGTAGCCCTGAAGATGCGGTTAGGGGTTTTCCACGCTGCCCTCCACAGCTGTCCTGAAAGGCCCCTGAGACTGATGTGGAAATGCCACGTTGCGTGTTGTGTACGTGTGATCACGATTGTTAACTTTGTAAAAGGCTAATTCCGAGGACAAGATTTCAGCAATCAGATTTGCTTCGATCCGCTTAGAGTTGGTCGGGTTCTACCTGCCTCATCTTTGTGTTGGCCTAAGAACAGATGACGCGGTAAGAACAGTAAAATTGTGTCTCTTCTTCAGATCGGTCACAAGCTTATGTCCCAAGTCCATCTTCTGAGAAGTGTCCATCTAAGTTGTTCATGCATTAGAGCCGCATGTTACGGGCCAATGCAATGTAATCTTATATTTCCAATTAACGATGTTCACTTCCTTCAGCAAATGACTCAGACGGGGCAAAATGTCAACATTTGATTTCTGGATGTTTACAAGCATGACACCACTTAGACATAGAATAAGATGTGAGGGGTAAGAGCAGACTGCTTTGAAAATGAATGGTGAGCGGGCCTGGGAGGACCGTCCCCTTGGCCGTCATGATGTGGTCACCGGAGCTGTGGGTCTGGGTTCTCTCAGTGAGAAAGGACTACGTGATGTCCTGGTGACCAGACGGCCTGAGTTATGGCATGTTTAGTTTTCAGGCTTTAAGGACAAGACACTCATAAGTGAGAAGGAACATGAAAACCCTCTCCTTACACTAGACTTTGTGAAACCCTTCTAAGCAGAGTGACACATCGAGGTGTCCAACATGAGAATTTATCAGATTCTTTCTAGCTCACTTATTTCCAGGCCTGCCCATTGGCCATACTGTTCTAAGTGATGGCCTCTCCAGGGACAGTCCAGCAAGGATCTCCCCTTGGAGCCTGCCTTGACCCCGGACGAGTGCTTCCTGGTGGCCTAGCCACACGGGAGGAGCATCCAGATGGAGGCTGACAGACACGGCTTTCATCCTGCTTCTCTCATGCCTCCTCTCCGAGCCACCAGCTTCCCCTGAGGCAGTTCGTGATAGTGGTTCCCCCTTGCCCATCCGCCGGGAGGGCCACAGACAGGGGAGGAGCCCACGACACGTTCCTTAGGCACCGGCCGTCGTCCAAGAGGAAGTGATCTGAGGCAGGCAAAGGGACTGGCCAGTTCTTTTTGTTATGCTTTGGGTTGTGCTGAGGTCATTTTTCATACAGTTCCTCTCTACCCGGAGGACAAAGGGCGAGCAAAAGAAACAGAGACCGAGAGAAAGGAAGGAAGGAAGGAAAGAAGGAAGGAAGGAAGGAAGGAAGGAAGGAAGGAAGGAAGGAAGGAAGGAAGGAAGGAAGGAAGGGAGGAAGGAATTTATTAACATCTTCTTCCTTTGACTCTGAGCCAAAATTCACCAACCAGAGGCTATTCATTTATTTGTCTTTCACATAAAACTTTCAATAAAAGGTCATCGAGAAAAGACCTTTGACTCTTGACTTTGGGGGCAATGAGATGCCCATGGTTCCAGGACTTTGGAGAAACTTGTGGAATTTTCTGGAGAGGCTGTATTTTTGTTCATTCACATGCCTGTAGCTTTGTTCCTGGAGAAGTTCAGCGGCCCCACTCCCCCGCCAGGTTCTCAGAGCAGAAAACAACCTCAGACAAAGGGTGAGGCATTCATCTCCATCTTTCCCTGCTTCTTGGGCCCTTATCTGTTTGTGCAAATCTGAAATTCAGGTCTGGATGTCTGTCCCCTTCTCTGTACACTTTCATGGCTGTGGAAGAAGTGAGACCTGGGATTTTGTCTCTTTCTGCACAGCAGGTGCACAAAGTCCTTCTTACAGTTTTAATTGTCTTTGAGTGTTTTTAAGTCGGAGTTTTCATAGCCATCACTACATCACTGAGGAAAACAGACAGGAAAAGAGCGATCTGTCACCTGTCAGGTCCAGGGGGAAGGTTAGAAGCTTCCTTGGAGTCTCACGGCTGCATGTTTGTTAATCTGACTCCTCTGTTCCCCACTGTCAGTTGGGTGTCTGTTCTTTTTATTACTTCTCCAAAATGTGCAGAATAAATTCTAAAAGCATCTTAAAAGGAATTTACCAAGTGGGCTGGTCTTAAGCTTGCCTCCAGTAATTCTTCTCTTTAAAAAAAATTAATAAATGGCTTATTCCCATTCTATAGGCTGAAAAATATAATTATTTATCATCAAGAGGGGAAGGGATAGATGGCGTTTCTTTCAAATTCAACCTATTTAATTCTAGTTGTCTCCCTACTAAGGGAGATACACCCAGTTCACAGCTTCCAGAAGGGGAGGGGCCCCTCTAAGAGTCAGTCTCGGAGAAGGACTCTGAGCACAGGACTACAGAACTCCGTCTTCCAGATGCCGCCCAAGTGAGGGTCAGTTTTGTTCCAGGTGCTTCTCCCTGTAACGGTGTAAGGTCAGCTTTTTTTCTAGAGTCCTCTGTGTCCAGTCTTTCAGAGACTGGAATTACAGGACCCCCAATTCCTCCTGTCACGTAGGCTTTTATTAGACACGTACCGATGCTTGAAACTCCTGTCATCCACCAGAAAAAGTGCGTCTTGGCCCCTTGGAATCAGTGAATCAATTAGAAGGTTCAGAACACACAAAGTTTATTTAAATCAAGAGTTATTTAAAATGTTGAAAACAGTTATTAGATTCAACTTGTAGTGCGTCATTTCTTCAGGATGCTTACATTACTTACCCTGTGTGGGAATATTTTAAATGCCTATTTTTTTTTTATTGTCTACCACTGCGGTCCTCAACAAGCCAGTAGCTCATCTGAAAGAACGATATATCTGAGCGTGATGTCCGTTGCTGCACGTTGGCTTCGACTGAGGCTGTTACAGCAGCTCCAAGACCAAGTGTTCTAACCACAGAACTAGAGGAAGGAAGCGCCTCGCTGTGTGTCAAGTTCTGCCTCCGTCTTAAGAGATGGAGGAGAGACACGTCGCCCTGGATCGCCCTTGGTTTTTCTATTAGAGAATAGAACTGACACATTACCGAAGGAGTGTTTGAGAAGTTAATTAGGGAGAAATTCGGAGATGCTGGCGGGGTGAGGCTGTCATGGGATGTCAGGCTTTATTGAGTTAAAACTTTTCAAGGTGGGTCCGTCCTCAAGCTGGGTTCACATCCTAGGCTGCTGGTTTAGAGGCTGTTTCTTCATCTTCAAAGTGACGGGGTGGAGTTATTCTCCTCTGTCAACCCGTCTTTGTGGTAATTACCCCTCCCCGCCCCCCGCACACTCCCTCGCCTTCTTCTCGAAACCCCTAGAGAAACCCTTGATTGCTTACCTGGGATGGTGAACCAACATTAACAAAACCGAAGGAGCCGGTCCCGCAGGCTGCGGGCGCCGTGGTAACAAGCATTATGAAAACTGCCACTTGATTGATGGATGAGAGAGACTCGACAGGGTTTGCTGCTGTATTTTTCATAGACAAGTTACTGAAAGAAAGAAAAAAGTAAGAGTCGATCTGCTGGGGATTACTGACAATGGAGATAAAACATATTTTGAGAATTCTGTGTAAATTCCGCCTTTCATTTTTCAGCTGTGACAAGGATAAGGTTATGTTTCCGCCTCTCGGGAAAACACCGTGGGCTGATGCTGGTGATGGTGACAGGCCTGGTGAGGATGTGGTGGAGGACGGCGCCCCCTGGTGGCGCGGCTGTGCCACCGCAGGGGGCCCAAAGCGGATTACTGCCTGCAGGCGAGGATGGGAGAAAATGCTTTGATATGCATATTGATCAAATCAGAAAGGAATTTTTAAAGATGTTTCATGTCATTCACATGAAAGAGTTCACAACAGTGAAAAAACATTACCCTAGTCGTGTTCTGAGAGGACTGGGGCGTTGATAAAGATTTTTAGAAAGATAACAGATTTTCTCACTAATGGAGTATTTTACTAGAAAATTCTGCTGCCCATAGATTTTAATTTGGACATCTATGGTATTTCTAATTACTCTACTTTCTCCAGTGTGTGGATATGTTTCATTCTTTTCTAAAAAGAAAAAATATTTTCTTAGAAGAAAAAATAATTTTCCATTCTTTTCAAGGTTTTTGTTTTGTTTTGTTTTGTTTTTTCTGAAAGAAGAGTAATGAAATACCACTTCAGGGGGGAGGGTAGAGCTCAGTGGTAGAGCAGTTAGCATGCATGAGGTCCTGGGTTCAATCCCCAGTACTTCCACTAAAAAAAAAAAAAAAAAACCTAATTACCTCTCTCCGCCAAAAAAAAGAAAAGAAATACCACTTCAGTTATAGCACCTTATGAATCCATACAAAGTCTTTCAATGAAGATAAAAAACTTAGGCCCAAAGAGAAATGGGAGGGAAGACTATGATCAGAGTAAAATAAAAAATATGAAAATAAGTTATGTTTTAAAACTTAAGTGAACTATAGTAACATCACGTGTTTGGGACGGCGTCTTCCACTAAAACACTGCGCTTTTTGAGGCTTATTAAATTCATATATGTAGATCCGAGTTCAGGTCCTCGTATTTAAGACCGTCTTCCCTGGCTTCCCCCTCCGTGTGCTTTCCCTGCAGTTCAAGTTTGCCCTGAGCAAGGGACCAACGCAGGGAAGAGCCTGGAGTCGAAGTTAGGATGTGTGCATTCTGCCAGTAGCTGTGAATTTTGGAAAGTCACGCTCACTGGGTCTCCGTTTCCTCGTCTCACAAGCGGCGGACGCAGCCGGGCCTCCCCCGCGCGCCGGCTCGTGGAGGACGCAGCCGGGCGGCGCGAACGCGCAGGGCCCGCTCCGGGGAGGGCGGGGCCCAGGCCGGGCGGCGTGGGTGATCCGGAGTCGAATGTCGTCCTCCCCGGTCAGACAGATGTTAAACTAAAATTTTAGAGAGCTTCTCCAGAGCTAGGGGGACGGTGGGATGTACCCCGTCCTGCAGGTTCCCCGGAAGCCCTCCTGACTGATGAGACTCAGAAGTGCTTGCGACCGACACGGTCGCAGTCAAAGCAGTAAAACAAAGGAAGAGTTTTAACTCTGGAACTTCGATCTAGGAAGGAGACCTTTGGGCAGAACAGGTGCGATCGTATTCAGTGGAGGCGTTGGTCACTCTGTCTGCAGTGACGCACCTCTGTGAAGCACGCGTCCCCTCCTTGCAGCTGCTCTGGGCACCGAACCGCTTTGGACCCTGTGATTGTCTCACGTGACTGTAGCTTCTGTCACTTTTAGAACAAGCCTGAATCACACACGTCACCTAGTCTGATTCTGCTTCTATGTAGGATTAAGCAGAGCCGACCCCTCCGCTAGCCTGTTCCTGCAGAAATGAGAAGCGATCTCTATTTCCCGGCTATTAGGCCAGTGACGGGGTCACTCCCCCAGTGGAAACGGCCAGTCGGTCCGTCCTGAAATCAGCCTGTAAGCAAAAGCGTCCTTTCTGCCGTCCAGCTGGAGAAGGTCCCTCCGCAGGGGAAACAGAAGATGGACACACAGCTTGTGGCCTGTGCAGCGCCGTTTCCAACAGTTCAATAAACAAGCCTGATTTCACATTACAAACGAACACGAGGCGAAGTTCCTGCCTTTCAGCGAAGGAGAGAGCTGCCCGGCACCCTTCTCGGCAAAGCCTTGCGCTCGGAAGGCTGCGCCCCCGGTCAGATGGGTTGGCGAGTTTCTCAGACCGCGCGCGTGCACAGCTACAAGTACTTGAGTGTGAAGGGAAAAGAAAGGACGCAAGGTCCCTGAGACGTTTGCCTGGAGCATTGTGAATGTAAGGGACCTTCTGCCTCTGTCCGGTGTGTTTGAGTCCCATGAGGAAATAACGTGTTCCATAGATTTTAAAAAGGCAAATGGACCAATGTTTCTCGATTCTGAAATCTTGTCCTTTTGGTTGTTTGACTTGACACAACCGGGTGAGATGGTTATTGCTTGTCGTAATTTCTGCAGTGTCAGATCATCGTGTTTACTCTTGATACTTAATGGGAAATTTTCTTCAGATCAGTAAAATTTAGCAGCTCTGTTTTTATACCCATGATGCCATCATTGTTCAAAATGATTTTTAACATTTTCTTTGGCAATAATTTTCACACTCTGCAGCATCCTCTTTGTGCTTTGAGAGGTTTATCCAAATGTGTTTGTTGTTTATGGCTGTAACCCCAGCATCTGTAAAGGTGTTTGACACAGTTTGTGCTCAGTAAACAAATAGCAAATGAATTCATTGATGAGGAACAACTCAGAGGAATCTGTGGTGGTCCCTGTTGTGAGGAAGAAGAGGCCGTCCAAGGTGGGGAGGAGCCCCAGGAGGGCGGGGGTGGTGGTGGTAGGTGACCCCCTGCAGGGCCAGCAGGTGTCTCCTGTCTGCCAGCAACATTATGATGATTCCAGAAAGGGGGCTGACTGGTAGGTGCACTATAACAAAATGTTCCCCCCATCAGAGTCAAAAAGAATATCATCATTTCCTTTGAAAGCCGTCTGTGCCTCACAGTCCACACTTCTGTCACAGGCAACATAAAGACTCACGTTGAACGTTCAGACCTCACGCACCGCGCTTACCCTCCTGGGATCCTGGGACTTTAAAACAGAGCCTAATAAATGATGACAGCTCCCTTAGGGAATTTACATCTTAAATGGGCCCCCAAACTTGGTGACATGGTTCAGTTGTCCCCCTCCCCCATTCATATGTTGAAGTCCTAACACCCATGTCTCAGAAAGTGATCTTACAGGAAAGCAGGGTCTTTGTGGAGGCAATCAAGTTGAAAGGAAGTCCTCAGGGTGGGCCCTAATCCATCACCACCAGTGGATGTGTTAATTTGCGAGGCTGCCGTAACAAGACACCGCAGGCGGGTGGTTTAAACAGCAGAAATCTGCTGTCCCACGGTTTTGAAGGCCAGAAGACCAAGGTCAAGGTGCTGGTGAGTCTCGTTTCTCTGGAGGCCTCTCTCCATGGACCACTTTCTGGCTATGTTTTCACGTGGCCTTCCCTTCCTGGGTGCACCCCAGGGGTCTTCCTGTGTGCCCAAATTTCCTCTTTTCATAAGATCACGTTGAATTAGGGCCCACTCTAAAGACCTCACTTTAATTTAATCACCTCTTTCAAAGCCCCGTCTCCAAATACGGCCACATTTGGAGATGCTGGAAGTCAGAGCGAAACCTGTCACTTCATCTCACAGCAGGTTTGCAGAAAGGGGACATTTGGACCCACAAACATGCACAGAGGAAACACACTGTAGAGAGAGACACAGGCCAAACTCCGTCCCCTGGCCCCCTGCCAGCACTGTGGTCTCAGACCAACGCAGTAAGGCGTGCATTTCCAGTGTCGCAGCCACCCCGTTGGTGACACTTGGTTAGGGCAGCTCTGAGGAGCACCTGGCAACTGTGTAAGAGAACAGATAACAGCCCGTGTTGTTTGTTCAAGAACAGAATAATGTCTCACCCTTCTAGGAAGACAGATTTTGCCTACTTCAAAAGTTCTAGAGGATTAGAGGAGAGAAAGCAATAAAAAGGAATTATAAAGGCAAAGAAAGAGCTCAGCCAAGAGGCTTTAGAGGGTAGTAATTATGCAGAGAGAGTCATGGCAAAGAGGCAAGTACTCACCATTAAAGATCGTTTTTAATTGTAAAATCAAATTATTTTCATAAATTTCATGAAGCTCTTTTGCAGGAATTTAGCACCACGTCCAGTTTGCAGAGCTGCTGTGTGTGCTGTGTGCGCACATTCCTGGCTTAATAATTAGAAGATTTTTAAACATGAATCTGAAAACTTTTCATCTTAGGAAACTGCAGTTAGTGAATTTTTATTTTGGAAAATCTAGCCACTTTCTGTACTTTCTGCTCAGCGTTGCTATAAACCTAAAACAGATCTTAAAAAAGTAAATCCTATAGGGGAGTGAAATCTAGCCAAAGCTCTTTCTGTCTCGAGATAAATTGTCTTCCTTTTGGCGGTGTGTTTGTCCTCACCCACTCTTGTGGTGTTGGAAGGAAATACAGGCTAATAACTTTATATAACAGTTTTATGAAATTTGTGGCTAGCTTTCACATTCCAAATCTTAATCCTCACAAAAAGAATGGTTTATATCTCTGTTCATTACTATTATTCTTGCCACAGAGATAAAATTTTAAAGCATGAAGCATCAGGAAAAGCATTGGGAAAAACATGGAATCTATTAAAAATCATGAACTTCATCAATTGGCACAAAAGAGGCAAATGTGGAAGTGTCATTAGGGAAACTCCACGTGGAAAGTCAGGGAGTTCTGTCGCTGAAAGGATGTGAGCTGTTGTCCAGCTCTCGAGGGCGGGTTCCACATTGGCTCGGGGGTGCTTGAGTCTGCACAGTTTGGAGGATTGAGGTCTGGACTGTTAACGAATACGGTGATCACCTAGAAAGGTCTGCATGCGTGAAAAAGCAGCCAGGGGCTTTCCCGAGTCCTATTTGTCCAACATGATAGCTCAACAATTAAATCCAGCAGAAAAGAAAACTGAAGAATAGAGAAATTAAATCTTTTCCCCAAGTTCATAATAAAGTCATCAGTAGAAGCCAAGGCACCTGACTCCCTGTCTAGCGTGGTTCACTGTACTTTTCTCTTCCTTTTTGACTCCAGAGAGTCGTAAACTGTTCCTACTTGGATTGTAAAATGCCTGCTGTGCTGGGGAGGAACGTCTAAGGGTAAACGTCTTGGATGTGGGTGACGTCACATTTTCTCCTCCACGTTTTATCTCCTGAGGATTCTGCTCTGTGTCCTTTCCCTCTAAATATTTTCTCTTGCATTTTCACTCATTCAGCAAACATTTGCACAAGGCTCATTGCATCCATTTTTTGTTTTTTATTGCTGCCTTAACAAATTGCCAAAAACTTGGTGGCTCAGAACAACACAAACGTATTCCCTCGTGGTTCTGGAGGTCAGAAGCTGGACCCAGATCTCACCAGGCTGAAATCATGGCTTTCTCTGGGGGCTGTCGGAGAAGGTCTGGCTCCCAGTCGGTCAGGCTGCTGGCAGAATTCAGTTTCCTGCCGCTGCAGGACCGAGGTCCCTGCTTCCCTGCTGGCCATCCGCCATGGAGCGTTCCAGCTTCTGGAAGCTCCCCCGACACACATTCCTTGGCTGTGGTTCTCGTGCTCAGGTTCAAAGGCAGCAATGCAGAAGCAAGTTCTTCACGCCACGTCTCTCTTACCCACTGCATTCAGCCCCTCTCTCTGTGTAAGAGCTCGTGTGATTAGATTATTCTCACTTGGATGAACTACCGATTCCAAGGTCAGCTGATTAGCAGCCTTCATGCCGTCTGCGTCCTGAATTCCTTTTTGCCACGTTGCAAGATACTCGCCAATTCTGGGGATTGGGATGCGGACGTCTTTTGGGCTCCATCACTTTGCCGCCTGCATCCCTGACGTACCAGGCATTGTGCGAGATGCTGGTGCTAGAAAGAGGACTAATAGAAGTGGTTTCATAACCTGAGAAACACACAGTTTTTTATAACCTGAAAACACAGCAGAAGTAGACGAATTGAATTAATTAGATTGGCGACATTGCATGTAAAGTATTAAAATATTAGAGAAGGGGGAGGGAACTATTCACTCATCACCATAACGCCTCTGGATGTGAGTATAAGGGAGTGTTTTACTAACCAGGGATTCTTCTCCATTTTCATTTTTTTAAATGAAATAAATTTGAAAATTTTTCTATGTTAAAAAATGCTACTAAGAAAACATCAGTACACTTATTTCTGTAGACTTCTGATTCAGTTCCTGAAACTCACTGACTTGGACTTAACAGGTAAAAGGGCGTGCAAAAGCTGTAGGCGCTTGATATTTATTGCCAAAAACTCAGAAAGTTTTTAACAGCATAGATTCTCACCGCCAGTGCGCTCTGCTTCTCATTTCTCACTCCTGTGTGAGCACGGGGCATTATGACGAGGGCTTCTTGAGGTTTTAAGTAAAATCGTACATGTCCTTACTTTTTTCAGCTCACTAAAATACTACTATTTGAACTCTTTTACATTGGTCTTTTTATTTCTTTTGTATTGCCTCTTATTAATTTAATACATAATCTTTTTTTATCTCTATTCCTTTATCTTTCTTTCTTCCCTCCTTCCCTCCTTCCTTCTTTCTTCCTTCCTTTCGTCTTCACCCCCTGCACACTTTCCTTTCCCTGCATCATTGTTTCTTATAGGAAACAGCATTGTTAAGGGGGCTGTTTAACTTACACGGAGCAGAAGGTTTGATGTATCAGGCGGAGGGGCCCGAGGAGCCCAACTGCCCAGCACATCAGTTTATCCTGCATTGCCTTGGAGAGATACACACTTCAAAACCTCGTTTTTATTATTCTTCATATCTTCTCAGTTTCATATTTTCTCAGTTTACTCTGTGTGTCTTTATATATGTGTGTAGTCGGCAGAAAATCAGGTGATATCAAAAATGGAAAGAATCTGTGCTTTTGTTATTATAAAAGAACAGATATTCGGTGTCTCCCAAGTAAGAGTCATGACTGGATGCTAAATTACCCCGCCCTGACTAACCCCCAAAAAGGATCATTCCCAGGGACTGTGTCTCTCGCTTTAAATCCCTTCTCTGGCTCGTTGGCAGTCACTGGCAGGTTTCTCTGCACGGTGTTAACACTTGAAGGTCCTGGGTCTCTAGCGTCTGGTGTAAACCAGCGCTGTCGGCGGGAACAGCCGGGAAGCAACACAGAGAACTGATCCAAGGTGCCGCTGGGCGGCGCGAACCGGAACCGTTCATATGCCGCTGCCGGGTGCGTCCCCCTGTCAGACGGCCCGCCAGAATCTCACTCAGTGGAAACTACGTGTGACTCCAGAACGCAGCACTATTTTGAACGAAGAATGCATTCTAATGAGCCGTTTCCTCTGCAAATGGACCTGCAGATCGGCCCCCAAAGGCCTGCCTGCCTGCCTCAGTGTCACCGCTTCCCATGTTTTTGTAACCCCTTTTGAAAATTCTCTTACGTTTCCCCATTTTCATTTGAATGTCCTACTTCAGATGTTAAACCTGTTGAAGATAATTCAGCTTTGACAAGTAAAGATGCTTAATCATTCCAGTTAACATCCTGTTCGTTAACTTTTTTTATTGACACTTAAATATTGAGACTAATTTCCTTATCTCGTTTATTAATGATTCCAGAGTATCTGCTGTTCATTGGAGTCGGAGTACTACCAACTAAAATTTTGGCATTTGTTTTGAGTAAAAACATTTTGATGAAAGTCACAGCTTTCACATTTAATGTTTCATAAACTGGTGATCAAATTAGGAAAATAATTTCCCCTAACTCATTGAAAAGAAAGCACGTTTTTGAAGTCCGTGTCTGTTTGTGAGGTGTTCACGTGCCTTGAAGCCATTACCGTGTGTCTGTGCAACACAGACGTGCACACAGACGCTGGGATAGCTTTGTATGCGTTCTGTGATTGCACAGCAAGTCTGTTTTCCTTTTTAGAAAGAAAAGCAGGAAATGTTGTTCGTACTCTAAATACACCCGTTGATGGATCAGAGCATTTGCAAACCTGTCTCTTCAATTACAAGTCTCGGTCTGAGATTCTGCAGCCACAGACTGATTTATACAGTTTCCTGTTTTTAAGAATATTTCCTTTGCAGAGTCATAGTTACCAAGGATCTCCAAATTAAAAAAAAACGACTGGGCAATCTATGAAACCATGACACTGATTTACTGTATGTGAGCCCACTGTGCCACTCCACAGAGAAAAGTAGCCCAAATAAATAGAAGTGGAACATAACAGGTAATGTCCTTAACGAGGACCATGCAATTGTCTTCATGTGGCTCCCTGGGCAACGACACTGAACTAGCTAGCGTTCCCCACGAAGTCACGGACACATCCCTGAAAGATCCAGTTTTTCACATCCTCCTGTAATGCAGATTCATAGAACACACTTAAACAAGTTTCTCTGAATTCATGAGATGCACTTCCTGAAATCCCACAAACACGCTTCCCATCTGTGAGAGCAGCCCAAGCAGAAAACTGAAGGCATCTCCCACCAACGGCTGGTTCACAGGGAGGGAAGAGAAGGAGCCGTTTGCTCATCGCCTCCTCGGGTAACTTCTACCAGCCCCATTTGGCACAAGTCCTGGTACCTGGTACCTTATCAGCAGGGGAAGAGGGCTCTGTCCCACCGGGCTCCCCTGCCTTGAGCCCCGTGATGCTCTGACATTTTGTGCAGATGCAAACGGCTTCTCTCCAGTGCGCTGACTCCTCCTCCAGGAACCCATGTGGCTTTCCTCCACTCCATCCTGTGAAGTCTCCATCAAGGCCCCCCTAAAGGGAGTCATTAGGGATGGGCTGAAAAATTAAACGATATATTTGGTGAGCAAATATTTTCTTTGTTAACGTCTTTACTTTTCTATTTTCTTAGAATAAATTTTTCGTAACTAAAAATATGACTGTAACCCCTCTGGGGGAAATAACAATGTAAAATGCGCTAGTTAACAGCGGGTGTTGGTTCCGATGAGACTGCATTATCCCTGGCTGTAGAAGACAGTCTTTGTTCTTTTAGTAAAATCCTAGAAAAATTTAGGACCCATTGTTGAGGAAACTTTCTGCTTAGCTTAAGACATTTCAGGTGCCTGATTTAGTCCTCAGTTTAGCTTGTGGTCTTAAAGAATGAGTGAAGGCTTTGAAGAGCTTCTCTGCTGTTTCAACGTGGGCCTTATTTTAATTTCACTCGGTATGATTTTCAGTTTTTAGAGAAACCTGTAAGTGTGCACTTGGCTTTCCACTCTGAGCGGCCATCCACAGCCAGGTACGGGTGTGAGCATCTGCATCCCTTTTCTTCCCGGCTGTGTACTTTTATTTCACTGTTAGCCTGCATCTGCATGCTAACATATCCAATTTACTCAAACATTCTCTTACAGCTCAGGGTACTAGTGCGTGACCCCTTGGTTCCTTCCCCCTCATTAAACAAATGCTTATTGTTCTTTTGGAGATCGGCAGCTGGCTCGGCGTCACAGTTTCAGGCGGAGTGGTTAGGTGTGGCAGTGATGCGGGCCTTACTCATCATGTGGATCTGATACTTCTGCCACTGCTCCTGTCAAAACAAAAACAAAAACAAAAAACTAATCTACTTTACATGTATACCCTAATTACTTAAAATTTGCCCTTACTTTAAAAAGATACTGTAAAAATTATCAGTATATAAATGCTCATGTCTCATTCTTTCTGCAGATGGTCACTATGATTTGGAAATGTTTTTTCGAGATTTCTGAGATTGAGCTCTTATTTTGTCTTGTTTCACCAGCCCAGCGAAAAACAATCCTAGAAAATTAGCAAAATCTCGGCAGGTCACTTATTTTATTTTTACCTTAAAAAAGGTAGATACAATGTGGGTGCCTGTGCTAACTTTCTATTTTTTGTAAGTTATTTCTAAATAAATAGTAGGTTGTATTCACAATTAACCACTATTGTAATAAATATAAAATGAAGGGATATTAAAGGTGAAACGCTAATTTCAAAAACTACTTTTTGCAATACTAAGGTTTTACATGATGGCAAGAAAAATGGTCTTGGTAATGAGTAAACCACTGTATTTGTGTGTGACTTAAATGCGAATGTGGATGTGACTTCTAGTTCCAGCTGGCGAACCAAAACCAAATTCTTACTTCCCACCTGTCTCTAATTCTTATTGAAATTGAAGTAAAAATTGCAAGATGGGATACATCCATAGAAGCTCTAAAATCTAAAAAGTGGTACACAGTTAAAATGGAGAGTATTTTTTTTTAATGTACAGAAGGGAAAAAGGCAGATGCAGGGCTTTGAATAGAGCCACAGTTTAGAACATTCTCCCTCCGTGTTCTCCCTTTTTGAAGCAGAGTGTCTATAACTATTCGTCTAGGCCCGCCTCACCATCCCATGTTGGGAGCAGATAACTTGCCTCTTGGTTTCACAGGTGGAGAGGAATCGCATCCCAGGAAGGATTGTACCCAGTCACATCCATACGTGATTCAGGTGATTCAGATCGTGAGATCTGAGGATTTGGGACTGATGGGTTTAGGGGGGATTTCTGCACTTTGAGTTGATGCTGTATTGGGTGTAGACTCAGGACCTTGGGATAGAGTGAAGATATTTTGCCTGTGACGTGGATGTAAATCCTTGGGGCCAGAGGGCGGAGTGTGTTAGACTGTGCTCCCCAAGAAAGATGCCCATGAACTGATGTCCAGAGCCTGTGAATGCATTAGATGGCAAAAGGGACTTTGTAGATGTGATTCAGGTTATGGAGTTGAGATGTGGAGATTATCCTAGATTACCTAGGTGGGTCCCTCTAATCACACGGGCACTGAAATGCACAGAAGGCAGACTCAGTTGGAAAGACACAATGTAAGATTCACTTAGGTGGGGCTGAAGGAGACGTCAGAGAGATTAGAATAATGAGAAAGACTTCACGTGCCATTGCTGGGCTTCCAAGATGGAGAAAGGTGAGCCACGGGATGGGGAGGGCCTCTGGAAGCTGAGAACAAGCTCAGCCAATAGCATGCAAGGACATCAAAGCCAGGACCCCAGTCCTACAAGCACAGGGAACCACATTCTGCCCACAGACTGAATGAGCTTAGAAGCGAATTCTCCCCTAGAGACTCCAGAAAGGAATTCAGCCCTGCCAGCATCTTGGTCCGGGCCTTGTGAACACTGAGCAGAGAAACCAGTCAACCCCCTAGACTGTGACCTACAGGACTGCGAGTGAGTAGAGCGTTGTTTGCAGCTACTAGGTTTGTGGTGATTTGCTTCAACAGGAAACAAACACAGTCAGAATTTCCCCTGGCACTGGCCACTAGGGCACAATGAAGTAACGCCTCCAAAGTTGTAAGAAGAAAAAGATTGTGAATCTGGGGTTCTATCCCCAGGCAAAGTGTCGTTCAAACAGGAGAATGAAGTTCGTTTAAATTGAATATGGATACTCTTGAAAGTTTACTTTCTACATATCTCATCTGAAAAATTGTTTGTAGTTCTAGTCGCGTAGAACAGGAGAGTGATACAAGAAAGACGGTCATGGAGGATTTCAGTGTCGCTGGTGGAGCAAAATAAATCATAAAGTACTATCTGTGCATCAGAAGTAGCCCATTCACTCTAGAGCACTGAAGTTGGTCTGGTTATGAAACTGATTTAGCGGCATAGGGATGAGGGTGTAATATTTTTCTGATTATATGAAAAAATGAAAGACAACTGGAACTTCAGAGAAAATGCTCAAGAGGGTCATGAGCCACATATTAAGCTACTTAAATTTATCATGATTTTCATGAGTCGATAAAGTATAAAAAGTAATCCTCTATTTTGCCTGGTATTTAAAATCCTTTGAATGATATTACTGTAATGAAATGGAAGCAAATGAACCCCAAGCATTGTTTTCTTTCACTTTCACTTTTCAAAATTAACATACAGAATAAAAACATGTAGGAAAATGTAACCATAGTTTAGAACAAAAGCAATGGCTGGCCAAATTTGGAGACTGATGGGGTAGTGCACTCACTCAACTTTTTTAGTTGAGGACAGCTAGATAGGATCTAAAATCACTGGATTGAGAAATAGACGTATGAATAGAGTGTACAGAGTTAAGAAAGTAATTGCTCCCGATATAAAACAAACAAAAAAGCAAAACCAAAACCCATCAAAGTCATACTAGACTCTGCACGCCTCCTCCCAACACCCTGCCAACGTCCTTATCTTGAGTCTCTTAAAACCCTGTTTCCAAACAGGGTCACCTTCTAAGGTACTAAGATTTAAGTCTTTAAGTTATATTTTTGGGAGAGTTGATTCAACTTTTAACATACAGAAAATGAAATATGGAACCTAATAAAATATACTTTATATAAAAGAAGGAAGACAGGGCTTGAGAGGCAGAATGATAACATATATTTGAGAAGAGTTACTACAAAGGTAATGTTAGACAGCGTCTGATCTCAATCAGTTTCAAGAACATGGAGACCCTTTAAAACAAGAGAAGAGTGAAAAGGGAATCTGGCTGGGAAGCAGGCATACATAACAATACATCTGAATTAAAATATAATTATTGCAGAGCAACAAAAAATTGCGAATATATTATACATGTCGAGTATCAACCATGCAGAGACTGGCATAAGCACAGTGGAGGGTAGGTGTGAAGAAAGCAGAGCTGAAGTGCAGGGTGCAGACCAGGACAGTAAACATGGTGAGAGGGAACGTGATAAATTGAAAACACAAAAGACACATGAAACTAAAGGAGAAAAAGACAATTAGAGAATGAATAGGAAAACTGTTTCCTGACCTCAGGAACACTCTTCTTGGCAGATTAAAGTGATTCTCCGCATTTTGGCAAAATTAAAGAAATTAGATCAAATTCCAAACATTCTTGAATTTTGAGAATGAAGGAAGTTCCTACAAGCTCCAAGGTGGAAAATACCCTATTTGACCAGGAAGGAGGACGCTGACTCCAGCGGTCTTCTTTCACGGAGGGTGAACTGACACGCACAGCTGTGCTCGCTCCCTGCGGAGCTCCCTCTGGGAGGGGCCGGTGACACTGACGTGGGCAACCAAAGCGAGCAGCAGTGTGTCATCAGAACCCAGCCCCAGCCAGTCCCCTGTGGTATTGAACTGAGAGCAAAACAAGGAGGTCATGTACACCTTTGTCCAGGAAATAAGAGATTCTGAGATTATTCTGGTGGGAGCTTCTTGGTTTGGTTTTGCTTTTCTGCCTAAATTAGCTCCAGTAAGTTCCTATCAATTGCAACCAATTAATCTCTGAAGAAGGTAGATTTATATAATATGTAAATATTATTAATAATTACTGGGAGGGAAGATGTAAAATGCTAATAATTTGACAATAAGTAAGTTTAAAACATGTGATTATAGCCAAAAAAAAAATGATGAGGGAAAAGGAGTTGAAGGAAGTAAAATTTCATTAACTTCCTTATCAGTGATTCTGATAATTAGACAAATTGTTCAAGGGTGTGTGATATTTTTAAAAAGGTGAGATCTAGGAGAATTAATGACTGCACATATTTAACAAATGATGAAAAGATATGATTTAAATAGTTCACCTAGTAAATGTTAAAAAACAAAGGTACAGAAGCAGTTTAAACTGTTTGGAATGTTAGTAGATGGTGATGAAGGCGAGCCAAGCACTGTAGACCGGACAGTACGTGTAAATGGACTGAACTCTGCTTTCCAGTCACTGTGAAGCTCTCAGATGTAGAGCACAGCACAGAGAAAAGAGGTCAAGAAAATTAAAATAATGGACAGAGATGTATCGGGCGAAGGTGCTAAAGTGCGTAAGGATAACATTGAGCCACTTTCTCTGCTCACTCATAGGAAGCAACGCTTCATCCTTTCAAGTTTTATCAGGAGATGCAGCAGTTCAGTCACATCTTCAGGCTCCACTTCTAATTCTAGTTCTTTTGCTATTTCCACCACATCTGCAGTGACTTCCTCCTCTGAGGTCTTCAACTCCTTGGAGTCATCCATGAGGGTTGGAATCAACTTCTTCCAGACTCCAGTTAATGTTGATACTTTGACCTCTTCCCGTGAATCAGGAATGTTCTTAATGGCATCTCTAGTGATGAAAGTTCTCAGTTAACTTCGCCCAGCTCCATCAGAGGACTCACTATCTATGGCAGTTACAGCTTTTACAAAATGCACTTTTTAAGAAATAAGATTTGCTGAAAGTTGAAATTCCTCCCTGATTCATGGGCTGCAGAATGGATGACGTTTTAGCCAAGAAACAGCATTAACCTCATTGTCTGTCTCCATCAGAGCTCTCAGGTGACCAAGTGCCCTGTCAGGGAGTAGTCATGTCTTGAAAGCAGTCTTTTTGTGAGCAGTGGGTCTCAACAGTTAGCTTAAAATATTCAGTAAGCTATGTTGTAGACAGATGTGCTGTCATCCAGGCTTTGTCGTTCCATTTATAGACCACAAGCCGAGTAGTTTAGCATAATTCTTAAGAATTTTGCAAATGGTCAGTGAGCATTGGCTTCAGTTTAAAGTCACCAACTGCATTAAACTCCAACAACAGAGTCAGCCTGTCCTTTGAAGCTTAAAGGCATTGACTTCTCTCTGGCTGTGAAAGTCTTAGTGGCATCTTCCTCCAGTATGAGGCTGTTTCATCTACACTGAAAATCTGTTGCTTAGTGTAACCAGCTCCATGGATGATCTGAGCTGCGTCTTCTGGGGAACTCGCTGCAGCTTCTGCGTCCGCACTTCCTGCTTCACCCGCACTTTGGTGTCATGGAGATGGCGTCTTTCCTTAACTCTCGTGAAACAACCTCTGCTAGTTTCCAACTTTTCTTCTGCAGCTTCCTCCCCTCTCTCAGCCTCCACAGAAAGGAAGAGAGTTAGTCAGACCCCGCTCTGGATGAGGCTTTGGCTTGAGGGAATTTTGTGATGGTTTGAGCTTCTGTCCAGACCACTAACTAAAACTCTCTCCATCTCAGCAATGTGGCTGTTTCACTTTCTTACCATTAGTGTGTTCACGGGAGGAGCACTTTTAATTTCCCTCAAGAACTTTTCCTTTGCCGTCACAACTTGGCTGTCTGGTGCAGGAGACTAGCTTCCTGCCTGTCTCAGCTCTCACCTGCCTCCCTCGCTGAGCTCAGTCACCTCTAGCTTTTGACTTACAGTGAGGGCTGTGTGACTCCTCCTTTCACCTGAGCACTTAGAAGCCATCGCAGGATTATCAGGTGGCCTGATGTCAATATCGTTGTGTCTCAGGGAAGAGGGAGGCCCAGGGAGAGGAAGAGAGACGGGAATGGCCAGGGGTGGCGCAGTCACAGCACACACAACATCTATCAGTTAACTCTGCCGTCTTACATGGGCACAGTTTGTGGGTCCCCAAAACAATTATGACAATAACATCAAAGATCACTGATCACAGATCACGTCACAAATACAATAATGATGGAAAAATTTAAGAGATTGCGAGAATTACCAAAATGTGACACAGAGACAGGAAGTGAGCAAATGCTTTTGAAAAAAATGGCACAAAATTAGACTTGCTGGACACAGAGTCACCATCAACCTTCAATTTGTAAAAAACACACAGTCTCTGTGAACACAGTAAAGCAAGGTCTGCCTCTGTATGTGTGTGTGTTCAAAAAAGTTGAGAAAACAAATTGGAACTGTTTCTTCTTTTTTTTCATCCTAACAAAGCCAGATTTGGGGTCATTTCCCCCCTCTGTTTTACTTCACTCTTTTCTAAACTTTTGCATTCAGATCAACATTGTAAAGTATATTACTAGTTCAAGTATTTGAAAAATTAGTCTCATATCTCTGGACCTAAAGCTGGTAAATGTAAATTACTGAGCTAATGAAGGATTATGTTTAAATAATCTGTTTATTTTCAAGATTTCCTTAGAATATTTGGCTTTCCTGTACTTAGAGATTATTTTTACTGACTATACTAGAATAATTGTTTTGAGCTGTGAGAAATAAAATTTCCCTGTGCGTGGCTTAGACTAATTGAAAGCAGAATGCGAATTTGAACTAGATATTTTTTAAAGCCCTTCTTAATAATTAATTCTCACTCTACTATTTATCCCAGCTTATAAGGAGTATAATTAATATTATGTAAGATTTTGCTGTCTTCCAGGCACCATTCTAGTCAGTTTATGTGTATTGTTTTGTCCTCAAAAAGCTAGAAAACACCTAGAAAAATGAATGCTAAAGCAGCAGAGGGAAAACAAAGAGTCAACCACATCTACATCCAGAGTCTCTCCAGACACAGGAACTGGCATCATGAAATACTTCAGAGGAGGTGACAGCATTAGCGACATTAGGGGCCACTGGGTGGAGTCTGTTTCTGAAGCAGGCCGGTCTTCCTCGCCCGTGCCTCTTTCTCCAGAAAAGCGTTGGCATGTGTCTTTGTGGGAGGGGATCTATGTTTTGAAGAGGATTGGAGACAGTTGTTGGACTGGGTGACAGACTTCCGGAGGGCTTCCCTCCTGGAAAGTAAGAGCCAAACAAACAAACAAACAAAAGTGACCCAGAGAAAACAGAACACATGCAAGGAGGAAACAGAACAAGCAAAAGTGCTGTAAAAATCTCAGAGCAGGAAAAGAATATATTGCAATTACGAAATGAGAACAGTCGCTTCAAGAAAAATTCAGGATATAGAAAATAGCTCTTGGAAATTAAAATGTGATTTAAAAAAAGAAAGAAGAAGAAAGAGCAAACGATGATGTGATGAGTAGGGAGATGAGATAAGGACATTAAAGGACAAGTCCCAGCGGTTCAGCAACTGAGTATGGGAGTGATGCTCAAATCAATCTGAAGGATGCAAAGTTCTAAACCAGAATCGCATACTCAGCCACACAACCAATTAAAGGTGAGGGAGTGTAAACGCATTTGTGGGCACACAGCTTCTCAGAAATTTGCCCCCAAGAGATTTTTCCTTATGAGAATTCTGGATGCTTGGTCCACCAAAATGAGCAAGGAGGCAGAGGGTACAGGGAATAGAAAATCCAGAGGAGAGAGGCAGCCAGTGTCCCCAGGAGGAAGGCTCATTGGAATTTTCAGGCTGGAATCTGTGCACCAGGCATCAAAGCACCCAGTCCAGATGGTAAAAGACTCCAGGAGACATTTCTTCAGGACGATAAGCTGATAGAATGCCTGATTCAACTGAAACAGCTGGCAAAGTACTGAGTGTTGAGTTAAAAAGTAGATAGGAGACTGTCAGATAATTATTAGCTCTAGGAAAAACAAGAGTGGAATGGGAATGGAAAATGAAAGTTTGCTTCATGTCTGAGTTGAGGATTGTTTTTACAACATCCTAATAAAGGAACACTGAGTATTACACTTACTAACGTAGTGGAATGTGTTGGGTGGGGAGATGCATATGGGCTGGAGAAAGAGCAGAATGAATGTGTTATTCTCACATGTCCTGGGGGGGAATCTACAGAAATGATTAAAAAAAATGAAAATCAAGAAAAGCGTAAACCAGGTGATTGACAGGCTGGAACTAATACAGAAGCAAATAACCAAAGGACAGTATTTGCCTCTGAAAAGGAAGGATTTGGGATGAAGGAGGTGGGGGAATTTTTTGTTGTTGTTAAATATCTTGCCGAATTATTTCACTGTTAATATGCATGTATAACTGAATAAAAATTCTTATTAAAAAGATGGACAAGAGAAAAAGAGAGTATTAGATTGTTTAGTCAGAAAGAAGAGTACATTTATTGGTCTGAATGAATTGCCTTATTTTTTCTGAAATGACTTTAGTTATAAATCAGCAGGCTGGCTTCTGAGCAGCTTTGGAAGAGCTTCTTACGTGGATGACATTGCTAAACATATCCTGACTATTAACATTCCAAAATGTTGATCTCAATGACCTTTAGATTTCTATGGTTATAATCTTAACTATAAACTCTCTTCTTTGTAGAATATGACTTTGGAAAATGTATACTTCAATAAGTGATTAGTCTACCAGTGAGGTATCGTATTTGAAAAAAAGAAAATATCGTACAATAAAGATGTCAGAGCTGCAGATCTCATTAATTCAGTTTTCTTTCCGTATTCTACCTAGGCGAAGGTGAAGTTTACCTTTGAATGCCTAAGAAGAAATGAATATTGTAAGCATCATTATAAGGATATCTTGGTCATTTTTTAAAAGAAACTGAAGATTGCAGTGTATTTTATTTAATTCTTTTTTATTAAATAAATATATGTTGAATTTATTCATGTAACAAATCTCACTAAGTATCTATTTTGTTCAGGCTTTCAGCTACATATTGGGACACAAAGCTCAAACTATATAGTTCCTGCTCTTAAGATGACACATAAGTAAGGAAATTGACATGCAATTGAGCAATTGTGATTAAAAGAAAACATGATCATTGCTCTACTGAAGAATTAGGCAAAATGCACTAGTAGCCCAGGAGTGTGAATATAAGCTTCACACAGGGAATTCCATGTGAGCCAAACCTGAAGGAGAAATGAAAGTTGGATCTATGAATTGAAGGAGAAAATTCCAGAAAGAAAAAGCAGCTTGGGCTGTGCTACAGATGTGGGTGAAGCATCACGTGTTCTGAGAACAGTCAGTAGCTCAGGATGTCTGGAGCCCTGAGCTGTGAGTCTGAAGAGAGAGGAAAGGAGGCTGTAGGTTTCACGATGTAGGTGGAGTCAACGAGACATGATTAATAGCAATGATAATTGACAGTAGTTAATGTTTCAAGTTATATCTCTGTGCCAGGCACTGAGCCAAGCACTTTACATACAAAATCGGATTTAATCCTTACAACTACTCTATTGTCATTTTTAAGTTTTTCAAGCTTGAGAGTAACACATCTACAATATAGCAAGAAACGAGGTTGGAAAGATTATAGTTAGTTCTACATAGCCAGTTTTAGTCTTTTTCTCCACTTTGAAAGTTTCCAAAATACCCATTTATCAATTTAAAAATGTGAACAGTGTGTATTTTTAGAGGAAGAAGGGAAAAGAGAGGGGAGAAAGAGAAGAGATTCCATGAAGAGAGAAGGAAAAAAAGGGAGGGAGAATAAGAGCGAGAGAGTGAGCTGGACCAACCCTGACTGAAAGGCGATGCTGGAAGATCGGAAGCAGAGGACAGAGCAGAGACTCCTTCAGCAGTCCAGGCAAAAGCCACTAAAGGCTGCACTTCAGGCAGACACCAACAGCAAATGGAAGAATAAGGGTGATATTTATAGAAGGAAATAGTCACCTGTTGGATGTGTAGATGATTATGCTCCTTAACCGAGAAAGGGAGATGTAAGGGATGGTGACGTTTGGGAGAGGAAGTGATTGGGAACACGGTTCCTAGAGCTCTGGTATTATGACCGGTTGGTTGTTTCTTGGACGAAATATGCCAAATACGCTAAAGCATAACTGATGCGTTGCATTAATTAACCCCATTCCTGTTAAAGAAAAAAAATGGTGGTTGAATGTCCTTGGTCACCAAGTTGATTCAGAACCTCAGGTTCTGATTTTAAAGTAATGAAATCTTTTACTGTGTATTCACCACAACCCAGAACTTTCATGGCGTGACCACCAAGAGTACAAAAAGAACACAGTGAGAAACCGAAAGTACTGGTCTGGGAGCACGATGGACTGTTTACCCAGATTGTATTGACTTGACTTCCCTTCACAAAACTGTGAGATTTTGTGGATCAGGTGTTAAAATGACAGCTGTACCCTCCGCGCCCCCCTGCAGGTCTTCCCTTCCTTCTAACCGTGCCCTTCCTTCCCCCGACAGGGCTCTACGAAACCTTTCTCACCAATGATGAACCAGAATGCTGTGACGTCAGGAGAGAAGCAAAATCAAACAACCCCTCCAAAGGGATGGTGGACAGAAGCGGCTCCTGCCCGCGGGCGCCGCTCACAGCCTCATCAGCCACAAGACTGTGCAGCAGCCACAGACTCAGACTGTGCGTTCTCGTGCTGATCCTCCTGCACACAGTCCTCACAGCCTCCGCGGCGCACAACGCCACGGCGCTGACCTTCGGCGGCATCAACACGCTGGACGAGAGCTCCGCCAGCGAGGACTAGGGAGCGCGGAGCACCCCGTTGCCCCGGTAACCGCGGAGCGCCCGCATCCCCGTTGCCCCGGTAACCGCGGAGCGCACGGTCGGATGTCAGACTCGGTGCTCTGACCCGCCCATCGCCGCGCGCGGGGCCTGGAGGGCAAAACTTAAAAAAGAGGGGCCTGAGTCCAAATAAGGACACAAACCCAGCTTTTTATTGACTAAAAGGCTGGAAAGTGACTTCAATTTCTCACACCATTTTATACACTGTGTTTTAATGTTTGGAGGTTTTATTTGCTTTTCCTTTTGATTTGGGTTTATCTGTTTGTTTAGTTTTTGCACTTGTTAATACAGGATTTATTTGGGGGGATGGTTTCTCAGAGGTAAACTAAGTCTTTTCACTGTCTCTCTCTCTCTATATATATATATTTCTAGTCATTGTGTGTGTTCATCAGATAGTTTCGTCTCTACGTCCTGTCAGTTTCTATTAGCGGAATGACGGCTATGACCTCACGGTATAGCAAAAAACAACAACAAAAATCATAAAAATAAAAAAAAAAAGACAAAAATAGAAAACAACAAAAAAATAAAAATAAAAAGCCTCCCTCACTCTCCCTCCTGCCTATGGAACCGACGCCTTTCCCGGCCTGCCCGGCCCGGGCCTCCCTCCCCAGCAGACGACATCCGCTTGCTTCTGTCGTTGTCGCCGCAGTGAGTGGGCACAGTGCACGCTCCGCTGGGCTTCTGAGCCGCTGTCGCACAAACCCGCAACGGAGCAAAACCGGGGAGGGGGCCCTTTCCAGCTGAACAAACACGTGCTCTCCATAACAGGTGGTCTCAGAAAGGGAACACATCTTTATGTTGAAAACAAAGGCAAAGAAAGCTACCATGAACTCTGTTGGTCCAGCTCCCCCTCCCAAGGGTCCAGTCCTTCCTCGCTGGTCGGGTGGCTGGGAGCAGCCACCCAGGAGGAGGATGTGAGGAGGTAGGAAGTCCTGTCCTGAAGCCCGCAGGTGGCTGGGCTCTTGGGATTCCAGTTCCGTTGCAAATAGACAGGAGCACGTTTTGGGCACTGTCACAGGAACAGGTTTCCAAGGACGCAAATTTGGACTTCTTTTTCCTCCTTTCCTGTTGTGGAGGAGAGAGCAGACGTGCTCCAACACCTGCAGCATACAGAGTCTAGACCATTTCTCCCCAGTATTTCCCCCACATCCAGTTTTTAATGCCTCCAGGTCTAAAGTGGATGCAAATGTGCATTATCAAAAAGAACTTCTTTTCCAAAACTAGGTTAGCCATTTTCATTCACGTGCAAAAACGTTGTCACTCTCCATGCTCTAGGTAGTTGAAGACAAGAAAAGTCTGATCGCTCTGTCTATATTTTTTCTTTTCGTGGGAACATTTCACCGCTGAGTCTCTATGAATTTGCTTTCTAAGAAAAAGGCTTTTATGAGTTTACAGTAGAATCAGTGGAAGGAAGAGTTAATAAGGGCTGTTTTTAAAACAAAACAAATAATTAAAAAAAAAAAAAACACTTTACATTCCTTCCTAGTCTCTAACTACGCTCGGGAAGCGCACTCCAGATCTGTTTGCTGTGTCACCGGGAGATGAAGGAAAACCATGGAAAAGGTCCTCTTAGCGAACAAAATTTAGTTATTAACTTTATAGCTATGAAATTCCCCGGGGCATTTGTTTTTGTTCAAACTTTAACCTCTGCATCATACTTAACTCTGCGACACGCGTACAGTATGCATATTTTGTTTTGAATAAAAAAAATGTTTTGTTCCAGTCTGTTAAGAATATTCAAAAATAATAAAGGTATTGCTTAATAAAATTGCTAGAATTGTTTAGCAGTACATGCACTGATATTTTACTAGATTCTTTGTTTTAATAGTGTTTTGTTGAGACTGAAAAATCCTAAAATGGTCTGCGCAAATACAAAAAAAAAAAAACACCAAAAATGTAAAATTTTCCAGTTTTTGTTCCTTTTTTGAAATATTGTTTTTTTCCTTCTGCAAATGCCAACACACAATCACACGTACACAGACACAGTATGTGTAATATATGGAAATTATGGTGCTATTTCTGGGGACTGTGGCTGGGGAGTGACTCCGGGGCATGTTAACCATGTTGAATTACAGCAACTGTTAAGTCTTTTTTCAGGCTAACTAGTGGTGGAATAGAGACTTCAGTGGAGTTGGGGGTGGGGAGAGAAGAATGGGGGAGCAGGGACTGGAGGTGAGGGGTGGGTGAGGACTCGGGGGAACAGCTTACCAGGTGAACTCTTTTTCGACTGACCCCTGAACGACGCTAAGACCAGAAAAAAGTTTGTTGTGAGCTTCGTCTGCCTCTGCTGGGCAGAGGCCACTCCCCTGTCTTTTCTCCCGCTGTTCCTTATGCTTCTGTTCATGCCAGAGGCGTTTCTGTGTCTTCAGGAAAACAACATCAACACGGATACAAGTTTCACCCGCTCTTGCTGGTGTGACAAGTGACTCTCCAGACACTGGGCAAAATGATGACCAAAGTACCCCTTAACAGCAGGGTTTCGTTTTCTCGTTATATCTTTTTGCGACAGGTTAAGGTTCTTTTCCAACAGAAAGGGACTGGGAGGTTCCACTTGTGCAAGATTTAGCTTTAGTTTGGGTAGAATGGCGACCACCGCGTCACAGGAGAGGCAAGCCTTCCAAAGGCAAGCTCAAGAGCCCGGCGGGAGAGGCAGGGCGGCACCAGCACCGCGCATTTGGGCGAGGCAGGCAGGTGGGGAGGGAAGGGGAGTGGCAGCTCACCCGGCGCTGGAATCGCCTGGAATTCTGCTAGCATTTTCTTCCTGCTGGGCAGATTGATTCTTACGTGGGAATGAGCTCTGTGCCTCGTACTTATTACTGCAAATGTGTAACCACGTCCCTGTGGTAGTTCCACTGACACAGTGGACTGAAGCTGGAGCCTGCAAAGTCAGGAAGCAACCACGGATGGTGCAGGTCTCGCTCCATCCGTTGGCCACTGGGAGTGGATTGCCTGCATGATGGCATGATTGCCGTTTCTGATAGAAAAAATTCCGACCCACATTTCTGTAATCATCATCCCACTCTGCTTTTCTTGTGGTGGATAGCTATTGCATACTAGATAATAAATTACAGTATTAAAACTATTATTTCTGAAAACTACTTGAAAACCAAGGAAATGATTTTTTTTTCACAAATGGATGAGACAGACTTCTCCATGTTTATTATCATCTTTTTTTAATTCTGCAATAGAGAAGTCCCAGGTTGAGGAGTATGTTAACACTGCAAGACCAAACGTCTAATGACAAAAGTGGAATCGTGTGTCGTTCCTTCCTGCACTGACACCGGGTGATGCATTACTCTGACTTTTCTTCCATTAAACAAGTAGTGCTTTTCTCTCCACAAAGAGTAAGTGAAAGCTGTTCTTTTAAATGGCATCACTACAAAAAAAGAAATTTAGTTCCTTACCAAGGAATTGGTACCATTAGGTACTAGAATCTGTGGTCATTAAAATAAAAGAAGGCAGGAAGGAAAAAAACAAGAGGAGGAAGGAAGGAACGAAGGAAGGGAAATAAAACTGGATTTTTTTATATGAATGAATAAAAACCTCATTTTTGTCAGGAAAAAAATAAGTGAAAGATGTTTTGGGGTGTCAGATCCATGTGCCAAGTACCTGAATTGGCAGATGACACTTGGTATCTGGACAACATTAAAATATTGACCAGCCTGAGGCATTGTTTTAGTTCTTTCTAGGTAAGAGCGAAGTTTAAAGTGTTCTTGCTACTGGAAGCATCCAATCGGCAAAGCAATGAAAAGCGCATCTTATTTTCACTAGAACTGCAGACGGTATTTGACCCTGTTCGCATGCATATGGACATGGATATATAAGGAGAAAGTGTTACACATCTATGGTTTATTTTATAGTGATATATATCTTACAAGTAAAGTGTCAACCACAAAATTTTTCAGTCCAAAACAACACACACTATAATTAGCAATTCCGATTTTTTGCTGAAGGTTAAGCAGCATGCTCATTTAAAAACCATACCTGCCTTGATGCAGAAAAGACTCTCAAACTGTCTCCATTAATGAAAGAATAGCAATTTTGAAGTAGCCAGAATCTTTTCCACTTTCCAAGCACTATCATGTTTAGAAAAAATTGAATATGGCAAGCAGATAGTGGGTGATGGCGAGCAAATCTGTAAGTGAGAGAAAGGGAAGAAACTGAGTGCAGCTTCAAGCAGTATCTCCATGACACATATGAGAATGATCAAACTGCTTCAAACTCTAGAAATTCTCCAGATAATGATCAAAAGTATAGATAATCCTCTCAGCCTTGCAATAAAACTTAAGACTCGAAGCAAATCTGTTCTTGGCTCTCAAGATAATTCAGGGCTAAGTTTACCTGGCACAAAACGTTCAGATCAACATTAAACATGATGTCACATGGCTATTTTCTCCAAGGCCACACAGGTGGATTGTGCCAAAGTGGAACTCAAACCACACCCGACTGCAACTTCTAAACACTGGCTCTGGAACACACGATCCCTGGGTCTCAAGCGTACTTCATGAGGATAATGTATTTTTTTCCAAAATGCTTTATTTCTTAAATGGTGAATTTTAAAATTATGTTAAGTATTAAAAATAGTAAAAATATAGAAAAGACACTGCTAAGGTTTGTTGATGCCCTGTTTCTTTCTCGATTACTCATTTTAAGTGAATTTGCTTTTTCTCCCGCCATCATTATGATGCTGACCCAACTGGTCCCTCTCAAAATAGACTTGGCTGAACTTCTTTTTGAATACATGTATATTAGGTTGGATCATTTTGTTGATTGAGTCTCAAAAAAATAATAATCCAGTTAACTGTAAAGGTTTCAGTACTATACGTCTTTCTTTCTTTTGTGTCTTATATTTTATTTTTTATTCTTGGCTATTTCTATATATAGTGTGAAAAAAATGGAGCAACACAGTTAAGGTAATAATTTCTGGGGCTTTTATCAATCTGTCAAGAAGACCAGTGGACCACTGCTACAGACAGGAGACAATTTATGTGACTGGAATTGGCTCTGCCGCCATCCTGGCTCGACACCCACCTTCATGACCGCCCTGGACAAGCCACGTGATGACTCGGTGACGCGATCCCGGCTGCTGCTAAGGCCCTTGCCGAGGATTTCACTATTCTGAAACACTAGAAATATTACTTCTATTTTTTTCCTTCTCCTTAATTTGAAAGGCATGTAAACATTACCAGTAAAGGAAATTTAATAGAAACAAAGTTCTTTTCAAAGCTTTCAAATAGTGATTATATTTTGACGAAAATCTTAGTGAAATGTTTCCTGCAGCGCTACACAAAAGTCAAAATGAGCGAAAGCGTTTTGGTTTAATGCAGTTTTCTTTTTCTGAGATATGGTAACAGTGAAATAAGGTTTTGAATATGCAAAATACCCAGCGTGAGGAACAAACACATAAAACATATGTAGAATGTTCTCAGGTATTTTTACTATAATTAGAGTCTAAAATGTGGTAGTTTTCGGTTCCATTGTCCTTTCCCCTTAAGACAACACACCTTTTGATTTAATTCATGTGGTTTTTTGAAATGGAGCTTTTCAAATTTCACATGGAATTTTGAAGAATCATACTTATGTTCAGTTTTGAAGTTAAAATCTCTCTACTCATCTGTTAGACCCAAGATGTAGCAAACAAAGTACTCATGTTGCTGCAAATAGATGTAACTACCTGCATTTGTCCTGATTGCTCTCCCTTTCTTCCTCCTTCCTAGTCTCTCTTCCCCCTCACCCCTCTCTTTCTCTGCATCCCCCACACCCTGTCTCTGTTGTCCTTCTGTCTGTCTGTCTCTTTGCTTTTTTCTCTCTCTCTCAACTTCAGGATTTTAAAATAAGCTTTATTAGTATCAGGGTTTTTGTTGTTAAATCATGTAGCCTGTCCTATGATTCTTAAACTTGAAAAGAGAAATCATCTCATCAGAAAAAAAATATTAAAAATGTGAACTACATTGCATATTGCATTATTTGAGCAATCAAGACCCTTTCGATTTCTAGTGGAACATCTGAAGCACTAATTTATTACAATGACCCACAAAGAAATATTCTTTTCAGAATGATCTAGGGAAGTTGCCAGAGAATGTGAAAAGTACTAATGTGCTCTTAGAAGAATACATTCAAAAAATGCAAACAATGACTGACTCTTTTGAGGTTAGAGGATTTATATATATTGTAATAAAATGTATTACAAAATGTGATTTTGGGAAAAAATTCACGTGCTTCAACTGAAATGAAAATTTAACCTCCACAGAAATCCAATTTTATTGCACATATTTTTAAAAACAATTCTTGAGAAATTTTCACTTTTATATTTTTATGGAGAACTAGCATCTTATTAAGAGTCTAGGCCTCTTTGCCAACCAGGCACAACTCCCCACGGCCTCTGATTTTACACTGATCTGAATACTAATGGTGCACCACTGCTTTAAACATTCAAGTGTATTTTGCAAGATCTAAGGCTACAGAAAATACCTTAAGCAAGTCCTTATTTAAGAATAATCTGTCAACGGCCGTACCACCCTGAACGCACCTGCTCTCGGAATAATAATCTATCTTGAATTTTATGCCCCTGTGCAGTGACAAGTAACAGCTAAATCCTGCAAAATATGTATTTCGAGTATCAAATCAGCCTGTGATTTCATTCATAGAAACAGATAAACACCTGCTTTCTTCCTTCCTTTCCCAGTGAACTTGGCCAATCTATCTTCTGTTTCTCCCTCAAGCTCTTCTCAAAGGTGAGTGTAAAGTGAACATTTATTTTTTTTTGACATTGAAGGAAAAGTGATGAAGTTTGGGCATCATGTTATTTGCATCCCTGTCACAAAGTCCCTGGTAGGCACATAGTGTGGAAGGCAGCACTCGCCCTCCCCCAGCATGTTCCTCACTCCCCTCTCCCCCGCCTCACCTCCCCTCTCCACCCTTGCCTCCCCCCACCACTCCCCACCTCCCGCCTTCCCTATTCTCCCTTCTCCCATCTTCCCACTCCCCCAGCCTCCCCAGCCTCCACCGACATCCCCCTCCCCCTCCCCATCCTCTGACCCACCCTGCCACCCTCTCCTCACCCCAAAGCTCTCCCGCTGGAGAGGACCCAGGGCCCACCCTGACCTGCAGTTGAGCTCAAATCAGAATGAGACAGGAGGGAGCAGTGTGAACACCAATACAATTTCTGGGTAATAAAAATGTATCTTATAGTATTCAAAGGTAGCATTTGTATACATTTCTTTTTTATTTTATGGAAGTTTCCAGAAAGGGGAAAAACCCTGAAGATTAAAACGGATACCTAATGCTTTTTATTATCAGAGGAGTGTGTATATTTTGTACTTCCATTTATTAATTTATATAAACAGACATACCAGCTGCCTACATTCATGTGTTTTGTTCTCTTATCATAAAAAAAGGTACAGAGAATCCTCCATGTCACTGGGACTAAGTTAGGCTTTGGGGAAACAGACACAAAAGAAGTACTTTTGGTTTTCTAGGAGTTCTTAGACCAGTGTGGGGGAAGGATGTACCACCACAGGACAGAGATAAGCCCAGAGCATGGTAAGCTAGAATACTCCGGAAGCCTCTAACTCTGGTTAGTAGAAGTTAAATTTTCTCAGATAAAGTGACATCTTAATAATCAAATAGGAGTTAAATAATCAAAGGACAGACAGAAACTGTGGTCATGTGCAGAGACACAAACTGGAGAAACCTTCCTTCAGGCATGGAGAAATACAGGACAGCCTCCTGATTGGAGGGTCGGGAAGCTGGTCTCATAACCCAGCCTAGAAGTTTGGATTTGACCCTCAAAGCAAGAGAAAGCCATTAGAGAATTAAAAAAATATGATACTGCAGAATGAACTTTATGCATTTAAGATGTTTTCCCTTGGCATCAGTAGAGCACTGACTGAGGGGAATAACACAGGAAAGGACCGTTAACATTGGTGAGAAATAATGAGCGTCTGAACAAATTCAACAGCAAATGAGACGGTGTGGGGGTGAATTTGAGACATATGATGATGTAGGATTAATGGAGCTCGGTAATTTTCTGAATGTGACTGTTAAAGACAAGTGAAAGGCAAAAAGAAAAAAAAAAAAGACAGAAAGGAATCTGTTTTCCAATGTGGCCATTCATCAAATGAAGAAGCCAGGAAGAAGACTAGATTTGGGACCACAGCCAACCTTTGCACAAGTAGAGATGTGAGCAGGCACTCCAGGGGGACTGCCTGGTGGCAGCATGCCATGCTCTTAGGAAGGTATGAGCTGCTCTAAACAGTAGAGGACAATTTCAACAGCTCAGCTCAAGAGGTTTATTTTTTTTTGCTCTCTTTAACCTCCAGGGGGCGCTCTCCTATGGCTAATTCCAAGGCCCAGGAAGGCAGACATCTCTTTTTCTTTAAGCATCTTTCATGGTCAGACATTTTTCATAGTTCAATTCTGGTTCTCACAACAAACCTGCGTAAGAGGCGCTTTTTAACCTGAATTTCTGGAAGTGGTACGATTTTTTTCAAACGCGATTTTTCTAAACCAAGGCCCTTCTGCTCCGCCTTTGAGAACACTTCGTATAATCCTGCTCTCCTCAATCTGGGAAGAGGCCTGGACAGATGGAATTGTTTAAAACTCAATTTCAGCCGTAAATAATAAAAAGAAATCGCATCTTTAATTGTCAAGAATATAGGAGAAATATAGTAAAATTGTCTCATTTTCCATTCTTGTCTTGTGGGTCTCAAGCTTAGTGAATTTATAAAATGTTCTATCCCCAGACTCAGACTCATCAAGCCTCTTGCAATGAAAGTCTGGGTTCAGTGTGAATTAAATATGATCGGATCACATGGCTGTGGAATTCCTAAGGAAACTAGCGGACATTAATTGAAACAGACTCCCACGGTGTCCAGGGCAATGGTCAAGATGCAATAATAGATACCTTGACAAGTGTATAACTTAGTGGCTACAAGGCTGAAAGGAAATTGGTGACCGTATTTCTCATTTTATGTTCTTGTCTGTTATTGGCAAGGGATCAAATTATCTTTGTGCCCAGTGGTTTAGTGATTGGGACTCATTCTCTCAAAATTGATAGAGAAAATTACTATTCTCCAGAAGGAACTATATTCAAAGAGAAGACACAAATGATGTTGCTAAGGATGTATCAACTTGCCGAATGTCTCACCGTAAACCCAGCACTACACCCAGCTCAGTGACAACAGCAGCTATTTCTGAAAGAGGCTGGAAATTCTCCATGAAGCCAACATGTGTTGGGATGCACAGGAAAATTTCCACAGTTTCATAAATAACTATTTTTTAAGGAAACATTTAATTTTTCTGAGTGAACCTAAATTTCTGGAGGTGGTACAATTTTTTAAATGCAATTTTTCTAACACCAAGCCCTTCTGCTCCCCCTTTGAGAACACTTAGAAATTTAGGGTAAAAAGCATCTCTTATGCAGGTTTGTTGTGAGAACCAGAAATAAATTATGAAAAATGCCAGAGTTTGTACAAGATTGGTGTTATTTTTTTCCTAAATGTTGGAAGGATTCACTGATGAAGCCAGCTGGCACTGGAGTTACCTTTTTTGGAAGGTCTTGAATTTCGACTTCAATTTTCTTTAATAGACGCATGGCTATTTGAGTTTTCTATTCTTGAGTGAGCGTTGTAGTTTGTCAGCTCTGTACTCATGTAGTCAAAGTGAAGCTCATCGTTAATGGGACAGGTTGAGATTATAGTTTACATGATAGGATGGACTTTTCTAACATTTCTTCCTAAAATGTGTAACCTTAATTTAACAATGTGGAATGATCCAACAAACCCAAATCAGAGGTTTTTCTAAAAAAACAGGAAACAAACAAGATATGGCAACTTAATGCAATGCAGGTCATATGTTCAGTAGATAACAGAAATCTACAATTTTGATTTTATTATCTAAAATATTAGGCAAAATTTCATTTTCATTAAAATTCTAATATGTCTACATTTTTATAGTATTTTTATTACTTAGTTATACTTAACTGTGGGCCAATGAGATTGGGGGTCCCTTTGGGGCAGGTAAGTGAAAGCTATCTAAACACTGAGAGCTATCTAAACATTGAGATACTGACAGAGTAGGTATCAGTAAGCTGCTAATATGGTAGGTAGGTAGGTAAGGTCACTTTAAATGACTAATTCTCTAATATAAACGGAGGGAACATTGCCCAATTCATTTTAGGGATCCAGCATCACCCTCCTATTAAAACCATTTAATTTTAAAATCTTATTTTAATAAAGAAACTCCAAATTTTAATTAAAAAAAAAACTCTTTAACTTTAATTAAAAAATCTCCAAAAAATTACATCCTTCATGAACATGGTTGACAAATCGATGGGGCCTGTCAGTCACGATGGCTGAACACTTCACTGCAGCTCAGTACAAAGTCCAGCTCCTTTCCTTTCCAAGTCTAATGAGCAGATGCCCCCAAATTCAAGGGGTTTTAATCTCTTTTTATTTGTTTGAATTGATTTTTCATCAGAATTTGAAAATCTATTGGCCCAGTCATTCCAAATGTACAATTTATAAATTTAATTATATTCCCATAGGATTTTGTGTGCTGTGCTAGCAAAAAAATGAAATAAAAATCATAAAGGGTTTTCACTATATTAGTGAGCACCACATTCACTCAAAAAGCTCCAAACACGTCAAAAATAAAGAGCAATCATCCCAAAATATCTTGAAAATAAAACCTTAGGTGAATAATGGCTAAATAGGTCAATGTTGATCAATATTTCCTTATATGGGCATCCTAGAAAAAGACCAAATAAACCAAAAAAAATTATATGTAATAATCATATATATATATGCATATACAAATACTTTTTATGTTTAATGAGTAAAGTATCCCAATCAAATCAAATATATACAAAAAGCATTTAAATATTTATATTGCTTTTCATTTCCAGTACAATTTCATAAGATTATAAGATGGACTTTCTAGCTGTAAACACCAATTTATGTTGTTTCTTTGGCAAATCTATATTTTATATATCAAATAAAAATCTATTTATCTATCTGTAAATTTCCTAGGATATAAGTGCCCAGAGATGGATGCAAATTAACCTGAAGTTATTTGATTGAAATACTTTATTGAGGATTGAGATTTGAATGTATTTCAATACTTCACAAAGTAAAATAATACTCACTGGATTAATTTTTAATTCTTTTTTGTAAGAAGTGCTATTACTCCTCCCTTTTTTTATCCCAGAACGTGGTGCTTATAAGTCTTTTGTTTTGTATTGTAGTTATTTGGATTTATAGCCCTTTTCCCAGGAAATCTAACATAGGTGCTCAATAAGATTTTTTTATTATGGAAAGCAGAAAAAGTATCTTTTCAACCAGTTGACCAATGAAGACAGCTGCCCAGAACATGGTGCGGTATAATCCCCCATTAGTGTGCTTAGACCTTACTTCAAAGGGAAGAAAACCAGTCATATTGGGTTAGAGCCCATCTGAGGACCTCATCTTAACTTGAATGCATCTGCAAAGACCTGATTATTTGCCTGCAGGGTCAATGCCGATCACTATTATTAAGTGTATCGAGCTCTTGGTGTTAATTTTCCAATAAAAGAGTCAGGACTCGCACTGCTTTCTCCCTCACCCTCCTGGGGAAAGCATGCATTTTCTGACGAGTTGCTTAGCTCACATCTACAGACCTCACTGTAACTTTGCTGAATTCCACAAGGAGCACTTGTCTGTGCAGAGGAGAAACGTCTGCAAACTAGTCCTCGTTGGTGACATGATTTAATACTGATCTGACTGGTTAATTATTTGAATATTTGATATCAGTAAGACTGTTCCCAAAGAATACTCATAATTCTCTCAGATGTCTTTATTTTGTCAAACCAAAGGGTCGTACAACCACCTGACTGGATTTCACACGGCTAGAGATCGTTCTGGAATCCTTCCTTCCAGATCCCGGTTCTGAGCATCTTGTAAACATGAACTAACTTTCTGAGAATCATTATTTGGCTCCTAATTCTTTTCTCCAAGCTCAAGTGACTTGTAAACATAAAATCAGTTTTTCTTCCTGTATATTCAGATTCCTGTTTTTTTTTCTTTCTTTTTTTAGGTTTGTATTATAGACCCTCTTTTAGGTCTTTTCACCCTTAAGATAAAGTTTTTGAAATGCATCATTAAGTGTCCCTGGGTCCCTCTTCATGAATAATGCCTTTAACTGTTTCCCAAGCTTAGCACTGCCCGCCTTCTGGGGTCAGTAATTCTTGGCGGTTGGGGCAGGCGTGTGCATTGGGGGGGCATTTTAGTAATATCCTTGATCACTACCCACTAAATGCCTGTAGCACCCCTGCCCCCGCCGCTGTGTTGTGACCATGAAAAGCATCTTCAGATATTGCCAAATATCCCCTGAGGGGCAAAATCCTTCCTTTTGGCGAGCCACAGCCCTAGATTGGAGCATGATCCCATTAAAGGAAACTGAATGAGCTCTCTTATAGGGAAATGCTACAAACATTGGAAATATGCTAGGGCTTTTTATGCCATTATTTTTGCAGGAAAAAAATTAAAAAATATATGCAGTAAATGTGATGGCATTATTTTTGGTGTTGATAGAATAAAATCAATTTTACTGATATTGATGACATGGCATGATTTATTGATAAACATTTTATTTGGAGTTATTTTGAAGGAATTTTGTTTAGAGACATCTTGTGATTAAAATCTGGACTCTCCTTTCTTTCACACATGATGCTGGAGTTAAGAACACAGTTGAAGAAGCCAGGTTGCTGTGTCCTAATTAAAACAATTCGCTCAATAGCTGTAAGTGAAATAAACAAGCAATGGGAGAATGATGATGACTTTTTTTTAGGATGGAAGATGCTTTTGAAATGTTTTTAAAAATTGTTTTGCTTTGGTTTATTTTTGCTTTATTTTTCCTTCAGGTGAGGAAACTAATTTGGAAGGAATAAAAAGAATTGGCCTCGTGACAGCCCAATATTTATCGTTCTGTTTTTATACAACATGCATAAAATCTTACTTCAGATCTTGATGAAAAATCTGTTATAAGACTCTGAAGTCCTCAAGTATGTTGTGCAATGGATTTAGTCTCCATATTCACTAACAAAACAAGTCAGTACCATTCTGAGTCATGAAGTGACTGCTTTATACATAAATGGTCAATCTTAACCAAAACCTAAGAGAATCTTACCTAACATTATGGCCCATTTTCAAGGGCCATATCCTGAAATCCATGCTTAGGTCCATCAATGTTTAGCATAAATATCTGGCCACAGTTGAAGCATATGCTTTCAGAGACACACAAATAGGTTAAGTAATAAAGCATTATTTTAAAAAATGAAATTGTACTTCTAATGAACACAAGTAGACATTACTACTAGCAATCTCAAACAACAAACAGGAAACACTATCAAACCTGAAGCATTACCCTAGCAACTTACAACTTAAAAAAGAATTTCAAGGAAACAAAATACAAAAGGAAAAAAAAAAACCCTGCCAGGCTGTTATGAAGTCATTTGTGAATCTGAAGTCAGGCCAAAACATCACCAACATTCTGAGCCATAGAATGAACAACCTACTCGATCTCCCACGTGCGCTGTCCCCACGGCATAGAAAATACTTCACCTAAACCAAAAGATCGTGGATGCTAGAAGCTAAGTTTTGGTTCTTAAAGAAAATCAACATTTTTCTGATTTTAAATAATTAGATTCGGGTGACTTTTTAAAAAGATGCTTCTCATTGAATCAATGCACTCTCCCTGGAAAGGAGATACGCTGGCTTTACTAACGCTCAGTGGTATGATGTACCCTTGGGATGTTCTGAATGAGGACAGTTCTGTGGGTCTTAGCCCACCACTCACAGCTGGAAGTCACGCCGTTGGCCGGGGGGCGGACTCCTGCTTCAGTGTCCCCTGGGAACAAACACATTGGTGTTTTTGGGGCTCAAACCACTCCGTTTAGGAAAAAGAGGGAAGGGCTTGGACAGAGGAAGGTGACACAAAGGAGTTTAGCAGCAACAAGAATTGAAAATAAATGCATGTAAATCAGCAAATGGTGGGCCAAAACCTGCCACCTCCTGTCTTTGTACAGGCAGAGAGCGAAGAATAATTTTCACATTTTTTAATGGTGAAAAATGTTTAGATCTCAAGTTGCATTTTTACCACAATTAAAAAATAATAATAAATGGTTGAAAAAAGACCACATATTGACATAGGAAAAGTATGTGAAATCCAAATTTCAGTTTCCATAGATGAAATTTAAGAGGAACACGGCCATGTTGGTTCACACATGGTCTGTGACGGCTTCCCCATACAGCACCTTGGAGGGGCTGACGGCCTTGGATGCCTAAGGTGTCTACTGTCTGCATCCTTATAGAAGCTTTCCAACCTCTGGAATAGATAAAACACAGATATTTAGTGGAAGACCGGGACAATGCCAGACGGACGAGGTAGGAAGGAGACAGATCACAGGAGGCATTTAGCAAAGCAGGCTGCCAATAGACAGGTGTTATCATCACTGGGCTAGACATTGAACTGAAAGTTGTACCATTGCAGTGATAAGAAAACACATTTAAATGCTCCAGCCAAACTACCTGAATATCGACTTTTGGATCATAACCAATTATCTTTCCAAAACTTCAAGAAATCTTATATTTAAAAAATATAGATCTAGGTAAAAAACAAATTTATGAAAAACAACAAACTTTTTTTTTTTTCAGTGTTCCTGGTTCTACCTAGAGAACAACTGGCTGCCAGTGGCCAGGAGAGAGGGCCTTGTTAGCAAATTCTGGCGGCGCGGTTTCCACTCCCAACATAGAGTCATTGTACTCAGTGTTATGAGATTATGGAGCCAAATGCGCTACTTTGTTCCAAGTTACTCAAATCGGAAGGGACATGTCTTGGAAAGATAATAAAGCAAATTAGTTAAGAAGGTAATTTCTCAAAGTAGGGAACACCAGGAGCACTGCTGAGTTTTATGAGTTGAGCGGTTTTCCGCGTGAATGCTGCTTTGAAACAACGATGGGTTGACGTTAACGATCCACGCTAACCCGGGAGAAAGTCAGCCCAGATGTTGCAAAAGCGCGAGTCATCTCAAGCCGTTTTTGTTTGGCTTTGGTACATACTCTGTGTGTTCTTGGCACCTGATTCACTGTAACAGTTACACTCGCTTAATATTAAAAATTATGTTTCCTGGGCACCAACAAATGATGCAGGAAGAAGGCACTTAGAAGCAGCTTGAGACCAGCTGTCCTTGAATTTTAAACGTGCTGTCGTATGATACCAGAGTGGATGGTCCCTGGAAATGTATATTTTAGAAGTGGGATGCTGATGACGGCCGATATTTACCGCATGGAGAGGGGGCCGGCGTGGTCACAGAGGGAAGCCTCTGGATTCCGTTGGGGAGCTGCTTTCGCTGAGCAATGCCGGGTTTCCTGGGCCCGAGTTTCCCGCGACACCTCCTCATCCCAGCTCTTGGCTCTTGGCCTGAGGCTCGTGCCTCCTTGGGGCCTTTCCACACTGAGAGCTGAAGCAGGAACTTTCCTGAGGATAAGGAGGAGAAACTGGGAAGGGCAAAAAGAGAAAGATAAGGAAACCTTGTCTGTTGAGTTGGCTGTGACGCAGTGACCTCTAGTCGCAGCCTTTTCTGAAGGGACAGGTAACATAAAATGGAAACTTGACGGTCTATGTGTCAGTTGGGTAAACCTGACCACATCCCCCAAGTGCGTGATCAGTGGCCTGTGAGCAGATGAAACCAAAGGCCCTTCCGCAGAGGAAGAAATACTCCTGAGGTGACCACCCACACCCCCTGTCTCCTGTTTTACAGGTGCAGGAACCCTCTCCCTTGACTCTGTGTGTGTGGAGGCTGGGGGGTAGGCTTCCGTCCCTTGCTTCAGACCACAGGGTCAGGAAAAGGTGATAAATGTGTGTGATAACTTGATTATGTCATGCAAGAGCGACTGATCCCTGAGTCCCTCACGCCTGTGCTGGCCTTGAAGAACCGAGCTGCGCACTGAGGGTGGTCCGGGGGAGCCCAGGTGGTGAGGAGTGGAAGGTGGTCTCTAGATGTTGATGGTGGCCTTTGGCCAGCAATCAGCGGGAAACCGAAGGCCTCAGTCTTACAACCCAAGGGACTTGGTTCTGCAAACATAAGTAGGCCTTTCTCCAGTTGAATGTTGGCAGTGAATCCCCAACCAGTGCTTAATTGATGTTTTTGAGAACCTCACAGTGGACCTAGTTTACCATGCCCGGACTCATGACCCACAGAAACTATGAGAAAATTAATGTGGATTTTTTAAAGCAGTTCAGTTTGTGGTAAGTTCTTATACAGCAGCAGAAAAATAATACAGGAAGACATCCTGAGAATTTAATCCAAGTACATCTAAGGGGGCTAGATAAAACAGCAAGACTCAGAGACCCCATTTTCTAAGTATCTGCTGAGGAACGTCCCCTCAGTGAGACTGGGGAGAAGACTTTCGATTACATTGCACTTTAGCAGATGAAAGCTTGAGAACTCTTGCAGGAAAGAAACCTGCTTAACAGTTAAAGTTGGAAGGTCCCAAATGTATTCGCGCAGAACAGTTCTGTGCATGTTCTTACGCCAAGAGACATTTTCACCTGTGCTTTCTCAGGATGACGTGTTGATTAAAAGGAAGTTATCAGGACGCGAAGTACGTGCTGCATCTGAATACACAGTGTGTGTTCATGTATGCTGACCACAAGAACCGTGGGCTGGAATTTCTATTTCTGACTGCAGTGGAGATCTCAGAGAACAAAAAAGGTAAGACAGGGCTTTAAAGTCCCAACTCAATTTATAATCTGAGAAACACAAGCCAGGGAATCAGCGGCTTTAAAATGGCGGAGTTGCCAAATTTCCCAAGTAACGTGAGGAAAAGGGTTAATGAGGAGTAGGACCCTGAGACTTTGGACTAGGATGAAGATGAGTCTTGAACGCCAGGTGCGGTCGAGTCTCCTCTCGTGGTCAGACGTGCCCCGACTTCCCCTGTCCAGAGACCGGCCTCTCCTCGCTTCAAGCTCGTGTGAAATCTCAGCAGAGGCAGCCTGTCAATGATGGGTTAACGGTAAAGCTCCTTCCTCCAGACTCGTAAATACAGTCATCTTCCAACACAACTCTGTGTGGGGTATTGCAAAGTTTCATCTGGAAGAGACAACTTGTACACACAAATCTCTGCTGAATCCCACCGATTCATACTGCCAGGAAAGTAGCAAACATGCATGGGAACGGATTCTAAGATTGCTAGGCCAACAAGACCCATATGATGTTGGATCAGAGTAAACTTACTGTTTGGGGTACACTTTCTCGGGATTTTAAATTTAATGTGTGCGTTCAAGCAGCTGGAAGTCAGCGAAACATTTGCTTGGATGTGGCCTGAGCGAGACTCTGAATTTAACGTGGCTGAGACTCCAGAACCGGCACGATGTGGTGAAGGAAACCTGAAAGCTCAGGGAGAGATCATTGCATGCGGACACTTGACCTTCTCCTTGCCTGTGTTTGCTGCCAGGGCCCTGAAGACACGGGGTCTGCTAAGATATCAGAAGGGCACTGGCGAGAGGGACAGCACCCTTGGGAGGCTCTTTGGTGACTGATCTGCAGCTGTTCTGCAGCTCAGGTGAGCGGCGGGAGGTGCATCCTGGGAAACGGGCACCTCGACTGTAGGGGACGCGCTGAACGCCGACGGGTGGAGGCCGGGGGAAGCGCTCAAGTGCTAGAGCCCAGCAGGTGAACTCATGGAAACCGGGAGCGGGAGGGCGACCTCAGCCCTGGGCCCTGTCACGAAGGCGTGGGAGGAGGTGGCTAGCGGGCCGGGTTGTACCTCGGCGTGAAGTAGACGGGTGGTTTGCCAAAGCGTGGACTGATTTATTTAACTGCAGACTCTCTTGAGGCCCGATCTGAATCCCTGCAGTGAGAATGTAAGTCATCACAGTAGATGGACAGAATTAAGTCTGCTCACGGACCCCGATCTTGGTTGAAAGTAAGGTTGAAAGTTGTCCTTGAGGAAGTTTCCTTTGATGGAGGCACAATGCATATTACACATGGTGAATCTTTCTCCTTTTGTTGTTTTTGTTAGAATGGCTGCAGACTAGAAGGAGGAAAATACCCAGACTTGGGAGATTGTTAGATGCTGGTTCTGAGCCGCCCCGCATGTGGCACCTTGTCACAGCTGCCCAGGGGCTGATGCAGGCTGGAACCGTCTGCACTGTGGGTCCCGGTGCCTGGTGAGCCTCTGGGTCCGTCCGAGCCTGCTTTCACCTCCTCCACGAGGTCTGTGATCTTCCTGCTGCTTCTGGTTCACTCATTCCCTGCTGAACTCAGAACGTGGGCAAGTTTTAGGACGACCTCAATTAATTTTGCCCACACTTTCCATTTTTGTTCACCTCTAGGTGACCTATGATCAAAAAGAAATCTATATCTAAATATGGCAAGGATAATCTCTTCTGATAAGTTTAAATAGAGACTCTAATTGAAGGAAAGACTGAGTTACATTTAATTAGCTACCTTTCTTTTTCTTGATGGAACCTGTGATATCAGTGTGTCTTGTAATCAGTGCATCTGAGATGTAATGAAACACGTAGCACGTAGTCACGGAGGTCTCCCCTGATTGCTCAGGAACTCTGTTACTCTCCCTCAGCGAGAACTCTCTTCTTTCCTCCTCCAGGTGCCCAGCCCAGCTGCAAATGTGTCTGTCTCTGTATCTGCTGTCTGACTATGTCCATGGCTGGGATCGTTGAAGGTAAGGCCACAGCTGAGTGACGCACCCCAGTGTGCGTTCTGCCAAGGGGGTGACTGGCCCACAGCAGACTTTTACGACGTGTTTCTGGGTTCACTGACTCAGCGGGTGAAAACCTCTTTGGAGAGCTCACTCTGAGAGGAATAGGGTGTTACTTGCTACAGGCTACAACGAGGTAAAAACCAGTCCACTTTGATTTTCATCCTGGACTTCTGTTAACGAAGCACTAAAAGAAAAAGCCGTAAACCACTTTAACATGAGAATGCTCTTGGGTTTTACAAAAACAAGACGCATAAAAAGCAGTTGGGTTTTTTCACAGCACAGTTCGGATGAGGCGTCTAAGATGTGCCTTGTTGCTCTTCCCGGGTGAACCTTATTAATGAACGACCCAAATATACGGTCAGGAATATCCTTCCACAGACCCTAAAATTGTGAAGTTTTCAGAAGACCGGGAAAAACAAACATAAACAAAGCCTGGACATTTCTTGCACAAATCCAAAGCAAATATCCCCATCTGGATTTCCCTTTGTGCGACCATGGATACAAACCGGAGTAGAGCAGTCGCCCTGTAACCCCCCAAGTCCTTAAGCCGAGGATAAACGCAGTTTTCCCTTCTGGGCACAAAAATAAAAAGTAAACTCTGTTTGGAGCAGGTGTCAGTGCTTAAGTGGATCATAAATCATAATTAAATATAAAAGTGCCTTATCTCGCTTTTTGATCTCCAGTTTTCATTCTAAAGACAAGACGACATGGTGGAGATCCCGCCACCAGTCATGTTTCATTGGAAACTGTGCTGTTGTCCCTTCTATGCTGGCCAAGATCAGTGTTATTTCGAGAGATTTAATCCTTTGTTTACATATATTTAGGCACTGTCTCTCTGGTATTGTGAGATGAAACACACAACTGAATCACAAAAGCATGCAAATTAAATGTCTACAACTTGCGTTTGAAAAATCAATTACCAGCTGCACCAACAGACCTAAGAAGTTGAACAAATAAAATATAATGATTTGCTTCCTCCTGGGGATAATGTGAGACTAAATGAGAAAACATGTATTAAGCGCTCTTTGAAAATGTCGTATAAATGCATGATATTAACAGCCATCATTATTTTTCCGACATTTTCTGGCTCATTAATTTATCTCTGGATTTCAAAAGATTGATATGCCATCTCTAATTTAAAGAAACCACATGAAATAATAATTTTTAAATAGGTTAGGCATAAATTCATAAAGGAAAATGTTCATTTCTAGTGTGTAAAAATGAGTTGTAAATTTTGGTTTCCTTATTGAAATCCTTCCTGGAACTGTCACCAGATACACCAGGGGAGGGCAGCAATGCCTCGTGGTTGAATCCCAGCAGTCTGCTGTTTCTTAGTTGGGACAGGAATAATCATTTCAATTTTTCATTGCAAATCAAAGCATAATTATAAGCTAATGTCCTATCCTGCCACTAGCCTCAAAGGTCATCACAATATGCTCTATAAATGAAAAGAAACCGTTAGTTCTAATTACATGTAAAATTACTATTGTATGCTCTGAAACTGTTTGTTTTTTCTTGGTTTTACTCTTCGTCTTTAAATTGAGTGAGATCTCACAGGAGAGACAAAGAGTAGCAGCTAATATCCTTCTTGGATTAAATTCTATGACTGTAATTTAATTCAAACATTTGATTTATTACCCCTATAATTTAAATCACTTTAAATTAAATTACTGTGTTTTGGTTCCTTCTGAATTTCTCACCAAGGACACTTACATGGAATAAACCTAAACAAAGCAACTTTAGTTTTTTTGGAAACCAGATACTTTTCTTACAGTTTCACATGTACAAGAAAACTGAGACCAGCGGGTTTGACTCAGGTTCTTACCTGGCTGAGTGGGTGAACATGCTCACGTGTGCATTAGAATCCTGCCTTTCTCAGTCTTGGGAACGGAGTGCTGTTAATTTGAACATAAACTGTATCAGGAGAAGAAGTATATGATGTCGAAGGAACATTCTTACCTTTTGGGTGCCAACACCCCCTAATTCCGGTCAAATTTAGTAGAACCGGGAACAGTGAATGGAAACCACAAGGAGGCAAACTGCAGGTCGCCTCCAACAAGCGCTTTCTGACCATCAGAACCACCAAATGAGATACCAGTTTCCATGAGAAATGAATTCCATGTGAGCGTCAAACTGGGACTGCACACTTCGTGACTGAAGACTGAAGTAGCCAGCGAAGTTCAACAAAGCAGAGACATGATGTTTTTGCTTACTACTCTTATTCCTGTTACACTGCATAGCTATATAAAACCCTTGCAGCTGAGACATAACACTTTCCTTATTTATAAAGTGGAATTAAACATCTTAAGAATGATTTCTAAATTATAGAAGATTATAGCACTGGCACAGAGTAAATGTTCAATAAATGTTAGCTATTCTCATGTTTTGCAGTAGCCCCAGAATGGCATCCCTGAGCACAGGCATTTCTGTCACCCTTGTTCATTCCTGTGTCTTTGGGGCCTAACACAGTGTCTGGAACATCATACACACATAAGAAATGGTGTTGATAGCACGGTGGAGAATACCGCTGAGAAGAATCTGGCACAATGATAAAAAGTCCTGGTGGGACACCAACCTGTTCAAAGGGCAACAGGCCCACCCAGCTATGTGGCCTGAGGGGAGTCACTCAACCCCTTAATTTCTTCAGTCGTGAATGAAGATAAAGATAACGCTGAGTTCCTGGAGTTATTGGAAGGATAAGCGAGGAAATTCTGAGAAAGTCACTTTGAAAACCCTTTGGAATACGGCGCTCGTGCCCAATGATTGCGAACAATGATCACCTCTATAGGGTGAAAGTAACAAACATCTGGGATGAACCATTTCTTCCGACACACTCGGGCCCAGCGTACAATCGCGGACTGTGTGAGCCGCTGCGATGGGAAAGTCCAGCCTCAAACAGCTGTCCAAGGGAAGCGCGGAAAGCGCTGTAAGGACCGCCGCCAGGCTCCGCGAGGCGCTTCTGACTGCGGCCTTCTCCGCAGCTCCGGGCCGTGTCGGCCTGGCCCCTGTGTAGGCTGCCTTTCAATAAATGCAACTCACTCACACAGCTGGCTTGCAGTTTAAGTGGTAGCTGGTGTGAACGGCTGTGAAACCGTGTGGTGTGAATACACCTAGACCAATCTTACTTTAACAGGAAGGCAGGACCCCGTCAGCTTTCAGCGCAAGCCGCCAGCGTGCTGGTCTGAGGCGCGTCAGGCTGGCGGGCGTGCGAGCTGCCCTCAAGGCGGGGGTGGAACTGCTCGTGGGGGCGGGCACAGAGGAAGCAGAGGGGACCAAGCGAGAACCCCACTGTGCACGTGTCTAACGCGAGGAATCGGCAGTTTCAGGGGAAGGGGCAGTTTGAAATTCAGAATAAGACACGGGGAGATTGGGAGCTTTGGGAGAGATCCCGCGCTGCACGGAAGACACGTGGGAATCCTGTAGCTTCCCCGCCAGGAGATGCTGTCCCTGTGAGCATGTGACCGTTCGTCTGGTCCTGTTTTAGACCAGACCTTCTCTTTATTACAACACCTACCCGGCTGCACTCTGCTGAGCCTAGAGGAAGCTTCTAGCTGTCTCTGCTCGGTCCACCCCCATGCAGCTGGAGCAGCCAGTAGCCTCTTGATCTGACTGGCAGTTTACGATATGACCAATTTTCATGTTCTTAGGAAGCAGCACAAGAGGTCCTTGGCAAGTTTTTTCTTGTTTCCAGGCACTGTTGATCCTTGGGGAGCTCCTGTCTCACTCAGAGCAAGGGCACAGAAGTACCTAGGAGTGTCCACTCTCTTAGGGGAGGGACGGTCAACCTGACATTTTAAAAGACCCTCTGTCTCTTTTTTTAATTGAAGTAGAGTCAGTTTACAATGGTGTGTCAATTTCTGGTGTACAGCATCATGTTTAAGTCACACACATACGCACATATATTCCTTTTCATATTCCTCCTCATTGTGGGTTACTGTAAGATACTGAATACAGTTCCTCGTGCTCTACAAAAGAAACTTATTGTTTATCTATTCCATATGTGGTAGTTAGTATCTGCAAATCTGGAACTCCCAGTTTATCCCTAAGATAGATAAAAGACCATCCATCTTAACTGTTAACATGACTTTTTTTTCCCCTTCCGCATTGCAAGGCATACTTGGGGTGGAGCTGGGGGAAATGGCAAAGCCAGCAGGTGAATGTTACTAAGACCAGCCTCCAAACCATGTCACTGAATCACATGGCTAATTTATTCCGCTCGTATGTCCGGGGTTGTGCCTGAACAGGTTAAAAAAAAGTTGCCTGGGTTGGGATGAAAGTCCATCACAACAAGGAACTGCCACTAGAAACGCCAGGTTAATGCTTAATTTTGTAAAGAGCAAAAAGAAAGGGGGTTTTCTCATTAACCAGACTTAAGCAAATTCAGATAAACTTTGAAGTATTAAAATTACTGATAGCAAAGGGCAAGAATTTGTTGAAACCACATTACCTATTTTTCTAATCTTTTTAATGCAATACTAACAGCATTTAGACTTTAACTCCAACAAATGAAGACTCAAAACTATGGTTTCCTAGAGAACTTATTAGATGTTCTTTGTCCATGATTGATTCATTATGCAAATCTGGAAAACTCAGCCACTGTTCCCAACCTCACCTCAATATATGAGAGTTCAGTTATGTTAATGCCTAAATGGGAGTTAAATTTTGCAATAATGAATGTAAAATCTTTTTTTAAAAAAATTAAATGGGGAGCATGTATGCTCTTACTGGGAGCATTTATAGTCTTTTCAATAAAATTTAAAATGCCCTTCATTTGTATGCCCCTGCAGACTTCTAAATTTTCTAGTTAGTTGTTTGATGTGCTACTAAAATCAACATAGTTGTTTCTCGGATGCTGTTTCTAAACTGAATTGTGCTAGATTTTACCAGCCTTTTCTGTCTCACACTTTCCTTCATCAGACTTTCACCCACCTAGTCGCTGAGCTCAGACTTCGGATAACTAGCATGTACTGTCCAGCATTTGCCAGACCTTCTGCTTAGCATCTGTGCTAGTTAATTCTCACGTAGCCTTAAATTCAGGACGATTACTAGCTCCAGTATAAACGTTTGGAGACCGAGACAAGGATGTTAAACAGAGATGTTATTGAACAGCTGTCAGTGGCAGGTGTTAGACTTTTGGCCCAGAGACTCTGCCTCTGAACTTTAACTAAGCCTTTTGCTCAGGTACCAGAAATGTGACAGTCAAAGAAATTTCCTGCTATTTAGAAAAAGTTAGAAGAGGATGTATCAACAAAGAAAATAATTACAGTGTGATTGGTTTCAAAATCCTATGACTTACTAAGTGCTCTGCGCGGCAAGAAGGGACTCACTAACTCTAAGTGCCTGTGGCACCACCGTGCTGGGCGCCTTGCATGGGCTGTCTCACTTCATGACCAAATTCAACTTCACAGGAATCTATTATCGTCCCATCAAGAAATGCAGAGGAACAGCGAGCTGGAGGAGCGGTGGTGGGGATGGCCAGGGGAGAGGTCTCCAGTGCGGTGGAAGGATGCTAAGTGTGTCCTCAGTGTCACAGAGTCTGCTACAGGGTCACCGAGCGCCAGGCCTTTCTCCGGGTGGGCACCAGCCAGGCTGTCTTCCCAGCCTCCCTTGGGGTATGTGGGCTCCAGGACGGATTTCTGGCCAATGGCACATGTGCTGGCGTGATGTTCCCCACTTCCGGCCTGGCCCCCACAAGCCCCCACCTGCTCCCTCATCTGCCAGCCCGAAGCAGAGCATCCCAGGCCGACTTCGAGGCCACAGCAGGGATGTCGTATGGGCGAAGACTGCGTTTCTGAACAATGGTAGGAGGGACAAATCCTGCATTCCCGGAGCCGCTGAGGATGGAGACAGTCACAGCCACGCACTTACCCTAAACCCCCGGACGTCGATTCAGTTTTAGACAGAGAGACGGGATAAATTTGGACAGTGACCCAGAGATGTCTGCTGTTTGGCATGAACTGTGACAAATGATGGGAGAAAAACAGGAGTGTTCTGGCGTTCTTCCAACTTAAGTAAGAAATGTGAGTTTATGCCATTTGGGGACTACTTGCCAGGTCTTGTTGCAACAGTTCCTGACTACCCTCATGAACCTACAGGAATAGGCCAAACAGCGCCTTCAGCGTGTCTGCAGAACCAGCTCTCGCATTTCGGGCGTACGATCACCACTCGGGGAAAATTCAAATTCTAGTTCACAAGATTTAAGGCCGATATTTTTCACTCCTAACAATCACCCAAGTGACCCTGGACAAGGTGGTTAAAGGCAAATCCCATTTTGAGAAAAGAACAGCCTAAGTTCTAATCCATTGGTGTGGCCCAGGCCTCCCGAGATGACACGTGGGAACACACGGGCGCGCTGCGCGGGGCGCAGTGGGGAGAGCTCTGCGGGCAGAGTCTGTGGAAATGACGCGGGGCCTGTAGCTTTCAGGGGGTTTGACCTCAGTGGGAGCGTTGCAAGTTAATCCGTGACTTGCCTTTATTAACCTGGCAGGTGTTTCTCCCCGTGCCTCACGGCGTTGCCACAGCCCAAACACACAGAAAGCTCAGCAAATAGGACTCATGTGCCTCTCCAGGCCGCAGCCTCCTCATTACAACTTGAACAGATCAATAGGACATAAATAATTTAAAGGCTGCTGCCTGTAAAATGCACATTAGAATGTGTTTCTGAAATCGAGAGTCCGTTTTGAGAGATGGAAGTTATTTTACCTGTGGATGGTTGTCCCTGCAAACTGGCCACTAGAAAACATAACACATAAACTAACGTGTTTGCTTTTGCTGTTGGCGGACTTGTGCCAGTGGAGCCGATGGCATTTGCTCCCGACACGCTCGTGGCTGCCAGTCCGTCCCCGCCCGCCCCTCTAAGGTGACCGGACGGAGCAGGTTCCCTTACCTTCCATCTCGGCTTAATCCCTTGCCGTTACAAGAAGTGGAAAATGCAATTAAATGCACTTCCGAAACCCTCCCCCAGAGCGCTGTTGACGATATTGCCTGCATTAAACAGGCTGAGCCCAGCGGCGCGGCCACCCTCGTTGCACCTGGTGGCTTTCCGCAGCCTGGGGAGGCGCGTTTGCAAATTAAAGCGTTCCATCAGCAGCTCTCAGAACACATCCCAGTTTGTTATAAAAGAATATGGCTGAAATAAACACTCATGTGGGTTTCATCGGGGTCTGGTTTGAGAGTGGGGGCAGGGGTTGGAAGCCCCCCCACTCTTCCATGGGGGCTAAACTTGGGATCGGTTTTGCTCACGAAGTGTCAATGGAATTTCAATGTTAACAGATCTTAAAATTACCTTAAAAGAGGATTCTAAGCCAAGCAGGACTTTTCCTCCCTTACCTTAAGTGTTAATCCATTATGTAGAAGAGCAGAAGCCACCGTGAAAACTTCCCATTTCTTTCTGAAGGATGTGACTTTGTCTGATCACACATTCCACTTGCTTCTCTCACAGGGAAGGGTGTGAAGTGACAGGTGACTAGGAGCCAAGTGAGATGAAACGTGTTCTTGGCTCGACCTAGGGCTTGGTGGGTGGCTGTGACCAGGACATGGAGCCTCTTGGTGACGCCACTTGCCCACTTAAAGAGCTGTCATCAGATTGAAGGGGTCGCCACACTTCCTGCATAGAGTAACCTTGCCCCATCTTTAACCAGATGTGAATTTGATGTGATAAAATGTCCAGCAAACACTTCCTCAGCTCACTTCCTCCAATGGTGGTCAGTTTCCACACACCACTACTTCCTCCGAATATTCCCTTCCTCCCCAAAATGCTGTTGTCTCTTTCCATCCATCAGCTATCCTATCCCCAGGCATCCACCGTGGATGGGAGAGGGCTGAATGACAGCTTCTGGCTTTGGAGAATTTCTCCTGTCTTCTCCCCATGCCCTTTCTTCTTCATTTCCACTGTTCATAATGTCTGCTTAATGCAGAATAACGAAGAGCTGTGTCTCTGCTGCGCGCCGCCCGCCCTGGCGCGAGCAAGGTTTAAAACACTGCCATTTCACGCCTCGCCTGCACCTGTCACTCCGTCTCCCCGCTGCCCCAGCCCTCCAGCCATCGCTTTTCTCCTGTAAGTGCATGAAGTAAACACGGGAGGACTTGCAGTTCTCTTCAGTGGCAGTGACACATGTGTTGAGAGGCTGATGTGAGCCCACCCGGTGATAAGTGCCCAGGATGAAAAGAGGCATCGTAGACCGACATCACTTTGATCCCTGTCTTCCCCGGACCCTCTCATCAGTGGGCAGTCTCAGCGTCAACACAGAGGTTTAGTGCCACTAGTTCACAAGCCAAAACTGGTCAAGGCACCCTGTGTGCCTGACTTCTCAGACCCAGTTTTTATGGTTTTATGAGGTTTGGAAACCCTCACAAAATGTGCTCACAAAATCCCGGGACTCTGCTCATCCCCAGCACCCTGGACCAGTCTTGATAACTAGATGCCTGGCTCTGTTTTCAGTTGAGCCCTCTTCTTCTTTGTTGGGATTAAGTTCTTAACATGACCCCAAGCCCCCAGAGCTAGTGCTCCCAGAGACAGACACATCACAGCTGTGTCTCATCCACTCCATCTTCCATGTGTGACCTCACACTGCATCGTGGAGCGAGGTCTCTCCTGTGTCCCACCTGCTCAGGGCACTCTTGAGGCACAGTGTCCATTGGGTGCCTCCCATCAAGATGAAAGTCCTGTGCATAGGAACACTTGCCAGAAAGAAATCGGAGTGGACATCTGGTCACCCCCTCAAGGGCTCTTCTCCATCCTCAGTCTCTTAGGCCTGACATCCATCTCCCTGTCGTCAGTGCTGGGGCTCCTGCGTCCCAGCCTGTCCTGGAACTCACTCCACCCTGGTCACAGCAAGGAGCTCCTACCCCAGAGAAGGAGGCTTCCAGTGCGGTTAGAAAGATTATAGATAATCCATATGGCAAAATATAAATCACAATAATGAGCCAATTATGTTTATAGTATTGCTACAAACAATAAATCTCACAAGAGGGAAAGTAGAAAATACAAGAAAGTTGGAAACTCATAGAAAATTCACAGGGCAAAAGATTTTGAGGTGACCCATGAAAGAATACAATGTACAGAGAGGGGCTAGGATGCAACAACAAAGACAAAAATTAAAATGCATACAATAGTCAAGACATGGAAGCAACCTAAATGTCCATCGACAGATGACTGGATAAAGAAGCTGTGGTATATTTATACAATAGAATACTACTCAGCCATAAAAAAGAATAAAATAATGCCATTTGCAGCCACATGGATGGATCTGGAGATCATCATTCTAAGCGAAGTAAGCTAGAAAGAGAAACAAGAATACCATATGAAATTACTCATATGTGGAATCTAAAAAAAGAAAAAAGACATCACTGAACTCATTTACAAATAGAAACAGATTCACAGACATAGTGAACAATCTTATGGCTACCAGGGGAGAGGGGGTAGGAAGGTATAAATTTGGGAGTTCAAGATTTTCATATATTAACTAATATATATAAAACTAGATAAAAACAAATTTCTTCTGTATATCACAGGGAACTATATTCAATACCTTGTAATAATCTTTATTAAAAAAAGAATAGGAAAATGAATATATGTTTGCATATGTATGACTGGGACATTATGTTGTACACTGGAAATTGACACATTATAACTGACTACTTTTCAATAAAAAAATTTTAGAAATAAATAAAATGAGCTCACCAGGAAAAAAAATGCAAAGATGGGAGATGAAAATATTTTACAGAACTAGAGAGTTCATTTTAAGATGATAATAACAAATCTTTAGAGACGTCCCTGAGCACAGACAGGTGTTTGAGAGGCTACATAGTAAAACAAGGTTTGTACTGACAGCTAAGAGGCTTGGATTATAACCCTAGTCCTGCCATGGCTGGGATGTACGATTTTAGACAAGTTATTCATCCTCCGCTGACCTTATTTAATGCATGGCTTAGGTGTTACTGACCCACGTGTAGACTAGGGGTCAGTAAACCTTTTTGTGATGAAACTTTATATAATTAGGTGAATCTGTGGCATTTTCTAATGAGTGACTCCTTAAGAGTTCTAAAGGAGAGATAATTTTGTGAAGTTAGTCAAATTAATAAAGAGTGCTTTGTGTGGCACGCAAAAGGGCAGAATTGTAAAAGCAGGGAAATTATTTGAACAAACTTTATAATTATGATATGGATGTATGTTATGAGTTAGGAGAAAACAGAACAGAATTGAGAGACAGTAAAAGGAAAGAAATTTCCAGAATGTTCTTGGGAGAAGAAATGGAAGAGGTGAAATAAGGAAGAATTGTGATGATTTTTATAGTTTTTAACTGAGTTATAGCAAGAATGATAGCACCATCACTCAAAATAAAGAAATTTGGAATAGGAGCAAGATCGGGGTTGGCAAACTCTTCCTGTAAAAGGCCAGATGGTAAATCCTTTTTGTGGCCATATTGTCTCTGTCGGCACTACTTAATCCTGCTCTCATGGCACAAAAGTAGCCATGGACAGTAGGTAAACACATGGTCACGTCTGAGTTCCAATAAAACTTTATTTATAAAAGCAGGCAGTCAGCTAAATGAGTTGACATTTGGAGAGCTGATTTTTGAGAGCTCACAAACTTAAAAGCCCACTGTGTCTACTGGGTAACAAACACAAATGTGTGAATCAGTTCAGTACAAGTACTAAAAAGTACTGGGGTCTGCAGCAAGAGGAAGAGCATATATTGCACACAATGAGATTTAAATTCAGAACATTAAAAAAAAAAGTTGTATCAGCTAATCAAGACAGATGGCAGACACCGGAGGACGTACAGGCGGAGATACTGGGAAGTGCGTCAGCTACAAGTTGACATGATGGAGTTATCCACAACTTGATGACTGATTCTATGAGATTACATTGTCAGGGGAGAAATTAAAATGAAAAAGAACAGATTTCAGTATTAAGTCCTGGAACAGACCCACTTTAGGAAATAGGAGAATGTGGAAGTCACCATCTGTGGGACCCAAGAAAGAAGAGGACAGTAGAGGGCCAAAGACAGGGGAGTGGAAGGAGGTCAGGGCAATGGGGCATCTCCTGCTGGAACCACAGGGACAAAAACTCATAGGAGGTCAGGTGCTGCGGGGCATGAGGGGCCTCGACGTCCTCGGAGATGCTGTTTCAGGGAGGCAGTGGGAGCAGAAATTTTAGGAGTTCAGGATTAGACTGCGGGGCTGAGAAATGGAGCGGTGGGGAGGGCGTGACCGCAGCACAGTACTGTGACACAGCCCTGGACGTGGCCACAGGCAGGTCCGGTTCTGCTCCCTGCATCCATACGTCCCAGCTACTTAGGTCATCTCCTTAGAGTTATTTAATCTCTTTGAGATTCAGGGTGTCGTTTGTGAAATGAGGAAATTAATAGCCATCTTCAGGATCGTGAAAAGAAAAACGGAAATGAGACAGATTTATGCACAGAGCCGCCTGGTGCCTCACACACAGTAGCCTCTCAAGCATGCATCTTCCTCTTCCCTGGCCCCCGGGCCTTTTAGAATATAGATTTCAGCTTTTAAAAATATGGTGATCGACATTCAGTTATACTCTTGTCTAAGTCAACCAAAAGTTCTTGTCCACGGGACAATAAAGGGCCAGTTGAAGCCATGAGATGGTGCATTTCCTCATATGAGGGCATAAACCAGTAAGAACCAGAACTTACTTATGTGTCAGCCTTAACTAGTTACGGATCAATACAACATTGATTTTTTTTTCACTCTAGGTCCTCTCATGCTAAAGAGGAAGACAGCAGGAAATCTTTCAAAATGTAAAATAATTTTCTTTGCTGTTGTATGAAGAGAAAGGACTTTTATTTCAAAATTACTAATAGACAAGGAAAAAGGAATCTACCCCATAATTAAGTCAATATGAAAGTAAGACAACTGTGAACTCTTTTTTCCTAATTGTCAAGAACTTACAATTTTAAAGTCTCAGAAAATTAATGGCTAAAGCTGTTTCAGCTGCACTAAGATTGTTCAATCTCACAGACTAAATTTTCAGAGATTTTTATGAGAACATTTTGGGCCCCATATTTAACATAATCTGTACTGAGATTAATGAATTTTGTTAACTCCTTCCTATGAAGGCCTTGGAAGCCTTCTGATAGTCTAATTTGAATAGCACTTTACAGTGATTTTGCTTAATATTTTATTAAATATTAATCCCCAGACTTTTAAGATGAACTTTGTAACACCTATATTTCAGATGAGGAGACAGAACCTGCAAAGGTTAATTAATATCACAAAAGGTCTCAACATGTTTCCACCTGCTCTTATCTCTCATGTTGCTCCTCACCTGGGAGAGATATCTGCTTCTCCAGAAAGCCCTAGAAAGCCTGAAAACCACTGTGGATACTCTGGTTTGCCCCTACACACCCATCTGAGGCAGATCCAGATCCAGAAATGATTGTCTGTCATCCCAAGGGTGGGAGGCTGGGATGGTTGAGATTTTTGAATAAGCCAAGTGGGGTTAGGAGTCATGGCTGAGACCCAACGGAAGTGACTAACAGTCCACATTATAATTTCCCAAGTTATGACGCAGAATAGCTATCAGTCCATATTTCCACCCACATGTGAGGAGACTGATCCGTCAGATGGGCACCATGGGAGAAATCTTAAGTGGGAGACTTCTAGGAGATGTAGGACTTCTGCAATGTGGAAGTGGAGAGAGTTCGCAAGGATGACCCCTCAGAGAGAGCTGACTGAAGGGGAGGGGGCATACAGTGGAGACGGGGTCTTTATCTGGGGCAAGAAAGACATTGGACACTGCAGTCTTTCATCCACTGACCAGATAACTTCATTCTACTCTGTAGTAGGAGAAATCCTAGGCATGTGGTGAACACGGCACACCACTCTGCTTCAGGAACTTTCCTCCAGACACAACCCTGTCGTCTGAAGCAGTGAGTGGCTGGGGAGATGGGCACCAAGCCAGTCCTGAGAAGGTCTTGGCCAGCTCAACCCGAGTCAGCTGGAATCCAGGGCAGGGTTCCATTCTCAGAAGGGGATAACGGTTCAAGACAGGAAACCACAACAGGCACTCGGCCTCAGACTAAACAAACATGGGGAGGTGGAGGGGCAAGTTTATAACTTGAAGAACGGGGTGTGCACAGGGGCTCCACACAAGCTGCAGGAAGGGCGGTCACGGGCTGAGACTCACTTTGGACCCTGCCCACCGAGGAAAGGACCTGCCGCTGAAGAGCATCTATAGCCGGGGCACGACTTAACCAAGATGGACTGAGATGTAGCCTTTGAGTGTTGTCTCCAAAGTCAAAATCGTCAATTTTGGGTATATTTTTTAAAAATGAGCTCTGTTTCTGGAACTTTCACATGTTCCCTCTGTCCAAAAGCTAGGTCACCAGGAATGCCACAGAAGTCCACATTGATTATATCACCCCTCAAGTCAAGGACAATGAGCTTGCTGTTTTCAGTGTATTCATGTCACTCAGTAAACATCCATGGTGGTATTTCCTCAGATGTAAAAGGGGGATTAAAATCTGTCTGAAGCTGGTAAACTTAAAATTAGAATTTGGCCATGTCCACGTAATACTCAAATGTATAATCAAGTGGATCAAATGTTCCAGAGATTTAAAGTGAAATCCTTCAAACTATTTCCTGACATGTGGCAAAACAGTTCAAAAATTGAAATGTTTAGGTTTGAGCATCAGAATAATAGCATTTTCCAAGTACTTCTCAGATTTTTCTAATTTTATGATTCTTACACTATAAATTACTAAACTGAAATCCATATTTTTTAGAGACTACATAAAGAGCATTTTGCAGGGGTGGCTGGCAAAAATAATGGCTTTAGTTTTCTTGTACGCCCAAATGCCTAAAGGTCTGTTGGGAATTTTTGCATTTGTTAAAAAAATACTTTATATTTTATGTAACTACAAGATGACAGTATTTTTACCTGTAGAGTGTATGCTGGGCCCTGGGTTGTACCCTGCAAGAAAAAGGCCACCAGGATGGCCACAGGCAGTCTGAAATCCGGAAGATCTTGGTGGTGAAGAAAGTATCCATCATGCCATCATTACTGACATGTTTGAAATATTTAGATGAGTAAAGGGTTTTCTTCTATTGAAGTATAGTTGGTTTACAATGTTGTGTTAGTTTCTGGTGTACAGCACAGTGATTCAGTTATACAGATATATTTCTTATCATATTCGTTTTCATTATAGGCTATTATAAGGTATTGAATATAGTTACCAGTAGGACCTTGGTGTTTATCTATTTTATATATACTAGTTAGTAACTGCAAATGCCAAACTCCCAATTTCTCCCTCCACCCGCTTCTTCCCCCCGATTCCTGGTAACCACAAGTTTGTTTTCCATGTCTGTGAATCTGTTTCTGTTTTGTAAATAAGTTCATTTGTCTTATTTTTTTAGATTCCACATATAAGTGATAGCATATGGTATTTTTCTTTCTCTTTCTGGCTTACTTCACTTAGTATGAAGACCTCCAAGTCCATCTATGTAGCTGCAAATGGTATTATTTTATTCTTTTTTATGGCTGAGTAGTATTCCATTGTATATGTGTGTATGTGTATATATCTATATATACGGCACATCTTCTTTATCCAGTCATGGACGTTTAGGTTGTGAGGTAGAAGGAGTTTTTGAAGTACACATTGAATCAGCAGTGAATCACGACTGTGTGTTCATTCATTCAACAGATCTTTTCTGAGCACCTGCCCTGTGCCTTGTCCAGTGTCAGCTGGGGATACGGGGGAGCCTAAGTCCAAGGTGCCGCCCTCAGGGAACTTCCATCTTGTGCAGAAGACAGAAGAGAAGCAAGAAATTCAAGGAGCACGCTCCTGATGCACGGCTGTAGCTGCACCAGGCGGCCCGCAGGAAGCCAACAGCCGGCGCTTGTGAGGCTGTGCAAGCCCAGTGACAGCCTCAGAAGTGAATGCTGATGCTCCTGGCCTCCTCCCTTCAAAGCTTCCACAGCCATTGCATTACATTTCATTCATTCATTCATTCATCAAACTACCTGTCAAGCGCCTCGTGCTTGACACGCTGCTAGGTGCAAAGATTAACTTGACAAGTGTCTGACTTTGAGGCATGTAAACACCCCCCAGTGAGCCAAGTATATATATATATGTCTCTCACTACAGGCGTTCACAAGAAGGAATGCTCAATTTTGTTTCCAGGATGTGGGGAAGGCTTCCAAGAAGAGGAAGCGTTTCACTGGCGTTGAGCAGAAGCTCATGAAGCTCAGGGATGCTCTCGCAACCACAGGGGCAGCTAGGACCCAGGCAGAAATCTGCTGAGAACAGCAAGCGATGCGGCTGCACAGAGGAACTTGGGAAGCGTCATGAAGGTGGGAGACTCAGAGATGGTCTGGAGTGGGCAGTCAAGGCTTTGCAGCCTTTGTGGTATTTAAATAGCATGTTTCATTTGATAGGTTCACCCAGGTGTCTACATGTAAGAGGTGGAAATCGTACATTTATCTTCATATCATTTCGAGTGCACCTAACCTTAGGAGAGGATTGTTTATTACTGCATTATAATGTGCACACAGAGGTTGTTAGCAATCGCTCTTCTTAGCCATTAAGGATCATTAATAAGGTGAAAGATCTAGATCTATAGTGAGGGGGATTTGCTCGGGGTTTTATTTCGATGGCAAAGAATACAGTATAAATCATGTTTTCATGATGATGAAAATGCACAGCAGCAAATCTAAGTGCCATATATCATACGGGGGATTTTTGTCAAACATCGTATTTCATGCAGCTGACAGAGAACTATCCAACATCTCAGGCACAGCCTCGGCCTGGCTGCATAAATTTGGTGTCGATTTTATTGCCATTTTGTTAATGAAATATAAAAATTAAATGGATTGCAATGAAACTGTGAAGTAAGTGATATTCCACATGCCTTTGGCTTCAAAGAAAACAGGGTGGAATGAATGATAATCAGGTACTGAGCACAACGTTAAAAAAAAAAAAAAGCAGAAGCCTATTAAAGTGATCTAATGGATGTTCTCTGCCCTTCTTCACTTCAAATTTAGTTTTCCTGGGAATCTATGTCAAGATAAGTCATAGATCATGCTCTGTGAGTCAGGGTGGATGGATGGATTGATTTTTTTAATGTTACTGGGTAGAGTAAACTGAAGCGAATACTGTGATTGACAACACACAGAAGAGGAAAACAAGGGGTCAGATAACTGTCGTGCCCAAGAAGCTACAGCGAAAGGAGACTCCATGATGGCGACATTGCCAGCCAATTCCGTGCAGTGAGTATTTGTCTCCGGTTCTGTGCCAGACACTGCACTGGTGAGTCGCCTCAGCGTGGCCTCATCACATTTGCGCTCAGGATTTCAACATCATTTCTGCTTTTTCCCAACCCGTTCTGTCCAGAATGGCTGACAGTAGTTGGGTGACCAGCACGGCGGACGCTGGGAGAAACAGATGTGACCTGGAAGAGCGCCAGCCCGGCCGGACTTCTGAGCTCCCAGGGCTGAGGTGCATTTGCAGCAGAATGCCAGGGTGCCAGGGCTGCACCACCGAAGCGAGACACCTGCACAAGCTGTGTCCTTGCCCCCACGAGCACCACACAGACCCTCTGAGCCAGTAAACGTCACATAGGGTCTAAGGATGGCGCAAACACCTGTAACAGACATTCGGGCCAAAGACAAGACTTTGAACAGGCTCCCAGCCAGAACTTCCTAACGACTAGGACACTGTGTAAGATCGAAACGGTGTTTTCTATAGCTTGGACTGTGACTTAAGGCAAACAGAAATATATGTAAACGGGGGTAAGTGCATTTGATAGAGGATAAGGCTTGATTTTTCTCAAGCCGTGTCTCTCTAGCAACGGGCGAATCTGTTCTAAGCGTATCTAACTGTTGCAGAAGCAGTAAGATTGGCTCATCAGATTCTGGCCTGGAATTCTTCTTCATAAAGAAGGTGGGGAAAATTATGCCTGCTGAGTATTCCATTTCAGTTCAGTTTGCTCTCCGCTCTATGCAGCATTTGAAGTGGAAACAATACAAAGGAATCAGGAGAGCTTTAAGAATGAAAAAGAATGGGGTATGCTGGGGGGAGGTGCACCGAAGTTTCTAGCACTAAGTAGACTGCTTTTGCAGTGTCAGTGTTTTTTTTTTTTTAAACATCAAGCAAACAAGCAAATAACACTTGCTTATTTTCTGATACAGCAATCCGTGCATCACCTGTTGCTGGCAACACTTTTCCCCATCACAAAAAAAAAAAGTTTTATTTTTTTGAAAACGGATATGTATGAGCAAGACTCAGAAACAATTTTATTTTTCCCTCAAATGCACTAGTCTACATCCAGGCAGCAAGTACCACTGGGGGAAGACAGTACCCAGGCTGCCTCCTGCCCACGCCCCCAAAACGCACGATCGTTAGAAGCATCTGCGAACGGTGAAGCTCACAGTCTTATCCTGATCATTACACCAACAGAGGGGAAAGTTCTAAAATTATCTTACGTGCTCTAGCTGTTAATTAAATACCAAGGCTAGAGTAACTTCTCCACGAGTGAGAAGGTCATTATGTCTACAGTGAAGCTGCTTTTCCGCGTGGCTCCTGTTCGGTGTAGAAGCCGGGCAACGCTGGGACGGGCGTCAGGCCTTCCTGTTCAAAGCATCCCCGTTATTTTGCTGTTTAGTGTGTAGGTCTCCATGCTTTAGAACCGTGCTGCCCGGGACATGAGATTCTCTGTAAATATTTGTAATTCATTTTCTTTCTATCGTGTGGAGGGGAGTTCAAAAGGTTTTATGACTGATGTCAACTTGGCAAAGAACTAGTCAAATGCCCACCTGTGAGGGTGAGCAATAAAGATTTCTGCTTATCTCTCCTACGGCATTCTTGGAGCCATAGAATTCTTAAAGCTCATAGTACTTATCAAAATGTATGTTCTGAGCAGGATTTATTATTAAGGAATATTATTCTGTCTTTGGTCACCTCACAGTTTATTAATAACCAGGATATAAGGCAAGAGTAAAATACACGCTGTTCATTCCAAGGCGTTTACTGGCAAGACTAAAACAGGCACAGCTTATTCAAGACCCGCCCAGTCATCTGTGTCTGTGTTTGTATCTGTAACCCAGGTCGGGGCAGGTCCTCTTCAGGACGGTGATATATGTGCTGATAAATTACCTGATGCGTCGACTCTCAAAACCAGGCTTCCCTGATTGGAAGTGACTGTTTTTTTCTGAGCTTGCCATAATCTGGAGTAAATGATTTCCTCGATTCAGTTGTCCTTTGAACACACGCTCAGCTCTGATTTCACAAGGAAGCCTGGCCGGCGAGCGCCTCCTCTGAATGGGCTGCAGCTTTTGTTCCTCTTTATCATCTGCAGGCAGGCACCAAGGGCCCCTCGACCAAAGGGGGTCCTTGGGGAGGAGGTTTTCGCTGTGATAACATAACCCTTCGATCGGCGCCTCAGACTGTTCAGCGAAGCACAGCGCTTTCCTTTCTCAGTGCTTTTTCCACTGTCTGCAGCCATGTTGCTCCACCACACACTGACAGAGCGGTTTCACGAGATTCATCTAAAGTCAGCGAATTTTAAGGAATGCTTAACGTAACGCTTGGCAGAACAAGATAATCAAAGATGCGAGGGGAAATGTTTCGATTATCGAATTTCAAAAGCAAAGCGTATGATTGAAGGTTCCAAAGCAGCCGTCCCAGTAACTTCCAAAACTACCAGTTTTAACATTCCCATGAAAAAAAATGCCATGATAAAGTTAACAGAAATGCCTCACTTTCAAATTTCTAAAGTGAAGGAGAAAAATGTGGTCTGATTGTGGGTAAAGGATTCCTTTTCAGACACATCAGCTGAAATTCAAGTTCAGCTGGGGGGTTCTGGAGAGGGCACTGGAAAGGACTGTGATCCCTGGAGAGGAAAAACTCTTATTAAGTACCAAGTGTTATTATCTTGACAGTTGGAGATGTTCTTAACTGTAATCATTTAAAAGAATGCTTTCACAACCAAAACATTTTAAAATTAACCTTTTGGAGAATTGCAAAGTACTGGGATGGAGAACAACTTAGGAGAGCTTTCAGAAGCTCTACATTCTAACAAGAAGGAGGTTCATGAAGATTATGTGTCCAAAGTAGGAACAGAATATGAGTTCTACCATCCTCAAAGCGCAGCTTGGGAAACAGACATTCCAGGGAGTGGAGCCTGTGGCTTGTCTTCTCCAGGGTTGGTGGGACTTTTGCTCTTACCTACGTGTGCACTACCTGTAGGGGCCGTAACAGGATGGGGGAAAGAGGGTAAGTTCTTTTAGAGCAGACCCAACCTGGTTGAGAAACTTCAGAATTTTTTTTTTGAGTTAGTAGCCAGTAGTAATAAACATACCTTATCAAATTATATACAGTTAATTTTGTCACCTGATATGAGCCAGATGACAGAGAGAAATAAGAACTCTTTATTGAGCTTGAGAAGAGCTGGATCAGTCTCCAGGTCTCCCACAGCTAGCTGTGAGCTCTGAGTCAAATTACCGAACCTCACCAGACTGTCTGCTGTCCTGAGAGGGCATCGGGCAAGATGGTCAGAGATGACTGAGTCACGTCTGAAGACTCCATGTTTAAAAGTCAACGTATCTAAGATTTAGCTCAATATCTCTCTGCTCTTAGCATCCTTTCCAATGTGTCAAACCCTGTGGACAAGAGTCCCACCACAATGCAAGTGGAATGCCGGGAAGAGGATGTATTAATATATTTTCTAGAAAGCATGGCTATGTCAGTATTCTCAAAGCTGCAACCTGAATATGAAAACGTTGGGTATGGACAAGAAAACAAAAACTTAAAGAAAAACGTGATCAACATGGACAGCACCAGGGGCGGAGGTCCCTCCCGGTGCCAGGCATGGGCCTGGGGGCTGGTATAGAATAATAAACCCGACCCAGCCTCCATGCTCAGTGCAGCTAGAAAGGCAGTAAAAAGAATTCACTGCGATCAATGTGATGACAAAGGTTTCCCCCTGGCATTTCTGTGTGTTTTCATGCCCACAAAACACAGCTTTACCATTGCTGAGCTGAAAGTCCACACTGACTCTCACTGACACAGGGTCACACGCTTCAGTGACAGCCTTCTGTTCAAACATGTTTTATGTGCCTTGGTGGTTCTTGCTTCTAGGCCTGTGTCTGGAACCCTCCTCCCTCGGCCAGGGCCCCAGTTCACCCAGCTGAACTCCATGCATTCCACAGGGAGGCTTCCGGGGGCGCCCTCGAAGCAGCGGGCCTTGGCCTCCTCCTGGCTCACTGCTTTGCTGTCACCCTCCAGGTCGCCCCCTTGGGCAGCAGCAGCACCGAGGACCTGTGAGAATGCACGTCCTCTGCCTCTGACCCCACCCCAGCCCACCGAGTCAGCAGCTCTGAGAGCCGGAGCCGGCGCTGGGGGGTTAGCCAGCTCTCCAGCGAAGGGGTCCTGTAAGGACCACGGCTCCGCCGTGCCTGCTGGGTCACGGGCCTGCCCCGGAGGCCGGAAGGCCCGTGTGGGCAGCACCACACCTCCCGTCGCCCTCCTGTCTGGAGCTACTGGGTGGTCAACGTTGTTTTGAATGGACAAGAAAATGCATGAAATGACTTCCTGAAAGACATTTCTTCTTCCACTAAATTCCTTTTCAACCATCTAAATACCATATACACACTCTAAAATACCATATAAATAGGTAGGTTATAAAGCTTAAATAAAGGATCCATTTCGTTACAGACAACAGATTAATCTTTAAAGCCCTCATCATGTTCTTACTTTCTTAATAATTCCCAGAGGCTTCCAGCTGCTGATGTGGTCAGATTGGTGGTTCTCCTCTGAGATGATCTTGCCCCCCAAGGGACATGTGGCAATGTCTGGAAACATTTTTGGTTTTGACGACTTGGGTGGGGTGCTTCTTGCATCTAGCGAGTAGACCCCTGGGATGCTGTTAAACATGCTGCGACGTCCAGGACAGCCCCCGACTTCAAAGAATTATCGGACCCCAAATGTCGAGCACGCCAAGGTGGAGAACCCCTCGCCTAAACGCGTGGTTCGTAAATAACTAGTGATAAGTTTGGAGGGTAAATTTCTAAGAAGTTGGGGATCAGCCATTGACAGTCCTGGAGTGTCTCTTCACACAGCACCCCTTAACCCAGTCGTCCTCAAACATTTCCCTCCTGAAAACGTTCTTTGCTGTTTTCCTCTTCAGAGCCATGTGCTTTAAAAGCAATCTTCCAAAGATAGAAAAGTTCAAAGCTAATGCAGGGGAACCAGCACCACCAGGCGATTATTCGGTGCCCTTGCGTTCAGCCTCCTGCCAAAAGTCTTCGAGTCTCAGAAGGAAGAACAGCAAGATGAAGAAGGAGAGGCAGACTGGCAGCGAGGCCCACCCAGGCCCACTCGTCTGGTTCAGAGCTGCTCCCATCGGGCAGTTATTTGGGGCTATTTTGATGTGCTGTTTCCACGTTGTTAGAACTCCCTGACGTGTCCCTGAATGAGCTGCCCCACAGATGGACGAGTACCGAGCGGGCATCCCAGATGCAGTGGGCTGTGTCCCTGCGGAGATGCTGCATCCAATGCTCCTGAGAGGTCAACACAGTCTCCACAGAAAGGGCCCATTTCAGGCAAAATCAGAATTTTTCCTGCTGGCAAACCCTCAGTGATGCTACTGAGGAAAATCGAGGGAGTGCTGAAGTCTCAGCACAAAACTTTATCTAAAAGGCACTATGAACTCAGCTGCAAAACAGAAACAGACTCACAGACATAGTGAACAATCTTACAGTTACTAGGGGAAAGGGGGTGGGAAGGGATAAACTTGGGAGTTTGAGATTTACAAATATTAGCCACTATATATAAAAATGGATTTTAAAAAAGTTTCTTCTGTATAGCACAGGAAACTATGTTCAGTATCTTACAAAAATAACCTTTAATGAAAAAATATGAAAATGAATATACGTATGTATATGCATGACTGGGACACTGTGCTGCGCACCAGAAATTGACACATGGTAACTGAATGTACTTCAATGAAAAAAAAAAACCTAAATAATTAAATAACCAAATAACCAACTAACTAAAAAATAAAGGACAAAAAATTAAAGGCAACGCAAACCAAAAAAACCTATTGGAGGTGAATGACCTGTGTTAATGGCAACAACTAGTGAGCTGTGCGCTGGATGTGGCCCTGTGATGGGTTATTGTCATTTAAAGTGTGTTAGTCCTTTGGTCTGAAAACAGGTAATGTAGCTAGAATGACCTCTTCCAGTTTCGTGACTTTCTGAAAGTCAGTGCTGGTGGTGATAATTTTAGATAGATAAAACCTTCATTGGTCTGAAGACTTTGGACATTATTCTTTCCTAAGAATTATTCACCCAGTACAGCCACAGTGTGTGATTTAGCTGCTGCTTCTATCAGGATTTTATCCCCCTTCTTTGACGGCGTACTATTAAGTTTTATACTTAAACCCTTCTGTAATTCAAAAGCATGTAATGAATGTCTTAAAACCTAACCACAGTAAATAAAAATGTATTTGGAGTATTCTGATATAAATTGTATCTATGAGAGAAGGAAATGTGTTGAAGACCTAGAAATACTGTTTCTAAGTCAAAGGGAAAGTGACACTTTCGAGACTAGACACTTAAAAATTCCTTCTTTCAATATTCATTCATGCGCTTGGTTACTGTATATCTTACTTTCATGTTGTTTTTCTTCAGCAGAAAATAAATATTTAATAAATTTGATTGACGTTGGGGCCGCCTGGACTATCATGCCAATAAATTTTGAAAAACCAGCTAACAGCAGAGTGCCGAGAAATGCAATGTCACTCCATCACTGCAGAAATAAAAATACAGTTTCAATTTTTCATGACGTTTAACCATCCTCTTCTGAACTCCATGAATCTAAAATAGGTGGTTTGACAAAAGTGATTAAAGGGGGGACATTCTGAGTTATTTTGATATTTGAAATGAGAGCCTGTCTACCTCACTGTTCCTCATCCATCAAACTTCTTTTTTGTTTTTAACTTGAAGCGACCTTAAAGTTACTAAGACACAGTAACCTTGAAGATCAGTTCTAAAATGTTGATAGTCCTTGTTTGTTTCGGTGAGAGTTCCTTGCTGGGTAAAATGAGGTTTTATGTTTGAGAGCCTCGATCAGAAGTGGTGCATCAGGCACCCTCATAACAGATCTTCATAACATGTCCCTGGTATATTTATGATATCCTGTCTTCTTTCAAGTTGCTATTGAAAAGGTATTTCGGTAACAATAACACTACTGAAACTATTTTGATTACCAAATTATTGACGTGGTGTCAGTTGTGTGCAAAATGCAATGTTAAGTGGTCCAAAGATGTAGGACATGCTTACGCCTGCACAGATACAGATCTTAACTTTCAAATAAGAGGTGGCTAGTATTTATCAAAGACCTGGATTTTCCTCATCTTCCACAGCGCTTCTCAAACTGTGGTCTCCAGATTTGCAGCAGCAGCCTCACCCAGGATCTGCTTAGAAATGCAAATTCTTGGGCTCACCCCAGACCTACTGAGTCAGAAGTTTGTGGTGGGGTCCAGCAGTCTGTGCTTTAGTAACCCTTGCAGGGGATTTTGGTGCACACTGAAGTCTGAGAACCTCAGTTCTGCAGCAGTGGTTCTCAAATTAGGGCTGCAGGGTCCTGGGGGAGCCCTGGGCTACACGGTCAACTCCTTTTACAATAATACCAAGATGTCGTAAGCCCTTTATGCTGTCTGAGCATTTGCCCTCTTGGTATAAAAACAAGGATGAATGACACTGCTGATTCTTTAGCAACGATCAAGGCGGTGACACCAAACTATGTTTGTAGTCAATATATTTTTTACCAGCATAAGCATGCAATTAACAAATGCTAGTTTCACTTACATATGTTGATTACACAGTAAAAAAATAATTTTACTAAAACTTGACCCTTGAGTAGGTATTTTTTTATTACTCAGTGTGATGAGATGGGAAGTACACAGGAAGCACTTTTGCTGCAAATCAAAGCAGGAAGGTCGTCTAAGGGAAAAGTACTCATGAGACTCAGTTGTGAGCCAAACTAGCAGCTTTTTTCCTCATGGAACAATATTTTTCCTTGAAAGAACAACTGACAAACAATGGTGATTCAGACATGGGTATCTGGCAGACATTTTCCCCAAAATGGGTAAAGTGAGGTCATCATCACAAGAAAAACAACTGACAGTGTCTGCTGCCAAGTGTTGAGCTGAGAGCGAAAATCAGAACTCTGGACATCTGGCCTTGGCCCTTGTGGCTTCATAGTTTCCCAGCACTCAGAGAGTTTTCTGATTAGATCAGCGATGATAATGACAAATATGATTTTTAAAATATCAATAAGAATATGCGTTAACTGTATAATTTAGCAAGTTCTGCACCAGTAAAAAATTCAACCAAAGCTCAAGCTAGTCCAAAGGCTTTCAAAGTAAGAGCAAGTGGCGAGTTTAATGGTATGATTTCAGGTTCTATGTTTCCCCTCACCTTTCCAGAACAATCTACGTTGAGTTGGTTTTTTTTTGAAGTGTCAAAGAAGCACATCCAAAACAACCTGAAAAGGCTAATATGGCCCTTCTCTCATCTTAAATCTCATCTCTGTGTGAGGCCAGATTTTTTTCCCTATATATTAACCAAAGCCATGAATCACAATACACTGAATGCAAAAGCAGATGAGAATCCAGCTGTCTTCTGATAAGCCAGACATTGAAAAGATTTGCAAAATGCAAAGCAATGTCACGCTGCTCACTTTTTTGTGGAAAATATGGTTAATTTTCATACATACATGTTGTTTATCTTAACACGTGATGATTTTATTATGGTTATTTTCAAAAGACTTAATAAATAAACACAGTAATAATTCCTCCTTTTTAAAGTCTCATGTTTTAAATACCCATCGTTATAATCCACATACATAAAAGTTCCTCAGCCTCCCCAGTAAGTTTCACCTTCTTGAGTCATGTTACGCAAGCAACTGGCACCTTGCAATGGCTCATCACAAAGCAGTCAGCTGACTTTTGAACTCTTACAGACATATTTTCTAAACAATAAACATTTCTGAAAAAAATTATCACGTGAATATTATATTTCTTTCTTTGAAAGATGCCATTTGAAATTCTGAAAACTGAGACCTTCACACCGGCTTGATTTGCCAGTTTCTGTAGAAAAAGCTTCTGGGAATGATAGCTGTCGCAGAATGAAGAGTAATTACGTAAGACTTCATGTTTACAATGGACGATTGCTGTTTTGTCATTTAGACACGCAGCACTGCTCTTATACACAATACAATACATCAGAAGAGATTCAACAATCATTTCTTAACTGGTATTAGTCTGACTGACAATAGACTGCAGGGGGCAAGCATTAGAAAAAAATCCCAAGAATGGATGTTGTCAGTTTCACATTCTTTTAAACAAATAAAATACACAAATATTTAGTATGAATCAGATGCAAAAAATCCCAAATGCCAAGCAAGTGTTCTTTCATTAGCCATTATAACCAGGTGGCAGACAGACAGTATTATTTCACTGTTCAAGTTGGGGAAACAAACGAAAAGAGACCTTCAGATACGGAGCTAATGACAGACCAGTAATGATGGTCACGTGGTCCTTACATGGCAACTTCTACTCTGAGAGCCCTTTACACAATTTCAGCAGGATGGTTCTGCCTTTTAAATCCTCATTATCAATACTTATTTTTGTAAACTTCCAAAGGGATCAACTTCCTGTGCTTCCCAAAGATTTGTCCCCAAAAGGCTCAAAAAGACATGCGACTCAGAGGAACCAGAAGTTTACTTGCTTTTAGTTTGATATCATTCTTTGAAATCTTAAAAATAAAATTCTTCACTGATACCTTATTCTATTTTTAAGAAAAATGGAATGTTCAGTTCTTCATTTTCCCCTTAATTATTAACTTTTGGTAGAAGGTGAGGCTGGCGGTGGCACAACGTCCTCTGGCACTTCAGGACCTCATCATGTATGTTGTATCAGCTGATGAATAAATGGTGGAGAGAGGTGACAACATTTATGTGGGAAGCTAAGCCTTTTTTCTGAATTGAAGTAGAGTTGATTTACAATGTTGTGTTAGTTTCTTGTGTACAGCAAAGCGATTCAGATATATATACACATATATATTCTTTTCCGTATTCTTTTTCATGGATGCTAAGTTTTTTGAAACAGTTTCCAGGACTGACTGTGACATTCATATTTGTGCATAACTCAGCGCCGGTATCAGTAATACGTTTGCAGTAACGCTAAGGAGGAATAAAAGCCAGGAAAGAGACTGGACAAAAGAAAGAACCCATTTGACTGGCTGCCCAAGTCTCTACACCAAAGTCAAATATCAACAGGAGGATTTTGTTACAAAACCAAAAGGCATCCACCTCACGGGAGAAGGCTCCTGTAAGCAGGACAGAAGGCACATGCAGCAAGAAAAGCTTGCTTCTGTGTATAATTTACTTAATTTAGGAGCTGACACAGGCCCTGGGGGAGGCCCTAAAGATCTGCCATTTAAAACAGAAAGATGGAAGAGGTACATGCTGGCACTAAGAATTCCGTCAAGGCTCTGAATGCTGGAATGTGGCAGAAACCTCCCATGAAGACCCTGTGATCTCTGATGTCCTGAAACACAGGTGGGTCCTGATTTTCAGCTTTGCCAGACTTTCACGAACGTTAGAAGCAGTCTGGTGTCTGCGGGGTGTCCAGGTGGTGTGAGCAGGACACAGCCTCCGTGAACTCACTTAGATCTTAGACAAGAGGAACAGGTCCCCCAGGCACTGAGTCCCAGGGCCCCTGGCTTCTTTTGCCTCGATCCTGGTGCAAACAGGAGGATGAACATGTCTCAGAGTGGCCACTCAGAACTTCAAAACGGGTAAGAAAGCTTTCTGAATATTCCTCTGCAATACCCACACTCCAGGGAAGAGGGCCTGGGCTGTATTCTAATGCATCCAGTTAGCTGGCGTCTCAGTTCCAGTGCTGGTTAAGTCCTTAACACATGTGAATGAGGATGGGAGCATCTGCTATTAAAAGAAGGCTTCCTTTAATTAGAAATTTTCATACTCGAGTTTCCCAGTTTATGAAACTTTGTGATGAATGTAGCTTCCTTTAGATAATTGCTTGGGATGAGTGAATACCCCAATATTTATTTTGCAAGGATGTCAATGAATTATGAATGGAAGCAAAGAGTTCCATTGGGCAAGCACTCTAATTAATAAAGCCAGTTTCCTGTGGTTTCGCATGTATGAGAGGTACCCGGGCTCGGTGGCAGTGTAATTAATGCACATAACAGATGTCAAAGGTATTCCTGAGAAAAGAACAGGCACAGGGGAGGGGAGCTGACCTGATGCTGGAACAACCTCTTTTGATCTTTGATTGTCTCTGCTCCCTTTTCCACCATAAAGACCCAGATCACATCAATATATTTGCATAAAACCACCTCTCCCCTTGCCACCCCCACCCCCGCCCCGGGGTCTGAGAGCTTAATCTTTAGCATTTACTGACAATGGCTTAACAGATGGTCTTTCCAGGGTATTTTCTTGGGAGGTAAATATTCTTAGACTACAAACGGGACCAGTCTAGGGCTCCTATGTACACGCTGCATACCAATTGATAAAATTCTCAAACATCTCTGTATCTTTGCTCAGAAGCCCAATGTCATTCCCTGAGATCATGGAATTTCATCACTAAGCAGTTACTAAAGGATGAATGTCCACAAAGAGTTTTTAGGTTCAGCTTCAGATATCAGACTGGCCCCTGTTTTTATCGGAAATTTCTTTGCCCTCCTGGTTGGTAAATATTTGTAATATGACTTCTGCGTGCCTCAGTCCATCCTCAAAACTTAAATGCTTGAATTTTAGCCACAACAATACAGAGTTGAATGTTATTTGTGAGCTGCAGGAATGCCATGGCACCCTTCCGCCTCCGTGTAGGCATCCGTCTACCTGGGAAGTCTTGGGAGTCGGGGGAGGTAGGGCGCCACTGTAACCTTGAAGAAAATTCAGCTCTGGTGCAGTGGGAATGTGAAGCTATACTAAGTTCCCTGCAGGTTTAGTGTTCTGTGTAATAAGTCACATGCGCAGGACCCTGTTCCTCGTGCTTTGGTAAGTGCATATTTATGTTACTTTCATCCTCACAACACTCAAGAGTTACGGTATTATAACACCCGATTCTATAGCTGAGCACAATAGTTTTGCCCCTCTTCAATGGAATGTGGGATGTCACCCCTATTCTAAGAAGGCTTCAAGATTCCTGCCCTCTCCTGGACACACACCATACAATCTGACTCCTTTGAACATAACCAAAGCCAGTGAATATGATGAAATCTCACTTCCATAAATAGGTTACATTATATGGTAAAAGGGAAGAGACTTGCAGAGGTCATTAGATCCCTAATCCATTGACTTAATCAAAAGGAAGGTGATTCTCAGTGCATCTGATGGAATCAGGTAAGCTCCTTCAAAGAAAATCTAGAGATCAGAGCCATACGAAGAAGTCAGAGAGACTCAAAGTCACAGCAAATGGTCTCTGTTAGCCTTGAAGAAGGAAACTGCCATGGAGTGGGGAGGACCACATGGCAGAGAATGTCAGGCAGCCTCTAGGAGCTGAGGACCACAGTCCTACAACCACTGGAACTGAACTCCGTCAACCAGTGAACTTGACTGAGGATCACAAGCCTCAGATGAGATCACAGGCTCAGGCAGTATCTCGACTCTCACCCTGCTAATAACTTGAGACAGGAACCCAAGTAACCTTGACTCACGGAAACTGGGAGAAAATAAATATGTGTTGTTTTAAGTGTTAAATTTGGAGTAATTTGTTACGCAGCAGTAGGTAGCTATTATCCTAGACCTCAGAAGTATTCCACACAAGGGTTATATACAAATAGTAAGAGACAGTTGGTGAGAAATACATGAAGTAATCTTTAACCTGCCTAATAGCAGATAACCTATATTAGCCCATTGTTCAATACATACTGGGTGTTGGTTAGTTAATAGGCTAATGGATACCAACATTTAACCTATATGTTCATCAGCAGAAACTCAGGCTTAAAGTCAGTCTAGCAAATATTTGCTATCTACTGTATCAATCAGTAAACTAAATGATGCTGAAGTTTCCATATCAAAAGAAAAAGAAATGGAATAATTGTGTACCCCATAGAGTATTAAAGACTAGGTAACTATTTATTATAATTAAGTTAGTCAAAACTTATTTAAAATGTATCTCGAAGGGCAGAGTGAGTGAGAGTATCTTCATCTTTTTTTTATTGAAGTCAGTGAGTCTACACTGGGTTAAATTGATCCTTGCGTTGGACAACCGGAAAGTAGGTCAAAGATAACTAAGTCTTTCCATTTTGATTCAATATTGCTGTGTAACATCTACTTAGGATAATTCAAATGATTATTTTCTTTTAGGACTGCTGTAATGGACATAAATGGCATCGCCAATTATGGGAACCAGAACCATCAAAAGTTTTCTATAATACATTGAATCTGGCTCGAAGCCCTGTAATAGGATATCTACCCAATACTTGTCATCATGAGGGACCAGCAAGTAGAGACTGGAGCTTCAGCCTTCTTCATGGACTGGGATATAGGGAGCTGGAAAGTCCAGTTGACCAAAGGGCATTTCCATATCTCCAGGGATTGGGTAACTGGAAAGACATACTCAAGATGATAGTTGGGTTTTTTGGTTGCATTTAAAAACATAAAAATTTCAAATGGCTTTTTTGGTTGCATTTAAAAATGTAAAAATTTCAAATGACATTAAAGAAGGATTTTCTATGTTTACCAGAAGGTAGAAACAGTTTGTAAAAAGTAAAGACATATGCACACAAAAAAAAACTACAACATGAAACTGCCCTGGCATCCATGCTGGCAGTGACCTTATGACACTGGGGAATCCAAACCAATGGTACACAGTTTTTGCAAGTCCAAATCATATTTAAAAAATATTTTCACACCTGAAAGGATTCAAATAAATCAGCTCACTAACCAATGGCATTTATCTGTTTGTCACTGGGTAAATCCAGAATGTACTCTGGGATATACCTTATAAACAGTTCACTTTGTACACTCCCCCTTCCAGAAATAATCAACCTTTCTTCAACTTCTCTTCCTTGGAAATTACCATGTAAGAATTTCCACTGGAGAAGGCAATCCTTTCTCCTGGAGAAAAATACTATCTTTCTTCCCACCTGCGGAATCCCTCTTTCTCTCATTAAGATAAACATTCTCAAAGCCTGCCATGAAAAGAGAGATCCATAATTACATGTCTCCAAAATAATGGCTAGATAAAAATGACAGATTTGGCCATTCCATTCTGTTGTTTTGTCTACATGACACCAAACAGCCCTGTTGGCTAATGGTTTCCCTGAATTAATTGGTCACACCTGTTACAGGATGTCAGGCACACCCTAATTTTGTGGGCCCCACGGCAGGCAGCACTGAGGGAAAGGGGTGGGGGGCTGGCCTCCTTTTAAGGTGGACTGGAAGTCCTTTGGAAGGTGGACTGTGAAGTCCTCTCTCCTCTCGCGCTGCTCAGTAACTGGTGACAGACTAGAATATCTCCTTCAACCTTAACTTAAAGTGCAGGGCACCACTTTAACACAGCGTGAGGTGAAACTAAAGACAACCGGCCTTCATCCCAATCTGCCCCCTTTTCCAAATCTTCTCCACACCCCAAATCAGACTAAATTCCCAGCTCCTGCAGAACAATTTACCCCACATACATATTTATCAATCTCTTTCTTCCTTCACATTTTTTTGTTCTATTTTTAAAATCGCTCTTTGGGCCGAAACTGAGATGCTGCCTCTGTAATTATTTAACAGTCTTATGTATATTATTTCTTCTCAATAATCTTCTTGAGTATACAAATCACGATTTATATTTAACTAGAATCTCTGTCCTCCCTACATATCTTGTCTAGCTTCATGCCAAAAAAGGTAATTATTCAGTAAATAATTGCATTAAATTATGACTTTTTTATTGAAATATAGTTGATTTATACTGTTATATTATTTTCTGATATACAATATAATGATTCAGTTATATACACATATATATTCTTTTTCATTATAGGTTATTATAAGGTACTGAATATAGTTTCCTGTGCTATACAGTAGGTCCTTGTTGTTTATCTATTTTATATACAGTAGTTTGTATCTGCTAACCCCAAACTCCTAATTGACCCCTCTCCCCTGCCCCCTTCCCCCTTTGGTAACCATAAAAACTTTTCTATGTCTGTGAGTCTGTTTCTATTTTGTAAATAAGTTCACTTGTGCCACTTTTTTAGATTTTACATATAAGTGGTATCATATAGTATATGTCTTTCTCTGTAAATTATGACTCTTTAATTAGATAACTTAGACTTTGTCCTTGGGCTGTATAATTACCAAAGTACGTGTGAACTTCAATGAAATGTGCATTCTCTATGTTTTTGACAATTCCTAAATGGAATTTCTACAATTCCTCAAATCCATCTGACTGACAGATTCTCCTTTTCAAGATCCCATCTCTAAACTCATTCTGGAATTTCATCAAAGTGTAAACTTAAGAATTGTCAAGGTCCAGTATGCTACATTTATTTTCTTTAACTCTGTGTACACTGCAACTTTATTAAATAATTCTGCCTTTCTGGAAATCTACATGGTCTACATGGGCTATTTTATTTTGACCTTTGGCTCACCTTTGATGGGAGTGCTATTTCAGAAAACTCCTTTTATTTTAACATCCGCACCCTATACTTGTGGTTCCGTGGAGATAATAAAACTTATTAAAAACATTTCATTAACAACTTTTCATCTCACTCATCTTTTTATGTGTATTTACCATGAAGGTAATTAGCCTTAAGTTTCTCAGAGTCCTTCAGTGATGAGTCTCCGTTATGTCAATTTGCAAGAAGTCTCAGTCATTACAAATACCTTGATCTGGCGAACGACCTTTTCACTAGACTCAGTCATCACTTCTGGCTAAAAATCTTACTCTTAAAATCAGTTGACCTACTATTCATTCGAATTGACTCCAAACACAAGCTCAGATATTAAATCACTCTAAAAATGGACTCAATTTCTTATAGATAGTCCATAACAGAGGTCCTTGACCTGAGATCTTCAGATTCTCTAGAAGTTGTAAACAGAATTTCGTGTGTGGATACATTATTTTTTCTGGCTGAAGGACCTTGTTGTTATCAGATTACTAAAAAGTTCTATGACTCCAAAAGAATAGCGAATATTCCAGAAATAGGTACTGAACCAGAAGCAGAAGCAAGAAAAGCTCCAAAATTTTTGAAATTGCTATTAATATTTTCACCTCCTGTGATCATAGACATGTCCTACATTGGTGATGCTGTATAATACCTAATTTTTAAGTGAGCAGAGATGTCCGGTATTTCAGGAAGTTTAAGGAAATAGCTGACTCTGGTTCCTCATGGCTTAATTTGACACAGCCCAAGATGGGGTGCAGGGGAAATAGGAAGAAAGAAGACTGGACTTAAATAAAGACAGGGATCAAAAGAAGAAATCCAAAACCCTTCCAATAAGTTTACATTCTGACACCAGGATGTTCTTGGGGATAAAGCTTCATTTATTTTTTTTTAACTGAAGTCTAGTCATTTTACAATGCTGTGTCATTTCTGGTGCACGGCATCACGTTTCAGTCATACAAGTACATACATATATTCCTTTTCATGTTCTTTTCTTTATAGGTTACTACAAGATACTGAATATCGTTCCCGGTGCTATATGGTAGAACCTTGTTGTTTACCTATTTTTATATATAGTAGTTAGTAATTGCAAATCTCAAAGCTTCATTCATTAACCCTGTGAATTCTAAGATCTCATGCGCTCAAATGTAGTCCACAAGTAGAGACATAAGTGACCTTCCTTTTATCTGCCTTTCCCATCCCAATACCAAGTGTAATTAAGAGTTGATTCTCAAAGAACACATCACACAGACAAAAACAAACAAAAAGTATTGAAAGCCCTGGAGGAAGAAAACAGAAGAGGAACACAAAATTACCCTCTTTAAAATCTTTTAACCTCCCTGGGACTCCAACGGCATTTTCTCCTAGAAGACGGAATTAAGTTAGTATTCTTTATGATCCCTTTCAACTCTAAAATCCTTGGATTTCTGTGATCTTGTGGTTTCATTATTTCTAATTCTGGTTTCAGTAAGTGATTTCATCCTCGGCCTGCTGAGAAGTTCCACGCCTGGTTCCCCGGCACAGCTGAGAAGACCCCCAGAGATGCTGCACGCTTTGCTGGCTCAAGGCCACCGGTGGGTGGATCTCACAAACAAGGTTTGCAAACAAACATGCACACACATGGGAAGAAGCCTCCGAGTGACAAGGCAAAGTGGCTGCAGGTGTGTCCCCCTGTTCCCAGTCGCACAGTCAGGGTCACTGAAACTAGCGGGAGTGGGCTGTGGGATTTCTACCACGGTGATTGGAGAATGCAAGGCAGGCACAGCGTCATCCTGGGAACAATGCGATTCTGGTGCGACCGAGAATCGCGGAGCAGCCCGACACGACAAGACACGCCAGTGCAGCCTGGAAGCCCGGGCTTGCCAATTAGGTCGGCAGTTACTGAAGCTGTTTTCTCCTGTCTGGAGGTGAAGTGATCACAGGAGACACATACAGGGTGAAAGCGGAAAAGCTTGCTCAGAAATACAGGTTTTCACGTGGGAGAAATCAGACAGGCACTTTAAAAAGTATCCCTTTGCCCTGTCCTGACGCGAAATAAATGGACGTAATGCAAATGGCCCCCCTCCCCAGTTGCTGGAAGACCCTGAATGCCCAGGCTTGCACTGAGAGATAGCCCCAGCCCTACTGTGGTTATTAGTGTTGCTGGAGGAACAGCAGTCGATAAATGGGTTGCCTCAAGGAAAAAACAAATACATGCCTGGGTGCCATTCCTCTAAGCCCTATCACAATGCTATAGAGGGGAAGACAGCTGTTTATGGAGAAGCACTGGTTTTCTTCTGTAGTAAGAAACTAGAAAGTGGATGGAAGACTATAGGGAATTAGACTTCCCAGGAGACAGAAACTAATTTGCAACAATAAAGGCGGCACGTCGCCCTCCCTCCGGCTGGACTGGTCTGCGCGTCACCCGCCCCGCCACTTCCCGGCTCTGCCCCCTCACACGGAGATTGGGAGTAATAATGTTGGCCACTCCCGACTCTTTTGCAGGAGTGTTATGAAAAAAATATAAATTATTCAACAATTGCAAAGGTGTTTAAGATTCAGAAGCGAATCTCATCTCTGGGTTATTCATGTGAGTGACTCCACCATCCTACAGAGGATCCTATCAAGGCATCGCATGCAGCCCAGGGTGGCATCTCCCGGAATCGGACACCTTGAATGGAAATGCAGGCTAAGTAATCTTGTTCTCTGCTCAGAAAAAGGAGACTATTCTCCCATAATCAGCCCCCCCCAACCCGACCTCATCTTCCTAGACTTGGGTGGAATATAGCCGTTCTGTGTATGGATGCTCAGGCAAGGATGTGATCCGAGATGCAGGATCAAGAAGCATTTTGGTGTGGCCATACTTACGAGATGTATTCTGCCTTTACTATGTCATTTGCACTGACGTTAATATATCTGTCTCAGTTCTCTTGTACCACACAAGCACGGGTCAGCGCATCCTGGGACCCCGCGTTGAGTCTGCCTGACCTTGGAAAGGACCCAGATCCTTACGCTGTGGTGCTAGGCAAATTCTGAGCGGCATTCACACCTGGGTCAACCCAGTGGCTCCACGTGAAGGAGGAAAGATCAGTGAGAAAAGAGGCCTTACGAAGCAGCATTTTATTAATCCTACAGATCGGGGCTCACAGCAACTTCACATGCTGAAGTATAAAGTGAGAAAGATTATAAGGGTTTTGAAAATTCAGATTGGTTATTATTTTAAAACCTCTGTTAACTGTCAAGAATGACATCATTCTTCGTGAAGGCCTTGAGTCTGCTGGGCCCAAATGAAAATACGAGTTTACTATTTGGACTTCCATTTAAGACAACGCTCAGATTCTCCTTAGCATTTACAACCTTGAAATGAATTTAATTCATTTTTTTTTCACAAGAAAGAGTACATAATTTGAAGGTTTGTTTTGCTACTAAAATAATTATCTACCAATTACTAGTGGTGGGGTGAGAGCAGGCTGGGGGAGAAAGGAAGAGACAAACGTGACTTCTGTTTAGCACTTAATTATCTTGCCGAAAGTTGCCATCCACTGGCACGAAGTGCTCCCGTCAACATGAGTTTGTACACCAGGTCATGGCATGCTTGTCTCCATCTGGTGCTGCATCCACTGCACAGCAACAGAAAACTGCATACCAAAGAACAGGCTCTTATTAAAAAGTACTTTATTAAAAGAAAATAGTTAACACTAGAAATGTGAAGTCTTCAGTTATGCCCAGAGGAGGATCAAAAGTACAGTTTTACTCCATATCTCATTTTTTTCAGCATGTCATTTCTAAAACAGTAGAACCTATGGGACAATGATTATTGTCTGCAGATTATTTCCAAATGTAAAAATTTTGCTTCTCCGATGATGGGCATATTTTTCAGAAGTCACTGGAGGCACATAGGTGAGGTCTCTCGCTCTCTCTCCATAGCTCCGATCAGCCAGCTCAGCTGTTATCTTTTCAATAAGTCTGATTCTGTCTTTTTAACAACTTCATTGAAATGTAATGGTCATATAATAAGCTGTGTATATGTAAAGTATGCAGATTGATCACTTTAACTTATGTATGCACTCATAAGACTATCACTGCAATCAAGACAATCAGCGTATATTTAGAACCTCCAAAATTTCCTCATGCCTTTTTGTAATCCTCAGTCCTGTCCTTCCCTGTGATGGTTAATCTTATGTGTCAACTTCTCTGGGCCACAGTCCTCAGATATTTGATCAAACCTTGTTATAGATAGTTCTGCTAAGGTACTTTTTGGATGAGTGACATTTAAATTGGTAGATGTTGGGTAAAGCAGATTGCCCACGATAATGGGGGTGGGCCTCATCTAATCAGTTGAAAGCCTTAAGAGAAAAGACTGAATCCCTCCAAGTGAGCAGGAATTCTGCCAGCAGATGGCCTTTGGACTTAAGTTGCAACATCAATTGTCCCCTCCAGAATTTGGACTTACACCTCCACAGTTATGGGAGTCAGTTCCTTGTAATACATCTACCTTTATCTGTACGCATCCTGTTGGTCTGTTTCTCTAGAGAGCCCTGAAGAATACACTCCCCAATCCCTCACCAGCCCCACACCACTCGCTGCCCTAGTCCCAAGCAAACACTGATCCGCTCTTTGTCACTACAATGGATTTTTAAGAAATTTATGCTAATGAAACAATATAGTATGTACTCTTTCATTGTCTGGCTTCTTTCATTCATCACAATTATTTTGAGATTCATCAATGTTGTTGCATGTATGGAGAATTCAACTTTTTATTGCTGAATCATGTAATATAGTATGTGTATGCCACGCTATTTTTATGCATTCACCTGTTGTTGAACACTGGAGTCATTTCCAGTTTTGGGCTATTCCAAAAAAAAAAAAATCCTATGAGCATTTGTGTGCAAGTGTTTGTATGGAAATGTGCTTTCATTGCTCCTGGGCAAATGCCTGGCCTAGAAGGGCTGTGGGGCCGTAGGGGAGGTGCATGGTGCTAACAGGCTTTTAACTCTGTGCTGTTCTCTAGTATACAATACAGAGAGGTCGGGAGCCCAAGTTATCAATCGCCTATAAATTCCAGTTATGAAATATGATTTATTTTCATTCTTAGAGTTCAGCTCAACTTCTTGAAAGACTACTTACATTCTTTACATTTAGCTATAGTCAGTGAAGAAAAGAATTCAAACTCAATAAAGAACAGAATTACAAGCTTTTTGTAGGTGTGAAACATTTAAAATATATGCCTCGGTCTAAAAAATAGGTGCAATTATTTGTTTTTTCTAATAATGAGTTCAACATAGGCCTTGATTTCACCAGCCAAACAAGTATTTATTGAGAAAAATGCCAGACTTTTACCATTAAAATCAAATTTCACGGACATATAGCAAATTACTTGGCACCTGACAACTAGGTAGACTTGCTGAATAACTAAATTATACCAAACTGCTTGCCTTTCTGCTTTTCTTAGATTCATTCAGATTTGTTTGCTTTCATCCACATATATCAGGGGCATTTGTCACCAAGCAAGGTTCTCACCAGCAGCAAGCTTATCTTCCAGAATCCTCCCTGTTGGCCAACATAGTGACTCAGAAGGAAAAGCGTATTAAGTTCTGAGACGCTGGGGGAAGCATCATTTGAAGTGGTATTATCATTGCTCTATTCGTGAATTCCTGGCTTATCCCTGGCCTCAGAAAGATAATTTTAAAATAAATAAAATAAAGTCAATCAGTTATTGAGCCCTAAGGCACCATCAGATAGGAACAGTAATAAATCAGGCTGATAGCCTTAAAACAGCCCGGGATTTTTCTTACTAATCAAATGAGATCAGAACCCGGCCATCACTGCAGGAGAAAAAGCCAAATTTAATTAGCTTATCCAACAGTGTCATTTAGTAAATCAAAAGCCTTTGAAAGGTCAATGAATCTTGCCCTTATCAACTCATTATCTTCCAGCACTAACGAGGTATCATTAACCACCCCCACAGCAACAGTTATGTCAGTGTCAGGGCATCGCTCGCCATAGTTAGCGACACTTGCTGCTGCAGAAATGCTACTGTGTGGAAAAGTCAACTCTCTCATGTCCAGGGCTGTTGTAATACTTAACTTCCCCGAGATCTGATGGAAATAATGTCTTCCCTCCTCTATTTAATACATCTTAATAAGTTAAGATGTTATAAAATTTGTCAGTGTGGTGTCCCCCTCAAACATGCTAATTTAAGTAAAACCCGACGACTGATTATTTTCTGCACTCAGACATATTTACTGAGCACCTGCTATGTGTCAGGCATTCCGTGGGGCACTCATAACGTGAATGCCCCTTCCCAAGGGGCTAACTCTTTGTTTGACATGTGCTCTGACAGCAGGCATGAGTGTTGTGAAAATGAGGCATCGAACACACGGAGTCTGGGCTTCTCCCTATTCTGCAGGCTTGGGGTTTCCCGCTTCTAGGAGCCTGCCGGTGAAGAGCGCCTCGGGCCCCACCAGCAAGGCCTCCCCTCCCGCAGCGCTCACGATGCTTCACACGGGAGGAGACGCGCACACCTGGGGACTCTGATCGTAGCCTAGGAGGTGTTGGACTACAGATGACTGGCTGAGTCAACTGTCAGTGAGCTGGGAATTCAGAGGAGGGGGAGCCGGACCGCTGAGGCCAGAGACACAGCTGCTGGACAGAGGAGCTGCCCTTGAATGGGTGCCAGTGAGCCACGGGGAGGGGAGCCTGCAGGGGAAGTTAGCACAGAGCAAAGGCACAGACGCGGGAACGTGGACGGAGCTCTCAGAGCACAGCAAGGTTACAGCGGCAAGTACACCGGGGCGCTGGCTCCCCAGCACTTTTTGGCCACAGGCCCGTTAAAGCACCTAATGATGTTATGATGATGATACTAAAAATAACAACAATGCCAGCAGTGACAGAAACGGTAACACACATCATCTCGATGCGCCTTCCTCCTTCTCATGTAAGTGCTTTGAAGTCACTCACGTAACCTTTCCCGCCCCGTGCGGTCGCACCATCGAGTTGTCCCTTTATTAGATGACAGAACTGAAGTCAAACAGCTTAAAGGTCAATCAGCAAGAATCCGGGCTCGACCCACCCTGCCACTCCAAGCAGCAGGCCCTTTTTCCAGAAAACGGTGCTTTCTGCATTTCCACACCATTTCAGAGGGTTCGTGGACTTGCGGTTTCCCCTGTCCACGGGTTAGACGGTTTAGATCTGCGGGGTCGCTGGCTATTGATGAATAACCGCAGACGCCACCACTAGGAGCCCTCTGTAGGAAACAAGGGCTGAACACCCCTAAGCTGGAAATGACGTGCAAAAGCGCTTACTGTGAGAAGCATAGGAAGAAAGTGCGAATTGACTAGTGCATCCGAGGTGCCATGCCGGGCACTCGCCCGTAGGGCTGAGTCATTTAGCCCTCCCAATAGCGCTTTTTATGGAATCGTCCTCCCCACCTTTTTTCTTGCAGGTGGGGAGCTTGGTCTCCTGAGAGTGGACCTCATCCGAGCTCAGTGCCAGTGCCGCTGGCAGAGTCGGCGCCCACACCCCCTCCCCAGGCGGCGCAGCCCTGTGCTTCCTTCTCCCCGCAACTATGGAACTGCCTGCTAATGGCTCACCCCAGCCACCTTCAGAGACTGGTCTTGGCCAGCGGAGTCAGTGCCCAACTAACAGAGAGCCGGAATTCCCTCGACAACCACCACCGGCCGAAGGACTGGGGGGGAAGTACCAGTACTGTGTTTGCCCGGTACTTGGTCTCAAGTCTGGACGTGCTCTCCGGAGCTCCTGCAGGATCCTGCAGAGTCTGGGTCTTCATCTCAAATCCCACCTGCCCAGATTCACCTGAACTTCTCTGTCCTGCTTCCTGGGCCCCACGGAGCCCTTTCTGGTAAATCACTTGGACTCAGACCCTTGGCTCGGGCACTGCTCGTGGGACAGCCCAGACTAGCCAGGCATCAGCGGTAAGACCACAAGGATACCGAGCCCGGCCTTGATCTGCTTTCGTTCTCTCCCCTCCGTCACAAAAGCCAACAGCGACAGCATCAAAAGAATCATAAAGAAAAGTATCTAGAAATGAATCAGTCATAGGTAGCTTCGTTTTGGCAAAGCTAGTGCTGCGGATGCTTACAAGTGGGAAATGCATTAAATAAAAACATCTGAAGGGAAAAGTAACAGCATGAAGGATTATAGCTTCTTTTCCAAGGTGATTTCTAAAGACCTGGTCTGCAGGTGTGTGGCCTGCCAGTGTGGCAGTTACATAGACCACCACTAAGACAAGCTGCGTGAACACCCAAAGGCTTCTAACGCTTGCCTAAAGGTAAGGACCCAAGTCAAGTTCAGTGATGAATGAGGGCAACTCTAAAGGAAACAGGATAAGAAACTGCACAATCATGCACCATCAACACACCCCAGCAGCCTTCTCTGGCTTGGTGTGATGTAGGTTTTTGAGGGTGTGTCTCCCCTTGTCCCATCCCCCATCCATGGAAGGAGAGCTTCATACCACATACCTTTGCCACATTCAGTAATGGCAGGTGGAAGCGACGAAGTTCCGTGGTGTCAGTGGTCAAGGAACTGTGGTCACTGCAGATGTGAGGAATGTGGACCCAGATGGTAAAAACACGAACAAGCAGCAGATAGACAATATGCTGCAGGACATGCATTTCCATAGATCGTGGTTCTGTGTGTTTTTCTTTAAGAAAAAAAATACTTCAATCAAATTGAGTTAAAGTTCTGTAAGACAGGGTTTGATGAAAGCAAGCTTGTTGATCATAATTTAATATGTAGCAGGTTTTTCCTTCAATAAATCATGGATATGAGTTTACTTTAAATACGTATGTTTTTCTCTAGAGTGTTCATGGAGACAAAGATATTCAGATTTTTGAAGAGATGTTTTTCTTTCCCTGAGGAAAACCCCTCCGCAACATGATTTAAAAAACAAAACATTACCATTTGTCTCAGGGCAGGTTAGTTCCCTTAAGTGAACAGGAACAAAATAAACAGGACTCTGGCCGCAAGGGGCACTTCTTGCAGTTTGGTGTCAAAATGTTTTGTAGCCTTTTTGATTGTGTATCGTGTTCCTCTATTGGATACACAAGTGGGATTTTTCAAGCACTTTCGGTACTTGTGAAATGGAGGGATCTCTCCCAAGAAGAATTCTGTGACATAGAAAAAAGAACCACAAAGCAGAGAACCCCCAGCAGTGGGGGCGGATGCAGTGCTCGGATGAAGAGGACCCCAGGCACAGGGGCCTCCTTCTCACAGGAAGGAGGTCATTCTACCCAATCACAGGCCCCTGCTCTGCCATGAGCCTAGGACACGATCTGAACCAGCGTGCCTTTGGCCAAAATACATAGGACTTTTTATGCAAATAATCAGATGGTGAATTCCGCTTGGGAAAAAGAACAATCCTCTTAAAACATAAACATCAGCAAGAACGTGGGGAGAGGGTAAGAGAAGTAGCTGCCTTCAGGAACGTCCTCTTTTAAAAGCGAGCAGCGAATCTTCCACTAAAACCGCCCGTGACCTTCATAAAGCTGCCGTCTGCAACGCGAGTGTTTCTTTTCGAGGGATTCAAAATGACTGGTTTCGTCTTTCCATTTTCTGGCATTTGGTGATCAGAAAACATGAAAATGTACACGTGGGAACTTCTGTCAGGTGCCTGAGTGACAGTGTGGAAGAATGTCTGGGGACAGAGAAAATCAGTGCATATGGGACTGAGTGACAGCTTCTTCAGGGAAACCTAAAAAGGAGATTTCCAGCCAACACGTTTAATTTCCACCTAATCAAGGCAGGCCGAGCCATCTGTTGGCTGAGATCTTGTCCCCCACCTTGGGGGGTGCCTGGTGATTGGCTGGCCGTGTGTGAGAGAGCCATCTCCAACTAACGTCTGTCATCTGTCAGCCCCCCGACTGTAATGATGGGCAAAGTTGCTAGCGGCTGTCATAGGCCATATGGGATGACGAGGAAAGGGACAGACCACGACCGCACCACAGACGCAGGGTGTTTCACTGGCAAACCAACCCCTCACCGGCCACGCCAGCCGGGATGGGAGCCCCAGGAGAGGCTCTGGTCGAGAAGGTAAGGGGAGTGGGGTCACGTTAGAAGCCATCTCGTCTTAAATCTTGACTGGAAGGGTAAGTGGAATAAGTAAGTAAATAAGTCCATAAATAAGTCAGTCAGTTAACTAACAGATGCACGCGTGTTAGGGTGGAACTACAAGAAATCCACACGCAGAGATCCGCTACCATCAGCGCCAGCAGTGTTGTCAGCAGGAAAAAGTCTGTCTTTATGGCTCTGTTGGACAACTATCCATGATCAAGCCTTGAATATTGTCTTCCTCTGTTTTAAGAAGCTTCATACAGACCCCCAAATGGCCGCAGGAGAATGTTTTGGTCTAAATATAGACAAAGGTTACTTGAATGCTTAACCAATGAGGCTGCAATTTTTTTAATATATAAATTCTGTTTTTAAATTGACATATAGTCAGTTTACAACGTTGGGTCATTTTCTGGTGCACAGCATCATGTTCCAGTCATACATATACATACACATACTCCTTTTCATGTTCTTTTTTATTGTAAGTTACTACAAGGTATTGAATATAGTGCCCTGTGCTGTGCAGAAGAAACTTGTTGTTTGTCTATTTTATATATACTAGCTAGTATCTGCACACCTCAATGTTAGGTTCATGTGGCATCACACGGCCCCAGTAGCCTTGCACACATGCTCACGTTTTAAGATTCATTCAGGAAGGCTTACTACAGGGAGCTACCTAATTTAAAGCGCTCTCCCTAGCCTTTGAACTGTGGTCTGCATTCATGTCACCTAAATTAAGTCAGAACTTGGTATGGCACCCAAGCCAATAGTCATTTCTGGAACTAGCGACGAGAGCAGGTGGGTGGTAGCATCTGTTTATAACTGAGGAATCACCTTTCCGTCCCAAGTTCTTCAACCCCATTTAGTTGTGGACACTAACGAATTCTGCCTGGTGGTTCTCAATCCCGGCTACTCACTGGACCAATTAAATAAAACCTGTAGGAAGTGGGACCCAGCTAGAAATATATTTTTTAAATGTTATGTATCATTCAATGTACAGTTGAGAGGCAATGAACGTAAGTGCAGTTCAGCTGAATTTCGAGCTGAACCTGAAGGAGCTGGAGGGCGGCGTGAGACCCACGCTGGCGTGGCGGCGCGTGCAGGGGCCGGTGCGCCTGGAGGGAACCGGGGCCCTGGGGCTCAGCGAGGTGCGGGCTTCCTCCAGCACTCCCGAGCACAGCCGTTTGGCACAAACCGTTTTCTGCTTGACTGTCCAGTCCTCTCTGTGGGGACCAAAGCTTGTCCCTGAACCAGTCCCGTCCAGACTTGCTCATCCTCATAGCAAATATGAGGTAAGAATTAAGGTAAGGAATATTGTCACCATCTTGAAGACAAGAAACAGACCCCCTGGAGAGGCCCAGTAATTTGCTTGTGTAATTGCAGCGCTAGAATTTATCCCGGGCTTGTCTGACTCCAAAGCCTACACTGGCCCGTTTCAGCCACCGACACTGAGCTCCAGCCCCTTCCCTCAAAATTGGATCTAACTTCTCCTGAGAGAGGCCGTTCTGCAGCTCTGGCCCCAGCCAGCTCCAGCCACATCCAGCGGCCTCCCCTTCCCCACAGTGACATTCCAGGATCCCACCCCATCATCAGCTGACTTATAACAGGGACCAAAACCACACACCACCTTCCTTCCTCACCACCACTGACCAATCCAGCCTCTTCTGACCCTCCTACAGCTTGGATTCTCCTTTTCATGATTGTAAGAACATTTGTTGGTTGCTTTTCAAATGCTTTACGTTGGATCAATTAAATAAAAAGAGCCTCATAAATGATTGCTTTCTCCCTTACCTTTGGAGCAAGATTTTCTCCTACTGAATCTTGATGATTTTCGTTAAAAGTTTTGAGATTTATTTTCCTTAAAATAAGAGAAAATGTAATTCTGGATTAAACATTAATAATAATAGTAATTACATTTACACAGAAGAAATAAAATTCTAAGTTCAAAGTAAACAAGACCATTTGATTTTTTTATTTAAAAAAAGTGAAAGAAATAAACAGCACCATAGGCTGAAAAACCACTTCATCTCTCTCATTAGTTCTGAGCTCTTTCTGGAATTAAAGATATTTGTTTGATACTTTTATTACATTAATTTGCTTAAATTGTTATATAATGTTTTTGTTTTAAAAATGATACAAACTTGTGCTATAAAAATTTGGAAAAGTAGAGAAAAGAATGATCATGAGAAAATAACTTAATATTTTAAAGTATTACATTTCATTTAAAAAAATTATTGAAAAAAACTGAAGAACTTGCTAAACTTAGAATAAAAGTTTCTTCTCAACAATCGAAATAAATTCTTAAATATCCCAATAAAGGTAAAATTTTAAAAACCTTTAGAAAGTGGGTACTTATGTGAAAAACAATAACTCAAACTCTAGAAAAGAAAATCATGGTAAAGTAATTATAGTCGTGGCTCTCATAAATCCACAGTGGTTCTACCTAAACTGAGAATATCTATCAGCCTTCTCTTTTCCTATGAATTCGAATTACCTGGGCAGTGTTTGTTTGAGTTTGTTATTTCAAAAGACACTGTTCTTTAAACCCCATCAGCTATTAAAAAATGATGTCAAAATTTCATTTGGGGACCATGATTTATTTTCCTCTTGCTTTTCTTTAACCTCACTTTGTGATCGCCTTTCTTTTTTCTTGACAGGAAAGAGAATCACTCATTTGGTGTGGCGCTGTCTACTTTCTTCTTAGACATTTTCACACAGCCCTCAGACCTCACATCCCAATTTGGAACGATTATTTCTACACCAGCAGTACAGGAGTTGTTCTGAGCTTTAGCTTTTCTTCCCAGGGTAAGTGAGTTTCACCTTAAAACTCATATCCTCTTCTTTCTCAGATTTCTTTTTGGATTTGTTTCTTGAATTTATCTTGTTTAGTGTTTTTTAAAATGATGCATGGCCAAATAAACTTTCTCTGAGTCTTCCTGTGTTGGAAAGCACCTAATTTTGCTCTCATGCTTGAATGCTACTTACATTTCCTCATACCAATGTTACTCCACTGTTGTCATGCATTAGATTTTGCTAATGAGAAGTCTAGTTTAATGCTTACTCCTACTTTTTTAAAGAAGATGGAATTTTTCTCTGTCTGTGGAGTTCTGTAGTGCCCACCAGTCCACACTTACACGTGTGCTGTTTTCCTTTCTACCTTCCAAAAACTCTCCAAAGTTTTGGTTTGCTAAAATCCCTTCCTTTTCACGGTCTGTTCTGTTTCTGTTACTATTAATATTAAGTAATACGGTCAGTGCCCCATCATGAACTAGAATTTCATGTTTGCTCTTTTATTTGGCACTAACTACTCTAGGAAACACAAAAATTGGTAAGACAGCCCTCTTCATCCACAAGAAGATAAAACAGCAAACAAATTATAAGAATTGCATTTCTTTACTAATAGGATGTCTGAAGTGGGCAAACTCTCTTCCAGTTGTAATAACCAAGAAAGGCTGCATACAGAAAAGATAGCATCTGTGTAGAACAAGCAGGAGTTAAAACAGTAGAAAAGAATCCAGCCTGGACGGCCAAGAAGGGAAGAAGAGAAAGAGGTTGGCGGGGAAGAGGGAGTCGACGGGGGTCAGTGTGGCACGTATTCTTGAGGCAGAGACTAGACTTGCTCAGCTGCGGTGGAAACGCGCGTGTCAGGAACCGACCAGATGTGTAAACTGGGAGGAGTGTCACTCACTCACCAAACGCCTGAGCACCTGTGGGGAAGCAGGCAGCAAGCCGAGCGCCCGGCAGTCCGTGGAGTAAATGACATGTAATCAACATGCACAGGTTTACAAGGTGACACACATTTGTATAACTATATATATGATATTAAAATTATAGATACATATGGGGGTATGAACATAGTGATTTTCTTGGGAAAAAAAGTGGGTTAGGAGTTGGGGCTAGAATGTGGGTGTCATTATTGAGCATAAGGCTCTGAAAGACTTCGGTCCTGAATCAGGACACTGGATGCCGTCAAAGGCTTTCGTGCCTGGGAAAGATGATATAAAACATGTTCAATAAATCTATCAGTGGAATATCACAAAAAGGAAAAAATTACATTAAAAATTTTTAAAGAATTTTAAAAATCATTTAAAAAGCTACCAGGTGAATGAGAGTGCTGTTAGGGAAGTTTATTTCAGAAATTCAAGAGTAAATAAAGAAGAAAGGAGGGGGCAAGTACAAAGGTAGGTCAGCAAGACAGGCAGGTATCAGCAGTGGTCAGGGGTCGGGGAGGAGGACGTGGGAGTGACTGTGGTTAACAAAAACTGAGATTTTTGATCTTAGAACTGGAGGATAATGATGCTCTAAAAACCAGAAAACTCAAGGTACCTCATGATGGAGAGGAAACCACACGGGCGGTGGTTTCCTCTCCATCTGAGGAAAGATGGTGGATCTGATCACGTCATGCCTCTAACTGTTATGGAAGCTTTGATGAGTGCCTGCCATCTCTGGGTACCGTTTTCCTCATCTATAACATCGGTTGGCCGTAAGATATATATCTATATATTTTTTAATTTTCAAATTAAAATTTTATAATTTTACTGAGTTTACACATTAGTTTTGGTGTCATTTCGTCAGTATCTTTATGCCATATATTCATAAGTAACATTAATTCTACTTTATATGAGCAATGATTCTAATCTTTCACCTGTACATCTTAGCTTAGAAAGGGTTATTGTCTTATTTTTATTTTTTAAAAACATAGTAAGAATAAGATAACAGTGAAATAAGCCTGTAAATTATTTGAGAACCAAGGAAGGGTTATTTTTTTTTAAATGTCCCTTGTATTCCTCTTCAAATTCCAGAGCAGGAGATCAAGTAGAAGAACTTTAATGTGGATTTCAGTTTTCTATATAAATCATTCTGTTATTTTGGCACTGCAACTCAGCTGCCTCATATTAGCTGGAGAAGATCATGAATAAATTTGCAGCATACTGCACATGGGATTCTGTGTACATGAAATAATTCTTATTGGCAATTGCTTTCACAATTCACTGCACAGAAGATGTAACATGCGGGCACAGAATTTCATTCCTCACACTAGAGTGGAAACTGAGAGCCACAGACACAGACGCTGAAGAGCCGCTGCCCTCCTGATCAACAGAGCTTCTCTGCAAACCCACTCAGCTAACCTGATTCAACACCAGAAGTGCACAGTTCTGTTGGCCATGATCTCTCAGTGATGCCTGGTCTCGCATAAAATCATGATGCTTTAATCTGGTAATTGAGTTGTGCCACACTCTGACTCTAATCCACTCCAAAGCCTTGCCCTAATTTGGACTGTTCTTGTGCAAGAATAACGAGCAGGTGATGCGTGTGTTGACCTCTGCCCCATGCCCATGGAAGGCACCATCACTTAGCTGTGGCATTTTCACACTGTGTAGTAACATATCTTCTCAAACCTTCTCTCTATCATGTTCCAGGAAGTTACTAGCAATCGATCAGAGTAGGCATCAAGTTTAAAAATGTCTGCTGTTCTTGGTGGCTTCCTTCTCCTCTAATTTTCCAATCCTCGTGGCTAAGACCCCTTAACTTACATCTTGAATTCAAGTCTAGCCCAGGCTCTGAGGTCAAGCTTCCCAGTAAGGATAAAATGTGACGGAGCCCGAGGCTAGTATTTTTGAGGCTCAGAAACAAGTCATCTTCTTAAGTGGCTCCTTTCTGATCTTTGGTCTTTTAGTTCTGTTCACTGGACTTTTGACTTATTCCTTGGAATCCTTTGTATATGGTGCCAGACCTGAGTTTATATCTTAGTTACTCGCTGAAGATACAATATTTCTTTGGGATTTGGGTTTTCCCTTAACTCTTGTCTCTTCAGATGGCCAGAGTCCTTTCCCTTGATGCCAACCACTTGCATAGCTGTGTATTTCCTGGAATCTTAGACAAGTTCCTAGCTCTCTGCTTCTGCTGGGACACACATTTTTGGCCAACCTTGGACCTGACCATTACCTCCCACCAAGCTTCCTGACATTCCAGCTGGCAGTTCAAATCTCTTGGTGAAAATAAAATAACATTTAACACTTGTATGGTATTTCTCAGTTGATAAAATTTCATCTCTTCCCATAGATTATATCACACTGTACCTCATTAAGCCCAATTTTTATACAAATCCACATGAATCTTTATCTCAGTCAAACTAACATCTGAGTGTGTTTGATGATTTTTTTTCCTCCTCTGCAGATTTCCTCTGAACACTCTCCCAGTCCTAAATATCCTCCCAAGTCTTCCTCCACAATTGGTCTCCTGACTATCATGCTCAGAGCCTTTCACCTTCTTTGAAATTTGCTCTTCGGACCTCATATCACAATTAGTGTTATAGCTTAATAATTGGGATTTTGTCTCAAAAACATAAATTCCCAGGTTTTGGAGGAATACTGTAGGCCAAGTTGTTTAAAAACCAACCCGGTGCAATGTATGAGCTTCCTACCCAAGTCTCCACCATGTGTATACCTAATCTGTACTCGAACATGCCAGTGACAAGGCACTCATTACCTCTTACATTTTGGTAAATAGTTAACCATCAATAATCTACTTCTCAGTTACCTTAGATTTATTTTCAGTCCTAACTTTACCCATAGTGGAAACACGCCCAAATATCTAATAAAAGTGCCACAGAATGGTAGTGCCTTAAATATTGAACACAGCTCTAATGTGTTCACTAGCTTCCAGCCTTAATCCTCTAAGACTTCAGTTATTTTTGATATTGTAAAGTTTCTGCTTACCTCATCATTCTGGTCCTGCCTCATATGACTTTTCTTTTTTTTAGTCTTCAGATCGACTTATTGCAGATTGTTCCATTTTTCACTGTGCTCTCTGCAGTGATCATCCTCCTTGCTTGGAATAAAGCAGATGCATATTGTAGAACTGTTGATTAAAACTGACTATTTAATGAGGATCTATAATTCATAGGCTAGTACAGCGTGTGTGTGTTTATATGTGTGTGCTCTATAGGAAGACTGGTTAAATGAGACTTATCAAGGCTTCACTTAGCCAGCCTGAATTTAGTGGGCCAAGACTTTTGAAAAATAGGATGCATTTAAATAAAACATAAGTATGGGTAACTTATCATTACCCATTTGTTCTATATTGGAAACAGAAACTCAAAAGCTGAAATAAGTAAATAGCCTTATAGACATCTGGTATCTTCTAAAAGCTTAAATTATAATGTTCAAACTGGATTAGGCTGGGATAAGTTCCAGTCAATGCATCTGATGAAAAGATAAGTTGAACTGTAAGGTGAATTCATTCTCAGTAAACATCTAATTGAAGAATTATCGTTCAGGTATTGCTGAAACTAAACAGGACATTAAGCCATCAGATAAGTCTCAGTAAATTTAAAAGGACTGAAGTCATACAAACTATGATCTCCAAACACAATGGAATGAAAGTAGAAATCAATAACGGAGGAAACTCTGAAAAGTTTACAAACAGATGGAAATGAAAAGACATGCTCCTAAGTAACCAGTGAGCCAAAGAAATTAGAAAATATTCTGACTGCACACCAGAAATGGACACACTGTAGCTGACTGCACTTCAATAAAAATGAAGGGAAAATTTTTTAAAAGAAAATATTTTGAGATAAATTAAAACAAAGACAGCATACCAAAAATTATAGAATGTAGCTAAAGAAGAGCTTAGAGGGAGATTTACAAATGCCCATATAAAAATAAGAAAGATCACAAATCAATAACCTGACTGTCCTCCTTAAGAAGCTAAGAGGAGCAAGCCAAACCCAAAGCAAGCAGAAGAAAGGAAACGATAAACATTTGATTTGAAAAAAATGGAGACGAGCAAAAATCAACAAAACCAAAATTGATTCTTTAAAGATCAACAAAACTTACCATCATTAGTTCAACTGTCCAGAAAAACAAAAGAGACAAGATTCGAATTACGAAAATCAGTAATGAAAGGGAGGGAATTAGTATCGGCCCTACAGAAATAATGAGAATTATAAAGAGATATTCTGAACACTTTTATGGCAAAAAATTCGGTAAGTTAGGTGAATTGGACAAATTTCTAGAGAGAAACAAACTAAGAAAATTGACTCAAGAAGAAATAAAAGATCTGAATATAACAATAACAAATAGAGATTAAATAAATAATAAAAAGAAATGTTCCTCAAAGAAAATCCTAGGCTTCACTGCTGAATTCTACCAAATATTTAAATAAAATGTAACACCATTCCTGACCAACATTTCTCAAAAAATAGGAGTGAACAATTTTCAACTCATTTAGGAAGTCAGCATTATCCTGATATGAAAACAAAAGACATCGCAAGAAACAAAAACTAAACCCCAATATCTCTCTTATGAATATAGACACTAAAACCCTTAACGACTACCAGAAAAGTGAATCCAGTAACATATTAAAAGCAGTATACACCAGGAATAAGTGGTATCTATCCCAGGAATGCAAGGTTGGTTTAACACACAAAAATAGTCAATGTAATATGCCATATTACTAGACTAAAGAACAATAGCCACATGTTAATCTCAATAGATACAGAGTAAAGTATTTGACAAAATCCAACATTTTTATGGTAAAAGCACTCAACTAACTAGGAAGGGAACGTCCTTAATCTGATTAAATTCTATATATGAAATGCCCACAGTTTATAACATGCTTACTGGTAGAATACTGAAAACTGTCCACATAAAATCAGGAACAAGACAAAGACACTTTCACTACTATTCAGCATCAAGTGGAGGGTCTAGTGAGGGAAATCAAGAAAGAAAAAAAATAAGGTATCCAGATTGCAAAGGAAAATGTAAAATAATCTCTTTTTTCAGATGACATAATCTTGCACACAGAAATTTCTAAGGAATCCACATGAGAAATTATTAGAGATACTAAATAAGTTCATCAACATTGCAGGTTACAAGATCAATACACAAAAATCAATTTTGTTTCTATACACTAGAACTGAACAATCCAAAAATGAAATTAAGTAATCAATTTCATTTACAATCAAATGATTGTAATTAATTTTGCAAAGAAACAGCAAGACATATACACTGAAAACTGTAAAACATCATTGAAAGAAGTTAAGAACCTAAATAAATGGAAAGCTATTCAATGTGCACCAAAGGGAAGACTTAATGTTGTTAAGATGACAATACTTTCCATGCTGATCTACAGATTTGACAAAAACGCTTATCTAAATCCCAGCTGCCATTTTTGCAGAAATTGACAAGCTGGTTCTAAAATTCACATGGAAATGCAAAGAACCCAGAATAGCCAAAACAATCTTGAAAAAAATGAAGAAAATTGGAAGAGTCATCCTTCCCAATTTCAAAATATACAAGAAGCTGCAGTAATCAAAACAGTGTGATGTTGGCATAATGATAAACATACAGAATATATCTATATTATATAGAATATATAGTAAAATGGGATATAATTTAGAGTCCAGAAATAAACCCAAACATTATGGTTAATTGATTTTTGGAAAAAGTGCCAAGATGATTCACAGGGAAAGGAAAATCTTTTCAACAGAATAAAGTTGAACCTGAGTTCTCAGCATATTCAAAACTGAACTCAAAATAGATTCAAAACCTAATTGTAAGAGATGAAAATAATAAATAAAACTAGTAAAATGAAGCATAGATGTATTGATTCATGTGCTCAGTTGAATTCATTATTTCAGAAAAGCCCATGATGCTGTCCATGGTACTCACATCACCACCAGGAAGTATCTGAATCAGTCTGCATTTGTGTCTACCATATTCACGGAGTCTCCACACAGGGGCAAGGATCTGATTTTTTTTTTTTTCACAGTAGCTTGCCTGAGTTGAACCTCAGATATTTGAATCTTCAGTTGGATTAGTTTAATCTTTTGCCTTTCTCTGGGCAAAAGATTATTTTTATTTTATTAATAATAATCCCTACCCTTGAGCTTCTATGATGTCTAAGCATCAAACTATATTCCACATATTATCTCATTTAATCCCCCCCCTACAGCAAACCCAGTGGTAGGTAGTTTCGTCTCTGTTTTACAGAAGAGTTCAGAAAATCTATACCTTAAGTGGTTAAGTCAGGACTGAAGCCAAATTAATCTGACTCAGAGGCCCTGCCTTTCTACCACCCCACCTCCTTTTTCAAGTTGTAGCATCTCAATCCAAATAGACGTCTCATTGGCAAAATTTCTTGCAGAAGCACAGAGTGAGATGATACATTTTATGCACTGTGAGGGCAATATTTGGGAGCAGAATGCATCACAGAACTATGCAATACCTCCCTGAGAAAATCTTCTGCTTAGGGATGGCATTGTCCCATGATCACATGCATCTCAAGTGACATTTTCCACCTCTTCTAACTGTCATATAGCCACAGTTGAGCCAGGAAAGAAGGAGATCTCTGTGGAAAGTCATATAAGAGCCAAGAGGCTCACCTCCTTTATTTACGAGGAAATAAATTAGTTAAATTCTTCTCCCAAATTAGGAACTGCTTATTACTTGAGGAAGAAAAATTAGAATCAAATCATTATAATTAGTGAACTCCAAGCCTCCCATTAGAATCACAGAAATTTTCCCATTTAAGAATTCTGTTTCGTCTTTGTTTTTTCCAAAATAGTAAAAGGATTCACAAAGTAAAGTTTCAGTACACTTTGATGACATTAGTATTGAGAAATGGAAAAAGTAGTCCAGAAACCTTCAACTCCTCCAAACGCCAAGCGACAGGCAAGAACAGGAAGCAGGAAATTGCGACCTGCACTTTCGCCAGTACTGAGCACAGGCTTCGTTCAGCTGCAAATCCTGCTCTGGACGTGCATGAACCGTGTGCTCAAGTTAGCGCCAAACGTATCTTGTTTGGCACTGTTTAACATTTTCTCTCCTGATTTTGTCTACCAGTTTTTCAAAAAGAATATTTTTAACCATCAGTCACTGAAAATCTATGCTTGTGTTTGATTCATAACCTTATTTTGGCATTGCGGTGTGCTGGGTATTCAGAGGACTAACCAGTTTGTGGAACTATTTATATGGGCATTAGATCATTTATACAAATTTGATTTTAATTCAGTACTGGTAAATGGGCCATAAAAATAAACGGTGAGCCAACAACAAAAGGAATATGGTTTACTGCCAGAAGGAATGCCTAGGGACTGTGGTGGCTTGATAAGTTAATAATAGCAAAACATTAGCTTCCCCCCAAGGCTTTGTCATCTGGGAAAGTGAGATTGTGTGATGCCCATTTATAGACGTGCACTTTAAATGTATACTTTTAAAGAGAGAAAATACAAAATGCAGGGAAATTGGGAGACTTCCTGCCTGAACAATGAAGCTGAAAGTTCAGGTGTGCATTTCTTCTGCCCCGCATCCTGAGAGGACATTCCCTCCATTTCCGTCTGATGGAAAAATCCTGGCTGGAGATGGATTTTTGGTCAGATGTGCTGGCCATACATTATAAGAAAGGACAATGACATTTTTTTCATGTTTTAAGAACACCGTATGCACACTTACAATGAAACTAGTTTAATTTTTTGTTTAAAAAAGGAAAAAAAAGGTCATTTTCCCCGAGAGTTCTAACAATGGAGTATGTTCGCACAAAGTTGCTGAACGAGATCTACTCAACTCCCCTGCGGAGCTGACCTCGGAGGTTCCGGTGGAGACCAAGGTATTGGCTGGGGTGAGGGTGCCTCCCCTCCCTCCAAAATAGGTAAAACTTTAAAAAAATGTCCTCTGATTGAGGCTAAAGGGTTGTCCCTAAACATTTTATTCTTAGAAGCAGGAAATTTGATAAAAAGTGGAGAAACAAAATAAGATACTACTTTAAACATTTTTCCTATCAATATTATTTAAGTGGCGTTTGGCTGAAATCAGAGGCCAAGAACGCAGTGGCAGCAAGTAGAAATTTTGGATGGAAGCATTTCCAAAGCCCAGAGATGTGATGATGGACTGAACATAAAATCACAAAGGTGGGTGAACAGTGGATGCACGCAATTTGGTTATGGATCGAAGTTCTTTAAAGAGAGGAAAATAATTTTGTTGGAATGAAAATTGAACTTTAAAGAGTCTCTTTTGAATGTAAAATACTTTGAATACTTGCATTTTACAAAAGATTGGTTTTTTGTATATGAAATAGAAGGAATAGCCCATGACTGTGGGATATTCCCATGGCTTTGTAGCAGCGTCCCTATAAGGCAAATATAGAGACTGAAAGACAAAAACTCACTTTTCAACAAAGCGTTAAAGATGTAGAAAAAAAAATCTACTATTACTAAACTGGAGAGTGTTGTGACAGATTTTTTTTTGGTTCATATTGATATGGAATTATTTTTAATATGATTATCATCTAGCATAAAATAAAAACTATAGAACAATTTGCATGTAATGGTCTAAGGTATTGACTCTTCATTGTGCCGGTAGTTGATTGTACTATGTACCCATAACCTTCACTTTTTATACATTCCTCTGAGTTCCAGAGAATGGAGGACAAGTCCTATTAAGAAGGCATGAAGGTAGCAGCGCTATTTACAATGGCCAAGACATGGAAGCAACCTAAATAGCCACTGACAGATGACTGGGTAAAGAAGATGGAGTACATATATATATATGTGTGTGTGTGTGTGTGTAGGAATACTACTCAGCCATAAAAAGAATGAAATAATGCCATTTGCAGCAACATGGATGGACCTAGAGATTATTATACTAAGTGAAGTAAGTCAGAAAGGAAAGACAAATACTATGAGATATCACTTACATGGGGAATCTTAAAAAAGAGTGACACAAATGAACTTATTTATAAAACTGAAACAGACTCACAGACATAGAAACAAACTTATGGTTACCAAAGGGGAAAGGGCGCAGGGGAGAGGGATAAATTAGGAGTTTGGGATTAGCAGATACAAACTACTGCATACAAAATAGAAAAACAGGAAGGCCCTACTGTACAGCACAGGATCCTACTGTAACGCACCTGTATCCTACTGTACACAGGTCCTACAGTGTATTCAATAGCTTGTACTAATCTGTAACAAAAAAGAATACATATATATATATATGTGTATGTGTGTGTGTGTAACTGAATCACTGTGCTACATACAACACTGGAAATCACCTATACTTCAGTTTTAAAAAAACAAGACACGAAGGGATGAGCATGAGGAGGGCACCCACGCAAGGTGGGTGGAGGCGACAGCCCAGCCCTAGAAGCTGGGACCCCAATGAGGGAAGGAGGGCACCTGGCAGGAGGGCAGCCGAGCGCAGGGAGTCTGAGCCCAGGCGGAGCAGGGGTGGCATTCACACGGGGAACCGGTCCAGCTCGGCATGGATGCTGCAGATGAAGCAACGTGGACAGAGCGTCCTGTGGGGTCTGGCCTGGCAGGGCTGTCACAGCCTGAGGGTGGGCGGGACAGGAGGAAAAACAGAAGATTGGCTGCATAAAGGGGAACTGGTCCTACGGGTAAATTAATTGAAGGGTTGTATAAGGCAGTTTTCTCACTGCTGGAAGAGAAGAATTACAAACATGAAAAGAGATAGATCTAGAAAGAATCCTGTGTGATTGCATTTAGCAATGACGTATCAGAGAGAACTCATGGTTTTCAATAGCTACAAATAGATACCGAAATAATTTACACGTAAATGTGTGTATATGCTTATAATAATTCCCTTCTCCCACCAGTGAGAGAACTACCTCCTGTATACTTAGTTACCTTGTTTATCTGCAGGAGTCCTTACTTCTGTCCACTGGGAGAGCCCAGAATAGCGACACCTCGAATACAGCTGGCACCCCTGGTACCCAGATCTTGGTTTCTAGCACTGTGCTCCCCTGCCGGGAGCTGGGGCTTCTGGGAGAAATGCTTGATTCCAAGACCAGGGTAGAGAGACTGCACAAAAAGCCTGGAGCATCTTGTGCCAGAAAGTAAAGAGATGCGCTAAGAAAAGTCGCGGGGGCATGTCAAAGGGACACCGGAGTCGTCTTAACGAGGCTCTTACTGGTCACATCTGGGACGGTGTGGACGTTAAAATAAATAATGATAATAACTGAGGTAACCCATTGAATAAAAAGAACCTACGAGGACATACTGACATTGTGTATCCCTGAACAGGTGGACGGTGTGATGAGGAATGCAGTTTTTATCTAACCTCAAAAACTCCACGCCCCCCCAAATAACTATCAATTACCAAAAGAAAATGACTTTTCAAAGTGGAGAAGTCTGGCAGACACCAGCTGAATCAACTGATCAATATTAACTTAATCAATAATGCAAGAACTTGAAATTCTCTTCCCCCGGGTAGGACAAACATCCCGTCTGAGATGTCCCAGCCAAAAATACATGATCTGAGTTCACTTATGAGGAAACCTCAGGCAAATCCAAATTTTGTTCGAGAATTCTACAAAATAAATGGCCTGTAATCTCCAAAACTCTCAAGGTCATGAGACTCAGGGGAGTGATGCGGGAACTCTTCCAGATTCAAGGATCAATTACAGCTAAAGCAAGGTGTGATTCAGAACCAAGACATTCTGTCAGACAAGAGCACTTCTGGAACCATTGGAAAGAACTCGAATGGGGTCTGAGGACTGGCTGTCAGGGCAGCAGGAATGGCTCTCTCCCGATTGTGACGCCTGCATCGTGGTTGCAGAGAAAAGCTCTTCGTTCATTGGAAATACACTCTGAAGTACTTCGGTGGCGACGTGCGCAATCACACCGGGAGTGTACTCTCAAATAGGCCGCAGGGAAGCGCTTCTTTGTACTTCACTTGCGACTTTTCTGTGAGAAAAGATTGTTTCAAAATTTAATAAGTAAAAATTAAATTAAAATAGAAGAGAAACTCGATTGCATGGTGTTGTCTCTTCCAGCTCAGGTTAAAACCAGACAATCAGGACAATTTGACCTGGGGGAGAGGAAACCCAAACACTCCAGAGCTCGTGCTTGCGTGCCTCTTAAGTAAGAATGTGTTGCTCTTAAAAAGTGTTTTGTACCCTCCCTTACCTGTTGTCGGGGAGAGCTGCTGCTTCCTACAATTCATGGTGGTGGAATATTAGTATCTGGTGCGAATCACTGTATCTTTTCAGGACTTCCAGTGGGAATTACCATGTGATTACTATACAAGCTGAGCAATTCAAGAATTTGGTTACCGTATTTAGATCTGTATATATCCTACAAGGCATTGTGCAAAATTTAGAATGACATTAGCAGTGTCATACAGTAAGCCATCCTTTTTGTGCCTGAAACTCCTTCGGGGGGGAATATTTATTTGGGTCAAAGTATTCAGTCTCCAGGAGTTTGCATCTCCCCAGCACGGCAAGACCATCCTTCGCCCCGTTCTGCCTTGCTCTGCGTCTCGGGAGGCCTCCCCCTAACAAGTGGAGAATGACTTCGGGGTCACCTGGGCTCACCTGCCCCCAGCTCCTCAGAGGTACACCTGCGGGAGTCCCCTCCCTGACTGCAGTTCTCACGGCGGCTGAATCACTGCTTACTGTCTCTACTGAGAGGCCTCTTTCCAGGGCTCCGGTGCTTCCCCAGGGCGCCAGCGCTTCACTTCATTCCGGACCTTTACCTCTTCAGGCCCAGGTGGTGCGGTGACAGCTCCCGTGGTAGTCAGCTCCTGGTGCCTTCGCTCTCCTTTGCTGGGTCTCTTAACCCTGTCTCCACCTCAGCAGAACTCGCTTATTAAACTCACCTCCATCACACCTTTGAGTGTGCCATCCATCTCTCTCCGAGCCCTGGCTGAATCATGACATGCAGTTTCTCTTGGAGTATCAGCTAACAAAATGTGAAATTTTGGAAATTAGGAATTATGGGATGCCTCATAGAAGGAAAAAAAATTCTACAGCATCAGCCGTGATTCAGAGCATGGGGTGCATCCCAGAAGGCAGAGCAGGGCTGAGGAAGAAATGTAACGTCAGTGTGAATGAGCTCCTTGGGGCAGAAGAGAAGGTGAGGGAAAAAGAAAAACCTACAAGGAAAGCCAACAACATGGGTGGAAATAAACACGGCAGACTGGCCAGCGGTGTTATTTCAGCATCAGCTTTGGTAGTAAACATCCGTCATTAACATATGTGTCCACTCACCGTACATGGAAACCAGAGAGTTGAAAAGATCCTTAAGACTGTTTGCTGAAAACGGTTCATTATTGTGTTGAAAATGCCCTCCAGTTGGGGCAAATCAAATTAGAGCAGGGAACTTAACTTCTGTCCTCTCTTGGCTAGAATGAAAGTATCATACACCAAGAATGGAAAGTCCAAGTAGCTCAAGTCGAGTTTCTTTTAAAGCTGTATCTGTAGATGCTTGCCTGGCCTCGATCTGAGCTTCCTAGGGGTGGATGTGCTGCTTTACATAATACTGAACAGCCAGCACTCATTTTTTCTAAACTGTAGTAGATTTTTTTAAAAAAGGAAAAAAAATATGAGGACCCCATCATCTACTGAAGCAACCATCTTTTTTGAGATGGAAACTAAGATGTGGGTCAGAACTTGGAAGAGCAAGGTCACATAGAAATGGGCAGAAACATCAACCAGCTGCCAGGAATTCTTCTTAAAACATTCATCAAAACTGCCCTTAAATTGGGTTCAGGTGGAAAGACATGAAGACACACAGGTGAGTACTCATATTTCATGTCTTCTGTGATGCTACGATCTTTTACAATTACTAACGTTTAGTACCAACACAGATAGGTGAAACTATCTCAATGAACATAATTTTTGATACAAAATTATTCGACGACTTGGCTGTAGGCATGTTAGGCTTCTCCACCACCCTGTTTTCAGAAGGAAGGAACTTGGTGGTTTGGAAAGTCACGTGCCTTGTCAAGAACCTGGTTTGCTGGTGGAGCAGGCATTGGGGACTGCAGCCCAGGCTGCCTGGGTCTCCTGGGCCTCAGTCCTGATGCTGACACGGGAGAGCAGCTTGTCACAGTCCACGGCAAGCCCCTCAAACTCCCTGGGCATCCGCTTCCTCATCTGTACAACAGGGATCATAATAACCCTCGAGTGGTTATTGTATCAAATCAGTAACGCATCACATTGGCTCTTTCTAAAGCTACATAGTCGTAGTCGAAGACTCTATACCAATGATGTTACTATTCTTATCCTGATGCTATGTAATATTTTCCATGTACCTGAAGAGAAAGCTGGAGCCCAGGGTTGCAAACTGACTTGTTAACAGTCACTCAGGAGGTGATTCCAGAATTGGGTCTCAGTTCCAGTGTGTATAGAGTATGTATGGATTCTGCTGAAATTTTACTTCAAAATCGCAGTCTTTCTGAGAAGTAGAGTCAGTTATTTTTCCTTCTATTTCAAGGCCCATTTCTCCTAAACCTACAACCCCCGTCACGCCTCCTTACGGAGTCTTACAGCATGCCTTGCACTATTAGGAAGTAGACCCTGAAAGAAAGTTTCCACCAGGTCTGATATTTGAATATGGTTCCTGAAGTTGTCAGCTTCCTGTTCATGAAATTCCTACCAAAGCTTTGCTGCGACTCACGGTAAAGACCTAGACTGCAAGACGGGGCAAACCAATTTCACACAGCGTCTGGCAGAGCACACCCAGAGGGAGGTGCGCAAGGGCTTAGCAACGCTCGTGATGGCTGTGACAGCCACAAAGATGGTCTCTTGTCTAGACATCATGACCTGGTCCATGAAATGTCATGATATAACGAAAAATCTTATTAACACCTAAATAGTTATATAATAATGGAGGGATTTCACATTTTCAGACATCTTAAGATGTCACATGTCACCTCCCACGGTTAGCCGGATGGAGTCCCCAAAACATGTGTCCCAGGTACTCTAAAATAAATAAGCATCACAGAGCAACTGTAGTGCAGTATATCAGTTATTCCTCAAAAGCATTCGTTTCCCTAAAATAGATCTGTCTTTCTCTTATGCCTTCATTTTGGCTACTAATAAACATCTTGAGATAGATGGACCTAAAGACAGGGCATGTTGGACTTCTGAACTCCATCACGGCCTCGGATAATTAAGCAGCAGACAGCACCCCGATGTTGTAAGTCTGGGTTAGTCCCAATATCTCCTGTTCCTTCAACATTTCTATATCACAGTCACAGCGATATGAGAGTGACTGTCACCTGCATCTGGTACACTGCAGATGCGTGCCTCGTCACCCTAGCAAGAACTGTTAAATGGCTCTGGTCTGGCTTGACATGTCCCACGGAATGCGCAGTCACCAGATTCTTCTTGAAATACTCAGTCGACTATAAGGATTCATTGTATATTTTGGCCAAATTTCACAATAGTCTATAGTTTCTAGAAATTCCAGAAGGTTTGTAATATTTGCCATTCTTTAGTCAGGGAAAAAAAAAACCCTCAGAGAATTCATATATTTTTTAAAATTATAAAGTTTTGCTGAGATTGCACACACATTTAACACATTCAGACATAATTCTCATGTACATAGAGGTTTGGATGTATTTACACTGGTTGGTTTTGCTTTAAATATTCTTTGTAGCTAAGTTGCATTTTGTTTTTTTTTCGCCGCCAGATCTTTGCAGTTTAGGACCCGCCTCTGAGCTGAAGGCACCAAAGCAAAATGGGAATCACACAGATTTGGCCAATGTTACATCCTATTTCCCAAAGGCCCAGGCCTCTTTTGTTCTTGCACTTTTTTTTCCAGCACTTTTCATGAACTTCATTTGTCACGGGTTTGAGCCTCTCCTGACATTGTTCTTACAGGTTTGTTTTAGGCTCTCATGTCTCCGTTTCATTTTGCATGTCTACACCACACTTTTAGAGGATAAACACATTTCGTGCAGTTCATCAGAAGCTGAGTCACGGATGAGTACAATCAAGTCAACACGAGACACGAAAATTCTTACGGGATTGACACAACTTTCCAGACCCCATTTCCTGATGTTCGCCGCTTCCTTCTTCTTTCAGGAGTGATTCCTCAGGCAAGCCTTTCTGGGAAAGCTCCTGGCAGGGGCCCTGAGCATTCTGGCCTGGGAAGCCCCTAGGGTTCCATGAAACACCTCCCCAGCATCACCCCTTTTAGCTGCTGGAGTGTTTGTTTTCACGAACTCCCAGTGCTGCTCCGAAGAAGCAAAGTGAGCTGGGCCTTCACTCACTCACTCATTCATTCATTGAACAAATATTTATTGAGTGCCTCTTACGTGCTGGGCACTGTTCTAGGTGCTTGTAAAATCTCAGGGAGCAAAGAACAAGAGCCCCTGCCCTCCTACAGCTTGGCATTGTAGACCTTCTAGCGGGTCACGAAGGTCAAAAAGACAGAAAACTTCAGGCAGAACTAACAGCACACGTGAGAGCCAGGCTTCAGAAGACAGCCCAGCAGCTTACAGGAAATGTCTGCAAATTCTTCAAAAGTTCTGGAAGGGAACCTACCAGGTGAGGAGCAGCTGGGTGCCTGGAGGGGTGGGGCTGTCCCATCTAGAAGGCAGTGGGTGTTCTGGGGTTCGCCAAGGTTCCTGTACATAATAAACAAAAACTTATTGAAATCAAGTAAAAAAGCTCTGACAGTTTAAATTTTGAGAGGTACACTAGTTCTTATAAAAACTATGAATATTGGGGAAATTGGTAGCCTTTTGATGAATGAATAAATGAAGGAAGGAAGGAGTGACAGAATGAACGGGAACAGTCAGGTATGAATTTTTGAAAGACAACTGTTGTGTCAGTTTACAAAGTAGAGTTGGATGGAGAAAGGAGGTAACTAGATAAAAAAGGAGCACGAGGCCCAGGAGGGAGTGACAAGGATGAAAAGTCCTTGCCTCGGCGTTGCCCCAGGCGCTGCACTCAGGGAGTCCAAGGGAGCCATCGCTGGACCGTACGCGAGCACTGCCCCCGGCGATGGGCGGTGGGCCAGCCTTGGGGGGAGCTGTGGCAGGGACGATGGCAATGAAAAGTGGGAGCAAGACGAAAGACACTCGGGTCATACAAACAGGTCGGACTTGCTGACTGGTTGTTCTTTCAATTTTATGGCTAATGATTGAAGTACTGAAAATTACTTACAGTTTTCCCTTAAATTTTATTTGAGTGATCATAGTATTCCTTCTTAGGTTAATATTCTCAAACTATTGCCTACAGATATGATTTTGGAAAACTGAAAAAGCATTTTTCTTCACTCGCTAATTACTGAAAACCTAACACAACAATTTTATCGCTGTATCGGTATCTGCCAGTTGAATCCAATGTACACTTTAGGTCCTCCGTGAAGACTCTGAATTTACCACGGTTGCCCCATGACTTCCCATTGCCCTCTCTTCACCTACTCAGCTGCTGCATTCAGAGTCTTTAACATACCGCTCAATGCATGATCCTATATTGCTTTCCACCTATTTCTCGCTAGCTACTATTAGGTCCACAACACTTATAATTGCCCCGAGGGTTATGAGGTTAGAGGTCAGAGGTTGGTTAATGGAAAATGGGGGTCATGTCATAAAATTTATGTAATTCATCTCATCATTCAAGTTTTGCAAAAGCCAAACCTCCCTCCTAAGGAAAATCTTTAATGTTTTAAATTTATCTTTTCAGTCAAACGATTTTTGAAATGTCTTCATATAAAAATTAATGTGTGAGAAAAGATAGTAAATGTCTTCTCATCTTAGCATTAGAATGATAAAAAGTCACTGATCTGTTCTTTTGGGGGCCATTTCATTTTTTCATCTCTAAAGTTTATTGCAAGATCGTAAGATTTCATGTTTCTCAGTTTCTATTTCTAATGTGTGGATGTTATTTCTATATTTGTTAAAAATGTGTCTGCATTTTGCACATTTCTAAGATGATCTGCAGGTGTGAAGTTTCTGTTCAGATTTTTAAGTGAGTTGGTTTTTGAAATCTTATCTTTACATTGGAAACGCCAAGGTGCTGGGGGCTGATTTATTTTTCAGAAGGCTGGCTTGACTTTTAATGGGTTATTCACTTTAAAAGCAAATTTTAAATGTTTATTAAAAGTCTCACTAATAAAATTTTGTTGCTCATCTTCAGGTCATGATTCGAGACCTTTGGCGAGATGAGGGGACTGCAAACCAGGTGGCACAGTAAATCTGGTTAGGAATGAAAAAGGGTCATTTATTTCCCAGCCATTACTGAAATTTCTTGGAATAATTCTGGAGCAGGCAAGGGTAGGGGAGCATATTAACCGTATTGGCTGTAAACTGACTTGATACTTGAGATGCATGCAGTGTTACTCTCAGGTTTAGGTTCCATTAAGGGGTCCCAGGCAACAAGCAAAACCCTCTTCAGTGGATAGTTATAGGTCAAGGTCAGATCATGGACACAAAGGTCATCTGATTGCAACCTCCATCACCCCAGGGTCAGAACGGTCGAACTTCGCAACATCTTCCTTCCTCACTAACCACTCCCCATGCTCTCCTGAAACGGAGCTTGCAATAACAGCACACGGCCAAGAACAAGAGGGTTGCTATATGGTCAAGGCTGTCTCAGTGGCTCTGCAACCCCACTAGAAGTCCGGGAAGACCTACGCACAAATTTTGATCTCATGCCCAGAATCATTCCGCTAACCCACCTGTGCTGGCCTGATAAAGCAGAGGCAGAAGCCAAGACAGCAGGAAAAGGACTGGGAGTCAGATAATACATCTCAGCTCAGCCTCAGTCCTATTGACTTATGATATTGACCTTTCTGATCTCTGCTTCCTCATCCTGCGAACTGCTCGGCCACGGCAGCTCGGGAAAGAGGTCAGGACCAAAAAACATTGGCAAACGTCTGCAAGCTATTTATAAGACTCACGAAAGCCACTTCGTGAACTGCACTTTAAATGGGTTTTTTTTCCTATGTTCACGGTGATTCTCTTATTTGATGGTGGACTCCTTGAGGACATGTCTCCTGGCTTGGTTGTACTCAACCATCTTACTGGCATTTTGCCTCACGTGTAGAACAACATAATCACGGAACCTCAGAAAGGTCTCGAAACTGTCAGTCACCAATCAGATCCTTGCCACTTGGCTACATCGTTGTGGTTAACTTTACATGTCAACTTGGCTAGACCATGGTACCCAGTTTTTGGTCAAACACCAGTCTGGATGTTACTGCGAAGGTAGTTTTTAAATGAAATTAACATTAAATCAGTTGACTTTGAATAAAGCAGATTACTCTTCATAATTTGGGTGGGTTTCCCCCAGCTATAAGTCTTAAAAGATTGAGATGCCCCAAGAAAGAAGGAATTCTGTCTCTAGGCTGCCTTCAGATTCAAGACTGAAAATTCAACTTTTCCTTGAGTTTGCAGACTGCTGGCCTACTCTGTAGATTTTGGACTTGCCAGCCTCCATAATCACACGGAAAACCCTGCCTAAGACAATCATTTAACCACCTCTCAAATACTGCCAAACGATCAAAACTGTCTTTGAGACTGGACTTCGTAAAACTGCAGTCCTGGGATTGAGACGGTTCAATCCAACAAGTTACAAACTACGTACAAACTACGGTTTTGATCAAGTTTTCAGAGCCTAGCTCCCCATCTCTGAAGCAGTTATAATAGGACATCTTAGAAATTCCAAGTGATATGTATGAAGCGCTCATAATATAAAATGATTCTCAGACAGTGGCCGTCACCATTTTGCTCTGATGAACTAAGTGGGATTAAACCCTGCTACTGGCTGTTCCAGTAGCTGATGGCCAGGCTAGTTGAACTTTGAACTTCTCAAGTGAATTCAGCTTTCTTGGCCAGAAATTGACTGTGTGCTCCATGCTTCAGGATTACCTTCACTTGCAATGTTGCCGTGCAGGCTACAAAGAGACGCTTCTGGAGCTGAGTCAGCCTTCTTTATTCTGAAGCAACTGGGCCCTCTTGGAGGATGTCTCCCCTGAGAGGGTGAGAGCAATGGCCAGTAGCAGAACCACAACCTGAGTGATCAAAGAATTGGGAGATAATGGTTTACACTGCTGATCAGCCCTTGGAACTTGACTTAAAAACAAACAGTATAGGAATTCAAAGGACACTCTTTCTAAGAATACGTTCACCCCATTAATCAGTTTCTCAAATGAGTCACATTTTTTAAAAAAACGTAATAATCACTAACCTAAGGTGTACAGGCATTGGGGAATAATTTTTTCTCTGTGAGGGCTCACATTTTTTCTAAAGACCACAACCATTTTTTTTTAATAAAAGTACTAGGAATTTCAAGGGCATATCAGCATAACTGACATTTTGGATATGAAATCATAATAAATTATTAGAGATAATTTTTAAAAGGAAAAATTTAAGCTTTTGTGAAATTGAAAGCTTACATTTTATATTTAATTTAATGTTGCAATAGTTTTAGAAAGATGTATTTCAATCAGTCGTCACCCTGCTAAGTTCATACTGTAACCGTTTTTCACAAATTTTCTTTCAGTTCTAGGTCCCAAACTATTTCAGACAGGACATTGGGACTTTCTTATTAGTCAGTATCTAAATTCAGTATTTCCAAGAAGAGACTCAAGAACAGCTTTTAAGGAAGATTTTATCACCTCTTGCTAAATCACATTTCAAATTGCTAACAGGGTATTGCACAGCACAAATGGGACCACGTGTTCAACAGTCAAGACAAGCAGACGTGACTGTAAAACGAGAGTCAGGCATGCAGGACCTTGTATGTCAGGATAATCTGGCTACATAATATAGACACAGCCAGAGGTTTAACTGCTCAGCTGTGCTGGAAGCTGTTAGTGAGAGCCAGGGGTCACCTCTTCAACAGCAGAAGCCGGCGGTCGTGAGCTCCTGGCACACGGCCCGGTGGTCTGAATAATCAAACAAGAGCTGAAGTCACCCAGAGACTCCCAGCCCAAGTCCAGGACGTTGACATGCAGTGACAGGACACTCACTGAAATCCAAGGAACAGCACAGGAGGGTCAACCAGGCCTTGTCTGGAGTGTTCTGGAAACAACAGACAGGACAGGGTGTAAATTAGAGAATTTTAATAATGCTTTCTTTGAGAACAAAAATACAAATGCTGATAAAAGTTTGTATTTAGCTACTCCCTATGTTTCTTAAGTCTATCGCTTCTGGGGGAAAATTATGAGAAATTGTATCACTTTGTGTTGTCTTTGAAAATAACTGAAAATGTTTCCGCAAATGACTTTAACACCCATCACTGCGAGAGTTTATTCAACCCTAACATTTATCATTTTATCTTCTTCCTGTTTACTTTGTCATTTAGCATAACTTCTCTAGAAACTTTTTTTTTGATTTGTCAACAACATGGGATAAGACTTTTTCTCCATGACCCCATGAGAGAGTTCATAGGACCTGGAGAGAGATATGTACCCACAAGGATAAAAGCCAAGCTCCCTAGCCTGACCTTGGCAATCAGTGTAACATTGTTTCTTTTCATGACCTTCTGATTATTTGGGAACAAAATTATCTTTCTGTGCCTAAGCTTGTAAGGCACTTGATACGTTGGCTTTCGCCCGGTCTGTCAGTGGTTGGCTTTCGCCCGGTCTGTCAGTGGAAGCCAGTGTTATCTGCCTATTCGTGGGAGCTGTCTCAGCAGTTAACTTTCGTTTTAAGGAAACAGAACGAAATTCCGCAGTAATATTTTATTTTGCCATCACAGATAACAAACAGATTATGAACGAGCTGTAGCTTCATGATGTACGAAAAGAGAATAGTTCCTTAGGATGATCATTTTAAAATAATACTAAAAAGAGGAAAGCAAGCTTAATTAGTGATTTTGAGAATTACTAGTTCTTGCTTTGATCTGAGTTTAGAAAAACTATGGTCAATAATACTCTAATACCAGTATCACAGACAGTCTTGAAACTTTATTAACACTTGAAATACATTAAGAAGCAAGAGTAAAAATTTTACAATTTTACTTTTGTTGCCTCTACGCTTGTTTCTTTATGCTATATAATGTGTGTTACTAAATCTGAATTTAATTCCTGGATCTGCCATCCATTCACCATGTGAACACACTTAATTTGAGAGCTTCTCCTCACATTCCTTGTCTTCTAGTTTCTAGTTGGCAAAACAGGAGGATAAACAACATATTTATCCGTAGGAGTTTTAATGAGATGAGCACAGATCACTGCAGAAAGCTTTTTTTTTTTAAAGCATTTATATTTGAAAGCAATACAAAGTGTTTAAAAGCGAGGATTTTGAAGTATAGTTAGACTGCTGTTTGTGACTGAATTTTGCTAAATAGGACGTATTGGCCTGGAGGAAATAACCTCTCAAATACGAATTACTTACCTGTAAAATTAGTATAACAGTCACACCACACACAGCGTCGTCATGAGGACTGTATGAGATTCAAAAGCATGTTTAGCACATAACCAGGGTCTCAGGGCTCAACTGGCTTCGGCAACCATTTATTACTGCAGGAATAAAAGCTGAGGGATCTGTTTTCATCTAATTAAAACAATTTCCTTCAAGCTGAAGAGTAGAACTGATTCCAGTCTCAATCACGTCTCTGAGAATTAGGTTGTGTGTCTAGTGGGAGGCTAGAAATGCAGACTGTGGTCCTGGGTGGTAAGTCTTAGCAGACATTGCTGAGTCATCAGCCATTGTGCAGTGACTGAAGCCAAACGTATGGATGGAATCACCCAGTAAAATACAGACAGAGACAGAAGGACAAGTCCATAGGGAGCACAGACAGTGAAGGCCAGGAAGACACAGGAGAAAATTTGTCCTTTCCCCTGAAATTAGAGGGATGGAACTAGGGGCCGGGGACAGACACAGTCAAAATTTTAGTGAGGAAGAGCATGAAGAATGGCCATGTTTAATTATCTCCACATTCTCTGATGCAGGTTTTAGGCTAATGGAATATAAGGAAAGAACAGAAAAAAGGGCAGTCAGTGAACCAGCCTTGGTGACACGGGTAATTCACAGGTGGGAACAGACAACAGGTTAGAAAGAGACGTAGGCCAATCAGGGAGGACCTTAGCTGTTGGAATAATGTTTATCCTCCATCACCGAGGGAAACGATAAGATGGAAACAGAGGCTTTGGGAGCTTAAGTTGCCCATAGAGTTCAAGATAAACTATAGGAAAACTAGACTCAAGGAAACCAGTGAGCATGCTATGGTGACAAGGTGCTCTGAGCGCATTTTCGAAATGGTCTGAGCCTCTGGTCTGCTCTCTGCCACGCCACCACTTTCCACCACTTTGAACCCCATCGCTAACCCCCTTCATCCTTCAGTTCTCAACTCAAGTATCACCTTTCCAGGGTAGCTTTCCCTGACACCTGGTCTGATCTTAATACCACGTCCTCAATACTGTCATGGTCCCCAATCAAGAAACTTATCACTCTGTTCTGTGACGCTCACCTACTGTCCTTCTCCCCAACTAAACTGCAAAATTCCTAACAGATGGAAACCACGCCTCCTTGTGCTCTGGCATCTGGCACATAACCTGGAACATCATCAAAATTCAATGAAGGTGAATGAATAAATGAAGGAAGGAACAAAGACATAGATCCTGACTAAATACTATTACTATAAATCACAAAATCAGAAATGAAGCATGGACAGAGCATCTTTTACAGTGAGCTATGTGAAAATGGTTCTTCTAAGAAAATGAAGGGTAATTAATGAACATTTTTTTTTGGCAGTAAAGGTCAATAAATTCTTGTTAAGGCATTCTAACCATAATTTATAGTCAGACAACCAGCGTGCTCCCCACAATTGCTTCCAAGTTATTCTGTGAAGCAGTTGGCAGATGTGCTAAGCCCTTCCCTGCCAGCCGAGAGCCAAAGGGTGAGAATGTAATGAAGTCGTTCTCCTTCTCTTGTGTTCTTGAACCGGCTTTTCTATTAAAGAAAATCAGGAATCAGCCTGACCTTCCTTGCAACGAATGATGCTTCACAGAATTTTTTTTTAAATGCCACACGGAAGGCAGTGACTTTCATATGGTGAGGCTATGCCTAGAGTCCCACCAAGTCAGTGATTTCGCGGAATTGGTTGGCTAGTGACTTGTCGGAGCTTAGATACGGTCGCCAAAGACGATTAGGTGGAAAACTCCCAGGCCTTTTATCTGGACCTAGAAGAAAAATTGTCTCCTAACCGCAAAAGCATGATTTATTTTAGCATTCCTCTACATCAGTGTTTTTCAGACCATCTTAACGTGCACCCATGTGACCATGACCTAGTCCCTTACACATGTAGGAATGTATCAAGCTTCGTGAATTTTCTCTTTTCCCCTCTTCACGTCACTTCACGGCTGTTCTATTCTACTGGCTTTTTAAGAGCCCTCTGAAGCCCTGATACTGGTGTCTTCAGCCGCTGATGGGTCTCAGCCACACATCATTTTACAACACGATGGACGTAAGCAGCAAAATTACAGACTAGAGAGTGAAGTCCGCTTTCACCTTTGTGTTGGTTTTTACTGTTTTGCCTAATTGATTTAATCCAGCTGAAGATCCATTCGGTCAAATTTCAGACTCTCTTTATCTGTGTCTTAAAACATTTCATCTTTCAGCTTCTTTTTGCTTTGTTCTGTGTGTGGTGTAGGGAGAGTGAGAGAGAGAAAAGAAGGACCACAGACCACGTGAGCTCTGTCTTAGGATAAAGATAACCTTTGGGAAGCAGAAAGGGTGAGACTTCAACGTCATCTAGCTAAACATTCCTGGAATTTTACCTTGATTTTGGTCTCATTCATGAATCCATTCAACACACATCTTGTAGCCCTTACTGTCCGTCAAGTTCGGTGCCTGGCTGTTGGCGAGTCAAAGATGAAATATAGGTTTCTGCCATAAATATGTTTAGCATCTGGGGAGGAGGGAGATGGGAGAAAAATTATGAAGTAATTATTTTGAAAAACCAACCTATATTTTAGGTCACCATTTCCTGATCTGAGTTAAACTGCTATCTCAGTGCAATAAACTATAATAAGAGATGCTGTGGATCTAAAATTCAACTTGATAGAAAAATAAACCTCTAGGCCCAGTGGTTGCACTCTGTTTGTGGCAGAGAGTTGATTTGAGCTTAACTTTATTCCCCCTACCCCTGAGCTAGTCAAGGCTTCCTCCAAACCACTGGCTCCTTGATTCCAGACCCTCACCTCCTTGGAGGAGCCATTAAAAAGTCTTGCTTGTGATGCTCTGTGCACGTGAGGACTTGATACCCTGATAAATCCATCCTGCTAATCTTAGTGCACACACTGCTATACTCTTGGACTAGGATTATCTCATTTCCTCATTGATAAATAATAGGAGTGAGTAAAAGACTTAAGAAAAGCCAAGGTGTAGATAACTTCAAGTGTGATTCAGTACATACTTGCTTTTCTCCTGTGGCTAGCGGGAGAGAGATCATCTTGCATCTGATATCATTTGCTAATAGTGATATGAAAATGCACATGAGAAGAAAGAAATCCAAAGGCATAAATAAACCCTTAGTTATTTTCAGAAAAATTTGTAAATAGGCTCTGGCTGGGAAAGAATTACACTTTACCTTCTAAGTCACTTTAATGGTCATGTTTGAAGTGAGATGTGAGAAACCTAAATGGGTGACTAAACATACACAGAAAGTTCCCACCAGGACAGGAAAATTCAGCAGGGCAAGGAACAAGCAGTGAGACAGTGAGAAGAGGCGCAAAGCACTGTCTGCTGTCCGCTTGCTCTTACAGCCAAAACCAGAGAAACCACCTCGCATCTGGAATTCTCAGTGATGACCGTAGATTCCGTGTCAGTTTCCAATGTCTCCCCATTGGGCCTTGGCTCTGGGGCTGCTGTGCCCAGGGTGGGGGACAGAGAGCGCGGGGTCGTCCTTGCCACAAATCCTGTGACCCTCAAGAGGCCATGTTACCGTCCTCAGCTCCCTCCTCCGCTTTGTGCGCAGTTTCAGCGCCCATCTCATAAGGCTGTGCTGCTGATCACGTGGGCTCGTGTAAATCTCGACGTGCGGTGTGAACCTAAGTGGTAGTTGCGTTAAATCTGAATCTGAATTTGCTCTTTCTAGACTAGATCTTCCAGTCCCAAGACTTCATCTGTTGTCTTCATGCCAAAGGTGACCAGCTCCCGTCTTGGCAGCCCTGACTTCTCTCTGGAGCCACGCTGCTGGCTGGCTGTTTTCTCCTGGGCAGAACACCCTCACTTCCACCTCAGTGTGTTTAAAGGACTGTATTTACCCCCAGGCTACCTTCCTGTCCCGTAGCTTCTTTTCCTCTAAATGATAGAATTACCCTTTCCAGTTGCCTAAGGGCAAAACACTGGTGTCACCTTCAGGGTCCTCCTCCCCTCGCTCGGCCCACACCTGCCTATTTTCCACACTGTGTCAGGCCCTGCGTTAGGACAGGAAAGGCACACAGTTGCCAATTGCCCAGGCAGTCAAACCCCATCTTCTCACTATTTCCCTCCCCTGTGCCTCTGCCAACTCAGCTTTCCTGTTACCATCACCGCAGCTCAAGCCCTCGAGTGCAGCGGGAGTTAAAACGAGACTTTCCACTCTTCAGCGCCTCCTGCACACTCTTGCCAGACTGGTACCTTTAAGCTTCATCCTTGCACAGGATTTGCGATGTCTCCTCTGGCCCCCAGCAACGGGCATGAACTCCTCAGCCCTCTGTCTTGGACCAACATCACTTTTCCGGTCTCATCTCCAAGGCAGATCTTTGTCTCTCTCCCATCCTGGCTCACAATGAGCTTTTTTATTCTTTTGCTTTGACTCAAATCTCTTCCCTCAGCCCCCAAACCACAGAGGAACATTCTTTACTCTACCCCCGAAACTCTGTCCATCTTTAAAACAAGCTCTATTCTCTTCTCTTCTCTGAAACCTTAGCAGAGCATCCTCGCCAGGGGCTGGAACTCACTCACTCTGACCTCTCCTTCATTTCGTGGGAAGAAAATCTCAGCATCTTCTCAACTTGTCAACTAGCGTGTTTTAAAGTTGAAAGTGCATTTGTTTTCCTTGGTGTCTCTGCAAATTTTTGAATAGATGGTTTAACGTTCCTACTGTTCCCCTCTCTCACTCTCCATATATATGTAAATATATACTTACATGCCTATATTTACGTATCTATTGGCGGATAGATAAAGTTCAGAGCATCATCCTGCTTGTATAAGAAACACAGTAGAATTTGGAAATGTTGTACATGTGTCATGTTTCATGTAAATAATTACTTGTAAAATCAAAGTGAAAATGATCTGCTTCGATAGCCCTCAGCAATACACCACCAAAACAGCCGAGCTGTGCAGGTAACAGAGAGGACTCTAAAGAAATCCATTATTCTTGAATAAAGATGGTTCCAGGCCTTGTAGGAGCACGGTTTTTAACTTCACTGAAATTTCACACCAAACTTTTTTTTTTCTTGTAGCTAGGTAGTGATTGATTTTTCTCAACATAAACAGCAGTAGATTAGGGAATTAATTAAGGGAAGCCTAGAATGTCTTCTCCCTGACTTCACTTCACTCACAGTGCCTGCTGGGCAGATGCAGGCAGCACTGGTAAGGAGATTATTTCTCCTTAGGGCTTGCAGAATGTAACAACTATTGTGATTAAAAGGCCTAAGGGATTTATAGTGAGAAAAGACTCAGCTATGACCTGACAACTAAAGAATATTCAACAAAATCAATTGTAGTTAATCCTTCCAACTGGTAAAAAAAAAAAAAAAAAAGGAAGGAAGATGTTCAAGGATTTCATTCAACTCTGTGATGGGTGAGGGAGCCAGGAAGATGGTGAAGCTAGATTCAAAACCACTTGAGGAAGAAGGTTTGAATGCATCCCCAGGAAATGCATTTAAAAAGCAGAATATTAGAATGAGATATGGGTGAGTCCAATACAGAAATGATTAATATCTTAGAGGGCAAGAAAACTGAAATCTTTCAGGGTTAATTTTACTACTGAACAGAAATCTACAATTACCAGGTAACTTCGTGTTGTCTACATGGTAATCAAAGACGACCAAACAACCAAGTCAGATGTGCTGAATAAACATTGGGTGGCTTGACGCACAATAACTCAGTATGATCTAGAAAAGGCATGCCACTCACCTTTTCCCTAAGTTTCAAAAGCTTTCCCTTAATCGCAGTTATCCTCTCCAAGAATCTGACGAAAGCTGTGGACCAGTCACTCGTGGTATTATGCTATTTTAGGAGGTTGGTGATCTCCCAGAAACCCATCCATATGCCCCCAGGGGTCCATGCCCTCAAGAGTGGAAAGGCTTGGTCCTTATTCTCCACGGCTGAAGCACAACCAGGGTGACCATTTATCTTGGTTTTCTTTTCGGGGAAACATGCAGGATACTCACGACAAACAAGTGGATTCCACCTCCAGCGGACTGGCCTCCAGAGCAGTAGGGAAGTATCTGGCACTCGTGTGTCAGCCTGCCAGCCCCGGACGGCCACCACGGCCTCACGCTATGAGAGGTATGAAGCCACTGAGCAGCAAGACGTCTGGCTAAGTGGGAAATGTGAGAAATTCGAGGTGAGATGATGTGAAAAATGAGTAGGAAATAGGGGCTGAGCAGTCATGACAGCCAGCAGATAGAGATGCTTGTGCCCTCTTCAAAGTCCAGGGGAACACAGAATTATTCTTTACTGTTTTATGATGCAGTTTCCTATTTTTAAATACTTCGGGCAACTATAAACTGAAAAAAGAAGTTCATTTTCAGTGAAAATAGGGCCCTGGGTTTCTGTTTTGCAAGAAAGCTGATGACGACCCTGCATGGGTTGGACTGTTTTCCACCGTTTACTATTCATAGAGGGGAGAGAAGCAGGCTCGTGATTACACCACCAGTGGCTCCTGAAGAGCATCGGTATCTATTTCAAAACCTATATTTTATTTTTTAGACTTGACACAAATATTATTTAAAGGCTTTAGAAAAGGTCCGTTTTATAGTATTCAGTGAAGCATAATGTTTCATTTAGATCAGTGACTCTTGTTTCAGTTAATTTCACTCCTTTTTTTTTAATTCCAGGTTTCCGTTTGCACCTACAAAGAGTGAAGCAGGTTCACCCGCTGGCTCCGTTGGCAGAAGAATGTGTCAGAGTTAAACGGTGCCAGTTTTGTATCAGTGCCGTCGGATGCTACGGAGGGAAAAGGCGTTAGTCCCAGTGAGGTTCCAATTTCTCACCCAGTTCACAGGATCAAAGGAAGGCTTCAGGAAGTTACTTCTGTCAAAGGTGACTCATGACTGTAAATGCTGTTACAAAATCGAATGAAAAGTTCAACGTTGAAGATAAGATAGTGTATTTTTTGTTGTTTTTTGGTTTGCTTGCTTTTAGTGATAATACCATATAAATTTTGGTCAAGCACCAGCACTGTGGTAAAACAATGTTTTTACTAAATTAAGAAGTCTGTGAATTTTGTTGTAATGTATACATAATTCTTAACAGGCATCTAAACAAGCTCAGTAGTTCAAAGACAGAATGACAACAGGTTTGGTATCGTTCATCTCTAGAAACTCAACTCCAGAATTTTTGAAGAAAGCTGATGGGAACACAAAAAATATTTCAGCGTGGCAGTTCATTCTCTTTGCTATATGTCATCATTCAGGCTTTGAAATGTTTGAGCCTTTGAAGACTCCCAGTTTAATACCTAAAATGGTATTGAATTTTGGTAGCTGGATCTCTCATATGTTGGTTGCAGTTTTGTTCAAAATCACATGAAAATCTTTAATCACGTTGTTTGAGAAACTGAGAACCCAAGAAAAGTCAGTTTGCAGAGCTTATAGCAAATCGTGATCATTCAAGGCAAAGCTTCTGAACTGGAAGATACTGTAAACTGTTCCTATAAAAGCACGGGAGGAGCCAAACACATTAAAATGACGAGAAGTCAAAAGATATTTAAGATTAAAGTGTGATATTTTACAACTGCATTTTGAAACAAGTTAATTTAGCATAAATGTCACTTGATGAAGCACCTACTTCTAATTGAGTAAATCAATACTCTAGCAAATTAAAGTAAACTGAGAAGGGCCGCACGTTTACAGCGTCTGAATTTAATTCCCCTGAAAGACATTCAAAAGGAATTTGTGAAACTGTCTGTTGAATGAAAGTAACCTAAATGGAATTACCTGGGAAAATATTTAAAATGAAATGTTTGCATATCTTACTAGGAAAACAAATCAGAAATGAGTATATTATCCATGTAGAATAATTTATTTTCAGATCACCAGCTATCTCAGCTCCTAGAAAAAGTGTATTTTCTCATTTCAAAATATCAGAGGCATATATATATTTCCTTGCTCTGTCAGCTGCAGGAACTAGAAGCAATGACACTCCAGGAGCTACAAGCATATCTAATGCCCAGATCTTGGTTTCTAACACCATTCTCCAGGAAAAGGAATCAGGGCCCCTGGGAGAACTGGCTGGATTCATGACCAGGGCAGGAAATACACATGGTGAGCCTGTAGCATCTGGTGGTGCCAGAAAACAAAACACAAAAAACATTAACGGGGGGGGGGGGGCAAAGGGACACAGGAGCCAACCAAAGGCGCCCTCAACGGCCAAAACTGTGACATTTTGAGCAACAATATAAAGCAGCATTGGAATATAGCCCAACGGATAAAATAAACACCCAAACAGCTGGAGCTCTTACTGGTATAAATAAAAGATTAAACAAATAAACAGGGGAGAAGAGACAAACCTCTCACGCAGAAGAATTCCAAATAATTTACGTGGATACTCTACCCTCAAGGAAGTGGGGCATAACTTCCCTCTGCTTAAATATGGGCTGTGGAGAGTGACTTCCTCTCAAAAAGGACAGTAAGGAAATAGAGGGGAAGGACCTTTCCAGTGGAGAGAACTGACAAACCCGCCCCAGCATCAACGGTGATAAAGCTTGTTGATGGCAGGTGCCCATGATGCGATGCAGGAATGGGGTTTTACCCTGGGGTCTTCCTCCTCCCAAAAGACACCGTCCCAGCCAAATCCCGGAGAGGAACAGAAGACAAACTCCAACAGCGGGACTGCCTATAAAATGCCTGACCAGTTCTTCTCAAGACCGTCAAGGCCACCAGAACCAGGTCTAAGAAATGATCCCAGTCAAGGGGAGCCTAAGGGGACCTCAGGAGGAAGGGCTGGGCGGCCTCCTGCACGGGTTCCTGGAGTAGAAAGAAACCAGTAGGTTAAAACTAGGGCAATCTGAGTACACTATGGCTAATGAAAGAATAAGCTTTAGTTAATAGTCGTGCATCAATAGTGGTCCACTAATTGTAACACATGAACCATACCAGTGCGAGATATTAGTAACAGGGAACGCTGGGTGGGATGGTGGGCGGGAACTCTGGACTGCCTTGTAAATTTTCCTCTGATTCTAATAAAAGCCCGGATACAAGCCACACACTTTACCTTTCACTTTGGGCTCCAATATGGCCGGGCTGGGTTGGCTGTGTCCCCAGCTCATTCGAATGGAAGGTCCCAACACTTTGTACATTCATTTCGGGATTGCAGATGTGTTCCCACTGAATTTCAGTTGGGACTTCTCCCCAGAAACAATCCTGAATCTGTAAAAATATTACACTATGCTATGATTTTGAGCAGTCAAACTCCTCAAAAAATGAAAATTTTGTTTAAAAAAATCAATCATCTACAAAGAAGACTCTTTGTAGATGGACCGAACTATACAATAATTTGGAAAAATTGCTGGTAATTTTATTTTTAAAAATTAAAAATAACAACTATTGAAAAAAAAGTCTTCAGAAAAAGTTGCATCTATCAATCTTACATATCTTTGTAGTTTTTTAAAAACATGCTAATACACAAAATATACACTGAATGCTGCCTTTTTTTTCCTTCTAAATAAATATTTTATACATACACATAACCCAATCTTAGCTGTGCTTGCTGTCACTCCTCACTCTTGGTAATGTACTTTTGATCATTTAAAAACTTTTCTTTTCTCCTCAGCATGATGTAATATTTGTTCATCTTTATAACTGGTGAGGGTACCACACCACACAGTAGGTCTCAGCAAAACTGATTATAGAAGGAACCATAATTTAGACCAAAATCTATTTGAAGAACCATTGTAACAGTAAAATTGAGGTTAGATGACAGAAATCAGTCATAAAAGACTACATATTTCATGATTCTGTTTACATAAAGTGTCTGTAAAGGCAAATACATAAAAGAAAGATTGGTGATGCCTGGGGCCAGAGGCGGAAATGGGGACTGACTGGAAATGAGTACAGAGGACGTCTGGGGGGTGACGGAAGTGTTCTAAATCTGGATGATGGTAAAGTTTGCGTAATTCTGTAAATTTACTAAAATCCATTGACTCACATACTTAAAAGGGTAAATTTATGGGTCATAAATTATGCTTCAAGAAAGCTGTTTTTGAAATGATACTTACCAAGATGGCGGTACACCCAGATGGACTCAGCCAGTCTGGTGTCATTGAGATAAATTTCTAAACTTGAGAATTATTGTGGTTATTTTGCTTCTGAAACTGCTCAGAGGCAGCACAGACTCTCACAGGAGGCAAATTTCCATCCTGGTGCGTAGGAGCCAGTGTGTTCAGGGCCCTTAATCCATGACAGAAACTGCACAAAGTACTTCGCAATGAATAGGTTCTGCAGAGCATTTAACAAATCAGTTATTCTGGGTCTTGTAATTACTCTCTTTTATTCAGCCACCGCTCCCCCAGTTCTATCATTTCTGTTTGACAACTTAAAAAAAAATAGCCTATCTTTCTTCTTTTCATAGTTTAATGTCAGCTAGAGTTTGAGATGCCCCCTTTCTTTTCATTTATGCAAAGTTCTTCTTTTTTTTTCTGTATGTGAGACTACTGAGTTCAAGCAGTTAGCTGTAGAAAAAGCAATGAAAATTTTTATATTTCAATTGAACCGAACTGAAGATCCTAACCTGTGAATAAGTATATGTCATTGATGGGTTAGAAATCGATGAAAAGGAACTACAGTGGAAACACTGTGGAAAAAACAGGCACTCTTTAGCAATCCTTAATGTCCAGATATTTATGGGAAGTATCCATGAATGTAAAACAAGGGTATTAGTCACCTCTTTGTATGATTAGGGGAAATGGCCAGAAAGGAGCCAGTTAATAAAAAAAGTAAGAAAGAAAGAAAGAAAATTAAAAAGTCCAGTGGTGAGAAATTGAACATATCAACCATGAAATTGTGTTAATTTGATAATTAGAGTGTCTTAGTTCAAATGTAGATCCCGGACACTTAACAAAATGGTGACAAAATAATTAGGAATGAAGGCGTATTATACACACATTAATAGCAGAAACGGATGAAGTATAAAGCTCCCTTCAAGAAAACGTGTTTTGAACAGCACAGAGCAATTATGTACAGACTTGATATGATTTCATCATTCAAAGAGGATCTGGGAAGAAAGACAAGGAGCCTTTCCAGTTGGGTTGAGCTCTGAAGGGCACAGTCAGAAGCAGAGGAGGAAGGGAAGATGAAAGAGGAGGACGGGGATGCGGAAAACTAACAAATGAAGAGAGATGAGCACCACGAAAGCCTGCGTCGTGGCCCCTCCCCCTCATGTTTAATTTTCTGATTCTCTTTGCTTTGGCTCTTTCTCCTTCTCACCTTTATTCTCTCACACTTTGGCCGCCTTTAAGATGTTCTCGAGTCTCTTTGTATATTTAATCTCCACTCCTTTCTCTCCTTTCTTCTCATAAAAACCTTCATTAAGGCAAGAAAACTCTTGAGAAAGATGAAAATGAATGGTTTAATTTTTATTCCAAATTCAAAAGGTGGGGATGAGGAAAGGAAGCCAATGCATTATTTCTTTACAGCTCAGGCGGGATGGCAGCCTTAGGAGACAACAGCAGAGCAGGGGATAGAAACAGAGGTCTTTTACGGAAAAAGGTAATTCATTACAACGCCTGTTGTTCTGACGCCGGTATTTGTAGTCTCAGCCAGGTAACTGGGTTCTCTTGCTTTGTCTTTTTTCCTTGAGGAGTTTAAATTTTTTCCTTTCATAGCTATAATACAAAGATGAGTCAGTGGCCCAGTTTTTTAAAAAGTAGATTTTTTTTTAAACATAGTTTACAGTACAGTTAGAAATGAAATGGCCCCAATTCATTCCAGGGTCTTCTCTGGTGCATAAAACATCCAGGGAATGCATGTAACTGCTAATTTTGAATGAGGAAGGGAAAAAGGCAACTATATGTTATAATATTATATCACACATCAAAGTCATTTTATTCATCAAGGCGTTTTAGATCATCAAAACAATCATTTCACTTATCACCCCGCAGCCATCCCTGGTGCTCAGCGTTGTTATTCATTATCTTGATGATAGGTTCTTTATTATTTCTATTTTTATTATTATTATGCACATAAAGCAATTGAAGTTAAATCATTTTTGTCAGGTCATTCAAGTCATACATTTTTAGACCAGAAAAGATCAATGTCTTTATCTTGCACAAGAGGCACGGGGGTGCAGAGAAATTAAGTGCCTCGCCCAAGTCACACTGCTAATAAGATGCAAACCTCGGGCTAAAAGTCAGGTCTCCTAGAGTGCTCTGGTACCAATCTGTCTTTTATTTAGCCCCACAATGAGCCAACCAGCATGGAAATGCAGATATTTTATACACGTCTGCATTGCTTTTAACTAGGCTGCGCAGCAGAGAACTCTGGCATACAAACTACTTGGGAAGGTGCTGGCCCTCCTGAGGCGTCACGAGTCGTAAGGGTTAGGTAGTTATGGGACGTCAAGGCCGGCCCTCGGCCTCGCTAAAGCACCCCCAGCATTTCAGGAATTGTGTAAATTCGCCAGGATAGCAATTAGTAACGGATGATGGAGAAGCAGTCTCAAATTTGGTCCATTCGTTCCTGACCTTCTCACAGCAGTTGCTGAATGCAACTGACACTCCCTTCTGTTTTTTGTTATTTTATTTTATTTACTTATTTTTATTGAAGTAGAGTCAGTTTTCAGTGTTGTGTCATTTCTGGTGCACAGCATCATGTTTCAGTCACGCATATACACACACGTCTTTGCTTTCATCTTCTTTTTCATTACAGGTTCCTGGCACTCCCTCCTTCACGCTCCCATCCCTGGTCAGAACTCAGATTTACTTCCAAGCTGGTACCTCAATAACCATCCCGCATATTTTCTTAAAGATAAGAGTGTGATCTCATGTGCTGTCCCGTGAGGACGTGGAGACTTTGAGGCAGGCGGTGGGCATCTGTTCGACAATTTTTTCACGGTCAAGCCTGAAAGCGGATGCAAACCACAAGTATGGCCAAAAAAGAGAGCAAATCCCTATTAATATTCCCCATAATCAATCTTCATAGAGGTGTTTTGTTTCTATGGCGCTTCCCAGACAAAACTGATTAAAGACTGCAAGAAGGTTCATTTTCTAATACTTCCTTATTACTTTCCTCTGGTGGCTTCAAGCAAGTGATCTAACCTTTTTGGGCTCAGTCTCCTCTTCTGTAAAATGAGGCTGAAAACAGTACTGACCTCAAAGGCCAGTTGTAGGGTTTAAATGAGTCAAAATTCAAAACCCTTAGAGCAGCGACTAGCACGAGGTCAGTCCCAAACACCAGCTGCTGCCTGCTTTTCCCGGGAAGAATACTAAAGTGGTAGATGAAGTATCAAACAACTTCTAGGTTCTCTTTTTAGAATAATCTGACCTGGTTAGTCACGAACAACAGACCGACCACAGTGAACGGTCTGTATTTTTCATAAGAAACCTGACAGCCTTCCGCGCCCCAGGTTGTCTGGGCCACACACTAACTTTCAGTCCCACGTGCACAGGACGTCGCCCCAGTAATGGGGGAATTTGAACTCAGATCTCGGTCGTTCAGTCTCAGAACTCAATCTGATGCTCTCAGAGACGGATGGCTGTCACATTTGAGACCAGCGTTCCTTGGAAAGAGTTAACATTTGGGGGTTATCTTTATTATAGAAATTACTACTCTCACTGTTTTATTCATTAATATTTTAATATGTTTATGATGAGACGCAACCCAAACCAATTTCCAAATCAAATCTGTCCCTCAGTAATTTCATTTGTTGGAACAGAGAACAAAAGCATTACCAACAGGGTAGTTTGAATGAAATTCTAATTAATTAGGCATATGAATGCACTGGCTAATTCTGGATGAGTAATTAGATGACTAATTACGTTGAAAACAGAGCTGTGTGCTTAATGAGATGACCATGGCCAATTGTACCCACAGAGAATTTCTTTCTGTTAGTTAAACTTGTGATTGTTCTTGATGAGCCAGGGTTACCTGTTGCACAAAGTTATTTCGAGCCTGTTTTGATTGACAGTTTCCACTCTTCACCCACAATTAAGGCTTCTTTCCAAAACATGTGTTCCATGACTGTGCTTTGCTGATTTCTTGATATTCCATTTCTTTCCTTTCACAGGCACACATCTCCCACCACCACCTGAATCCCAAGATAATTGCTTTAAGTTTCTAAATATAGTGATCGTTCATTATTTCCACTTAAGTTTCAGAATCTACCCAGTGATAAATTAAATGAGAAGAGAAATAACACACTGATTGGGCTACAGATAAATCTTCATCCATCCTGGAGAACTATCTGCGCTGGCAGTTTCTCCTTTGAAAGGGCTCTGTCTGCGATCGGCGCAGACCACAGGCAGCCTTCAAGCATTCAGAAGTTCCGCTACAGGCAGCTGGTTCTAACTAGCACCTATTCGGCAGAAAGCTGCACTCAGGATTTCTGGTTTTAAGTTCAAACCAATATTTCATAGCAATTGTGTTGTCAGAATTCAGGTCAGGGAGACGGCCGATGTTAATTTAAACCAAAGAAGCAAAAACAAGCTCTTTTCACTTTTTCTTTTTTTTTTAATCACAGAATTGGCAGCTCTATACAAATTCTGAACACAGAGTAACCTGCAGCTGGCAGGAGAATCGCAGGGCGGAGGAGACCTTTCCAGGTACTTTGGTGTCTAGTGAACGCTGAATAGATTCTAAAATCAGACAGATAATTTAATGGTGGGAAAATTGATGGTCTTTGTCACAAAACAACACTTGATTTTCTTTATTCTAAAACGGAAGCTGAAAACAATAATGATCCCAGTTTGTATGAAAATGCTTGACCTGGTCCATAGCATTCAGTGAGCCAGACGGTGAGATCAGCCCCCAGGGAAAGGCGTTTATCTGGGTCTGCTCTTCCCTCCTAGGCCTCAAATCTACTCCACGGCTGAAACTCAAGATTCTCCGTTCTTTGACAGTAAATGCAAAATTGCTGGAAAAGCCTACGAATCTACATGAATGTCTCTGTTCTGGGGGCATTTGTGTGTATGTAACTCGGGACTTTACATGTGCCCTGCCCTTCACCTGCTTTTACAGTTTCAAAAGGCTAAGAAAGACCCAACACGGAATGTCTTCCTGATAAAGATTCCTATCTTTACCTTAAAAGAGAATTATGATTCGACCATAAAATCACTTGAACTCATCATTCAGAATTCTTCAGGCTGTTCAGGGCTCAATCTACTGAAATGGCATTTTTTTTCATACTGAAGGAGTTATTTTAAAATGATCTGCTGCAATCTTCAAATCAGTCACCAATTATTTGAGCAGCGTTTGAAGATTATCAAGCAGAACTACCTGTCCGATCAATGTTTGTTTCCGTGAGACCCATAAACGACGTGCACCCTGCTTCCTTTTATAGCTCCCTTGTTGACCAAACATTCTTACAGAGATTGACCGTCACCACCGAGCAGGTCTCAGGTCTGTTATGTGATAAACTTATCTGGTCTGCTGTTTCATTTGGGTTGTTTTTGCTGACGTGTTCCTTGCCCAGCAAAGCTTTCAGGAATGTGGGTTCTCGACTGGAGGATACTGAGACTTATTTACCTTAGATCAGGCACTTTGGAAGGTCCTGCTTAAGCGATCCCGTTGTGTGTCCGCATCCTGCCCGGAAGAGGTCACTTTGGATGTCATAGTTTGCTGGTCCTCATTTCCATGCGGGTGCTGTTAAACCTCAGGAAAATAGAGACCCTTGGCTTCTGCCAGTTTAACCTACAGACAAAAAATAGAAGCTGTCACTGTGGTTTGTTTACTCCTCAATGAGAAAAAAATTTTTAAGAAAAAACACTTTGGGAGAGAAATTTAGGCTCTACAAAGGACTTTATGCGGAAATGTAGGCCGATTTGGAAATTCACAGAACGAAATCCTACGGATTCCTTAGCTTGTCCTCTTTTCATGGTAGCTTTTCCCGGGTTTTGCAAATCGATGTGCTCTGCTTTAGATGCTTTGTTAACAGTGGCTCCCACTTCCAGGAGGCTAGGCACTGTTTCCTTCCTGCACTGGAGATTTATTAGAAAAACTGATACTGTGTCAGAGAAGCTGAAAATAGAACAAAACAAAGGGAATCAAAAGAACCATTTCTTTTCATTTTTTACAGGTATTACTTTAGGAGCCAACGATCTGCACGCTGTCACAGCTTTGGAATAGTCTGTCCCTGGCATCCGCGCCTGTCTCTGTGCACATGTTGCACGTAGCAGGGAAATAGGAGGAGCACCCGACTCTAGGACTGTTTACTTAGTGCAGTCCATAAATCAGGGATTCTGTTACAAAAAAGCTAGCAAGCATTTACTGAGTGTCCTTCATGTGCGCTGAGCATACGTTTGGTCCTGTGGAACAAAAATGCCAGCAAGTCAAGAGAAAGAAAAAAGGGTTTGCAATGTATGGCTGACCTACTAGCCTATGTGGGTATGTAAATGTATGTTGCGTACATGCCCTGTGTATGAGTGTGTATGTTTGCATGTGTGTCTATGCATATGTATATATTCCATCTTTGCTGAAAGCATACACTTTTTAAACTACAAATAATTCAGGTTAATGTCATTTTCCTCCAAATCTAAAGCAAAAACACTTTTGAATCGTTATGTTTGGTTTAACTCTTTCTACATCTGAGTCATGTGTTGCTCATTAGGGAATTCTATTTGGTGATATAATTTGTGTTGAGAAATTTATTTCCCTAATTTCTTGCCTGACACAGTACACATTCTGTCAAAGCAAATGCATCAGACAGGTAGAACAGGTTTTACATTTTTGCCCTTAAATGAACTAACTGGGCTGGCTGTGTTTGTTTGACCTGCCAATATCTACTTTTTGGTCCTTTGCGGAAAGGACATTAATTCACGTTGGCCACAGGGATTCGTGTTTCAATAGAGTAACTTCTGTAGGTAGCACTGCATGATTTAGAATGCGAAGTGTGTCTTCACTGCAGGTTATTTACATGAGCATCCACTGAAGTCAGTGTCCTCACTGCGGTGGGATTCCTTGGGCAAGTTACATGTCAGTACACATTGATAAAGCACATGAGCTTCAAGGAAATGAATTGAAAACAAGTCAAGATAAGGGTCTCACACTTTGTCTTTTACCAAAGGTTTTCAGATGTAGTTGGCCAGTGAGTTCTGCTGTTTCTAAAATCATTTAAACTAAGATTAGAATGACTTTATTATGCTTTATGCCTTTATAGTTTGTGGGGTTATGATAAAAGATCATGAAAACATACATGGGTACGATCTTTCTGATAACTTATTAACTACCCCCCAGTTAAGCTAACAGACCACAGAGGCTGTGAAGAGGAGGACAGATGTGAGGTCACTTTTATCCACATAAGGTCCAGGACTGTCACACTGATGTCAGGCACAGGTAGGTGGTGCTGAAGGGTAACTCTGGGGTGGACGCTACCCAATGCAAAGATGTGGTTTCTCAAAAAGCAAATTCAGTTAAATGGCTGTACACTATTAACATCTCATGAATTGAAATGTCTAAGAGCCAACTGTCAGTTCTAAACTAAATATGGAGAAATAGAGATGAAAAAACATGAGGCTGGTTTCTGATTTCCATCCTTTGTTTCGAATAGACCTTAACACCCTCTCCCATCACGTGTAATCCCATCAGAGGATTAGTATCATCAGCGCAATTTTGATTTCACTACCGCATCTCTGTCCACGCACAAGAGCCGTGAAGAAGTACGCGGTCCAAGGTCAGTGTCAGTGCAGCTGTGGAGGTTCCTCTACCAAGGCAAAATTGTGATTAACTCAAGATGGCTCACACGCCCTCATTAGCTCAGGCTGGGAGCACAGGCAGCTGGGTCACAGCTGGGAGGCACCTGGCTCTCCACCCATCCAGCACTGAGCCCCGCTCGCCACTTTGGAACTGTCGCCCTTCCGCGTGGGTGAGGTGAAGGGGAGGCTGGGAACAAGTTTCAGAAGTTGAACTCTTCCCTCCACACCAGGTGGCCACATAACAAATGCCATCCCCTGTGGATCTAAAGTATCCGTTTCCAACAGGAATTCTTCAAAGCGGTGATAGGCAACGTTACTTCCCCCACCCCCCAAAATTTTTAAAGCCCATATATCATGAATGTATTTTAAATGCTTCAAAAATATTGTTTTTATAAAAATTAAATTTTACCTGCAAGCCTTGTCAGTTGAAATAAAGGTAGTTAAATCCTGTATTTGTAAACAAGTTTTAACCATGTGTTTTATACAGGCAGAAACAGTGAAAGTACATGATAAGGATTTGTTTATTACGCTGTATGCACTTAGCCAAGAGATCTCAAAGAGTCCGGAGCAACAAGGCTACAGTGCGGTCAACTAGGGATCAAAGGAATGTAGCGAATTCTTGAAACGTAAACCGAGGACAAGCTTGAGATCACGCCAGTCCAGGTCTGGAAACAAATTGTTTAGATGAGTCTTAGAACTCAGCATTCCAGGAAGGCGGGGAATGTGGGAAAATGTGCCGTTCCTTCCCTCAGAGAAGCAAATGGTCCAGGATGGGAAAAAGTCATGCCCGCGAGAAACACAATGGGAAGAGAGAAACCAGTAGTTAGAAGAGGGTGGTTTGATCTGAGGACAACTGTGTCTGTGCTACCAACACTTAACAATCATGTGAAATAGTTCAAATCAGAATACCCGCATTACTACGCTCATACCTTCTTTTTTATCTACTAGGTTACTGGTTGATTGTAGAAGGGTGTAACTCGGGAAGAGCTGGGCGGAGAGAGGCCGAGGGCAAGGCGTGGGCTTTCCCTGGGGCTCCCCTCTCCCGGAACCGCCACAGAACCCGGAAGCCCCCGCTTACAGCTTTACCACAGAAGCACCGTGCTCCCCCCACTGCTGTCATGGATCAAGTTGTGCGCAACTTCTACCACAAACAAGCGTGAGACAACGGAACAGCTGTTACTCTGCCCATTTTACAGGTGAAGACACAGAGGATCACAGAAGCCTGGCAGCCGTCCTGGGCAGTTCTCGAGGGCACTGCTTACACCGCAACCACCGACCGACCTTCTTAAGACATCAAAGTGGGTTAGTGACAGATGTGGATCTTGCTGGCAAAACTCACAACACAGCCATTAGAGTCACACGGGCATTTGCCTGCCAGGGGCTTTCGTCCTGATCACTATCCTCATCCTCACTTATTTCCTTTGTGCCTCTATTTTCTAATCTTCAATATAGGATAATAGTATTGTTTCACACATTTGCTGTGAGGATTAATGAGGCATGGACGCAGAGCACTGAGTACAAAATAGACATTCAATAAACAGTTGCACTTATGTCAGCGTAACCACCTAAGAACGCATGTTTACTGATTTCTAGGTGAGAATTCGTTCCAATACATCAATCTGTTTTTTCTAACATGAACTGATTCCATATAGCTGTATCATTTAAGCTGAGATTTTACGTGTAAACACAAACTGACACACAAGGTCACCCACCCACACAAGAAATTTATGCAAACTTACATATACAGAACTTCAAAAAAATCTATAAGAAAGTTTGCCCATTTGGAATTTGCATAGTAATTTTTCTGAAGAACAAAAATTGTGCTGTTGTAAAAGCTTAACTATTATTCCATTTTTTTGAGCAGTCTAATTATGAGTTTTATACATTTCTTTCACTAAATTATGTCCAAAAAATTTGTAACAAACACTGAAACTAGTATGTTTTTAAAAAAGTTATTTCCTCTCAAAACTATGTGCTACGGGCTTTTTAAAGAAAACGTTGCAAGTTTAACTTACTTAAACCAAAGATAATAAAATTAATTTAAAAAGTTAACTTCTAATAGGAAGTATATCTACCTATGACTTCTATATATTGGAATAGGGGGGAGGAAAATTTTTCATCTTGAAAGTGTTCCTCTTAGCTGTGATAATGTAAGTTTTCAATAAATAATCTCTTCTGAAGAAGTTCAGTCAGATGCAAAAGTACCCAAGATGTGTATGATTAAAAAGTAAAAGCCTATCCATCAATGTGCATTCGAGGTTTTTCTGGTACGCCCGAAATAAATCCCTTCCAGATTTTGTACATTCTTCCTGTTCCCCAAAGAGCACAGTATTTTTCATTTATTCTTTTTTCCCCCTTTATTCATGTCTTCATTCAGTCATTCAACAAGTATACACTGAGCAAAGAGCAGTGATGATACGTGCCAGGGGCTGGACAGGATACAGCCTTTGCTTTGGAGGGATTAAACATACGTGTAAGTTAAGACACATAAATACGCGAGAAACAGGGCATGACATGGCAGGAGTTAGTCTCTGGAAGAGGGAAAAGCACTTCTCGCAGGTGTCATGCAGGGACTTAGATGGAGAAGGAGCAGCTGGTCTGAGCAGGACAGGCAAGGATGAGCAACAGGCGTTCCAGGTTTAGCAGAGCTTAAGTAAGCTGAAGGAAGCCATACTATGAGGGGTGCAAAATAGGATTATAGATGCTTAAGAATAGATTTTTGAAATCTTTTTTATCATTCATTTTGCCAGTATTTTTTGGGGGGTGCATATATGTGCTAGTCCCTTTACCCCCAGTGGCCGTACAACACCGGTAACACACAAGACACCTCTGCCCTCATAGAATTTACATTCTATGGTGGCCACTGGGGGAGGGGGAGACAGACACCACGTAAGTCCCTAATGTATGTTAACTGTGTACATAGTGTGTCATATGAGGGCTGAAGTTTCTATATAAAGTGGTCAAGATGGTCTCGCTGAAGGGAAGTTTGAGTAACAACCAGCCAGCAAGAGGTGAAGTCGCAGCCCTAATGGTGGATGAGGGGAGAACGTTCCAGGTGGCAAGAACAGCACGTGCAAAGGCCCTGAGTTGGGAAGATCAGCAAAGGAGCCAGGGTAGCTGGAGAGGAGGGAGAGAGAGCTGGAGAAGAAGAGGGTGAGTTTAGAAACATGGAGGCAGTGGAGGCACAACTTGAAGAGGCAGCCATTTTTGAGGCTCTGGCTTTTACTTGAATTGGTGTGAGAAGTCTCAGAGGATTGAGCAGAGAGGAGTCATTCATGATCACTCAGCTCATCTACTGAGTGTGGATCCAGAGGAGTGAGGGGGAAGCCAAGGGAAGACCCTGGACGCTTCCGGGACGTCCAGCCAGTGTCATGGTGGTGGGGCCAGTGTGGTATGAACAGAGGTGCTGAAAAGAGTCAAGCTGTGGATACTTTGAAGGTAAGCTGATTGGATTCACTGTGAGAGGAAAAGAGACATCAAAGGCAACTCCATTTTAGACCCAAGCAGCTGAAAAGAAGGCGCTGTCATTAACTGGAACAGAGGACAGTGGGAGGAGCAGGTCTTTGGGGGTGAGGGCGCAGGAATATGGCTATTTTGGTGCCTGGTTGGTTTGAGTTAGTAATTCATTATTTACCCATATTCACTATGCTTAATAATTATGCTTTTTATTGTAGGATTAAGTCACAGAACCTACAAAAGAAGACTGTTTCATGAGCTGATAGTTAAGGAGTTTTACTTCTTTAAAGAACCCAATAGTGCCTGCATTAGTTACTGTATTTCATTTTGGTCGTTTTCTTTTTAGCATGACCCAGAAGTGATTAGAAGTTAGGAAACAGAGGTGGTGTACACAGAGAGAGAAACTATCTGGGCAAAGCAGGCTAAGGGAATTCCACGACGCCAAAGCAAAAAGACCAGTTTCCAAAGGGTCCAGTCAGTTGCTGAAGGAGACGAAGCGCCCGTCAAGCCCCCGTGTAGCCAAAGTTCCCCCAAACCGACGGAGAAAGAAGGCGGCCTTAAAAAGAGAAAAAACATTCATTCCAGTCCGTCCCCCACACCGGAATTAAATCTTAAGTACCAATTCTGATTCCAGTATTTCAAACTCTGGCAACGTAAATTACGATGAGTGGCCCTGAGATTTAATAACCTGCCATTTACGACGCAGAGTGTCCCGTCACTATCGACAACCGAGCAGACGCGGAGCAACCGCCACCGCGCGGGAACCCGCGGCGCACGGCGCCCTGCGGCCTTCCCGGGCTAATGCACTCTAAATGATCTTAGATGCCTCTTTTTTCAGTTTTGTAAATGGCCAAGCATCTAATTACTGCCCTATTATTCGGCCAGTGTCGGACTTACATCAAGAAATGTGCATGTGCGTTTTCTAGAAGAAATCTTTACAGTATTTGATGGTCAACTCTTTGAAGCATGCGATTAAAACTTTCCTCTCGGAGGGTTTAATTATCAGTGCTGCAGTAACTGTTGTCACCTAAGCCTCATGCACCCTCAGGTATCATCCGTTAAATAGCTGAAACAACGCGGATGTAAAATATTATACACTCTCATTTCTGGTTTGACATGCTGCATTCTCTCATTCCTTAAATGTTCATCTTTTAACAGGAAATCATTGTCTAATTCATATTCAATTTTCTGCATATGGGGCTTTTTTCTAAATTAGAAATAGAAAATTACAAATTAATGAACAATTGGATGAAGGGCTGCCTAAAGCCCATTTGCCATTAATGGGTTTGACCTCAGGAAAAACAAAAACAGAACAGCTTTTAGTCCATTAATTGCAAATTGTTGATGCCAGCAACAGAAAAGAAGGAAGAAAATGATAAAATAAGAAAGCCTGATAAAATAAGAAAAAGAGAAAAAAGAATAGGGAGGGAAAAAAGGGAAGTCAAAACAATATAATTGTTCTCATATTAACAGGGAGTGACCTGCAGGTGAACAGAGACCGAAGCTCAGCAGTGTTTGTCTCTGGCTTTGGTCTTGCTTCTTGCTGTGGACTGAATGTCTGTGTCCCCTCCCCTGTGCCCCTATGTGGAAGCCTTACTCCCCAACGTGATGGTATTTGGAGGTGGGACCTTTGGGAAATGAGTAGGTTTAGGTGAAGTCATGAGGGTGGGGCCCCCAGGATGGAAGCCGTGCCCTTATAAGAAGAGAAAGAGACACCAGTGCGCTCTCTCCGCCATGTGAGCCACAGCGGGAAGGCGGCCATCCGCAAGCCCGGAAGAGGACCCTCACGGGTACCTGACCTTGCTGGCACCCTGATCTCAGACGCCCAACTCTTCTTTGCCCCCCTGCACCCCAGGTCACCACCCCTGGCCTGCTCCTACAGTCCCCCCTGAAGGCCCCTGCAGCATGCTCGGCGCTTGCCCTGCTGCATGTGTGAAGCTTCAAAGGGCTGCATCCTGACCTCAGTGTACGTGGACCCAGGCACTGGGAGGGAGCAGTGATTTTTCCTTACTCTTGTGTGCATCGGCACACATACGCAGAGAAGCGTGCCCAAAAAGGCCTCAGACTCAGGGCAGGAAAGCCAAGGAGTGCTCTTCCACCCAGCACCCTTTCTGCAGACATCAGACGATAGGTGGTTAGTTTACCAGTCTTTACAGTGGCGCCCTGATAGAAACCATGACGTGAACATTCTTCCTATTCTGCATGGCTACTTGGAATATGTATTACTTTATCTCCCTCCAACAAAACACATGATTCAATCTTCATTTTCACCATGTGTTCTAATCTGTGACTGTGTAACTCTGAGGATTAACTTCCAAGTGCTTTCTTAAAACAAAAGTAGTTCAAGTCTTGAGCCTCCAATATTTTGCTGCCCACCTGGGCAGCTTCAGTTTTAGTTCACATTTGGAGCTCGTCACAATCCAAAAACATTGCTCGTGTTAGGCTGAATGAGAGTGGCGGAGAGACACAGACTTATTCCTCGGTTTGCGATAAATTGAATGAACGTTATTACCTAACTTCCGCAATCCTGACACCATTGCAGTTGGATTTATCCGGTACTTCTTCTTAAAATCTAAAACATAGGCTGTTTCTTTATTTGATATTTTTTAAAAGATGAGAAAACAACTCGTGGGATGGAACTAAATGTACACTGTATCATGCAGAGCTATGCTTAGCAGTTTCCTTAAATATAAACAAAGTGTCCGTCAATCTCTTTCCACATGAGTAACGGTCAAGATCTGGGGCTGATCCAGGTTTTGTAGCCTGAAGCTTAACAATTTTTTATACCCCTTTTAACAAGAAAGATACAAAATGATAAACATTATATTGCTAGGGCCCATCCAGGGCCTTGACAGGGTCTCAGGCAAGACAGAGGCCTAGAAGGCTGACCTCATGGGCGGCACGGTAGTAGCACCCCTACGGAACAGATCGAGGTCTAGAAAATGTAACTAGTGTGGTCGGGGTCCATTTCTTCCCTCAGTGTTGGCCTTCTGATGCCATCGGCCACTCACACAGCTCACAGCAGCAGAGGAGAGACCGGCTGAGTCCTGGCTTCAGCGCGACCCTGCACAGAACCCCCGCCTCCCTCGTTGGGGCTCCAGGTTCAGTCTGTTCATAGCTCAGAGCCTGCTGTAACCAGGATGCAGATAACCCCCAAACCTCTCCCGCGGACACCCCACGGGTCGGTCTCTATGCCTGCCCTGTCACGGACAGCATGGCGGCCGGTCCTCCTTGCCTCTGTGTTCCCACCCCCTCTTGGATTCCCACCCCTCTCTGTCCATCTCCTGTGCTGCCTTCACTTCTTCAATTTGCGTATCTTGAAGGGATGTTCTGGTTAACCCCATGACTCCTCACACAAACTCCCTGACCTACTTTTCCACCCAAACCTCTCTTCAGAGCTCTAGACCCAACTATGGAATTGGAATTTTTAAAGTCACTCAGGATTCTCATGCTGGAAATGTCCAGATCTGAATGCCTGGTCCTCTCCTCAGTGCCCTGTGAACAGCTCTTCAGATGCAACCACTCAAAGCAGACCCAGGGGACTCAGCCGGGCCGCCCCTGTTCTCACTCACCCCTTTCCAATCAGCCACTAAGTGCCGTGGATTCTACCTCCCAAACGTCTCTTGAGTTCCTTCCCGTACTGCATACTCCTCTCACACCAGTGTGGGTTATGATTATCAAGATGATTGATTCTTTGAAGCACAGTCTTATTTGAATTTATCAAATGCCCTTTTGGCTGTTTCCTAAATTTGAATAGAAATGGAAGGCTTTTCAGAGCCATATGCTCTCGCTTACATTTTCCCCCACGACTCGAATCGATTTTCCATCATGATTAGCTCTGGACTCTCAGCAGGTAACTCACCACCTCCTAGAAGGAAAAGGGAAAAGATCCTGAGGGAGAGATGATGGGCTCCTTCAGTGTCCAAAGACCAAGCCTGTAAGCCTACTGGCACCTGCACCCGCTTTTACCTTCCATTCCTGTTACAGGAGGGGCCCTCCCCGGAACCAAGGCTCGCCCCCCGTGTGCCCGCCTGTGAAGGATGCCGACCCTTTCTCTGTTCTCACGTATTTCATTGATTGTGCAGCATCTCCATCTCTACCAGCACTTTCCTGGCAATCGTCTCTTCACCATCCGCCCCGCACTGCTTCTCCTAAGCATTCGATGCTAAATTCCCTGAAGCAGTGCCTGCGTTAGCTGTCTCTTTGCTCTCTGCCACCTGACTTCAGCATTCTACTGAATTCCTAGCATTCTACTCAAATAGCTCCTGTCACTTAGTACCCCAGCAAAGGACTTCAAAGGACACCTACCTACCCTACCAAAGGACATCACTCAGCTACTTTGGCTTCTAAAGGACACCATGCACCGGATTTTCTTCCTGACTCTCTGGTTCCTCTTTCTCAGTTTACTTTGTACTTTTCTTTTTGCCCGTCCCAGCTCCTCTGCTCTTCTAACCTTACACACCTTTCTGCTCCATCATCCTCCAGCTTTAATTAACCAGTGATGGATTCTGATTCATAAATTCACATCCTTGGCCAAGATCGTTATCTGGAGATTTAGATGAATATATCCCTTTAACCAGTGAAATCTGCCACTTGAATATCTCCCTGTGGGTCTAACTCCAATGTCCCTCAATAAGTTCATCCCCTTCCCACCAAACCAGCTTTCTCTTGGTCCCACGTTTTGGTGGCAGGCATCACCATCTCCCAAGATGCTCAGGCAAGAATCCTTTTCCTTTTGCTTCCCTCACCTCCCTTGCTTCCCACATCTAATCAAATTCCCGTCAGTCATACCACCTGAGTCTCTTTTGAGCTTGTCTTTTCTCCCCATGTCCACTGTCAGTGCTCTGCTGTCCACCAGTACCTCTCACCCCATTCCCTGCAGGATTCTAAATTGTTCTCTCTCGTCCTAGCATTGCTCGCTTCTGATACGTTCTCCACATTGCAATGTAATCCCTCTGAGATGCACTGAAGAACCATCATGTCATTCTTCCGCTTCTGACTCACAGACATAGAACACAGACTTGTGGTTGCCGGGGGGGAGCAGGGTGGGAAGGGAAAAACTGGGAGTTTGAGATTTGCAGATACTGACTGGTACATATAAAACACATAAACAAGTTTATACCATATAGCACAGGGAAATATATTCAATATCTTGCAGTAGCTTAGAGTGAAAAAGAATATGAAAATGAATATATGTATGTTCATGTATGACTGAAGCATTGTGCTGTACACCAGAGATTGACACAACATTGTAAACTGACTACACCTCAGTTATAAAAAAAAAAAACCTTACAGTGGGACAAAACAACAGCAAAACCTAACAACAATCTCCCCGCATTGCTCCCGCCACCGCTCCCCACCTGCTCCCCACCTGCTCCCCTCACACTACGTGGTGCAGCTGTGAGGACCTCTTTACAACCTGAGACTCTCCAGGTCTCTCCCCGCGATGCACAGCCCTCCTCAGGAGCTCTTCCTTGTCCCGGGGGCCTCAGATTAGCAGCAAGTTGTCAATGAGCTCCAGAGTCATTGGTTAAGTCCTCTTTATAGCATCCTTCACAGCCTCTTTTGATGCTTATGACCGCAGGGCACTGTGTTCCCTCTCTGCTTGTTTGTAGACTCTTAAGTCTTTTAAGGACAGGACCAAAGGTTGGGTTGATCAACCTGCATTTGTGGGGCATGGCTCGGTGCCCACCCCCTAGCTGATGGGCACGTTGTTTACCATGTGCCTGAGCTCTAGCATGGGGGTAATCGTGGTACCTGCTTCCTTGGTTGTCATGGGAATTGAGCGAAGTCTTCCCTGTAACACACTTGCAATAGCACCTAGCACACAGATCATGTCCAATAAGTGATAGTGATTGTGATTTAATGGGTGGGCAAGTAATTGTTCTGACTAAAGGAACTTCCTGCCCTGGGACTCAACTTAGCTCAATACCCCTCTTATGGATAAGAACCTACAAATATTGAGTGTCAGTATGTTTAGCTTAATTAATATTTCATCAGGCAGATTATGAGAGGTGCAGGGAGCAGGAGGAACAGCACCATGTCCCAGCCCTCGTCACACCTCACACACTCACTTTAATGTAACCTAGGAAAGGCAGAGTAGGAAAACATGGGTTGTTATGGAGACCTGCAGGAGCGGGGGCTTCTAGGAGAAGTCTGGTCAGAGACTGATGAATGGATCTGAAAGTTTATCTCAAAGTTTTAAATTTGAGGGCAGAAAGATTGCAATAAAAATAGGTATCACTTGGAAAAGATAGAGACATCGAGTTACTTTTCAAACCAGTCAGGACACTCTGTTACTGCACTGCCTAACCAATGTTTTCATAGAAAGCATGCGTTTCTATATGGGCGACCTAAGGCGTAAGTCAGATTGAGGCTGAGCAAAAAGTCATGCCATCTGAAATTTGAGATTGCATTGGTAAATTTATATTTAAAAAAAAAGATGCAGCCTTCCAGATCTTCATCTCTCTGGAATTGCAACTAATGTTCCCAGACTAAAAGGATTACAGCTTGTATCAGCTTGAGTAACATGTCATGATGCCTAGAGTCCACATTGCAGACACCAGCGCTCAAGACTCACATTTGGGTTCACATTTTCTTACTTGTGTGGGTTGAACTGTGAATCTAATTTAATGATCTTCTGACACTTCATCTCACAGAAGAAATTGCCACTGCTCTTCTTAAGTGTGTCTGCAAACGCAGTGATAAACGTGTTTGCCTTCACTCTTGTGTTTCCCCTCCATACGTTGTACACTCCCCTGACGGGGACTGGTTGCTTGTCCGCCTTGAGGACAAGAGCTAAATCCAGCTCCTATGCTCAGCGATGCACCCAGGCGGGCCTTGACTGACACTGTTAATAACAAGAATGGTCCCATCAGGGGTTCTAAACTCGGCACCTCTGACTTCTGGGGCTGTGCGATTCTTTGCTGCTAGGGGGCTGTCCTGTGCTTTGTAGGATGCTAGCAGCATCGCTGGCCCCAATCTTCTAGGTGCCAGTTCACTCTCTCCCCATTTGAAAACCAAAAATGTCTTCAGACTTTGCCCAATGTCCCTGGGGGGCAAAACCACCCCTGCCTGAGAACCACTGCTCAGGATACATGCAGATGCAGGGGCTTTAAAGGCAACCATAGCAGGAAAGGGACGCAGCCCACACCATGTTCCAGCCATGTGATCTTGGTGTTCCCGGCCAGGGAGGTCAGAAGGAGGGTTAGGTACAGGCAGGCCACAGATTCCACCCTGAATTTGATAAAATTACCCACTGGATTCAAGATTATCAGGCCATCTTCAATTTTGAAAACTTCTTCTACAAGAAGACAACTGAGGATTTGTGTCCTGGTGGTAGCAGGCATAAAAGAGCTTTGTAAGGTTGTAGGTGGATTAAGCTTTTTATAAATCAACAGTGTAGTGGGGCTAACTGCCAGACCAAAGCCAACTTGATCTTCAGCTGCATTAAGAGTTGCATAATTTATTAAAGGATGAACTTAACACTCTGTACTTTAAGATCATTTTTGGAATGTCTTGAGGCTACGTTTTAAGAATTTCTAGGTATGTGCTAGGAAGTACTCAAGGAATCGTAAGTTATCAGAGAAATTGTGCATCTCAATACAGAATAACTGTCTGGGGAGGCCTGAGATGCTTCAGTAATGCCGAAACTCAAGTACACACCTAAAGACCATTGATAAGGATATTATAGAAAGGCCTTAACTTTCTGGTGAGCAATTAAACTTGAATATCACTGCCCTTTCTAAGCCTGAGAGGCTGTGATTCCTTAAAAGCGGTCGTTCATTTTTTTCTCTCTGGCCCCTTTAAGACCAAGACCAGAAGGGAAAGGAGGTAGAGGGCCTTCCCAGGCTTTGGTGGGGGACGAAACAGACCTGCACCCGGTGTTTAGATTTCACATGGATCTGGACAGCTCAGTACTCCTTCTCATACGTTTTCTCGTGATCTTACTCTCTTAAGAGCAGGATAAATGTCACGCCCCCCCCCCCCCCCGCCCCCTGTTTACCCTGCTTGGCTCCTGCAGATATGCAGAATGTGTTTCAAGCCAAATAAACTATTGTGTATTCTGCCCTAATACCATGGAAGTTATCTTTTTTAAATAGCCTTAATCTTCGTTACCTAGTACATCATTATTTGTACAGCTTGGGTTGATCCATGTTGTTCAAATCCATGGCGTGATTAGACAGAACTGGGGTTTCCCACCAATAAAGCTGTTCTGATTCAGCTGACTTACGAAGATGCCTTCAAAGACAAATTTCCAGAACGACCTCCTGGCACTTGCCATTCCTTACTTCTTGAGTCAACCTACTCACAAACAGGGTTTTCTTATTCAATTATTTCTCAAGCATTAGCTTTGATTCACTTCTGACCCCAGCGTGACTTAATGTCGCAGCATTAGTGAGCCCCTATCATGCAGTAGACTGCCCCAGAATATGGTGTGCCCTTAACTCAAAATGTAGCCTTGTACTTGTTTCAGCTTCAACCTGGAGATGGGTAACATGCACCAGTAGTAGCATTTCTTACAGAAAGCACAAAGCTTTCATTTTTAAAATATAGCATCATGTCTCCAGTTGGACAACCCTCCAAATCTTTGAATGCCTCTCCTTTGTTTCAGTATCACCCATAGTCTCTTATATCATCTCAACCTTTTAATTTTAAATCAGTCTACCAAATAAAATGTCAAATCCCCTCTCACTGCAAAGTCACACATAATGTGAAGGCCAAAAAAAAAAATTCTACAAATAAACTAACCTGATAAAAGTCTGCCATCAGTGTTTTAGATGGTTCCATTACTGAGATCATTTCCTTTGGTCTTTTCAGCAAGTCCCTTCACTTTGTCCTACATGAAAGGAGCTGCTTGCTTGACTCAATACAGTTGCTGAGTTGAGTAGATGGTGTTGAAGTTAAAAGTCAGGAAATGTATTTCTCTCTCCATCACTAACTGTGAATCCTTTCCTTTCTGTACCAGGTGTTTCTTATCTATAAAGTGGACTCTCTGGTCTGAGAGAGGACATGATTAAGATGAGTACATAAGTATCTAAGGGTTTTCAAAGATATTAGGCATAGAATTTTTACATAGCTTCAACAAGCTAACATGAGGCCCTAAAGGTCTATGGTTATGAATACGGGAGCTAATAAAAGCCTGTGGAGAAAAGTAAACTCTCCTACCCTGTGGGTGGGAATGTAAATTAAAATCAGTGCAGCCACTATGAAGAACAGTGCGGGGGTTTCTCAAAAAAACTAAGAGATACCATGTGACCCACGGATTCCGCTCCTGGGTACAGATCTGAGAAAAACAAAAACACTAATTCAAAAAGATACATGCACCCTAATATTCATAGCAGCATTATTTACGATAGCCAAGATATGAAAGCAACCTAAGTGTCCATCAATTGATGAATGGGTAAAGAAGATGTGATACACATACACACATGCATGCACAATGGAATACTACTCAACCATCAAAAAGAATGAAATTTTGCCATTTGCAGCAACATGAATGGGCTTGAAGGGTATTACCTTAAGTGAAATAAGTCAGACAGAAGCAGACAAATACTGAATGATATCATTTACATGTGGAATCTAAAAAATACAACAAACTAGTGAATATCAAAAAAAAGAAGCAGACTCACAGGCATAGAGAACAAACAGTGGTTCCCAGTGGGGGGAGGGAAGAGGGGAGGGGCAGGATGGGGTAGGGGATTAAGAGGCACAAACTCTAAGGTATGAAATGAGCTACAAGGATGCACTGCACAACACGGGGAACACAGCCAACATTTTATAATAACTATAAATGGAGTATAACTTTTAAAAATTGTGAATCACCATATTGCATACCTATGACATATAATATTGTACATCATCTATACTTGCGTTTTAAAAGTCTGTAAAAATGTAAAAACATGGCAGCATGCGTTTTTTATTCTTTGAGGCGGTGGGAAAGAGGTCTTATTGCCCCCTCCTATCTCTAGAATGCATGTGCCTGCAGTTGTGAATCTGCTTATAGTTCATTTTCTTGAGCTATGGCCCCCTCTAAAGAGGCTACTATCAGCTTGGGTGGAAGAAGAAAGACCGCTAACCACATCCACGACATCCATCTCTCTGCCTTCATCACAGGGGGCTGGACAATGCGTCCATCCACTGGCTACCTTCTCCAGGCCTGCCTCTGCTCCTCAGTCGGCCTTCAGTCCATTGCAGACGCTATCACACCCCACGCCACCTCTTCTGCCCACTGCTGGCTTCACTGCCGCTGGATGGACAGATCCCCGCTTGCTAACAGCTTCCCTGACTCAGCTTTTTCGTCTCTGCGCTTTCCCAAAGGCCCTGGCAGGCAACCAAGGAATGATGGGGTGTAGACACCACCCGGACAGCCATTACTAGCGGGTGGGGAGATGGCTAGGTAAGTGCACCAGCCTCCCTTCCACTGGAGGAGCAGTCTGCGCTGCAGGTGTTGCAATTTCCCAGGGGTCACAAGAGGGCTTGAGCCCCAGGTGCTCACAGCGAGTGCACCCTTTACTGGCGCATTATCTTCTCCTTTGGCTTTTTCCTTCCCTATCTCACTCCGCCATGCTCTCTCTTCTGGAATCATCCTCCTAATAGACCACCTGCACCCTAGACCTCATGTCAAGCTCATTTTGGGGGGTGAACCCAAATAAGGCAATTCCCCAGATCACTTCAGTTTAATAAACTTTGATGAGGCATGAACTCCGAGCTGGGAAATATGGTGGGTTTAAAAAAAGATACGTCATGCAGCAACACACTGCCGTGATCTCAAGGAGCAGTACCTTTTGCAGGGGAGCAAGACAAACAGAGCCATCGTCACAGCAGAGGGCTATCGGCGCTGTGGTAACAGCACGTCCAGAGGCTGACGAGAGCTCAGAGGAGGGCAGCAGCGCACTTCTGCGGGGTGGGAGCCGCGGGAGCGAGGCGTCTGTCCTCGAGTGCTTCCAGGAGAGGCGTCTGAACTGATGCTCGATGTATCAGTTAATAGTGCTCTGCGTGAAAAACAGAGGAAAGGCAGCAGTGATCTGCAGGAAGATGAAAAGCATGGGCTATTTATTCCTTCAGCATGAGTCACCGAGCACCTCGTCAAGGCAGGCTCTCCGCTCGGCCCTGGGACCTTGTCAGCGAAGAAGCCAGCATTTTGTAGGACCTTCTGCCAGGACTTACAGGCCATACTGAGCGCTTCGGCGACTTGCCACTGCACTGTGAACATCTTGACATCAGGGACTATGTTTTCGTGTTTCTTTTTTTTAGTTTGGTACAGAATTGATCAAAATTTTCCCCTTCTGAGTTTTCCTCCGTGTATACATCACTACCACTCAGCCTACTTTCCTGAGCCAGTTTGAGGGGTGACTTAGTGATTCCAAGAGGAGGGAATCCACAATGATGTGTCCAGGGAGCTTAAAACGGCTTGGCCTTTCCTTGGACTCACATTCCTAAAATAAACTGAAATGTTCTTGGTCCCAAACGTCCCCTCAGCTTCTCAGCCCATGCAGCTCTCACCCTTGAAAAGAGAGAGCGTGTTAAATGCTCAGCTGAATGAGGACATTCGCCACCGATAATCACTCAGGAAATTTTGGTCTGTAAACACGACCTGCAGTCATTCAGAAAACCAGCTAGACCTCGCCTGGAAAGCTCTGCCAGAGCGATGGAATCAAAAGGAGAAACACTGGTGAAAGGGGCGCAACTGGCTCCCAACTTAATGAGGTGCACAGCCACCTGTGTCTGCAGGGACAGATCTATTTCCTGCTAGAACATGCACTTCCTGTCTCATAAACACAACTGGGACACACCTTTCAAACACCCAAGGAGAGACGAAGGCCGCGGGGCCAGGGGGCACAGTCGGCCGACCACCGCGCCCAGGGTCATTTCCATCCTCAGAAGGTCACGTTTCTCGCTCTCAGTCTGGCGTCCGCCTAGCTCCCCTGCAGCCCAGCACCCAGTCCCTATTTTTAATTGATGATCCGGGGTTCTTAGCTCAGTAAACTGCCTTGGTTAAATATTCTTCTCATCTATTATTTTTTTCCTCTCCTCTGGGGAGCAAAGTATTTCCTGACATCTGTTCTGAATTTGGGTTTTTTTTGTAATTTCTGTGTAGGCCTTTTTCCTATCATTTACACAGAACTGAAAATAGCATTTTGGGTTGAGGTTTTTGTTTGTTTGTTTGTTTTTGCCATTTCTAGGATAATATCACCATTCACCTCAGGGAACTCCAAAAGGGCACTGGTGCTAGCTCTTCAAGGATCCTGTAGCCACGGGACAAAGCTGTGTGTCCCTGAACTATTTCATAAGCCTGGAATACTTACTGGGATAGAGCTGAGGGCAGCTGCTGCTTTGAATGTTTGTGTCTCCTCCTCCCCAGATTCACATGTAGAAGCCCTAACCCACCTTGCGATGGTATTGGGAGCTGGGGGTCTCAGGGAAGTAATTAAGGTTAGAGGAGGTCAGAGGGTGGGGCCCTCATGCTGGGATTAGCGTCCTTGTAAGAAGAGGCACCCGAGGCTCCTTCCCTCTCTCTCCTTCTCTCTTCCTTTTTTTCTCTGTCTCCACTCCTGTGAGGACACAGCAGGAAGGCAGCCGTCTGTCAGTCTGGAAAAGAGCCCTCACCAGAACTCCACCACGCTGGCCCCTCGGTCTTGGACTTCCACTCTCCACAGTGTGAGGAAATCAATTTTGATAGTTTAAATTTAAATTTAAATCCGTGGCATTTTCTTACGGTATCCCCAGCAGACTGACAGGCTGGTTGCATGGCGGTCACGGTTGCCCCTCTGTACACCCCGTAAACCCCTTCCAGGACATGCACGGGGCCTCTCCTTCACTGGGTCCCCCTGACTAGACTGACCACAGTGAGCTGCTCCTCTTGTTTCTCCAAACTCTGGCAACTCATGACAAGGACAAAGATTACTGCCATATGCAATAATGCAATTGGGGGCATGTTTTTAGCATATCCATTACAGATTTTTGGAGAATAAATAAAAATAGAAATTAAATAAATTGTCTACAATCCCACCAGTCCTAAGGTAAATAACAAGTATGTGCTGCTAAGATTACTCCCAGTCCCCTTTAAATGCGTATATACATCACACTGAAGCACACGTGTGCGTGTTTGCATGTTGTGTGTCCATGTGTGCGTATTATTCTACATTCATGGAGGTTTTATGGGGGCAAGTAGTGGGTATGTATGTTTATACATGTCTATGTCCACATGTCTATGAGTAGTATCACATCTGCATGTGTGTCGTATATAAATAAATACACACACACACACACACACACACACAGGTACAATACACCTAAGATGTCAGCCAAAGATTCTGCCAACCTAGATTCCTTGTGATTCAGAGTCTGGAGGAGTGAACACCTGGAAACTGGAGTGAGGGTTCTTAGGCAGTGTTGCTGAAAATTAGAAAACAGATTCCCTTCAATGTTATTTGCGAAATGAAAGTAAAAGCTAGAATTCCCTGTTACTTGCTGCTTGGCAGCTGGACTCTTTTTCTCATGACTCCTTGCAAAGATGTGCCATGTGGCTCCTCGGCTTATGTTTAGGATAATATAAAAATACTCCACCAAACAGTACCGAGCTGGTCAGTTCCATCCAGTGTGCGTCGCTCTTCAAAGGAAAAGTTTCCAGGTTTCTGCACTGGGCGTCTCTTTAAATGAACTATTTTATGAGTAGGCACTTTTTAAACAGTAAAGTAGTACGTGGGTATGAAATATTGCTCTTAGTAGTGATGGGGCAAGACTCAGAAATCAAGGTGAAAAGCAGATAAAGGGGGAAACCCCTCGCATCACCTCCCCCAGGATGGCCACGCCAGCCGCACTCGGACGAGTCACGGGAGGACAAGTGTGCTCCGAGGGCGCTCACCTCCAGCTCCAAAGGCAGCTGGGTGCTGAGTCAGGGGCCAGCTCTGCCATCCCTGAGTGGCCATGAGGAGTCTTTACGGGTTCTCGTGGCCACTGGCCCCGTGCCATCTGTATTTTGAGATGTTCACCAAAGAGTGGGAAAATACTTTCTTCTCACATCTAGCAGAAAATAACTTCTGGAAGTGATTGACCGCTCCAAACAGCCCTCATTCTAGAATTCATGTTGACTTAAATGGGCATCTCCTTTTATAAAACCAAGTATTTGATCAGACTGTCTCACTAGTTCAGTTCTCACGACCCCCGTGACCTTGGAAGGGAAGAATGAACTTCTAAAACTACTCTGACAAAGAAAATCTTGGAACATTTCCTGAAGGTACTTATTCTGTGCTTTTTAAAGACAGTTCAGAATATGGTGTTCTGATGAAGCAGTAAGACAAAGAGTTTTAAACATCATGAGAGGTTTTTCCAAACTAAATGATTACATGATTCTTTAATATAAAAAAAAAAGCCTGCAAATGTTAGGCTTCTTTACTAGTTACCTGAAAAATAATCTCCTGAAGTTGACCAAGCAAAACGCCCTGTTATTGTTTGCCTCAGTTCTAGAGGCTGTGGGGGTGTCCAGCTCTGGTGAGGAAGGGGAAGAGGGGTGGGAGGGTATAAGATCAAAGCACGTACACCGTAGGGAAAATGCTTTTTCTCTGGGGCTTTGAAAATCTCTTTTTAAAGGGACCCCTCCCCACCTACTTTGGGGGTTGGCATACGGTTTGTGCTACAGATGGAAAAGCAGCGATGCAGCTGTTCAGGACCCGGCGCTCCTGCTCCGCGGTGCTCCCTGCCAGCTGGCGGCAGCGGCCTGGGCTTGCGCGGCGAGCTGAGTCCTCCCAGCTGTTACGCAAAAGAAAGCAGAGGAATGTTTCTGCTCACCGGCCTTCCTTCTCAGCCACCTTAGCTTAAGCTCAATCCCAACAATGACAGCGCTCCCCAGAAGGCCACTTCTGTGACACCGCACTCCTGGGCCACGTTACGGGAAACTCCGTCTGCGAGGTTACGTTCGGACGAGGTTCAGAGCCGGCGGGCGTGCTCGCTGCAGCCGGCGGAGTGAGGGATGAAGGCGGAACCTCGGTGCAGAGCAGGGGGCCTGCGGGGCGCTCACCGTGCTGCCCGCGAGCCACCAGCCCCCGCATTCCCCGCAGACAGGCAGCCAGGACGTTCACCTCGCTTGTAAATGAGGGAGGCCCAACCCGAGGAGATCGGCTGGCTGAGTTTGTGACGAAAGCTGCATTAAACAGTATTTAGGTAGATAGTCAAAAAAAACCAAAACAAAAAGCCTCTGAATTAGAAATGAAATCTATAAAAGACTGAACGTGTTGCAAGAGCAGATCTTATCCGGAAGGCTAGAGCTGCAGGGAAAGGGGGGGCCACAGGATCAGGTTTTCTGGGGAGGTCACAGTGCATCCTCTTAGAAAGTGCAAAGGTCACATCACCTTTTAGAAATGTGAGAGAAAGGGTGCAGCAATGTATATTTTTCTCAGTGAAGATGAATGTATTTTGTTGTATACAAGTAACGTTTTGTACTGGCGTTTTTCTTCTCAAGGGCGATTTAATGCTCTAACTTTGGGCGGTCGCGGGAACAAGCCCCCTCCCCTCCCAGACCGGAAACTCGCCGGACACCCTCTCGCTCCGGCCCCACGTCATGTGTCATCGCCTGCGTCACGGCGCGTTTGCTCGTCCTGCCCTGCTGATCCCGGCGGTTTTATGAGGTGAGGAGGAAGAGGGAGAAGGGGGATAACCGACTGGAAAGTGGGGTGTTTGCAAGATTCTCGGGGAGGGGCCTGAGGGGCTGCCCAGCCTGCGAGGAGGTGACCGCCCGGCCTCTGGGAGGATGAGCGGAGTAGCAGGAAAGGCACCGGCCACCCGGCAAACCTCTCATTTGCTCCCTATTGTTGTTTCTGAGACACGGACCCTTCGAGCTCCCGAATCCAACCTGCACGGCAAAGCCGCAAACCCACTGGGTCTTGAGCAAGTTCACATGAGAAAGTGGAGGGCAGGGCGGCAGGCCTGAGCGACTGGAGAACCTGCAGATCCTGCAGGGCACCATCCTTCCACCTGCTTCACGGCTCTGCTGGGATTCATTAGCCCCTGATCCTGCCATGGGACAGGCCCTTTTATCTTCCCCAAGGGCAGCGAAAAGCTATCGTAAAACTTAGATATGCTGCCCTTGCTGGGGAGAAGGCAGGGTGACCAGTAGCATAATTATTATAGAACATGGAATGGAAAACAGATGAGAAACCAATTCATAATTTGCAAACGTCAGGAGTGCATTGCTGAAAGGAAGGAGAATGAATGAATGAATGCTGAGTTCCCTCTTAATATCATAATCATGAAATGTCCCAATTAAACAGAGTCGGAGGAAAGATAATTAAGATTTGAAAAGTAGCACTTTTCTGAAACGTCGAGGTGAAATTAATGAGCAGCATTTCTCGTGTGATACACCTTGTATTTCTGCAGTTCCTCTGGGACCCATGGATAAAGCGCTTCCAAACGCTGTCTCCCCTGGCTGCCAGTTTTACCACCAGTGGAAGTACTGCTTTAGGAAATAACAGCACACTGGCTAACACATGACGTCTGACTCCGTAATTTATGTTCTTCAGAAGCTACAGCCGTCTTCCAGACGATTCCCAGTGAGTGTCACGCATTCATTTAAAATATCTCAACAGGAAGATTGATCTGTGAACCTGTGAAGCTGCCACGTTACTGTAAAACACCCTCTCATTTTCCCCCTCTACTGGCAGCAATAACAGCAACAACACACCTCACAAATGCTGCCACGCGCTCAGCACGGTGCGTGTGCTGGGTGCCTTCCGTGTGCAGGGTACTGTGCGAGGAGGGAGACGGAGAAAGCAAAGGAAAGTCTGGGTTCAGAAGCAGACTTTCTGCTCCTGATGATCTCCATGAGCTAAAAGTCCTATCAGTGCTCAAATAACCTTTTGACTGAAGTGAAGGGTTTTTTGGGGGGGATTAAGGGAGGAGAGTAACCCCCATTAAGTCAGAACAG